>NC_140415.1:127789083-129039083 GCF_965140295.1 Lepidochelys olivacea
AAGCAAGTGATTTAAGGAAAGAGTGAGAAGTTAACTCTGCAGAGGCTGGAGGAAATTAAGCAGTTGAACGTTGTAAAAGTGTTAAAAAGGAAAAGTGTTATAAAAAGAGAATCCTTGGTTTCTGTGCAGTCATTCTGAAGGAAAAATGGGCCCTTTTCCCAAAGGAATGTCTGTAAATAATCCAGGCAAAGAGACTATCTAAATGAAAACATTTGACTATGAACAAGTCAGTCAAATTTGCTAAAAGAACACTCCTGGTGTGTATAATCTTTGTTTTGTAGGTTTAAGATGAATTGGTGTTGTTTTAAATAATACCACTAAAAGCCATTTGAATCTTCCATTCAAAGTTGCAAGACTGAGAAACACTTTTTGCCAGACACAGGTAACTAGTGTTGTTTAACTGTGGTATTTAGCATTTAACCCTTCAGGTAACTCAATGCTTTACAAAATTTAAAATATTTTTAAATAAAGACCAAAGTCGTGGCTGCAGCAGGGGAGTCAAAGCCAGGAGAATGGGAAAAGATTTTGAATTTGTTTTTTGGTGACAAAATAGCAGATAAGAGCTCTAGGAAAAGAGAGAAAGACATTGCCCCACACTGAGCCTGAAGGTGGCTCTGTGTAATCAGACTGTCACTTTGCTAAGGGTACATAAAAATTCTGTGAGCACAGAAGAAACAGTTACTCCTTACATAAAAATTGATATGGCTAATGTTATAGAAATTAAATTATGGAAGGAATGTGTATTTCCCCCAGTGTATATTGTAAAAGGGGTAAAAGAAATGCAAAAACATACCATACTACTTAATTAAAATCCTATTAGGGCTCCAAAGGGAGCCACAATAGGCTGTGTTTTCTTTTAGATCACTGTGTGTTTTGGAAGCAGGAGTTAAAAGTTAAAAGTAATCAAAACTCTGGTGAAAGTTGATTGTGTCTCTTTTAAGACAGAGTCTCTGAGCTACTGATGGCTTTGGATCCCAAAAGCAAGCTAGAAAGCATTTGTGTTAATGCAAATTACCTAACTGATAAAGGTAGAAGCCATTGAAATCTGGCCTGCCTATAGAACAAACACAGGAAAATATGGGGCAATGCCTCTGTTTTGCCTGCAATCAGCAAGGATATTTGTAAAAGAAAGGAATATTGTAAGCAATAATCTGCCACCCCCAAAGGGGTAGAAACATGGTCTTTTCATTTTTCAGAAAAACAGGAAAAGCTAATACCAGCTGAAAAGCAACCCAGAATACCATGAATCTACTGTTACAATAGAAATTGTGTTCTGTGTTCTATGTTTTGTCTTGATTTGTTTGTCTTGTTGCTAGCACTATTGTGTATCAAATGCTGCAGAGAAACCTCCTCAGGTAGCAGACACCATATTAAGAGAAATTGGTTTTGGAGCAGGGATGATAAATACTGTAGACCTGGAGGTGACTAAGAATAAATTACACTCTCTGTCCCAGCTACAGGACAGCCGAATACAAAAACAAATGGAAATGAAAAATCATACTGCCATTGCACATGGGATGTACTGAAATGCAGACACTTGCTTTGTCCACCTTGGAACACAAAATGTTTTGGGTAATATCAGGAAACACTAAGGTTTTGGATGCACTTGCTAAAGCAAAGCAAAAGATCACTGTTTGATACTTATCAATACGAATGGATGCAGTATGCTTCTGGCATAATAAGGCCAGACTTTTTAATTGGGGAAATTGTTGTTAAAAACGCACACCAACAAGCTCTGGAAGCAAGGATATGGAAAGTTAGCCCACTCCTCATATGGCACATGGAATCCTTCTGGCTACCCCAGACCTTGAGCCAGTGGGCTGGGAAGGAAGGGAAGCTATTAAACACCAGAGGTTGTACCAAGGGACTTCTCAAAAGTGGGTGTGCTTGTCCTTGCCTGTTGCTCCAGATCCCTGTAGTAAAGACATTTCACTAGGATCCTGTATGTGGGATGAATTGGATAATGAGACCAAAGTACTGTATAATGGGCAATGTGTATGTGTTAATTCCTGGGAAGAAGCGTTTTGGGAGGATGGAAGTGTTAGCAACCCGCTAGTAGACAAATGTAAATGTAATGTAAGTACTGTGTTTACCAATAATCACATTTACTGTTTGCCACAACCAAAAAAGTCTCAGCTTTGTCCAGATGAGGGAGGAGTTATGTGAAACCCGCAAAGCCATAGAGGCTGCTTTAGATAAGGAAAAGGCCAAGTGTAAGGGAATCGTTGTTAAAGACATCCAGGGATGGCAAATTGAAGATACGATAATGTTGCAAAAGCTGGAGAAGGTGGCCCACACTCTAGACATCAAGTGGGTGGGTCCGTACCCCATTGGGAATCACATCTCCCCGGTAGTGCAGCAGCTTCAGCTACCCGGTACACTAAAATTGGCACATGCCAATCAGCTCAAAACATATGTTTCTCCCTAGATTTCTGGTCATGGCATCGTGGGCCTCAGTTGTGGACCAGCCACCTGCCTGGACCATCCGGGTTTCCAGCTGTCCATGGGATTATCTGGATGATTATAATGCTGAGGATGGAAAATACCTCCAAAGGCTCTCCCTGGCTCGAGCTGCTGATGGGGCCCGAGCCGTAGTGTGACGGAAGGTTAAAGGGAAAGTGCCTTGAAAACAGTGCATAGTCCGAATAGACACAGCAATATATGTGTGCAATATATGTGTGCACAGCAATATATTACAATGTGCAGGCCCACAGCAAAATACCTGGTGGGTTGCCCCGAACCTCCCATGGATCCCATGGGGATGAACCCTGTTCCTCCTGTGGTGGCCTGGAGTGGAAGTGGAATAGGAAGCTCTTTGGCAAGCAATAGCAATTACTGATCTTGGGTTGTAATATTGTTGTTGTAACCTCCTAAACGAGGCAAACAACATCCATGAGAAAAGCCAGGGAGGGCTGTAATGGGACAACTAATAATTTAGGGAGTTTTTCATCCATGCCTCAGTTTCCCCAATAGGCGCATTTGTGTTGTTCTCTTTCTTTCCCTCTTGCTTTGTTAACAGGACAAGGCAGTAATAGCGAGAGCCCAGGGACACCCTGAACAGGAGTGGTGGGACCGCTCTTGCTGCTTTGGGCCTGCAGAATTTGTTAGTGTGATACAATGTATGTATGGTGGCACATATCTATGGGAATCCTTGGGTGTCCGATGCTTTTGTCCTCCTTTGTTAATTTTACCGCTGTTTAGAATTGGCCATGGTGGAAGAAAAGGTCAATTATCCATTGGCAGGGGCGGCAATTCTGGCTTAGCATCCTAGGAATGTGGCATCACATATTATCTGGGATTGGGTGGTCCATCGCAACATGTGGGAGGTGGCTCCCCCCAATGACATGGCTAAGCGGTATGTGCTGACTACATCTTCTGACTATCAGCATATATGGATTGCAGAGGGCAACACCTGGCAATTACGATCTATGGAGCCCCCTCAAATGATATGTAAAGAAAAGGCAATGCCAGGCCGATTTTACGAGGTGGGTCAACGCATCTGCTGGGAAGGGGAGGCATCGGGATATGCCTCCACTAAGGCCCATGTGTTTACCAATACCGCTGCATGTGTTTGGAGGACCACCTACCCCAGGGTGCCCCTTAATTTGCTGTTACACTCTCAGGCACAAGATTTTTCAGTGCATTGGCCCGCAGTTATGAAAAGTATGGTGAATATCTCTAACTATGTTGTGTTTAATTTTTCACGGATTGCACCCAATGTTTTCCTGCCCTTGACGCATACCCGGGAACAACTGACTGTATTCCAGACAGATGCCTCCTCCTTTACCATGTTGCAGCACACATTTAATCTGGAGAAAGCTGCCTTTGCCACAGCCATCCGGATGGGGTATCTATGCCAACAGGGGGACGACTTATGTGATGTTACTAATGAAGCCAGAAGCCACTACTGGCTAGGGTATGCGATTGTTCTCGCCCTAACAATTCTGTTTGTGCTATTTTGCTGCTTGTGTAGAAGGGCAATGGTGACACTAGCCACCGTGCCAGAGGCAGGGTGGAAACCTAAATGGTGACCCCCCCATAATAAAGTGTTGATTCGGGGTCAAAGGGGGGGACTGTCACAAGATGGCTTCCCCCCCCCCCGCGGGGGGTCCCCTGAGTAAACACCAGCCTCATATATTGCTAATGCTGTTGTATGTATTAGAAAGAATTTTGGGAAGGGTTAAAGGTATGAATGCGGAACAAAAGGTTTCTTTACAGGCGGCGAAAGGCTGAAGGGGGAGGAAAGGAGAAAGAAACGGGTTAACTTGATGTTCCAGCTAAACCCCAAGGGTGGAATGGGAAATCTCAAACACTTTTGCAAGGTGGGAAAACCATTTAGCACTCAGCTCTGATTAGAACCCCCAGAATAAACCTCAGCAGAGCAACTGACTTAAACTAAGGGCCAGCACAACTGACTTCAAGGGAGCTACAATTGATTAACATCAGTTGGGGAACTGGCCCTGGCATCTAATCTTTGCACATTCACTCCAAGCTAATGGGCGATATTAAGAAAGGTCATTGTTCATGTGAACTCCCATTTAGTGAGTAATTGTATCTGGGCCGGTTGTAATTGCGCTGATCAGATTTGTATTAGAATTTTGACCAACTGCAATCTTTCTGAACTGTGTGTACAGGATTTTGGCATTCAACAGTTACAACAAATCAGTAATAAAGCGTGAATTTGCTCCTGCATTATTTGTTACCAACGGGCACTCCTCTGTTATTTATAAAATTCAACTTGGCCTTAATTATGGAGTCACAGCCAATGCTTCTGTAATAACTTGTGTTTAATTATAGCCAAATATAGATGTTTAGCATGCAGAAAAGAGGAAGCAAACACATCTATCATTCCCTTCTTTAAATGCATGTTCTCTAATTGTGGGGGGCAGGAAACCAATGTGCCTTTGAGTCTCAACTTTAGCATCTCAAGAACATTTTCTTGTAGAGATCTAGCTTAGTTCATGGCTTTTCTATTAGCAGATGCAGGAAAGGTTCTGTACATACAGATCTCAAAGAATCCCTGGAGTGGGCTTAAACACATTGGGGAACTGAGGCACAGAGGGCTGGAGGCCTACATTTCCAAAGCATCTAGTGATTTTGAGTACCTGGGTTTTGTGCACCCGGCTTGGTACATCTTAAAGGGACCCGATTTTCAGAAAGCACTGAGCACCTATTCTCTGGAAATTGGGCCTCTTCAAACTTAAGTTGGACACCCAAAATCACTAGTTACTTTTGAAACCTCAGCGCTAAGTACCTAGCCCAAGGTCATGCCAGAAATCTGTGGTAGAGCCAGGAGCTGAACGTCAGTCACTTGGGCCATGTGCGAATCTCTTAGCCACTAGACCAGCCCTTGCCCAGTCTAATTGCAGATCGGCCCTGTAACGGGGTAGACACCTGCTCCTGCCCTGAGGGGCTTAGAACAGCCCAGAGGAGGGCTGGGGCTGGGGCAAGCAGCCCAGGCTGAGAAGGGAAGTAGGCTCAGCTGGGGCCACGCCCCAGTTAGGGCTCAGCTGGCCTTAGAAGTAGGCAGTGAGCCAGGAGCTGACACTCACTTGCTTTTGGAGAGGGAGGGACCTGACTGCAGAGAGTACCTAGATTGGAGCAGGGCTGGGGAAAGGCTAAGGGAACTGGGCAGCTCCTGCCTGGAAAATCCCAGGCTTGCGGCCTAGAAGAAGGCCAGGCGGGTACTGGGGTTGCAAAGGGGGCAGCCCATGGGTAGGCTGAGGCAGCAGGTCCAAACCCCTCCTTGCCAGTGATGAGTGGCTTTTACACTGCAGTCTGTCCCAATACAAGGGGCTAGTGGGTGACTGCCAGTAGCCTTACACTGAGGTAAGGTGGGGATAGTGGGTGGGGGTTCCCCTGGTTGTGTGTGTGTGGGGACACTGGGTGTACTGCCAGGGTGCAGCCATCCAGGAAACAAGGGGCACCGGGTCCGGGAGGAACGCGGGGCCAGTGGAAAGGCAGATCATTGACCTGCAGAGGGCGCTCTGGAGCCTGGTGAGCTAATTCCTGACTAAGACCAGCAGGAGGTGCCACAGGGGTGAGTCTGCTCCCTTACAGGCCCCAAGAACCTTTCACTGCAATGATTTAGAAATATAGACAAGTTTTTCCCCTCTCACACAGATTCAGGAAAGCACTTAAATGTATGCTCAAGTCTCATGGAGTTCAATGAAGACATGCTTAAACCAAAGCATCTGCTGAATTGCTGGAGTGAACAGAGAGGTTTTCCTGAACAGAAGCCTCTCTGTAAGTAGCCCCCTTGAAATCAAGGGGAGTGCTTGTAGGCTAAGGAGAGCAGGTGGAAAACGGGCCTTTGTCCTGCGAGAAGTTTTATGGAAAAAATTCCCAACCACTTTTTTTTTTTTTTTTTGATGAAGAACTCCCCCGGCCCCATTTTCATACTTTCTTACTATTTCACAACTTCTCCAGTCGCCGAGCAGGTGAAAAGCAGGAGAAAGTGGGGGACTGCGCCAGTATTTTGAAATTTCTTTTTTCAAAAAAGAATTTACTTCCTACTGCCTCACCCTCCCCCCCCATTGTTCAGTTTGAAATATTTCAGAAAAACGTAGTCCAAAAATTTGTTTTCAACTAAACCATGTGTTCTGACGAAAAAAACCTTTCACCTGAAATGTCTTGGTAAGAGGAAGGTACTACACCTGAGTGGAACTGGCAGAATCTGCGTCCCTAAATTCAATAAAACGGTAAGTGGCTCAGAGAAAATTTGCAAACAGAGAAAGAAGCTAGATCCATCCTCTTTATTATTATTTGCTGTGAATTATTCACTCAGCTCTACAGAGGGAGCTGCCTTCCTTCCTAAAGTACTTTAACATCTGCCTGCTGGCTCTCCCTGCTTGAGTTATGGCTTCTGGGCTGAGTAAATAATTTGCAATGAATAATTTATTTAACAAAATTCACCTTGTTTGCTCCTGGTTCGTGAACTGTGTGTGGAAAAGGTAATGAGACCCTCACGTTTACTAGGAAACATTTGTGAATTTCTTCAGCTGGTGATTTCACTGAAGGTATTCAACAACTCGTGTTGGTTAGTTACATAAGTCCCATGGGACTTTTTTCTGTTTCCTGAGTGGGTGACTTATGTAACTAAGCAACATAGCAAGAATTTCCAGTGGTATAGCATACTTGACTTCAAAAGTGAGGAATGCAGTAAAAAGGGACGCTTTAAAGTCTAAAGGGAGAAAATTAAAATAGAATCATAGGACTGGAAGGGAGCTTGAGAGGTCATGTAGTCCAGTCCCCGGAACTCATGGCAGGACTAAGTATTATCTAGACCATCCCTGACAGGGGTTTGTCTAACCTGCTCTTAAAAATCTCCATTGATGGAGACTCCACAACCTCCCTAAGCAACTTATTCCAGAGCTTAACCACCCTGACAGGAATTTTTTTAATATCCAACCTAAAACACCCTTGCTGCAATTTAAGCCCATTGCTTCTTGTCCTGTCCTCAGAGGTTAAGGAGAACAATTTTTCTCCTTCCTTCTTGTAACAACTTTTTATGTACTTGAGAACTGTTATCCTGTCCCCTGTCTTTTTTCCAGACTAAACAAACCCAATTTTTTTTTTTCAATCTTCGCTCATAGGTCATGTTTTCTAGACCTTTAATCATTTCTGTTCTTTGGACTTTCTCCAATTTGTCCACATGTTTCCAGTTCCGAGTGCCACATTTCGGGAAAGAATACTTCAGTTAAGGCCTAATCAGCGCAGAGTAGAGCAGAATTACTTCTCGTGTCTTGCTTACAGCACTCCTGCTAATACATCCCAGAATGATATTTGCTTTTTTTGCGCCCGTGTTACACAGTTGACTCATATTTAGCTTGTGGTCCACTATGACCCCTAATCCTTTTCTGCAGTACTCCTTCCTAGGCAGTCATTCCCATTCTGTATGTGTGCAACTGCGTGTTCCTTCCTAAGTGGAGTACTTTGCATGTGTCCTTACCGAATTTCATCCTATTTACTTCAAATCATTTCTCCAGTTTGTCCAGATCATTTTGAATTATAATCCTATCCTCCAAAGCACTTGCAACCCCTCCCAGCTTGGTATCGGCCACAAAATCCTTACACTCAGTACAGAGTGCTTAAGTATGTTCTAACAGTCACAGAAGGCATGCTCATTCAAAACTCAGAAGGAATTAGGGAACCAAGAAACAATAAGTTTAGTTGAATGGCAGGTTCAAAGACATATCAGCCATGCCCAGATCCTTCAGAAACATGGAGATACAGCCCAACTGAAGTTAATAGTAAGAAGTATAAATTATGGCAGGTGAAACATGTGCTGGAGATTAGGAGAGCTACGAATGAATCTGATGAGCAACTAGCTCCTTTTTCCTAATACAAGACAGCCAATAAAATTGAAAGGCAATACATTTAAAAGCAATGAAAAGAAATAGGTTATTGAACAATGCATAGCTAATCTGGGGAACTCATTGCTGCAGGACATCACCCAGGCCAAAAATTTAGTGAGATTCAAAAAAGGATCAGACGAGGATCAGGATAATGTGAATGTCACACAACTCACTGATTCTACAGTTTTTACAACTGTGTTTGGATAGTGCCATTAATCTTGGCTCTTGCTTTCTGGTTGAGAAGATCCCAAACAAAAACCTCAGGGCTGAACACCCTTGAACTTAGGAGGGTGTTTGAATTTCAAACAGAGACTCAAGACGCCTGATTCACCCCCACCCTGAATCATGAGGTGTTTGAAATTTGCATCTGAACTTCTTGACTTAGGACCGTCTCTTCCTTTGATGCACCCACCACAAAGGCTGGTGCTCTATTTTGCCTGCTGTGTGATATTCAGCATTTTCCTTACACTGAGCAAAGATGCTGAGACTTATATTAAATTTTCACTCCAAACTTCCACAGGATTTTTGCCCTGTACAAAGTTTTTTAATCTTGCTGACCTTTTGGCCTCTGCAATATCTTGACGGTGAGTTCCGCAGGCTATTGAGGTACCTTTATGCTTTGGCTTGCTGTCTTCTAGAAGATGCCCCCTTCACAAATCTGACTTCATCTGAGTGCACTAGCTTGTTAGCCTTATTTTGTAACGTGAAGGCTAGAATTTTGGCCCTTTGCTTACAATTGCAATTTATAACTGACACTCAGCAGCAGATACCCTGTATTAGGCTGTTCCACGGTGCTGCATGTGAAAAGGATTAGAGTGAATAGCACTGTGAATAGCAGTCTACATAGTTAGCTCTTGACAATGGTCCCAACTTGGGCCAGATCCCATGGAGAGGTTAGCCTGGGGAAGGTCTGATCCAGGAAGATGCTCCATGCCTGACACTGTATCAGGAAACATGCCTGTTTCCTACAGGCAATTCAGAGCTTTACAAGGGGATTCGTGCTGACCATAGCTCTTCTCCTGTTTCAGAGTAGCAGCCGTGTTAGTCTGTATTCGCAAAAAGAAAGAGTACTTGTGGCACCTTTAGAGACTAACCAATTTATCTGAGCATAAGCTTGACAGCCTGGGTTAAACACCCATCAGCTTCAAAATAGGAACAGAGTTAGGCCAATGCTGAGCACTTCTGCAATGCCCCCCCATCACCAGCAGAAGGCTCACACGCTCCAATGAGAGCTGCTGGGTGCTTTTGAAAATCAGGCCACTTACTTAGGAACCTAAATGTGAACTTAGGAGCCTCACTTTCAGGCTGAAAACCTCAGCTGCTATTTAATACTTCAGGGGCCTTGGTTATTCTTCTGGGTTAGGGTTAATTCCTGCTCTGGCTCTCTTCCACCTCTTAGCCTTGCTTAACATAACATGGCCCCTCTTCATGGGGCAGTAACCTTGGGGGGGTTTCCTGGAGCACGCTCTCCATGCCCACACTTCCTCTCCCCTCTCCTGCGTCACTTTGCATGGCAGTGCGGAGCCATGTCTCGCCAGGAGACACCCACAGGTGGTGAATGCGAGATATGTGTCAGCTGTTTTGTTTGACCGGTCCAGAACCCTGGTGCCATCCTCAAACACACTCCTGATTTTCAGCCTGCTATTCCCCGGCCTCCATCCTTCATCCTCTCTGACTGTTTTGGGCCTTGCTCCTTCTGCTCCAGATCTACAACTCCTTCCAAAAAAAGGTGTCTCCTTCTTACTCCCTTCCTAATCCGGAGTCACAGAAGTTGGAAAGGACCAGCCGAAAGGCAGGCCCCCAGGTTCAGCCAGCCAGTCCCAGCTAACAGCTCTGTCCTGCTCACTAATGTCATCTTGGTTAATTACCGTAGCAATACCTTTTCACATGGTAGACTTGACAAATCGGACAATGATGAGCTCATGGGGTGAGGACCGACCCCCAGAGATGCAACTTAGATATAATACTGGGGAAGCTCCTCTCTGCTGTGCAGTACCAGCAAGGCCCAACGTCAGCACTGGGGACAAGGAGCCTTCAAGGCGAGCAATGCACCTACCAGGGCATGATGGAGAGTGGGTGGCAGAGGGATCTGAGCCGCTCTCTCTTGATCCCAAGGAGCCCAGGAATTGAAGTGATAAGAAAGCAAATGCAGGAAACGCAAGAGGAGGGAGCATTAACCACAAGGAGCTGCCCTCCTCCAGCAGGACAGCGCTGTGCCAAGCCCCCAGAGTGGCCCACCAATTACCAGCAGCTCAAAATAGATAAAGGAGCAACTGCCAACCAGCTGCCATTGCTGGAGAAATTCATCCGGGGACACCAGAGAGACCACACAGCTGGGGCTTATGAGAGAGGTCAGTCAGCAAATAGTCCATAGGCATCCTGTGAATCCATCCAGACAAACACCCACACACTGAAGCTGGCTGGGAGTTTTACATGAACGTGTTTTTTCTCAACAAAAACAGTTTCTGCAAAAATCAAAACTTGCCATTGAAAATTGTTGAGTTTGCTGACACATTTTTGATTTTCCATTGGGAAATGAAAACCAATTTCATTTTCATAGTGAAACATGTCCGTGTGTGTAGCAGATTGCACACTCATCAGCGTGGCACCTCCTGCTGGTCGTCTGGGAACTAGCTCTTTTCCAGCCTCTGAGCACCCTCTGCTGGTCAGTGTCTCGCCTGACTCAGGCCCCCATGTCCCTCCTGGACCCCAGAACCCTTTACCTCAGGGTTCTGCCTCAGCAGTACCCCCACCCTGGGTCTCCCTTCTCAGGCAGTGGCGGTTCGCTAGAACCGGTTGTTAAATTTAGAAGCCCTTTTAGAACCGGTTGTCCCTCGCGAGGAACAAACTGGTTCTAAAAGGGCTTCTAAATTTAACAACCAGCCAAAAGTGGCGCCTTAGACGCTGACTCTGTGGGTGCTCCGGGGCTGGAGCACACACGGGGAAAATTTGATTGGTGCAGAGCACCCACCGGCAGCTCCCCACCCCGCCCTGTTCCTGGCCCCAGCTCACCTCTGCTCTGCCTCCTCCCTTGAACATGCCACCCTGCTCTGCTTCTCCACTTCCCCCCCCCCCTCCGGCTTCCCACAAATCAGCTGTTCGCGCGGGAAGCCAGGGCGGGCTGAGAAGCAGGCGGCGGCTTCGCGCTCAGGACCAGGGAGGTGGAGCGCAGGGGAGCTAGGGGGAACGAGGAGGGTCGCCCGTGTTACAGCAGGTAACCCTGGGGGGTGGAGGGGGTGCAGGGGAACTGCTCCCTGCCCCAGCTCACCTCCGCCACCCTCAGCCTGAGCGGGAAGCCGCCACCTGCTTCTCATCCCTTCCCAGCTTCCCATGCGAACAGCTGATTCGTGGGAAGCTGTGCGGGGGAGGATGGTATAGAGAAGCAGAGCGGGGCAGCGCATTTAGGGGCAGAGGTGGAGCAGAGATGAGGTGGGCTGGGTGTGGGGCAGGGAGCTGCCGGTGGGGGCTCTGCACCCACCAAATTTTCCCCATGGGTGTTCCAGCCCCGGAGCACCCACAGAGTGAGCGCTTAAGGCACCACTTTTGATGTGATCAGTGCGGGGAGTGGCCACTCCCCCTGTTCCCCCCAGCTATGCTACCCCACCCCTAGGAGCCAGAGGGAGCTGTCGGGTGCTTCCTGGGAGCTGCCCCAGGTAAGCACTGCTGGGACTCCCCACCTCACCCCCCAGAAGGTCCCTCTGGCTCTTAAGGGTTGAGTGGGCACCCACTACAGTGGCCCACAAGATCCTCCTGCCCAGTTCTGGGGGCAGACAGGGGAGGGGGGTGGATAGGGCAGGGGCCTGGGGGGCCATCAAGGAACACGGGGGGGGTGGATGGGGCAGGAGTCCCCGGGGGGTGGGGGTGGGCCACGACCCCCTCATGGGGTGAGGAGGGAACCAGTTAAGATTTTTGGCAGCTCATCACTGCTCTCAGGGGAACCCCCTACCCCCTATGCCCACTTTGCCTCAGTGGCTACTGCCAGTCATCATCTAGCCCCCCCCTCACTGAGGCAGACTGCAGTCTGCCATGGCCATTCATCATTGGCAAGGGGGTAGGCAGAGGCAGGTGGTCCTATCTCCAGGCTACACCCTAACCCAGTACCTCTTTTAGGTCTTTACCAAGGCCTCAGCCTGGGGAGTTGCCAGGCTGAAGCTCCCCAGCTCCACTTGCCCTTCCCCAGCAGTGCTTGGCTTCAGAGACCTTGCTCCCAGGCAGCTAGATGAGACGCTCCCCAGCACTCTTATCAGGGCCAGTTGGGCCCTGATTGAGCTGCCACAGGTGTACTCCCTAGCTGATCTCACTCCTTCTATCCCAGCCACAGCCCTCTCCAGGGCTGCTTTTAACCCTTGTTCTTCAGGAGTGGGGCAGCTGCCCCACTACAGTGTGTCAAACAGAATTGCAACATTTCATGCCAAACTCCTCATTGATCTGTGCCTGATGGAGCTGCTGTAGTGCCTCATGGGAGTCAGGTGGCCATGTTGCATCATGGGAGATGTAGGCCACCCAGGGGGCCCAGGACATAGAGGAGAATGATGAGCTTGAGGCACCCGAACTACAACTCCGATGAGACATTGCGGCAGCTCTGGAGGACAGATTATTGCTAAACTGACCTGAAAGGAATAGTGTTGATTCGATTTGAAATGGTGAAACAAAATGTTTTGAACCATTTTTTCTTATTTCTCCATGCTGCACAAGAATGTTCCCATTTTGACTTTTAGCTCCTGTTCGGGCTGAAAACAGATGGTGAAATACCTGAACCTGCTACAGGATGGAAACTCTGATTTTTGGCCAGCTCCCACACCCACTGATTGAGCTGCAGTGCTTTGCCCTGGTCTGTGTGCAGCCTGCCACACCTCCCAGATCAGGTCAGATTCTGCGGGTTGGAGTGGGGATGGAGGGACAGCGTGTTACATTTTGGCTTAGTCTACATCCCTCCCCACTTGGATCTCTGTGTGAGTCACTGAGATCCTGGGCTCGGGCACCTGTGGGCATGGGCAAGAAGGGATGGAGTTTAGCTCCATCCTACTTGCTGAGTTCCTGATAAAGGGGCTATGGTTGTGAATGGCCCTTGCGGGGGCATGCAAGGGGTGAGGGATGTATGGTCTCCCTCCCATACCCCAGGCACCTATGTAAGGGCCCAACACAATCCAGGCCCGTATTTGTTCCCTTAACCAATCGGATTGCACGGGCCAATCTCAACTGTAACAGGAGTGCTCCGTAAAAGAGCAAAGTCTCTATATATGTAAATAGTTCATAGGCATCTTGCCAGTAGATGGTGCTCAGGAACATGTTACATCATTCCTGGGTTTTGTAGGCCCGATTGCTGTGCACTGCAAAGGACTTGCTGCGTGCAGCTCTTACTGCCACACCGAGGCTGATGGTAACTGGCCTCCTGTTCGGAGCGCTCATTGGGAAGCCGAGTGACACTTTGGAACCGCTTGGCTGCAGTGGAGAGATTTCCAGATGCTTCCAGCAAATACACGTTGATTATCTTCATGATGATAAAAAGAAAAGGAGTGCTTGTGGCACCTTAGAGACTAACCAATTTATTTTAGTCTCTAAGGTGCCACAAGTCCTCCTTTTTCTTTTTGCGAATAGAGACTAACAGGGCTGCTACTCTGAAACCTTCATGATGATGATACTCGGCTCGCGCAGAGCAGTCTCACTGCATTACTCTCAGTAGAGCGGTGTCCATTTACATCAGCTGGTCTGTATTTTCTATCAAGATTCAATATTCCCCTCTACTCCGCCTCTGCCAGTCTCTCTCATGAAGGTTAGTAAATCTTGACGTGCCACTTGAGGGGAACCATTATTTGCTGTTCTTTACTAGTCTTTGAGTGAACAACGCATGAAAGTTTTATTGCATGGCCGAGAGGTATTAGAAACATCTAAAGTCTTTCTTCAGGGTTGCATAGAGTAGGAGAGAAGCAAATTATCTTGTAGAAAGCTGGAAGCCTCTGGAGACTGAAATCTGCTGGCAGGATTGTTTACAAATCACAGCTTAGAGTGCATTCGGTATAGCTATTTAAGCCACCACGGTGAATCAGAAGGATCAGCTTAAAAAAAGGAACTTATATAACTCGGGGGGGGGGGAAGCTATTAAAAATGCCCTCTCCAAACCAGCATCCCATCTTTCAGTTTTTGAATCCACATCCTCAAGGATTTACAAATGCCAATGTAAAGGGGAGGAGGGATGGCTCAGTGGTTTGAGCATTGGCCTGCTAAAGCCAGGGTTGTGAGTTCAATCCTTGAGGGGGCCATTTAGGGATCGGGGGCAAAAATTGGGGATTGGTCCTGCTTTGAGCAAGGGGGTTGGACTAGATGACCTTCCAACCCTGATAGTCTGATGAGAATTCACTATGACACCCATCACACAGTATTATGCTTTTATATGCAATGGGAGTACTATAAATCCAGAACATTGAAAGCCTGCTGTGGTTCTGACTTCTGATATTTGGATTGATAGATGAAATACCAACGGATCTAAACCATCTAGTTCTGGTACGGTCCGGGGCCCAACCTTGTTATACTCATAAGCGACTCACCTCACATGACACATACTCTTGTTTTAAAATCGACATGCAAAATAAAGCACAAAGATACGGAGCCAGATTCCGAGCTCCCTTACAGTAGTGGAAGTCAGGAATAACTCCAGTTAAGTCCATGGAATGCAGAATCAGTTACACTATAATTTTTAGCTGTATATTACAGTAGCCTCCAACGGAGATCAGGGCCCCAGAGTGCTCGGTGCACACAAAGAAAGAAACAGTCTCTGCCCCAAAGAGTTTACAGTCTGAATTGGCAAGACGGGAGGGGATAGAGAGGGGAAGTGACTTACCTAAGCTCAAGCACCAAGTCAATGGCAGAGCCAGGGATAAACACGCAGGCCACTGTTCTAGCCACTAGACCATGCTACCGTTGCCTTATCCATGCTGTAACTTGGATAAATGTCTCCTCATCTCACACAGAGGTGGCCCAGAGTTTCAAACCTGGCCACCTAAGTAGCGCCTACATCATCTGCACGGGCACAAACAGAAAGGTGCCAATTGTTCCCCGTGGCAGCAATGAACCATTGGAGCAGCTTAGCAAGGGTTGTGGTGGTGGATTCTCTAGCACTGGCAATTGTAAAATCCAGACTGGCTGTTTTTTCCAAAGGGCCTGCTCTAGTTCAAACAGCATGTAATTCAGGGAGGTCCTCTGCTCTACAGGAGGTCAGAGAAGATGGTCTCAGCGGACCTGTGAAGAGTGGCTGGCCCCTTTAAGGGAAATTTGGGCCCAGGCTACCCCTGAGGAGCTAATTCAAGGGGAATGAGCCCACCTAGGCTGTTAATGTGGCGCACCTGGGCTCGATTAATAAGCAATCTGGGTCAGTTGCAGACACAGAGAGAAGCTCTTCTAAGGGAGATTTGCTCCCAGAAAACCACAAGCCCCAGGAGGAGAGCTGTGCAACCCCCTAGCCAAGGGGAGAGACTTGATATCAAGTGCATTGGCCTATATGGAGTTCTTAGGGGGCCCTGGGAGAAGGCAAACTCAGGCAGGGAGTGCGTGCCTGCTGTGTGACAATAGATCAGCAGGGCATGCTATATGCAGGCATGCCCCATGGCAGGTCTCTTCTGGCTTTGTAAGCTATAAATATATATGCATGCTAAACAGGCATTTACATAGGGCCAGATTCAGGTCTTGGTTACACTGCTGCACATCTGGAATCGTGGAGTTACTCGAAATTCAAACCACTGTAGATGAGAGCAGCATTTTGCCCCACACACTCAGGTCCTCGCCATGCATTCACAAATGCCCGTTTGCATATGCCGCCACAGGACCTTGACAGTCAGTGGGTGCAGATGCAGATTTTCCCGATGTGGCTTCAGTGATCTCTTTTGAAAACTCTGTCCTGTAAGTGCAGGTGGCTGTTGATACTTCTGTGTCTGGAATTCAGTCTGGCTGAAGCACTGTGAATGACTTGGCTGGATAATGACGGATTTTAGAGTAGCAGCCGTGTTAGTCTGTATCTGCAAAAAGAACAGGAGTGCTTGTGGCACCTTAGAAACTAACAAATTTATTTGAGCTTAAGCTTTCGTGGGCTACAGCTCACTTCATCGGATGCATAGAATGGAACATGTAGTAAGAAGATATATACATACAGAGAATCATGAAAAGGTGGGAGTTGCCATACAAACTGTAAGAGGCTAATTAATTAAGATGAGCTATTATCAGCAGGAGAAAAAAAACTTCTGTAGTGATAATCAAGATGGCCCATTTAGACAGTTGACAAGAAGGTGTGAGGATAATTAGCCTCTTACAGTTTGTATGGCAACTCCCACCTTTTCATGATTCTCTCTGTGTGTGTGTGTGTGTGTGTGTGTGTGTATATATATATATATATATATATATATATATCCTAGAATCATAGATTATCAGGGTTGGAAGGGACCTCAGGAGGTCATCTAGTCCAACCCCCTGCTCAAAGCAGGACCAATCCCCAATTTTTGCCCCAGATCCCTAAATGGCACCCTTAAGGATTGAACTCACAACCCTGGGTTTAGCAGGCCACTGCTCAAACCATTGAGCTATCTCCTTACTATATGTTCCATTTTTTAAAATAATTATTTTTATATATATATATATATATATATATAAAATTATTAAAAGAAATGGAACATATAGTAAGAAGTATGTATGTGTGTGTGTGTATATATACATCTTACTATATGTTCCATATATATATATATAAACGGAACATGTAGTAAGAAGTGTGTGTGTGTATAAAAAATCTTCTTACTATATGTTCCATTTGATATATATACATACACATACAGAGAATCATGAAAAGGTTGAAGTTGCCATACAAACTGTAAGAGGCTAATTAAGATGAGCTATTATCAGCAGGAGAAAAAAACTTTTGTAGTGATAATCAAGATGGCCCATTTAGAGTTGACAAGAAGGTGTGAGGATAATTAGCCTCTTACAGTTTGTATGGCAACTCCCACCTTTTCATGATTCTCTGTATGTATATATCTTCTTACTATATGTTCCATTCTATGCATCCAATGAAGTGAGCTGTAGCCCACGAAAGCTTATGCTCAAATAAATTTTAGTCTCTAAGGTGCCACAAGTACTCCTGTTCTTTTGGCTGGATAAGATTGCTGAGCAGGACCCAGCGATGAGTCACTGCAGGTAGCTGATAATTGCCAGTGCTATTTGTGGGCTGGGAGGAGGGATGCTGCTAGTGTGGGCTAGATGGGAGATAGAACAATATTGATTTTATAAAGGAATCCCAGCTCAAAGCCTTACATTGCCTTCCTAGCAAACAGAGAGACCTCTAGGCTATGGAGTTCTTACTTTATTAACCCAGCAGTGTCTAAGGGTCTGGAATTGCTTCTCTTTCTTTCAGGTGCCTATCACTGGGGTATCTGGGCACAGTACAGCAATTATAGGTAGCCCCTCATGTGCCCTAAATTCCTCAATGTGCATATTTGTATGGGTTTTGTGGTGTTAAGTTAAACTCAGAGGGCCTGAGTCTCATTTACCCTAAGCCCTTTGACCACCCCCCCCCCCCCCAGGCAGTGACCTTACATCAAGCATAAATCACTTTCAGGCCCCATTGAGACTGCCAGAGAGGTGTAAGGCAGCCAGAGTGTAAGTGAGAATTAGGCTCTATGAGATCTTGGTTAGCTGCTTCCTAGAGAGGACCAGGATGTGTTGGGTGGGGGGAACGTGATCACTTTCATGTAGGAGCTCATTCTCTAGCTCTCTGCAGAAGCACATGGTGTCTGTTTCCATCCTTTCTTCCTCTCCTCCAGTCTACCAGATTGCATTGATCCAGAGTAGGAAATCCTTCTCAGAGATGTTATCACTGCTCGTGGCAGGGATCCTCTGAAAAAACTAGTTTGTGATCATGTCATTAGAGACTGTCATAATGCAGACACAC
This sequence comes from Lepidochelys olivacea, assembly GCF_965140295.1. Lineage (NCBI taxonomy): Eukaryota > Metazoa > Chordata > Testudines > Cheloniidae > Lepidochelys > Lepidochelys olivacea. The sequence continues at coordinate 127,807,369 of NC_140415.1, forward strand.
CAGGGGCTGAATTTAGATTGCATGGGCATTTCATAGCTTTGCAACCTTCACATGCTTTTAATGTAGTTCTTTTTTTATGTAACATATGGGCTGCTCTTTCGTTGCTAGGAAATACTGATCCACTTTTTGTTCTTGAGAAGTAGCAGAACCACCTTCATAAACTGGAAGAGCAAAGCTGCAGAAACATATTACATTAGATTTCCCACGGCTAAACACAAGAGAATCAAATTTGCTTGCAAAACTAAATGGAGCATTTCCTCAGTGCTGCCAACCCCAAACATTCCAAAATCATGAGATCCGTTTAAAAACCATGAGATAGGTTCTTTGTCATTCCTGTTTGGTTTTTGAGACTTCAAGGAGTACTCATGTTATGATTCCCTGTCTTTTCTGCAACCATAAGTGCTAGAAAATTATTATATTTTTCAAATGAAAGCTGAAATTCCCACCTAATCACATGACTCCAGGACCTGGGACTTTAAGAAAATACACCAAACATCACAAAGATTAAATCATGAGTTGGCAGCCTCCTTACTGGATGATTTAACCTGGAAAAAAATTTCCAGGAAATGTAATTCAAGTAGCTGATATCTGGGTTAGATTACTGATAGCCTGTATGAGCATATCAGATTTGGACTTTAGAATGAGCACATCCTCTTTCCCCACTCTTTCCTTACCTTTGTTTTCTTCTGTGTGTTCTTGTAATGGGGTTCACTCACCACTGTGGTGCCTCCTGCTGGCTGTCTTGGGAATTAGCTCTGCATGTCAGTGTGCCCTTTTTGGGTGGTGCCCTGCTCTAGGATCCATGTCTCTCCAAGGAATGCAGTGTCCTCTTCAGCAACACAGCACTCCGGCCATGCCACACACTGTGCTCCCCCCTTCCAGGGGACCTGCAGTCCACTGTTCAGCCACTTCCCTTAGGTTTCAGAGTAGCAGCCGTGTTAGTCTGTATTCGCAAAAAGAAAAGGAGGACTTGTGGCACCTTAGAGACTAACTAATTTATTTGAGCATAAGCTTTGTGAGCTACAGCTCACTTCCTCAGATGCATATCGTGGAAACTGCAGCAGGCTTTATATATACACAGAGAATATGAAACAATACCTATTCCCACCCCACTGTCCTGCTGGTAATAGCTTATCTAAAGTGATTTCCAGCACAAATCCAGGTTTTCTCACCCTCCACCCCCCCACACAAATTCACTCTCCTGCTGGTGATAGCCCATCCAAAGTGACAACTCTTTACACAATGTGCATGACAATCAAGCTGGGCTATTTCCTGCATAAATCCAGGTTCTCACATCCCCCCCACCCCCATACACACACAAACTCACTCTCCTGCTGGTAATAGCTCATCCAAACTGACCACTCTTCAAGTTAAAATCCAAGTTAAACCAGAACATCTGGGGGGGGGGAGGAAAAAACAAGAGGAAACAGGCTACCTTGCATAATGACTTAGCCACTCCAAGTCTCTATTTAAGCCTAAATTAATAGTATCCAATTTGCAAATGAATTCCAATTCAGCAGTTTCTCGCTGGAGTCTGGATTTGAAGTTTTTTTGTTTTAAGATAGCGACCTTCATGTCTGTGATCGCGTGACCAGAGAGATTGAAGTGTTCTCCGACTGGTTTATGAATGTTACAATTCTTGACATCTGATTTGTGTCCATTTATTCTTTTACGTAGAGACTGTCCAGTTTGACCAATGTACATGGCAGAGGGGCATTGCTGGCACATGATGGCATATATCACATTGGTGGATGTGCAGGTGAACGAGCCTCTGATAGTGTGGCTGATGTTATTAGGCCCTGTGATGGTGTCCCCTGAATAGATATGTGGGCACAGTTGGCAACGGGCTTTGTTGCAAGGATAAGTTCCTGGGTTAGTGGTTCTGTTGTGTGGTATGTGGTTGTTGGTGAGTATTTGCTTCAGGTTGCGGGGCTGTCTGTAGGCAAGGACTGGCCTGTCTCCCAAGATTTGTGAGAGTGTTGGGTCATCCTTTAGGATAGGTTGTAGATCCTTAATAATGCGTTGGAGGGGTTTTAGTTGGGGGCTGAAGGTGACGGCTAGTGGCGTTCTGTTATTTTCTTTGTTAGGCCTGTCCTGTAGTAGGTAACTTCTGGGAACTCTTCTGGCACTTCCCTTAGTGGCTATTGCAGTGAATTGTCTGGCCACTTCCTTGTGGCCTCAGCATCCTCTTTACCCTTGCCTCAGGGCTTCAGCCTGCAAACCCCAGGAGCTGTCTCTTGCTCCGCCCTGTTCCTGCTAGCAGCCCTGCTCTGTCCAGGGTGCTGTCAGTTCTCTCAGCCCTCCAAAGACATAGTCCTTCCTCCCTGGTCTCCCAGCAGAGAACTGCCCTCCTCTGCTCTGGAACTCCCTTTTAATATAGCCCTGATTTGCTGCTCCCTTCAGCCCTTCTCTGATTGGCTGCCTTCTGCGCAGCCTCCCTAGGGCTCTATGCACCTCTTAGAGTCCAGTGTGGGGGAGGCGCCCCATCACAGCTCTAGAGTCTCAAATTAGTTTGATGCATCCAGTGAAGCATATGTCGTTTTCTTGCTACTTACTAACAGACAAAAAATATTTGTAATGTGGAATTGAGATTGCACATGCTCATTGGATCAGAGTTTACTTCGAGTGTTGGAAATGCAGAGTGGAGATCCCCATACAAGAATGTTATGGTTACACTAAAAAACAAACTGCAAATGAATGTCAGAAAACCAGGAAATGCCATAACATCCCAGTGATATAAATTTCATCTAGATCTATCCACAGACTTTTCTATCTCTGCATAAAATAAGCATTATAAGAAAATTTAAATTTGAAAAGCAGAATGTGTTTGGAGCTGTAATCTTGGGAATCCCTTGACAAGATGGCCACAGATTTGTATCACATGATGTGCCCTCAGGTCCAGAACTAGAATAATAACTATATATGTAGATTTTAGAGAGGCTTGAAGATTTGGCTTTAAACAGAAATCCTGTTAGGAGAGAATTCAGTTTGACATAACTGTAGTTTCCTTGTGTGTCCAGCCACTGTGATCTGAAAGCCAAATACCACATTGCTACGAATTGTTAGGGCTCTCACAGCAAGGCCAAACAACTGCGTGATTTCAGTTTTGCTAATCAGGATGGGAGTTAGTGGACCAGAGAGTTAGTGGACCATGAGAATGGAAGGGCCTGGGTGAATCACAGACCTTGATTTTGTGTGCCCCAATGTATAAGTTTTATTGTTGTTATGACTAGAAATACTAGAAATGCTTTGCTGATAAGAGATGAGTAATTTGCTGAAGCTAGGAGAATTGGTGACCACTAGGAGTCACTATGAGTTACATGCTTTGTTTAAGTTAGCTATAAGAGATTGACTAGAAGAATACACTTTGGGAGTAGTCAGAGGGAGCTTTTCTTGAAGCAGGTTTCAGAGTAGCAGCCGTGTTAGTCTGTATCTGCAAAAAGAAAAGGAGTACTTGTGGCACCTTAGAGACTAACAAATTTATTTGAGCATAAGCTTTCGTGAGCTACAGCTCACTTCATTGAATGCATTCAGTGGAAAATACAGTGGGGAGATTTTATATACACAGAGAACATGAAACAATGGGTGTTACTATAAACACTGTAATAAGAATAAGAGTGATCAGGTAAGGTGAGCTATTACCAGCAGGAGTGCGGGGGGTGGGGGAGGGGAGCTTTTGTAGTGATAATCAAGGTGGGCCATTTCCAGCAGTTGACAAGAATGTGTGAGGAAAAGTGTGTGGGTGAAATAAACATGGGGAAATAGTTTTACTTTGTGTAATGACCCATCCACTCCCAGTCTTTATTCAAGCCTAAGTTAATTGTATCCAGTTTGCAAATTAATTCCAATTCAGCAGTCTCTCGTTGGAGTCTGTTTTTGAAGTTTTTGTGTTGAAGAATTGCCACTTTTAGTTCTGTAATCGAGTGACCAAAGAGACCAAAGTGTTCTCCGACTGGTTTTTGAATGTTATAATTCTTGATGTCTGATTTGTGTCCATTTATCCTTTTCTGTAGAGACTGACCAGTTTGGCCAATGTAACTCCATGCCATGTACATGTAGGATAGGTTACCACAGTTTAGAGTTCTGATAATCCTGGGTAACAGTGCTGCTATATACCAGCTGTTAGGGTCACCTTGACAGAGCTTTGTACAGATCAGGCATTAATAGTGACCTGGAAATGACCAAAAGTAATTGCGTTTTATCAGTAAGGTGCATTGAGGATAGTTAACCACTGGAACAATTTGCCTTGGCATACAGTGGATTCTCCAGGACTGGAAGTCTTTAAATTAAGACTGGATGCCTTTTTAAAAGATCTTCTCCAGCTCAACCAGAAGATATGTGCTTGAAGCAGGTCTAGCTGGGTGAAATCAAAGTGTTGTGGTGTAGGTCAGTCTAGATGATCACAATAGTTCCTTCTGGGCTTCCTGTCTCCAAATCTTTTATTTCACACCTAAAGGGACTAATTCTAATGTTCATTGCATCAGTGTAACTCCATTGAGCTACTTCTGATTTATACAGGTAGGCTGATCCTTTTGCTTCTATGTTTTCAAAAGTGACAAGCGATTTCAAGTTGTCATGACCAGGACGTGGGTGGTCTGACCTAGCGGTCACAGTAGGAGTCAGGCTTGGTCCAATAACAGGAGGTCAGAGTCTGAGACATGCCAGAAGGCAAACCAAGAATCAGGACCCAGAGTAGGAAGGGTAGTCCAACACAAGAAAAGCCCAGGTGCATGGACAACTTCCTGTTCCTGTCCTTGGGTTAGATAGAGACTGGGGACCAATCAGGATCCCCGGGGTTCCTCCAGTCAGATCCCAGGACTGGAGTCCTCTGCTGGAGTCCAGCTGCTATTCTAGCAGTTCTCAGCAGGTCACTAGGTGGCAGGCTGGGGCTCCCTTGCTCTTAAGAACCCCATAGTTAAGGGTTTGAGACCCATAGTCCCTGCCGCAAGTGCCTTGATACTACAGTGCTCACCCTGAAACACCTGCAAAGTGGCTGCTTTCTAGGTGCTCGGTTCTTTCTGAACATCAGCTCCCTTTGCAGTATTTTGAGTTGGGCACTGGAGAATTGAGGAACCTGAACTTGCCAGATGCTTTTGAAAATCCAGGTCGCCCTCTTGACCCTTCGGCTGTCTTTGCTGTGTTCCACAGAAAAGTTTAGATGAACCTTGATGAACCAGGAGCAGATCATCAGTTGATGTAAATGGTCACCGCTCCATTAAAGCCAGTTGCATAGTGGGAGGTGCTGGTTGGAAGAGAAAGGACCTGAGGCTCCCTGCAGGGGGCACCGATTTGGTGGACAGAAGAAGGGCCGCCCACAGCCAACATCAGAGATGGCTTTCATTCCTATGGCACTCCTCTCCCCTGACCCCCCAGTTCTTTTTATTTTTTTTACACCTGGCCTCTTCTTAACCTGGTTCTGATCAAAGCCGGCTGGTTGAGTTGGAATTGCAGCTAGCACGCGGAGACGTTTTGTGCTGACAATCAGCAGCCTGGAGGAAGGGAACATTTTCATTTAGCCAGCCAGCGGAGGAACAGAGGAGTCCACTTATGCTATTTAATGAATGCCTTTAAAGGGCAGAATCAAAGCAAGAGGGAAAATTTCAAAACATGGCAAAGGAAATAAAGGGCTTTGTAAAAATAGCTCCTGAGTGCCATATCTAGGGCTAGCTCTGCAGAGTGCCAGCCTCGAAGAGCAAGTGGAAAGAACAGTGGAAGAGAAGCAGAAGCAAGCAGCAGGATGATTAAAACACAGAACTGTGAGTCGGGGCCGGAGAGCAGGGATCGGTTCCTTGCTCTGCTGCAGCACTTGTGTGATCTTGTGCTAGTGACTTGCCCACTGTAAAATGGGGAGAATGATATTTATAGGGGGGCTGTGAAGATTAATTAATACATTTGTGCCCCCCCTCTACCTCATTTGGGTCATCAGCAGGACTTGAGCCTGGAACCTTTTGATGTAAAACTTTAACCACTGCTGTTGGGAGCCAAAAAGCGAGATTTCGAGAAGGTATTACATAGGCTCCACACTAGGAGGGCTCATACAGCTGCATAAGCTAAGTGCAGGGTACGTTTGCAAAGTGTTTTGAGGTTCTTGGCTAGAAAGCACTGTATGGGCAAAGTACTAGTCTCTAAGTTTCGCAATCCTTTCTCACTGCTTATGTTTCTGGGGCTGATGTCAGTGAAGCCTACACGGCCTCTTATCAAATGCAGGACCTGGAGGAATTCACAGTATGGCTCCATGTAGGAATAAGGACCCTTATGTTCAACAATGGGACTGGGTGCACTTTGAACAAGAGCTGTTGGGTGCTCTGCGTTTCTGAGAAGTCAGGTCAGGGGGCTGCTACAGACTTAGGGGTAACATTTTCCAGAGCATCTTCATGATTTAGGAACCAAGGTTCCCTTTTCAAAAGAGACAAAGGACTAGATTTGTAAAGGTATTTAGGCACCTCAAAGCCGCAGCTCAGCACCTCCTGAGCTTTGACATTCTCAGGCCATGCACCACTGATGTCCCACATAAGCCCTTTGTTGAGGCCTGAAGCAACAGAGAAACCTCATGCTGGCCATGTGGCCAGCACTGAAATTCTCCCAGAGTGCGTGTACATGCATCTGGCTTAACACTCACTCCCGAGCCCAACGTGGCCTCTGCACAGCGCTGCTCCTGCCCCCTGGTGCTGAGCTAGAGCCACCTGACAGTGGCTTTAAATTATGCAAGTGGCTGAATCCACACCCAGGGTTTGGTACAAGGCAAGGATGTCCAGGCCAGGCCCCTTTGCCCTGCTACACTGGCAGCTGGGAGGAGGAGTCGTTTAAGAATGCCTACATGGGTTATATCCCTCTGGAAGGTCCCTCTGAGGCTGGGGTGATCCTGCCTGGGTTAGAAACCAATGCAACCACAGCGGACAATCCAGTCATATAGATGTTCACTTCACTCTCCCGTCACGAGCCTGCAAATGAGCCTGAAGGAAGTGAAAACTGAAATGCTTTAAAACAGAAATCGGTTTGTGACTTAATGGTGATTAAAAATAAATACCTATTTAAAGCCATAAAATAATACTCTTTAAATATCTGTTTTTAAGGCTAACAGGATAATTACTTAATCTCCCTTGTCGCATTAATGCAGTTTAAATTACTGACTGAAGCCAGCCGATCCTTTATATCACTCTTCTCCTATTGAAGTCACTTAAATTGTTCCTTCCTATGCAAGTATGAGGGGGAAAAAAAAAGAACAGTAACTTCTGTTCTCAAAGTACACAAAAGTGCCTTAAAACCACTAACCAGCCTGAAAAGGTAGAAATGAGTCTCTGCTTAGGGAAAACGCGTGTCACCTGTTTTCCGCCTGCTACTTACCGTGCACCCAGGATGTTCCATGTTGGAATGCTGCTTCAGTAACGGCTGAGTGGATTGTTACTCCAGGGATGCCAGGATGCAGGGTTATAGTTCAGACCTATCTCTAGGATATTTTTGGGCTGAGTAGCACCTTCGTTCACCAGAAGTCTCTTGGGCCAGATCTGGCTTTAGGCGCAACTCTGAGCAAGGGTTACCATGAGGAGTAGCCTCAGGCAACACCAACAGAAACACCTTAAAACCCAATTCCTCCTCTATTTCATCATTGCTCCAGAGGATGGATGTCAGTCACTGCCTGCTGTAGTTCCAGCAGTAAATGGCTACAAAAGTTGCTCTCAAAAGGCCAGTTATTCTTTGGGAGAAATGTCAAGATATTTTATTTTGTTCCCTGGGAATTTTTATTGGTGTTTCCGACAAGAAATGGAAAGTGGAAGCAGTCGGAATTTCCACAAACTCTTAGGTGAAACGTTTCCATTTTCAGTCATATTTTTCAAATCTGAGAATTTTGACTGGAAACGGAAACCTTTCCCCTCCCTCAAACGGTTGAAAAACTGAATATTTTCACCATACTGAAAATTCGGTGACAATGGATGGTTTGGTCCAAAAGCCATTTTCCATCAAACAAAACAAAGCAAAACATTTGATGGAAAAAGTGTCCACAAGCTCTAAGTACTAACCCTTCCCATCGCCGGCTCAGCTGCTCTGGTGGCATATGGAAGGAGCAGGGGATGGGCTATAGCCAGGGTGCTGTCTGTTTCCTGACCCCTCACACAGCCCAAAGAGGGAGTAACCAGTGGGCAGCTGGGCCTACTCTGGTCCAAGGTCCAGGTATCCCACATAGAGGTGTACGGGAGTCCTTACTGCCTTGTGTGGGTGCATGGTCCAAATCACAATCTATCTAATCTTGGAATGACCGGAGCTACAAAGTGCTACAAAGACAGTGCTATGGGGGAGCATGGGCAGCAGAACAGGCCCCAAGAGGCTATTCGGTATCCCTATGAGCTTGGCAATGCAGCAACTGACAGCTGTAAGCCAGGTATATTAACAAGGCCCAGTTCTATCTGGGCCTGCTGCCTTCATTGCTGGTAGTGCTGGGAATGCCACCCTGCGTCAGCTGTGACCCAGGAACCTTACAGTGCCAGCTGGCAAGGGGCACAGAACAGGTGCACGAGGATATAGGGAGCTGCTGGGCCTGGTATTTACACTCTAGTTCACCAGAGTGTGTCATATAAGATCTCTAACGCACCTGTGTCACACAGTTCATCCATAGCATTGTCAAACACACGTATGGAGGTGGTGTAAGGAGTTATGTGCATTCACTGAGAGCTATGTTTAAAGTCTGTGTCTAGGGCCTGGTCAGAAAGGTGACAAACTGGGTTCCTGTCAGACAAGAAATGTTGCTTTCTTCGGCTGTTTAGCTGTAATTTAACTATTATATTGTTCACACTGAGTCCCCTCTCACCAGTCTGAACTGAATGCTAATGAAGGCCTGTGGCTTCTTCAAAGAGAGGAAATTAAAAGGAAGATGTAAATAGCCAGGTATGGGGATGTGTGTGGGAATGGGACCCTATGTAAGGTGCACATCAGAAGTTTGTGCTGCTTTAGTTGGGAGACAAAGAAGTCACCCGGACAGCCTTCATGTTAGAAATAAATGGACAGTGAGTTTGGGCCATGGGGGGGGGGGGGGTCTCAGCCAGGCTTTGCTGAAAATGCTGGAGAGAACTTGGGGTGTGAAAGCGTCTTTACACAGGAGAAGAATGAGTTAGTTAAGTTTAGGCTCTAAATGCTATGCCTTTTGTTCTCTATGTAATCATTTGTTTCCAATATTCATACTCACTGTCTCTTGAATCTCTGTTCTTTGTTAATAAACCTACTCTTGTTTTCACTATCAATGTACCTAAGTGCTGTGTGATCAGCACAGCTGTGGTCTAAGGTATAACCAATAAGCTGGTGTGGATGGTTCCCATGGGGACAGCTGGCCTGGTAATTTTGGGAGCGTTCAGTGGAACAGGGGCTGGATGCTGCAGGGAGCACAGAGTATTTGGGGTTGGTGCATGCCTGTCGCTACCTGTACAGAGAGTGCCAGGCCTGGAAGGCAGTGCCTACGTTGCTAGAGGCTGACCCATAACAGGTGCTGATCAGATTTCCTCACATTAGGGTAAGGTGGTGGTGAAGTGCCCCACAACACTGTGTACCCCTGGGGAGCGTCACAGTCATGCTGCCTTGTCTAGGTGGATCTCCCAGGGCGGCGTAACACGATGGGCTCGCTGTGTGGCACAGCTGTGAGCCAGCAGGGCAGCACTGCAGGCCCACGGCAGGGATGATCCACACTGTAATGAGCAGTCGGAATGATGGGTGAGGCAGAGAGCCAGCAGTGGCTAGTGGCTATGGGAGGTGGGGGACTGCCTGGTTTCCCAGGAGTGGGGGCATATTTTCAAAGTGATCAGCTGGGAGGGTGTGGCACAGGGAGTGTCCGGGAGAGAATGGGGCTCCCCCTCTCTTTTTCAGAATGGGATACCTGGCTGTAAAGGACAGGGGATATCCCCTCGTGCCCCCCACCAGTCTCACTCACGCCACTCTCAGCCCTACCCGCCCATCTCCCAACCCCACAGGCTAACTTCACTGGCTCCAGTGGCATAATTTCTGATTCACACCCTGGGACCTGCCTGTACCTGGATCAGAATAGAGGTCCATCTGACCCAGTGCTTGGTCTCTGACCATGGCCAGCACCAGATGCTTCAGAGGAGGGTGTATGAACCCTACGCTAGGCACTTAATAAGGGGACATGATCAAAGTCTGCAAAATAATGAACGGGTCAGAGCAGGCTGATCCAGCATTTCTGTTCAACCCGTCTAGTAACACAAAGCCAAGGGGACAGGCAATGAGATCAAAAGGTGACAAATTTAAAACTGATAAAAGGACTTTCTTTTTTTAGACAAAACAGGGACAGCCTGTGGAACTCACTGCCACATTATCTCACTGAGGCCCAGAGTTGAGCAAGATTCAGAACAGATTGTACGTTCATAAGGATGAAAATATCCAGAGCCACAGGTGTAAGGATTCTGAAACAACTCTCCCCACAAAAAAATCAGGAAGGGCTATAAACCCTAATGCTTCAGGGCAAATGTCACCATGAACCTGAGCGGCTTAGGAAGAAACCTCACGTTCAGGTACGTTATTCTCAGCCATCAATTCCTCCCATTAACCTGGGCTATGTAAGATTGATGTTGCATTTAATTGAACTTTTACTTCGTTTAAGAGCCACAGAATTCATAGCTTAAAAAAAAATGTAATTGTTATATTCACAAATTGCCACAAGATAGCACTGTGCCAAAGCATGACTGCTCCAGCTCATCAGTGTGTGTGGGATGGGGAGGGGAGGAGAGGTGTTCATGATAAGGATTAAGAGTCAAGTAGCCACGCTGTAACTCAGGTTGTCCATGCAAGGCAGAATAGCAGGACCTGTATCCTTCTAAAAGGAACATCTTAAACCTGGCAGGTACCTTGAGCCTGTTATTTTAGGGTTAGCTGCAGGACAACAAATGCCTAAAGGATACAGCTCCAATTAAACATTAGGTGTAATGAAGAATTTGGTCGCTAGATGGAAGTGCTATGTGTTATTAAGTGTTATGATTGATGTTTTGGGAATTGAGGCAATAGGATAAAATGCGGTGGATCTCTCTCAGTAGGGGAAAGAAAGAAAGCATGATATAGTTAAACAAACAGAGAAAAGTCTGCTCTTGGGTTATCATACCAGAAAAATCTGCATACTGGTGCAGGATTCTTTATCTGTTGCAAATGCTGCAGTCAGGTGTAATTGATAGTAAAGGGGGTAGATGCTTTTGCTTTTACAGTCTATGAAATGTTAGAAACCCAGGCTCTGGCCCTGATTCACATGGGTTCACTCCAAATGGTGTAATGCCATTGAAAACAAAGGAGTTACACTGGGTGAAAACTGGAGTAACGTAAGTCCTGTGTCTTATATAAAAGGCCTGATGCTATTTTACTCCAGTGACTCTACTGATCATGCATTTGTAGCAAGTGTTTTGTGCCTCAAAAAGCAAACAGCAAAAGAGAGCATTTGTTTCCTATACTTAACAGGCTATACCAAGCCAAAAAAGCTGCAAGACTATAAATAATGCTTACTATCCCCAGCCAAAGTAACTATCTAATTATACATGTCAGAGCCCTGACTTCACCTTGCTTCTGGTGCTACAAGAGGCTTTGAAAAATGCAAATGCTTTCTGGAGCAGAAACTGGAGTTGAGTCCATGCCCAAGACAGGCTAATGGGATGTAGCTGAGTATACTGTAATGTTTCTGCAGCAGCAGAGCATTAGCCACCTGCATTGCTGGGATTAGTCTCAGCTGCATGTGTTGCTTTGCCTCCTAGAGGTGGGAATTTGGTGGCCTTGTTTTTGCTTGAGCGTAACAAAACCCTTCCCCCTTCAGCAGATCCCAGCCGCAGGGAGGCTTATTTCTCCCCGTGTTAAGCTAGGCACCAGTTGTGTTTTACCTTGGTTGTTCTTGTAACTATTTCTGACTTTGATGCCTCGTGACTTGTACTCACTTAAAATCAGTTTGCAGTTAATAAACGGGTTTCATCTAATCCACTGTGTTTGGACTTAAGTGTTTGGGAAGCACCATTTGGGATGGCAAGTTACGTGCCAATTACTTCTATTAAAGCAATAACAGAGCATTTGTATTGTCCAGGAGTGGGCTGGGCCGTGTGGGACATACATTTCCAGGGGAATAGCTAAGGTTGGGAGTGTGTTGGGGTCACCCTGCAGGATAACCCAGGCTGGCGAGAGCCAAGGTCTGACTGGGAGTGACATACATGCTGGAAGTTGTTTGTGAGCAGTCCAGACAGAAGCTACCTTAACAAAGCAGTGTAAAGGGCACCCCGGGCTGGAAGGCTGGAGTGACACAGCGATTCATTAGTCTGGATTGTACCCTGAGTATGTCACACCCTCGCTGGAGCATTGCCTCTAGTTCAGGGCCCACCACAGGGCTAGTTGCTGTGGTTCCCCTCCCCAGCAAAGGGGAAACCTAGATCCCTTCTCTCCTGGGGCTGTTCCCTTACCTCAACTGGTCGATTTCCAAGGCTGTCTGCCTCTGGGCTGGCCTTTCCCCAGCCTCCTTCACCCCTGCTGCCTGCTCCGATCAGGGCCAGTGCCAGGGTGCAAGCTCCCCCAGCCACCTGAGCACTCTCAGCACAACCATCACCTGGGCCAGTCGTTACCGAAGGGCCCCTGCTCCCCAGCCAGTTAGGATCAGCTGGGAGGGTGGCTGATCCTTACAGGACAGGCTGAGCCCAACTCCCCTGAAAAGGCCCGCCTGTGACAGGGTCTCTAAATGCCTAGCATTGTAAATCCTGCCCACAAACGTTTCGCAATGCGGGTTTCTGCCTTGGGACACCCACAGGTTCGTTAAACCACTGCATGGCCTGCCTCACGCTGCCGTCCCACGGAGCATTGGGCCACCTCACTCTCGTCTCCTTGTTCTTTTCCTTTTGGTGCCCATTCAAACTTCCTGACGCAGCAGCATTATCCACTGAGCACCAGTTACAAGGGCACTATAACCCTCAGATGCCTGGGGCCAGATGCCGCACAGGAATAAGCCTCTTTAAAGTTACGCTACCACAACAGAAATAAATAGCAACAGTGCTGCCAACCCCATGCTGTCCATAACATTATGAATCAGGCCATGTCCTGGAAGTTTATAATGTGGCCCGGTGTGTTAAGCCTAGGCAAGGTTGAGAGCTTCTTAATGAAGCTCTAGCCTGCCCTTCTTTGATCTCTACTCCCTTGACAAAGGGGTGGGGTTAACTCAAGAAGAACGGGTTTTAAAAGCCAGCATAAGCGACCAGAGGAGCTAGCAAACAGGAGCAGCAAAGCAGGAGTTTTGAGAGGGAGTGTGAGCATGAAAGGCAGATACACCTAACAAAGATTCTCTAAACTTAGGCCAGTAGACATCCCAAATAAACCTCTCCTCCACACCGCCGCAAAAGTAACAATACTGCAGGCAGAAGTTCAGCAGCAGAGTGGGGGCTAACCAGTGTATTGCACTGAGTGCAGCATGTATGATTGCCTGCCTCCTGGCACACTGTGCATTTGATGCAAGCACTCTTGGCCCTCAGAGAGGGAGTACAGGCTCTTGAGACCAGAGTGGTTGAACTAGAGGAGCTAAGGGAGACAGAGAGGAACACAGATGAGACTTTCCAGGACCCAGTAGAGCAGTCCCACCCCCGGTCTGACAGCCTCTGTGCTGTTGAAGATGATGAAAGTCTCAAGGAAGAACATCAAGCTGGAGTAGGAAACATCAGCTCCTTTGGATTTTAAAAAGCTTTTTTTTTTTTTTGCACGTTTCTGTCTGGGAGCAGAAGGGAGAAGAGCATTTGATCTGACAGGGACTTTGTTTCACCTCTGTTTTGAAAGGGAGAATGGGAAGCAGATGGGACTGATTTCTAAGAGCTGAACATGGCTCAGGATCTTCAGGTGGATGCGGCGGAAGGAATTATTGGACTGGATTCCAGCCGAGAGAATCTACCGGGTTTGGGTAGGGCTGGCTGGAAAACAAGAGGTCCATTTCGGGAAAGATTTCAAGGTTTCAAAATCTGTTTTCATTCCGTATTGGAATTGTATTTGTAGAATGTTTTCTTATTATCCTTTATGTCTCTAGCTAGTTGAATCTCATTTTGTGCCTTGGCCTTTCTAATTTTGTCCCTACATACTTGAGTTATTTGTTTATATTCATCCTTTGTAATTTGACCTAGTTTTCACTTTTTGTAGGACTCTTTTTGAGTTTCAGGTCATTGAAGATCTCCTGGTTATGTCAGGTTGGTCTCTTGTCATACTTCCTATCTTTCTTACGCAGTGGGATAGTTTGGTTTTGTGCCCTTAATAATGTCTCTGAAAAAACTGCCAACTCTCTTGAACTGTTTTTCCCTGCAGACTTGCTTCCTGTGGGATCTTACCTACCAACTCCCTGAGTTTGCTATAGTCTGCCTTCTTGAAATCCATTATCTTTATTGTGCTGTTTTCCCTCCTACCATTCCTTAGAATCATGAACTCTACCATTTCATAGTCTTTCACCTAAGCTGCCTTCCACTATCAAATTCTCAGCCAGTTCCTTCCTGTTTGTCAAAATCAAATCTAAAACAGCCTCTCCCCTAGTAGCTTTTTCCACCTTCTGAAGTAAAAAAATAAAACCTGGGTGTCTCTGGATTAAGTTTAGAAGTGTGAGCAACAAGAGTGATGTAGTGGTGGGAGTCTGCTATAGACCACCGGACCAGGGGGATGAGGTGGATGAGGCTTTCTTCCGGCAGCTCACAGAAGCTACTAGATCGCACGCCCTGGTTCTCATAGGTGACTTTAATTTTCCTGATATCTGCTGGGAGAGCAATACAGCGGTGCATAGACAATCCAGGAAGTTTTTGGAAAGCGTAGGGGACAATTTCCTGGTGCAAGTGCTAGAGGAGCCAACTAGGGGGGGAGCTTTTCTTGACCTGCTGCTCACAAACCGGGAAGAATTAGTGGGGGAAGCAAAAGTGGATGGGAATCTGGGAGGCAGTGACCATGAGTTGGTTGAGTTCAGGATCCTGACACAGGGAAGAAAGGTAAGCAGCAGGATACGGACCCTGGACTTCAGGAAAGCAGATTTCGACTCCCTCAGGGAACAGATGGATAGGATCCCTTGGGGACTAACATGAAGGGGAAAGGAGTCCAGGAGAGCTGGCTGTATTTCAAGGAATCTCTGTTGAGGTTACAGGGACAAACCATCCCGATGTGTCGAAAGAATAGTAAATATGGCAGGCGACCAGCTTGGCTTAACGGTGAAATCCTAGCAGATCTTAAACATAAAAAAGAAGTGGAAGGTTGGACATATGACCAGAGAAGAGTATAAAAATATTGCTCGGGCATGTAGGAATGAAATCAGGAGGGCCAAATTGCACCTGGAGCTGCAGCTAGTGAGAGATGTCAAGAGTAACAAGAAGGGTTTCTTCAGGTATGTTGGCAACAAGAAGAAAGCCAAGGAAAGTGTGGGCCCCTTACTGAATGAGGGAGGCAACCTAGTGACAGAGGATGTGGAAAAAGCTAATGTACTCAATGCTTTCTTTGCCTCTGTCTTCACGAACAAGGTCAGCTCCCAGACTGCTACGCTGGGCATCACAACATGGGGAATAGATGGCCAGCCCTCTGTGGAGAAAGAGGTGGTTAGGGACTATTTAGAAAAGCTGGATGTGCACAAGTCCATGGGGCCGGACGAGTTGCATCCGAGAGTGCTAAAGGAATTGGCGGCTGTGATTGCAGAGCCATTGGTCATTATCTTTGAAAACTCGTGGTGAACGGGGGAAGTCCCGGATGACTGGAAAAAGGCTAATGTAGTGCCAATCTTTAAAAAAGGGAAGAAGGAGGATTCTGAGAACTACAGGCCAGTAAGACTCACCTCAGTCCCTGGAAAAATCATGGAGCAGGTCCTCAAGGAATCAGTTCTGAAGCACTTAGAGGAGAGGAAAGTGATCAGGAACAGTCAGCATAGATTCACCAAGGGCAAGTCATGCCTGACTAATCTAATTGTCTTCTATGACGAGATAACTGGCTCTGTGGATGAAGGGAAAGCAGTGGATGTGTTGTTCCTTGACTTTAGCAAAGCGTTTGACATGGTCTCCCACAGTATTCTTGCCAGCGAGTTAAAGAAGTATGGCTAGATGAATGGACTATAAGGTGGATAGAAAGCTGGCTAGATTGTCGAGCTCAACGGGTAGTGATCAATGGCTCCATTTCTAGTTGGTAGCTGGTATCAAGTGGAGTGCCCCGAGGGTAGGTCCTGGGGCCGGTTTTGTTCAATATCTTCATAAATGATCTGGAGGATGGTGTTGATTGCACCCTCAGCAAGTTTGCAGATGACACTAAACTGGGAGGAGTGGTAGATAAGCTGGAGGGTAGGGATAGGATACAGAGGGACCTAGACAAATTGGCGGATTGGGCCAAAAGAAATCTGATGAGGTTCAATAAGGATAAGTGCAGGGTCCTGCACTTAGGACGGAAGAACCCAATGCACAGCTACAGACTAGGGACTGAATGGCTAGGCAGCAGTTCTGCGGAAAAGGACCTAGGGGTGACAGTGGACGAGAAGCTGGATATGAGTCAGCAGTGTGCCCTTGTTGCCAAGAAGGTCAATGGCATTTTGGGATGTATAAGTAAGGGCATAGCGAGCAGATCGAGGGATGTGATCGTCCCCCTCTATTCGACATTGGTGAGGCCTCATCTGGAGTACTGTGTCCAGTTTTGGGCCCCACACTACAAGAAGGATGTGGATAAATTGGAGAGAGTCCAGCGAAGGGCAACAAAAATGATTAGGGATCTGGAACACATGACTTATGAGGAGAGGCTGAGGGAACTGGGATTGTTTAGTCTGCAGAAGAGAAGAATGAGGGGGGATTTGATAGCTGCTTTCAACTACCTAAGAGGTGGTTCCAGAGAGGATTGTTCTAGACTATTCTCAGTGGTAGAAGAGGACAGGACAAGGAGTAATGATCTCAAGTTGCAGTAGGGGAGGTTTAGGTTGGATATTAAGAAAAACTTTTTCACTAGGAGGGTGGTGAAACACTGGAATGCATTACCTAGGGAGGTGGTAGAATCTCCTTCCTTAGAAGTTTTTAAGGTCAGGCTTGACAAAACCCTGGCTGGGATGATTTAATTGGGGATTGGTCCTGCTTTGAGCAGGGGGTTGGACTAGATGACCTCCTGAGGTCCCTTCTGACCCTGATATTCTATGATTCTATGAAAACATGGGCAGATGGTGGAAGAACACAACAGCAAGCTGAATGCATTCCCCTAGCACCATGTAAGAAAAGTCTTGGTAATTCATTGGAGGGATCATGTAACCAATGTGGAAGTGTTGTGCTGCACAGATCAGCTATGGTGGTTTGGCCAGGGCTTGTCCTTGCGGTTCTGCAGCCTACTTCACCACACAAGCACAAAATAGATCCTCGATTGCATCTGGAGGCAGCTAATTATGACACACGTAGAGCTGACTGAACAGGGCTGGCTGTTCCCCAGGCCTCCTGGCCCTTAAAGAATCAGGCCACCCTGTCTTACATTAATGAGGGATTCATCCTCACAACCTTCCTAGGAGGCAGGGCAGTGCTGTTCTCGTCACTGTACAGATGGGAAACTGAGGCACAGAGAGGTTGAGTGACTCGCCCAAGGAAGTCTGCTGAATGCTGGTCTCCCAAGTCCCAGGCCAGAGTCCTCATCACTAACCCATCCTTCTTCTCTTCCCAACAGCAAAGCTCTTTTGCAAATGCAAGTGTTAACTATTCTTTGGCTCATCTACAAAATAGGAATAAGAACTCTTTTTGTTCCCCACCCATTGTCCAGATTGTCAGCTCCACAGGCAGGCTCCCTCTCCCTGTGGGCATGTCCATGCTGCAATTGAAGGTGTGGTTGCAGCTCAGGTAGATATGATAGATAGATTTGGGGGTTGTGGTGAATAATCAGCTGAACATGAGCTCCCAGTGCGATGCTGGCCTAAGGAAGGACTAGTGCAATCCTGGAATGCGTAAACAGGGGAATCGTGAGTGGAAACAGGGAGGTTGTTTACCTCTGTGTATGGCACTGGTGTAACTGCTGCTGGATACGGTGTCCAGGTCTGATGCCCGCAATTCAAGAAGGATGTTGGTAAATTGGAAAGGTTCAGAGAAGAGTCAGGAGAATGATTAAATGGTTAGAAAACCTGCCTTGTAGTAATAGATTCAAGGAGCTCAATCAATTTAGCCTAACAAAGAGTCGGTTAAGGGGTGACTTGATTAGTCTAGAACAGGAGTCGGCAACCTTTCAGAAGTGGTGTGCCAAGTCTTCATTTATTCTGTAATTTAAGGTTTTGCCTGCCATTAATACATTTTAACGTTTTTTAGAAGGTCTCTCTCTATAAGTCTATATATTATATAACTAAACTATTGTCGTATGTAAAGTAAACAAAGTTTTCAAAATGTTTAAGAAGCTTCATTTCAAATTAAATTAAAATGCTGATCTTATGCCACTGGCCCGCTCAGCCCGCTCCCAGCCTGGGGTTCCGTTCACCTAGGCCAGCAGCAGGCTGAGCGGGGCCTGCGGCCGGGAACCCAGCTGGCAAGGGGCTGGCAGCCAGAACCCCAGACCGGCAGTGGGCTGAGTGGGGCCGGTGGCCGGGACCCCAGACCGGCAGTGGGCTAAGCGGCTCAGCCCACTGCCACACAGCCCGCTGCTGGTCTGGGGTTCCGTCTGCCGGCTCCTGTCAGCCAGGGTCCCAGCTGCCGTCCCCACTCAGCCCGCTGCCAGTCTGGGATCCCAACCCTGCCCACATAGAGTGGGTACCTACCTTCTTCCTGGTTCTAGCCCATTCTCTTCCTCTCTCTCTGCACTGAGCTGAGGGTGGGAGTGCACTGAGCACAGAGCTGGGGGTGAAGGATCAGGCTGGGGGTTGGGGTGCAGGGTCTGGCCAGGAGTCAGAATGAGGGAGGGGGCTCAGGGTTGGGGCAGGAGGTTTGGGTGTGGAGTGCTAACCAGGGCAGCTCCCATTTGGTGCGAGGGGTGCAGGTGGGAATGTGTGTGTGTGGGGGGGGGTGCAGGAGCTTCCGTTTGGTGCTCAGGGTGGGGGTGGGAATGTGGGGGGTGCAAGAGTCAGGGCATGGGGTGTAGGGGGGCTGGGTATGTGTGGGGGGTGCTGGAGTCAGGCCTGGGGTTGTAGGAGGGTGCAGGGGTCAGGGCAGGAGGTTGGGGGTGTGGGCTAGGGTCCTGGAGGTGCTCCCAGTCCCCATAGGTGCCATAGGTTGCCAACCCCTGGTCTAGAAGTACCTACATGGGGAACAAAAATTAAATATTGGGCTTTTCAGTCTAGCAGAGAAAAGGTCTAACACAATCCAATGGCTGGAAGTTGAAGTTAGACAAATTCAAACTGGAAATAGGGCATAGGTTTTTAACAGCGAGGGTCATTAACCACTGGAACAATTTACCAAGGGTGGTGGTGGATTCTCCATCACTGTCCATTTTTAAGTCAAGAGCAGATGTGTTTCTAAGAGATCTGCTCTAGGAATTATTTGGGGGCAGGTCTCTGGCCTGTGTTACGCAGGAGGTCAGACTAGATGATCCCAGTGGTCCCGTCTGGCCTCAGGATCTATGGATCTAGCTTTAATCCAGCCAGCACGGCTAAAAACAGCAGGGATGCCACAGTGGCCTGGGCTTACGCACAGGATTGCACGTGCCTTCCTCGTCTCCCCGGGCATGTACTCGCATTGCTAGACGCGCAGAAGCCCTAGCTACTGAGGCTTCACTGCTATGTTTAGCATGCTAGCTTGATTAAAGCTAGCAGGGGTATGTCAACCTGATCTGCAATCACACTGTGACGAAGTGGGAATGTTCCTAAGGTTTTCTCCAAATACTGTGTGGGTGCCTCAGTTTCCCCCATGCCTTTCTTAAGTATCTAGGTGGGGGAATAAGGGTGTGTGATTGTTGAAGCGCCCTAGAGGGCCAGTGTGATGCTGTCTACACAGAGAATGGCCGACACCCTGTCTCCTGGCAACTGATGGCTGGGGCCCCTCCTCTGCAAGGTGCCAACTGAAGGGGTTGGAGAACAAAGAGATCAGGTGACCTCCTGGCCCGGGAAAGAGACAAAGGCGAGGGGAGGGGCTGGAGAGTTGCAGTTTGGAGCTGGCTGGGGAAATGGGGGAAGGCTCAGATGGGGCTCTGGGCTCCCTGCCCCCCAAGACGGACCTGACTGAGGGGTCCTGTTCTCTGTACCTACAAGCTCTGTTTTAGACCATGTTCCTGTCATCTAATAAACCTTCTCTTTTACTGGCTGGCTGAGAGTCACGTCTGACTGTGGAATTGGGGTGCAGGGCCCATTGGCTTCCCCAGGAGCCCTGCCTGTGTGGACTCGCTGTGGGAGGTGCACGGTGTGGACAGGGATGCTGAATGCTCCAAGGTCAGCCCTGGGAAGGTCGAAGTTGTGTAAGCTTCTTGCCCTGGGGAGAGGAGGCTTCCCCAGAGTCCTGACTGGCTTCATATGGAGTAGTTCCAGAGCATCGCCCGGTGACTCCGTGACACACAGCTCTGAGTGCAGTGAAGCTATAATGTATACAGGTACAGTGCCTGGCAGATAGGGCACCAATCCTGCTTGGAGTTGCTAGGCATTACCACAATAATTATTAATACACTGTTTTGGTGGAACAGTGCATCGACGGCAAAGTTGTTAGCTGTAACTTCTGTACCGTTACTCTTCAAGACATTCTTTATTTACCCTTCCATCATCACTAGGAACTGGGACAGAGACATATTTTCTCTCTCTCTCTCTGTTTGATAATTTATTCCCCCACTGTTTTGCTTCTAAATTATCGGGGCAGCTGGTAGCAAGTCCTCTAGGCTGCCTATAGCTGCTCATATGGCTTTTAGGTTTGCAGCGTTAGCGAATGTATTCAGGGCAGACTTCCTTGGGAGAATCGTTGTTGTGACTGTAAACTTCATACATAATTCATCACAACCCTGTCTGGCATGCTTATATAGTGCCTTCCTGGCAACTGATCTCAAAAGCCTACATCGGGAGTTAGGTGCCTAAATACCTTTGATATCTAGGCCAAAGTGCTTTAGAAACTCTGGGCCTGATCATTCAGTCCTTACTCTGGCAAAATTCCCAGAGCTCCTGGCGTGTTGCTATATAGCCTTACTGGGCACTGCAGGTGGTCCTCTGTTTTCTTGTTTGTTAATCTGAAGGGCCATGGCCTCTCTAGCTCTGTCTGGAAGACAGGGTGGGTGGAGTATATTTGGGGTCCAGCTCTTTGCAATTTGTGTCGTTTGGTCATGCAGCAAAGAAGCTTCTCCTCTGCTTGGGAATACAATTCCTGTAGGGCCTGATCCTCCTCCCATTGAAGCTAGTGGCAAACCTCCCACTGGATTCCTTAGGAGCAGGATCGAGCTCTGATGTGCCATTCCTCCAGGGAAGCCAGGGTGGGTGCAGACACAGACTCAGGTCCTGCAGAGGGGCAGAAGCGGTTATTTCTGCCCTTTCACTCGCAGCTAGGAGCAGCTTTCCTGGCAAGAAGCACCCTCAGAGAGGAATTTGGGGTAGTCCAGACTGTTACTACTTAAGGGACTGATTTCAAACACCTTGACGCCAAGGGAAAGACTCCCACTGAGCGCAATGGGCCTTGGGTCAGGCTGTCAAGGTGCGAAGAGGAACAGCTCCCAAACATTACGCCTGGAAAGCTGAATTGACAGAACAGGCTCCTATAGGTAGATGATCTCCAGTGAGGAACATGCTGGTTCGGCATGGAAATTGCAGCTGCAGTGCTCTCTCCTCTGCACACAAGGACGCCCGCTCTGTGACTAAAGGAGGCTCTATTCGATTGCTGTCCCGCAAGACACACTGACGGGATTGGAGTCCATGTCGGGGAGAGGATCTCTCTCTGCCTTTCTGGTAGATACTGCACAAGAGTTTGATTAGCCCTGCAGTTGGGAAACACAGTTTGTTTCCCCCAGTAAAGCAGTGGCTTCTGGCAGGTGTTCACTGTCTTTCCCAGCTGCTGGGAAAGTGTGTGGCATTATTTTAGTGGTCAGAATCTCTCCTGGGGTTACAGAAATTAAACTTCTGACCCTTTCAATCCTACCTTGCAGACTCACTACACCTTGGATTGCTTAATTTCTCTCTGTCTATGTAGTGGCTTTATCCCAGGGCTCTCCTGGGAGCTAATCCTTATGGCATCGCATCATCATTTAAATCACAACGAACCCGGGGGCTAAGGGAGCCTGGGTTCTGCGTTTCCTGCAGATGCAGTCTGCAAGGCAGAACAGAGCCAGGGAAGATGCCATCATGTGATCTCCTTCCCAGCTTGACTTTAAAGTGACCTTGAAACTGGTACTTAAATAGAACTGTTACATAACAGAGAGAGCTAAAGCAAACAGGGGAAGGAGCCACAACGAGCAAAAACCAAACTGGCCCATCAAAGCACTCATTCCCCTCAGCAAACCTGCAGCAGCCAGCTGGGCTCTGGGGAGTCCAGCACAGAGCCATGAATAACAAATCAGGCCTCTGGTTACAGCTGTGCATGCCACTGCCCTGGGGTCATGGAGACCAGAAGCCTTCCCCTGCACCTTTTAAAACTCGGTGTGTTTTTGAAATGCTGCCCACCCTGCCTGGGGAGCATCCAGCCATGCATAGGCCCTGGTCAGGCCGGGTGGCTCCCACCAGCTTCTGATCTGCTGGTTCTTGGGAGGAGGCAACGGTTTTCAAACTGTGGGGTGCGCTAAATGGAAGGCAGAAAACTGGGGGGGGGGGAAGTGGGGGGGCATGTGACCCTAACTCCTCCCCCCCCCGGTTGCCTCTAGGCAGGGCAAATATGCTTGCTTGCTAAAATGCCTAGTTACAGCTCTGCAGTTTGGGAATCCCATTGCTGCAAATCCATCCAATATATCCTGCACTTTACCAAGAGTCACAGTCCTGCCTCACAGGAGACAATTAATGGCCCTGCACACTTACATGACAGTGGCCCCAACTGTGCATTTCCCTGTTCCAGACTGATTCCTGATTGACTGCTAGCAATCTGGCCTTGCAAGTTTCCCCAGTATGATCACCACTCACTTCTCCACTATCAGTGCAGCTCTCATTCTGGTGTCCCTAGGGTGTCCCGATTTTATAGGGACAGTCCCGATTTTTGGGTCTTTTTCTTATAGAGGCTCCTATTACCCCCGACCCCATCGCGATTTTTCACACTTGCTGTCTGGTCACCCTAGGTGTCCCTGCACTGGGGAACTAGGGCAAGCTTCTCTCACAGCTCCCAAAATGTGGCCTTTCACATCTGAAAGCTCTGCAGCCACTGCTCGTCATCCCAAACCTGCCTGACGATGTGATCCCACCAGTGAGGTTCTGCCATCTGCAGCTGCTCCGTGAATGCCACCAATGACCGGGAACTGGCTTTCGCTCTGTCCCCCAGCAATCTGTCTTCCATGAAATCATCATGTTCCCTGCTGATGTGATTCTTCATGCGGCTCTGCAATTGCCAGAGGATGGTGCATCCTGTACATACAAGTTTCATGACAACAGTGCAGCCCTGTTTGGGTTCCATGCTTCTGTCAGAGCTGGTGGATAGCGAGGAGGGCTGCCTGAGGTTGTGGCCTTTTTTAAAAAAAGCACAAAAATTATGGGCTGTAGGTGGCATTATGGGATGGAGAAAGTTGCATGCTGGCAACTTAACCCCTCGCTCCCAGTCACGCCTGTGTGACTCATTTCTGCCCCACCTTGCAGTGGCCTGGATGGTGGTGAGTGGCCCACTGGGATACCTACCCATGATGCACTGCAGTATGCATTAGTACAAACACTCATGGCGAGTTCGTGTAGCGCCAACGCAAGGAGCCAAGCATGCACGCGCATGAGCAATATACTCCCTGTGGTGGCTTTATGCTGACGTAATTTATGTTGGCCAAAGTTTGTAGTGTAGACATGGCCAAAGAAACTCAGGGCCAGCCTTGTGCTACTCTTGAGCGTAGTATTGCTTCCTAGTGCATTTTAGTTCTTCTCACACAGGACTAGCAGACACAGCTAAATGAAACCACACATATAACAACAGGGAGCTAGCGTGAGTATAAATAGCCATGTAGCCGTGATAGCAGAGGGAGTGGCTGCCGTGCTACGGCTGAATACGTACCCATTGATTTCAGCTGGGTTTGCACCTGGCAAAGCTCAGCCATGCCGCTGCCTATGTATAATCACACCAGCTCAATGAAAATCGCACCCCTATCTCGTAGTGTAGCTGTGGTCTCAGTCTATCCCCAGGTGCGGCTGTGACGGGGCAACTAGCAGTTGCCACTTAAAGAGCATTCTCCTGGCCATGGCTCTGTTTGAGTTGCTGTGAGTGAGTGGAGACGCTGCAGTGGGCAGGGAGGTTCTGCTCTGGTCTCGAACATGAAGAAAAGTGGCTCATGAAGCAGGAGGGTCAGCAGCAAGTTCTTCTCATTAGGTCGCTGTGATAGCACTCATTCTTTTGAAGAGGGACGGAGACATTTTGTTCATGAGATCACTGAGGAATATTCAGCAGTATCTTTAAAAAGTGTGTGCTAGATATACTCCGTGACCTACATTTCAATGGTGACTAAGCCTGCAGCATCCCTAACTTGGGATGCTTTAAAAGAGCCTGACTTTCTGAAACCCTAAGCACCCACCTTTTGCCAATCAGGTCCTGCAAAGGGGCTTAGCTCGGGCACCTAAATTCCCTAGCTGCTTTTTGGGCTGATGTGTGTATCTATCTAACCTAATCTGCCACCAGTGACGGGGAAAGCAATGCTGAATATGTGTCCGGCGTCCCAGGGTCAGTTTACTAAATTCTTCAAGGCCTTTCTTTTTAAAAAGAAATAATCAGTTCCATCTCCTCAAGACAAAATGATTTGTGTCTAAGAATGATGAATAATACCCAGCTCATTTTATAGGTATTTTAAAATATTCCTGTGCAAAATTAATTACTCAGACTCTGATCACAAATGATTGGTATATGAGCCAAATTCAGATCTGTGGACAAATTGCTGGTGCAGGGGCTGTATGTTACTTGGGCTGGGTAAAGATTTTCCATTACCACTGATTTTGGACAAAAAATTGGGCTCCTGACAAAACAAAGGTTTTTTTTGCAAAAAGCGTCTGCATCTTGCAGAAAATTTTGCTGGGAAATCAAATGCCCTAAACCAGAATGATTTCATTTTGGGTATTATGCTGTGATCCCTCATGGGAATTGTAGTTTGGTTTCTTCATACCCGTTCTCCTAGGGTTGCCAACTTTCTAATCGTACAAAACCGAACACCCTAGCTCTGCCCCTTCCCCAATGCCCTGCCCACTGCTCACTACATTCCGCCCCCTCGGTGGCTCACTCTCCCCCACCCTCAATCACTTTCACTGGGCTGGGGCAGGGGGTTGGGGTGCAGGCTCTGGGGTGGGGCCAGAAATGAGGGGTTCAGGGTACAGGAGGGGGCTCTGGGCTGGGGCAGGGAGTTGGGATGCGTTAGGGGGTGAGGGCTCCGGCTGCGGGTGTGGGCTCTGGGGTGGGGCTGGAGATGAGGAGTTTGGGTGCAGAAGGGGGTTCCGGGCTGGTTGGTGGGGCCAAGGGATTCAGAATGTGGGAGGGGGCTGCAGGTTGAGGCATGGGATTGGGGTGCAGGGGGGTGAGGGTTCCGGCTGGGGGTGCAGGCTCTGGGGTGGGGCTGGGAATGAGGGGTTTGGAGTGCAGGAGGAGGCTCTGGGTTTGGGAGGGGCCTCAGGACTTGGGCAGAGGGTTGGGTCTTAGAGTTGGGGCGTGGGCCTCCCGCCTGGGAGATGGACCTGCTGGCCACTTCTGGGGTGCAGCCCGGTGCCAGGACAGGTATGGACTAGCCTGCCTTACACCCGCAGCACCACCGACCAGACTTTTAATGGCCTGGTCGGCGGTGCTGACCAGAGCTGCCAGGGTCCCTTTCCAACCAGATGTTCTAGTCAAAAACCTGATACCTAGCAACCCTACATGGTCCTCACTGGGCTAGGCTCCCTTAGTGGACTACATCTTCCAGGATGCAATCGCCTGTCCCCATCATGAGGTGAGGCCATAGTGCATCATGGGAGATGTAGTCAGACCAGAGAGGCCGGCCAATGGAGGGGGAGGGGAATGGGAGTGTGAGATATCTGGACTACAACCTCCTGAAACACCATGGCAGCATTTCCAAAGACAAAAAAAAAATCAGATTTTGATCAAAAATATTAATTTTTGGTTTTTTTCACTCAAAATTTGCCCTTTTCAGCAGAAATTCACCCTGCCCATTTTCTGACCAACCCTCTGCACTGCTCCTCCTTGTGGCTTGCTGCTCCTAGAGACAATCCAGCCAGCTGTATTACTGTCACTCGTACTCTGTAGACGTTCCGGCTGGAGGGAAGACCCGGTGTTAATTTCTGCAAGGACCTCCCAGTAGCCCCCACAATGGCAAGTCAACCTGGCGTGGCCCACCTGGCCCTTCTGTCAGGCTGGGCTGAGTCCTGGCAGGAGCTGTGGCAGAGAGGAGAGTCAGAAGTACTGTGAAGTCTCGGCTGGTCAGCTCAACACTCACATGGCCTGATGCCTGGGGTCTGGCTGATGGAAGGTGGAGACTGATTCGTGCTCCGGGAGCAAGCGGCTGCTGTGTGGAGAGCGGGGAAAGAGCTGTGTTACTTTTGTAGCTATCAGAGGCCCCTCAGTTTATGACATGATCCTGCCTGGACGCAGAGAGTTAACTCAAAGGAAGCGGAAAGCGGGGAAAGCCACCTGAAAGGACAAAATGGCAAAGATAAGACACTTGGGGCAAACGGGCTTCGAAGGAGATCAGATAACAATGGCTGGACCACCAATGGGGAAGAAACTGCCTGTCTGGCTCCATGAAGGCTAGAGTGGTTTATTCTTCCCACGGCTGGGTGAACAACGAGAGACTGCCCAGGGTGTTGGTGAAAGCTGCCAGGCTGGCAAGGAGATCCATAGAGACCAAGGGAACATGCTGCTTTGCTGGACAGTTTGTTTCTCCCAGCTGGCGTTAGTTGGGCTGAGGGGAGTCAATGAAACCCAGCAAGGTTACGGGGTAAGGTATAATAGGCCTTTGATTGTTTTGATCCGGTGCTTTGAGCACCTTTGGGGAAGGAATAAAGCAAGATGAGTTTTGAAGCCGCTGGTTTTAATCTCTTTAATCAGTTCGCTGGTCGCAGGTCCCTGGATGGAGGGGGCTTATGGGGCCACATGCAGCTGGGTCTGTCAGACTGACACAGCGGGAAATGGGCAACGCAGGCCGGAGACTCAGTCCCAGAGTGGTTAAGCCACATGGATCTGCCCAGAATGAGGTGCGAAAGCCAGGCCTGCCACCTGAGGGATGCACCCGAGAGGGACTAAATGGGGTCTGAGGCACAGTTCACCCTATAGCCATGCTGGAGTGCAGTGGTATTTAGAACTTCATCTGCTTGGACCCAGCCTGAGCTGGCCCCTTAATGTTCCTCCCTCTCATCTCCATGTCTCTGTCTCTAGGGATGCTCCTCTCGTTGGCCATCATGGGGCCTTCGGCTCCTTTTCCTTTCCCAAGGCTCCTCTTTCTCACACCTGACTCTGGCTTCGCCCCCCATTTCAGTGTGTTTTGGCCCCCTCGTTCCTGTAACTCAGGTTTGCCCCCATTCCACAAGGGTTTCCCTCCCATCGCCAACGGTTCCCTGGTACCACGGAAGCTTTCCTGTCCATGCTCAGCACAAGCCTGGCCTGGCTTTTGGGGTGGGGGCAGGAGAACAGGGCTCCCTGCCATGCGCATTGAAGCCTACAAAGCCTTGCGGTTTGGATGTCTGTAATCATCTGTGAAACAGACCTAGTGACACTGACCTCCTCTGTACAGCCCTTTGGGATCGACTGATGAAAAGTGCCAGGTATTATTGTTATTAGCTTGGTACCATTAAAGTCATTATATTTATTATGGCAACACACAGGGACCCCAGCTGAGATCAGGGCCCCATTGTGCTTGGAGCTGTCCAGACACATAGTGAGAGGCAGTCCCAAAGGGCTCTCCCTCTACACAGACAAAGGATAGACAGGGAAACAGAGGCCCAGGGAGATGAAGTGATTTGGTCAAGGTCACACAGCAGGTCAGTAGCAGAGCTAGGTACAGAACAGAGCTCTCCTGTCCACTGGACTATCCTGTCATGCTCAACTCCCGTGGCTTTTCACCGTATGCCGAAGCACTATTCCATTGCTAATACAAAGCTCAGTGATTCTAAATTTGTTTATCTTAAAACTAAACAAGGATATAATGACCCCAAAGCCAAATGACTATGTATTCACCTTGATTTAAGAACACCTCCTGTGGGCGAACAACAGAAGTACAGTGTGATGTACCAACAGACCAGATCTGTATGCAACACAGATAGAAGGTATTGACAAAATTGTCCCCTTGCCATTTCTGTAGAGATGGATTTACAACACAGAGCTCTCTGTGAAGAGATGGTCTCTGAGGGGAGCGCTAAGAAAAACAGAACATAAATGAAAGAAATAAGGCAAGAATACCCACAACATGACCTTCCCTTCATGGGAAGCTTAAAGTAGCATATTTTCTTCTTGACGTTCATCTTAGCGCTACTGATAACCAGCAAGGTATTACAGATCTGAGGACAAGCCACTCTTCTCTATGATCTTTACTTTTCCTGCTGTTATCAACATGCTGATGCTCGTTTTCTATAGACACACAGCCCATGCAATGGGCCAAGCCCGCCACTGCTGTCACTCAACATCACTCCCCTGAAGTTAACTTGGCACCTTTCACCAACGCTCACAATTTTAGTGCAAGGCTCATGATATTTGGTGTTTCACGCAAAGCCCCAGCTCCTGGAGCCATATGTTTATGGCCTTCATTGTTTTAAAGTAAGTTTCTAGCCCTCATGATTGCTCAAAAATGTGTAACCTAACCTCTCAGAAATCAGAAGGCCTATTCAAAAGAACTCCACAAGTAGCATGATTATTTTAAATCTCCTGATCTCAAAGCCAATCTCATGATTGCTGAACATTAGGGGTTGGCAATATTACATTGTGTGTCACCCTGATTTCCCTCCTCCCCCTACAACTGGAAGAAATGCTGTAGCTGGAGGAGTTAGACAAATAACTATTAACAAAACAATACCATGCTGCAGACTTTTTTCTCACTGGGTAACCACAAAATAGCTTTGTTTTCTAAAGCAAAATGGGCCAGTGATCACTCCCTACCAGCTGTGATTTTCAAAAGAGCATTACGTGCCTGGCTCCTGTTGACTTTCAGTGCGACTGGGGTGATGAACTGCAAAGGCTCTTTAGAAAATTCCAGCCTGAGTGGGTTCTCCTTGGGTCTCTTCTCTATTCAGGTCTTTGCCAAGCTCAGCTTTGCCGGGGTGTGATGTGCAAAACAGGAAACAATACCAGAACAAACCAACCACCCCAGTTTTCACTGCTCTTCTGAATAAGTGTCTTTGGCAGCCTATATAAAGAGATCCCCACTGAGAGGCAATCTGCATCAAAGAATTCCCTTCTTTCAGGGAAGGAGGATTGTTTGGCCAACTGAGGCATGTGGTGGAGGGGTTGGTGCTGTCCATCATTTTTGTAGTGTCTGTAAATATGTCAAGTTTAGCTCGGAAATTTCTGGCAGCTAAACATCAGATCCCAGCAAAGAATTCCCTGAAGGGCTCCTGAATGTGTTATTAACAGCTGCCAGGCCTGCTTGGCTTTTTTCTGTACCCCCGCTAGCTCGAAACTATCCACCAGACTGCACAATCACAGATAAAAGACTTGGGGTTTTCTTTCCAAGTCTCTTTATTGATTTCTCTTATCCTAAAAGCTCCTCTGCAAATCTGTTGCTAAATTTGCTTGCACAATTTGCTCTGTAAATATAATCCTCACTTACGAGGTGAAGCTCTGCTGAATAGGGCTTATGTCCAGTTGAGCATAGGGACGAAGTGTTTCTACTGTTCTTATTTGAAACCAATAGTGACCTTAAAGGCAGGAGAGGCTTCCGAGTCCCCAGCAACATGATCCAAAGCCCACTGAAGTTATTGACAGTATTCCATAGAATCATAGAATTGTAGGGCTGGAAGGGATCTTGAGAGGTCATTAAGTCCAGCCCCATATGCTGAGGCAGGACCAAGGAAACTCTAGACCATCCCTGACAGGGGTGTTTGTGTCCAGCCTGTTCTCAAAACCCCCCAACAATGGGGATTCCCCAAGCTCCCTTGGAAGCCTGTTCCAAAACTACCCTTAGAGTAAGTAAGTTTCTCCTAATATCTAACCTTGCCTCAGATTAAACCCGTTACTTCTTGTCCTGCCTTCAATGGACGCGGAGAACAATTGATCACTGTCCTCTTTCTAACAGCCCTTAACAGATTTGAATACTGGTACCAGGTCCTCCCTCAGTCTTCTTTTTACACGGCTAACCATGACCAGTATTGTTACCTTTCCTCCTAGGTCAGGTTTTCTAAACCTTTGATCATTTCTGTTGCTCCCCTTTGGACTCTCTCCAATGTGTCCATAACTTTCCTAAAGTGTGGTGCCCAGAACTGGACACAATGCCTCACCAGTGCTGACTAGAGTGGGAAAATTACCTCCCGGGACTTACACATGACACTTGTGTTAATACACCCCAGAAGGATATTAAGCTCTCTTGCCACTGCACTACACTGTTGACTCATATTCGTTTCGTCATCCACTATAACTTCCTGATCCTTTTCAGCAGTACTCCCACCGAGCCAGTTGTTCCCCATTTTGTTGTTGTGCATTTGATTTTTCCTTCCTAAGCATAGTACTTTACACTTGCCTTTACTGAATTACATCTTATTGACCAATTCTCCAATTTGTCAAGGTCATTTTGAATTCTAATCCTGTCCTCCAAAATGCTTGCAAACCCCTCCCAGCCTGGTGTCAGCCACACATTTGATAAGCACACTTTCCATTTCATTGTCCAAGTAATGAATGGAAATATTGACTAGTTCCAGACCCAGGGCTGACTCCTGCAGGACCCCACTCGATGTGCCCTCCTAATTAGACAGCAAGTTTCCGTGCCCGCAATGGGCTTTGGAGGGTCCATCATGCAGGAATAGCATTTTTGAAAAATAGAGGAGAGAAAGAGGAAACTGTTGGTGTAACCTCTTTCTATTTTTATCATCTTTTTATATGCAAGGTTGGGGGCTGAACACGGGCAAATGATTTCCAAAATATTCATCAACTAATTTGAAATATTTTGCAACATCCATTCACAGTGTTAGTCAATGAACTGTCCTGAGCAGTCACCTAATTGCAGGGGGCATGGTAGCAACCCCTATATTAAGGCTGCCTACCACTTTCCATTATACCCATTCTTCAGACTGTACTTTTGAATAGCTCTTGTGCCTCAGTGATTTGCAGCAGGACTTGGAAATTTTGCGAGGATCTATTTCTGGGTCAGCGAGGTGCCTTTTGCTGGCCCGGTGAAAATCAGTGTGGATTTGGCTGACTTATTAGCTGTTGCAAGTCACTAGTTCTTGCCCACATTTTGCTGGCTACAGCCTGTTCTTGGCTTGCTGCCCAAACCCCTGAACATTCGTTTAGCACCGTGCATGCATGACTCTGCCCCGGTGTGCTGCACACAGAGCGCCTCCCCTTGGCTGAGATTCTGTGCTGCACAGAGCTATGCGGGAACAGGAACTTCCATTTTGCGGGACATTCCACGATTTTCAAATTTGTTTTCATTCCGAATTGGAACAAAACCAAATAATTTCAAAATCTCTTGTGAAATAAAATCCCTACCCACCCGATTTGCTATGGGTCAGTCAGAAAATGAAAACAGTAGGTTTCAATTGCCACTTTCGAAACATTTTATACTATATTCCAATTTATCTAAAAGATTATCAGATAAGCTACATTTTGAAATGAAAAGTCATTCCAAAAGGAAAAATCAAAACGTCTTCATCTGAAAATGTCAGTTTTTTTCTAAGCAAACTGTAGTTGAAATTGACACATTCCAGCAGAATGATTCCTTTTGGAGGGTGGAAAAATGACAAAGATTCAGACCCTCACCTGAGATGAGCACCAGCTAGCTGTGTTACCTTTCAGAAAGTGCTTGTTTGTGCTCTCTGGGAAAAGGGGCTAGTTGGACCTGCTCAATCCACTGTTTCATTGTGTTCATCTTTAGCAGGTCATCCCCAAAATATATCAGCCTTCTACTGCCTGGCCTTTAACTGTTATTTGCCTGATGGGTTTGTTAAGAATATTTTCTGCTCTCTAGACAACAAAGTATGAATATTCAAAAATGTAGAAAACTCATGACTGTTGGTTGCCAACAGGCTTATCTTATTCCTATAGACTGAGACTGTTCTGCCATTCCTTGGAGCTAAACCAGACGCCACATGAAGCTGCCGCACTGAGTGAGGTGTGTCTGGGCATTTCACAGCCTCTACGAAGGCTGCCTAAGCTTTAGAAATTCATTTCTATCCCATGTCATGTAAGGAACACTGGGATAATCAGATCCCCAACATCTCCTTCAGCTAATAAAGGTTCCAGAAGACCATTTTGGCTCCCCAAGCCTCATTAAAAGCACGAATGTATCAAAATGCATTAACACAAAGATTCCATTCAGTTTTTACACACTGCATTAATAATAAAGCAAATCATATCCGCAGTCATTATGCCTAAATTAACTGCTTGTTTTTTCCACAAAGAAAATGAATCTGGCTAGATATTATCCATACCGTCACACACAGGTGTTCACTGCTGATCCAGACAACACTGGTGTTACTCGTTCACAGGTCAACAAATGGTTCTTTCACCTCCCCCAATTTGCTTACAGGTGACCATTACACATTTTTTACATCTATGGATCCTGTTACAGTCCAGTTTTCCTCCTGTGGAAGCAAAGAGGTCTGAACGACAACAGCCACAATTCCAGAAAGTAACTTAATTAAAAAGAAATAATCCTAAACAGAGGTAAAATTACTCTATTATTAAGAACTTTAAGTTTCAGCCAGTGAGAACTGGTTTAAAACAAAGTTTGCAATTGATCATATGAAAAAATGTTGAAAGAATCTGATGTGTGCCCAAGTGATTCTTTTGGCTTTCTGCCCAAGGCAGTTCATGTCAAACCATGACATTTTACCAATTAAGTTTTAGGACTAACTGTTGCAGCTAATCGGAAACTAGCTCAGATGTATACATTAAATCTCACTTTTAAGAATAGGCCAGGTTGTGATTAGCCAGAGCACACAACAGGATGATCAGTCATTAATAAATCAATGAGAATATAGCTTTTTCAATAATGCTGCAGAGAGAGAGAATATTTATCACTCCGTTCTACCAATGCCTCATCATCAGCATAATGGAGGGAAAAATGTCACTGGAACTGAAGGTCCTCACAGGATAAATTTCTCCCACTTCTATAACTATCTGGGTTTGTCTTTTACATTTTATCTCCCAACCAGGCTTGGCGTTGGCATTCACATAGCACCAGACCACCATTAGATCATGAGGACAGATGATTCCACTGACCCTCTTTGTTAAGTAAATTTGTGTGGGCCACACTTCATTTGTGAAATTCCTCGTTGAGTGAGCTGGGTCTGGAAGCTGTGGCCCCATGTAATCTGTGCCACATCAGTCCCTGCTGGGCGAGGGGGGAAATACACACTCCGTGGGTGCTCTGGGCTGGAGCATCCATGGGGAAAAATGGTGGGTGCTGAGCAGCCCCCCTATCAGCACCTTCCCCTCCCCTCAGCGCCTCCTGCCCGCTGGCGGGTCCTGCCGGTCAGCACCTCCCCCTTCTGCCCCACGCCTGCCACCCGCCCACCGCAATCCGCTGTTTCGCAGCATGCAGGAGGCGGGGGGGAAGGAGCGAGGACACAGCACGCTCAGGGGAGGGGGGCAGAACTGGACAGGAAGAGGCGGGGTGGGGGTGGGGCCTTGGGGGAAGGGGTAGAGTGGGGGTGGGGCCCGGGGCAGAGCTGGGGATCAAGCACCCCCCGGCACTTGGGAAAGTCAGCCTCTGTGACTTGAAGGCCTCATATCACTTGCGCAGGTGGGTAAATAATGGCCTGTCACAATGTACATGGCAAGAATCCGCGCTAAGATCCCAAGGCTGTGAACCATGTGCATGGGAAGGTGGGATCCACAAAGGTCTCAGAGGTGCAGGTGGGGGTAAATAGGGTAAATAGGGCTACATCATAGCCCCACGTCTATGTTCTCCCGGTCGCTGCCGTGCAGCAGGTTGTGGCCCATGTCCTCGTGGCTCAGCTGGGCTCGGTGTGGCTGGACCCAGCCAGGAGTGGGCCTTCCTGCACAGGCTGGGGCTGGAGGAGATGTCGCAGGAGGTGGTGCTCCTCATCGTCCTTCGCCCCCTGGCCAGACACAGGGGGATGCCGGGGGAGCCTGTCACCAGCGGTGGCAAGAAGCCGTGGGTAGCAGCGAAGAAAACAAGCAGGAGAGGAAGAGGTGGCAGCTGCTGCTGCTCCTGCAGCCACACTCACTGGCTGATCCTCCCACCGGCTCATACAAGAAGCCTTGCCCCAAGCCTGGCCAGGGGAGCTAAATCCTCCGCCCGAGCATCGTCAGTGGTGAGCTGGAGCCGGTTCGCGCGGACCGGTCGTTACATTTTGAAGCCGTTTTAGAACCGGTTGTTAACCCGCTTCCCTGCAGGGGGCGCTTAGGCTTTGATGGGCTCCGGCCGGGAAGGGATGTAATTCCTCCTCCGGCCCCCAGGGCGCTGCTGCGGGAGCCATGTGGGCAGCCGCGGGGCCCTGGGCACGAGCCCTGGTGCTGCTGCTGCTCCCCTGACCCCTGGCCCTGGGGCTCCCGCGGCTGCGGGTGGGTCCCCGGCTGCTCTGCTGGGCCTGGGCTGCGTCCGGCTGCTCGGGCTGCTCCGAGCCGCTCTCCCCGCGAGCACCCACCCCCCCTCCCGCAGCCACCCCCTGCCCTGCCTCCAGTCACCCCCGCACCCCCTGCCTCCAGCCACCCCCGCACCCCCTGCCCGCAGCCAGCCCCTGCCTCCAGCCACCCCCTGCCCTGCCTCCAGCCACCCCCGCACCCCCTGCCTCCAGCCACCCCTGCACCCCCTGCCCGCAGACAGCCCCTGCCTCCAGCCACCCCCTGCCTCAGCCAGCCCCTGCACCCCCTGCCCTGCCCGCAGCCAGCTCCTGTCTACAGCCACCCCCTGCCCTGTCTCCAGCCAGCCCCTACCGCACGCACCCCCTACCCTGCCCACAGCCAGCCCCTGCCTCCAGCAACCCCCTGCACCCCCTGCCCTGCTCACAGCCAGCTCCTGTCTCCAGCCACCCCTGCCCTGCCTCCAGCCACCCCGCACCTCCTACCCTGCCCACAGCCAGCCCCTGCCTCCAGCCACCCCCGCACCCCCTGCCTGCAGCCAGCCCCTGTCTCCAGCCACCCCCTGCCTCAGCCAGCCCCTGCACTCCCTGCCCTGCCTGCAGCCAGCTCCTGTCTACAGCCACCCCCTGCCCTGTCTCCAGCCAGCCCCTGCCGCATGCACCCCCTACCCTGCCCACAGCCAGCCCTCGTCTCCAGCCACCCCTGCACCCCCTGCCCTGCCCACAGCCAGCCCCTGTCTCCAGCAACCCCCTGCCTCAGCCAGCCCCTGCACTCCCTGCCCTGTCTGCAGCCAGCTCCTGTCTACAGCCACCCCCTGCCCTGTCTCCAGCCAGCCCCTGCTGCACGCACCCCCTACCCTGCCCACAGCCAGCTCCCGTCTCCAGCCACCCCTGCACCTCCTGCCCTGCCCACAGCCAGCCTCTGCCTCCAGCCACCCCCGCACCCCCTGTCCTGCCTCCAGCCATCCCTGCACCCCCTGCCCGCATCCAGCCCCTGCCACACCCCCTGCCCTGCCTCCAGCCACCCCCGCACCCCTTGCCCGCAGCCAGCCCCTGCCTCCAGTCAGCCCCTGCCCTGCCTCCAGCTAGCCCCACACCCCCTTGCCTCCAGCCAAGCCCACACCCTCCTATCTCCAGCCAGCTCTGCACCCCCTGCCCTGCCCGCAGCCAGCCCCGCACCCCCTGCTTCCAGCTAGCCCTGACCCACGGCCCTGTCTGCAGCTGGCCCCACATCCACTGGTGCCCTGCAGTTCCCAGAGCAGTAACCCTGCACACCTGCTTCAATGAGGGGGGCAGGGAGCAGCTGGGACCCACACATGTGCACACCCTAGGGTGACCAGACAGCAAGTGTGAAAAATCAGGACAGGGGTGGGGGTAATAGGACCCTATATAAGGAAAAGACCCCAAAATCGGGACTGTCCCTATAAAATCAGGACATCTGGTCCCCCTAGCACACCCCCAGGGAGTGGCGGGGACCCACACCTGTGAAATGGAGCTCGTTTCTAGTTCAGGCCCATCTTTTTAAAAAAGAACTTGAGGCAGGGTTAACACGCACCTGTATTTTCCCGGACAGGTCAGGCTTTTTGGTTCTTAAATCGCCGTCCGGGAAAATACGTATATGGTATATATGGTAACCCTGTTGGTACAAAAAATACATACTGGGGCACATCCCTTAAATCAGAACTTTTTATAAGGTTAAGATTTTGGCAGCTCATCACTGAGCATCATGAGATTTTTCCGGGGGCCCGCAAATTGGCCAGGACCACGGGGCAGAGGCCCCGTGGGCTCATGTGCTAATCCACCACTGCTGCAAAGGCGCTCTTCAGTAAGAGTACAGGGATGGGAACATCTTTCACCTAACAGCTAAATCAGTTCTGCGACTTGGGCTCGCTTTCTCAAGCCAGAATCATGCTCCACAGCATCCCTGCAGGAAGGCTGAGCTAGGAGGACAAGAAGCATCTAGCTGGGCAGGGAGCTTCTGCCTTTTCATCCTCCTTTCTAAGCTGGAGGACTGAAGCCCAGAGCGGATAAGTGACCTGCTCCTGGGTGAAATCCAGCCATGGTGCAGCGGGCCAGTGCAAGGTGGGACCCAAATGCTTGACGGGGTCCCTGCTGGTAGGGTGCCTGTGCTGAAAGGCTCTCACCCCGAGCCCTGCACAGGCAGGTAACAGTGGGGTCAGGCCAGGCAGCATATCCATATTAACTTGGCTCTAGCACCCCATATAACTGACCCATGGGGAGCAGGGGCTGCACCCTGGCCAGGAGTGGGGAGGTGGATTTCATTTCCCAAACCTTTCTGTGTGCTGCCCGGAGACTTGGACATGCTGTATATGCAGAGAATGAGCAGGGCAGCTGGGTCACACTTTGGCTGGTTTCTGCCAGAGCTCATGTCCACACATGCTACAATTCCAGCACCGCTCCTCAATCCTATAGTGCTTTGGCCCTGATCAGGGGCTGGGGCTGTAACCCAGTTGGTGGTCATTAACCATACTCAGGAATAATTGTTCTGCTGTGTAGGGAGCAGATCACAACAGTGACTAGTTTAGACAGCTCCTTTCCCCCAGCTCTCTCCAGGAGGAAATCCACAACGCATTGGAATGTGTGGAGCAAGGAGAGCTCTCTGATCAGGTCATGGGGATCACCTACATTTCAAGGAAATAAAGGACAATGGTGCGACAATGAATAGGAGAAAGCTGAGTTGTGAGGGACTGTACCCCGCCATATTATCCACTGTACAAAAGCACACATCTGTGTCACCGTATATAGTTCATAGAGTTTAAGGGCAGAACGGACCATTAGATGATCTAGTCTGACCTCCTGCATATCAGAGACTACCAAACTCCACCCCAACACCCCTATGGTGAGTCCGATGACCAGCTGAACCAAGACCTGAAGAAGAGCTCTGTGTAAGCTCCAAAGCTTGTCTCACCAACAGAAGTTTGTCCAGTAAAAGATATGACCTCTCCCACTTTGTCTCTCTAATATCCTGGGATCAACATGGCTACAATAACACTGCAAACTTATGTTGAACCAAGGCATTTCATTCCTCATGGAACGGTGGTATGCCACTGGCAGAGAACAGGACAGACTGAGGCACCATTGATGTATGATCAAACAAGTCATAGGGGCTCCTTCCTGGTTCCGGGTCATGGGAGATTGGATGTAGTGCCATTTGTCAGTGCAGAGATGCATGGACCAGAAGCAAATGATGGCTTAGATACTACTTTACATTTACGCACTCTTCCAGGAGCGGTGCTGCTCCTCTTCGAGCTGGTCAAACATGAAATTGGCAAAGCCAGAGGACGCACCCCCAAACAGGTCTCCACATTGGAAAATGCTCACAATGCCCATGGAGGGGATGTTACTTTCTAGGATTTGCAAGAAGTGGTCACAGAATATCATGCAACACAGGAGTGGAAACATTTTGAGAAACACCCACATCCCTATGCCCCACGTACCAGTATTTTAGGCAGTACAGGTGCCCAGGTTTTCCCCTGATATGAACACAATTGTGCAGCAAGATAGGTATGGGTAGGCCAATGAGGTTGATGTCCACTGGTTCAAACTTTTAGCTGATGGATGCAATGCACCATGGTAGCTGTAATGCTTAGCATGCGTCAACCTGCGGTATACATGGGCCATGACAAAATGAGAACCCAGAAATCCCAGTAGGATTTGTTGGTACATTTGGAATGTTTTCTGTTGGTATTTTTGATTCTCCAGGGAAAATGGATGGGTGAGAATCCTAGGACCTTCAGGCCACATCTTCACTGCAAAAAAAAAAAGGTGTGTTCTTAACTCGAGTTAAAATCCTAGTGAAGACAAGGCTATTGCAGTTTTAAAATGAGTTAACAGGTTGAGTTAAAGACTATAGGGAAGCCTGGTGCTTAAGGGTATGTCTCTGCTATGGTGACTATACCGACAGTTATGTTGGCATAGCCCACTAGTGCAGATGCAGCTTACCCCGACAGAAGGAAACATTCTTCTGTCAACCTAGCCATGTCTACACTGGGGGTTTAGTCGGCGTAACTATGTTGGTCGGGAGTGTGGTTTTCACACCCTTGACTGATGGAACTATGCTGATGTAACTTTTCAGTGTAGACTAAGCCTAACTCTGCCTGCTAACTTGAGTTAAGACTACAATTGCCTTATCTTCACATGGCCGGGTCTACACTTTAAAGATTTTGCTGGCATGGTTTTCTGTACTACATTTTTCTAGTGTAGATTAAGGACTCATCTATACTTAAAAATTAGATGGACCTAGGTACATCACTAAGTGCTGTGAAAAATTGTGTCCTCTGAGATATAGTTAGGTTGATCTAACTGCTGGTGTAGACACAGCTTGGCCAATGGAAGAATCCTTCTGTCAACCTAGCTACCGCCTCTCGGAGAGGTGGATTAACTGCTTCGGTGGATAAAACCCTTCCATCGCTGTAGGAAGTGTCTATATTTCAGTGGCTTAGCTGCAGCCACTAACTGCAGCCACTAACTACACTGTAACTGTGCCAGTGTGGAGCCTGTAGAGTAGACATTGGTTTTGCTTAAGAGAAAGTTTCTCTTTTTATTTTAATTGAGGCCCTGGGGTTTTGGCATGTTCCTCATACTCACCCAATGTGTCAGTATGTCTGAAACACATTTGAACACGGGAATGATTCCAGTGGCATCAAAGTGTGCAAAGAACTAAAAGAGCTCCCTTTAATGGCATTCATATCTTTTCACAGATGGCTAAAAATGACTGTTATATTAGTAGTAACTTGAATAATTCATGAGTCTAATTTTACAATTCCTATTAATTCTGACACTGAATAAAAATGGCAGAATTTCTCAGCTTTTAATGGTTTTCCATTGCTATATTTATTGGCCCCTTGATAACTGTTAATAGCATAAAGAAGGTCATTGTAATGAGAAAGCTAAAGATATGTCTTGGCTGGAGATGTCATTTGAGAAGTGGGTTATCTCAGGCCTAAGAGGTATTGAAAATTATAGCAGCGCCTTAAAATCGTCGGGTTGAGTTTCCATTGGGAATTGGATGTTCAACTGCCCCATTCAACTCTGAAAATAGCCCAGAGGCCTTTGCAGGACCAATCTTATAAAAAAAAAAAGTGAAGCATTGCTGACTAGAGCTGTATGCATCAATGAGTTTTCAGTGCACTGACCAAACCAAGAGAAAGAAAAATCCAATATGAAAAATTTTCAATGAACTTAAAATGGCAAAAAAAAAAAAAAGGGTTCATTTTCATGGGGTTTTTGTGCATGTGCCTTTTTCAAATAAAATTGAAATAAAAAGAAAAAAGTTGTATTGAATCAAAAATTAAAATGTTGTGGTTCAAAAACATTGTAATGAGAAGTTTCAGTTTTTTGGGATTCTTTTTTTTAACCAGAACAATTCACCAAACAATTCACAAATTCACCAAATGTTTTGGTTAATCTGAAACTGCATTTTTTGGTGAAAAAAGCTTTGGTCAAAATTTTTGCCTGGATCTATGGGTTACCAGTACATTTTACTTCACTTACATCATTCATTTTAAAGTGTTTCCTTAACATAAGCTTTCTTCTGGAACTGGGAAATACTCCATTTCCCTCAGAGCTCATTGGCTTATTTCAGGTACTACCATATGGTATTAACTTTCATTTAGACTCATAGACTTTAGGGCCAGAAAGGACCATCATGAACATCTAGTCTGATCTCTTGCACATCACAGGCCACAGAACCTCACCCACCCACGCCTGTAACAGACCCCTGACCTCTGGCTGGGTTACTGAAGTCACCAATCATGATTTAAAGACTTCAAGTTACAGAGAACCCACCATTTACTCTAGTTTAAACCAGCAAGTGGCCTATGCCCCACACTGCAGAGGAAGGCAAATTCCCCGGCTCCCGCCAGGGTCTCTGCCAATCTGAGCTGGGGGAAAATTCCTTCCTGACCTCAAATACGGTGATCACTTGAACCCTGAGCATTTTGGCAAGACCCACCAGCCAGACAGTTGGAAAGAATTCTCTGTAGTAACTCAGAGCCCTCCCCATCTAGTGTCCTATCACCAGCCATTGGAGATATTTGCTACTAGCAATCGCAGATGGGCCACATGCCATTGTAGGCAGTCTCAACATACCATCCGCTCCGTAAACTTATCAAGCTCAGTCTTGAAGCCAGTGAGGTTTTTTGCCCTCACTGCTCCCCTTGGAAGGCTGTTTCAGAACTTCACTCCTCTGCTGGTTCAAAACGTTTGTCTAATTTCATGCCTAAACTTGTTGAGGGCCAGTTTATATCCATTTGTTCTTGTGTCAGCATTGACCCTTAACTTAGATAACTCCTCTCCCTCCCCGGTATTTATCCCTCTGATCTATTTATCAGAGCAGTCAAATCTCGCAGCACCCAAGAATAATCAGGACTCTGCTTCTAGACTGTTACGTCTTTTCACTTCTCCATAGAGCTTTGCAAGAACCTTCTCTTTTCACTTACTTGATTCTCTGTGTGGGAGAAAGGGTCCATCTGTTCTACATTCCTGGAAAGCAATACAAATCAGCTGTATTCCCCAGTGGATCCTAATGTTGTGCTGTTTTCCTACTAAACCCAAACAT
Organism: Lepidochelys olivacea; assembly: GCF_965140295.1. Lineage (NCBI taxonomy): Eukaryota > Metazoa > Chordata > Testudines > Cheloniidae > Lepidochelys > Lepidochelys olivacea. The sequence continues at coordinate 127,848,633 of NC_140415.1, forward strand.
CTGGTGAACTCTGCTCAGTGTGGGTATATACTTCATCTTCATTAGAACTCTACTGCAGCCCTGTTAATTACTTCCCAACTAATTAAGGCTTATTAAATTTGAGTTAAAGTGTGCAATATTGAACAGAGCAAGTCTTGGCATTTGAATAAGCTCAAGTCTTGGGTTGATTTGACAGAACATGCTTTACACCGGAAACCTGGAAACTCCTGCTCTTGCTCTGGTATCAAAGGTCGTATGAAGACAGTGTGATTCTCATTAAGCTGAGCATTTTAGCTTTTGCTTTGTTCTGGTCCATCAGAGATGCCATTTCCACTGCCTTCCTTTTTATTTCTTGAAGGGACTAACATGATTGCTACTCCTGCAGCCTGGGGAAGACTAGAACTGAATGTTCACTACTGCCAAAGGAAAGTTGGAAGCAATATGCTAAGTAAATTTCTACCTCAGCCTTAGGGCTTGGGAAAACTTCTAAAGTAGGGTTTCCAAAAGTGGATTGGGCCAAATTCAAAGCCCAGACTCTCTGGGTTCACAATTTTTTATCCATGCTCCAGTAAAATTGGGTTTGCATTCTGCTTTCGAGAGGCAATGGGAGAAAGGACATGAAAGGAGATAATCCAGTAAAAATTGGAACAGGATGAAAAACTAAGAGGGAGTGAATGTAAGAAAAGGAGCAAAATTTGGAAGGAGATAAATTCTAATGCAAACTAGTCCCTACAGAATATATGTGGTCACTGCAGTACCTTGCTGTGTTTTTCCTTCTATCTCAACACATGGCACAAGTTTCCGTTTAGCTACAACAACTTGCCATACAAAATATTTGAATCACCCAGTGAGCAGGACCGTGGGAAGATGGACTCTGGATTTAAATGCCAGCAAAAATAATTTGGGAGCTTGAACTAGCTTGGCCAACTCTTTGAACCTCAAAAAAGCTTGGAAGGCTCACAAGAATCTCTGAGGTTCATCTACCTGAACTCAAAACAAAGGGGTCAAAATGCAACCCATGCACAGAGAAGGAGATGGGAGGGGGATGGAAGTGGGAATATGAACTATGGGGGTTCTCCATGTCTTCCCTCTGCTTCTTTGCTGTCACTTCCTCATTCCTAACCCTTCTCTTTCTTGCTCTGAAGAGAAAGTTATTAAATTCCTCCTGCCATTGCTGCTGGTTGGCTTTTTGATGAATTACCGGAAGCATCAACATTTGTCAGGCGATGAAGGCATGTGGCACTTTCAGAAGTGCTAGTTCTGTTCAGGAGAAGACAGGAAACTTGGAAATAATAGGAGTATCTCAAATTTTCAGGGCTTTAACTGGGAAGAGAAGCGTGGTGTAACACACACTGTGGCTGGGCTGAATAGTGCTTACAAGGCAAAGCCGGGTTTTTTTGGCTCCGTTGGACATTCTGAGTCTGTAATAGCAGGCCAGCTGCACTAACTTGGAAGAATGAACCATTATCTGGAATTAAAGAAGAGACATTGAAATACACGACACCACATTATCAAAACATTATAGCTCATCTTTATCACAGCCAGTGTGCGCAGTATACAGGAGGGATTTCTCCAGGGTCTTTGTGGTAATTACATTTTTGGCCTGTTTATGATTCTGCAGCACATTGCACAATGTTTTCTACTGTAATCACATCCCCTTTGAAACAGCTCGGTGGGATTGTTAACGGTGGGTAAGATTCTGACCTATGCACAGAATTCCTGTTGACTTCCGTGGGAATGGAGTAGGTGAAGCAAGGGCAGAATTTAGTCGTGTGATGCTGGAAAGTGGCTTGAAGCTTGTGAGTTGCTTTTATGGGCTAAGGATAAGCTATTCCTTCATTATAAACGGGAAGCAGGTGCATGTTAGACCATGGAGTGTAAAAGTAAACAACAAGAAATGTAGGGCCTGGTTTTCTTTGCCTTACACTTTGTGCAGTCATCAACCCCAGTGCAGAAGGAACATGAAATGCCACTGAATTTGAACAGTAGCATACTACACCTCTGTTGCACTGGGTTAAATGACTATACCGAGTAAGGTCTGAGAATCAGAGCCCATAGACTGTAAGATCTTTGGATCAGGGGATTGGCTCATCAACGGGAGCAGAGTTAGGCCAATGCAGAGAGTGTCTCAGAATCGCTACCTAGAAGTGGGTGTGGAATACCTAGCACCGTGGGGCAAAATGGATTTGAGCCTGGAGATAGGACACTGGATGGGGTGGGCCAGTGCTCTGAGGTGGTACTGACAGCGGCATATTAATGCCTAGGCTGACAAGGCCTAGGCCTAGGGCGGCAAATTTGGAGGGGCAGCAAATTTATAATAGCTGCTACCCCCGCGCTGGTTCACGCCCTCTGCCCCCGGCCCCACCCCAACTCCACCCCTTCCCCGCCCCCTTCCCCACCCCCTCCATGCCCCTATTGGTCCCCTTCCCCAAATCCCGGCCCCAGCCCCGCCTCCTCTCCTGAGCGCGCCGCGCTCCCCACCTTCCCTCCTCCTTCGCGAAGCTGTTTCGCGCACAAGTACTGGCAGGGAGCGGGGAGAAGCAGGACCCAGCGGCGCGCTCAGGGGAGGAGGCGGAGTTGGAGTGGAGGTGAGCTGCGGTGGGGGGGCCGGGAGCTGCTGTGGTGGGCGGGGGCGGCAATTATTTCAGGGCCTAGGGGTGGCAAAATCATTAATCCGTCACTGGGTACTGAGTATCCTCTTTCTTGATGCCTAGGTGGTGGGTCTTGCTCACATGGTCAGGGTCTAACTGATGGCCAGATTTGGGGTTGGGAAGGAATTTCCCCCAAGTTCAGATTGGCAGGGATCTTGGGAGGTTTCCACCTGCTGGGATCACTAACCCATTTCCTGCCATCACAGGGGCTTCGGGCATTGGTGGGACCTCAGTCTCTCCTGTTTTCTATCTACGGCACACAATGGCTTAGTCTCCTGAGCCCTGCAGTATAACGAAAGTCTTTGGTCTCAGTAGAGGGGTATCTGCATGAAGTGAAATGGCCAGTGCTAGGTAGGTTTCAGAGTAGCAGCCGTGTTAGTCTGTATCCGCAAAAAGAACAGGAGTACTTGTGGCACCTTAGAGACTAACAAATTTATTTGAGCATAAGCTTTCGTGGGCTACAGCCCACTTCATTAGATGCATAGAATGGAACATATAGTAAGAAGATCTATATACATACAGAGAACATGAAAAGGTGGAAGTTGCCATACCAACTCTAAGATGTGGGCTCTTAATTAATTAGCCTCTTAGAGTTGGTATGGCAACTTCCACCTTTTCATGATTCTCTGTATGTATATAGATCTTCTTACTATATGTTCCATTCTATGCATCTGATGAAGTGGGCTGTAGCCCACGAAAGCTTATGCTCAGATAAATTTGTTAGTCTCTAAGGTGCCACAACCTCCTCCTCATTAGGTGGGTCAGTCTAGATGATCTAAAGTCCCTTCTGGCCCAAAACTCTATGAAATCTGTGAATCTATTGGCCCCACCCCCACATAAATATTCTGAGGAGAAACCAACAGGATTAATAAAACAATGACCCATGCCTTGGCACTGTTAAGGCTGCTTCATGCAGAACAACTGGACAGCCAATGTAACGAGCCAGCTGGGGATTCCCCCAGCAGTCAAGGAAAGGGGAACACGCCCATGCACATGTATCTTTGCTCCAGCACCCCTCAGCTGCCAAGTGTCTTACTGGGATTGGACCAGTGACCAGCTGGCTGACGATCAGGGACTGGACTGTAAAGGTGGCTTATTCTTTGTGTTGCCCCTTCCTGCTTCCCCCACGCTGGGCTGAACGGCCAGGTCCAAGATCCGGCCCCATATCTGCTTGAGGTGCAAGGCTAGGAATTGTCAAGTTCAGAGCTAGAGAGGCTTGCCCCTCCCTCTTCTAATTTATCTGTATTGTGTAAATCCTGGACATGTACATTTTAATCCAATAATTAGCTCTTTTCATTATGCAGATTACTCTGGCAGCTGCCTAAAATGAATTGCAAAATGCCCAGCAGGTTCTGAAAGTGTTTAACTACTTCTAACAAGGGCCGTTTCCAAACAGTGATAAAGCCATTTGGACTAATTTGTACCCAACTTTTCCAGAGCAGTTGGACAGAATTTTATTCCCAGTCATTAAAAGGAGTTACACTGGCAGCTGCTAATTACTTTATTTAAATCTGTGATTTGTGGAAGTAGATTTTTTTAAAAAAATTATGCTTAGCAAAGTTGGATGAATTGATAAAACACTGAACAGTAATTAAGGTGGCGTTTGCAGTAATTGATTTTCTATTTAAGTAACAGGTGACTATTTTTTCACATGTTAAATTATTACGCTTCAGTAGCAAATATAGATTTATACAGTCTGGATTCCTAGTTCTGGAAGGAAAATCGTACTTTTTTGCTCTTCCTCTGATCTCTCTGCTATGAATCTAGACAGAACGACAGTCTTGTGGGTAAGGCACTAGACTGGGGCTCTGGAGATCTGCATTCTGTTTCTGACTCTGTCACGGCCATCTTGTGTAAGTCTGTACCTCCGTGGTCACAGAGCATCCCATGGCATTAGACTTATTTGCGGACTAGAATTGTGCCAAGCCTTTGTATGGGACGATCCAGGCACCGGTTGTCCCAGTAGTGCTGGTGGAGGTTACCCTGCCCCTGGATGGCCCCCTTAAAGGGAACCCCATTACGTTGACGCTCTACAGGGGCCATTAGAGGAGAAATACTCTTTTGCCTACAAAAGTTACATTTTAGTAATGCCCCTTAGCCCTGGTCTACACTAGGACTTTAGGTCGAATTTAGCAACGTTAAATCGATTTAAACCTGCACCCGTCCACACAGTGAAGCCCTTTATTTCGACTTAAAGGGCTCTTAAAATCGATTTCCTTACTCCACCCCTGACAAGTGGATTAGCGCTTAAATCGACGTTCCCGGCTCGAATTTGGGGTACTGTGGACACAATTCGATGGTATTGGCCTCCGGGAGCTATCCCAGAGTGCTCCATTCTGACCGCTCTGGACAGCACTCTCAACTCAGATGCACTGGCCAGGTAGACAGGAAAAGAACCGCAAACTTTTGAATCTCATTTCCTGTTTGGCCAGCGTGGCAAGCTGCAGGTGACCATGCAGAGCTCATTAGCACAGGTGACCATGATGGAGTCCCAGAATCGCAAAAGAGCTCCAGCATGGACCGAACGGGAGGTACGGGATCTGATCGCTGTTTGGGGAGAGGAATCCGTGCTATCAGAACTCCGTTCCAGTTTTCGAAATGCCAAAACCTTTGTGAAAATCTCCCAGGGCATGAAGGACAGAGGCCATAACAGGGACCCGAAGCAGTGCCGCGTGAAACTGAAGGAGCTGAGGCAAGCCTACCAGAAAACCAGAGAGGCGAACAGCCACTCTGGGTCAGAGCCCCAAACATGCCACTTCTATGATGAGCTGCATGCCATTTTAGGGGGTTCAGCCACCACTACCCCAGCCGTGTTGTTTGACTCCTTCAATGGAGATGGAGGCAATACGGAAGCAGGTTTTGGGGACGAAGAAGATGATGATGATGAGGAGGTTGTAGATAGCTCACAGCAAGCAAGCGGAGAAACCGGTTTTCCCGACAGCCAGGAACTGTTTCTCACCCTAGACCTGGAGCCAGTACCCCCCGAACCCACCCAAGGCTGCCTCCTGGACCCAGCAGGCGGAGAAGGGACCTCTGGTGAGTGTACCTTTTAAAATGCTATACATGGTTTAAAAGCAAGCATGTGAAAGGATTACTTTGCCCTGGCATTTGCGGTTCTCCTAGATGTAGTCCTAAAGCCTTTGCAAAAGGTTTCTGGGGAGGGCAGCCTTATTTTGTCCTTCATGGTAGGACACTTTACCACTCCAGGCCAGTAACACGTACTCGGGAATCACTGTAGAACAAAGCATTGCAGTGTATGTTTGCTGGCATTCAACCAAAATCCGTTCTTTATCTCTCTGTGTTATCCTCAGGAGAGTGAGATATAATTCATGGTCACCTGGTTGAAATAGAGTGCTTTTCTTCAGGGACACTCAGAGGTGCCCATTCCTGCTGTGCTGTTTGCCTGTGACTGAACAGAAATGTTCCCCGCTGTTAGCCACAGGGAGGGGGGAAGGTTGAGGGGGTAGTCATGTGGTGGGAGGAGGCAAAATGCGACCTTGTAACGAAAGCACATGTGCTATGTATGTAATGTTAACGGCAAGGTTTACCCTGAAAGAGTGTAGCGACTGTTTTATAAAATGTGTCTTTTTAAATACCGCTGTCCCTTTTTTTTTCTCCACCAGCTGCATGTGTTTCAATGATCACAGGATCTTCTCCTTCCCAGAGGCTAGTGAAGCTTAGAAAGAAAAAAAAACGCACTCGCGCTGAAATGTTCTCCGAGCTCATGCTGTCCTCCCACACTGACAGAGCACAGACGAATGCGTGGAGGCAAATAATGTCAGAGTGCAGGAAAGCACAAAATGACCGGGAGGAGAGGTGGAGGGCTGAAGAGAGTAAGTGGCGGGCTGAAGAGAGTAAGTGGCGGGCTGAAGACAGGGCTGAAGCTCAAATGTGGCGGCAGCGTGATGAGAGGAGGCAGGATTCAATGCTGAGGCTGCTGCAGGACCAAACCAGAATGCTCCAGTGTATGGTTGAGCTGCAGCAAAGGCAGCTGGAGCACAGACTGCCACTGCTGCCCCTCTGTAACCAACCGCCCTCCTCCCCAAGTTCCATAGCCTCCACACCCAGACGCCCAAGAACGCGGTGGGGGGGCCTCCGGCCAACCAGCCACTCCACCACAGAGGATTGCCCAAAAAAAAGAAGGCTGTCATTCAATAAATTTTAAAGTTGTAAACTTTTAAAGTGCTGTGCTTAAAGTGCTGTGTGGCATTTTCCTTCCCTCCTCCACCACCCCTCCTGGGATACCTTGGTAGTCATCTCCCTATTTGTGTGATGAATGAATAACGAATGCATGACTGTGAAGCAGCAATGACTTTATTGCCTCTGCAAGCGGTGATTAAAGGGAGGAGGGGAGGGTGGTTAGCTTACAGGGAAGTAGAGTGAACCAAGGGGCGGGGGGTTTCATCAAGGAGAAACAAACAGAACTTTCACAGCGTAGCCTGGCCAGTCATGAAACTGGTTTTCAAAGCTTCTCTGATGCGTACCGCGCCCTCCTGTGCTCTTCTAACCGCCCTGGTGTCTGGCTGCGCGTAACCAGCAGCTAGGCGATTTGCCTCAGCCTCCCACCCCGCCATAAACGTCTCCCCCTTACTCTCACAGATATTGTGGAGCACACAGCAAGCAGTAATAACAGTGGGACTATTGGTTTCGCTGAGGTCTAAGCGAGTCAGTAAACTGCGCCAGCGCGCCTTTAAACGTCCAAATGCACATTCTACCACCATTCTGCACTTGCTCAGCCTGTAGTTGAACAGCTCCTGACTACTGTCCAGGCTGCCTGTGTACGGCTTCATGAGCCATGGCATTAAGGGGTAGGCTGGGTCCCCAAGGATAACTATAGGCATTTCAACATCCCCAACAGTTATTTTCTGGTCTGGGAATAAAGTCCCTTCCTGCAGCTTTTGAAACAGACCAGAGTTCCTGAAAATGCGAGCGTCATGCACCTTTCCCGGCCATCCCACGTTGATGTTGGTGAAATGTCCCTTGTGATCCACCAGAGCTTGCAACACTATCGAAAAGTACCCCTTGCGGTTTATGTACTCGGCGGCTTGGTGCTCCGGTGCCAAGATAGGGATATGGGTTCCGTCTATAGCCCCACCACAGTTAGGGAATCCCATTGCAGCAAAGCCATCCACTATGACCTGCACATTTCCCAGGGTCACTACCCTTGATATCAGCAGATCTTTGATTGCGTGAGCTACTTGCATCACAGCAGCCCCCGCAGTAGATTTGCCCATTCCAAATTGATTCCCAACTGACCAGTAGCTGTCTGGCGTTGCAAGCTTCCACAGGGCTATCGCCACTCGCTTCTCAACTGTGAGGGCTGCTCTCATCCTGGTATTCATGCGCTTCAGGGCAGGGGAAAGCAAGTCACAAAGTTCCATGAAAGTGCCCTTACGCATGCGAAAGTTTCGCAGCCACTGGGAATCGTCCCAGACCTGCAACACTATGCGGTCCCACCAGTCTGTGCTTGTTTCCCGAGCCCAGAATCGGCGTTCCACAGCATGAACCTGCCCCATTAGCACCATGATGCATGCATTGGCAGGGCCCATGCTTTCAGAGAAATCTGTGTCCATGTCCTGATCACTCACGGGACCGCGCTGACGTCGCCTCCTCGCCCGGTATCGCGTTGCCATGTTCTGGTGCTGCATATACTGCTGGATAATGCGTGTGGTGGTTGATGTGCTCCTAATTGCCAAAATGAGCTCAGCGGCCTCCATGCTTGCCTTGGTATGGCGTCCGCACAGAAAAAAGGCGCGGAACGATTGTCTGCCGTTGCTCTGACGGAGGGAGGGGCGACTGACGACACGGCTTACAGGGTTGGCTTCAGGGAGCTAAAATCAACAAAGGGTGTGCCTGTACATCAAGGAGTATTTCAGGCAGGACTGCACGGAGGGTTCCAATAAGAAATGGTGCACCAAAGTTATCGTTGTTATTGGAACAAGGAGGTTAGCCTGGCCTCTGATTGATACATGGCTAGATTTACCTCGCTGCGCCTTCTCTGTGAGTGACTGCAGTGTGATCTAGACAGGGGAGGAGGAAAATGAGTACAAAACAAATCTGGTCTATTTCTTGTTCTGACCCACTCCATCTATCCTTTACATCTTTGGCTGGCAGCAGACGGTGCAGAAGGACTGCATGCCATCCACATCTCATGGCTGCTTGGCAGAAGATGGTACAGTACGACTGCTAGCCATCTTCATCTCTTGCTTGCCTGGCATAAGATGGTACAATACAACTGCTAGCAATCCTCATCTCTTGCCTGCCTGGCAGAAGATGGTACAGTACGACTGCTAGCAGTCCGTATCGCCTGCCCGCTCACCATAAGACGGTTCAATAGGACTGCAGGACTAAAGAGAATGACCTGGTCAAGTCACTCCAAATTTAGTCCCTGCGCCCATGTCTGCCCAGGCGCTCCCAGCCGACGTGGCCAGGAGCACCTCGGACACGATGAGGATGACTACCAGTCGTATTGCACCGTCTGCTGCCAGAAGGCAATGGGTTGCTGCTACTGTGCAGCAAAGCCGTACCACGTCTGCCAGCACCCAGGAGACATAGGGTGACGGTTACCTGAGCTGGCTCCATGCTTGCCGTGGTATGGTGTCTGCACAGGTAACTCATGAAAAAAGGCGCGAAACGATTGTCTGCCCTTGCTTTCACGGAGGGAGGGAGGGAACGGGGGCCTGACGACACGTACCCAGAACCACCCGCGACAATGTTTTAGCCCCATCAGAGTGCTCCATTGTGAGTGCTCTGGACAGCACTCTCAGATGCCCGATTGTTTGCCATTGCTCTGACGCTGGGAGGGGCGCTTACAGGGTTGGCTTCAGGGAGCTAAAATCAACAAAGGGGGTGGCTTTACATCAAGGAGTATTTCAGGCAGGACTTCACGGAGGGTTCCAATAAGAAATGGTGCACCTAAGTTATCGTTGTTAGTGGAACAAGGAGGTTAGCCTGGCCTCTGATTGATACATGACTAGATTTACCTCGCTGCACCTTCTCTGTAAGTGACTGCAGTGTGATCTAGAAGAATGAGTCCCCTAGACAGGGGAGGGGGGGAAGCAAATCTGGTCTATTTCTTGTTTTGATCCACTCCATCTATCTTTTACATCTTTGGCTGGCAGCAGACGGTGCAGAAGGACTGCATGCCATCCACATCTCATGGCTGCTCGGCAGAAGATGGTACAGTACGACTGCTAGCAGTCCGTATCGCCTGCCCGCTCACCATAAGACGGTTCAATAGGACTGACTGCAGGACTAAAGAGAATGACCTGCTCAAGTCACTCCAAATTTAGTCCCTGCGCCCATGTCTGCCCAGGCGCTCCTGATTGACCTCACAGAGGCGACCAGGAGCACCTCAGACATGACGATGACGGCTACCAGTCGTACTGTACCGTCTGCTGCCACAAGGCAAGGGGTTGCTGCTACTGTGTAGCAATGCCGTACCGCGTCTGCCAGCATCCAGGAGACATAGGGTGACGGTTACCTGAGCGGGCTCCATGCTTGCCGTGGTATGGCGTCTGCACAGGTAACTCAGGAAAAAAGGCGCGAAATGATTGTCTGCCCTTGCTTTCACGGGGGGAGGGAGGGTGGGAACGGGGGCCTGACGATATGTACCCAGAACCACCTGCGACAATGTTTTAGCCCCATCAGGCATTGGGATATCAACCCAGAATTCCAATGGGCAGCAGAGACTGCAGGAACTGTGGGATAGCTACCCCAGTGCAATGCTCCGGAAGTCGACGCTTGCCTCGGTACTGTGGAAGCGCTCCGCCGAGTTAATGCACTTAATGCACTTAGAGCATTTTCTGTGGGGACACACACACTCGAATATATAAAACCGATTTCAAAAAAACCGACTTCTATAAATTCGACCTAATTTCGTAGTGTAGACATACCCTCAGTAGATTGAAGTGACCTAAGTGCATCTGCTGGCCATTGCTGTGCTGCTTTTGTGGTAAGCATGTAGGTATTCAAAGGCATGTATGGAAGCTAGGTGGCTAACTCCCATTGGAAGCCAGTAGGAGTTAGGCACCTCCCAAGTGTCATGTGTGTCTTTGGGTATATCTACCCTGGAGCTGGGGTGTAATCTGTGTCACCCGCACTAGGGCCGATTGGGCTCGCGTGCTAAAACTAGAAGGGTAGCTATGGTGATGCAAGTGGTGGGAAAGGCTAGCCACCCCAAATACGATCCCATCCAAGCCCCTCAGACAGCCACAGCTAAGCTGCTGTTTTTAGTGCACTAGCTTGATCAGAGCTAGCACGGGTCTGGCTGCTTCGGCTGGAAATTCCATCCCCAGTTCCCATGTAGACAAAACCTTTGAAAACGTACCCATGTGACTAGAAAAGGCTCCCTCAGAGCCATGTGTCACAGGGCGGATCTGGGACTGCTGTTAAAGAAACAGCCAGTCATTTGCTTGCTTTACGTGTGCAATGTTCCAATGCAGCTAACCTGATTGAGGCCAAGGGTTTAAAAGCCAGATCCAAAGCACCGTGAGGTCACTGGGAACCTTTCCATTGACTTACAACCGAGGCTGGATCAGGCCCTAAATGCTGAGATGTCTGGAAGAGGCCAGGAGGTATGAGCAGAGCTTGCTTTCTGTTTGACACAAAACCCCTAGGGTCTCCCATTTCTGATCTCCTGCAAATCCTTACCCTATTTTCTCTTTTATATCTCTCCTGCAAATGCTTTGCAGGCAGAGACCTGTATTATACAGCTGACAATGGCTTGCCATGGGGCGAGGCCCTGCGGAGTCCAGCTGGACATCTGCGATCATGTACCCCGCGTAAGGGATGCCAGGCCCATTCCCAGCAACTAGCTGTACCCAGTTCTAGGGAGGATGCAATAGGTCCTGTGGGCACCAGGACTGGAAGAATTTTCCCCTCTGCATAATAGTCGCCTGGGAACCAGGGTCCAATAACGCATTCACTCGCAGAATTTTGAGGATAATGGGAATGACTGGACACTTGCCAAGTAGTTTAGACTCCTCTCAGGTGGGTGTCAGGCCTAGAAGCTGTGCAGGTGAGGTTTGGTCCTGCACCCCAAGGACTCCCTGTTTAAAACTCCCTGCACCCCAAGGACTCTGTAAGGCACCAATGTTCCCTCTAATTTTGCATATCCAGGTGCGGAATGAATTTTGTTATGTGCACCAATACGGCGGTGATGAGTGGCGGGGGTGGGGCCGAGGGGTTTGGGGTGCAGGAGGAGGTGAGGGCTCCAGTTGGGGTGCAGGCTCTGGGGTGTGGATGGGGCAGAGGGTTGGGGTGCAGGGGGGGTGATGGCTCCAGCTGGGGTGCTGGCTCTGGGGTGGGGCTGGGGATGAGGGGGTTTGGGGTGCAGGAGAGGGCTCAGGACTGGGGCAGAGGGCTGGGGTGTGTGTGGGGGGGGGTGCGGGCTCCGGCTGGGGGTGTAGGCTCTGGGGGGGGCTGAGGATGGGGGGTTTGGGCTTCAGAGTGCCCTGGGGCTGCCCCGGGGAGAGAGGACTCCCCCCAGCCCTCTCTTGCCACGGCAGCTCAGGGCTGGGGAGTGCCTCTCCTCACCGTAGCCCTGCATGCCCCCTACCTCTCTCCTCTCCAGTCCAGGCCCCTCTGGCTCCTCACCTGCCCTTGATAGCCTGCTGCACGGCTGTGTGGCTGTGCAGCTTAGAGGGAACTTAGCTGTAGGCATCTCCTCTCGATGCAGCCAGCAGATGGGTCAGCCATGCTTCTCAAGCACTGGCTCACCCCCTGGGCCTTCCCTCCACTGCTGAGCTAACATCAAGTTGCTGGATACCACCTACACCTGTCTACATACCTCATCCCTGTGCTTGGAGAATCCAGCCTCTGGATCTTTGGGCCAGCACCTAGGGGAGGGGAGCAGAGAAACCCCATCTTGGCAGCTGGGCTGCTTGTTGCCAAGGCTGCTTCTGTGCCCAAGTGGTGCTATTGTGGGCCCCCACACTGGCCTCAAGTGTTGGGCTATTGTGAGCCAGTCACCTGAATGGCCTTCTCCTTCAAGTCTCTGAAGTTCAGGGCTGGGTGTTTGGGCAGGAGACTGTAACCTGATCGATAAATTATGCATTAATTATCTTGATTACTTAAGAACTCTCAGTGATCGCTCTGATATCACTCACACTGTAGGAACTCATCTACATTTACAATAATTTATTAATACATTTAGCACAGTCACAAACACTCCAAGTCAGTAAGGCAGACAGAGATACTACAGAATGTACATCCGCACATCCATATACTCACACCATCCCTTGCAGAAATGTTAGCCATCATCTTCCTCATCACCATCATCTTCCTCCTCCTCACCAGCGGCCATCATTCTGGCACCTTCCAAGGGCTGCAGCTCTCTCCCCCTACCGCACACGAGCTGGGATAGAGCTTTTATAATATGTTACGCTGACACCACCAAGTCTAATGCATGTCCAGTAGGGGTTTCTCCCCTCTTCCTTATTTGTATTTCCTCACCCTACTAACATGGGGGTGTCCTGCTATAGGTTAGTACATTAACTATGTCAACTTAGCATATACGTCAGTTCATCGCCATGACACTCTTGTGGTTGGATATTCTTTCCAGAAGCTGGTTTTAGCTCACGTTTCTGTGGTTTGCTGGTGTCATTATGGACAAAATTCCCCTTTACACTCTACTTCCAGTTCCCCAAAACTTAGGGGTAACTGTTGGGCCGTTTATCGGTGCCATAGTTCATAGGCCTCAAGCCTTTTGCCAACTAATGTCATACAGGAGACAGGCCTGGATGTTTCTTGCATTACTGCTGGATATAATAAAGGCAGAACATAATGAAGGCAAGGCAGTGAGTATAGTAAAGGCAAGGTAGCCCTATTGGCTTCAATACACAACAACCGTTGAGCAATACAGGCTCCTTCTGCAGCAGTAAGAGCAGCTTCTCTTAGCATATTCCTTCTCTCAGAAGGCTAAGTGGTGCCAGCAGGCAAGACTATCTATGCACCCTCCCCTTCGTGCTGCCACAGTGCCATGGCCGTCCCCATGAGCGACGCGGTGAGCAAGCCCGGATTCAGACACTCAGCATCGCCAACCTACAGTATTCAAACACCACAAGCCAGGACCCCAGTAAATGTGAGATTGGCTTAAAGAGCACGAGAATTTAAAACGTAAATATTGAGTTCTTTTGATCGGTCTTCTGGTGTCTGAGCTTAGAGAGGTCACATTTTGGCCAAGGGGATAGAGCACTGGACTGGGACTCAGAGGATCTGGATTCTATTCCTGGCTCTGTGGCTGGCCAAGTCACGTCTCTTTGTGCCTCAGTTTCTTCATGTGTAAAATGGGGATAATGATACTAATCTCCTTTGTAAAGCACTTTGACACCTACTGGTGGAAAGCGCCATGTAAGACTTAGGTATTATTATTTACCTGCTCTTCTCCACAACCATGCAGACCTAGACTTTCATTAAAAGGGGTGGTGAAAGTCTCACATAATCACATGACTCCAAGAGCTGGGGCTTTCAGAAAGAAACATGTCACAGTGAAGGCTGGCAACACAGAGACACTGCAGATCTATTTGCAGAACACACTGCCCAAAGACAACCTTCGTGTTTAGGAGCATGCTCCAAGAAAAACTCCCCCCGCATATGGCAGCTGCAGAGCAACATTCTAGAGATGCAGGTAGAGAAACACCCAGGAGCTGTAATTCGGAGTGGCATAGATCAGCCAACAGTTAGGCCTGAACCAAAGCCAGCTGAAGCTAATGGAAAGACTGCGGTTGACATTAATGAGCTTTGGATCCAGCCTTTTGTCCATGTGAATCCTGAGAATTTTGGCTTGTGTATGCAAGGTGAAAATTCTGTAACTAGGCCTTTTACGGCTGCCTGTGTCTTATTATGGTGTGTGTGTGTGTGTGTTGGGGGGGAAGGTGTAATTCAACCATCTTTGCAGTTCTCTTCATGTTTTATTTCTGTCACACCCTGTTGGCTTGGGAGGCAGAAAAAGGCTAAAGCCGCGCCCCGCTAATAAAACCTTTTATGAAATTTGCAAAGCTGTTTGCACAATCAGAACCGGTGTGTGGTGAGCAAACAGTGCTAACTGCGGGGCGTGCTCCCGGCCCTTCGGTGCGGGGAGGAGAAGTGCTCTCCTGTGGAGCGAGCGCTCCCAGCCTGATGATGGAAGGTGTCTTTCCCTCCCACTCCACTTCACCTTCTTCCCTTTTCTGTCAGAAGGGGAGGTTGCCATAGAGTTGCTTGCAGCCCCCACACGTCTTACTGCAGGTAGTGGGGATGGTCCTAATTAGAAGCAAACAGTAAAGAGGCAACGCGGGGTTGGTACATAGGAGCAGGGGAGGAAGTTGCAGAGTTGGTACATATGAGACAAGACCCTCTGTGACTATAACATATCTTAAATAGAAGCAGCATTTGAGCAGCATTAGGTTCAGAGAGGGCTGGATTCAACATTCCTAACTCCTCTAACTACAAGCTGGCACATGAGGTCAGGGATTAGCATACGAGTGGCAGTGCCCAGCCCAGGGCTTGCTGTGTGGTCACTGATGGGCCGTCTGGTTGCTGTCTTGTTAGCGGGAATGAGGATTTAGCGGCACTAGGCACAGGGGGGAAGATAGGGACGGGCCGTCACCCCATGCAGTGGCCAAGCGCGTCTCATTCTTCGGTGCCAATCTTAGCACTTCCACAATCAGCTGCTTCCAGCATGCATGCCCAGACGTTGGCACCATGGGCGGTGGGGATCATGGGCAGGGGGAGGCTGTGCCTCCCCAAACAGCCTGGCGTGGCCCCAGACCCCCTGCTGCAGTTCCTGGCACTCTGCCCTGGCCCAGGCTGGCTGGGGCTGGCTGGCCTGCCTCCCACAGGGACTCAGGGTGGCTGACACTGGGGCTGCGTTACCTCCCTGCTGCCTGGCACTCCGGGGCTGGGGGTACTGCCATCCCGTGCTCTGGGGCTGGCTGCCCGGCGCACCAAGGCGGGGGTCACTGTGGCCACACTGCTTGGCTGCCCGGCACTGAGGCCATGGCAGGGGTGCTCTGGGCTCCTCTGGGGGAGGGGGGGCAGAAGGGGAAGAGGAGGGTTGGGGCCTCGGTCACAAGGGGAAGGGCTGGGGGCTAGCCTCCCCCAGTGGCTGGGTCACCTGCCGCCCATGGTTGGCACACACAGACCACTGTAGGTTTCGGCTCGTGTGGGAACAGGGCTTTCTGCTGGGACAGCCATAGTTCCTCTTGTGCTCTAGCTAGCTCTATCTGAGCACTTCACAGTCATTACTGGATCTTACCCCCTAACATCCCAATTCCCCCTTTTACAGAGGGGGACCTGAGTTTCTGAGTAGATTAGGTGATTGGCCAAAGGAGAGGCAGTCTGTGAGGCAAGCCAGGAACTGAACTAGGTCACCTAAGTCCTAGCCCAGGGCTTGATCCACTAGTGACAAGACCACGCTTCCTACCCTTCCCCTACTGGCCCAGCCTTGTGCGACGTCACTCCGCAGGCGCTCCAGCCCAGGGAACGAAATGAGGAGCTGACAGGCTCATGGAAAAAGCCAGGGGAGGAAAGTTTTTCTGGGAAGAAACACACTCTGAGACAGACTTTGCACCTCAGAGAGCAGCAGCAAACACAACTTTTTGGTTTGTGCTGGCTTGGCCGCACCTCTCTGCAGCCAATCTGAAAGACCAGCACTGGGGCTGGAGGGAAAAAAAAGACAGGACGGGAGCTGAAGAACTAAGAGCACTCTGCCAGCCTGCCAACACCTGTGTGAGCTGCTGCCTGCAAGAGGAAGAGGAGGAGGAGGACAGGAAGCAAAGAAGCCTGAACAAAGATGGGACTCTGCAAATTCTTGCTGAGGTCTCTGGGTTTCTCTTCTAGGTTAGTCTGTCTCCCTCTAACCCCCAACGTAACTGTCAGACAAGTGGTCAGGGGACAGGACTTGCAAAGAGGGGGGGGTTTATTCCCATTGTACTGTGACAGGTTCAATTACATTGGCACAGGGGGTCACCTCATGGAGAGCACAGAGAACTGAGAAACAGGAGAGGTAACGTCTATTCCTGGCTCTGCTTCTGAGTGACCTTGGCCAAGTCAGACTGGGAGCTCTTATGAGTAGAGACTGTCTCTTGCCATCCATCTGGCCAGCACCTGACACAGTGGGGCTCCTATCTTGGCCAGGGCCTGTAGCCACTAATAATCAAGGTGCACTCATGAGATGCCCTGATATTAGGGTGATGAGTCTCATCGAAACAGCTAGGAATAAATAAACGAGATTACTCCGAGCAGCAAAAGCAAAGTCTTAACCATGAAAAAAAACAAAACACTATCTTTAAACAGGAGAGGTCTGGCTTTATATATTCCTTCCACACTGTGACTGCCCAGTGCCAAAAGGCAGAGCAAGAATTCTCAACGTGATGCAGGAAGCAAATTGCAGCAATTAGGTTTGCTTCAAATGAAAGGTATCGTTCCCTGTAAGTTTTAATTGTCTAACAATATCACACTCTGTATGCTTAGGCCTCCATTCCATGACTCAATGGCCTGCCAGATACCGTCACGTTCTCACTGTCAATCATGTGAATTCCTCTCCTCAACTGGAAACAGCCCGGTTACTCCGGAGTATGACAGATTCCTCTCTGCAAATACCAATGCAAGAAGGTTTTATATAGCTCATGAGGAACAAAGGGATTTCAATCTCCAGGGTTAACAGATCGATGAAGTGAGCTGTAGCTCACGAAAGCTCATGCTCAAATAAATTAGTTAGTCTCTAAGGTGCCACAAGTCCTCCTTTTCTTTTTGCGAATACAGACTAACACGGCTGTTACTCTGAAACAGATCACCTTGTGTTACCTCTTCCCATGGACAATAAATTCACGGTTTACAAATCTGGCCGAGTCCGACACTAATATCTAATGAAACAAGGAACGCAGTCGTCAGTTCTCTCCAAGATGTTGCTCTTTCTAGCTGCAGAATGATTTGACTTCAGCATCTGAAACTTACGTTAATGCTCATATAGAGCAAGGCCTCGGGGAATGTGAGGAGGGAGGGGACATACAGTGTTTTGGGTGGAAGTTCTCTTTGTTTGGCAGTTGTGCAATCCTAGAGAAAGCTTAATTATGGCCTCCCAGAGGCTTTCCGGGAGGTGACTGGAAGGCTGAGACAGCACTCTTAAGTCTCTGCTCCCCTTCCACTGGCACTAGTCTGTCTATAAACGTCCTCCCAAATGGGGCTCGATTGTGCCTTTCGGATGGGACTGGTGCAAGGCATGGTGTGGAAGCAGCAGTTTGCAGGGAGTAGCTCTGAAAGGCACGGTGACTGAAGTGCAGTGCCTGCCCTGCTTCGTCCTACCACCCGGAGGGTAGCCTCATTGGCTTAACTCTGTTCCCGTTGAAATCAGCAGGAACGCAGGGTGCTCATCACCACCCGGGAGGTGCTCCCAAGATTGGCCCACTGCTATAATATGAGTAGATGTGGTACCCTTGGAGATCTACCTGAAAGTACTGTATGGAGAGGCAACTGAGCACCCTGGAAAGTCTCCGGTCCACACTAGCCCAGTGTGAGCTCCTGTTGAAGAAAACACCCAGCTCCAAGCAAGGGGAAGGACCTTTCTACGGCAGTGGAGATGAGAGGCTACTCAAAGAACTGGAGTCATGAGAATAGCACTAGTCATGGGAAAACAACAGAGTTTTTGGTTCACTGGCAATTTGAAAAAGTTAACGAAAGTGTCTTTTCTGGTTGGACCAAAAGTGAAACTTCAACGACTCCAAAAAAATAAAAAGAGCAAAAAAAGAAAGTGTTGGGGTCAATGAAATACTTCATTTCCATATTGGCCATTTAAAAGCATTTCTTTAAAGATCACAGAGAATCACAGGAAATTTGGAAAGTTATTTCAAACCCAACATTTGAAATGTTTTGTTTAGAACAAAATATTTTGAGCTTTAGATGATTTTTTCTAAATGAACAATTCAGTGAAATCAACGCGAATTCACAAATTGCTTTGTGTTGCCATATCTGCAATATTTGTTGCAAAATGTTTTGGATGAAATATTTAGCCTGGTGCTCGATAACAATATGGAAATCTCTTCCATCACTCTAGAGACAGGAAGGGCTATCTTACTGGTACAATTGCAGGTTCACACACCATCAAGACAAAAGGGGATTACAACTGACAAATGAATAAGGATCAAGGGCTTGATTCTGTTCCGACCAATGTCAACTCCTCCTCCATCCCTCCCCCCCCCCATGACTTCAAAGGAACAAGTCCTCAATCTAGGTTTCCTTTGTTGTGAACATAGTCAGAAGCTGGGACTGGACATGGATCAGGGAATGGATCATTCAATAATTGCCCCATTCAGTTAATTCTCTCTGAATCACGGGGGAGGGATAGCTCAGTGGTTTGAGCATTGGTCTGCTAAACCCAGGGTTGTGAGTTCAATCTTTGAGGGGGCTATTTGGGATCTGGGGCAAAAATTGGGGATTGGTCCTGCTTTGAGCAGGGGGTTGGACTAGATGACCTCCTGAGGTCCCTTCCAACCCTGATATTCTATGATTCTATGATCTGGCATTGCCCACTGTTGGAAGACTGGATACTGGGCTAGATGGACCATTGGTCTGACCCAGTACAGCCGCTCTTTGGTTCTTAGTCCCCCTCCAGTCAATAGGGCTACTTAGTGAGTTAGACAAGCAGGGTTTAGCTCTACAGCCCTAATCCTGCAGTTGAACCTATGCAGGCAGACCCCTGTCTGACGCAGAGCTCCAGTGAAGTCTGTGTGTGTTAGTCCTAAATATGAAAATAAAATTTTGCTAATCAGTATGTCATAGAATCATAGACTGGAAGGGATCTCGAGAGGTCATTTAGTCCAGCCTCCTGCACTCAAGGCAGGACTAAGTATTATCTAGACCATCCCTGACGGGTTTGTCTAACCTGCTCTTAAAAATCTCCAATGATGGAGATTCCACAACCTCCCTAGGAAATTTATTCCAGTGCTTAACCAGGAAGTTTTTCCCAGCGTTCAACCTAAACCTCCCTTGCTGCAATTTAAGCCCATTGCTTCTTGTCCTTGTCCTCAGAGGTTAAGGAGAACAAATTTTTTCCCTTCGCCTTGTAGCAACCTTTTATGTACTTGAAAACTGTTATGTCCTCTCTCAGTCTTCTCTTTTCCAGACTAAACAAACACAATTCTTTCAATCTTCCCTCCTTGGTCATGTTTTCTAAACCTTTAATCGTTTTTGTTGCTCTTCTTTGGACTTTCTCCAATTTGTCCCCAGCTCCTTAGTTCTTCCATCAGGGAATGAAAATTGCAACAGATCAGGGGAAGTGACAGGTGCCGATTGATACTGCTGTAAGCGGAAGCACCACAGATCATTTTCCAGCTCCGAAGAATTCTCAATAGCCCAATTGCTGCCTGGTTAATTTGCAGAAGACAACTTTCTTCAGCATGCCAGCATTACAGACGTTGTAGCAAAGAGTCATAATGAAAGGTGAGAAAAAACATGGCAGGGCTCCTTTAGCATTTGCACAATTAGTGTGATTAATAATGCAGTGGTTCTGGTCTGTTTTCTCAGTGTTATCCGTTTCATGCAGCACTGCAGATAACGCCACTGCCCCACCACAGAAATCTCCATGAGATTTTCATGTTCACACCAGGCTGGCGGTATTTGTTCATGTGTTTCTGTAGAGGTGCCACTCTGCTCTCTAAAGATGGCTATTTACTCGATTAGTATGAAGCCAGTTTTTTTTGAAGAGGACAGATCCAGTTGGGTTAAGGATTCTCCATAGCATAGATAGCGGTGAAGAGACAACAACTTGGCTTCAAACTCAGATTAGCCAATCGAGTTCAACCCTGCGCTCCCCTATATTTAACTGGAGCTGCTAACCCAAGTTAAGAGCCAAGTTGCCAGGTCTTCACTGCTCTTTTAACCCAAGTTAGCTAACCTGAGTTCAGAACACACTTTTTTGTGTGTGCAGGACAGACTCCCACCCCACGTGATTCCTGCCCCAAACACAGAACCTCCACTTGGGCTAGAACATATCTTTTAGAAAGATGCCCAGCCTTGATTTCCTCATTCAAAGGCCTGACTCTGATGCAGGTAGGAAGGCAAAGCACCATCAGAAAGACAAGGAACCTGTGCTAACGTATTCCTTTTGGGGATAGGCAAGGGTCCCTCCCACTCCCTGTTACCTTAAATGCAGGAAACCCAGGTTCGGTTCCCAGCTCTGCGGCAGCTTACCCATGTAAATGCTAAATACCTAGCCAGACTTTCAAACATGCTCCACCCCCAGCGGCTCCCATTGAGAACAGAGGTTGTAACAATGCCCTGAGGGAGGTCACCTGAATCCCTTCTGCTTCAGGGCATTAGTCGTCCTCCAACTAACAGGAGGAGCTTTCCTCATAGACCGCTTACCCTGTAAGTGCCTGCTGCAGGGTTCTCCCACCTTCATCTGAAGCATCTGGCCAGTGTTGGAGGATCCTGAATGCAACAGGGTCACTGTCTCCAGAGAACCCCCTCATGGCATGAGGGGGGGGGCCCTTGCTGCATCCCTGCCTCAGTTTCTCTCTCTTCGGGGCTCCTCAGCTCCACACAGGCTTGTCTCTTGGCCAATAAATATCCTGGTTTGTTATCATGGACCATTCAAAATAAAGTCCTCAAAGCCCAAATATTCACCCTTCCTGCTCTTCATCAAGCCCCTCCCAGGTCCTCCTGCTTGGAGTCTTTCCCTATTGTGGCAGGCTGCTCCCAGCCCTAGCCGGCAAGAGTCTTTTCTCCCCTGGTGTCGGTGTCTCCTGCAGGAACCTTTCTACTCTCTGCAGCCCATGGCAGCCTTCTCCAGGCCTCCGCCTGATTCACCTCAGAGACCTGAGTTGATCATAAGACCCACCATTCACATGACTCTTTTCATTCCCCCCACCTGGGGAGGCAAGCTGGCTATGTCTCAGCTCCCCTTGTGACGCATCTCCCTTTAAAGAGCCAGGTGCCCTGTGACACTGAGCTACAAAGACCATAGATCTGATCCTGTCCAGTGATTCCTATGTTCCCATTGGACTTGGACACAATCCATTAAGGGCTTTCCCTCTGTTCTTTTCACATTTTTGCTCTCATGTCACACACAGAAATGACATTAATGCTGCAGACACCCTACAATGTAAAAACAGAATGTTACAGCTTAGAAAAACTCATTTATTTTATCATGCACAGTACATTAAGTCAGATTTGCATGTGTCATTGGTCCCATCATGTTTTCTTCAACAGACTAGTGAATCACAGATTTGTTATTCCACTACTCTCTTATATTTCTCCAAGCACCCCCAACAATAGGGGCCTCTAACTTGCGTCTAATGAGGCCGAGGTGTGTTCATCAGAAGGTGGCTTTCCTGCTGCTTATCTGGAGTATCTGTCATGTTTTCATGGCACATATTGGCTAAACTTGCAGGCTGTTTTTTAATAAGCCACTGTGTTTTGTTAAGATAGTATTATTTCTGATGTATAACAAGGTCATTATAAATGATACAGCTGTTAATAAGGAAAGCCAGATCCCCGTAACAATTGTGAATACTCAACCTTTGGATGATTATACAACACCAGAAACTGATAACAACACGAACCCCAAAGCATAGCGAGAAGCACTAGAAGAAATGATAAGAGGAAGCACCTGTAACACGCAGAACAAGGGTTGCATCGCTGTATAAACAGTATCACTAGAGAAACAAAGAGCTTGGAAATTATGGCCAAGCTTTTTAAGTGTTCTGGATGATCAGCTTGAAGCACCTGAAAGGGGCCTGACTTTCAGTCTCAAAGTGTGCACCCAAAAATCACTAGTCACTTTTTGAGATCTTGGCCTAGCCTTTTTAAGCCTACCACCTGCAGAGAGATGTTTATGAAAAGTTGTGATTTGGAGACCCCTCTGAGAGGTAAGTGAGAGAATTTGGAGATGTGCCCTGCAGGCGGGGTTGGGAACACCACACGGCTTTGGGCAGCAGTTCACTAGAGACGCTCTCCAGTTTGTTTGATTGAAGTTTTGTTCCTTTCTCATTCACTGGTTTGTTACTTAATGAACCCCACGATGGTTACAGCGTCTAGCACCTCACTACCTTGGTTACATGTGTCCTTGCCACACTGCTGGGAGGTAGGGAAGTGCTGTTATTTTACCAAGGGGGAATTGAAGCACAGAGAGACTAACGTCACATCTACCCCACGAGCTAGGGGTTTGATTCCCACCTCATGCTGACATGCTTGTGCTAGCTTGTGAAAAAACCCGCTTGAACCCTGTAGGCTGTACTCAGTACAGCTAGCCCATGCCCCTGTTCCCCAAGCCACGCTACTCTTTTTAGTACTGTCATAAAAATAAAGGGAAGGGTAACCACCTTTCTGTATGCAGTGCTATAAAATCCCTCCTGGCCAGAGGCAACATCCTGTTACCTGTAAAGGGTTAAGAAGCTCAGCTAACCTGGCTGGCACCTGACCCAAAGGACCAATAAGGGGACAAGATACTTTCAAATCTTGGGGTGGTGGTGGTGGAGGAAGGTTTTTGTTTGTGCTCTTTGTTTACGTGGTTGTTCTCTCTTGGGTCTGAGAGAGGCCAGACAGAAATCCATCTTCTCCAACCATCCTAATCCAAGTCTGCAATATTGCAACCAGTAGAGGTAAGCCAGGCAAGGCGGATTAGTTTATCTTTTGTTTTATGTGAATTTTCCCTGTGTTAAGAGGGAGGTTTATTCCTGTTTTCCAGCTCTCAAGTGTAGACATGCCCTGAGGTCACACAGGAAGTCTTTAGCAGAGCAGGGAATCAAACCAAGGTCCCTTAAAGGGAAGGCTAGTGTCTCTAACCACTGGACCACCCTTCCTGTGGCCATTTCCTCTTACTGGGGGACTTCTGATGGACGTGGAGCTAGTCCAGCACCTGGAGGCTGGAATACCCCTGGCTGCCACCAGTGGCAAATCAGGTGCTGCAGGCAGCAGAGGAAGGGGGTCCGTAGCAGTAAATAGAGCCTTTGGTATGGCTGGCCCCATAGGGTATGTCTACACTGGACACTGAGCCCAGCCTCTGACCCAGGTTTGAGCCCAACTTCCCTTCCGGCCACACACAAATCAGACTGACTGGAGGCAGCAAACACCCAGGTCCTAGGACCCTGTTGGAGGTCATGTCAGAGCCCAGGTCACTCTGAGTCTTAGGTCCAAGCCCTATCACTGGGCAGTGTGGACGCAGCTCAAACTGCAGACCTGAGCTGGAAGGTGCAGTATGGACGTGTTAGCACAGTGGAGCGACCTGGATCCAGCAGCTATAAACTGAGGTGCACAGTGCTGTGTGGACGCTCAAGTGTGGGCTTGGACACACCAAGTCCACAAGCCTGGGTCCCACAGAGTGGGTGTACAATGCAGCACAGACATCCCCATGGAGATTCAGTCCAGGGCTCTCTGCAGGTGATCCTTACAGCCTCCACCCCAGACCAGGCATGGGCCTAGCTATCGTTTCACTGTGGAACGGCAGCAAAGCAGAGCTACCCCCTGAACTGCACAACAGCCTTTACAAAAGAGCAATGTCCGGCCTCTTGAAAGAGATCTGCAGCAGTGTGAAATCTTCAGTATCCATTAGTGCTCTGCATCCCGCTAACTGGCTCTGCACCATTTGGTAATAAATGACTCCAGTCACACCCATGGCCAGCACTTTCAGACTCCACCCAACGGGCAGGGAAAGGAGCATTTGTCTCTTTTTATACTCATCGGTGCAGGCTGAAATGACCACAACAAACCCAGCTACAATGTAAGCACTATGGTGCTAAAAACTCCTACCATAGAGCCATGTTAGATGGGGTGGGATCTGAGTTACCCAGGAAAGAATTTGCTGTAGTATCTGGCTGGTGAATCTTGCCCATATGCTCAGGGTTTAGCTGATCGCCAAATTTGGGTTCGGGAAGGAATTTTCCTCCAGGGCAGATTGGAAGAGGCCCTGGAGGTTTTTCGCCTTCCTCTGTAGCATGGGGCACGGGTCACTTGCTGGAGGATTCTCTGCTCCTTGAAGTTTTTAAACCACGATTTGAGGACTTCAACAGCTCAGACATAGGTGAGAGGTTTTTCGCAGGAGTGGGTGGGTGAAATTCTGTGGCCTGCGTTGTGCAGGAGGTCAGACTAGATGATCATAATGGTCCCTTCTGAACTTAGTATCTATGAATCTATGACAGGGGGAGGGGCAAATAGGGAGATTTTAGCAATCCAGAGGCTGATCAAAACAAAACAGGAAATATCTGAGTTTGACTGGCAAGATGACTAGCACTTTTCACCAGTAGATCTCAAAGCACTTTACAAAGGAGAGCAGTATCATTATCCTCATTTTACAGAGAGGAAACTGAGGCACAGAGAAGGGAAGTGGCTTGCTTAAGGTCACCTAGCAGGCCAATAGAGCTAGGAATAGATCCCAGATCTCCTGAGTCCTGGGCCAGTGCTCTGTCCATTAGGCCATGCTGTGGCCCAGTGCAGTGGTATTGCTGTGCTTCTGGAGTTGGTACAGGACGCATATCGCTTGGTTCTCTAACAATTCCTGCTGTTCGACTAAACTCTTTAGGGCAAGGATGCTTATTTGTTCAGTACATTTTACCGACTCTGCTGTCTATAGGCTCTAAAAGATTTAGAGCCAGAGTCTCAGCTGGTGTGCGTCAATATAGCTCCACTAAAGCCAAGAGAGCGCTGCTGTTTCACACCAGCTGGGGATCACACCCCACGTCTGCTACAAAAGCACAAAACCCATCACCGGTTTGGAACAGGCCTTTGGAACTTTAAAAGCAGCAAGCCGGAGATGTCAGAACTGTAGTGCCTGGAAAACTCTCAAGCACTCATCATAAGTTCGCAATGCTGGAAGGCCCATGGTTAGCCCCACAGCCGGCCAGACAGCAGCAATTACATTTCATAACAACTTTCAAGGTTTCAGAATGTGTTTTTTGGGCTGTATTGGAACAGAACATTTTAAATGTTTTTGCAAAATGGACTTGTCTCAAAATGTCCATTTCTAGACGGAAGAGATCAGGTTTTTGATTCAGGTCTCTCTCTCTCTCTGGAGGTGACGAGTCCACCCTGGCCATCAAGAACTTTTCTGTTGAAAACTTCATCAAAAGCAATCGAGCCCCACAAAACATTTTGGATTCAACGAAACAGTCTATTTCAGCAAACCCCCCAAAATAACATTTTGCCAAAAGGGGTCCAACCATTTTGAGTTAGCTCACAAATTCCTCTGTTCTTACAGCTACTCTAGAGTGAAGGCTTTCCATGGTCAGTACATTCCAGGGAACGACAAAGCCATCATAGGTTTCTGAATGTAAATTGATAATGGTTAGCAAAGCATCATGAACACTGAAGCGTATTGGGGCAAAACAGGCACTTGACACAAAACCCTGCCTCTCATTAGTGACTGGCAGTGTACCCCGTGCATTGCTTTAAAAGAAAGAATCATGTATTTCTGTTAGCACCCTCTCTGATAAACCTCAGATAACTGCTGCTCGTTAGAATTAGTGCAGCGTTGGAAGGGAAAGGTTGATCGTTTTAAGCATTAGCTATGAAATACCTGGACTCCTTGGAAGGACAGATTTGAATACTGGCAGCCCTTCACCCTTCCAGGGTAGCTGACTGGAGTTCCAGGCACCATATGCTAGTCCTTCAGAGGTGACCTTGAAAACTGAGCTTCCATCTCTTGTACAGCTATTCAATCTGACATGGCATCTCTCAAAAGGGGTTGTCCGTGTGTGGTCAGTAGAACTGCTTGGAAAGTTTTCCCTCCCGTGAAAGACTTCCAGTGAAAAATGTCCTCTCACCCCGACTATTTTCAGTTTATCAGAAAAACAACTTGCCCGAAACTTAAAAATAATTGGTTTCTGGCTTTTCCATTTTTTTTCTTTTTTCAATGAAAACCCAAAAATGTTCTATGAAAATTGATTTTTTTTCCAACAAAAGTTGCCTTTTCTGGCCAAAAACCCACTTTCTGTTGAAAAAACATGTTTTGATGGAAAATTTTTGACCATTGCTAGCTGTCAGTCAAAATTTCTCCTCCCTCCCCTGCTCCACCATTGGTCAATGTGCTATCTCCTGCTGCCTTCCCATGCCCCAAAGGAGTCACCTGACATGCATAAGATCCAGTTTGTAACATGCTTTGAGATCCTTTTTTGGAAGGTGCTAATTAATACCTATATTTGGCTTGATAAGATTAAGCAAGTGAAAAAAACCTTTCCAATCTAGTATAATTACTTCAACCCACTACCTACCCCAAATAAACAGGCTGATTCAACCCTTTTCATTGACGCTCCCAAACATCCACTTGAGTTTACAGAGAAAAATAGAAGCGAGTATAACTAATCAGGATTTAAATTGCTGGCCTTTTCCACATGGGGCAGGTTGACTTTCCACATTTCTTAATTGGGTGGTGCTTTTTACCATGGCTTGTCTTGGTCAGGATGAGGGGCATGTCTTCCGTTTCACCTCCCCCTCCTCTCGTGGCGAAATAAAACTACGTACTTGAGAAGTTTGTGTCACATTCTTTTCTTTTTATATCCCCATCCCTGGATATTACCATAATTGCTGGAAGTAATTAGAAGGGGAAAATTACTTAAAGAAGGAGAAAATTGTTGTGCCGAGAACATTTAAGCTCATGTGACATGTAGCCCAAAGGGGGTGAGGGCAAAGTGAAACAGAAGATGGTCATTGCTGTTCTCGAGCAACGAGTAAGCCTCGGGAAGGGCACTTGGGTGACCGTTTCCCAGTAAGCGGACATTATGGCTTGTGTATTACACTTAGATTTTGATATGGCTGCCTCTTAGTAGAGAGAAGACCCTAAGCCCCCTTAGCTAGTGGGACATGGAACTCTATCAATGTCCCAAGACAGCCTTTCTGCAAGACAACGTGACAACCCACCATTCACAAGGGACCACATTACATCCTAGCCGACAGACAGACAAATGTAGAGCCTGGTTTTACTCCTCCTTTGAAAAAATGCTTTGAAAATGACACATGAAGAGCATGGTAAGAGAGCTACATATTACTATAATCTGAGAGCAATTTGTTCATGATTGATTTCTTTGTGGCGGTGGCATTGTCCTGCTTCGTATGATCTGTTCTATTTTTCAATTACTGACCCTTCTTTTAAAGGGTTGCAACCTTCTGGAAAAATTCTACAGCATTTAATAGAGAACAATAACTTTTCTAGAGGGTCCCAGCGAAATCAATACAACTATACCATGGCTGCAGCTTTCCACAACACGCTCCACAACAACCTACAGAAGAGTTCTCCTCTATTCTATTTCAGAGTAACAGCCGTGTTAGTCTGTATTCGCAAAAAGAAAAGGAGTTCTTGTGGCACCTTAGCGACTAACCAATTTATTTGAGCATGAGCTTTCGTGAGCTACAGCATCCGATGTATCATGCATCCGATGAAGTGAGCTGTAGCTCATGAAAGCTCATGCTCAAATAAATTGGTTAGTCTCTAAGGTGCCACAAGTACTCCTTTTCTTTTTGCTCTATTCTATTATGTATTGTCACGGTGCCTAGGAGCCGTTGTCAAGGACCAGGACCCCACTGGGCTTGGTGCTGTACAAACACACAACAAAAAGACCTTAAAGATCTGACCATCTAAGTAAATGAGTTGATGACATGCTGTGATTGATTCCATGCCTTCCAGCCCTGTGTTCTCACTCTGTGGTTTGAGAGTCGTTTCTAAAGAACACTATAGACTTTGCCACCAGGATAGGGCTATAGTGCGAACTAGACACTAAATCAAATCAAGTTTCTACTGCGCACAGATTGGTTCTGCCTGCAGAGAGTCCCCTGTAGTGGATGGAGTGCACTATATTGTGGTTATGCTTTAAACGGTAGGGCGTCTAGATTCCTCAGCTGAAAGGAGGCAAGCGTACCGTATCCTTCCCTGATTTCATACCCTGTCATTCACAATGGTGGAGTTGGTGCTGGAAATGAAATCTCCCTCCATGGAACGCAGGCTTCCTGATGCTGAAGCTAATAGAAACCTCAGCTGAGAACTACCCGTCTCTCTGGGGTGCTCCTCAGCCTTGCTTTTCCATCAGTGCTGGCCTTAGCGAGAAACAGGCCACCCAGTGGACGGACTGGTTCACTTGCCTTGTGAGTGCCAACTTGGTCATTTCTAAAGAAGATGGGTTTGCATGTGCCATCCCCAGCCGAGTCCTCGACAGCCTGCTCAGCTCAGTGTGCCCAAATCCATTCTCCATGTTTCTTTTTATCCTAATTGTGCATTTATGGCTTATCAGTGCTATTCACCAGGCACCACATGCCTCATTTACGTCAATATCAAAGCTTGGAGGAAGGAGGAACAATATAAAAGGAAAAATGTTTACCCCTCTAGCTACACCTCTCTCCAAGACAAACAAACTGCTTCTCTTACATAGCTAATCTGCTTTATAGTCCCTTTCTGCACAACTAATTAATTCTTTACCCCTCCTAGCCACTGCTCAGATACTGATCATTTTCCTAATTAACTCCAGGAAGCCATTATGCCTTCAGCTTTCGAAAGGCCCAAAGTCGGATTGAACAGAACTTAAAGGCGTCATACTTCAGAACAGCCCTTCCCCCTCATCATCGAAGAGCAATTTTGGTATTTCACTTCAGTCGTGTCTGACAGCTGGTCGAGGCAGAGGAAGGACTGGCTTGCCCAGTGGTTGGGGCACTAGCCTAGGATTTAAGAGGCCTGAATTCAAGTCCCTGCTCCAGCACAGAGTTCCTGGGGGACCTCAGACAAGTCATGTAGCCTCTCTGTGCCTCAGTTTCCCATCTATAAAATGGGGGTAGGATAAATGCATTGAAGATCATGGACCGCTGTGACATCTGCAGATTAAAAGCACTTCTGTAAGAGCTAGATATTATTATCCTGTTTCTCTTAACCCGCAGCTGCAAGAATATTCCAGACACAGCATGTGCAAGCCTCTGCCTTGAAATTGTGATGCCCTACATATTGCCTGGATTCAGCGTTGTCAGCTTGAGCCGTGACATGATTTTGGAGCTAGACTCACTACGATGCCTGAAGCTCCAGCCTTCCTGGGACTGCCCAGGGGAAGGCCTCCTTTGACTGACTGCCTTCCCCACCTCTGGGGGAGGAGCAACCACCCTGGACCTGCAAAGCAGGGATTCTGCTTCCCATCAGCCCCCTCCCCATTGGCCCAGGCCAGCTAAGGGGAAGGTCTTGCACTGGGAGCTGGGAGCCACATGGCAGCAGGGAGCTGGAGAGAAGCCCCAGGCACTGCAGGCGGAGCTGTGTGTGGCATAGGCTGTGGCTGCCAGACATCACAGCTGGGTGTGCGTCTATGCGGGACCAGCAGCTGTGGGGCCAGGAACCATTGCAAAGGGGCCCCAAGGAAACGCTAACTGAGCCTGGCTTGGAAACCCACAAATGCTTGTTTGCTTGAGTAGGGGCTGGATGGGAGAGGGCACCAGGCCTGAAGAGCTCTGACCCTCCCTTAGACAGCCCCACCCAGGGATGCATCCCTATTGTTCACTCTGAACTGTAGCTGTTTAAGCTTCTGTACCTCGCGACCTGCACTGCTGCCTTTCCTGCCAGCCCCCATAAAACCTTCCCTTTGCCATGTGTCTGATGGCTACAGGGACCCACCAGGGCCTAGCTGTTGAGGCACCTACAGTGCTTGCTGCTGAGACATGGTACACCAGGCATGCTACTGGGACCATAGGGGTTTGGGGCACAAAGGAACCCCAATAATTACAATTGGCTTCTCTCCTCTGCTTCTCCCCCCAACTCCTCTGTAGCCTGCAACACCTGGCCTGGGAAGGGGGAGAGGAGCTGCCCCTCCTGCAGGCCAGGTAAAGAACCTCCACACCTGCAGGACGAGCAGAGGGGAGCAGGGGGTACAGAAAGGTTGTGGGTCCAGGGGGGCAGAGCCGATGTGGAGCTGGGACAGGTGGGAGGGGCACAAAATGAGTTTATTTGGGGCTGAGGGTACAGAGTTGATGTGGGGGCTGGGACACAAAATAAATTGACATTGGGACGCTCCGGCAGAAATTGTTTCACTTGTCAATTGGCAGTGCTAATTGTCACACACATTGGAGGTGTTCAGAACTCAGCTCAAAAATAGCTTTTAAACTTGGGATTTGGGGGCCAGTCTCTCTGTTTGTCTCTTGCTCATTTTTGAGCTTTTGGAGTGGGCCATACTGTACAATGGTTACGTTTCAGGAAATGCAGTGCACAGACAAATGTTCCCAAATTGATGTAGTGGTATGTACAGCACAGTTGTAATATTAAACGCCCCACTTAATTTCCATTCCAGGGCCTCCACCTGCAATTGAATTCATTGCACTTCCTCTGTTACAATCTACAGTAAGTCTCAAACTATTTGCTTCAGTGTCATCAAATATTGTTATGCTGGAAGGTGTTAATGGCTGCCATCAAGTGTTTCTGAGCTATAGGCAATCACAGAGCTCATGAAAGCAGATGGGCCTGCTAACTACCCTTCATTCAGGCAAAAGCAATGCAGCTCCTGCCTGGAATAAGATAGCTGGAGACAATAGAAGCTACTGCCCAAGGCATTAGGCTGATTAGAAATTAAGCCACAGGGGCCAGGCATTTCCCCTAGGATTGATTGCAGATGCGGGGACTATTGGTTTGATTGCTTGTTAACTTTGTGGGCCAGGGGCAGGAAGCCACCAGAAAGTCAGATAAGCAGTCACGAGAGTGGCCCTGAAAGGCAGCAGAGACCAAGCTCCTTGGGGCACAGGCCTGACTGGAAAGGCAGGCTTGGAAATGGTGAGCAAGGAGACTGCCTGCTGCATGTTCCCAGCATGATCATGGAAACAGGACTGTGTGTACGTTCTTTGTAATGAACCAGTATTGCACTAAAGAAATACTGGACTCTAAACATCAATTTCTTCTTCTGATGGAAACAGCCTGGCAAGACCCCGAATGCTGGCTATGCTGCTTGGGCCAAGGGGCAATAGTCAGGGTGTTTAAGGTTTCCAGACTTAGGCTAACAGGACCTGCCAGCACCAGGAATGAAACAGAGGTTAAAGTTGTGGGCTGAGGTTGGGGAGGAGGTCCAGGTTGATGGTATGGGATCCAGGCTGCAGATTTTGGCTTGGTGGGGAGACTCAGACTGTGGGGTGGGGGCATAGAGGGAGATGGGGAAGAGCTACACTCAAGGGGCTGCCCGTGGAGTTAGGCAGGGAGCCACAGTTCCATGCTAGGGACTGGCAGGAGGTGGTGGGGCTGAGGGCTGCCAGCTTTGGTTTTATCTACAGTCAGCAGCTTCCCTAAGTGCCTATGCTAGGAAGGGCCCTGTCTAGGTTTGTCCAGAGTAGGGGGAGCAGCACAACATACAGGCTCCAGAGCCCAAGCGTGATGTTGGAAACATCACTGTTTCCTGCCATCCGGCTTTCACATCCCAGCCGCACTGACTCAGCCAAGCAGAGGGCAGAGATAGGGAAATGCAGTTCTGTGCCTCTCCTTACATATGGGCATTATAGCCTACGTGGTCAGCCATCCTGAGACCAGCCTCTTCATTCTGTGGTGCCCTTCACCCCCCCAAAGGACTCTTGGGGCAGCTCCGAGATCCTGACTGGTTCCAGCAGTCAGTCAGCAGGAAACACAAATTGCAGTTCTACACCAGGTATGGAACGGGGTGAAAATTACACCTGCTGAAGGGAACTGGCCCTTCTGCACATTTAACACAAGGGACAGTTTAGAATAGTCAGATCTCACCCTGAATGCCTTGGTCAAAAGATTCCCCTCCTGTAGAGGGCTCCACTCCTTGGGGCTGGACATTAGCTTTCACCCTGTATGGCTCATTGCTCACGCTGTCATCCCACTCTGCAACTCAAAGTGCTCCCTCTCCATGACTCAGCCCAAGTCACTCTGCAGTCCCTCCTTCCAGAGCATTGAACTCCCTTTGAACCAGCTGTCCGGATGCCTCTTCAGATGGTCTCCGTTCCACCTCTTGTTCCTGTGCCACCGCCCAGTGGCTGCAAGGGGAACCCAGGCCTGCCTGCCACTGCCCGTTCCAGCCCAGAGACCCTCTGACTAGCAAGCCAGGTCTGCTCAGCCCCAGTTCCTGTTTCCCCTGGTTCCTTCCCCACCTCTCTATCTCCTGGTCTATCTCTGGATTTACCATACAAGTTTCTTCTGCTCCCTATGGCTACTTCACCCATCACAATCTCTTGCCATAGTCCTAGGCTTCTGCCTTGTGACTGACCAACACCCCTTCCCTCTACAGAGTGACCCCAAGCCCCTTCCCCATAGCCTCCTCCTGGTCTCACTTCTTGGCTTTATACTCCTAGCCCAGCTCCTTCCGTACTTGGGCTTCATCTGCAATTAGGCCAGAAGGCTGGCTCCCCTCCAGGTGCAGCATGTGCGGTTAACTGGCCCTTTCTGGCCCACTTGGACCCACTCAGGGTTTGTGTGGGGTATACACCACATGATGCCTCCCCACCCCGTTGTGTAGTGTGGTTCCTGCTTTTCCCACCCTGAAGGAGGCTGCCATTCAGTGACACTTGTAAAGGCCCAGGAGAGCTGTTTGGTGCTCTCCTGTAAATGGCCATAGACTGTCAGCTCCACTGCAGTTCTTAGCAGAATGGCTGCCGCAGGGCTAGAATAACCTGCACAGGGCACAGTCTGGAGCTGGAAGGAGAGGAATACTGAGCCAGCTGTGTTGGTGTTACCTAGTCTGGTCATGTGGGGGCGATATAGATGCAGCATTCTGAATAATATATAATACACTCAGTGGGCTAAAGCTCCGGGAGAAAAGCAAATAGAGCGGTGAAATGTTCTGAGATTTCTGGGGAGCCTTTAGCAAGGATTTTAAATAGCAGGACAACAGACTAGAAAGCAGAAGAAACAATACAGTTAATACCTCAGGCCCTGGTTATTGTTAGGTCCCTTCTGGCCAAGCATATACATTAATAAGCTTTGCCACAGAATGAACTAGGTATTGAGGAGGGGTTAGTGGCCATGTATATACATACTTCTGTTGCCCTATGCAGGGGGCTTGGTCCTAAATTCATTGCACACTCAAAATTGCCTGGGGAGGTTGGGGCGAATGAAAAATAAAGGATCGGGCCCATGTGAGCCCCATGCCTTATCCCCTTGGCCAGAAGGAGGGGCTGGTGGATAGGATGCTGGAAGGAAACTGGGTTCACTTCCTGGCTTACCCCATGCTCTCTGGGTGATCTGGGGTAAGTCACATAACTACCCCACCCCTCAGTTTCCCCTCTGTAAAATGGGGATGATGCTTACAGGGGAACTGTGAGGATGAAATGTATTAAGAAGTGAGATGCTGAGGCACTCCACTGATGAGGGGCCATATATGTACTTAAATAAACATGTGGAGCTAAGACTGTCTCATAGCTCTACAGGGTTCCTCTAATTAACAACAACAACTCTGGCTGAGATTTCCAACGCCTCATAGTGAATCCGGACACACAAAGCCTACTTCTGTCAATGGCCATAAGACAAACCAAACCAAGGCTGTGGGTGGGGGCGGGCAGGCTGTATACTCAGTAGTAGGTTATACCCCTATGACACTCCCTTGGGGAGAAGGTGGGTACTGCCCTTGGTTTGGAGTCCAGAACACAGTCATCCGCCCCCATATGAGGAGTTGGGGGTGGGAGAGTCTACATGCAAAAGTCAGGATGCTTTCACAGCCCACAAGGGGCAAAGTCCAGGAGAAAAGAAAAAGAGAAAAGATCCTGGGCCTTCTGCTTTCTGAGCGGCCAAGGCTCTCACGCAAGTTCCCCCAGTCAGCAACCACTGCTGCCAGGGGCTGGGAAGCCCTGACCTGCAGCCCTGCTGCTTCAGAGTGCCCCCGCAAACTGAACCAGGAGCCTCCCTTCTAAGGACCCGCCCCTCTCCTGGGTTGACAAGCTTTGCCCATGAAGGGGAGGAACTCTTTAAACCCTTGCTAACTGGGATGGGTTTCCCGCTCCCAACTGTATTGGTTTAAAGTCACACCCTAGGTTATACTGAGGAAATGTTCCAAAGAGGTCAAAACCTACATCCAAAACAGGGCGGGGACATCCTGGTTGCCCTGAAGTCAATGGCAAAAACCTGCACTGACTCCAATGGAGCCAGGATTTCACCTGGTTAATTTAGAAACAATTGGCTCAAGTGGTGGGTCACTTGAATTTCAAAGTACATGGCACTGAGGAAATGGTGCCCTGGCCAGCAGAGATGAACAAAGGTGAAATCCGCCTGTCGACTGCGGAAGAGGAAGGAAGGCAGTATGAAGGTAACGCTGGATCAGAGGGGATCTTGTGCTATGGATGACAGCACCCAGATGATGTTCTCTGTACCCAGAGGTGAAAGTAAGCCGGTACAGGCCGGTACGGCGTATTGGCAAGAGCCAGTACACTGTGCCATGCTGGACTGGACCGGCTTCCCCCGGCTGGCGGATTTAAAGGGCCCGGGGCTCCCCTCAGCAGCCGGAGCCCCGGGCCCTTTAAAGCACCGCCCAAGCCCCGCTGCTGGAGCCCCGGGGTAGCCGCGGCAGGGCTTCGGCGGTGATTTAAAGGGTCCAGAACTCTGCTGCGGTAGCCCTGGGCCCTTTAAATCACCCTTGAGCACCGGGGCTCCCAGCCGCCTCTGCAGCTGGTAGCTCCGGGGGTGATTTAAAGGGTCCAGGTATTTAAAGGCCCCACCTCTTCCGGTTGAGGCCCCGCCTCTTCCAATTGAGGCCACGCCCCCTGCTCAGGACTCCGGAGTACTGGTAAGTCCTTGAAGTTACTTTCACTCTTGTCCGCACCACTCCTTATACAGTTACCAGTGGCTTTACTATTCAGTAGGAGGAATAGACAGCGCTTGGGGCTGAATATCAAGCAGAGACTTGGGATTAGACCCTAGCACTTG
This sequence comes from Lepidochelys olivacea, assembly GCF_965140295.1. Lineage (NCBI taxonomy): Eukaryota > Metazoa > Chordata > Testudines > Cheloniidae > Lepidochelys > Lepidochelys olivacea. Next base: position 127,884,045 of record NC_140415.1, read on the forward strand.
CTCTGCAGTTGACATATGCTAGATTTAAAACTGCACTGGATATTTTACAAGCTACTGCACAATCTCACTTTCATTTACTACACTAGGCAGAAGCAGATCGCTTTATAGGACAGCAAAGCATACAATATGTATCAGGCAAATCTAGTACCTAATAGGCAGCATTTGGAATATATGTGGCTGAATCCATAAGGATTTTGTTTCAATGGATGAAATGCAAATATAATAGGCCAATAGTGACAGATATGGACGTGAGGAGCTGGGTGCTAGAGAGCGGGCAGAGAGAGAAGGAACAAACTGGTCTCTCTTGCACGTCAGTGTCTTCTGGGCAAGAGAAACAGTGTCACTGACACGTCCCACGGCTCAGCCTAAGGAAACAAAGACAATGCAGAAGAAAAATGAGGCAACAAAATCTCCCCCGAATCAAACCTGAGATTTTAGCTACAGGACAAAGTACTAGGCAGGCAGCAGGAATTGCAATTGCAATGCAGGCAGGGCTTGGTGGTGAACCGGCCTACACTTGTGTGCATGGAGTTAAGGGGATTTAAGGCCCTCTCTTACTGCCATAAGCAGGCTACCCCTCTCAGGGTGAGCAGTGCAGATGGGAGAACCGCTGTCACTGAGCCACTGAGCTCCCATGTAGGTGGGCAGGGAGGGGGGTAGACTGAGTGGGGGATGAGTGGAATCTTGTTTCTCCTCCTCCGATGTGCTGGCCAGTGCAGCTGAGCAGGTAGGTGAATGGCAAACCCCACTGATATGGTCGACTCGACGTACTGTCTCTAAACACAGCATTGGAAAGCCGATTACATGTGCTTTAAGATGAGGCATGATCTGGAGCTGTTAAGTGGTGCCGTTACCATAGAAATGGGGACAAATGATACCATCAACATAGTAAAATGACCACTTTGAAATATTTGCATTTGTTTCTGTTAGTTTATTGACACTATGTGTTATTTCAAGACATAAATGTGCATTTCTTTGTGACCCCAAAGCATCACAGCAATCTAAAGCAGTGATTCACAACCTATTTACCATTGTGGGCTGCATATGCAGCTCTCTGTGCGTTATGTGGGCTGCCTCCAGATAATATGTGTACTACCTGTATGGCCCTGAGGATGTCACATGGGCTGCAGCGGTTGAGGACTGTTGATCGAAAGAGTGAAAAAAAAACCCGAATAATAAACGTGACCAGGCATCATTGAAATGTAACAGTGCTGGTGACCTTTCTAGTCAATGGCCTTATCATCATCTGCTTCATCATTACGATCTCTGAAGAGACTGCCTGGGTTACCACAGTCTTCATTGCTTAGGCATGTACACAATTCAGTGCAGGGAAGGTTGTTCTGGCTACTGACACAGTTGATTATACAGCAACCCCTGCTGAAACATGCACAGATGAGGTCCTGTAGTAGCTCAGAGGCCACTGGGCCTTTGAAGTATACTGGACATAGTTCATCATCCACATTTTTCCATCCATGCTGCAATGGTGATCCAATATCTAGGTTTCCCTATGAACAAAGACATCCAAATCTTTGCTAGCCAAGATGCTCTTTCAACACACTCTTCAAAACTGTCCTCACATGGTGGGAGTTTGGCCAGGGACTTGTCCTTTTGGATGGCTAGATTGAGGCACAAGCAATTCAGGTTTCTGTGGGCCTCCTTTGCTTTCTTGCTTTCTGGTCATCCAGCACTGCTACCAGCCTCCTTGCTGCAGAAATTGTGGCTTGGCCATCTCTCTCTCCCAGTTTGGCAAGATCTCTGACATGATACACTCCCTTTGTTTTGACAACATTAGACACAGATTTTTCTCCAGTACTGAATAGGGATTTCAGGCACATTTGTTGGGGTAAATTGTGGGCAATTTGGGCAAAATTGTGGGCAATCTGAATTAAGATAGAAAGGGCAATAGTCTTTCCTAGCAAGGGGCCCAACCACACTGCAAAGCCTTTGTCACTCTGTGGGTAGACCAGATGGCTAAATTTCATCTGGCCACTGCTGGCTACCCTGGCCATATGCCTTTTGCCCGCAGCTCGCTACTGCAGCAAAATGACACAAAGATTTCCTGCAAATTCTTCCACCCCTTTGTGAAGGAAGAAAGAAAAGAATTACTCTTGTTACCAGAGATTTTGCTTTCCTGGCTGAGACCCAGCAGAGCCATTCACAGATATTTGGAAGAGCAGACGCCACAGACAATTTGCTGCTCCAGAGTCTGCTCCCTAGCCTCTTTGGAAAGCAGAATTCTTTGGCTTTTCAAGGACAGTCAAGCTTCCAACTTCTCCCTTGTGGCTTTTCTCAAGAGACCCTCCCATTGGTTGGAGAAAGAGGAAAATCCTTCCAACAGGCCTCTGCCTTAGGGGGGTTGGTAAGCACTTGCACTATGCAAGCCTCCTAGCAGGGAGTCACCGATGACAGCCGGGGCTGGGTGCATGGGTTTAGTGTTCTGTGAGAATGGTGAGGTGACGCTTCACTGTTTCTAGGGGCCTCTCTTTTCCCTCACTTACCTATGTGCTGAATCTCACAGCCAGGCGCAAGCTCAGCCCTAGGTTTTTGGGTCTCTTTCATGTGGATGTCTAAGTGCTCGAGTGACCTTTGTGTCCTTGAAAACCACCTCATCTATTTTTTGTATGTTATCCTTTGTCCTGAGTGTGGGAATTACTGGCTCCTTCTACTACCTTGAAATGTCATTGATTCACCCTAATGGATTCCTCCCCTTGTGCATCCTGGTGCATTTCAAACAGATTCAGAGAGAATCTGGCAGTTACACCAGTAAATGTGTCTTATATTTTGTAGCTTATTCCGCTTCCTAAACCAGCATGAACTATACCTCAATAACTGCATCCACATCGGGGCTGGTTTGACACTCAAATGACACAGTTATTATTAATGCATCACAGTTCTGTTGTGTGGACAAGGCGTTAGTTCATGCACAATTAACATTTCTCTTGGACTCAATACCTGAATTCAACAGAATTGCTTGCAACATTCAGAACCACTTCACCTTGTTCAGTTAAATTTTGGCACTTTCCACTTAGGCGCAAATGTGGGTCTCTGGTCCCAGAAAGAGTCAGGGAACATGGAAATTAGATAATGAAAGCCTTCTGCAAAATCATAGTCTTATCACAATCGCTATTAGAAAGTATCAACAGAATTACAAACCGAGACTCTGACTGGTGTACAGGGCCGGATCACAACCAAACCATTGTAGTTAGTTGCCTTACTCTATTTTTAAAATACATGCAAGGGGGAAGCAGCTATCTCCGTAAGTCCTCCAACCATCCATGGCACGTCTTTTATATTAAACCCTAGCCGCGCTGCATGTGAAAACAACATAGAATGCTAACAGAATGCATTTTGTTCTGAGGATAGCCTTCAGCTCATTTCTGTTTGTTATTTGCAGGAACTCCGAAGCCCAGGGAATGAAAGTGAAAGTATTCATTTGGATGTCGGCTAAGTGGAGACCACAAAGTTGCTTATTGAACCGAGGTCTTTCCTGGTAGATGGGTTCGGAGTTGCCTGACGCATCAGCAGAACTAGAAAAACATGGAAGATGACCCGGGGGGAGGGATAATCTAAATATACAGATATAGAAACTGCTAGAACATACGATTCACAAGCCAAAGATATCAATGTGGCTGCAAATTCAAGTTCTCCTGTAACAACCTGCAGCCTCCCCTAAGGAAAGGACATGTGTTTTTCCATCCATTAATAGAGGGAATCACAAAGAGCTACAATCAATTTGCTTTTATTTAAAATTACTGCTGCCAAAGATGCATATGTTTTGAAGTGGTACATAGAATCATAGAATCATAGAATATCAGGGTTGGAAGGGACCCCAGAAGGTCATCTAGTCCAACCCCCTGCTCAAAGCAGGACCAATTCCCAGTTAAATCATCCCAGCCAGGGCTTTGTCAAGCCTGACCTTAAAAACCTCTAAGGAAGGAGATTCTACCACCTCCCTAGGTAACGCATTCCAGTGTTTCACCACCCTCTTAGTGAAAAAGTTTTTCCTAATATCCAATCTAAACCTCCCCCACTGCAACTTGAGACCATTACTCCTCGTTCTGTCATCTGCTACCATTGAGAACAGTCTACAGCCATCCTCTTTGGAACCCCCTTTCAGGTAGTTGAAAGCAGCTATCAAATCCCCCCTCATTCTTCTCTTCTGCAGGCTAAACAATCCCAGCTCCCTCAGCCTCTCCTCATAACTCATGTGTTCCAGTCCCCTAATCATTTTTGTTGCCCTTCGCTGGACTCTCTCCAATTTATCCACATCCTTCTTGAAGTGTGGGGCCCAAAACTGGACACAGTACTCCAGATGAGGCCTCACCAATGTCGAATAGAGGGGAACGATCACGTCCCTCGATCTGCTCGCTATGCCCCTACTTATACATCCCAAAATGCCATTGGCCTTCTTGGCAACAAGGGCACACTGCTGACTCATATCCAGCTTCTCGTCCACTGTCACCCCTAGGTCCTTTTCTGCAGAACTGCTGCCTAGCCATTCGGTCCCTAGTCTGTAGCTGTGCATTGGGTTCTTCCGTCCTAAGTGCAGGACCCTGCACTTATCCTTATTGAACCTCATCAGATTCCTTTTGGCCCAATCTTCCAATTGGTCTAGGTCCTTCTGTATCCTATCCCTCCCCTCCAGCGTATCTACCACTCCTCCCAGTTTAGTATCATCCGCAAATTTGCTGAGAGTGCAATCCACACCATCCTCCAGATCATTTATGAAGATATTGAATAAAACCGGCCCCAGGACCGACCCTTGGGGCACTCCACTTGATACCGGCTGCCAACTAGACATGGAGCCATTGATCACTACCCGTTGAGCCCGACAATTTAGCCAGCTTTCTACCCACCTTATAGTGCATTCATCCAGCCCATACTTCCTTAACTTGCTGACAAGAATACTATGGGAGACCGTGTCAAAAGCTTTGCTAAAGTCAAGAAACAATACATCCACTGCTTTCCCTTCATCCACAGAACCAGTAATCTCATCATAAAAGGCGATTAGATTAGTCAGGCATGACCTTCCCTTGGTGAATCCATGCTGGCTGTTCCTGATCACTTTCCTCTCATGCAAGTGCTTCAGGATTGATTCTTTGAGGACCTGCTCCATGCTTTTTCCAGGGACTGAGGTGAGGCTGACTGGCCTGTAGTTCCCAGGATCTTCCTTCTTCCCTTTTTTAAAGATTGGCACTACATTAGCCTTTTTCCAGTCATCCGGGACTTCCCCGGTTCGCCACGAGTTTTCAAAGATAATGGCCAGTGGCTCTGCAATCACAGCTGCCAATTCCTTCAGCACTCTCGGATGCAACTCGTCCGGCCCCATGGACTTGTGCACGTCCAGCTTTTCTAAATAGTCCCTAACCGCCTCTATCTCCACAGAGGGCTGGCCATCTCTTCCGCATTTTGTGAAGAGATGGCCAGAAGTCTTCGACATGAAGATAGTCGACAAATATATACCAGATGGCTATTTTAAAAAGGGTTCCACTCTGTTTTTTGGGGTCTTCTCTGATAGTGGCTGGATCACAAAACATTCCAAGCTACTCCAGGAACATCGGAATTCTCTATTTCCCAAGGGCAAGATTGACTTCCATGGATGTGAACATTATGTATCCCAAGGATTGGGTTCCCCCTGTATAGAAATGCCCACAGTTTACTCTCTCATATGCCTGCTCTGATGGGCCTACCAAGTCAATCAGAAAAGAAAGCTTTCAGTTGTGACTGGACATGTGGCAAGGTGCTGCCCTGATACACCTGCCCAAAGGAAACGTGTTACTGGGAAAGAAGCAGTGAGTTTACACCTCTGAGCACTACCTAGAGAAGCCACTCAGGTTCTGACACCAGCAGAACCAACGAGACTTGTTCCTCCAGCGGCTAGAAGGGCCAGGAGGAGGCAGTAGCTAATTAGGACCCACCAGGTGAGATTAAAAAGGCTTGCCTGCTTCTCCTAAGCGGCAGTGCTGGGTGGTGGTGGGGTAGGAGCCGAGCTCAGCCCTGCTCCCTGGTCCTACCCTAAAAGTACCCAGGTGGCCATTTTTTAGTTGAATTTCAACTAACTGTTCCAAGCCCAGCAAGGAACAATCTGTGACAGGGACAACAGAGAAGTTACTCCCTCATCCCCACTGCACCCAGAAGGGATGTGGGCTAGTGATTTGTTTTCCTTTTATTAGAGCTTAAACATGGTGTTTTTGCAGACAGCGAAACCCAGTGGCAGATGAATACAATACACAGTGTCTAGCAGCCATTCAGCAGGTCTGTGGTAATTAACTTGTGCAGAAAGCTCTGGAGTTTGCCAGTTCACAGCTACCCTGTAGGCACTTCCCAATTCCAGCTACTGCCAACACAGTTGGAATTGATAGCAGGGCTGTGATTCAAAACTAAATGGATCCTTCTGTCAGTGTTAGTTAGTGGGCCACATAGCTGTGGAATGCAACTGCAGGCCACGAGCAACAGGTAGAATCGGAATAATATTTAGCATTTTACATTTCAAAGTGCTGTGGCAACATTAACTAAATAAAGAGAGCCCTCGTTGGAGAGAAAGCAGGTGCGATCGTCACCATGTTAGAGACAGGGAAATGGAGATGGACATAATAAGTGACTTGCCCAAGACAACACAACACAAGTCAGGGTTAGAAGAACTCCAGTCCCATTGCCCAGGTCCCTGGACCGCTTTATGAGTCCGTCTACACTGCACAGAAAAACCCACTGCACTGCGTCTCAGAGCCCAGGTCAATTGACTTGGGCTTGCAGGGCTTGGACTCTGGCTTGGGGCTCAAAATAGCAGTGTGGGCATTCCCGTTTTGGCTGGAGTTCTGAGATGGCTGAGTTTCAGAGCCGGGGCTCCAGCCCAAGCAGGAATGGTCACCCTGTTATTTTGAGCCCTGCAGCCTGAGCCCGATGAGCCTGAGACGTGGCGGTGCGGGTTTTTCTGTGAGTGTAGATGCAGTCTGGAACAGGGCACGCTTTAGGCTGGATCAGTCATTAACCTCTGACCCAGTGTGGTGGGCGTGCCGTAAAAGCAGAGGGATTTGAAGCGTAGCCCTTGTCTCATGACCGTTGCCCTCAGCCTGGCTTCCCTCTCAGGCTGGTGTTGGTTTAAGTGAGAGGTTGGCTTGTCTCAGTGCAGTACATTGCTGCAGTGGCTGGAGACATTAGGTTACTGGGTGGTCTCTGTTTGTTGTCAATGTAACACATTGGTCCAGTGTTGCCCACTAGTGGCACGTCCGGAGACTATACAGGCCAGAGACTATACAATGCTCCACCAAATAAGGAAGGCTCAGCTGTTAAAGGCCTATGCTTTTGAATTAAAGGGCCTGGGTTCAGTCCCTGCTTTTGGCAATTGTCTCTGCATGTGGCCACCTCTCCTGATTCTGCCTGTCATTAGATAATGTTGCCTCTGCACTCTGACATATTCCAGGAACCCCCAGTTAATGGGGACCCTTTTTTCCTCCTTAGTCTTTTGCTAGACATTATCCTCTATGCACCAGGGGTTATTTCAGGTGACAAACTTGGAGCATGATTTTGCCTGGCTGAAGACAATGTAGATTTCCTCCTTGAATTCAAATGGGAGCCAGATAGTGCTCTGGAGTGCCAGACATTTATCCCATGATGTTCCCGGTACACCAGACACCCCGCCAAGATCGTCTAGACATGGAGAGCTATTCTGGTTGAGGCTAACAGGTTAGCAGTGCCCTGCCCGGCCAGCTCGAGAAGCTGCTTGATTTCAGCTCCATGTCTCCCAACTGTGAATGCAACATTAGCACTTATTGCCGGAATGTTCTGCCCACCTAGAGGCAGTGAGTCATGTTGGTTTGAAAGCTAGAGCACTTAAGCCATGTCTCCAGAGAAACACACAGCACTTTAGGGATCTCTGCACTTGTATGTGTAGAATGACAACCTCTAATAAATTCAAATGAACATGTCTTGTTCACACAATTGAGCCTTTCTTCTTCCTTTTTTCCTTTCCCAGCAGCACCTTCCCTTTGCGACTATCTGTAAGAAAAGATGTTGGAAAGGGACTATTACACCAGATGCATTAACAAAAAAAAAAAGCTTTTTTTGCCTCACTCTTCACAGACAAGATCAGCTCCCACATTGCTGCCCTGGGCAACACAGTATCGGGAGGAGGTGAGCAGCCCTCAGTGGTGAAAGAGCAGGTTAAGGACTATTTAGAAAAGCTGGACATGCACAAGTCCATGGGGCCAGATCTAATGCATCTGAGGGTCAGAGGGAGTTGGCTGATGTGATTGCAGAACCATTGGCCATTATCTCTGAAAACTCGTGGCGACTGGGGGAGGTCCTGGAAGACTGGAAAAAGGCAAATATAGTGCCCATATTTAAAAAAGGGAAGAAGGAGAGCCTGGGGAACTACAGACCAGTCAGCCTCACCTCAGTCCCTGGAAAAATCATGGAGCAGGTCCTCAAGGAAACCATTTTGAAGCACTTGGAGGAGAGGAAGGTGATCATGAACAGTCAACATGGATTGACCAAGGGCAAGTCATGCCTGACCAACCTGATTGCCTTCTATGATGAGATAACTGGCTCTGTGGATATGGGGATAGCAGTGGACGTGATGTATCTTGACTTTAGCAAAGCTTTTGATAAGGTCTCCCACAGTATTCTTGCCAGCAAGTTAAAAAAGTTTGGATTGGATGAATGGACTATAAGGTGGATAGAAAGCTGCCTAGATTGGCGGGCTCAACAGGTAGTGATCAACGGCTCGATATCTAGTTGGCAGCTGGTATCAAGCAGAGTGCCCCGGGTCGGTCCTGAAGCTGGTTTTGTTAGACATCTTTATAACGATCTGGATGATGGGATGGATTGCACCCTCAGCAAGTTCACAGATGACATTAAGATGGGGGGAGAGGTAGATACGCTGGAGGGTATCTGGATAGGGTTTAGAGTGACCTAGACAAATTGGAGGATTGGTCCAAAAGAAATCTGATGAGGTTCAACAAGGAGAAATGCAGAGCCCTGCAATCAGGAGGGAAGAATCTCATGCACTGCTACAGACTAGGGACCGACTGGCTAAGTGGTAGTTCAGCAGAAAAGGACCTGGTGATTAGAGTAGATGAGAAGCTGGATATGAGTCAGCAGTGTGCCCTTGTTGCCACTACAGAAAGGATGTGGACAAATTAGAGAGAGTCCAGCGGAGGGCAATGAAAATGATTAGGAGGCTGGGCACATGACTTACGAGGAGAGGCTGAGGGAACTGGGCTTGTTTAGTCTGCAGAAGAGAAAAGTGAGGGGGGATTTGATAGCAGCCTTCAACTATCTGAAGGGGGGTTCCAAAGAGGATGGAGCTCAGCTGTTCTCAGTAGTAGCTGATGACAGAACAAGAAGCAATGGTCTCAAGTTGCAGTGGGGGAGGTCTAGGTTGGATATTAGGAAATACTATTTCACTAGGAGGGTGGTGAAGTACTGGAATGGGAGGTGGTGGAATCTCCATCCTTAGAGGTTTTTAAGGCCCAGATTGACAAAGCCCTGGCTGGGATGATTTAATTGGGGATTGGTCCTGCTTTGAGCAGGGGGTTGGACTAGATGACCTTGTGGGGTCCCTTCCAACCCTGATATTCTAGGATTCCTTTGTGTGCTAGGATCTCTAATTCCTTGGCTGTCAGGGGCTTTGACACAACAATAGTGGCACATGCTCTCTGGACAAACTCTTGCTCCTCCAGCCTTCCTCTGAGATGGCCCATTGCCAGGTGGTCCAGGCCAGATTCATCCATTCCCTACACCGGGGTGAGTTTAGTCACAGAGTTTAAGGGCAGAAGGGACCTGTCGTAGGCTATACCTCTCTAGAGCCCCCATAGGGAGAGGATGGGCGCTGCTGTTGTCTGTCCCCTTGTGGAGGAGTCGAAGCTGTGCAAGCCAAAGAGTCAGTGGGGTTCTGCTGCCCACCAAAAGCAGAGTCCTAGACCTTCAGGAAGCCACAGGGAAAAATACCAGCCCTTTTTCTTCCTGAGAGGACCTGGGTGGCTGACGCTCTCAAGCTGTTTCCTGGGCCAGCAGTCCCTGCTTCCAGGGGCCTATGAACTCCAAGATGCTGTCCTGCTCCTTCAGAGTGCTGCCGTGCGCTGAGCAGGGATGGCCCCTGTTAAGGCCTCACACATCTCCAGGCTTGAGGGGTCTCACAGGTGCTCTGGCTGGAGCTGATTGTGTGCAGAAGAGCTCTTTAATCCCTTCCTGAGTGATGTGGGGATCTGTCCCACCAGATCATCCGGTCTGACTTCCCATCTGGCGCAGGCCACTAGCCATCCCTGGCCTCCTCCACACCTAGCCCAACCCCCAGAGTTACAGCCCTCCGGCGACTACACTATTATGTGCCACAGGCAGAGAGCAGGCGGGGCTGAGCTGCACCAGAGCCCAGGGCCCCTGCGATGGCAGAAACGGATTATGGCGGATATGCCCAGATGGTCCAAATGTCCCAGTTCTTATCCGTTAGCCAGGAGAGTTACAGCTCAAAGGGAGGAAGGGTTCTGGGCTTATGGCTTTGAAGTAGGGGGCTCCCCAGAAGAGAGCCCAGGGAAGTGGGCATGGGAGAGGAACGGCCTGTGTCAAATGAGGGGAAGACAGTGTGTTCCCAGGCAGCTGGAGAGCAGGAGTCAGGTACTCCTGGGTGCCGGGGCAGTGGTGATTGAGACAGGAGCTGGCTGCAAGGCGCATGTAACCCCCTCTGCTTAAGCACCACAGAGCTCACGGGCACGGTGTAATCTGGCCTGCTGTACCTGCCTTACAGCTAGATGCAAGGCAACACCATGCACAAACATCCTGGACAGACCATACAGAGTGGCCTCGCAACCCTTTCCGTGGCACTTGGACACACTCTCCATCCCCCTTGGGGGCCCCAGCTGAACCACCCCCGAGTCCTCTTTCCATTAGCAGATCTCAAAGCACTTCCCAACCTTTAGCATAGCCTCGCCATTCCCGGGTGAGGAAGGGCACTGCTATTACCCTCGCTACAGGTGGGGAACTAAGGCACTGAGAGAGACAAAGTGACTCGCCCAAGGTCACGAAGCCCACAGCAGAGCAGAGTTGACCCAAGGTCTCCCACACACTAGACCAGCGCTGGACCATTCTTCCTGGCCTGCTGCTGGCTGTCAGAGCTGTGGTGGAAGCTGCTTGTGTTTGTAAGCACACTGTCATCAGGGAAATGCACTCCAGGGACTGATTATCCCAAATCAAGGCTTACGCTGTAAACCAGGCAGTTTCCCTTGCAGCCTTTCAAAGGTGGGCTATTTTTAGAGCCTGGAGCATGTCGTTATTAGGCAGACATCAGCTGTTCTGTGAAGCTAATACAAATAATTACTATGAACCTCTCCATCTAATTCTCTTCGAGCAAATCTGTTTTTTATGTGCGTATTAAAACCTCTTGTTATAGGCTGGGGCTGGATCGGACTCAAAGACCAGTCGAGTAAAAAGGAGAGTTCATGTTTCCAGAGATTTATTTGGGTGTGTTCGTTCCTCCAGGCTCTCACCTCACACAGATTTTACACGGGGGTGACCCCACTGATTGGCATGTAGTTACACCAGGATAAGTGAGAGAGGAATCAGCCCCACAGACTATACATTTTCAGCAGGTAAAGACTTCTAATAGCTGCGGTGGTTTATTTCCCATCTGCCATCCTATGGCTCACTGGTGAAGCTGCAGGATTTTCATAATCACCGTCTAAGAGGCTCGGTGCTGAGAACACAATAAATAGGGACGACAACATCTTACCTTCAGAGATAGCACCCTTATTTCCAAAAGATCCCACTGCACTTTGCAAGCAAACTATGGGCCTGCTCCAACTCCCGCTGAAGTCAAAGGGAGTCTTTCAATAGGAACTGGACCAGTCCTCTGAGCCCAGTGTGCTGCCTTCACTCCTCTGGCTAAGAGCTAAAGGCTAAAGCTCTGAATATGTATTATTATTTATACAGTGGTAGCACCTAGTGGCCCTAACCAAGACTGGGGACTCACTGTGCAGACACATAGTGAGAGCCAGCCCCTGCCCTGATCAGCTTGCTATCTACATAGACTCAGGCTGGGAGGACACTTACCCAAGGCCCCACAGCCCATTAGTGATAAAGCAGAGAAGGGAACCTGTGACAACAGACTCTCATGGCTATGGCCAACCCACTAGACCATGCTACCATAGGTGCACTTGCTGGGGTTGTGCTCCTCACACGATTTTAGTGTCCTCTTAACCACCTCGTCAGTATCTCTGCAGGGCTCCATTTTCACTCCAGGGGTCTCCCAAGGTTTCTTAGATACTTGCATTTCTGTGCTGCATCGCTGAAATGCAGCCACTTCTGGGGTGGCACCAGCCGACGATGGCATAGGATTCTGCACCCTGAACTGAAGATGGGTCCAAAGTGCTGGATCCAGATAAGCCTCACCATAATTTCTGAGGACAATCATTCATGTATTTATCCTCATGACGTCCCTGTGAGGTGGGGCGGTGCTTTGTTATCCCCATTGTACAGATGGTAAACTGAGACACAGCCAGACTAAGGTTACATCTACCCTATAACCTACAGCTGAAATTCCCCTCCTCATGTTCACACACTTGTGCTAGCTTTCATCAAGCCAGTGCATGTATAAATAGCCGTGTAGCCATGCAAGCATGGCTGAACTGTGCTGAGTGATTTGTCCAAACTGACGCAGGAAGTCGAGGGCAGAACAAAGAACTGAGCCTCTGATCTCCAAGTTCTCAGGCAAGTGCTCTAACCACTGGAGCCTTCTTCCTTTCTAACAACACCATGAGAATCATCTGGATCCAGCATTTCGGTTTCGGCCCATCTTGCCGTTTCCCTGGATAGTTACGAAATACAAACAGTAATAACCAAGGAAACAAATCCACCACCAGCAAATTTTGATCCACACTGAGGAGCCCACGGGCATGTAATGAGGGTAGGAAAGATGTAAGCAGAGGCTAGCTGCTGAAACTACAGTGCTCATTTCACAAACCAGTGTCAGAATGGGGCACTGTATTTGCTATGGAAATGACGGGGAACATGTGTCAGGTTAATAAGAAAGGCCATGCATCCCTGCAGCACTTAGTTACAGCACGATACCCTGTCTTCCACTGTGACTCTTTTCTTCTGCAGTCTACTGTGCTGTTATGATGCTTCCCAGGGCTTTGAGGCACCTTGTGACCTCTTGCCCTTAGCACGTGGAAGTCTTGTTTGGGCCGGCTGTGGATCAGCTCCCTAAATCCATCAGCCTCTGGCAACACAAGCGCTGCCTTCGAGGCCTCTGTGGAAATAAGAACAGGTTTATTATCAAAGAACAGAGATTCAAGTAATAGCGAGTGAGCCTATTGGAAACAAATGGTTACATCTAAAACAAAATCATAACACACGTACAATCTAGTAATGGGAGGGAAATCTAGCTCCAGGCTCAGATATAGGCTTTACGCTGTTACATTAGCTGCAGGTTTGAGCAGCCGACGCTCTCTCACTGCTTTGCATGCAGTTACCAGCAGGGCTGGGCTTTTTCGGTTGCAACGCTACTTTTGTTGCTGATAAACGATGATTCCTGAAAACTGGAACTTTGGACAGGAAAGGGTTGGGATTGACACATTTTTCCACTAGAAAACAAAGGGGAAAGAAGAGTATCGAAATGGAATCTCGCAGCAATTCGGAAATGAAAAACGTTTCTAGCTTACCAGTTCAAAACGACTTTTTGTTTGGAAATTTCGGCTGATCAGAATAAATAACCTTAAATACATAAATAAATACAAAATTGTCAAAATCAAACTGAAACGTTTCAAAATGATCCCAATAAAATATTGCGATTGAACCAAACTGAAAAGTTGTCAGTTTTTTGTCCTGTGAAAAATTTTGAGATTTCAACTTTTCATTCTGATTAGGGAAAGGAAAAATTTGCAAAATCTCAACAATGTTTATAGGATGGAAAACTCTTTTCTGCCCAGCTTGACCTGTGAGGCAGGAGAGATAGGTGCTGTGGTGGATTGAGGATGCTGTTGGAATTACAAATTTTCCATTTAAAAATGTGGTGGGGAGGGGAGATGGGATTCCTGGTCATGCTGGCTGGCTAGGGAGTGCTATAGCAAAGTGTGTGTGCAGAGGGAGGCTAAAGAAAGCCAGCTTAAAGCAGGGTGGGGTGAGTTGTACCACTAGGCCTTAGGGAGCAGCCTGCTTTGTCCCCCTCCGTTTTTGGTTCTTGTGTGTGGTTGTTTTGAATTCTAAGAAATAAGGTAGTGTTACACTGCAGCCTTTCAGCAAAAGTATTTACATTTTTAATCTAATTTCTCTGTGTGCATGGGGTTCTAGCTCCAAGGTTTTGTCACTAAGCATTTATTGGCAATCCCAAGGTCCCAAGTTAGGCCAACCAAAATGACAATATTAGCCTAAAACTTTTGAGATATTAAAAGTATATAGTTTGAGTTCTTTGGATCTGCCTTCTGGTTTTTGAGCTGTAAAGAGTAATGCTGTTGAGTTTCCCGCAACACCCATAAAGGCCAGAAGCTTTTCTTCTTTTTAAAATGAAAGCTGCCATTCTTATGTAGCCCCAGGACTCATAGAAAGCCTTGCAATGAAATTATGAGAGATGGCAACACTACGAACCTGCTTCACCGCCCCATGTGTCCCCTCTCACTCTTCACCTGTCTTGTCTGTTTTGACTCTCATCTCTCCAGGGATTGTCTCTTGCTGTGTGCATTTACTGCACCCAGCACAACCATGATCTCAGTTATTGCCTCTAGGTGTCATTGTAATAATGCAGAAATAATGACCCTCATGGACAAGGAGACATTTACATCTGGGGATGTGACTGGCTCTGAATAGAGCGCAATTACTGCAACACCCTAGCAGAGACGGTGGAGCATCTGTTCCTACGTGTACCTGCCTACCTTTCTCAGCACTGCTAGCCGTGGGATAGTTCTGATGTTCAGGGAAACCAGAACTTTCCCCACTCACAGAAGGCCAGAAAAATCATAGAATCATAGAATCATAGAATATCAGGGTTGGAAGGGACCCCTGAAGGTCATCTAGTCCAACCCCCTGCTCGAACCAATTCCCAGTTAAATCATCCCAGCCAGGGCTTTGTCAAGCCTGACCTTAAAAACCTCTAAGGAAGGAGATTCTACCACCTCCCTAGGTAACGCATTCCAGTGTTTCACCACCCTCTTAGTGAAAAAGTTTTTCCTAATATCCAATCTAAACCTCCTGCTATTCATGGGAAATCATAGAATAGAATATCAGAGTTGGAAGGGACCTCAGGAGATCATCTTGTCCAACCCCCTGCTCAAAGCAGGACCAATCCTCAATTTAATGAAGATATGAAAGATATATCAGCTTAAATAATATTGTCACCCCCATAGGAATCAACTCTGTGGGTGCTCCAGGGTTGGAGCACCCACAGGGAAAAATTGGTGGGTGCTCTGCACCCACTGGCAGCCAAGCTCCCGCCCCAGCTCACATCACATCACCTCTGCCTCCTCCCCTGAGCGCGCCGCGTCCCCACTGTTTTGCAGCGTAACAAGCTCTGGGAGGGAGGTGGGGAGGAGCAGGAATGTGGTGCACTCAGGGGAGGAGGTGGGGAAGAGGCGGGGCCGGGGCGGGGATTTGAGGAAGGAGTCCAATAGGGGCAGGGAGGGGGTGGAGTTGGGGCAGGGACTTTGGAGAAGGGGTTGGAATGGGGGCGGGGCAGGGGTGTAGTAGGGGCAGGGGGTGGTTGAGCACCCACCAGTGCCAGGAGAAGTTGGCACCTACGGTCACCCCTTCTCCTGACACCAGTGTTGCCCCTCTGTTGAGCCATAGCAGACATCTGGGGCCAGACATCCGATGGCTTCCTGGTGGAGGAGAATTCAGTGACATGGAGTCTGGGTATATTCCAAGTGTAACTTGCTTTATTTACACATACACCAGTCCTGGAACAGAGGTGGTTAAACAGCATGCAGAGCAATCTGTCCTTCCAGGAATCGCAGCCAAACACATGTCATGTTCCCTGGAATAATTCTGCTCCCAAAACTGCCTTCAATTAGAGACCAAGGCAGAAGGCAACCTCCAGCTGCTAGTCATATGGCTCCCTCCCCAAAGACCACTGCCCCTGAACAAAACCTCACATAACAAAACTAACATATGGCATGCCTTCCCAAGACTGACCATTTGCTCACACGCTAAGAAAAAGAACCTGGAAGACTATATAACAGCACCACCAGGATGCACCTTCCACAACAATATTTATCCTCTAGAGGATTTTTAAAGGCAGTTGGTTAAAAGCTGTACAGCACATTGTCAGGGATATAACATTTTTTATGCTACTGGTGTTTCTCAAGTCCAGGGTTGGATCCTGCAAACAATTACATACCTAAACGCTTTTACTCAAGTGAGTAATTTCATTGATTGAAATGAGACTATTGTTGTGAGTAAAGTTACGTTGATGCATAAGTGTTTACAAGATTAGGCATGAGGTAACAGTGGAAAAACAGGATTTCACTGGGAACATGCTGTTATGCCTTATGATTAAATATATGATGACTAATCCTATTTGCTACAGTGATGAAATTCAGCACTGTCAGGTGGTGTAAACCTTAAGTGATCACCAGGATTCTTGAAGGTAATATTTCTGCCTGTGCTACCTGCCTCTAAGAAGATGTAAATGTGTTTACGCTGCATTATTTGAAAGCACTTTTCCTATCAAATATGTTTTTTAACTTGGAACAAACATCGCCCCACTCAGATTGGAGAGATAATAGGAATGGTTTAGGGGTAGTAACAAAACAAATATTACTTTAGTTAAGTTGAGTGCATACTTTTCCACTACGTGTAGAATAAACAGCTTGCTACTTAGCATAATAGACTTATGAGTGAGATAAAAGAAACAGTCAATGAAGTTCCCAAATGGAGCTGCTTTGCTTTCATCCAAATGACAGATGAGTCATAAATCGGTAGGGGGAGCTGCATACAGAATCATGTCCATTCCCAGAGATAAATGCAACCATACTAGCTTTATGTGTAGTTTTATATACGACTGAGGTATAGACCCTGATAAATAATCCATAGCTGAACATAACCTTTAGGCGATGGCTGAATGCTAAGTAAGTTCTTTTCAAACAGCTGCAATTTGAGTCAGGCTGGGAGAGATAAAGAACCGTCTGTTGTAACGCTTTAATCAGACTCAAATCAGCACAATCTCGCCCCAGCACCAAACAGTTTCTCCCGTGGTTCTTTCCTGGTGTGATGCGTATAATCTGCCATTTTTCTCCTCGCAGAACCATTAATTTCCAGATTGCAGGTAGCCTGCAATCAGCCTTTGAAGATGGCTGTGGGGTTGTTTGGATATGCTCCCAAACAATGGTCTTTCCAGCTTTTCAAAACTCATCCGAATTAGGCTTCCAGACAAGGTGCACATGTCCTCCACGCTCCGTCTGTCACCCTGGGATCTCTATGTGTTCGCTGCAGTTTTGCTGTTCCTTTACCTCAGAATAAAGAGTCTGAACAGCGGCTGCCCATAAATAAAGGGGTGCGCTGGGGAGGGCAGGGGGGAGAGTCCTTAATCTTGTGCGTTTGTTTCAGTGTCACAAGGGCAGGTAGGTCTTGAAAAAATGACCTAAAAATGAGTTGTGGGCAGCCCCATAAGCATGCACAGATCGGCAGCAATGCCGGGACCCTGGCCCTGCTCAGAGCCCTCATTGGCTGGGGACGGGCAGAGAGGAGAAGCTAACTCCTCCACACCCTGTGACGTTATCTGATTAAAATATGACGATATAGATCATTGTTGCAACCACTATTATATATTTGCAACAAATCTTGTATAAAATGTGACATGTAAGATATCTGTGAAAAGGTTATGATTTGCTGGTTATGATTATGCTATCTGTATGCATGTATTGTTTTTGTATTTGAAGTTATAAGTACTGGCTCTGTACCTGGATTTCAAATGTTTGCTCCTGGGGTAACGCCCACAAGGTAGCTGGCCAGCACATCTTGGAGGGATTATTCAAGTTAAGTGGCGCATCGAAATAACATTTAACCGACAATGGACCATGGGAGATGCCCATCTACACAATGGAATTTCCTGCTGTGACTAGGCGAAATGCATGGACATGGGACTTGTCCATGTGACTCCAAACTCCATCTTTTTGCTGTAATTTTCCACAGTAAGAACAATGGGATTCCCGCCACATGGCAGAAGAGATAAAAGGCCCTGGAAACTCCTCTATTTTGCCTCTGTCCTGCTCAAATCTCTGGACTATGGACTATCCTAATGGGACCATTCTATCCAATGGACTGAGGTTCTTCCAATGATTTGGAAGCCACCAGAGACTTACTAGGCCAGCGGTTTATTCCATCACTCCTGCAAGCCTGAACCAAGAACTTTGCAATTACTGTATACATTTGATTCTTTTAACCAATTTTAACTCTCACCTTTCTTTTTATGAATAAACCTTTAGATTTTAGATACGAATGGATTGGCATCAGCATGATTTTTGGGTAAGATCTGAGTTATATATTGACCTGGGTGTGTGGCTGGTCCTTTGGGATCAGAAGAACCTATTATCTGATGAGACTGCTTGTACCACTCATCTCTAAATCCAGTGTTTTTGGTGGTGACGTAAGAACTGGAATGCCCAAGGAAACTGCTTTTATGACTTCTTGTTAGCCAGTGTGGTGAAACAGAAGTTTACTTTTGTTGCTGGTTTGGTATATCCGATGGGGAATTAGCCACCAGTCTTGGGGTGGTATCTGCCCTATTTCTCAGCAGTTTGTCCTGAATTTGGCATCCTCAGTTGTGACCCACTGAGGCGCGGTTACACGGCCGCACAGCCCTGATTGGCTAGAGCACTGGTGGGAAATCCTACCCTACTTCTTGCTGCTGTCTCTCCTCTGATTGGAGGATGAGGATGTTACTGGAGAAGGGACTGCATGGGCTGCAGGACAGGGACACAGCAGAGAGTCTGAGCTGGGGAACAGCCTGGGCATGGGTCCCTATGACCCTGCACCACATATTGGAATTGGTCCCAGCCAAAAGCGAACGAAGGGACTTTTTTTCATAGATATTAAGGTCAGAAGGGACCATTTTGATCCTCTAGTCCGACCTCCTGCACAACGCAGGCCACAGAATCTCACCCACCCACTCCTGCGATAAACCTCTCACCTATGTCTGCGCTACTGAAGTCCTCAAATCATGGTTTAAAGAGTTCAAGGAGCAGAGACTCCTCCAGCAAGTGACCCGTGCCCCATGCTACAGAGGAGGGCGAAAAACCTCCAGGGCCTCTTCCAATCTGCCCTGGAGGAAAATTCCTTCCTGACCCCAAATATGGCAATCAGCTGAACCCTGAGCATATGGGCAAGATTCACCAGCCAGATACCCAGGAAAGAATTCTCTGTAGTAACTCAGATCCCACCCCATCTAACATACCATCGGGCCTATTTACCATGAATATTTAAAGATCAATTAATTGCCAAAATCATGTTATCCCATCATACCATCTCCTCCATAAACTTATCGACTTTAATCTTGAAGCCAGATAGGTCTTTTGCCCCCACTACTCCCCTTGGAAGGTTATTCCAAAACTTCACTCCTCTGATGGTTAGAAACCTTTGTCTAATTTCAAGTCTAAACTTCCTGATGACCAGTTTAAATCCATTTGTTCTTGTGTCCACATTGGTACTGAGCTTAAATAATTCTTTCACCCAGGGCTAAACTGGAGAGGCCATTGAGACTCTGAGTGACCAATGGAGGTACACATCTGAGACTTATGCCCTGTCCTAAGTGCCTGACTGCTCTTTGCAATGATACATGCTAATAAAGGTGCTGGTGAGATCTGTGCATTGGAGCGATTTCTGGGGGAGTTCCTGCCTCCCCAAAGGCTGAGAGAGTTTGGAATAACCCAGCTGAGGGAGGATCATAGAATCATAGAATATCAGGGTTGGAAGGGACCTAGTCCAACCCCCTGCTCAAAGCAGGACCAATTCCCTGCCACAAAGCGAGGGCAGCATCCTGTCCTTCCATTTGAATCCTGCCATTCACACGTGTGTGTAACACAACTCCCCAGGATGAGATGTTGTCCCCCAGGGTTGGACCCACGACCTAGCAAGCTTACTCCAGGGCTGCAGCAGACTCAAACCTCTGTGTGTTCTGGCCACTAGAGGGGCACAGAGAACCACACTTTGTACGTGTGTGTGATGCGCACTGATAACACTTGTGAGAAGAACTGTCAGGTCCCCATTCCAGTTTGCACTGACTCTGGAGTGAACATTTGTACCTCACGTGCATGGCCATGACTGTCCCTCACCAGCCACCAAAAAAGCACACGGAGTGCTAAAATCCCCCAGAGAAAGGAAAGCGCAACCTCTGTCCTATGCCCCATGACTTATATGTGGAGCCCAGCACACGATTACCGAAGGAGGGCCTGGGACTGTTAACCTCAAACTGCCCTCACAGTTCCAGATGGTGGTAGATATATGTCACATGACTGGACGACACGCAATACTGAAAGAGCTTTTCAGAATCATACAGTTTAAGGCCAGAAAGGCCCACCAGATCATCCAGTCTGACCGCCTGTATAGGCCAACAACACCACCCAGCACTCACACACCCAGACCAACAACCGGAGTTAGTCCAAGTATTACAGCCCTCAGGAGACTAAACTTTTGTGCGCCATAGGCAGCTAACAGGAGGGACCGGGGTGAACCAATGGCTGAGGCAATGCGGGATGTGACTCTCGGAAGGAAAAATCGCCCTCTTTCGAGGGATCAGCTGAGCAGCTGGATGGCTGTGCTAGTTAAGGGGTATTGCAGGAAGGGTCTGGTTTTGCCGAGGATGGGAAAGGCCACGGCCTCAGGGTAGGCCCCATGGCATCAGGGCTACAGGAGCGTTTCGGCCCAGCCCGAACAAAGAGAAAGACTGTTGAAATCCTGCACCACTGCCAATATGCCATTCCAGGGGCCCTTTGCCACCCGGCCTGCAAGTTCCCGCTTCCCTTTTAACGGCTCGCCTGATCATCTGGTGCACTGGGAACGTTGCATTCCATTTGGCCATCCACTCCTCACATCTGTTTCTTACTGATGGCAGTCTGGGACTAGCTGCCATAATTGTTTTCTGGGGCAGCTATCTGTAAATAATGAGATGTAATGAAACAAAAGCCTCCTGGTGAGACTACTTCTCATTCGCCGACGTTTCCTCCAATATTGGCAGAATGTTGTTAGTAAATTCCCACTGGAGGGTGGCCCCTTCTGGCCTTAAACACTAGGAAGCAGGGCTACAGACATAGTGAGAGAGAGATGGGGGAGGGGCAGACAAGGAGGTTTTACTACATGTCAGTAGTTGCTTATTTAATGACTTCTTCACTTTCCCATGTAGACACTACATTTGAGACAGGTCAGTATCACACCCCATATATGCAGCATGATTGCTCAGAACTCCAGTATGAAACTGGAGAAAAGCCTGTTGAGAGTTTGTGGGTTAAGTTTAGAGCCCAGAGCAACAAGGGTGATGTCTTGGTGGGAGTCTGCTATAGACCACCAGACCAGGAGGAGGAGGTAGATGAGGCTTTCTTTGGGCAACTAACAGAAGTTTCCAGATCACAGGCCCTGGTTCTCATGGGGAACTTCAAATCTCTCTGACATCTGCTGGGAGAGCAATACAGCAGTGCACAGACAATCCAGGAAGCTTTTGGAGAGTGTTGGGGCAACTTCCTGGTGCAAGTGCTGGAGGAACCAACAAGGGGCCGTGCTCCTCTTGACCAGCTGCTCACAAACAGGTAAGAATTGGTAGCCGAAGTAGAAGTGGGTGGCAACCTGGGCAGCAATGACCATAACATGGTCAAGTTCAGGATCCTGACAAAAGAAAGAAAGGAGAGCAGCAAAACACGGACCCTGGACTTCAGAAAAACAGACTTTGACTCCCTCAGGGCACTGATGGGCAGAATCCCTAAGGAGGCTAATATGAGGGGGAAAGGAGTCCAGGAGAGTTGGCTGTATTTTAAAGAAACCTTATTGAGAGTGCAGGAACAAACCAACCCGATGTGCAGAAAGAATAGCAAATATGGCAGGTGACCAGCCTGGCTTAACAGAGAAATCTTCAGTGAGCTTAAACACAAAAAGGAAGCTTACAAGAAGTGAAAACTTGGACAGATGACTACGGAGGAGTATAAAAATAATGCTCGAGCATGTAGGGGTGTAATCAGGAAGGCCAAAGCACAATTGGAGTTGCAGCTAGCAAGGGATGTGAAGGGTAACAAGAAGGGTTTCTACAGGTATGTTAGCACAAGAAGAAGGTCAGGGAAAGTGTGGGAACCTTACTGAATGGGGGAGGCAACCTAGTGATGGATGATGTGGAAAAAGCTGAAGTACCCAATGCTTTTTTTGCCTCAGTATCACAGACAAGGTCAGTTCCCAGACTGCTGCACTGGGCAGCACAGTATGGGGAGGAGGTGAGCAGCCCTCAGTGGTGAAAGAGCAGGTTAAGAACTACTTAGAAAAGCTGGACATGCACAAGTCCATGGGGCTGGATCTAATGCTTCCAAGGGTGCTGAGGGAGTTGGCTGATGTGATTGCAGAGCCATTGGCCATTATCTTTGAAAATTCGTGGTGACTGGGGACTGTAACGGAAGATTGGAAAAAGGCAAATATAATGTCCATCTTTAAAAAAGAAGGAGAATCTGGGAAACTACAGACTGGTCAGCCTCACCTCAGTCCCTGGAAAAGTCATGGAACGGGTCCTCAAGGAAACCATTTTGAAGCACTTAGAGGAGGGGAAAGTGATCCGGAACAGTCAACATGGATTGACCAAGGGCAAGTCATGCCTGACCAACCTGATTGCCTTCTATGATGAGATAACTGGCTCTGTGGATATGGGGAAAGTGGTGGACATGATATACCTTGATTTTAGCAAAGCTTTAGATATGGTCTCCCATGGTATTCTTGCCAGCAAGTTAAAAAAGTATGCATTGGATGAATGGACTATAAGGTGGATAGAAAGCTGGCTAGATCATCGGGCTCAATGGGTAGTGATCAATGGCTCGATATCTGTCCTGGAGCCAGTTTTGTTCAACATCTTCATTAATGATCTGGATGATGGCATGGTTTGCACCCTCAGCAAGTTCGTGGATGACACTAAGCTGTGGGGAGCGGTAGATACACTGGAGGCTAGGGATAGTGAACTAGACAAATTGGAGGATTGGGCTAAAATAAATCTGATGAGGGTCAGCAAGGACAAGTGCAGAGTCCTGCACTTAGGACGGAAGAATCCCATGCACTACTACAGGCTGGGGACCAACTGGCTAAGTGGCAGTTCTGCAGCAAAGGACCTGGGGATTACAGTACATGAGAAGCTGGATATGAGTCAACAGTGTGCCCTTGTTGCATTAGTAGGAGCATTGCCAGCTGTGATTATTCCCCTCTATTTGGCACTGGTGAGGCTATGTCTTGAGTATTGCATCCAGTTTTGGGCCTCCCACTACAGAAAGGATGTGGACAAATTGGAGAGAGTTCAGCGGAGGGCAACAAAAATGATTAGGGGGCTGGGGAACATGACTTACGAGAGAGCCTGAGGGAACTGGGCTTGTTTAGTCTGCAGAAGAGAAGAGTGAGGGGGATTTGATACCTGAAGGGGGGTTCCAAAGAGGATAGAGCTAGACTGTTCTCAGTGGTGGAAGAGGACAGAACAAGAGCAATGGTCTCTAGTTGCAGTGGGGGAGGTCTAGGTTGGATATTAGGAAACACTATTTCACTAGGAGGATGGAGAAGCACTGGAATGGGTTACCTAGGGAGGTGGTAGAATCTCCTTCCTTAGAGGTTTTTAAGGTCAGGCTTGACAAAGCCCTGGCTGGGATGATTTAACTGGGAATTGGTCCTGCTTCGAGCAGGGGGTTGGACTAGATGACCTTCTGGGGTCCCTTCCAACCCTGATATTCTATGATTCTATTATATCAACTCACGCAGCAGCGATGAACTAACACACAAACCGTACAACAACTGGGCTTTGTTAATTATTCCCGTACACACAATGACACGCTGTTAGCATTCTAGTGACGCGCTATTAGAGGAAATGAATTTTTTTTCCCCTGAAAATTTTTTCAACCAAACCAAACCTTTGGGGGGCGGGAATTGCTAACCATTTGGGTTTTTGAGGTGCTGCTCCCCAGTTCCATTAGCCACCTCCGCACCTGCCACTGGCCTCCCTGGTCCATTTGGCCCTATTACTGCTGCATATGCCAGCAGCTATGCCTCAGCCAACTCCTGGGGGGCAGAGAGCTTGCACACAGCCACTCCAACAGCCCCCTGGGCTGCTGCATGACTCAGTGTGATGATAATCAGGACACTCGCTGTGCCAGACGCCAGCTTGGCAACTTGCACTCCTTGCTGATCAGAGCCTATTACAAACAAATTAGCCAGTGAATGCTAAGAATCCATCCCCCAGCTCATAGCCAAGAAGCTCTAGGTACTTCTTATTGGTAACCATCTGTACAGCAGGGAAAACCATCCAGCCGTTAATGTATTTATCCCCTCAACACATGTGCGAAAAGGGGAAGTGTTTGTCAGCTTCTTACCGCTAGATAACTGAACAGAGATCAACTAACACAGGGAGCAGGTGACAGCGCTGGGAGTTGAATGCAGATCTCCAAATCTGAGCACAGACCCCTAAGCACAGGAGCAGGCTGTTACCCTAGACAAGCAAGCCACTGCATGCTAGTGGTTTTGCAGTAACTGGGATCACCGCCCTGTTATGCATCTGTAGCTGGGTGGTTACCCGCTCCGGCCCTGACAGGGCTGAGGCTGTGGGGAAAAGCCCAGGCTGATCAAGGGAGCAACTGCAGCTGTGGCCAGCTCAGTCAGGCCCAGCTGGCCCCTATAAGAGGCTGTGAGCCAGAAGCCCAGTCAGTCTCCCTCTGCCTGGAGAGGGTGAAGGTGAAGGTGAAGGTGAAGGTGAAGGTGAAGGTGAAGGTGAAGGTGAAGGTGAAGGTGAAGGTGAAGGTGAAGGTGAAGGTGAAGGTGAAGGTCCTGGTCCTGGTCCTGGTCCTGGTCCTGGTCCTGAGCAGGACACCGGGATGGGGATGGGGATGGGAGCTCCAGCCTGGAAAGCCTCAGGCTGCAGGCCTGACTACAGGCCGAATAGGTTCAGGGTTGCAGAGGGGCAGCCCATGGGTAAGCGGAGGCAGCAGGTCCAAAACTCCCTTGCCTGTGATGAGTGGTGTATACGCTGTAGTCTGCCCCCCATAAAGGGGCTAAGTGGGGACTGGCAGTAGCCCAGACTGAGGTGAGGTGGGGGTTCCCTAGGTGGGGAGACCCAGAACCTGAAAGGGTGGAGGCACTGCCAGGGGGGCAGCACCCCAGAAAAAGGGGCACCAGGTCCTGGGAAGGACACGGGGGCCAGTGGTAAGGCGGATCACTGGCCTGCAGAGGGCACTCCGGTGGCTGGATGAGCAAATTCCTGATGACTACCAGCAGGAGGTGCCGCTGGGTGAGTCTGAACCTTTACAGCATCCTATTCAATTGGTTGCACAGACTCTTTTATCGGTACTTTCCCTGGGGCTCATTGCAGGCTTGTGGTGCCCACTTTAAGCACATTCTCCTTCTTGGCATCATTTCACATCACTTGGGGACAGTCCTGCCCGCTTCATGGAATTTGGCACATATGGGGCTATTCTGCAAGGTGTTTCACATTCATTTGCATTTCCTTTCTGTACTTCATGTTTGTCTTTATGTTACAGTGTTCCATGTTTGTGGAAAAGAGACTTAGATAAAGTTTACAAACTGTAAAGATTTTTTTAAACTCTGGAATAAATCTATAGTTTTTTTTTTTTTTTGGGTTTCTTCCCTGCCGTTGGGGTGAATTCATCTTCTTTTGACTTTGGTAATATATGACAGATACATTGCAGACAATGTATGTGATTGGGCATCGTCCATTATCTGATTGCACACATCCACCAATCATCATCAGAACGTTTTTTGAGAGCCATTCAAGCTTGTAAGAGAACACTGCAAAGCTTGCATTGCCTTGTGCACAGCCTACATTTGACTAATAATGTGATTTGTGAATACACACACATGTTGGCAAGAAGGAATCACATATTTGGAGCTTTTTACAGCTAAGTTAATAAAATCTGTTTTTTTTTTTATCTGAACATGAGGGCAGAGGAATGTGGCGAGTCTAGGAAGACAGCTGTGGTGAACATGGCAGCATCAAGGGATAATTTCCTCCCTTAGACCTTTCAGGGCAGATCCTCTGCTAGTGAAGTCAATGGAGTTATGCCGATTGACATCAGATGAGGGTCTCCCCGCCGCCCCGAAGGCTGTCAGATGAGCATTCAGGAAGGGATTTACCCACATGTCCAATGTTAAGTATCTGACTAGCTCATTGACTTGAACTCCTCACACATTCAACATTAGGCGTGGTCGGAAGCACCTGTCTGAATGAAGGCTCACATGAAGGGTTGTTTTTTTGGTTGCAGCATTTCAATAGCGAGTCTCAGGATCTTTCTCTTTAACTGCAGCAGAGGGTGGGGGGACCACAGCCAGAGCGAGGATGTAGCATTGCAGGGATTCTTCTACTCTAGCGCCCCCTGTGGTCAGGGGTTTGGTTCTACAGCGGTCTGCACCTCCCATGACCCAACCCTCCAGACAGGTCACATTTTAAGCTCAGTCCACTTCCTGGGGAACAACGGTCCAACTGAAAATCCAGATAAATGTAGTTCTGCCCTCCTTGGGCTGTGTGGAAGTTCCCTGCTCTTCACCCCTCCTCCCAGGTCCTGCAGAGTTTTTCTGTGCTCTCTAGGTGGCCTGCTGCCTGCATGGGTTTTCTCCCAGGATGCTCTTTCCCTGCTACCACCCTGTGATGCTGGCAGACCAGGTACCAGCTCATGTCAAGGCCCCAGGCCTCACTGATCAATGCATAGGTGGAAACTAGTCCTGCTCACCTGTTTGTTAGTAATGTTACGATCGATATTAGAGTTGTGAGAATGTGTTTGATGGTTAGACCTTATGAATAGCTTGTCAGATGCTTCATGCGTTAGTCTCACTTATCTGTGTTCCGTGTTATAAAGCAATAGCAACATTTGCATTGTAAACCTCTGTAACTCCGCAAACAGGAAAGAAGCCTTCTCTGATTCAAATGCTGGCTTCCTACAGAAGATGTTAAGAGTGGCCCAATGAGAAGGACTTTGAAACCAAACAATCCATTGTAAGACATCAAAAGAACAAAGACCTTAACTGCACTTCTCACCACTCCAGGAAGAACAGGCCTGCCCATGAACTAAGGATTTACAGGATTAGGTTCCAGGTTTGTAAATTGTTCTGGATGAAACTGACAATGTCTGAGCTGTCAGATCAGAAGGAGCTTCATTTGAAGAAAGGTGGGCAGATGTGTGATAAGTCTTAGCTTCATTGCTAAGATGAGGAACGTATTTTCAGAAAAGTTCTTGGCAGATTCCTGAGGCAGCTGGTTTAAGGCCATTTAAGGTGTTATAACCTTCACTTATAGTTCTCTCACCCACAAAGCTGGAAAATGAGACATTTTGTTTTCTTTGTTTTGCTGCTCCAGTTCCAGTTAACAAAATGCATTTTAGACTAGTTTGGCTGCAAAGAAGAATTCTGTGTACACTGGGGACAACACCTGATTCCTGTCAGGCTGCAGAACTGGGCTGACAGCAGAATCCAAACATCCTCTGGTCAGTGCAAGCAGAGGCATTCCTCTAATGGTTTGGACTTGATGTGATGCAGTATGACTGTCATGGATAATTCAGACCAATGGGGAGAAACAGAATAAAAACACTGTTTAAACACCTTCTGTTCCCCGCCCTCACTCTTGAGGACTCCTAACTAACTTAACAGCACAATACATATGCTAACAAATGTAAACAAAAGCTTTGTTTAAGTTTGTTAGCATATGTATTGTGCTATTAAAGCCATATGAAGAATGAATGCCTGGTTAGCCCTAAGTCTTTCTGGTGCCCCGTACCCGCTAAAAATCTCTTGCTGGTATGGTGTATTGGAGGGACCACCCTACTTGCCTTACTGTGTGTATCTAACAGAGACGATACAGTATATTTTGCTAGAACTCTGAATGGAAACATTAGCTCTTATATGGATTTGAGACAAAGTGGATTTGACAGCTTGGGAAAGATAAAATCCTAACTTTAAAGAGAAACTATCCATTTTCATTAGACAGGCCCTGGGAAATGTTGACAGGTTAGAAGTACCTGTCCAAATGAGAGAACTCAGAAATATGGAAAACTCATTTGACATCATCTTTTGAAATGGTAAGTTTCTGAACTGAGCATAATAGATACAATTCCCTGCTTCTGCACTCCATGGAATCAAGGGGAGTGTGACAGGGTGAACACACCCCACACTGGACAGGGAAGGGTTAACTCCTCACCGTGGGCGGAGGAGCATGCCCCCACTTCCTTACTGGGCATGCTCCAGGTGTAGCACCAATATAAGAGGGAGCAGCCCAGCTCAGTCTGGGCTGACTGCCAGAGAGGAAGGATGCTCCTTGCTGGCTCCTGCCCAGGGCCAACTGTAGCCCTGTAACTGTGGAAGCCAGGGGATGCCGAGCTGATGTCCAGCTACCCACGGACGCCACCGGGAGGTCTGAGCTACAGGGAGTTGCACTGACCGAGGAACCCGCAGACCCCAAAGAGGCACAGACTGCCACCATGAGTATCACAGGAGGAAGTAGCCTGGGGGGGCCTAGCCAATGTCCCAGTGGTGGTCAGCGTGTTGTGGACAGGTCCCCGCCGATGCAGTGTCGGACACGCTTGCCACTGACAGGGCCCTGGGCTGGGACCCGGTGGAGCAGGGAGGGCCTGGGTCCCCCATCCTTGGTCACCACTCACCCCCCTGGATAGCAGCACACACATCCCAACTGGCCAGTAGGCCACACAGCCTCGCCCCAGGGGGCTACTCTATTGACTCAAGGCCTCAGTGCCCCTTGAGCCCGGAGTAGTTCTAGTTACACTGGCCGCTAGGCCTAGCTGCCCTGTGAACTAGGGTAATTCTATGGACTCTGGCTCTTAGGCCTTGCTGCCCTGTGCAGAAGGGCTATCTCACTGACTTGGGCCATGAAGCCCTACTGCCCTGTGGATCAGGACGATTATATAGACTCCGGCCACTAGGCCGTAGAGCCCTGCGAATCAGGGCAACTCTATTGACTTTAATCCTTAGGAATCACTGCCCAGACACAGAGGGCAACTCAAAGAATAGGATGAACTCATCCTGTACTGGACAGTGTCTCCCCACTCTGGACGGGGTTCCCCCACCCCGTCACAGGGTGCCTCTTACAAAGGGCAGAATTGTCACACTTTGTTTCCTTCTGTGAATCAGTTTCTTCCCCTACCACATGAAAGGGGATCGCAGGATTTTGCGGCATACAGCAACAGGAATAGCACTAAAATAACAGGCATGTTATCTGGTTGCTTTTCAGCAATCCGCGGCCCCTAGCATAGCACAGCGTGAGTGGCACGTCACAAGACAGCTGAAAAGCAGGTAAGGTAGAATCCTCAGCCAACACCAAACTCTTTGGATAAGGTGGAGTCAGTAGACCAGGGAGACTTAGAAAGGGAAACTGAGAAAGGGAAACTGAAAACTAGGGATAATCAGGGTTCTGTGACATACTGTCTCGCACTGGAATGCAGGCAACTCTATATTGAGAGTTCCATGGCCCCTGCTGCTTTTATCTTGAGTCTGAACTCCAAAAGCATGGAGCACAAAGCATGGCCAAACCCCAGGCGACAGTAGCCATGGCAGTGCTCCATTTTAGAAGGCGGGGCTCTGGCCTACAGGGGGCGGAGCAGACTGTGATTGACGGCAGGCTCCTGTTGCTGTATTACATAGTTTTTAAATAAAAGCAATTTAATTGTTAAATACAACCTCTCTGAGATGTAAGATGAACACCACCACCCGCCCCATACCCACATTCCCAGAGATATACCAGGGAACTCAGCCTAGCCGATAGCCAATTGGGTGCGTCATTTGGGTTTGGTTCACAGAACTATTAACTAGCCATGAAATCCCAGAGGGTTCACCTAATCAATATTCAGGACAATGCAAAATACAAAACAGAGAGAGAGAACTCCACCATGCTCCCAATTACCCCCTAACTCTTAACAGTCACACATAAGCTCTCTGTGCATGCAGCTGGAATTGGTCTACTGTGCGGATAGAGAGCCATGGCACACACACAATACAGCTGTTCCTGCTTGGCACAGGGAGAAAGTGCTGTCCATGTCTTTTGGCACTAATTATAAATATCCTCTATCATAGCAGGCACAATAATTGAGAGAGAAAGAGAACTCTCTCATTTTCCCCCTCCCATCAATCCAGGCTCAGCTTTGGATACATCAGCCTTTCCCACAACAGGGTGGCAGATTGATAGCAGATTGTGATGGGCGCAGGAGGTAATGTTGGTAATAAGTTGTTTAGTTCTTATTACTTTGACAGCATATCTTGGTCTTTTCCTAGTTTGTTTGATGGAGGAGGAAGAGAGAAGAGGAACCTGCCCTGGTTGTGCTCAGACCCTGCTGACAGTGGTATTGTATGTAGGGCTAGTTGAAATTTTTTAAAGAAAACATTTGCCCTCTCCCGGTGGCTAAGCGGTTACAGTGCCTCCTGGTACTTCCATCACCAGGGTGCATCATGGGAGATGTAATTTGGCCAGTGAGCACAGCCTACAGGAGGGAATAGGGGCCTGTGGGGCTCAGAACCACAACTCTCAGAGGCCACTGTGGTCGCTGAGGGACACAGAGCCATTATTGTCAACCTGACCCTAAACAAAATATTTCAGCTCAGGGACGTTGAAAAGTTTTGTTTTGATCAAAAGTGCCGTCATCTTGACTCTTCACCACAATTCAGGTTAAAAACAAATGTCAAGATATCAATTCCTGGCTAGACAGAAATTCTGGTTTTCAATCAGCTTTAACAATAAGGTTGTATTGACATATGATAGCAAAGGAAGTGCTGACAGATGAAGGACTGTACCTTGTTGTGTTCTGTATTACAACTCCGTCAGTATCTGCAGTGTTCTTAAGCCTGATCCAGGAAGACACTTAAGCACTTGCTTAAATTTAAGAAGATGCTTAAAAGCTGTTCTGAATAGGCATACTTCTGAATTCGACAAGGCCTCCATTTAGGGAATGGTCACAAAGTGTTTCTGTAATGTATTAACTTAAATAGAAGAGCTCACTTGCATAACAATGAGTAAGGCTGGTCCAATGGTCAGTTGCAAACCAGCTGAGCAGCGAACAGCAGAACAGCTAACAAAAGGAGTTTGCCTGGGATCTGCCTGAGAGGAGGTACGCTAAGGGCTGCATTAAGGAGGCTGTGTTGGTGAGTATCTGAGTGTTTGAGTATCTGAGTGTTTGTTATGAGGACAGTGTGACTGTGTGCTTGATTGGTTGTTTGAAAAGGGCAGGAACTGGGTGTGCTTTGTTCCAGGTGAGCCTTAAGTGGGCCTGACTGCACAAAAAGCCAGTCAGTTGCGAACCAGCTGAGCAGCTAACAAAAGGAGTTTGCCTGGGAGTTTGCCTGGGGAGAGCCCACTGAGGCTTACATCTTGCCGGATTCTCTGAGTAATTACTACAACTCCTGAGGAAGCTCGTAGAAGGAAGGTAATATGGATGGGGGGTGTTCAGCTGTTGTGACCTGCACTGGATGTGCTATGTTTGTCTTTCTTCCACAGGACAGATGCGACTTTGTCTGTACAAAGTGCAAACTGGTCTCCATACTGGAAGAGAAGGTTCAAGGTCTGGAGCAACAGGTATCGACCCTGCGTTGCATAAGAGAAACTGAAGATTTTCTGGACGGATGTCAGGATAGGCTTCTATGGGCACAAGGTTCTGAAGATTCAGAGCAGGCTGCACACTGGGGACAGAAGGATGGTGAAGAAGTTTGGCATCATGTGACCTCCAGAAGGAAAAAGGGGAACGTCCATGTACCAACACGGCAGATACAGGTAAGTAACCGTTTTCATGTTCTCTCCACAGGTACTAATGCAGAGAGTGGACCAGATGATACGTCTGAGGGAAGGGAGCAGAAGGAGACTCCGCCGATTGGAAGGCATGGGATGCACTGTCCTAGAGTTGGGGGTTCCACGACCACCACTCCCAAGAGAAGGAGGTGGGTGGTGGTGGTCGGGGACTCTCTCCTCAGGGGGACTGAGTCCTCTTTTTGCCGCCCCGACCAGGAAAACCGAGTCTGCTGCTTGCCAGGAGCTAAGATTCGCGATGTGATGGAGAGACTGCCGAGACTCATCAAGTCCTCAGATCGCTGCCCCTTCCTGCTTCTTCACGTGGGCACCAATGATACTGGCAAGAATGACCTTGAGCGGATCACTGTGGACTACGTGGCTCTGGGAAGAAGGATAAAGGAGTTTGAGGTGCAAGTGGTGGTCTCGTCCATCCTCCCCGTGGAAGGAAAAGGCCTGGGTAGAGACCGTCGAATCGTGGAAGTCAACGAATGGCTACGCAGGTGGTGTCGGAGAGAAGGCTTTGGATTCTTTGACCATGGGATGGTGTTCCAAGAAGGAGTGCTAGTCAGAGACGGGCTCCACCTAATGAAGAGAGGGAAGAGCATCTTCGCAAGCAGGCTGGCTAACCTAGTGAGGAGGGCTTTAAACTAGGTTCACCGGGGGAAGGAGACCAAAGCCCTGAGGTAAGTGGGATACCGGGAGGAGGCACGAGCAGGAGCGTGTGAGAGGGGAGGGCTCCTGCCTCATACTGAGAAAGAGGGGCGATCAGCAGGTTACCTCAAGTGCCTATATACAAATGTGCGAAGCCTGGGAAACAAGCAAGGAGAACTGGAAGTCCTGGCACAGTCAAGGAATTATGATGTGATTGGAATAACAGAGACTTGGTGGGATAACTCACATGACTGGAGTACTGTCATGGGTGGATATAACCTGTTCAGGAAGGACAGGCAGGGCAGAAAAGGTGGGGGAGTTGCACTGTATGTAAGAGAGCAGTATGACTGCTCAGAGCTCAAGTATGAAACTGCAGAAAAACCTGAGAGTCTCTGGATTAAGTTTAGAAGTGTGAGCAACAAGGGTGATGTCGTGGTGGGAGTCTGCTATGGACCACCAGACCAGAGGGATGAGGTGGACGAGGCTTTTTTCCGGCAACTCGCAGAAGTTACTAGATGGCAGGCCCTGGTTCTCATGGGAGACTTCAATCACCCTGGTATCTGCTGGGAGAGCAATACAGCGGTGCACAGGCAATCCAGGAAGTTTTTGGAAAATGTAGGGGACAATTTCCTGGTGCAAGTGCTGGAGGAACCAATTAGGAGCAGAGCTCTTCTTGACCTGCTGCTCAAAAACCGGGAAGAATTAGTGGGGGAAGCAAAAGAGGATGGGAACCTGGGAGGCAGTGACCATGAAATGGTCGAGTTCAGGATCCTAACACAGGAAGAAAGAGCAGCAGAATACAGACCCTGGACTTCAGAAAAGCAGACTTTGACTCTCTCAGGGAACTGATGGGCAAGATCCCCTGGGAGAATAACATGAGGGGGAAAGGAGTCCAGGAGAGCTGGCTGTATTTTAAAGAATCCTTATTGAGGTTACAGGGACAAACCATCCTGATGTGTAGAAAGAATAGTAAATATGGCAGGCGACCAGCTTGCCTTAACAGTGAAATCCTTCCTGCTCTTAAATACAAAAAAGAAGCTTACAGGAAGTGGAAGATTGGACAAATGACCAGGGATGAGTATAAATATATTGCTCAGGCTTGCAGGAGTGAAATTAGGAAGGCCAAATCACACCTGGAGTTGCAGCTAGCAAGAGATGTTAAGAGTAACAAGATGGGTTTCTTCAGGTATGTTAGCAACAAGAAGAAAGTCAAGTAAAGTATGGGCCCCTTATTGAATGAGGGAGGCAACCTAGTGACAGAGGATGTGGAAAAAGCTAATGTACTCAATGCTTTCTTTGCCTCTGTCTTCATGAACAAGGTCAGCTCCCAGACTACTGCACTGGGCAGCACAGCATGGGGAGAAGGTGACCAGCCCTCTGTGGAGAAAGAAGTGGTTGGGGACTATTTAGAAAAGCTGGACAAGCCCAAGTCCATGGGGCCGATGCGTTGCATCCGAGAGTGCTAAAGGAGTTGGCGGATGTGATTGCAGAGCCATTGGCCATTATCTTTGAAAACTCATGGCGATCGGGGGAGGTCCCAGATGACTGGAAAAAAGCTAATGTATTTCACATCTTTAAAAAAGGGAAGAAGGAGGATCCTGGGAACTACAGGCCAGTCAGCCTCACCTCAGTCCCTGGAAAAATCATGGAGCAGGTCCTCAAGGAATCAGTTCTGAAGCACTTAGAGGAGAGGAAAGTGATCAGGAACAGTCAGCATAGATTCACCAAGGGCAAGTCATGCCTGACTAATCTAATCGTCTTCTATGACGAGATAACTGGCTCTGTGGATGAAGGGAAAGCAGTGGACGTGTTGTTCCTTGACTTTAGCAAAGCGTTTGACATGGTCTCCCACAGTATTCTTGCCAGCAAGTTAAAGAAGTATGGCTGGATGAATGGACTGTAAGGTGGATAGAAAGCTGGCTAGATTGTCGAACTCAACGGGTAGTGATCAATGGCTCCATGTCTAGTTGGCAGCTGGTATCAAGTGGAGTGTCCCAAGGGTCGGTCCTGGGGCCGGTTTTGTTCAATATCTTCATAAATGATCTGGTGGATGGTGTGGATTGCACCATCAGCAAGTTTGCAGATGGCACTAAACTGGGAGGAGTGGTAGATATGCTGGAGGGTAGGGATAGGATACAGAGGGACCTAGACAAATTGGAGGATTGGGCCAAAAGAAATCTGATGAGGTTCAACAAGGACAAGTGCAGAGTCCTGCACTTAGGATGGAACAATCCAATGCACCGCTACAGACTAGGGACCGAATGGCTCTGCAGCAGTTCTGCAGGAAAGGACCTAGGGGTTACAATGGACGAGAAGTTGGATATGAGTCAACAGTGTGCCCTTGTTGCCAAGAAGGCCAATGGCATTTTGGGATGTATAAGTAGGGGCATTGCCAGCAGATTGAGGGATGTGATCGTTCCCCTCTATTCGACATTGGTGACCCCTCATCTGGAGTACCGTGTCCAGTTTTGGGCCCCACACTACAAGAAGGATGTGGAAAAATTGGAAAGAGTCCAGCGGAGGGCAACAAAAATGATTAGGGGACTGGAATACATGACTTATGAGGAGAACTGAGGGAACTGGGGATGTTTAGTCTTCAGAAGAGAAGAATGAGGGGGGATTTGATAGCTGCTTTCAACTACCTGAAAGGGGGTCCAAAGAGTATGGCTCTAGACTGTTCTCAGTGGTAGCAGATGACAGAACAAGGAGTAATAGTCTCAAGTTGCAGTGGGGGAGATTTAGGTTGGATATTAGGAAAAACTTTTTCACTATGAGGGTGGTGAAACACTGGAATGCGTTACCTAGGGAGCTGGTGGAATCTCCTTCCCTAGAAGTTTTTAAGGTTAGGCTTGACAAAGCCCTGGCTGGGATGATTTAGTCGGGGATTGGTCTTGCTTTGAGCAGGGGGTTGGACTAGATGACCTCTTGAGGTCCCTTCCAACCCTGATATTCTATGATTCTGTGATTCTATGAAGGATTGTGCCACTAGCCCAGGTCCTGGGAGATGTAGGTTCAAGTCCCTGCTCTGCCACAGACTTCCTGTGGTGTCTTGGGTCAATCTCTGAGGAGGTGTCTACACTTCAGAGACTATGTTGTACAGAGAGCTAGATCAGCATGCCCCCATAGTGTAGACGCAGCCTCCGGAGACAGATGGGTTCCCCCTTCCCCTTGTCAGTGTAGGGACCTCCCCAAACGATCGTAGCTAGGTCAACGGAATCATTCTTCTATTGACAGAGCTGCGTTTACACATGGGTTACATTGGAATAGCTATGGCAGTTGGGGTGCGGATTTTTCACACTCCTGACCAACAAAGCTATGTCGACCTAACTTTTAAGAACAGGCCAGGCCTGAGTCATCTGTACAATAAGGTGGCCATACAAGTTAGATGGATAATGATGAATAGAACTCACTTTTTTTCTTGGCCATAATGTTTCCTTCACATTGCTTACCAAGAGCGATCTCACTGGAGTCGTTTAAACCTATGATGTAAACCTGAGCCTGCCAGGTGCATGGGAGGGAGGGTCATGTGCCTTGAGGTGACTGCAACATACTGAAGAGTTCTGTCTACACAACTCATTGCGGCAAGCTCACCACACTGCAGTTCTCTCCCTTTATCTACCAGCTGGTTCTTCCCATGACCCACCCATACCATTTGTAGCCAGAAAGGATTTTGTGATTGGGGTCACAGCAAGAAACTGCAGCTAGTGCTGGTGCTGTGCAGCTTGCTGAGGGGGCTGGCAGGAAGAGAAAGGGGGTAGGGCACTGCATTTAGGTCAGGATTGGTGTTTAAAAAAAAAAAAAAGGCAGCGCAGAGATGATAGGCTTTCCTTCCTTCTGCTCCTTCCTTTTCTTTGTCCCGGCTCCTAGTGATTACAGCATTTAGCCATTTAACCCTTGCTTCTCCAGGCACCCCAAAGTGGCCAGTTCCTGGGCCATGCCTTCCCAGCTAGGAAGTCCTATACAAAGGATGCTCAGCATTGGCCTAACTCTGCCCCCCAGTGAAGTCAGAGGGAGATTTACCAGAGCAGAATAAGGCCAACATTGAGTGCTACTGAAAATCTGGCCCTAGGCCGCTTTTTAAAGATGTGTACCTGTGTAAAACTTAGATAAGGGGGCCCCTCATCAACAACAAGGCCCAACAGAGAAAGTTACTGTGCCAAACCACATGTCAACACCGGAGTTTTATTCGGATTTATCCCCATCAGTATCAGCACAGAAAGGACTTCAGTAGTTAGGATAGCAACTTCCAGACTATCCGCCTACAGTGCTTTCAAAAGAAGAGTGAAGGGTGCTTCTGGGGTACTTCCCCCCGCCTTTTACAATAAGGGCTATGGAACGCTCTGCTAGGTTCTGCGGGATCTGCCAAAGGCATCAGACCTGTCAGAGTTAGTCTTTAACACCTGCCCCAAGTGGAAATAGACGTGACTTGTACATGTACAGGGACCTTAATGAAACAGTTAAAAATCAAACCCAGGGTGAGGCAAGGTTTGAAGTCAGATGTCATCAGCTCATTGTAGTCTGATAAATTGTATTAGATGAGCATAGAAAAGGACAGGGCGTGCTGTCAGGGTCACATAGTAACACTAATTGAACGTGATTATACATCCAGCCATTAGTGCTTGGTTTAGGTGAGCTAAAAAGCCACCCTATACTAGCTTTGTCAAATAATTAGTCAATCCCATTTCCTATCACTTCGGAAAGTCTGCTAATTGGCCTTGAGAAAGCACATAACCTCAGTGTCCAGGCCCATATGAACCTGTGCTCTGTGGCTGTATCTCTCTCAATAGATTTATTTCCTAGAAATGCTAGAGTCTATCACATCCTGAGCCTGATCCAAAGCTTGGAAAAGACAATGAGAATCTTTCCAGTGACATTAAGGTCTATCTGCCTGCACTGTGTGCATGTAGGGTCATGAGGGGGCTGGGCTTGGGGCGCTGCTGCCTAGCGGTGAGGTCAGTGGGTCCCAGCTCTCCCTGGTCTTCAGCACCCCTTGCCAGCAGTCAGTTTGGTGCTGTGGTCATCCCTCTTCCAGTAGGTAATGAATCAGCCCTCCGGCCAGGTCACTAGTGAGTTTGCCGCCTTCTGGGGTAACAAAAAATATATGCCCAATGTCCCCCCAAAAGGAAGAGTCTTCAGTTCACCTCCAGGCCCCTGCAGGCTGCTTACCTTTGCCTCAGGACTTACGTATCTATCCCCCCTGCTTATCTCCGGCGGGGGCAGGAAGAAGGGGTTTGTTTCTGCTTCACCTGAGGGTGGCTGGTAGAGGAACCTGGGCCCTCCCTCTCCCCCTGGCTCCATTGCAGGGCCCTATGAGCGGCCACAATCTCAGGCACCCAGCAGTGCTCCGAGGCTGCCTGCCTGGGCCACTTCCTGCCACTCTCTTTCCCAGTCCAGGGCATGATCACAGTCTCACAACCAATTCTTTGTTGTATTCACCGCCTTGTGTCACTACTAACACACGTAATTTTTTCGGTAGGACTGTTGTCATATATGCTAACAACTGACTGGACTGCAAATGGATTCCTTGAGTAGGACAGGGGATTTTGGAATTCTTGCCGTCAGACACTTGAAAAAGGACCTGATTTTCAGAGGAAAGATGCTCAATGGAGACCCTACAACTGGAGAGCGTCACTCTGTGCTGCTCCTACTGCTAGATGGTTAGACAACAAGGCCATGCAACAGAGGCAGGTTTGTCCTGATGGCCTGGCTCTGTGATCCCAGGCTTAATCGTGGCTGATGAGTGAGTTGAAATACACAGGAGGGTCGGAATGACCTTACTTTGCCACTGGTGCTGCAGGATAGGGCTAAAGAAGCTGAAAGTTACCATTGAAGATGTACCATCTTGAAACCCTTGCTTCCTTTTTATGCTCTGCAGCCAGCAAGAAACCGGCAGGTGGCTATGTATTTTGGAGAGAGGGAAATAAAAGAAAGCTACTGAAGACGTATTGTTTTCCCTAGAAGCCATAGTTCCTTTAAATGTGCTTCCCTGTGCTACGTACAGAAATCCAGACTCCTGGCATCTGGGATTCACTGTAGTTTCTAGAGCTCTGCATCCCTTTAGATGATTCCAGGAGAGGCAATATTTGGCAATGACTCAAACAGACATGCTCTGGTCATGGATACTGCAGGGCCCTGATACGACTAGGCAAGCCAAGGCAATAAAACGAAAGATATGACTGTACCAGCCATTATACATTACCATATTTAACATACTGGTTGCTCTATCTTCTCCTGATTCACAGACCCTAAAGATGCAATCTTCACGGGCTTTGCGCACTGGCCTCATTCCCATTGAAATCCAGGGGCTTTTACCACTGACTTCCATTGGAGAGGAGTTAGGCCAATGCTGAGCTGTTTTGAAAACCCATCCCCAGAAATTCACTGAAGGTGAATGCACATGAAACACAGATAAGCAGTGAGCCAAGAAAGCTCATCTGTCTCTAGACCATGGCCCGCTATCCCACCTGGATCCAGTGTGTGCAGCTAGATCCCTTCCCAGCTTTTGTCTCCTCGTTGGCGGGAAACATCTAATCTCACTCAACAGGTATCAGAGCCACTGAGTGGATTCAATCCAGATACAGGCAGCCCAATGGAACCTTGTGTTCATAGGTCATGTGGTCACAGGTCCTCATTGTTCTTTGACTCTTTGTAGCCGCAGCCTCTGGCAGCTAAGCTTTGGCTAGCTTGGAATGCAAGAATAAGGGAATGCTTTAGGGGAAGGAAAGATTCCCTGCTACCTACCTTGATTGTGAGCTCTAGTGACACTGACAGCCATGGCTTTTAGAGCCCATGTTAACTGTAGTTAACTATGGAGGAAAGGCAGCTTTTTTTGCTGTCAGCCAGCACCATTGTTTAATATAGATTTAAAGCTCTAAAAATTTGGCAAAGTCTGCTGCTGTTTTATAATGTCACACTCTTGGCAAAGTAACTGTGTTGCTATAGTGATCTCAAATTACTACTAGAATGAAATTTTACTTGTGGCTAATTTAGTGCTCGCCTGGCTCAAAACCACTTTGTCAACTTTCTTTTTTTAATCTTGAAAACACTGTTTGATTCTTCACAAACATTTTCTCTGTCTCTCTATTTCCCCTCAGTAGCTCTGGGTTTTGGGGTTATTTTGTAACATGGCATTTCGATACATAGCTCAGAAAGGAAGATGGCCTTTTGGTTAAATCACTGGACTTAAATCTCAGGAGACTGGGGTCAATTCCAGCTTCTGCCACGGATTCTTTGTGTGACCTTTGGCCAGTCACTTAATCTGTCAGGGCCCCAGCCCCCTGTCTTTTAAATGGAGATACTCCCCAAGGTTGGAAATCCTGCAGGCTAAGGGCTGTCTCTTACTGTGTGTTTGGGATAGTGAGGTGCTGATCTTGACTGACCCTTTCAGGTGCAGCTGTAAGACATACTGAAATGCAAAATAAATTTAAGTTCTGAGCCTGACTTTGAAATCACTAGATATTCAGACATTTCTACGTACGCTGATGGCTCTATGCACTGACCACTGCTTGGCATGAGAGACTAAAGCTTTGCCAAGGGGCAGGATGAGCCCAGACACCAATAAATAGTCTTTGGTACAGAATTCAGAACCTGCCTGCTTGCAGCTAATTTCTACAAATCAATCCATCCCTATCCCTGCAGCCCATCCATCAAGGTAGCCCCTATTTGCAGCAGAGATCTGCCTCTGGAGATGCTAACTTATTCCATCTCCATCCACTCAGTTCATCCACCCTTTTGTGATGTAGGAGATAACCTTTCAGAAGGTAAAAGAAAAGGAGTACTTGTGGCACCTTAGAGACTAACCAATTTATTTGAGCATAAGCTTTCGTGAGCTACAGCTCCCTTCATCGGATGCATTCAGTGGAATGAACGCATCCTTTTCTTTTTGCGGATACAGACTCACATGGCTGCTACTCTGAAACCTTTCAGAGGGAAGCATCTCTGAAACAGACTCCACCTTTTCTGTGCTCCACTGAGAGTGCATGCAGGTGGGAAGATGTCACCTAAGTCCATCCCTGCTCCTGAACTGGCAGCTCAGGCCCACAGCATGTTCTGCTGGATGCCCTTGTCCAACTCCTGTTCAGAGCGCTCCATTCCCACTGGCTGGCTGCCGAAGTGGGGCTGGATCACCCTCCTGCCGACCTGAAGCGGGGCTGGATCATCCTCCTGCTGACCTGCCTGTGTGAGGATCTGTCAGAGAGGTGGGGTTTGCCCTGCTTGGGTGGCCCCGAGGGTGGCCAGCGGAGAGAAAAGGCTCAATGGAAAACAACGGAGGCCCAACTTTTCCAGTTAAGCTCAGTGGGTCTATGTACACGCCTTCATGCTACTCAGCCTAGGAGTGCATGGCAGTGGAGAATCAGGGGCAGAACTGGTAATCCAGATCTCTTATCAGACGTGATTCACTTGATTCAGGAATTGCTGGGTGAGTGCCCCTGGCCTGTGCTAAGCAGGTGGTCAGACTAAACAAGCATACTGGTCCCCTCTGGCCTGAAAAATCTATACATCTGTATGGTCTCCAGATGCAGGGAGCAGCCTCTGCTGGGTCCATATGGATGGTCTTCTGTACAGAAGCAGAGAGAGGCCAACCAGCATTACTCCTGGGGGAATTTTGCATCACTGTGTGTGCACAGAATTCATGGCACCCACAGATTTCTTTGCTTCCCCACAGAAAAACGAATTCTGATGGGGAAGCAAAGGAAAGCTACAAGAGTGGTCATGCGCCCCTCCCCTGCAGTGCAGGCAGCTTGGTTTGAGTGCCCAGAGCAGCCGGTAGAGCCGTAAATCACCACCAGGTGGGGGTTGGGGGGCTGGGCAGTTGTGTGTGTGGGAGAAAAAAAGACACTGTGTCCCTCTCATTTGCTATTGCAGCATGTTTGGCGTGGAGGGGCAGGGCTTTAAGGTGTTTCTGAGGAGGTAGGTTCAGGGCAGGCTCTGTCCCCTTCAGGCAGAGCAGAATGTAGCAGCCTGCCTGCTTAGTGAATTGTTCCCATTGTTCTTAGTGAATTCTCCCAGGAGTATGAAAAAGGTGTAAACATTTTAAGGCTCCTTTACATTGCCAGAGTGGTGTAAAGGATCCTTATTGTAAACAACAGTGTGGCCTTATAAATTCTTATGGTGCTTTAGTGATTAGAACTGGTCTAAATTTTTGGTCTGAAAAAATTTCCTAACAAAATGTGCTCCATGAACTGTTTGCTACTGACCTTTCTGGAGATGGTCAGTAGCCAATATAAATTGTGAGTTTGATTCTCCAGCCCTCACTTGCTCTTCAGTTACCTATGATGTAACACTGAGCATATGGCTGCATATATTTGTTGACTGATAACTAGAAGTAAAGGGTCAATACTAGCTACATTACTATTAGACCAAGGGGGTTTGGGAATTTCCTCCAATGTTCCCCACTCCCATTATCCATCCATCATATTGTAGTTTAAATAAATTACCAAAATAATTGAAACCGGCATGATTATATTGCATTTTTTTGACAAATAAAATATGCAGAATTTTAAAATATTGTATGCAGAATTTTTAGGCACAATTTTTAATTTTTGGTGCAGAATTCCCCCAGGAGTAAATCAGGCTAAGTGGTGTACAGGCACCCTGCCCCAAGGAGCTTTCATCCTAAAGGGACAGGATGAGCAAAGGAGAGTGTCATTTTCTAGATAGGACAGTAAGGCACAGAGCGGTGGAAGGATTGTTCTGGGGACCTGAAGCAAGCCCTTTTGAGTTCTAGTCTAGGCCACCCTCCCTTTCTCCAGGGTCACGCTTCTGTCAAAAGACCAGGCTCCAGAAATAAAGTAGCCTCAGCAAGAGAGCAATAATAACAGTTAATAATTGAACCCTGACCTGTTGATGGTAATGCTCCTATGTGGGCAACATTTGGCATATTTGTAAGTGATGAGTTTTTTATTATTTGAAACTGCATTTGCATGTGTATTTTTAAATTATGCACCAACATTCCATGCTGAGTGTGATAATACAAGGAGTTAAATTTATTCCCTTGCAAAATCTTTGCACTCCACCAATAAGCAGATGAGATGAGCAGAATGATTCTGCCGCTGGCAAAGTCTTAAGTGTTACATAATTCCTCTCATTGTTCTCCAGTCACTATTGGTTACAATGCAATGCATTGAACAAGTAGCAGGGTTTAAAGCTGAAATGACTGCTGCTGGTATCTTTGCTGCAAAAGAAGAGTTAGTGGTCTGTATTAGACTGGCTCTGTCTTGCTACATGCCCTGTGGCAAGTCACTTCATCCGCTAGCGATGTTAATGTGAGTCTTTCCATTGACTCCAGCAGCTTTGCATCAAACCAATAATGAATGAACCAAGGCTCCTGGAGAGGTGCCCATTGCAGCATGGTTTGTATTTGAAAGAGAGGCCCTCCAGCGCTCACGGCATTCCCTTACCCATATAGTTGCCAGTTTTGGCTGGATGTATTACTGGAGGTTTCATCACATGACATGATCTTTAATTAAAGATTCATCTTTAATTCCTGGAGACTCCAGGACAATCCTGGATGGTTGGCAACCCTACTTACCACGGCCTGGATGTTTGTTGCAGGCTGGAGTCTATTGCTTTCTCGGTCCCCCCCCCCCCCCCACCATGGGGGAGGGGAGGTAGCCCTGAAATCCTGCAAAGTCCACAGATCTGCCTGAAAATCAGGCTCTGCCCACTGCGATCTTCAGGGCTGCTCTGGAGGGCTCACAGGAGCCATTTGTGTTGTCTAGCCCTTCTGTGCTGTTCTGTGTCGTCCCTCCAAAGGGGCCCATGCAGGGGACCTCAGTGCTGCCTGTTCCTTTCCAGTAGTCGCAGGCTGTATGGTCCCCATCTAGACGCACACAGCTGACAGCGCACTGAGCGACGAGCACGGGGATGAGAGCTGTGTGGGTGAACCCTAGACACTTGCTTTGCTGAACTGCAGCAGTTCTGATAGCTGCCAGCTAGGAGCAGCCCACGCCGGTCCTTCACAGCAATGGAGAATTCCCCACCCCCCATACACCCCTGTTAGGGACAACGGAGAATCCTGCCCCATTGTTGCTGGATGCTGAGCACTTA
This sequence comes from Lepidochelys olivacea, assembly GCF_965140295.1. Classification (NCBI taxonomy): domain Eukaryota; kingdom Metazoa; phylum Chordata; order Testudines; family Cheloniidae; genus Lepidochelys; species Lepidochelys olivacea. The sequence continues at coordinate 127,927,666 of NC_140415.1, forward strand.
TGAAAGTCTGACCATGGGTGTCTAGCGTCCAGAGCACACTGGGAATATAGCAGAGGGCCACATGCCCACTGCACCGGCCCAATTCTAGCCTACTCACTAGCTTTCCCTAAGCAAAGGGCGTGAGGCAGGCAGGCAGGGCAACAGTGCCTCACTAGACAAGAATTCATGGAAGTGACACAGTTCCTTTGTCAATCATCCCACTCTGGAACAGACCACCCTGCGCCTCACAATGCACATAATTACGGCAATTACCAAAAGTTCGGCAATTGGCGTAATTACAGGTAGCACTCTTGGGGAGATGCAGCAGAGAGAAAGAAATGATTTACTTATGGAAAGCAGCCACTGCATGGAAACAACTGGCCTGCTGGTACAGGAAGGAGAGACAGTACAAAGGTCCTGGGAATGTTTTTTACTCTTTTACTTATGGGTCAACATTGTGGGCAGTAGTACATGGTTATCCCTCAGCTAGGGATATGCCTGGTTAGATTATCCAATCATTACTTAATATTTCTCCCAAAAATTAAATGTTCCACTACTTTGTTTTAGAGCTGGGCTATCTATGGACCCTCATCACCATAATATCTTTGTATTCCACACATTATTCTTCCCTGTAGGGCAGTGCTATTATCCTCAGCTAGACTCAGGCCAGGCCCTCAAAGGGATGTAGGCACCTAAATGCTTTTGAAGACCTGGGCCTTGCCCGAGGCAGCACACAGAGACTGTGGAAGAGCTGGAAACTGAACCCTGATCTTGAAAGTCAGCAGCCAGTGCCCCTTCCACTAGGTCATCCTGCCTGCCTGCCTCTCAGTAAAATCCCAGATCCAAATGTGGGTAAAGTCTGAATGTGGTCTTAGACTTTGCAGTCCGGGCCCATTTCTGTTTTTAACGTCATTCTTCTTTTCTGGGCCATAGGAAGATTTTCCCCTCCTTTTCTCTCTGGAAAAGAAAGGGGAAACAACACTGATGGACGGTAAAGGATTGGGGCCGGTGGGCTGGACCCTGGCTTGTTCTAGCTAAGCCAGCTCCCTCCATGGGGTGCTTTTGTCTGGAGCCTTCTCACACTCCGGGGAAGGTAGTTTCCATCAGGGTGAGTTGTTGTGGTTCTCATAGACTTTAAGGTCAGAAGGGACCATTATGATTGTCTAGTCTGACCTGCACAACACAGACCACAGCATCCCACCCACCTGCTCCTGTAACAAACCCCTGAGCTAGTCCTCAACTCGTGGTTTAAAGACTTTGAGGTTCTCTTTTCTTTTATTTCAAATCTCCTCAACAAACAAGATCAAAACTTCACAGCTTCTCTCCTCAGAGTCAGTACAGGCTAGTCCCTTCCCCAGCTCTGTCCATCACACCCATGAGTTCATCATCCCAGAAGTTCCTGGCTCTGACCTCAAAACCTTTGTGATAATAGGGCTTTCCGCAGCCTCCCTTCTGTCCATTTGTTTCATGTGCAGTTCCACCCAGCAGTTGCTTGCAGCTCTCCCTGCATTTTCTGCTCCTCCTTTTATGAGGACCAGCCAATTAAGTTGCAGATCTTTTCACCAGGTGCAGCCGGGAGGGCTAATCAGCCAGCCAGCCACCGGCCTCTGACCTCAGTGGAATGGTATCGCTTATACCTTTCCCACGGACAAATTGGCAGGGAGACAGAGAAAAAACCCAAACTAATGGACAAGTTTCAAACCTTAACCATGATTTCACGTTGTTTTTCATCACAAAACAGAATGAAAAACCACCACATCAAACCAAAAAACACTGAAATTTCCCACAAACTGAAATTCTGAAACATGTTTCTGGTCAATCTTATTGCAATAAAAATCAAAACATTTCATTCCAATCCCAGCCTTTTAAACCTTTGGAGTTGTTTATACAAACACAAAGAATTTTGTTCAGAAAAGTCATTTGGGAATGAAAAATCAAAGCGTTCTGTTCTGAAAGTGTCAACAACGGGCATTTTGATATTATAAAAATTCTTCTTTTCTATTTTTTCTGAAATCGTCTCAATTGACATGTTTTTCTAAATGTTTTGATTTGGACAAAAATGGCATTTTTTGGTCAATAAAACATCTTAATGAAAAATTTCCATCAGCTCTGTTGCTCTGCACTGAGGCAAACTCTTTGGATCAATATATTCTCGCTTATTTCAGTTCCCTGGCTGCGTTCTCTTTTCCGGGGCAACCCTTCCGGCAACTGATTAACTGGGCTACAGAGTGGATCATGTTGTCGTTAGTTCTGTGTACATCATGTGCTTGTTATTGTGTTGGAAAGGCCAGTCTGGCAGACTGGGGTTTCCCTAGGGAGGATACCTGCAAGTCCTAGTGGAGTTACAGAAATTTAGAGGCTTTTGCAAGTGCCAATTAAGCTGGAAACGTCACAGCATTGTTATTTTGGGCACCTTTAGTCCACCACAAGGCTCCCTCAATGTGGGTTACTGACTTCTCCCCAGGGCCGGCTCCAGGCACCAGCTTTCCAAGCAGGTGCTTGGGGCGGCATTCAAAATGGGGCGGCAGTCTGTGGCCCGCGGCAGCAATTCGGCAGCAGCTCCGCTGCTCTTCCCACAGCTTTTGGGCGGCAGCTCTGTCGCTCTTCCGGGCACGGCGGCAATTCGGCAGTGACTGCTTGGGGGGTGGCAAAATTGGTAGAGCCGCCCCTGCTTCTCCCTGTGGCGTAGGAGTTGTAGCAGTATTGCAATACCACACAGTGTCTTCCCCCATGACCCTGCCCCCCGCAATCAGGGCCCCATTTTGCTGGGTGCACTATGAACACTTAGCTAGAGACAGTCCCTGCCCCAGAAAATGTATAATTTAAATCTTATAATCAGAGAGACAAAAGGCTGGGAGGGGAAACTGAGACACCGAGAAATGAAATGAGATAGCGAGGGTCATACAGCTGCCTTAGAATGCTGATCAGTTGAGTCAAATGCCCTATCTATTCGATCTATGTCGGGGATCTCAGAACTATGACCCTCAAACGAGAGCTTTCTTTGTGCAAAACAAGTTTGACCAGCTCAGCTAACAATAGCATTGAAGCCCTGAATGCTTGAGTACGTACCCAGGGTGGGATGCGAAGTGGGTAGGCCTAGGGTTTGCTGGCTCCATTGCTATATAGTTATCTACAAGTATACAGAGTCCGATACAGAGCAAATGCTGGCCCCCTGCATGGGTAATTACTCCTAACAGCATGCACACTCACACCTATTTCTAGTCCATTCCCTCTGCAGTGCAGCACAGCCCCTGGTTTACCTAGTGGATGTTTCTAAGAGCTGGGCAGAGGGCCTTAGGGCTTAGAGAACAGGCCCTAATGATGACTCTCTCTCTCTGCATGTGAGTGAGCTTTCAAACCTTCCCAGGTAACAAATCAACTGAACCCACAAAACAAATTCAATTTCCACCCCCCCCCCCCGCAATTTCATCCCCAGCTCGTTACTCTTAGAAATTACTCTAGGGAGTCTGGAAAGACGCTGCAAACTGAAAAATGCTGAGAGCCACTGTTTTTCTTTTGTCTAAATACAAACTGTATGAGGGCACGTGAAAACGGATTTTTTTTTTAGTTAACAGTGAATTTACCCTGACATGGCAAGTTCATTATTGTCCCTGGATGGAGACTGGAAAAGAGGAAGGGATAAGTTCTCGGTCTATATATTTGTGGCCTGGTTCTCATTTATATTAAGGACCTTTGGCACAGCTCTTGTACTGTAAAGAGGCTTTCAAGTCATGTACATCTACATCTGCTTCAAAGTCCTTTTATTACACTGTCAACATGATGTAAAGATACCTCTGTATAAATGAAAATTTAGGCCATTATAGCGGCTTCAAGGCCATAAATGATCACAGGAGCGGATTCTCATTTACACTAAGGCTCCTTTGCACTGTCGCAGATGTGTAAAGGGGCCTTAAAACAGGTGCATGTGTAATTTAATCATGTAAATATAATTTACACCAGTGCTAAGTCTTCTTTACACTGTCAGGGTGGGGCTCAGGGAATACACAGTTTTTGTACTGGTATAACCATTTCTATCAGGGGTGAGATTATTTTTTACTGATATAGCTACACCAGCCAGTACCACCCTAGTGCACATGCTGGTAGAATGATGCCTTATACTGCTAATGCTTATTCCCCTTCCATCCAGGAATAGCTATACTGGTATATCTATGTCCACACTGGATGGTTGTACTGCTTTGACTACACCAGTCTAGTTAAAGTTGTACCACTCTAGTGCGTGGACAAGTCCTTAGAGTTTTTAGAATTCAGGCCCACAACGTCTAGGTGCAAAGCTGGGTTGGACGGACACCAGACTATAGCACTATTGACCAGACTGAGAAAGATGTGGAGGTGACCCCACTTCCTCTCCCAAATGGCATCACAATGCAGGCCAGCAGCAGGTAAGCAGGCTTTTATGGGGCGGGGCAATGACAGAGAGACTAGACTCACAAACCTATTTGGAATTGGACTTTTCCTTGGGAGTTAGTCTGATGCTCTCCGTAGACTCCCTGGTACCCCTGCTGGACATGAGAGTTCTGGAGAGTGATTTGGACAATGTGGAGATAAAATACCCTGACTCAAGAAAAAAAAAATGCACCAGTACAAAAGGGATAAATGTACTGAATAGGACTAGAAGGGCATTCACTGGGATCTGTTTAAGCAACATGAATGCAATGCTGGAAAAGGGACATGAGGAAGATCAAGGAGGTAAAGGAGAGGGACTGCATGTGATCAAACAGTTACACTGACACATCTCCTAGAGAAGGGATACAGGACTGCAAGAGATTTTTCAGGTATGTTTTGTGGATAGAAGTAAATGTCTATCTCAATATGCAATAGACCCAGTGGAACACTATGATGGGGTGATATGAGATATGTTCTACATAGGCTTTCAACTCTATATACATAAGTGTATGGGCTAATAGGTGTGATTTGGAGGTGACATACAGACTCCCGTTTTGCCTCATGGCTCAGATGATTAGAATTGTCACAGAAGTTCCCTTTTCCTCCTATTCTATTCTAAACACAGTTGAGCATAAGCACAATATGTTGCCTGTTTGCTACTTGGTTAATTGATTGGGGCTCGCAGTTCTGATAAGCAATTATTTTATCAGCTTATTGTCTTCATAATTACTAGGAAGTAATCAACATCCTCTCCCCCTTCACCCCATACCCACAGCCCCCTTATTATTATGTTGCCTCAGCACAGGGGTCTGGATTGGATGACCTCTCAAGGTTCCTTCCAGCCCTACATTTCTGTGATTGAATGATTCCTGGCCAATGCAGAGCAGAGTTTTTAACACTGAGGCTAATTACCCACTGGAAAAATTGATCAAAGATTGTGGTGAATTCTCAGTCACTCACAATTTTTAAAATCAAGATTGGATGTTCTAAAAAATTGGCTCCAGGAATTATTTTGGGGAAGTTCTATGGCTTGTGAAAAACAGAAAATCAGACTAGATGATTACAACAGTCCTTGGAACTATGACTTTTTGAAAAAAAAATGGCATCTAAAATTTCACAGCAGTTTCCAACTATTTGTCAACCAGCTGGCTGAAGTGGCTAAAAATGTTGAACAAAAGAGAGAATTGAAAAAAAAAAAATGCTCATGAAATTTGGTCTCTTGATTTGGACCAAATATACAGCTAACTTGCATGCATCATTTCACCATGGCATTTCCCAAGATAATTTGATCACTAAGAAACTCATCCATCCTGCAAGTCTTACTCGGGCAAAACTCCCAGCAAAATTAAAGTAAATCTGCCGGAGGAAGGAAGTTAGGACTGCAGGGTAAAGCTACTGAAGTTGTTGATTTCAATGAGGCATTAAGAGATCATTACTGTGTTTGCAGTTGGAAGGTCTTGTGTACAGAAGCACACCTGCTGCCACGCTATATTCATTTTCATTACATGCTTTGAGCCCAGCATACTTCAGCTGAAAACTGCCTTTGGAGTTACTGTTTGGCTGGGGAACTAATTAAATAATGTACAATACATACAGATATTGTAAGCATTTTTATTCAACTTAATTAAATTCTACATTCCCAAAGTTAATGCAAGAACATTTAATTTTTCAGATTCACCATTTAAGCAGAAACAACTATTTTTTTTATTAAGGCCAACTCTTTAATTTCTAATAGCCGAATTGATAAATGTTGGTTATTTGTGAATGGTCCAGACACAAACAAATTGAGTCACTGGTAACAATTCCTTAAAGAAATTAATTTTAAGGGCAAATAAACTTAATTGAAAGTAAGTCTATAGGGCTTTCCCCTCTCCTGGCATGTTTAAATTGGCTTCTTTATTCATTCCATTGTACACTTGTAGGATTGCCAGCCAACAGCATGTCTGTGCCCGAATAGGTTACAAAACAATGGCAGGTTTCACCCAAAGCATAGAAATTGACTGGTTTTACCGTGCATGTGGCAGTTCTCTGCATCCCCTACAGTATCCCACAAATGAACCTGCAACATCCAGCAAAATGCACTCTTTGTATTAGTAGTATCATGGGAGAGCCCTCAACCGAGACTGGGGGCCCCTTGTGGCAGTGTTGTCCCGACATGTAGTAAGGGATACTCTCTGCACCAAGGAGCTTACAATCTAAGCAAACAAAGGCTGCGTTATCTTCCTGAGGCAAGGAGAAAGTCAACAGACCCACAGAGGCCTGTTGACTTCCATTGAAATCTGTAGAATTTAGGTGCCTGAATAGCTCCATGAAGCTGGGGCCAAGTGACTTGTCCAGGTCACACATGGAGCTTCTGGGAGAGTCAGGGATTGAACCCACATCTCCAGACCAGTGCCTAACACAAGACCCTCAGCAAAGCTCTTAAGTACCTGCCTAACTTCAAGCAAGTCAATGGGATTGTTATGGCATCCACTCATCGGACTGGCGGCACCTCCTCCTGGTGGCTCTGGGGATTAGCTCTTGCCAGGTGCTGCCCTCCTTTGGCAGTGTCTCTACCCATTGTCTCTTTCATCCTGCAGCCCCTCTCACTCCCAGAGCTGCAGTTTCCTGTTTGTGGCTTGGCCCTCCGGCCAGGTCACTAAGGTTCTCCCCTTCCAGGGGAACCAAAGTCCTTCTGGACCAGCTGTCCCTGGCATCTCTAGTGCCCTGTACCACTCCCCAGTGGCTGGTAGGAGAACCCAGGCCTGCCCTCTACACTGGGTTCCAGCCCAGGGATCTATAACAAGCTGCCAAGGTCTGTATAGTCCTACCCCTGGCTACTGTTTTCCTGGGCTTCCTCCTACTCATCTGGCTTCCACCTTCCTGGGTTTGCCAGTCCAAGCTCCCTTCTCCCAGGGAGTGACTGCAGACTACTTCCTGACAGCCTCTGGCTGCGCACAGCTCCTGGGTTTTATATAGGCCCTGTTCCTGCCCAGCTGAGAGCCATTTCCAGTTAGTGGCCTGCTCCCTGTCTCCTTCCTCAGGTGCAGCCTGGGCAGTTAATTGGCCTGCCTACCCACTTTAACCCCTCCAGGCCTGGTGTGGGGTGGGCACCCCATCACAGGGACTACTCACATGCTTAAAGTTAGTCATCTGCTTAAATACCTTGCTCCATCAAGGCCTAACTGAGTTTTCAGATGATTTGCTTTAAAGGCTTTGTAGCTTTAGATAGTTCTGAATGTTGCTGAAAATCCTGATTTGTGCATCGTTTTCCTGCCCTTATGGCCCTTTGAATTTGGAAGTGCCGTTAATTGTTTCTAATTAAGTTGCGAGGTATGTTTACCAAGGAACCCCACTACATGGCTGGCAGTCACATGGTTGCCAAGAGCTTTGGTGGTGTGATAAGACTGCCAGTGTTGGACAGACTGAACATCCAGTTAGACCATCTTAAGGACCTAGCTAGAGATCGATCCCGGTGGTGCTCGACCTGTAAGGAGGTTGTATTCCTTTGGGATTTGCTATGATGGTGATGAATTAAATTACTGTCCCCTCAGGGATTTTACACATTGGACCATCTTTCCTCTGGAGAGCATGTTCCAAGATGGGCCGTTAGTATGTGTGACGGGGTGTCTATCCCACAGTGTTGGTTAAAGGGTTAATGTGCTCTGGAGAGGCCAATTGACCCCACCTGGCTGCAACTGGAGCCAGGCGTAATTACAGATGAAGCAGAGACTTCTGGCAGGAGGTGTGGAGAGACATGTAGCTGCCACTGGGGGTGAAGCGGACTCCAGTGGTGAACCCTGAGAGATGGGCAGGATCCAGACTTCTAGGGAGAGACCCTGGGAAAGGTGTTCAGTAGAGGAACAGAACAAGGGGACTGTTGCGGGGTATGCGCACCCCATCTCCCTTTCGGGGCGGGGTTGTGATACCACCACTGTTACAGTCTCTCCTACTGCCTTCAGGCCAAAAGCGGCCAGAGTCACTTCCAGCAGCCCCTGCGTTCAGGGCAGTGTGGCCTAGTGGCCAGACTCAGTTACAGTGGCCCTTGCATTCAGGGCAGCGTGGTCTAGCAGCTAGAGTCAATATAACCGCCCTCAGGCACAGGGCAATATGGCCTAGCAGCCAGGGTCCATATAGCAGCCCTCTGGTATGGGGTAATGCAGCCCGATGGCCAATGTCAATATAACAGCCTTTGGGTACAGGGCAGTGCGACCCAACAGCCAGAGTCAATATCACAGCCCCTAGGTGCAGGGCAGTGAGGCTCAATGGCCAGTATCCAGGGAAGAGAAAGGGGCTGCCACCAAGGGGGTGGCAGCCTGGGTAGGGAGGCCTGGGCCCGCCCGACTCCACTGGGCCTTGACCCAGGGCCCTGACAGTGGCGGAGTGGTCCACCGCACGGTCGGCAGGGTTTCTCACTGAAACACTCTGACCTCACTCAATGGGAGGTACCACTCGTGCATCCTCCCTGGGTCACTTCCTACCATGTTTCCAGGAATCATAATCCATTGAGCATCAGGGTTCCCGGGCTCTTCAGTGCGGGTGATTCCCTGCGGTTCCATCGGCCACAGCCCTCCGGTCTGGCTCTCAGGGTCTCCAGTTCCCGTAGGCAAAGGCTGTGCTGGCTCTTTAGCTGGAGCTTTTGTCCAAGGTCCTTCCCCTCCAGCGGTCAGCCTAGAATGAGCTGGGCGGCTCCCTTTTATACTGAGGCAGTAGTTGGCACATGCCCAGCATGGTCTGAGGGGCGGGACTTCCGCCGCCCATAGTGTGGGGTTAACCCTCTCTTGTCCAGTGCGAGGTATGCACACCCCATCATAGGGATGTTTAGTGCTTTGAAAAGTCAAGCCCGAGGAGGGCAGAAGTTGGTTTAAGTTTGTATTTTTGGTTTGGGATGTATTGGGGGGTTTCAGGGGAGAGACCTGCGAGAAGGGAGAGACCTAGAGAGGTTGTGGGAGAGGCCAGCAGACATGCTAGGAAAAGGTCCAGGGAGGCAGCAGCAAGGAATCACATGGAGCACCTTGGCTGCTGGTTATATGGTTCCTGGGCTGGACCAGTGTAGAGGTGTCCCTACCAGCCATGGAGAATGAGGTCTGAAGCCCCCTGACGCTAGGGGATAAGGAAAATTGAAAGCCCTGAGAGAAGGGTGTAAAGATCATGGGGCCCAGAGCCAGAGGCCAGAGACCTGACACAAGTTCTTGGAATGATGTGTTGGACTTTTTTTGTTTGCTGGACTCTCTGTTACCCCAGAAAACGTGAGACAGAGTCTGGCCTGGCTGGAGGGCTGAGTCATGAGAAGAGGCAGACCACCGTAGCATTGCAGATGCTGTCGGCAAAGGATGTGAGAGAGGAGGTTGCTGCCAGGCCTAGCCACGAGGGAGCCCCTCAGCAGTGAATCACCCCTTCTACAGTGTGGAGCCAGTCAGCAGTGGTGCCCACAACCTACAACTCCACAATCTCTTGAATATTTGGAAATGCTTCTGAATCCAGTGTTTTCCTTTGAAAACGAAACTGTTGTGCTAAATGCAGCCCTGTAACTAGGCAGAACTCTGTTGTTTCAAAGGAGTTGCCTCTGGGCTGGATCTGGCCCTCAAATTCATATTCAAACTCAACAAAAGCGCCTACACTTTTGACATTCACCCACTGTGAATCCAGCTACACAAGTACGGAGTTGAATGGCTTCATGATGGTTTACCTGGCAGGCAGCTGCCAAGAGCTGTTTAGAGAAAGTGGAACATTTTCTCATGAACATTTTTTCCTGCCTCTTTCAACATTTGAAAAAAAACCCCGAGCTGTACAACTGTACCAAAATGCGACGAGGCATGCGGCAAATCTGAGCGGCCCTGGGAAGGGTTACTTCCGTCTTGCTTGGGCTCTCGGTTTGTGCAGAACAGAAACATGCTGCTGGTGCACTGATACCATTGTCTATCCTGCTGACCAGCACAGTTTCTTCGTGCTCCTCCGTCTGCCTATCTGCATCCCTCTGTTGCCCCTTGTCTTGTACTTAGAGCAGGGACTGTCTCTCTCTTTTACGTTTGGGCCGCGTGTAGCACAGTGTGGTCCTGGCCCACGACTACAAGGCAAATAGTAACAAGATGATGAACGTAACTACAGAAAGGGCCTGATCGAAAATCAATGCAAGTCTATGGAAAGACTCAGGGTATGTCTACACTACGGAATAAGGTCGAATTTATAGAAGTCGATTTTTTAGAAATCGGTTTTATATATTCGAGTGTGTGTGTCCCCACAGAAAATGCTCTAAGTGCATTAAGTGCATTAACTCGGCAGAGTGCTTCCACAGTACCGAGGCTAGAGTCGACTTCCGGAGTGTTGCACTGTGGATAGCTATCCCACAGTTCCCGCAGTCTCCGCTGCCCTTTGGAATTCTGGGTTGAGATCCCAATGCCTGATGGGGCTAAAACATTGTCGCGGGTGGTTCTGGGTAAATATCGTCAGGCCCCCCTTCCCTCCCTCCCTCCGTGAAAGCAAGGGCAGACAATCATTTTGCGCCTTTTTTCCTGAGTTACCTGTGCAGACGCCATACCATGGCAAGCATGGAGCCCGCTCAGGTAACCGTCACCCTATGTCTCCTGGGTGCTGGCAGACGCGGTACGGCATTGCTACACAGTAGCAGCAACCCCTTGCCTTGTGGCAGCAGACGGTGCAATACGACTGGTAGCCGTCCTCGTCGTGTCCGAGGTGCTCCTGGCTACGTCGGCTGGGAGTGCCTGGGCAGACATGGGCACAGGGACTAAATTTGAAGTGACTTGACCAGGTCATTCTCTTTAGTCCTGCAGTCAGTCCTACTGAACCATCTTATGGTGAGCAGGCAGGTGATACGGATTGCTAGCAGTCGTACTGTACCATCTTCTGCCGCGCAGGCAAGAGATGAGGATGGCTAGCAGTCGTACTGTACCATCTTCTGCCAAGCAGCCATGAGATGTGGATGGCATGCAGTCCTTCTGCACCATCTGCTGCCAGCCAAAGATGTAAAAGATAGATGGAGTGGATCAAAACAAGAAATAGACCAGATTGGTTTTGTATTCATTTGCTTCCCCCCCGCCCCCATCTAGGGGACTCATTCCTCTAGGTCACACTGCAGTCACTCACAGAGAAGGTGCAGCGAGGTAAATCTAGCCATGTATCAATCAGAGGCCAAGCTAACCTCCTTGTTCCAATAAGAACAATAACTTAGGTGCACCATTTCTTATTGGAACCCTCCGTGAAGTCCTGCCTGAAATACTGCTTGATGTAAAGCCACCCCCTTTGTTGATTTTAGCTCCCTGAAGCCAACCCTGTAAGCTGTGTCGTCAGTCGCCCCTCCCTCCGTCAGAGCAATGGCAGACAATCATTCCGCGCCTTTTTTCTGTGCGGACGCCATACCAAGGCAAGCATGGAGGCCGCTCAGCTCACTTTGGCAATTAGGAGCACATTAAACACCACACGCATTAATTATCCAGAAGTATATGCAGCACCAGAACCTGGCAAAGCGATACCGGGCAAGGAGGCGATGTCAGCGCGGTCACGTGAGTGATCAGGACATGGACACAGATTTCTCTGAAAGCCTGGGCCCTGCCAATGCATGCATCATGGTGCTAATGGGGCAGGTTCATGCTGTAGAACGCCAATTCTGGGCTCGGGAAACAAGCACAGACTGGTGGGACCAGATAGTGTTGCAGGTCTGGGATGATTCCCAGTGGCTGCGAAACTTTTGCATGCGTAAGGGCACTTTCATGGAACTTTGTGACTTGCTTTCCCCTGCCCTGAGGCGCATGAATACCAAGATGAGAGCAGCCCTCACAGTTGAGAAGCGAGTGGCGATAGCCCTGTGGAAGCTTGCAACGCCAGACAGCTACTGGTCAGTTGGGAATCAATTTGGAGTGGGCAAATCTACTGTTGGGGCTGCTGTGATGTAGCCCACGCAATCAAAGATCTGCTGATATCAAGGGTAGTGACCCTGGGAAATGTGCAGGTCATAGTGGATGGCTTTGCTGCAATGGGATTCCCTAACTGTGGTGAGGCCATAGACGGAACCCATATCCCTATTTTGGCACCGGAGCACCAAGCCGCCAAGTACATAAACCGCAAGGGGTACTTTTCAATAGTGCTGCAAGCTCTGATGGATCACAAGGGACGTTTCACCAACATCAACGTGGGATGGCCGGGAAAGGTACATGACGCTTGCATCTTCAGGAACTCTGGTCTGTTTCAAAAGCTGCAGGAAGGGACTTTATTCCCAGACCAGAAAATAACTGTTGGGGATGTTGAAATGCCTATATGTATCCTTGGGGACCCAGCCTACCCCTTAATGCCATGGCTCATGAAGCTGTACACAGGCAGCCTGGACAGTAGTCAGGAGCTGTTCAACTACAGGCTGAGCAAGTGCAGAATGGTGGTAGAATGTGCATTTGGACGTTTAAAGGCACGCTGGCGCAGTTTACTGACTTGCGTAGACCTCAGCGAAACCAATATTCCCACTGTTATTACTGCTTGTTGTGTGCTCCACAATATCTGTGAGAGTAAGGAGGAGATGTTTATGGCAGGGTGGGAGGTTGAGGCAAATCGCCTGGCTGCTGGTTACGCGCAGCCAGAGACCAGGGTGGTTAGAAGAGCACAGGAGGGCGCGGTATGCATCAGAGAAGCTTTGAAAACCAGTTTCATGACTGGCCAGGCTACGGTGTGAAAGTTCTGTTTGTTTCTCCTTGATGAAACCCCCCGCCCCTTGGTTCACTCTACTTCCCTGTAAGCTAACCACCCTCTCCTCCTCCCATCAATCACCGCTTGCAGAGGCAATAAAGTCATTGTTGCTTCACATTCATGCATTCTTTATTCATTCATCACACGAATAGGGGGATGACTACTAAGGTAGCCCAGGAGGGGTGGTGGAGGAGGGAAGGAAAATGCCACACAGCACTTTAAAAGTTTACAACTTTAAAATTTATTGAATGACAGCCTTCTTTTTTTCGGGCAATCCTCTGTGGTGGAGTGGCTGGTTGGCCGGAGGCCCCCCCACCGTGTTCTTGGGCGTCTGGGTGTGGAGGCTATGGAACTTGGGGAGGAGGGCGGTTGGTTACACAGGGGCTGTAGTGGCAGTCTGTGCTCCAGCTGCCTTTGCTGCAGCTCAACCATACACTGGAACATACTGGTTTGGTCCTCCAGCAGCCTCAGCATTGAATCCTGCCTCCTCTCATCATGCTGCCGCCACATCTGAGCTTCAGCCCTGTCTTCAGCCCGCCACTTACTCTCTTCAGCCCGCCACCTCTCCTCCCGGTCATTTTGTGCTTTCCTGCACTCTGACATTATTTGCTTCCACACATTCGTCTGTGCTCTGTCAGTGTGGGAGGACAGCATGAGCTCGGAGAACATTTCATCGCAAGTGCGTTTTTTTTTTCTTTCTAAGCTTCACTAGCCTCTGGGAAGGAGAAGATCCTGTGATCATTGAAACACATGCAGCTGGTGGAGAAAAAAAAACGGGACAGCGGTATTTAAAAAGACACATTTTATAAAACAGTGGCTACACTCTTTCAGGGTAAACCTTGCTGTTAACATTACATACATAGCACATGTGCTTTCGTTACAAGGTCGCATTTTGCCTCCGCCCACCGCGTGGCTACCCCCTCAACCTTCCCCCCTCCCTGTGGCTAACAGCGGGAAACATTTCTGTTTAGCCACAGGCAAACAGCCCAGCAGGAATGGGCTCCTCTGAGTGGTCCCTGAAGAAAAGCACTCTATTTCAACCAGGTGACCATGAATTATATCTCACTCTCCTGAGGATAACACAGAGAGATAAAGAACGGATGTTGTTTGAACGCCAGCAAACATACACTGCAATGCTTTGTTGTACAATGATTCCCGAGTACGTGTTACTGGCCTGGAGTGGTAAAGTGTCCTATCATGAAGGACGCAATAAGGCTGCCCTCCCCAGAAACCTTTTGCAAAGGCTTTGGGAGTACATCCAGGAGAACCGCAAATGCCAGGGCAAAGTAATCCTTTCACATGCTTGCTTTTAAACCATGTATAGTATTTTAAAAGGTACACTCACCGGAGGTCCCTTCTCCGCCTGCTGGGTCCAGGAGGCAGCCTTGGGTGGGTTCGGGGGGTACTGGCTCCAGGTCCAGGGTGAGAAATAGTTCCTGGCTGTCGGGAAAACCGGTTTCTCCGCTTGCTTGCTGTGAGCTATCTACAGCCTCATCATCATCATCTTCTTCATCCCCAAAACCTGCTTCCGTATTGCCTCCATCTCCATTGAAGGAGTCAAACAACACGGCTGGGGTAGTGGTGGCTGAACCCCCTAAAATGGCATGCAGCTCATCATAGAAGCGGCATGTTTGGGGCTCTGACCCGGAGCGGCTGTTCGCCTCTCTGGTTTTCTGGTAGGCTTGCCTCAGCTCCTTCAGTTTCACGCAGCACTGCTTCAGGTCCCTGTTATGGCCTCTGTCCTTCATGCCCTGGGAGATTTTGACAAAGGTTTTGGCATTTCGAAAACTGGAACAGAGTTCTGATAGCACGGATTCCTCTCCCCAAACAGCGATCAGATCCCGTACCTCCCGTTCGGTCCATGCTGGAGCTCTTTTGCGATTCTGGGACTCCATCATGGTCACCTCTGCTGATGAGCTCTGCATGGTCACCTGCAGCTTGCCACGCTGGCCAAACAGGAAATGAGATTCAAAAGTTCGTGGTTCTTTTCCTGTCTACCTGGCCAGTGCATCTGAGTTGAGAGTGCTGTCCAGAGCGGTCACAATGGAGCACTCTGGGATAGCTCCCAGAGGCCAATACAGTTGAATTGTGTCCACAGTACCCCAAATTCGAGCCGGCAAGGCTGATTTAAGCGCTAATCCACTTGTCAGGGGTGGAGTAAGGAAATCGATTTTAAGAGCCCTTTAAGTCGAAATAAAGGGCTTCATCGTGTGGACGGGTGCAGGTTTACATCGATTTAATGCTGCTAAATTCGACCTAAAGTCCTAGTGTAGCCCAGGGCTTAGTGACTGGCATGAGTAGAGCTATTCGCATAACTGACTTTGTCGGTTCACTGGCAATTCCAAAAATTGACAAGATTATGTTTTGCGTCAGTAGTGAAAAAATGAAATTTTTGGTGAATTGAAAAGTTAAAGAAAAAGTCAGCATTCCAGGTCAAGCAAAACGTTTCATTCAACCTGAAATTAAATGTTTCATTTTTATTTCAAGTGGTGAGAGAGAGAAACAAAATTTCAAAATGAAAAGTGGTTTTGAATGGAAAATTCAAAATGTTTCATTTCAAAAATGTCAAAATGAAACGTTTAAACATTTTCAGAGTATTTCTCTCAAACAGGAACACTTCAGCAAAATCGACACAAATTCGTGAAACATTTCAGTGTTACTGAATCTGCATTTTTTTGCCAGAAATATTTTTTTTGCCTAGCTCTAGTTGTGAGTAATAATTCACTAGGCACCAGCAAGACACCTGGAGAAGGGAATGAAAAGTTCCATCAAGAAAATGCTGTTTCATTGAGGATTTGCTCAGAATGTGACTCACTAATTGCTCTGAGAACCGTTGAAAGTGTTGCTTTTGAGAGACTGCCATCATGAGACACAAAAACCACTGGTGTGGCAGTAGAGAGCAGGGCATCAGGGGAATTGCCAAAGCATGAATCGAGACCACTTTAAATCTTGATCAGGTAAGAAACACTCCAAAAGATAAAGTTCTGCACAGTGTCCAGCCTTCTGCTTTGGAGTGGAGAAGGAGCTCTGGTAAAGGAGCAGCAGCTGGTAAAGCAACTATCTGCAATATTGTCAGCTCAGATTCCCACTTAACAATGAAGTATATAAGTAATCAGGTGTAATATCCCAGCACAGAACTAATAATTAATGGTAATGTCTTTTTATTAAATATGCAGATGTAGCCCCTGGGAACATTGCCCAAATGCCATGATGGGCCATGGCGTCTGATACATGCTTGCAATATAACTTGTATTATGCGCTTTAATAATTCATTTTACATTAGGTAAACAAAGAAAACCTTGCAAGGCATCTTAAAGTCATCTGGATCCACCTCTTTCAGCAGAACCAGTGAAATGCATGAAAGGGCCAGGGAGGGGGGGTTCTGCGCGGAATGCACCATCTCTGCTCAGTCACACTTGTGCAAGAGAGTATGAAGCACTGTTGCACTGGGCCAGGTGCATCTCACACCTGCTTTGCAGAGTTTCAGGTGAGTACACAGGTACAGGGCAATGAGCAGTCATGCCCAGTGTAAGACAGCTCTTCTCTAGAGGGATCTATCTAGCTATGTCAAGGGTTCAACTGATCTCTCTCTGAGTCTGAGGCAAAGCCCACTCAAGTCAAAGGGAGCCCTGAGCTTGCATTCCTTGTGCCCTTAGTGCCCTGCTTATCTCCAGGCTGGGCTTGTTGCCCTGGATTTGAGGGGTGTGTATACACCAGAATGTGATCAAGCTAATTGCGACCATATTATGTACACTCAGCCACTAGGAATTAATGAAATGGAACACCACATAGTTAACAGTTAAGAGCCAGGATGGGCAGGGATGGTGTCCCTAGCCTTCGTTTGTCAGAAGCTGAGAATGGGCGACAGGGAATGGATAATTTGATGATTACCTGTTCCGGGGAGCCTGGCATTGGCCACTGTCAGAAGACAGCATACTGGACTACATGGACCTTTGGTCTGACCTAGTATGGCCATTCTTATGTTCTTAATTGGAAAGTAGGCTTTTAGATATAAGGTCAAAAACTAGCTGACAGTTTCTGCTAATCAGAATAGGAGGAGGGGACAGAGAAGTAAACAACTGAGAATGAAAGAAGGTAAGTGGATGGAAACCTTGAGTCTAGACGCTTCTGATATTAGAAAGTTTATTGAAAGTGATGATTCAGTATGGGTCATTATGACCTATGTGTTTTGTAGAAGTTAGTTATAAAAGATTAGTTAATAGAGTGTACTTTGGAGCCATCCTCTGAAGCCATCTTGAGAGACCTTTTTCCTGACACCTTTTCTCCTCAGCAGGTGAGCAACTGGCCACTGCACACCTGCTGTTAAGTATTCAGTACCATTCCAGATGTTAGGCAAATATCTGGGATGTTCTAAAACCTATTGATTATGTTTGTGTGTGGATAGTTGTCTGGGCGAGTTACAGCATTTAGCTTATGGTAGTCCACGCAAAAAAGTATCTCCCCATCTGGTTTGGGAACTAGAACCACTGGAGATGCTTGATTTCCTTTTTTAACAAAGTAAGTGATTTGGTGGAATGTAGTGGATATAAAATACCTGGACTTCTTCAGCAAGGCTTTAGACACAGTCCCACATGACAATCTGATAAGTAAACTGGAGAAATACTGGCTCGGCAGAACTACCATTAAGTGGATACATAATTGGTTAAACAACCGCAAACAAAGAATAGCTATTAATGTAATGTTATTAATGACCTTGGTGTAGGAATTGAGAGCACAGTAATCAAATTTGCAGATGACACAAAGCTGGAGGGGTTGTCAACACTTTGGACACTAGAGCTAAAATTCAAAGGGATCTTGATAAATTGGAGAACTGGGTTATTGATGACGAAATTAAATTAAGCAAAGACAAATATAAGGTGCTACACTTTGGGAAGAAAAAAATTCACAAAAACCAAATTGGGGATAATGGACTCGGCAGGAGCACTGCTGAGAAGGATCTGGGAATTGTGGTGGAACACAACCTCCACATGAGTCAACAATGTGATGCTGTTGCAAAAAAAGCAAATGCAATTTCAGGTTGCATTAACAGAGGCATAACATGCAAGTCACGGGAGGTAATAGTACCTCTCTACTCTGGGCTGGTTAGGCCTCAGCTGGAGTACTGTGTCCAATTTTGATCACCGCTGTTTAGAAAGGATGTAGAGAAACTGGAAAGGATCCAGAGGTGAGTGACAAAGATGATCAGAGGGTTGGAATGCAAGTCATACGAGCAAAGACTGCAGGAACTGGGTATGTTTAGTTTGGAAAAGAGGAGATTAAGGGGGGACATGATAGTGGTCTTCAAATGCTTGAAAGGTTGCCATAAAAAAAAAAGATGGAGAAAAGTTGTTCTCTCTTGCCGGAAAGGGCAGAAGAAGAAGCAATGGGTTCAAACTACAGCATAGCAGATTTAGATTAAATCTCCAGAAAAACTTCTTAACTGTAAGAAAATTAGAACAATGGAATGGATGCCTCAGGAGGTCGTGGAAGCTCCTTCACTGGAGATTTTCAAAAGGAGGTTGTCACCATGCCTCTGTGGGTCACAACTGAGAATACCAAATTCAGGACAAGCTGCTGGGAAAAAGGGCAGACACACCCCAAAACTGATGGTTATTGTTCCATGAGATACACCAAACCAGCAACAAAAGTAAACTTCTGACTCACCATTCTGGCTAACAAGACATCAGAAATGCAGCCTCCTTAGGTATTCCAGTCCTGGATTCAACACCCAGACACTAGACTTAATGATGAGTGGTTATTTAAAACCAATTTCATCAACCAAAGGCTTGATTAAGCCATTTAGGTTTTTTGCCCCCACTACTCCCCTTGGAAGGCTGTTCTGGAACTTCACTCCTCTGATGGTCAGAAACCTTCATCTAATTTCAAGCCTAAATTTGTTGATGGCCAGTTTAGATCCATTTGTTCTTGTGTCAACACTGGTGCTTAACTTAAACACCAGGGAGGGAGAGGAGTTATTTATCCTGCTGATATATTTATAGAGAGCAATCATATCTCTACTCAGCCTTTGTTTGGTTAGGCTATGCAAGCCAAGCTCCTTGAGTCTCCTCTCATAAGATAGAAAGAAAAGGAGTACTAGTGGCACCTTAGAGACTATCCAATTTATTTGAGCATAAGCTTTCGGCTGTAGCTCACGAAAGCTCATGCTCAAATAAATTGGTTAGTCTCTAAGGTGCCACTAGTACTCCTTTTCTTTTTGCAAATACAGGCTAACACGGCTGCTACTCTGAAACCTCTCATAAGGTAGGTTTTCCATTCCTCTGAGCACCCTAGTAGCCCTTCTCTGTACCTGTTCCAGTTTGAATGAATCTTCCTTAAACATGGGAGACTAGAACTGCACACACTATTCCAGGTGAGGTCTCACCACTGCCTTGTATAAGGGTACTAAAACCTCCTTATCTCTACTGGAAATACCTCGCCTGATGCATCCCAAGACCGCATTAGCTTTTTTCACAGCCATATCACATTGGCCGCTCATAGTCATCCTATGATCAACCAATACTCCAAGGTCCTTCTCCTCCTCCGTTACTTCTAATTGATGTGTCCCCAGCTTATAACTAAAATTCTTGTTATTAATCCCTAAATGCATGACCTTACACTTCTCACTATTAAATTTCATCCTATTACTATTACTCCAGTTTACAAGGTCACCCACATCTTCCTGTATGATATCCCTGTCCTTCTCTAAATTGGCAATACCTCCCAGCTTTGTATCATCCGCAAACTTTATTAGCACACTCCCACTTTTTGTGCCGAGGTCAGTAATAAAAAGATTAAATAAGATTGGTCCCAAAACCGATCCTTGAGGAACTCCACTGATAACCTTCCTCCAGCCTGACAGTTCACCTTTCAGTCAGACCCGTTGTAGTCTTCCCTTTAACCAATTCCTTATCCACCTTTCAATTTTCATATTGATCCCTATCTTTTCCAATTTAACTAATAATTCCCCATGTGGCACAGTATCAAACGCCTTACTGAAATCTAGGTAAATTAGATCCACTGCATTTCCTTTGTCTAAAAAAATCTGTTACTTTCTCAAAGAAGGAGATCAGGTTGGTTTGGCACGATCTACCTTTTGTAAAACCATGTTGTGTTTTGTCCCATTTACCAATGACGTCAATGTCCTTAACTACCTTCTCCTTCAAAATTTTTTCCAAGACGTTGCACACTACAAATGTCAAATTAACAGGCCTATAGTTACCCAGATCACCTTTTTCCCCTTTCTTAAAAATAGGAACTATGTTAGCAATTCTCCAGTAATACGGTACAACCCCTGAGTTTACAGATTCATTAAAAATTCTTGGTAATGGGCTTGCAATTTCATGTGCCAATTCCTTTAATATTCTTGGATGAAGATTATCTGCCCCCCCCCCCCCGATTTAGTCTCATTAAGCTGTTCGAGTTTTGCTTCCTCCTCAGATATGGTAATATCTACCTCCATATCCTCATTCTAGTAGTTCTAGTTCCTCCATTTTGTTACCCAGGTTCCTTGCATTAGTGTATAGACATCTTAGTTGTTCTGCTTGGCTTTGCCCAAATTCCTCTTCCAATTAGGTACAGTGATCCTACTGCCAGTATTGCCTACCTGACTGCTACTGTCATTCGTATTGGTGTTATCTTTTCTCATGTCCATTCTTCTACCCCCTGTTGTTCCTTTCTGCATTGCTATATCTTCTCTCAAATTTCCTCCCACTCAATGCTAGAAACAGGCATAGAGATTCCATAAGCATCTCCCAACCATCTCCTCCGAATTCCTAGTTTAAAGCTCTTTTAATCAGTTGTGTCAACCTCCATCCCAGAAGTCGATTTCCCTCCAAATTCAGGGGGAGTCCATCCCATGAGAACTGTCCCCTGCCCATGAATGTCTCCTAGTGGAGAAACATCCCAAAGCCCTCCTTATAGCACCACTGCCTGAGCCAGCATCATAATCTTGTCTTGCCTTCGTTCTCCTCCTCTAGGGACCATAGAAACCCACTGAAGATCACCTGAGCCTCCATTTCTTTAAGTGTCTTCCCCAGCCTGGCAGAGTCTCCCTTGATGCGTTCCAGTGAGAATCTAGAAGTGGATTCTTTCCAGCTTCCATTAGGATCCTCTTCAGCCACAGGCCCACGCCCTTTTTCTTAGCTCCTGGCAGACAGCGCACCCCTCTGTGCTCTGGATCAGCTCTGGTGACTAGGCTTGTCCATTCTTCTTAGTAGGGTGCCTCCAACTGCATAGACCTGCCTCTTCCTGGTGTTGGTGCGATTCTCCAGCCTTCTGTTCTTTCTGGCTGCAACTCCTCTTCTCTTTTGTTTTCACTTGCAAACTTCTGCGAGTCATCCTCTGTCCTCCTGGGACTCAGAACTCTGGCTATTTCCATTGACTCTTCCCTTCCTTGTAGGACTAGACACTCTTTTCTTCTTCCTTGCCCTCCCGCCTTCTGTGACTGCCTGCTCTGGCCCTTCTTCATTTCCAACTCAGCAACCCTGTCCTGAACTCTGTTTCTCCTTCACAGGCTGGTTCTTGCAGTCACATGCTTCCACTGGCCACTTTCCTCACCCAGCAGCCTCCCCTCACAGTTCTCCATTCCAGCTTGCATCTGCAAGTCTTGAATTTTCCTTTCACCTTCCCTCCATCATCTGCTCAAATCCCCTTAGAAACTTAAGCATAGTTTCCACCTGCATCTCCAAACCTCTGATTTTCTCTTCCCTCAGCTTTGTCAGGAAGCACTTCATACCAACAAAACACTTTTCAGGGACCCCCTCCAGGATAACGTACATGCTGCAGCTTCTACATCCAGTCATCTTCACCATCTCTTCCATTCCTTGGGTCACTACCACAGCTGCCTCTGTAGTTCTCATAGCCTAAGCTCCTGTCGCAGAGAAAAAAGAAAACACACACAAACAGAACATTCCCCTCCCCCCAGTTCCCCTTACAAATTCCCACTCTCACTCCCCCATTTCCAGCTCTGTTTGCTGGCTTCTGTGCCACTGTTCCCACTGTCCCTACTGCAGTCAGACCCTGAGAGGGTGCTAATCAGTAGGGCCATACCAAATTATCTGTCTATTTTGGTCAATTTCACAGTCCTAGGATTTTAAAAATCGTAAATTCCATGTTTTCAGCTATTTAAATCTGAAATTTCATGGTGTTGCCATTGTAAGGGTCCTTACCCCAAAAGGAGCTGTGTGTGTGTGGGGGGGGGGGGGGGAGAGGACAGGGATGTCGCAGAAGTAAGGGTGGAAGTACCATGCCAGGCCATCCTTACTTCTGCACTGCTGCTGGCGGCGGCGCTGCCTTCAGAGCTGGGCGGCTGGAGAGTGGTGGCTGCTGGCTGGGAGCCCAGCTCTGAAGGCAGAGCCACCGCAAACAGCAGCACAGAAGTAAGGATGGCACGGTATGGTCTTGCCACCTTTACTTCTGCGCTGCTGCCTGCAGAGCTGGGCCCTCAGTCAGCAGCCACCGCTCTCCAGCCACCCAGCTCTGAAGGCAGCAGCACAGAAGTAAGGGTGGCATGGTATGGTATTGCCACCCTTCCTTCTGCGCTGCTGCTGGCAGGGCACTGCCTTCAGAGCTGGGCGCTCAGCTAATAGCCTCTGCTCTCCAGCTGGCCAGATCTGAAGGCTGTGCAGAAGTAAGGGTAGCAATACCATGACCCCCCCTAAAATAACCTTGTGACCCTCCTGCAACTCTCTTTTGGGTCAGAACCCCCAATTTGAGAAAGGCTGGTCTCCCCCGTGAAATCTGTATAGTATAGGGTAAAAGCACACAAAAGACAAGATTTCACAGTCCGTGACATGTTTTTCATGGCCCCGAATTTGGTAGGGCCCTGCTAATTAGATATCACATGTCTAAATCCTAGTCTAGACAAAGCCTTTGAGAGATGGACAGGGCCCTAGTCTGGGATTGCGGAGATCCAGGCTCAGTTCCTGGCTCTGACCAGTTGTGTGGTCATTAGCAGGCATTTAGACTTGGGAAACTAGGTTGATGGTTGGTTTTTGCAGCAGAATCAGATTTCTTGGGGCAGGTTGGGAAACAGAATGTAGTTAGTGCAGGGGCAGCCCGGCGTCATAGATGAGTCCCATCTTATAAAGAGGGATTTCACAACCACTGGAAGCCCACGAAGGGGGAAAACAGGATAGTCATCTTAATAAGAGGCCAATTTAAGGGCCCAATCCTGTGCTCTTCATTCCATGAATGCTCCCCTGGGGGGGCCTGGCCCTGTGCACGCCAGCCTGAGTAAGGGGCAGCTGGGAGCTGTATTGTGCCAGAGCAGGACAGGGGCTGATTTGAGTCAAAAGTGCAGTCTGGTCCTAGCTCCCTATTTGCTGCAGAGAGAAGTCATCTGCACCAGCCCTACACTGGGGCAGTTTATTTCCCACGTGGTGTTGGCCCAGTGCATTGGGAGAGTCAAGACTCTTCCCATCCACCTGCTCAGGAGGGGGTGTAGTGGCTTGGTGGCCTCCATACTGCCCTGCACAGCTACACTCACGACTACGGGGCACGTCGCCTGTGTAAAGCAAACACAGTCAGGCACTTGGTGCTGACCCCTCCAGCTGGAACAGTGGCCATCGGGGCCTGTGGGGAACCTCAGACCCTGGACCTTGGTCTGGGAAGGGAGTTCACCCAGCAACACTCTCCCCTACACGGAGTCTGAGCACTCTCATGGGAGGGGAATGAATTACACCTTCTTTGCATGAGGAATGTGTGGAGGGGAAGGGGCAGGAAGGGACAGAGAGGGGAGCTGGGGGCCAGTGGCAGCCCATCTATCAAGGTTCCTTCTCCACTCTGAACTCTAGGGTACAGATATGGGGACCTGCATGAAAGACCCCCTAAGCTTATTCTTACCAGCTTAGGTTAAAAACTTCCCCAAGGTACAAACTTTGCCTTGTCCTTGAACCCTATGCTGCCACCACCAAGCGTGTTCAACAAAGAACAGGGAAAGAGCCCACTTGGAGACGTCTTCCCCCAAAATATCCCCCCAAGCCCTACACCCCCTTTCCTGAGGAAGGCTTGATAAAAATCCTCACCAATTTGTACAGGTGAACACAGACCCAAACCCTTAAATTTTAAGAACAATGAAAAATCAATCAGGTTCTTAAAAGAAGAATTTTAATTAAAGTAAAAGAATCACCTCTGTAAAATCAGGATGGTAAATACCTTACAGGGTAATCAGATTCAAAACATAGAGAATCCCTTTAGGCAAAACCTTAAGTTACAAAAAGACACAAAAACAGGAATATACATTCCATCCAGCACAGCTTATTTTACCAGCCATTAAATAAAAGGAAACCTAACACATTTCTAGCTAGATTACTTACTAACTTAACAGGAGTTGTAAGGCTGCATTCCTGATCTGTTCCCGGCAAAAGCATCACACAGACAGACAAACCCTTTGTTTCCCCCTCCAGCTTTGAAAGTATCTTGTCCCCTCATTGGTCATTTTGGGTCAGGTGCCAGCGAGGTTATCTTAGCTTCTTAACCCTTTACAGGTGAAAGGGTTTTGTCTCTGGCCAGGAGGGATTTTATAGCACTGTATACAGAAAGGTGGTTACCCTTCCCTTTATATTTATGACACCATCATACAGCAGCATGAAGGATACACCTAGTTACAAGTCATGGCTGTGTTACCTTAGTGGGAACACTGTTTGTTCGAGAGCTGGTCAAAATGTGTTCATCTATTTCAATTAAAAATTTTAATTCATTTTTTTAAATGAAGACAAACAGCTAGCTGACCGCAGCAAATACTTTCATTTTGGTCAAAATTATCCAGTTTTCAATTAAAATTTTTGATTGTTTATCCCACCTCCCCATTTTCTTGTGCAAAATATAGGGGGAAGGCAGAACGAGGTGGGGGTGGGTGTAGAAGGCAGAATCACAGCCAGGGCATCCCCTTATGGCTGGACGTTGCATAGCAGCACTTTTCTTCTCAATGGCCTCTGCCAAAGGTTGCTCTTGTGGTCTCTCTTTGTGTGACTCAGCCCTCCAGCTAGGTCACGTTTTAGTCCCTGCTTTGCAGGGTAACAGGAAGTCCAACAAATAACAGTCCAATGCCTTTACAATAGGTAAGGCCCTCATTCTGGGCGCCATGGTCCTCAGATACTTCTCTCAGGGTTTTAACTCATACTTATGCTCTTGTCGAGACCTTCACAACACCTCACTAGTGGCTGGTAGAGGAAACAAGTCCTCCCCTTACACAGGGTTCCAGTCTAGGGACCCTTTAACCAGCAGCCAGGATCTGCTCCTTCAGTCTCCTTGCAGTTGCCTCCCTGGACTTAGCCTGTCAGCAGGCCTCTCCCACAGTCTGTCTAGGTTCACCCATCTCTCAGGGCCAGGACTTACAGGGCTCTTCCTGGAATCCCCCACTACATCCCCAACCAAAAAGTATCAACTTCTACCTTCCTGAGGCTCAGCCTTTCATCTGTCATAAGCTCCCCTTGTTCTGTTCCTCCATGCAACCCGTCCCAGGGCTCTCTCCCTGGAAGTCTAGATCCTGCCTGTTTGCAAGGGCACATCACCAGTGCCTGCTCCACCCTGGTAGCAGCTCTGTGTCTCCCACAGCCTCTTGCCAGACCTCTCTACTCAGGAAAGGTTCCTGGGCCAACTCTCGCTCCTAGTCTTTCCACTCTCTAATCCCGGACAGAGACTTCAGAATTCCTCTTTCCATGCAACCTCCTTCTGCTCCAGACTCCCTCTCTTATACTTGTCAGCCAGCCCCTTCCCTAGCTATACTTCCTTTCTAGTTAAGCCTGGCCCACCCTCCAAGTGCAGCCAGGTGGGTTAACTGGCTTCTCTCCAGCCCCCATTAACCCTTCACTGCCATGTAAAATAGATACCCCATCACAATGGGAAACACCACCACCCCACCCCGCAAAAAACCCCACTCTTCCAAAACTGAAAAGTTTTGGGGATTCAGTTAACTGAAAAACCCAAACATTCCATGAAAAATTTTAAATGGACAACAATGTTTTGTGGAAAACATATAGCCTTTTCCACCCAGCCTATTTATTTCTGCACGTTCAGCCTTGCATGCGGGTTTTTCTGTGGCCAGTTAGGAATTTCAGGCCATCTCATAGAATCATAGAATCTCAGGGTTGGAAGGGACCTCAGGAGGTCATCTAGTCCAACCCCCTGCTCAAAGTAGGACCAATCCCCAACTAAATCATCCCAACAAGGGCTTTGTCAAGCCTGACCTTAAAAATATCTAAGGAAGGAGATCTCACCACCTCCCTAGGTAACGCATTCCAGTGATTCACCACCCTCATAGTGAAAAAGTTTTTCCTAATATCCAAACTAAACCTCCCCCACTGCAACTTGAGATCATTACTCCTTGTTCTGTCATCAGCTACCACTGAGAACAGTCTAGAGCCATCCGCTTTGGAACCCCCTTTCAGGTAGTTGAAAGCAGCTATCAAATCCCCCCTCATTCTTCTCTTCTGCAGACTAAACAATCCCAGATCCCTCAGCCTCTACTCATAAGTCATGTGTTCCAGTCCCCTAATCATTTTTGTTGCCCTCCGCTGGACGCTTTCCAATTTTTCCACATCCTTCTTGTAGTGTGGGGCCCAAAACTGGACACAGTACTCCAGATGAGGCCTCACCAATGTCGAATAGAGGGGAACGATCACGTCCCTCAATCTGCTGGCAATGCCCCTACTTATACATCCCAAAATGCCATTGGCCTTCTTGGCAACAAGGGCACACTGTTGACTCATATCCAGCTTCTCGTCCACTGTAACCCCTAGGTCCTTTTCTGCAGAACTGCTGCCGAGCCATTTGGTCCCTAGTCTGTAGCAGTGCATGGGGTTCTTCCATCCTAAGTGCAGGACTCTGCACTTGTCTTTGTTAAACCTCATCAGATTTCTTTTGGCCCAATCCTCCAATTTGTCTAGGGCCCTCTGTATCCTATCCCTACCCTCCAGTGTATCTACCTCTCCTCCCAGTTTAGTGTCATCTGCAAACTTGCTGAGGGTGCAATCCACACCATCCTCCAGATCATTTATGAAGATATTGAACAAAACTGGCCCCAGGACTGACCCTTGGGGCACTCCACTTGATACCGGCTGCCAACTAGAAATGGAGCCATTGATCACTACCCATTGAGCCCGACAATCTAGCCAACTTTCTATCCACCTTATAGTCCATTCATCCAGCCCATACTTCTTTAACTTACTGGCAAGAATACTGTGGGAGACAGTGTCAAAAGCTTCGCTAAAGTCAAGGAACAAGATGTCCACCGCTTTCCCCTCATCCACAGAGCCAGTTATCTCGTCATAGAAGGCAATTAGATTAGTCAGGCCATGACTGGCCCTTGGTGAATCCATGCTGACTGTTCCTGATCACTTTCCTCTCCTCTAAGTGCTTCAGAATTGATTCCTTGAGGACTTGCTCCATGATTTTTCCAGGGACTGAGGCGAGGCTGACTGGCCTGTAGTTCCCAGGATCCTCCTTCTTCCCTTTTTTAAAGATGGGCACTACATTAGCCTTTTTCCAGTCGTCCGGGACTTCCCCGGATCGCCATGAGTTTTCAAAGATAATGGCTAATGGCTCTGCAATCACATCCGCCAACTCCTTTAGGACTCTCGGATGCAACGCATCTGGCCCCATGGACTTGTGCACGTCCAGCTTTTCTAAATAGTCCCTAACCACCTCTTTCTCCACAGAGGACTGGTCACCTCCTCTCCATGCTGTGCTGCCTAGTGCAGTAGTCTGGGAGCTGACCTTGTTCATGAAGACAGAGGCAAAAAAAGCATTGAGTACATTAGCTTTTTCCACCTCCTCTGTCACTAGGTTGCCTCCCTCATTCAGTAAGGGGCCCACACTTTCCTTGACTTTCTTCTTGTTGCTAACATACCTGAAGAAACCCTTCTTGTTACTCTTAACATCTCTTGCTAGCTGCAACTCCAGGTGTGATTTAGCCTTCCTGATTTCACTCCTGCAAGCCTGAGCAATATTTTTATACTCATCCCTGGTCATTTTGTCCAATCTTCCACTTCTTGTAAGCTTCTTTTTTGTGTTCAAGATCAGCAAGGATTTCACTGTAAGCCAAGCTGGTCGCCTGCCATATTTACTATTCTTTCTACACATCGGGATGGTTTGTCCCTGCAACCTCAATAAAGTTTCTTTAAAATACAGCCAGCTCTCCTGGACTCCTTTCCCCCTCATGTTATTCTCCCAGGGGATCCTGCCCATCAGTTCCCTGAGGGAGTCAAAGTCTGCTTTTCTGAAGTCCAGGGTCCGTATTCGGCTGTTCTCCTTTCTTCTCTGTGTCAGGATCCTGAACTCAATCATCTCATGGTCACTTCCTCCCAGGTTCCCATCCACTTTAGCTTCCCCTACTAATTCTTCCCAGTTTGTGAGCAGCAGTTCAAGAAAAGCTCTGCCCCTTGTTGCTTCCTCCAGCACTTGCACTAGGAAATTGTCTCCTACCCTTTCCAAAAACTTCTTGGATTGTCTGTGCACCGCTGTATTGCTCTCCCAGCAGATAGCAGGGTGATTGAAGTCTCCCATGAGAACCAGGGCCTGCGATCTAGTAACTTCTGTGAGTTGCCGGTAGAAAGCCTCATCCACCTCATTCCCCTGGTCCGGTGGTCTATAGCAGACTCCCACCATGACATCACCCTTGTTGCTCACACTTCTAAACTTAATCCAGAGACACTCAGGTTTTTCTGCAGTTTCATACTGGAGCTCTGAGCAGTCATACTGCTCCCTTACATACAGTGCAACTCCCCCACCTTTTCTGCCCTGCCTGTCCTTCCTGAACAGTTTATATCCATCCATGACAGTACTCCAGTCATGTGAGTTATCCCACCAAGTCTCTGTTATTCCAATCACATCATAATTCCTTGACTGTGCCAGGACTTCCAGTTCTCCCTGCTTGTTTCCCAGGCTTCTTACATCTCTCCTGCCCCTTGCCCTAACACACATCTGGAGTGGAACAAACATTCTAAACCACTGGTCTAACCCGGGCCCTCAGCAATGCTTTATTACAAAAACAGCCACTGATGCCTTTTGTTTCAATTAAGTTGTTTGTTTCACAACACGGAAAGCGTATCATTTTTCTCTGAGGGTGCAACTAACAAGTGTTGTATGAGCCAGGCACTCTGATAGCTGGAAGTGGGAGAGAAGCCTGGCTAACTCCCTGTGGTTCTTTTATTTGCAAGAAGTGCTGAGAAATACAGCTCTCGCTGCAGCATATTCTGGGGAAGTTTTATTGCTTCCCTTCTCCCAGTCACCTTCTGTGCATTATTTAGGTCCTAAATGTAAAAATAAACACCCTCTCCCGGAGTGGATTCTCCTTTTAAGCCCCGGTAGTTTGATGGCTGCCATCTTGGCTGGCAGACTAAACTAGTGACCTTTTGAGCTGAAAGCCATGAATTTCTAGTGCTCGAGCTAAAGAACTAGCTCCTTGAGCCAAGAGCGGTTACAGACCCATTTCCCGTGTGGGTCAGACCCAGCAGCGGCATGTAGCACACACTAAGTAGTGGGGTACATAAGCATGACTCCATTGGTGTGCCTCAGTGGCTGGGCAGGGCATAGAGCCTATTCAAGGGCATGGGCCTTGGTCTCCTACATGGATCTGAGAGACTTGGGGATGGGCCCTGTGGTTCGTGCCACAGTGGGAAAATGCTGTCCTGCTTCCAGAAAACAGGTGAGGGGAGGATATTGGTGAGGGAACCTCATGGAATGCCCCCCCACCCCATGTTTCTGTAAGGGAGGGGTAGCCTGGCATCAGTAAAATGACTTAGCTGTAGATGCCCTTGTGGCCCAAACCAACTAACACAAGGGGCTCGACCTAGGTTTCTAAGAGCCTTTGGGGCCCCACAGTAGCCTGGCTCTCGGGCTGCCGAACCCCCACCAGCTCCCACTGTTTTTGCTTCAGCATTTGCATTTCACAGAGGATTTGAAATGAGCAGAACTGCCAGACCTGTTCTCCAAAAGGGGATTTTTTTGTTGTTTAAAACCTGAATATCTTCAACTGAAACAGATCCTTTCCCGCACAGAAATTTCCATTCAATCAAAAAGCCTGTTTTTTAAACAAACTTTTCAGACATTTCTAGAGCCTAAATACCCTTTGGATCCTTTAGAAATTCCCATCTGAAAAAAACAGGTGAATCCATGGGTCTGTCCTGTGGGCGCAGTCCTCCAAGATCAGGCCGTCTCGAAACAAGACTCCTTGAGACAAGACCGTGACTCTTCTGATCTTTCGATGGAAGCAGCTGGAAGCCACTAGGCTGGGAGCTGAGGAGACTATTGCCTACTGCGTGTAGATTTCAGAAAACCATTTAACTGCTACCATGCTGCCTTTGAAAATTAAGTTAGGGTTTCCAAAATGGAATCTTTTCCATTGCCCCTGACCTTGCCCAACTTAGCACGCTAAAAAGAAAGAAGCAGAAAGTTTGAAAATGGAATCAGTCACTACTGAGTAGGATGAAGGACACAGGCTGAAGTGAAGAATGCATAAATAAAGTTTTGGAAAGTAAAATTCAAGGAGAAAGTGAAGAATGCCATAAGTATTAATTAAATGAGGCAATTGTTGACTGGCAGCAATGCTAGAGAGATAGTGGCATTCTCTTCCCAGTAGAATAAAAGACTATTATATTAACACAATAACAAGGGCGGATTGAAGCATATAAAATATGCGTGTTTGTGCTGCAGTCCTGATGAGGGCCCTATGCTCACCCATCTCGCTGGAAACAAAGGGAGAAGGAAATCTGTCAGCTCTAAGTAAGGCTTCTGTGCCTTCTGACTTGCTGTCATTTATCTGCCTGAAGCAGCTTTGTTTGAAACGCGACAGCTGTCAGAGGGCCAGGTAATGACTGAATTCAGGAGGGGGGGGGGAAATCCCACCAACTGAAACAAAAAGAGAAATGGTGGGATCTGGGCTCCATTGAAGACCGTTGGAATTTTGCCACTGATTTCAATAGGGCCAGGATTTCACCCAGCGAGCATCCTGGACTGGCAATGATTTTGTTTAATTCTGTGTTATACCAAGGAACTGAAGCAATAAAATTAAGGCAGAAGAAATCTGGCTGCTTTGCAAACCCTGTTTGAATATGCTGATGTGTTTTTTATGACCATTCCCAAGTAATCTGTCTTGCTATGTCACCATTCTTACTCACCCAAGACTTCTACTGGACCAGGTCCTATGGTGGAACAGCTGACTCAGAGTTGCATTCTGTAGGTTTTGATCCAGAAAGCTGTTCCATTAGGGCAGACACTCCCTGTCGGTATCAGTCTTTAGGCATTTGAATACTCAGATCTTGGAAATAGTCTGGGTGAACTCCTGGCTCCATTGACATCATTGGCCAGACGCCCAGGGATTCCCTGGGGTTGGATTTCTCCCCAAATATTGACAAGTGGAGATATTTGATATTTTTTTAAATTTTGAAATGTCCACAATTCTCTTTGATGAATTATTTTTCTGTTTATTGACCAGCATCATAGAGCTGGTAGAAAATTCAACATTTTGACTTCAAAAAATTGCGAAAAAATGTTTACCATTTTTGTGAAACAGGGTTTGTGAAATTATCTCTCACTGTTTTGGTGACCATATTATGCAAAAAAATGCACCATTTTTCATTAAAAGAATTCACATTTTTGTGAAAAACAAAATCAGCTTACATGGAAAAAAACCTCCTCACTATTTTTCCTGAAAACAAACAAACAAACACCACCCTTTTTTTTTGATTCACAATTTTTTGCAAAACACATTCCACTAATTTTCATCCAGCTCTTAAAGTGGCTCAAGTTCATGGGGCCAACTTGGCCCACTAATAATGGATCTGAGCCTTTGTTAAATGCTCAAACCAAATTATAGTCGAATCATTTTATCTGCTCCAAAAAGGTGTGTGTTTGGATGGCATTTTTTCCCATTGGTTTCAATTTCTACATGCCAGTGGGCTTGTGGATTCTAGACAGGGAGGGCTGAAATACCATGAAAAAAAGAGTGTTTTGGTGGTATTTCTGGCCCAGCTAATATAGACTATAAATACCTAGCTCTAATCAGTAGATTTCAAAGCACTTTACAAAGGTCAATATCATTATCCCGTTTTGCAGATGGGAAAGCTGAGGCATAGAGTGGGAAAGTGACTTGCCTGAGGTCACCAAGTTGGCCCTTGGCAGAGCCAGGAATAGAAGACAGGTCTCCTGAGTCCCAAGTCAGTGCACTATCCACTAGGTGACACTGCCTCTCTAGGTACCAGAAATCTTGCCCTTGTGTTCAATTTTTAATGCTCTGCCTTCATTCTCTGACCCTTTATCGTGTACATATGAAAGTCCTACAATGGACAAAATACTTCTTGTAAACTCCCCTAGCTATTCACCAAAGACCTGGCAAATTATATGTCTGCTCCATATTTCCAGAGTGCTGAGCTAAATCTTTTTGGAGTTGTATTCTTATTAAAGATTCTCTATTGCTTCTCTTCCCTAATGTCAGATGGCTCGCTATAGCTTCAGCATTGAATGATCATTATAAAAAAAATGCTCAAATAAATTGGTTAGTCTCTAAGGTGCCACAAGTACTCCTTTTCTTTTTGCAAATACAGACTAAGATGGCTGTTACTCTGAAACCTATAAAAATATTCTTCAGGAAAATAATATATAGTATGGAGTCTTATCGCACTTTGCATGCACATTGACGCTGATATCAAGGAGTGAGTTATTTCTGGTAAAACTTTACAGCCCTTTATATTATTCTCTGTGACACTTGTATTCAACTCAGTTTCATTGCATTCATTAAAACTCTGGGAAGTGTCTCAAGAACAACGTTCCTAAATGGTCATGACTGTTGGATGGTCCAGAATCAAAGTTTTTCAGAATTTTTCCCCCACAGGAAATTGCAAAATTTTGGCTTTTTGTTCTGATTCTGAATGAAAAAAAGCGTCAAATTTCCTGCAGAATGGAAATTCCACTCCACCACCCCCGCTCTAATTATAACCCATGTGTAATAGATGGGGAAACTGAAGCCACATATGGACACACACACACAGTCAGAGAATAGAAGTTGGTATCCCAAATCCTAGTCCTTGCCTCTATAGCCCCAAGATCATGCAGGCCTTTTCTAGTTAAGTACTATTGAAGGTTCAGTAACAAAGTGTTAACAAATAACATATTACTTTACTCCTAGGCACCATCCTTAATGTGCAATTTCCTACTAGCCGGGGAAGTTCCATCCTTAAAATCCAAATCATCAGGAAAAGTTTAAGAGAAAGAAATAGTTAGCTATGATGTATGAATTTCACAGTGATAGCAAATCGTTCCATCTAGCACCAGGTCATTTTGAATCTCCAATGATAACTACAGGCATGTAAAAATTGTCCTCAAATGGATATAATAGCGGCAAATGGAGTATCCTGCAGTATTTCCAGTTCTTTATGCTTTCTACTGCATTAATGTATTTGAACTTGGTGAAAATTATCAATAATGATAGCAAGGGATGCGACAGAACTGTGCTCTTAATTTCGCTTGCTTAAGATTTTACCTGCTGCCATGATGAGTCACGAATTACCATGAAATGATACATCAGAAATCTAAAAAGTGAGGTTGCCCTCCAGAAAATAAATACATTACAGACTGTGAGATGCTCAGATACTATAGTAATGGGGGCCAGATAGACAGAGAAATACATCATCTGATCAAATTTGACCCCTCAGAACAATCAGTTTGGTCATGCCTACTGTGACAAAGTTCCTCCTCTACCTTGGTGGGTCTTGCGCTTATTGGTGGATTTGCTTGCCTCGGAGATTCACGGCAGCCCTCAGTTTGGCCGTTTTCATGAACCCACAGTCCAGGTCAACTCCTCCTGTGTCTGACCAGGAGTTGGGAGGTTTGGGGGGAACCTGGGCCTTCCCTCTACTCCAGGTTCCAGCCCAGGGCCCTGTGGAATGCAGCTGTCTAGAGTGCCTCCTGGAACAGCTGTGTGACAGCTACAACTACCTGGGCTACTTCCCCATGGCCTCCTCTTTATCCTCACCATAGGACCTTCTTTATCCTCACCATAGGACCTTCCTCCTGGTGTCTGATAATGCTTGTACACCTCACTCCTCCAACAGTCTGTGTTCTCACTCTCAGCTCCTAGTGCCTCTTGCTCCCAGCTCCTCACACGCACACCACAAACTGAAGCGAGCTCCTTTTTAAACCCAGGTGCCCTGATTAACCTTCCTTAATTGATTCTAGCAGCTTCTTGATTGGCTGCAGGTGTTCTAATCAGCCTGTCTGCCTTAATTGTTTCTAGAAAGTTCCTGATTGTTCTGGAACCTTCCCTGTTACGCCCGCCGGACCTTTCCATCGGGCCCCTACTCTGTCGATCCCAACACACCCCTCATCCTTTCACTGCGAGCCGGCTGCATGAACTGCAACCGGTCGGTTTTCAAGTTGCATCACGGAAATATCTATATACACTCACGCTCCATACCCTTCATGCCCGCACCCTGGTGTCCCGCCCCGATACAAAGTGGCGAGATCTCTTACCACCTTTGGAGGGTGAGCAACCTCGGTGGGCCAGCCTGTACTCCACCTTGGTCCCGAGGCCCGTCGGGGACATCAGTTGGCGGCTCCTTCACGGGGCTGTGAGCACGGGCGTGTTTTTGACACGTTTTACCTCCCTTCCGGAGACTTGCCCTTTTTGCAACGTGAGGGAAACCCTGGCGCACGTCTATTTAGAGTGTGCCAGATTGCAGCCTCTTTTTCGGCTCCTCACAAATATTCTTTTGCGCTTTTGGCTTCATTTTTCTCCCCACCTCTTTATCTATACACTCCCCATCCGTGGCCCCACCAAGTCGCGGGATCTCCTGGTTAGCCTCCTCCTAGCCTTGGCTAAAACAGCCATTTATAAGACCAGAGAGCGGAGGTTGGCTCATGAGGCGTCCTGCGATTGTGAGGCCGTTTTCCGACTCTCAGTACATTCACGTATCCGGGCGGAGTTCCTCTGGGCAGCGTCCACCGACTCCCTTGACACCTTCGAGGAGCGGTGGGCGCTGTCCGGGGTTCTCTGCTCGGTGACCCCGTCCGGTTCCCTCCGTCTGACCCTCTGATTGAGGGAAAGAGCGAGAGCCGCCAGTCACAGCCGTTAGTTGCTGTGAATACCATCATTACTGTCTTCTAGGAGGGGTCCTATAATACATGGGTGTACCCCCCTCCCTCCCAACCACCCACCCCGCAGCCGTGCCCATCTTGTCGGGCACTCTCAGGAGAGGGAGGGTCGGTGACCCTGGGCGCGGCACTAGGTAACTCGAGAGGGTGGAAGACCACGAGTGTCGAGGAAGCCCCCCCGCTCTAGGCCACCAGGTAACTCAGGAGGGTGGAAGACCACGAGTGTCGAGGAAGCCCCCCCGCTCTGGGCCTGGGCTAACCTGAACACCTCTCCCTCCTGAAAGCTGTTGTGTTATACCTTTTGATTGCGTTGTTTTGTTGCTAAGTTTTTTTTTTTATCCTTTTGTATTCTTTGTAACTGTTACAAATAAATTTCCTTTCTGTTTCAAAAAAAAAAAAAAAAAAAAAAAAAAAAAAAAAAAAAAAACCTTCCCTGTTACGCCCGCCGGACCTTTCCATCGGGCCCCTACTCTGTCGATCCCAACACACCCCTCATCCTTTCACTGCGAGCCGGCTGCATGAACTGCAACCGGTCGGTTTTCAAGTTGCATCACGGAAATATCTATATACACTCACGCTCCATACCCTTCATGCCCGCACCCTGGTGTCCCGCCCCGATACAAAGTGGCGAGATCTCTTACCACCTTTGGAGGGTGAGCAACCTCGGTGGGCCAGCCTGTACTCCACCTTGGTCCCGAGGCCCGTCGGGGACATCAGTTGGCGGCTCCTTCACGGGGCTGTGAGCACGGGCGTGTTTTTGACACGTTTTACCTCCCTTCCGGAGACTTGCCCTTTTTGCAACGTGAGGGAAACCCTGGCGCACGTCTATTTAGAGTGTGCCAGATTGCAGCCTCTTTTTCGGCTCCTCACAAATATTCTTTTGCGCTTTTGGCTTCATTTTTCTCCCCACCTCTTTATCTATACACTCCCCATCCGTGGCCCCACCAAGTCGCGGGATCTCCTGGTTAGCCTCCTCCTAGCCTTGGCTAAAACAGCCATTTATAAGACCAGAGAGCGGAGGTTGGCTCATGAGGCGTCCTGCGATTGTGAGGCCGTTTTCCGACTCTCAGTACATTCACGTATCCGGGCGGAGTTCCTCTGGGCAGCGTCCACCGACTCCCTTGACACCTTCGAGGAGCGGTGGGCGCTGTCCGGGGTTCTCTGCTCGGTGACCCCGTCCGGTTCCCTCCGTCTGACCCTCTGATTGAGGGAAAGAGCGAGAGCTGCCAGTCACAGCCGTTAGTTGCTGTGAATACCATCATTACTGTCTTTTAGGAGGGGTCCTATAATACATGGGTGTACCCCCCTCCCTCCCAACCACCCACCCCGCAGCCGTGCCCATCTTGTCGGGCACTCTCAGGAGAGGGAGGGTCGGTGACCCTGGGCGCGGCACTAGGTAACTCGAGAGGGTGGAAGACCACGAGTGTCGAGGAAGCCCCCCCGCTCTAGGCCACCAGGTAACTCAGGAGGGTGGAAGACCACGAGTGTCGAGGAAGCCCCCCCGCTCTGGGCCTGGGCTAACCTGAACACCTCTCCCTCCTGAAAGCTGTTGTGTTATACCTTTTGATTGCGTTGTTTTGTTGCTAAGTTTTTTTTTTTATCCCTTTGTATTCTTTGTAATTGTTACAAATAAATTTCCTTTCTGTTTCAAAAACCTTCCCTGTTACGCCCGCCGGACCTTTCCATCGGGCCCCTACTCTGTCGATCCCAACACACCCCTCATCCTTTCACTGCGAGCCGGCTGCATGAACTGCAACCGGTCGGTTTTCAAGTTGCATCACGGAAATATCTATATACACTCACGCTCCATACCCTTCATGCCCGCACCCTGGTGTCCCGCCCCGATACAAAGTGGCGAGATCTCTTACCACCTTTGGAGGGTGAGCAACCTCGGTGGGCCAGCCTGTACTCCACCTTGGTCCCGAGGCCCGTCGGGGACATCAGTTGGCGGCTCCTTCACGGGGCTGTGAGCACGGGCGTGTTTTTGACACGTTTTACCTCCCTTCCGGAGACTTGCCCTTTTTGCAACGTGAGGGAAACCCTGGCGCACGTCTATTTAGAGTGTGCCAGATTGCAGCCTCTTTTTCGGCTCCTCACAAATATTCTTTTGCGCTTTTGGCTTCATTTTTCTCCCCACCTTTTTATCTATACACTCCCCATCTGTGGCCCCACCAAGTCGCGGGATCTCCTGGTTAGCCTCCTCCTAGCCTTGGCTAAAACAGCCATTTATGAGACCAGAGAGCGGAGGTTGGCTCATGAGGCGTCCTGCGATTGTGAGGCCGTTTTTCGATTCTCAGTACATTCACGTATCCGGGCGGAGTTCCTCTGGGCAGCGTCCACCGACTCCCTTGACACCTTCGAGGAGCGGTGGGCGCTGTCCGGGGTTCTCTGCTCGGTGACCCCGTCCGGTTCCCTCCGTCTGACCCTCTGATTGAGGGAAAGAGCGAGAGCCGCCAGTCACAGCCGTTAGTTGCTGTGAATACCATCATTACTGTCTTCTAGGAGGGGTCCTATAATACATGGGTGTACCCCCCTCCCTCCCAACCACCCACCCCGCAGCCGTGCCCATCTTGTCGGGCACTCTCAGGAGAGGGAGGGTCGGTGACCCTGGGCGCGGCACTAGGTAACTCGAGAGGGTGGAAGACCACGAGTGTCGAGGAAGCCCCCCCGCTCTAGGCCACCAGGTAACTCAGGAGGGTGGAAGACCACGAGTGTCGAGGAAGCCCCCCCGCTCTGGGCCTGGGCTAACCTGAACACCTCTCCCTCCTGAAAGCTGTTGTGTTATACCTTTTGATTGCGTTGTTTTGTTGCTAAGTTTTTTTTTTATCCCTTTGTATTCTTTGTAATTGTTATAAATAAATTTCCTTTCTGTTTCAAAAAAAAAAAAAAAAAAAAAAAAAACCTTCCCTGTTACCTCACCCAGGGAAAGGGGACCTACTTAACCTGGGGCTAATATATCTGCCTTCTATCACTCTTCTGTAGCCATCTGGCCCGACCCTGTCACACTACTAATAAAGTAGTGCTGTATTTTGAAAGATCATATCACAGTCTAACACAAACCAGAATCTACAAAACGTATGCTGAAGATTTTAATATGTAATTATCCTGTTGAACTCATTGTCCCCCCAAGACATCATTGAAATTAAGAGCTTAATGAGATTGCACAGGGGATTGTGCATTTCCACGGATGAGAACATGAACAGCTGCATTAGCAGAGCTGGCTGAAAATACCAATTTTTTGGGGAAATTTCAAAACTTTTTTTCATTTTCATCAAAATTTCCTGTGAACAATGTTTGGCTTTCTAAAACAGTTCTCAGTAAAAACATGAAATTTTGTGAGACTCTTGAGAAAAATTGTGAGAATTAGCAACATTGTTTACTGTCCAAGGAAGTGTTTGGTGAACATCCAACTTAGTGTTCAAAAGGTAAATATGGCACCCAAAATTTTCAAAAAGTGTGGGGGGGTCTAGAGTTA
This sequence comes from Lepidochelys olivacea, assembly GCF_965140295.1. Lineage (NCBI taxonomy): Eukaryota > Metazoa > Chordata > Testudines > Cheloniidae > Lepidochelys > Lepidochelys olivacea. The sequence goes on from NC_140415.1 coordinate 127,966,280, forward strand.
ATCTTCTAAGTTGAAATTTTACAAAGATCCTACTTAGGCTTCCAAGTTACTTAGCCTTAGATCCTCAAAGATATTTAGGAGCCTAATTCCCAGTGGGCTCCTAAATACGTTTGAGGATTGGCACTTCAGGCTCTTTTGAAAATACATTACTTCTAAATTCTTATGTAGGTGTCTAAATAGCTGGCCTGATTTTCCAAGTGCTGAGCACCTAGCAGCTGTCACTGACTTGAAAAAACCCAGCACCTGGGGACTTCAGCACTTTCGAAAAACAGGCCAGCTATTTGGACACCTAAATATGGAGTGATTTCAGTGGAGTCAGGCCAGCGAATGGGACTCAGTACAGAAATAGATATAAATACATCCTGGTATGTTACACAATCATGGCCTGTTATAGGGTATAATACATCACCTAAATGTCTGTGAAAAGATATTAACAGCCCCTCTTGCGGCTGTTAGATTCCTGAACCTGAGTCTGCATGGCCCTGAGTACAAACAAATTCTCAGAAATCTTAAAGACATCAGATATGTAAGGGGGAAATAATCTCTGGTGTGTGCTTTTCAGTGCCAGAGCAGCGAGAGGACAAGATACATTGCCCCTGCAGAGAATTCAGACAGGCAATTAGACGCGCATAGTGCGGATATTAACATAATCATTCAAAACGTTCCTGAGGATTTCTAGATTATTTCAGACTTCCCACACTAGTGCTGGGTCTTTGCATTTGACCTCTGTTTAGGCCGCCGCTCCCCTGGCAGGCATCCTGGTATGGTAGGCGGATGTGCCTGCAGCACAGGGGGCAGTGCGGTCTAGTGGATGGAACAGTAGATGGGAGTCTGGAGACCTGGCTCTATTCTGACCTTGGCAGCTGTCAAGCAATCACTTTGGCTCCCTGAGCCTTCATTTCCCCTACCACCCTTTGTCTGTCTTGACTATTAAGACTGAAAGCTCTTCGGGGCAGGGTCTGTCTCCCACTATAAGGATGTACAGCACCTTGCACTGTGGAGCCTTGTTCTCAGTTGGGGCACTAGACATTACAAGGGATGAAATCTCTCCTAGTAAATCCCCTGGGAAGAAGCCAGTCTGCTCAATAGTATTTAATGTTTGAGTTGGTCAATATGCAATTACTTTGTGTCCTAGTGGATAGAGCACTGGAGTGGGATTCAGTACAGCTCTGCGGCTGGATGACCTGGCATTCAGCTTTCCCACGGTCCATCTCACAGCAAGATTGGCATGTCACATTCTGGTTCACTTGTGCTTGTTTGTCTCACACCAGCCTTTTGCCCTAAAGGAGGGGTGGAAAGTCATGTATCTCACTCTGTTATAGGAATGCAAGATCCGTTGAGCTGATTTTAAGATATTAATAGTACTAAATAGTAATAAATAAACGTCTTGGGTGGATGCAGCCAACAGACTGCACACTTCTTAATTCGAATGGTGTCGGATAAAACTCCTGCCTGCATTTAGGAAAAGCTATTTCTATTGCTGTATGCTTTTAGGGCAAGTCACAGCCTCTCTGTGCTCAGTTTCCCCATCTGACAATGACCTCCCTTGTAAAATGCTTGGAAATCGGCTAATGGAAAGCATGGTGTAAGTGATAGGAATTAGTAATACTGGAGCCAATTCCCTGCAACCCTTCTCCATGCCAAACTCTCACTGAACTCCAGTTGGCATCAATGGGAGCTTTGCTGGAGTAATTACTGCAGGAGATCACCCCCCGTTTACAACAGAAGGTCACTCACATGGGTAGCCCAATATCTGGGCTTGTTGTAGATGGCTCGGTCCCAAAGTAATGGGCTTTGGGGCACCTCTCTACCACTGCCCTTAGCATGAGGGAGCCTTGTCTGTATCTGCTGGGTGTCAGCCCCCTATCTCTCTCAGTCACAGGCAACACAAGCACCTCCCTGTCAGCCCACGCAGGGTCTGCTGTCCCTCCTGCAGGCGAGCTCCAACGCCTGAGCCCTCTGAGTGTCCCCATGCGGTGCTCAGCCCCTGGACACTCACAAAATTACCAGAGCTGCTGGTCCCAAAGGAACACTACACCCCAGCTTACTAGTTACACCACAGGAGAAAGCTCAGCTTAACTCGCCGCTCCTAGATATGTTTGTAGTGAAAACAAGAATAAGTTTACTGAACTAAGAACAGAAAGTCAAATGAGAGCAAGTGGGATTCATGGAAACAAAGGGCTCCATGTAAATAAAACCATAACATGCATTCTAGAATGTAAACTTAACGAACAAGATGCCATCCGTCTAATAAGGTCCTACTTACCCAACGCCCTTCCCAGTGTTTTTCAGCGAGGCTGGCTGGGACCCTCCTTTCACGAGATTCAGGTCTGCTGGCAATTTGTGTTCTCCTGATGAAGGGTGCCTGGTGTCTCTACATTTGGAGCCTAATACCTTTGAGGATCTGGGCCTAGATTTAGGTTCCCAGGTCCTTTTGAAAATCCCACTAGACACCTGTCTGCATCTTTAGACACTTAAATACCTTTGAAAATCTGGCCCTAAAGTCTTATGTTTGGCAGGAAAACTCCCACCTACTCTTGCAACAAACTCATTCCCAAATCCATTGACAAATTGATCTCTCTGTAGGAGTACAACCCTGAGCTATTCTGGACCATTGCAAACGCTCCTTTTTTTTTTTTTTAACCTTTTCTCAGGGGGATTTGTAGAGCTCTGCCAATATTTCCCCATTGCCTGGTCCTCATAGGTCTAAAAGGTTTCTACCTTACATAGAATCATAGAATATCAGGGTTGGAAGGGACCTCAGGAGGTCATCTAGTCCAACCCCCTGCTCAAAGCAGGACCAATCCCCCATAGTTGCCCCAGATCCCTAAATGGCCCCCTCAAGGATTGAACTCACAACCCTGGGTTTAGCAGGCCAATACTCAAACCACTGAGCTATCCCTCCCCCTGCCATCAAAAGGGGCAGTCAAAAACGTACACTTAAAATGTATGGAACAAAGACAACTGGTGCCTCCCCACGCTGGGGCAGCACAAGCTAAAGGGGAGGACACGTGACTGCCACAAGTGTCTCCTCCCAGCCCCGCCCCCAGCCCAGTGCCCTGTGCTCTCCCCGCCCACTCCCAGCCCCATGCCACTTGCACCGGGGGGTGGGAGGGGAAGAGGTTCTGTCCTTCCACTACGCCGGCTCTCCCTGGCCCAGGTCTGGGCGGGGAGCAGGACGGAGCCGCTGCAGGTCACTGCTCCATGCAGTGTAGCCAGCTGCCTGGGAGGGAGCCTGGCTGGGGGGCGGCAGTGTCAGTTTCCGGGGACAAGGGCTGAGCATGCTGGGGAGCAAGGGGGGGCCCCAGCTCGCTCAGCCGCTGTCCCCGGACGCCGAGCCTGTGCAGGTGCAGCCCACTGCTGCAGCCAGGTGCTCTCCCAGGCAGCTGCTGCTCTGGGCAGCGTCCCAATGGCTGAAATAGGCTCTGGCCCCATCCCTTCTGCTCCCCGCTCGGGCTGGCTGCTGAGAGGGGGGCACTTGACCCCTCCAAGTCCCCACCACCCCGACGCGTTGCCTCATTTATTGTCAAAGATTTGTATCTTCCTTTTCTTATTCCCCTAAGAGAAGCTGGAGGACACAGTGTATGTGTCTGTTTCCAATATCCAGGTGCTGCTCTTGCCAAAGGAACGATTTTAACAAAGCCATTTTATATACTCAAGGCACACTGCGATTTTAACGTTGATGCAGAAAAGAGGGGAAAAACCAAAGGGAACCAAACGGCTGTGGAGTGAGTGTAGCTGCATTAGTCAAAACTGAGCTTTCAATATACACCTGCATGAGGATTCGTCTTCTGTTCAAAACCATCTCGGCATAAAGCATTAAATCATGCGAAATGAAACGTGTGCAGCAGGCTGACATTACAAACTTGGTCTATTTTTTTTTAAAAAATGAGAAATCACATGTCACGTCACCCAGAGTGAAAGCTACCTTAATATATTCCCTTAAAAGCCAGGGAGTATAATTTGGCTGTCATAAAAACCCACAGATTATAAAATGTGTTTTGTGATGTAGTTTGAATGGACTCACTGTGGGCTCCATATATGGTAAAACTGTCAAAGAGATGGTAAATAACATATAATTTATGAACCGTACGAGTCAATTGGTAACCTGCTGCTGAAATAAGATGGGGCTCGAGGCCTGAAAGAGCACTCTGTGGCTTTTCGTTTCTCTGCCACCACAGCTCGCTGCAGAATGGGGTCCATGAGGCGATTGTTAGGCAGAAGGAACCATGATTAAGGCTGTAAGAAAGTTGTGCCTGTTTGGTTCAAAAGTTGTGGTCGCAGTTAAAGTGGTAGTTTCGGTGTGGTCAGTTCAAGTACCATTAAAAAACAAACAAACAAAAATGGCCACCCCTTCATCACGGTGGGCAGGTGTGTGTAGAGGGGCCCTCAAGGCCGAGGCGTGGGGGGGTACAGGGTTGGGTGGGCTTCAGAACAGAGGTGTAGGGGCCCTTCAGGCCACAGGGTTTGTGAGGCCGGCTGGGGGCTGCAAGACCTAAACTCTTGTTTTGTAGCTGAACAGATGTTGAGTTGGCAGCAGGGTCCTTTGCCCTCCATCAGGGGCTGGAATACCCTCACCCCCAATCCTCAGGACAAGGTCAGGGCCTTGCACCCTAGAGTCGGCCCCAGCTCAGAGACTCTCCGCGGCTCTGTGTGGGGCTGGCACCACTGGGGCTCCTGTCCCAGCTCTGCACCCTGTGGGAGGAGCAAGCCCCAACCCCTGCCTGGCCCCACTCTCTTGGGCCTCCCTTAGCCCAGCCCCCAGCATGGCTGGGCAGCTGCAGAAGGCAAAACCCTCAGTCATGCAGGAGCAGCTGCTGCTTGGTGGGTCTAGCCTGTGCCAGCTGGCAGAGAAATAACTGCACCTGGGTGAAAAGTGAGGCCAGCACCAGCAGGGCTGAGTGCAGGCAGGGGGTTCACTGCAGAGCCAGGGCAGCGAACAGGACAAGGCACCTGGAGAGACTAACTCCAGCTTGCACAGATCCCTGACCCCCCTCCCCATCCCACTACCAGATCATGGTGGAGGGGTGGCCAGGCCAACTTTGAGTGGTGTTGCGACCCTGTGAGTGGCGCTGTGACCTGTTGCATGGGGTTGCAACACTGCTCAAATTCGTGGCGACTGTAAAAATTTGTAGTGAGTGCTGGAAGTTGTGGCAAGCATTAAAAGTTGTGGTTTCTGCAACAAAATTGAGGCCTGTGATTTTCTTACAGCCTTAATCAGCATTCCTAGTAACATGGCATTAAAGCTGTTAAGGGAATTGTGTATGGATTTCATCTTGGGGCCATCTTTGGGTGCTGTGTTGTACAGGGCTGAGCATGACAGGGCCCTGGTTTATGACTAGGGCTCCTAGACACTACAATAATAGAAATAAATAATAATATCTGTATAGCGCTGGCTCTGGAAGCCACATCTTACTATACCCACATGGAATGCACACAAAACCCCAGCCGGAAAGAGCATAAGGATGAAGCTGGCTCGGGGTAATCAGACATATTTGGCATTTGTGGGGTTAATCTGAGGAGGGCAGCACCTGTCAGGATGCTCACACTAAACCTGCTCCACAGAACTGTTGACACAGTAAAACAGCAACAGAGGAGAAATGCACATATGTTCCAAGCTGGTGATTTCAGCAAGCCACCCACTGCACCAGCTGAGGGGTGCTGGGCAGGGTAGCACAGCTCACTCTGCTGGATGAGCACAAACAGAACAGGCTGCATCGGTGAAATCCTGGCCCTGCTGAAACAAAAACAAAACTCCCCTGGGGGCAGGATTTCACTCTCTGTGCTAAGCAGAAAGCCCTCCTACCTGGAAGTGCCTCGTTAGACCAAGTTCCTCCCAGAGCCTCTCCTGGGCCTCTCGGGAACTAGAGCACCAAGAACTCAGTGAATTTAACTCCTCTCTCCACCCCATTCCACTGGCTTCAGCGGAACAGAGGCAGAAGGGGACAGTGCTGGAGACAGCAGGATGTGCCTGTCCCATGGGAAGGTCAGGCTGAATACGACTGCGGGGAGGCCGTGGCTGGCCCTGAGCCACTAGAAGTTTGCAGACTCCACAAAGTCTGCTATGGACTTTGCTACTGATTTCACACAAAAGGCGCTCAGATAGTATGGTGACGGGCAGTAATAAAGCTAGGCTCCTAAACATCTTTGAAAATTTAGCCCAGGGAGACTAAGGTCCAGATCCCCAAAGACATTTAGGCACTTAACTCCCATCAATCCTTCCTTTGTCTTAAGAACAATTATATTACAGTGTTACGCTAGGTGCTGTACAAATGCAAAGGTAGAAGCAGCTCTATGTGTGGAGAGCGTAAGAGAGAACAAGAGAGAGAGGTAGCTGGTTCACCCTGAGCTTAAGCACAGTCAAAAAAAGTGTAGGCTCATTGATTTAACAAACCATCTATAAATAGACAATTAAATCATGCAGCCTCTTCCGGAAGCCCTAGTGTGTGAAGAGCGTGGCTGATAGCTGGGGAATCGGCTAAAAGTCACCTTTGTGGCAGCATTATATTTACACTGTTATGCACACAGATTCCTTTTTATATTGCCCAGGGGGATTCAGATCTATATTTTCTCGATGAAGTAAGAAAAGCATTAAAGTGCATTGGGTATTTTTACTGCAGCGACAGCATCAGAAAAAGTCAATCCCGAGAGTCAGACACGCTTTTACAACCCAAACAGCCATTCCTAATGTAGGGCCCAGTTCTGCCTGCGAGTAGGGACTATGCACAGAGTAACAGTGACAAAGTCAGGCCCTTGGTTTTCTCAGGATCAATGATGTCAGGACAGATCCTCCATGGCTATTAATGGGTACAGTGCCATTCAAGTCAATTCAGTGCCATTCAAGTGAATATGCTAATTCACACCAGCTCAGGATCTGGCCCATTGTTTGTAAACTTACACTGCGGCTTCCTGCATTTCCCTGACAATGCTCCATCTGTAACAGCTGCTGCATGTACAACTGCAGTGCTTTACTCCCGGTGAATTACAAGGAACTGACGTCACAGCCTCAGTGGGAACGACTAACGAGGGTTTCTTTTTATAGTCTGTGTTTCTAGCACAACCCATGCAACAGTGATCTCGGCCTTAGCAGAGACCGAGGCAGATTTTAATGCAGATAGCTAAAAAAAGACAAGACTCCCCCTCCCCCCCCCGACATAGAAATTACCAGTGTCCAAAGCTAGGAGGCAGCAATATCAGAGAATCCTAGATTTTAAGGTCAGAAGGGACCATTATGATCGTCTAGTCTGACCTGCTGCACAACGAAGGCCACAGAATCTCACCCACCCACTCCTGCGACAAACTCCTGACCTATGTCTGAGCTACTGAAGTCCTCAAATCGTGGTTTAAAGACTTCAAGGAGCAGAGAATCCTCCAGCAAGTGACCCATGCCCCATGCTACAGAGGAAGGCGAAAAACCTCCAAGGCCTCTTCCAATCTGCCCTGGAGGAAAATTCCTTCCCGACCCCAAATATGGCGATCAGCTAAACCCTGAGCATATGGGCAAGATTCACCAGCCAGATACCCAGGAAAGAATTTTCTGTAGTAACTCAGATCCCACCCCATCTAACTTCCCATCACAGGCCATTGGGCATATTTACCGCTAATAGTCAAAGATCAATTAATTGCCAAAATTAGGCTATCCCATCATACCATCCCCTCCATAAACTTATCAAGCTTAGTCTTGAAGCCAGATATGTTGCAGTGGGGAAGGTTTAGATTGGATATTAGGAAAAACTTTTTCACTAAGAGGGTGGTGAAACACTGGAATGCGTTACCTAGGGAGGTGGTAGAATCTCCTTCCTTAGAGGTTTTTAAGGTCAGGCTTGACAAAGCCCTGGCTGGGATGATTTAACTGGGAATTGGTCCTGCTTTGAGCAGGGGGTTGGACTAGATGACCTTCAGGGGTCCCTTCCAACCCTGATATTCTATGATTCTATGATTCTATGTCTTTTGCCCCCACTGCTCCCCTTGGAAGGCTATTCCAGAACTTCAGTCCTCTGATGGTTAGAAACCTTCATCTAATTTCAAGTCTAACCTTCCTGATGGCCAGTTTGTATCCATTTGTTCTTGTGTCCACATTGGTACTGATCTTAAGTAATTCCTCTCCCTCCCTGGTATTTATCCCTCTGATATATTTATAGAGAGCAATCATATCTCCCCTCAGCCTTCTTTTGGTTAGGCTAAACAAGCCAAGCTCTTTGAGTCTCCTTTCATAAGACAGGTTTTCCATTCCTCGGATCATCCTAGTAGCCTTTTTCCGTACCTGTTCCAGTTTGAATTCATCCTTCTTAAATATGGGAGAACAGAACTGCACACAGTATTCCAGATGAGTTCTCACCAGTGCCTTGTATAATGGTACTAACACCTCCTTATCTCTACTGGCAATACCTCGCCTGATGCCTCCCAAGACCGCTTTAGCTTTTGTCACGGCCATATCACATTGGTGGCTCATAGTCATCCTGTGATCAACCAATACTCCGAGGTCCTTCTCCTCCTCCGTTACTTCCAAGTGATACGTCCCCAGCTTATAACAAAAACTCTTGTTATTAAACCCTAAATGCATGACCTTGCACTTTTCACTATTAAATTTCATTCTATTACTATTACTCCAGTTTACAAGGTCATCCACATCTTCCTGTATGATATCGTGGTCCCTCTCTGTATTGGCAATACCTCCCAGCTTTGTGTCATCCGCAAACTTTATTAGCACATTCCCACTTTTTGTGCCAAGGTCAGCAATAAAAAGATTAAATAAGATTGGTCCCAAAACCAATCCCTGAGGAACTCCACTAGTAACCTCCTTTCAGCCTGACAGTTCACATTTCAGTATGACCCGTTGTAGTCTCCCCTTTAACCAATTCCTTATCCACTTTTAAATTTTCATATTGATCTCCATCTTATCCAATTTAGCTAATAATTCCCCATATGGAACGGTATCAAATGCCTTACTGAAATCGAGGTAAATTAGATCCACTGTGTTTCCTTTGTCTAAAAAAATCTGTTACCTTTTCAAAGAAGGAGATCAGGTTGGTTTGGCATGGTCTACCTTTTGTAAAACCATGTTGTATTTTGTCCCAATTACCATTTACCTCCATGTCCGTAACTACTTTCTCCTTCAAATTTTTTTCCAAGACCTTGCATACTACAGATGTCAAATTAACAGGCCTGTAGTTACCCAGATCATGTTCTTTTCCCTTTCTTAAAAATAGGAAATATGTTAGCAATTCTCTAGTCATACGGTACAATCCCTGAGATTACAGATTCATTAAAAATTATTGCTAATGAGCTTGCAATTTCATGTGCCAGTTCCTTTAATATTCTTGTATGAAGATTATCTGGGCCCCCCAATTTAGTCCCATTAAGGTGTTCGAGTTTGGCTTCTACCTTGGATGTGGTAATATCTACCTCCATATCCTCATTCCCATTTGTCATCCTACCATTATCCTTAAGATCCTCATTAAAGACTGAGTCAAAGTATTTGTTTACATATTGGGTTATTCCTAGATTATCCTTAACCTCCACTCCACCCTCAGTGTTTAGTGGTCCCACTTCTTTCTTTTTTTTCTTCTTATTTATATGGCTATAGAACCTTTTACTATTGGTTTTAATTCCATTTGCAAGATCCAACTCTACATGGCTTTTGGCCTGTCTCACTTGATTCCTACATGTTCTGACCTCAATAAGGTAGCTTTCCTTGCTGATCCCTCCCATATTCCACTCCTTGTAGGCTTTCTGCTCTTTCCTAAATCACCTCTCTGAGATGCTTACTCATCCAACTTGGTCTGTAACTCCTGCCTATGAATTTTTTCCCCTTTCTTTGGATGCAGGCTTCTGATAGTTTCTGGAACCTTGACTTGAAGTAATTCCAGGCCTCCTCTGCCTTTAGATCCACAAGTTCTTCAGTCCAATTCACTTCCCTAATTAATTTCCTTAATTTTTTTTAAGTTAGCCCTTTTGAAATCAAAAACCCTAGTCAAAGATCTATTTTTGTTTATCCTTCCATTTAGTTTGAACTGAATTAGCTCATGATCGCTCAAACCAAAGTTATCCCCTACAACCATTTCTTCTATGAGGTCCTGACTACTCACCAAAACCAAATCTAAAATGGCATCCCCTCTTGTTGGTTCAGCAACTACTTGCTGAAGGAATCCATCAGCTATCACATCTAGGAAAATCTGAGCCCTATTATTATTATTATTAGTAGCACTTGTCCTCCAGCCTATATCTGGGAAGTTGAAGTCTCCCATGATCACACAATTCCCATTAGTATTTACTTCATTAAAAACATTAAAGAGGGCTCTATCCATATCCACATTAGATCCCGGCGGTCTATAGCACACCCCAAGCACTATCCCAGGGGAGGCTCTAGTAGCTTTCTTCCCCAATGTGATTTTTGCCCAGACGGACTCTGTCATATCCATTTCATCGCTTCTTATTTCTTTACATTCTATCTCATCATTGATATACAGTGCTACTCCACCACCTTTGCCTTTATTTCGGTCTTTCCTAAACAGCACATACCCTTCAATACCTGTAGTCCAGTCATGACGACTATTCCACCATGTTTCTGTTCTCCCTAGAATACCTGGTTTCACTTCCTGCACCAGTAGCTCTAGTTCCTCCATTTTGTTACCTAGGCTCCTCGCATTAGTGTACAAACATCTTAATTTTTGCTGTTTGGCTTCGCTCACATTCTTTACCCGATTAGACACAGACATTCTATTGCCTGTATCACCTATTAGACTGGTATCTACACTGCCCTTCCTCCTTATGTCCATTCTCCTACCCACAGCTGTATCCTTTCTTACTTCGTTTTCTTCTTTCTCAATGTTAAAATCCGGCGTGGAGATTACCTGGACATCTCCCAACCATCTTCCCCAAATTCCTAGTTTAAAGCTCTCTTAATCATTTGTGCCAGCCTCCATCCTAGAAGTCTATTTCCCTCCCTACTCAGGTGAAGTCCATCCCGAGAGAACAGTCCTCTGTCCATGAATGCTTCCCAGTGGCCATACATCCCAAAGCCCTCCTTATAGCACCACTGCCTGAGCCATCTGTTGAGCATCATAATCTTGTCACACCTTTGTTGCCCTTCTCTAGGAACAGACAGAATCCCACTGAAGATTGCCTGAGCCTCAGTTTCCTTAAGCGTCTTCCCCAGCCTGGCATAGTCTCCCTTGATATGTTCCAGTGAGAATCTAGCCATATCAATTGTTCCCACATGAAGGACAATCAGTGGATTCTTTCCCGCTCCCATTAGGATCCTCTTCAGCCTCAGGTCCACATCCCGTATCTTAGCACCCGGCAGACAGCACACCCTTCTGTTCTCTGGATCAGCTCTGGCTATAGGCCTGTGTATTCTTCTCAATAAGGAGTCCCCAATCATGTAGACCTGTCTTTTCCTGATGATGGTGCAATTCTCTGGTCTATCCTCTGTTCTCTCTGGCTGCAAGTCCTCTTGATTCCTATTGTCCCTTGCAATCCTCTGGAACCCATCCCTCATCCTCCTGGAGCTCATATTTGGTATTGTTATCTCCATTGACTCTTCCCCTCTTCCTATAGGACTAGCTGCTCTTCTCTTCTTCCTTGCCCTCTCACCTTCAGTGACCACCTGCTGCACCCCCTCTTCATTTTTCAACTCCGCAAACCTGTTCCTGAGCTCTATTTCTCCTTCACTGGCCCGTCTTTTCCTCTGCCTGGTTCTCTTAGTCACATATGTGCGAGTTGGTAGGGTTCCCAGGATACCTGGGTTCCAATCCTAGCTCTTCTTGTTACTGTGGGCCAGTCACCTCCCCTCTGTCCCACCGTTTCCGCTCCTACCTTTTAGCTTGTCTATGTAGGCTGTAAGCGTAATGCCAACAGAACCCGGTTGTCGGTGGGCGGGATTGAACCTGGGACCTCTGGAGCTTAGTGCATGAACCTCTACTGCATGAGCTAAAAGCCAACTGCTCTTAGCTAAGACTGTAGAGCAGTTTAATTTAACTATCTCTCTCTCTAAGTGGTCTTGGTGCCACTAGAGGGGACAGAACACCACTCCCAGAAGGTGTGTGGGTTACATACTTTCCCTAGCTGAGGAAGCCCATTCCAAACTTCAGAGACTTCCCAGCTGAAATCCTAGACGAGCCCACACTTGTAATGCTGACAGACCCGGTCATCGGCAGGCAGGATTGAACCTGCGGCCTCTTGAGCTTAGTGCATGAGCCTCTACCACATGAGCTAAAAGCCAACTGGTTGTTAGCTAAGGCTGTAGAGCAAACTCATTAATCTCTCTCTCTAAGTGGTCTTGGTGTCACTAGATGGGACAGAGCACCACACCCAGAAGGTGTGTGGGTTACATAAGCACTTTGAGACAAGGCCAGTCTCTCACTACACATCTGTATAGTGCCTAGTACAGCGGGGCCCCAATCTCAGCTGGAGCCTCTGGGAACTGCTGGAATAATAATTTTTCTGGGAACAAAACTTCAAAGGCCTCATCCAAATCCCATTGCAGTTAATGGGAAATTTTGGGTCAGGTCCTAAAAGAATGCAGTGCACCAATTTCTACTCCTCTCTCTCAAGGACGTAGGTAACACCTGAATCAGATTTCATGTTCAGAGAGCAGTCTGTATGGATGCCAAATGAAAGCAGCACCTCTTCCACACGTCTCCACCCTGTTGTTCTAAAAGCCTCATTCTGCCTTGAAAAGTTCTCTTCTTTCCTGCCCCCAGTGCGCTGTAGGAAATGCATCCTTTCAGTGTGCGAAGCTGGGGAGTAGATATGATGATGCATCACAGCGGTTACACTCTCAACAGCATGTCACAGATGGCTGCATTGACAGATTGCCGTGACCAGCTGGTGAAACAGGGCTCAGGGCAGAGTGTGATATATTTGAAGGGTTGAGCACAGTGCTGAATCTGTTGGTGTGAATTCGCAGGTACAGTTCTTTAAGCAGTTGAATATATTGAATTGGTTACATAGTGGTCACCGTGTTTCTTCTTCTGCAGTACAAGAGTGAGTGAGCCATCATGACTCCAACGCTGTCTGTGCTTCTAATCGGGGATTTGTGCTAACTTTACTGCATGCAACGACTGGCAACAAGGATTTCAAGAGCCTTCCATGAATCAGAGTAGCGAAAGAATCGATGACAATGCTTGCAGCCCCGAGGGAGAGATAGGAGTCTGCTACAACTGTGGGTGCTCTGAACTACTGAACTGATAGCAGCGGGTGAAATGGCAGGCTCTGCTGGAAAAATGAAAGCCTTCGACAGTGCCATGGAGGACTGGCCCACATGTATCGAGAGGCTGGAGCAGTATTTTGAAGTAAATGAGATTCCCTCAGAAAATCATGGAGCAGCAATATTGAGTGTGATGGGAGGAAAAATATACAGTTTAGTACATACAGTCTGATCACCTCAGAGATGCCAGTAAGCAAAACCTTTAGAGCGAGTGCAAATTGTCCAAGAGCTCTTGGGACCCAAGCCACTGATTATGGCAGAAAGGTTCAATTGCATCAATTTGAAGGAGAATCTATTTCCTCTTTTGTGACAGAGATAAAGAGATTGTCCAAATACTGCGCTTTTAAGGATGGGCTTAAGAGACAGATTTGTGTATGGCCTGCTTAACGAAAGCCTACAGAGGCAGCTCAACTAAGGAAAATCTCACCTTTAAACACGTAGTAGAAATTGGAGTTGCGATGGAAAGTGCGACAAGGGATGCAATAGAATTGCATACTAAAGCTAAAACAGAAGTAGGAATGCATGAATTATCTGTAACCCAAGGTAAGAGTCGGTCTACTCACCAGACAGACGCTGTCGGTGTGGAAAAGGGTTTCACACTCCTTCTGACCGCTGATGTGAAGATGCATATTGCAGACACTAATTAAAAAGAAGGGCATATTCAAGTGGTTTGTTGCACCAAGAAAAATAAGAAAGAGACCAAATCAGGGTATAGAAAAAGGAATATCAATATACACTCTGTTGACAGAGGCAGTAGTGACACAGAGTGTGAGAGTGGAGTAGCCAGCCTGGATATATATTAGTGTGGAAAAAAAAATCTGGTTGACACCCTGGATGGCAGGAAAAACATTCAAAATGGAATTGGGGACAGGCTCTGTTATCTCACGTTTGAAATATGAGAAAACTTAAAAATACCACATTGAGGGAAACAACGATGTTGCTAAAAACGTGTATGGGAGAAAAGATAGTGCCAGTTGGAGCAATGCAAGAGAATGTGGAGTATAACAATAAGCAATGATTATTAGACTTATATGTCATTGAGAAGGGAAACCGGCTCTGTAGGGCCATGAATGAATACATGAAGTTCCTCTGGATAGGAATTCTCTAAAGATGCTGCAGTCACTGTCAGCAAACTCCACTAAAACAGTTCAACCGCAGTGGGAAGGGATATTAAGTCAGGCACTAGAATTCTGAAACACATGAAGGCTAAACTAATCCTAGCTGAGAAAGTGCAGCCCCAGTTTCACAGAGCTTGACCTGTCCCTTAGAGTATTCACTCGAAGGTCGATGCTGAATTGGAATGTCTGGAAAGAGAGGCCATACTTTACAAAGTGGCCTGGAGTGAGTGGGGAATGCCTATCCTTCCAATTGTAAAAAAGTGCAGTGCAGAGAGTGTGTGTGGAAATTTTAAAGGTCAACATAAACCCTGCACTGAAAGTTGAAATTTAGCCCCTGCATTGAATTGAAGACATTTTTGCTACACTGGCAGGGGGACAATGATTCAGGAAAATTGATTTGTCATTGACCTACCTACAAGTGGAAGCTGAGGAAGAATCTGAACCATACTTTACAATCAAGACACAAAAGGTTTGTACCAGTACAATAAGTACTAGTGTTTGGTGTTACTTCAGCTCCTGCTATATGGCAATGGGCAGTGGACCAAGTTTAAAAGTTATCCTGAGAAGAGTGGTATTTGGATGACATTATTGTGACTCATGGAAGTGATGAAGAACATTTGAAAACCACAGAAAGGGTATTAAAATGTCTAGAAGAATATGGGTTATGAGCCAATTGCATAAAACACAATTTTTTCCAAGGACTCGACAGCTTATTGTGGGTGTGTTACTGATGCACAAGGCCTACATAAATCTCAGGAGATGGTTAAAGCATGTCATGCTTCCTCACGAGGAACAGGTCTGTTATAGAGCGCACTGTGCCAGGTGGCAATGAGAGACCCATAGCATTTGCCTCCAGATCGCTCACAGCGAGAGAATGCAACTATGCACAAATGGACAAGGAGGCTTTAAGTTGGTAGGGGATGTGAAGAAATTCCACCCATACCTAGATGGGAGGAAATTTATGGCTGTTACAGAACCAACTCCTAATAGCAATCCTTCATCTGAGGACGGGAGTTTCTGTGACAACGGCAGTACTTATCCAACCCTAGGCTCTCTTCTTACCTGGGCTCCACCCTGAGCTGGAACATCTCCAGCACAATTAAATGGTCCCTTAGCCTAAGCTCTGTGAGCCAGAGTCAGCTGGTATGGGCCAGCTGCGTTTTTTAACTGCAGTGTAGACATACCCTAAGAGGACCAAAAGAACGCCATCAAGGCTAAAGAGCGGATAAATGGAGGCTGTTAGAGGCAAAAAGGCATCCTTTAAAATTTCAAAGTGACATTCTAGTGAGGTGAATAGAAAGGTGCACAAACTCTTGCAGGTTAAGTACAATAAAGGCAGGCCAAGAAAGAATTTGAGAAGCAACTTGCTAAAGATGCAAAAACTAACACTGAGGCATTTTTTTAAGTACGTCAGAAGCAAGAAGCCTGTGAAACAGGCCGTGGGGCCACCAAACAACCAAGGTGCTAATGGAGCACTCAAGAAGACAAGGCAATTGAAGAGAAGCTGTGCGAATCCTTTCCATCGGTCTTCACTGCAGAGGCTGTCGGAGAGATACCCACAGAGCTTTTTACTTTTTCTGCTGACAAATCTGAAGTATTGTCCCATATGGATACTCAGCAGTAGAGGTTTTAGAAAAAATTGATAATTTAAACAGTAATAAGTTGCCAGGACCAGAAGGTATTCCCCAATGAGTTCTGAAGGAACTTAAATGTGAAATTGAAGAACTACTAATAACCTATTGCTGAAACAAGCCTCTGTACTAGATGACCAGAAGGTAGCTAATGGTAATACAGATTTTTAAAACAATACTCCACAGGTGATCCTGACAGTTTGAGGCCAGTGAGCCTAACTTCAGTACCAGGCAAACTGGTGGAAACTATAGTGAGGAACAGAATTATCAGACACATAGACAAATCTAATTTGTTGGGGAAGAGTTAACATGACTTTTGTAAAGGGAAATCATGCCTCACCAAACTACTAGAATTCTTTGAGGGTGTCAATATGTCAACAACCATGTAGATAAGAGTGAAAAAAATCAATATAGTTTATTTGGATTTTCAGAGAGCCTTTGACAAGGTCCCTCACCAAAGGCTCTTAAGGAAACTAAAAGTCATGGGAAAAGATGGAAGGTCCCTTCATTGATCTGTAACTGGTTAAGAAACAGGAAACAAAGGGTAGGAATAAATGATCAGTTTTCACAATGGAGAGAGGTAAACAGTGGGGTCCCCAAAAGATCAGTACTGGAACCAGTACTGTTCAACATATTAATAAAATACCTGGAAAAGGGAGTGAACAGTGAAATGGCAAAGTTTGCAGCTGATACAAAATTATTCAAGATAGTTAAGTCCAAAGCCAACTGTGAAGAGTTACAGGGGGATCTCACAAAATTGGGTGACTGGGTAACAAAGTGGCAGATGAAATTTAACATTGATAAATTACAAAATATTGCATATTGGAAAAAGTAATCTCAACTATACATACAAAATGATGGGGTCTAAATTAGCTGTTGCCACACAAGAAAGATCTTGGAGTCACCGAGGATAGTTCTCTGAGAACTTCTGCTCAATGTGCAGCAGCAGTCAAAATGGCTAACAGCATGTTAGGAACCATTAGGAAAGGGATAGATAATAAAACAGAAAAATATCACAATGTCACTACATAAATCCATAGTACACCCACACCTTGAATACTGCTTACAGTTCTGGTCACCCCTTCTCAAAAAATATATTAGAATTAGAAAAGGTACAGAGAAGGGCAACAAAAATTATTAGGCCTTATGGAATGGCTTCCATCTGAGGAGAGATTAAAATGTCTGGGATGGTTCAGCTTAGAAGAGAGACAAGTAAGGGCAGGGGGACATGACCAAGGTCTATAATATCATGAACTGTGTGGAGAAAGTGAATAAAGAAGTGTTATTTACCCTTTTCCCACAATACAAAAACCAGGGGTCACCCAATGAAATTAACAGGCAGCGGGTTTAATTCAAACAAGGGGAAATACTTCTTCACACCATGCACAATTAACCTGTGGAACTTGTTGCCATGGGATGTGGTGAAGGCCAAAAGTATAACTGGGTTCAAAACAGAATTAGATAAGTTCATGGAGGATAGCTCCATCAATGGCTATTAGCCAAGATGGTCGGGGACACAACCCCATGTTTGGTGGCAACCCTAAACCTCTGACTGCCAGAAGCTGGGAGGGTAAGACAGGGTGGTTTACTCCAACTGCCCGACTCTGTACGCTCCCCTGAAGCTCTGCAGTGGCCACAGTCTAAGACTAGATCCTCGGCTAGAAGGACCATTGGTCTCACCCAGTATGGCCGTTCCTGTGAGTCAGAGGTCACACTGGGAACCAAATACTCTCCAAAGCCCTGCTCACAAAAAAAGCTCCACCCCATGTGAATCACTCACATGAGACACCACTTGCAGTGGTCTATCCAGATGTTCAAAATAGGAGCGTGCAGCTTTCTGAGCAATGCACACAAGCACATGCTTAACTGTAAGTGTGTGCTTCAGTGCCATTGATGTTCATGTGTGAAAGCATTTTGCTGATTCAGGGCCCAAACCAGGAAGCAAATAAGTCACCTGGGTGCAATGAAAAGAGAAGAGTCCATCCCAAATAGTTACCCAGGGTAAGGCCCTGAAACTGCCCCCATTGCAATCAGCATGACCTCAATGTGAGGAGGACTGGTTGTGTGAGAATCCAGCCAATGTACACCTGTTAACTGGATATAGGTCTGAACCAACCCTTCAGAGCCAAATATCCTGAAATTTGGGAATGCCTGAATTGGGATCCAGGTATCTGAATCAAGCCTCCTTCTGCCTGTACCCAGATTTTTGGATCCAAGACCATCCCCAAATGACAAGGCAGATGTTAATTGTATGTGGTTGAAGTAGAACTGGTTGGAAAACTGAAATGAAAACAAAATCTTTTTTCATTTTTGTCAATATTTTTCTTCAAAATGTTTCAGGTTTTTGTCAAAAACTGAACTTTTTTGGTTTCTGGCAACCAAAACCCAACAATTTTCAGTTTAAAGTGTTGGGTTATGGTTGCAGAATAGCAAAAATTGTTCTGTTTTGTGTTTTAAATTAAAAGTGAAAAGTTTATTGACAAAATGAATTTTTTTTCCATGAATGATTTTCAACTAAATGGAAAATCAGTTTTCTGGAGGGGAACTAAAGAAGAGGCTAAATGGAAAATTTTCCAGGTTTCCTAGGTTAAAGATTGAAATTATTTCATTATATTGTGCAACGTGTCGTCTTTGCCACAATAACATACGTGTCTAGTTGAAGGTATTAGCTACTCACTTTGAAATTACCCAGAGTCACTTCACAGCCTCTTCGTACTTGAGCGATCAGCAAGGCAAACAGCTCATTCCTGTCAGACCTGCTGATCTGAAGAGCTCTGAGTGGCTCAAAAGCTTGTCTTTTTCACTAGCAGAAGTTGGTCAATAAAATATATTACCTCACCTACCTTGTCTCTCATATGCTGGGACGCACACGGTTATACCACCACTGCATCAGGCCTGCTGGCTGACAGTTTGCCATTGATCACTGCAGTGTTGAAGCTGCCACTAACCAAAAGGCATTTGTCTGAATGGTTTCTCTTTTTAGCTGACAGATGGGCCAATCTGACAGGCTGCCAAACCAGGACAGCTGGTAAAGGGAGTGGAGGAAGGAGCACACCACACAACAGGGGCTCCATCAAGGAAAGATCTTTCGATGCCCAGGAAAAGAGGAGAGGCTGCCTTTGGTCACTATAGAAACCATGTAGGTGAAGTGATAACTTTTATTGGACCTGCTTCTGCTGGTGAGAGAGACAAGCTTCTGAGCTCACACAGAACCCTTCTTGAGGTCTGGGAAAGGAACTCCCAGCGTCACAGCAAAATGAAGGGTGGGGCAGATTGTTTAGCATAAGAAGTTAGCACATATTGTAAGGGACATCAAATGGATAAGACCCGCTTGGGTAGCTCACAAACAGTTTCAGCTGGAAGGAGACTCAAGTGCCTATTGATTTGGGAATCTAACTAGTGTCGCTGACCTACAGTCAGGATGTTCTCGTTGATGGCCAAGTTATCTATCCGTCCATCCCCATATACACCTTATTCATCAGCTCTATCTATCCATCCCCACATATACCTCTCTATCTAATCTAGTTGTGCATTAATCCATCCCCATATACATCTCTCTCCATACACACCCATCTATCTTTTTGTCTATGGACAGGGATCTCTCTATCACATATGGGTCTCATTACCATAATATCTGAGCATCTCCATTACTTAAAAGATGACAATATTCTCTCTTGTCCTTCCCTGCCATAATAAATAAATAATAATAATAATGAGTTTATAAAAAACCCTCCACCAAGGGGCTCAGATTGATGCCATTCAGAATACAGTACAATGCAAAAAATCACAAAAAAAAAATAGAAAAGTCAGGTAGTATTTGCCGTATTAACTTAACTACGTCTGCAGAGACAGAGAGAGTAGCCATTCCAACTGAGTCTAATATCTGATGCTGATTACAGGTGGAAGCCAGCTGATGGCCCAGATTGTGAGGGCTTCACTTGGAGTGGGCAAGGCAGGCGACTTCTCAGGCTGACCCTTCAGTCAAACTGCTGATGAGATGAATCAGTTTCAGACATCCCTTATGGCTCTAGGTACGTGGCTACATCAGTTAAGAAAGCCCTGTGCTCCCTAGCAGGGCTGCATTAGCCCTATCTGAGGAGCTGCTTGGGCAGAGAGATGAATATGCTAGATGTCCCTACTGGAGCAAGAGGAGATCAGGCGTAGGACAGCGAGTCTCTCTCACAGTTCTTCCCTGGGCTACCCTGGTGCAGTTCACATCACTCTGAGGTCACTAGGATATCAACCAGTGCTTACACTTAAGTATGTATGTAAGTGCATTGCTGGATTAGGGTCTCTGTTCTGAACCCAGGGCCCTTAAATTCAAACTTCGTTATCTGAGTTACTGGGAAATAATTTTTCTTTGCATCTTCCCATGGCTTGTTTTGTTACATAAATAAACAATGTTGCATTTAGGCTATTGATTCACTGCTCTCCCCTGCCCCGACCCCCCGCCATGCTAGAGAACAGGAGAAGTCACAAACAGAGACTGCCTTCAGATTTCTTACTCATTTACAATCTTAAGTCATTTATTAATAAGCATGGAATCTCTGAAGACTCTCAGTAACTTATTAACAGCCAGGAACGGTGTGATATTTTATATCTGCAATATAAGCTGGCTTTAAGCCTAGGGGTAGGTGTCCTTTTCTGTTTGTCAGAAAGATAAAAGTAAATAGGAAAAATTCTGTGAAGTACATTTTGATATTTAAGTATTGTGTGACTTCCATTGATCCTGATGCATTTCAGACAAATAAAACGATGTGCAGATCTTTGAAAAGCTGCCTTGAGCATTCACCCTTATTTTCATACGCTGCATTTCTTGTGGAACCCCTAGCAAACCAATCCTTTCCCTCTGCTAACCAGCTCTCTCTACCTGTGCAATGTAGTGGATTTCAGGTGGGTCAGCTAGCAACACAGAAAAATTATTCACATTTCTATCCTTTCATATACGGCAAGGGGTAGATTTGAAACCAGTACCAAAGACCTCATAGCAACATCAGAAAACCTGGTTGTGGCTTGGGTACACCACCAAATTATCGTATAGCTCAGAACAAAGGTCTTCATCTCTGCCTGAGAGGGACCCACCTTTCATGGATGCCATTTCTAGAGTGTATTGATAATATAAGAGGTAGTGCTCTAGCTGTCTGACAGATTGTTATACGCTGAACGTCAATGGGCCAGATCCTCAGGAGCTGTAAGTCAAGATAGTTCTACTGAAGTTCCAGAGTTGTGGCCATTGGTACCAGTTTAGGATCTGGTCTGTGACCTTGGAGTATGTGTTCCACTTTCAACTCAGATGTGGTTCTGGTTTTGCTTGCTTTTTGTAAGTCATAGATTCACAGAATATCAGGGTTGGAAGGGACCACAGGAGGTCATCTAGTCCAACCCCCTGCTCAAGTCACAGGATTTTATTTTGTTATTTCTTTTGGTTTTGGACTAAATTATTAATTAGTCTATGGGAAGATGTTTGGGGATGGATAGATAATCATTACAAGTAAATCTTAGCTGTATGTAGGGTGACCAGATGTCCCTATTTTATAGGGACAGTCCTGATATTCGGGGCTTTTTCTTATATAGGTGGCTATCATAAAAATAAAGGGAAGGGTAACCACCTTTCTGTATACAGTGCTATAAAATCCTTCCTGGCCAGAGGCAAAACCCTTTCACCTGTAAAGGGTTAAGAATCATAGAATCATAGAATATCAGGGTTGGAAGGAACCTCAGGAGGTCATCTAGTCCAACCCCCTGCTCAAAGCAGGACCAATCCCCAATTAAATCATCCCAGCCAGGGCTTTGTCAAGCCTGACCTTAAAAAACTTCTAAGGAAGGAGATTCTACCACCTCCCTAGGTAATGCATTCCAGTGTTTCACCACCCTCCTAGTGAAAAAGTTTTTCCTAATATCCAACCTAAACCTCCTCCACTGCAAAGATAAGAAGCTAAGATAACCTCGCTGGCACCTGACCAAAATGACCAATGAGGGGACAAGATACTTTCAAAGCTGGAGGGGGAAACAAAGGGTTTGTTTGTCTGTGTGATGCTTTTGCCGGGAACAGATCAGGAATGCAGCCTTACAACTCCTGTTAAGTTAGTAAGTCATCTAGCTAAAAATGCGTTAGATTTCCTTATGTTTAATGGCTGGTAAAATAAGCTGTGCTGAATGGAATGTATATTCCTGTTTGTGTGTCTTTTTGTAACTTAAGGTTTTGCCTAGAGGGATTCTCTATGTTTTGAATCTGATTATCCTGTAAGGTATTTACCATCCTGATTTTACAGAGGTGATTCTTTTACTTTTTCTTTAAAATTCTTCTTTTAAGAACCTGATTGATTTTTCAATTGTTCTTAAGATCCAAGGGTTTGGGTCTGTGTTCACCTGTACAAATTGGTGAGGATTTTTATCAAGCCTTCCTCAGGAAAGGGGGTGTAGGGCTTGGGGGGATATTTTGGGGGAAGACATCTCCAAGTGGGCTCTTTCCCTGTTCTTTGTTGAACACGCTTGGTGGTGGCAGCATAGGGTTCAAGGACAAGGCAAAGTTTGTACCTTGGGGAAGTTTTTAATCTAAGCTGGTAAAAATAAGCTTAGGGGGTCTTTCATGCAGGTCCCAACATCTGTACCCTAGAGTTCAGAGTGGGGAAGGAACCTTGACAGTGGCTATTACCCCTCCCAGTTTTTCACACTTGCTATCTGGTCACCCTAACTGTATGTTCTGTGTGAAGGGGCTGGCTGCCTCCCAAGTGCCCCATTGTGGGTGGAGGTTGCTCTGCAGTAGCCCTGCCCCAGTTTCCCCACTTTTCAGGGCTCTCCCAATCAAGTTACCAAAACAAACTCTTCTCTGCTTCAACAACACCCATCCCAGGGGCTGGATTTAGTCACATAACAAAATTACCAACAGAGAGATCTCAAATTGCCATCAAGTCCCTACTCCCACTGTTCCCTGCAGAGGGTCTCCCAGACCCTCTCTGTGGGGAACCCTTTCCCTTAAGGCTCACTGTTCTCTGCTGCAGACCGCTCAATTGTAGCGGCCATTCCCTCTCTGGGGAAGCAACTGGCTTCTGCTGAAGTCTCTTATTCCAGCTTCACTCTAGTTGTCTCCCCCACCAGCTTCCTGCTGCTCTTTATAGGAGAAGGAGCTCCTCCATATCCAGCTGGTTCTAATAATTAAACCCCACACCCCATCCCAGGTCAGGTGGGCAGGGCTAATTGGATGGAGCTGGCCAGTTCCAGGCCTTGTTCCCTTGCACTCTGGTGTTGCAAACCTCAGTAAAATGTTAATAGTAAGTAAATTCCACTCAGAAGTATTGAATTGCTTGAGAACATTGTTAGCGTTGGGCAAGTTATTGTTGTTGAACATATAGTAAATCAGAGTTCCTGCCTCAAACAGCTTACAATCTAAAATCAAATGCAACTTTTCAAATCTCTTGGTGCATAAAACCTGCCAATTTACTGCATTGGTATTTGTCACCCCTTGTATATGCGAAATCATGAATGTTCAGGTCAGCAACTTTTATGGACAAGAACATTCTCTAAAGCCAAGGCCTCAACAAAAGTGAATATACAAGAGAGTATTCACACTGGAAATGGTCTCACAGCCAGGAGGAGAAGCTCCCCTCTTATCTGCAAAAGAGTTGTTCAACAATTACAAACTGTAAACCAATTAATAGAAATCACAACCTACCTGTTGATGGAGAATTACTTCACAAACAGAGGTACCAGTTCAACACTGAAATCAGTGAGATTCCTCATGTGCTGCAGATTAAGCATCTGCATAAGCATCTTGTTTAATAGGGGCTAGAAAGGTGGCCTAACTGAGTTTATAGGCCATCCTATTATGATACAAACCAATCACATGGTATGAATAGCAGCTCATCAGTAGAGCTGTTCAGAAAACAGAATTTCGTCCTCTGGGAAATTCAGTATTTTGACATTTGTTTTTATGTTGAAACAGAATAAAAATGTGGAATGACAAGTTCTAAGAATTTGCTATTTGGAAATGTTGACATGAAAAATTGTTGACTTTTGAGTGAAAAGAAAAGTTTAATTTCAAACTGTCAATTGGAAGTGAAAATTTTTGTTTCAAACCTTCCCATCAGAATATCTGAGAATGTAGTAAAAATTAGGAAAATTGTTCAGTCAAAATATTTTGACCAACTCCACTGATGAATACTGAATACTATAAGGCTCAGATATTTGAAGGTATTTAGGTGCCTGACTCCCACAGGAATCAATATACTGGATATTGAGGATCTGGACCACACTGATCAGTTTGCAAACAAGTCAGGAGCCAATCTGTTTGCACTGTCTATTTGACAAACAACAGAGAAGAACCTACAAAGCCCTAAAAGTCACAGCCTGTTCATGGAGAACTCACCAAAAGAGGGGGGAAAAGGCTACATTAATTGCAATGAGTACATCAACAAGCTCTAACCATGGCTTCTTTTGTAGAATTCAGCTGGTGTCATTTGGTGTAGTGTAAGCATGTGGCTATTGTCATTTAAGACTGTCATCTGGTTCCCGCACCCTAGCCTGGTCTGATCAAGATGTCTTTCACCATCAAGATGATGAAGACACACTGGTGGATCCTGCAGTCTCAGGAAATGGTGGATGGCAGCCATGAAGGTACAGCTCACTCCTTCCAGCCAACCTGTCTCTCTGCCCCCACTGAGTCCCCCAGATAAACAATGCCCAGGAAGGGGTGGCAGCATCATCTCATTAACATGAACAATGAAACCACCTTTCAGTGATTTCAGCTATAAACATCCCCCTCCGATCTCTGGAATATTTCAGCTCATTGCCATGCCAACCTGGGACCTTATCAGCAGCCTTGCGGACCCCTTAGCACATTGCTTTTAATCTAAACCATCCAGTTTGTCCAGTCTGCTTGTCTCCAACTTTAACTGAGTCTCAAAAACAATTTGATGTGAGAGGCTGTGTTACCTTGGGCAATGTAGAGTGCAAGGCCAACTCAAAAAAGGTTGCCCCATCTCAAAATAGATATATTGGAATTGGAAAAGGTTCAGAAAAGGGCAACAAAAATGATTAGGGTTATGAAACAGCTTCCATATGATTAATAAGACTGGGAATTTTCAGCTTGGAAAAGAGATGTCTACAGGGGGATATGATAGAGGTCTATAAAATCATGACTGGTGTGGAGAAAGTAAATAAGGAAGTGTTATTTACTCCTCATAAACAAAAGAAATGAAATTAATAGGCAGCAGGTTTAAAACAAACAAAAGGAAGTATTTTTTCACACCACGCACAGTCAATCTGTGGAACTCTTTGCCAGAGGATGCTGTAAAGGCCAAGACTATAACAGGGTTCAAAAAAGAACTAGATAAGTTCATGGAGGATAGGTCCATCAATGGCTATTAGCCAGGATGGACAGGGATGGTGTCCCTATCCTCTGTTTGCCGGAAGCTGGGAATGGACGACAGGGGATGGATCACTTGATTATTACTTGTTCTGTTCATTCATTCTGGGGCACCTGGCACTGGACACTATCAAAAGACAGGATACTGGGGTAGATGGACCTTTGGTCTGACTCAGTATGGCCGTTCTTATGTTCTTACGGCCTAGCAGCCACCACTTGTGAGGGACAGAGCACCACACGGAGGGGTTACATGGCACTGGGCTAGCTCACACTAGCCCAGTGTGCTGAATAGAACAAGCAGACTCAGGAGAGCTGTCATGCTCAGTGGAGGGAAGGCCGACATCCAGGAGATGCGGGAGTAACTGCCTGCCAGGCAGAGTGTGAGGTGGAATAGCAAATATGGCAGGCGACCAGCTTGGCTTAACAGAGAAATCTTCAGTGAGCTTAAACACAAAAAGGAAGCTTATGAGAAGTGGAAACTTGGACAGATGACTAGGGAGGAGTATAAAAATATTGCTCGAGTATGCAGGGGCGTAATCAGGAAGGCCAAAGCACAATTGGAGTTGCATTGAAAGGGATGTGAAGAGTAACAAGAAGGATTTCTACAGGTATGTTAGCAATAAGAAGAAGGTCAGGGAAAGTGTGGGACCCTTACTGATTGGGGGAGGCAACCTAGTGACAGCTGATGTAGAAAAAGCTGAAGGACTCAATGCTTTTTTTGCCTCAGTCTTCATAGACCAGGTCAGCTCCCTGACTGCTGTCCTGGGTAGCACAGTATGGGAAGGAGGTGACCAGCCCTCAGTGGTGAAAGAACAGGTTAAGGACTATTTAGAAAAGCTGGACATGCACAAGTCGATGGGCCCAGATGCGCTGCATCCGAGGGTGCTGAGAGAGTTGGCTGATGTGATTGCAGAGCCATTGGCCATTACCTTTCAAAACTCATGGTGCTTGGGGGAGGTCCCGGACGATTGGAAAAAAGGCAAATATAGTGCCCATCTTTAAAAAAGGGAAGAAGGAGAATCTGGGAACTACAGACCAGTCAGCCTCATCTCAGTTCCTGGAAAAATCATGGAGCAGGTCCTCAAGGAATCCATTTTGAAGCACTTGGAGGAGAGGAAGGTGATCAGAAACAGTCAGCTTGGATTCACTAAGGGCAAGTCATGCCTGACCAACCTGATTGCCTTATATGATGAGAGAACTGGCTCTGTGGATATGGGGATAGCAGTGGACGTGATATACCTTGACTTTAGCAACGCTTTGATATGGTCTCCCACAGTATTCTTGCCAGCAAGTGAAAAAAGTATGAATTGGATGAATGGACTATAAGGTGGATAGAAAGCTGGCTAGATTGTCAGGTTCAACGGGTAGTAATCAACAGCTCGATGTCTAGTTGGCAGCCGGTATCAAGCGGAGTGCCCCAGCGGTTGGTCCTGGGGCTGGTTTTGTTCAACATCTTCATAAATGATCTGGATGATGGGGTGGATTGTACCCTCAGCAAGTTCGCAGATGACACTAAGCTGAGGGGAGAGGTAGATATGCTGGAGGGTAGGGATAGGGTCCAGACAAATTGGAGGATTGATCCAAAAGAAATCTGATGAGGTTCAACAAGGACAAGTGCAGAGTCCTTTACTCAGGATGGAAGAATCCTATGCACTGCTACTGGCTGGGGACTGACTGGCTAAGAACCTGGGGATTACAGTACATGAGAAGTTGGATATGAGACAACAGTGTGCCCTTGTTGCCAAGAAGGCTAACAGCATATTGGGCTGCATTAGTAGGAGCATTGCCAGCAGATCGGGGGAAGTGATTATTCCCCTCTATTTGGCCCTGGTGATGCCACACCTGGAGTATTGCATCCAGTTTTGGTCCCCCCCACTACAGAAAGGATGTGGACAAATTGGAGAGAGTCCAGTGGAGGGCAACGAAAATGATTAGGGGTCTGGGGCACATGACTTATGAGGAGAGGCTGAGTGAACTGGGGTTATTTAGTCTACAGAAGAGAAGAGTGGTTCCAAAGAGGATGGAGCTCGGCTGTTCTCAGTGGTGGCAGATGACAGAACAAGGAGCAATGGTCTCAAGTTGCAGTGGGGGAGGTCTAGGTTGGATATTAGGAAAAACTATTTCACTAGGCGGGTGGTGAAGCACTGGAATGGGCAGTCATAAGAGTTGAGGAATCCTGGATTTTGGAGAGGCTGATATAATTCTGTTCTGTCCGTCCTGAGATGGACTCCGAGTTATTAGCAGAGTCATGTTAGTCTTCTTCTACTTGTTCTTTGAAGCCCAGACCCCTTCTCTTTGAGTTCAGTGTGTGTTGTCCATTTTTACTAGAGTTTATTTCTCATTTTGGCTCATCCTTCTTTTAACCACAGAGGGCTGGGACAAATCTGCTCCATCGTGATCCACGTGTCAGGTGAACCCAGTGAGGCTACGCACAGAAATCTGCAATGCTACTGCATGAACATGCTCATGCAGGCTTCCTCCTTTTTGCTGAAGATCCTAAATACTAAGTCCAGGGCAGGCACTAGTTTAAGTTCTGTGCTAATCCCACATTTGGCCATTAAATCCCTTCAAACCCATGTAAAGTACTCTTCCAGTAGCTGAAATCCATCCCACCATTAGTTCATCAACACAGATTCTGGAGCTTCTCATTTTGCTCAAAGGGTGCCTGTGTGTTGCAACAGACCCATAAGTTTAGTATGGGGGTGTTTTTTAAATAAAAGTTAGGCTTGGCCAGTTAAGGCCAGATTCCCAGCTAGTATAAAATCAACATAACTCCACTATTGCCTGTGAGGTGATGGCGAATTAGCTCAAATGGCAAAGTGCTCGCTTATTATGGGGGTTAGACTAGATGACCTGTGTGGTCCCTTCTAACCCTATGGTTCTATGAAATGAAGCTACACCAATTTATACCAGCTTAAAACGTGGCCCTTAGTTGGAGCTGGCTGGCATTTCATTAATATTTTATGCATTGATCAATCAATCAATCTCAGTACACTATTACCATGAGGGTTATTTCATTTATTTTCTATTTTTCTGGCAGCAAAAATACAAACTACTGATGGGGATCGAGTGCAGTGACATGGTCGAGGTAGCTAGAATGTTGTCATATGGAACCAAAAAGTGATGCAGTTGGAGTTGATGTGTGACCCAGCTTTGCACTCCAGGGCATAGGAGAAAAAACACTGATTTTATTTAAACTGCCACTGAGAAACATTTAGGTTAATATCTGGTGGGGCGTTTTGTTGCAGAAATGCAGAGGCCACTTTGATCTCTCCTCTGCAGACCAGCACTGCAGAACCAGGCTTCCTCCACTTCCTGCTTATTGGCTTGCTTCACAGCATCCAATTATGTAGACATGAGCTAACAGCTCCATAGTTAAAAGCTGCTCCAAGCAATATAAACCCACCGTAACTATGATGCTTAATCAAGATGCTATGTAATCACATGCCTAATCGTAAGCCTGTGAATCCCTCAACAGGACGGCTCGCACGCTTAACATTAAGCATGTGCTTAAATATCTTCCTGTATCAGAGTCAAGGGGGGTGAGATGATATCTTTTATTGGACCAACTTATGTTGGTGAGAGAGATGAGCTTTTGAGCTTCGCAGAGTTCTTCTTAGGACACTTTTCTGTCTGTGCATATCTCTATTGCAGCTAAGGCCCTGACCCTGGAAGTACTGTCCTTGGCGTGGGCGGGAGAGCAAAATGAGATACAGGCATCAGTCCAAGCAAAAGCAAACAGTCAGCCAATGAGGCTAACAGCAATGGGCATACTGCTTGGGCCATGTAAATGACCTCATGCAAATGCAGCAAAGGAATAATGTTAAACAAGTGGTTTTTTTATTTATAGATATCTCAGTTTTGAAGCCAGAAGGGACCATTATGATCATCTAGTCTGACCTCCTGTACAACCGTTCAGGGAACCTCATCCAGTAATTTCTGCAGAAGCCCATAACTTTTCTACGAGTTATAGCATTGTTTTGGAAAGACAGCCAGGCTTGACTTAATGACAGCAAATGCTCAAGAAGCCACCATGTCCCCGGGGAAGCTGTTCCAACAGTTAATTGCTTTCACTGTTAAAAATCTGCACTAGTTCTCCTCTGAAGTTGTTTAGCTTCAGCTTGCTGTCATTGGATCTTGTTATACCTCTCTTTCTAGCTTTGTGAAAGGAAAGGCTTTTGGCTAGGGCAGCATGGACTAGTGGGTAGAGTGCTAGACTGGGACTCAGACAACCTGGGTTCTTTCCCAGCTCTTTCTATCACTCTGGGCAAGTCACTTTCACTCTGTACCTCAGTTTCCTCACTTGTAATATGCAGATACTGACCTAGAAATTCCATGCATGAATATTAAGAGTATCACAGTAGCAATATACTCCTGAGCAGGATGGTGATGGTGACTGTGAAATGCTCAGGGGGATTAGAGAGGCTACAAAAACAGAAAACCTGCTAATAATGGGGGATTTCAGCAAAAATAATGAGGAATCCTTGTGGCACCTTAGAGACTAACAAATGTATTTGGGCATAAGCTTTCATGGGCTATAATCTATTTCATCATAGAATCATAGAATATCAGGGTTGGAAGGGACCTCAGGAGGTCATCTAGTCCAACCCCCTGCTCAAAGCAGGACCAATCCCCAATTAAATTATCATCAGATGCGTGGAGTGAAAATACAGTAGGCAGGTATAAATATATAGCATGTGAAAAGATGGGAGTTGCCTTACTGAGTGGGGGGTCAGTGCTAACAAGGCCAATTCAATTAGGGTGGATGTGGCCCATTCCCAACAGTTGCCAAGAAGGGGTGAATATCAACAGAGGGAAAATTACTTTTTGTCGTGCTAACGAGGCCAATTCAATCATGGTGGATGTGGCCCATTCCCAACAGCTGGATACATTTCACCTCAGGACAGGATGCAGAAATACAATGTTTATACACTATCAATGACTGCTTCTTGGAGCAGCTAGCCCTGGAATCCACAAGGGGAGAGGCAGTTCTTGATTTAGTCCTAAGTGGCACACAGGCTCTTGTTCAAGAGGTGAATATAGCTGAACTGCTCAGTAATAGTGACCATAATGTAATTAAAATTAACATCCAAGTAGGAAACGACAAAGAAACCACTATTGTAGCATTTAACTTCAAAAAGGAGAATTACACAAAAATGAGGATGTTAGTTAAATGGAAATTAAAAGAACAGTCACAAGAGTGGAATGCCTGCAAGTTGCATGGAAACTATTTTAAAACTCCATAATAGAGGATCAAACTAAATGCATACCCCAAAGTAAAAAATAAAAAATCAGTAAGACCACCAAAAGAATACCACTATGGCTAAACAGCAGAATAAGAGAGGCAGTTAGTGGCTAAAAGACTTCCTTTAAAAATTGGACATCAAATCCTAGTGAGGAAAATAGAAAGAAGTATAACTCTGGCAAGTCCAGTTTAAAAATATAATAAGGCAGGCCACAAAAAAATAAAAATGTGAAGAGTAACTAGCAAAAGACACAAAAACTAACAGAAAATTTTTTAAAGTGCATCAGAAGCAGGAAGTCTGCCAAAAAGTCAGTGGGGCCACTGGATGATCGAGGGGCTAAAGGAGCACTCAAAGAAGACAAGATTATTGAAGAGAAGCCAAATGAATTCTTTGCATTGGTCTTCATGGTTGAGGAGGTGAGGGAGATTCCCACACCTCAGCCATTCTTATTAGGTGACAAATCTAAGGAACTGGCCCAGACTGAAGAGTCAATAGAGGAGGTTTTGAAACAAATTGATAAATTAAATAGCAATAAGTCACCAGGACCAAAAGATACTTACCCAAGAGCTCTGAAGGACTCAAATATGAAATTGTAGAACTAACTAACTGTGGTATGTAACCTATTGTTTAAATCAACCCCAGTACCAGATGATGGGAGGATAGCTAACTTAACACTGATTTTTAAAAAAAGTTTCCATCGGTGATTTGTTGAAATTATAGTAAAGAACAGACTTATCAGACACATAGATGAACATGATAAGTTGAAGAAGAGTCAACATTTTGCAAAGGGAAATCACGCCTCACCAATCTATTAGAATTCTTTGAGGGGGTCACCAAGCATGTGGACAAGGGTGATCTAGTTGATATGTTGTACCTGGACTTTCAGAAAGCTTTTGGTAAGTTCCCACTCCAAATGCTCTAAAGCAAAGTAACGATAAAAGCAAAGGTCCTCTCATGGATCAGTAACTGGTTAAAAGATAGGAAACAAAGGGTAGGGATAAATGGTCGGTTTTCACAGTGGAGAGAGGTAAATAATGGGTTTCCCCAAGGATCTGTACTGGGACCAGTGCTGGTCAACATATTCATAAATGATCTGGAAAAGGGGGTGAACAGTAAGGTGTCAAAGTTTGCTGCTGATACAAAATTACTCAAGATTGTTAAGTCCACAGCTGACTGCGAAGCATTATTAAGGGATCTCATAAAACTGGATGACTAGGCAACAAAATGGCAGATGAAATTCAATGTTGATAAGTGCAAAGTAATGCATATTGGAAAACATAATCCCAACTGTATATATAAACTGATGAGGTCTAAATTACCACTCAAGAAAGAGATCTTGGAGTCATTATGGATAGTTCTCTGAAAACATCTGCTCAATGTACAGCAGCAGTAAAAAAACCCTAACAGAATGTTAGGGAGCACTAGGAAAGAGACAGATAATAAGACAGAAAATATCATAATGCCACTATAGAAATCCACGGTATGCCCATACCTTGACTACTGCATGTGGTTCCGGTCACCCCATCTCAACAAAGATATATTAGAATTGGAAAAGGTCCAGAGAAGGGCAACAAAAATGATTAGGGGGATGGAACAGATTCCATGTGAGGGGAGATTAAAAAAGACTGGGACTGTTCAGCATAGAAAAGAGACGACTAAGGGGGGATATGACAGAGGTCTATAGAATCATGAAGAATGTGGAGAAAGTGAATAAGGACTTCTTCACACAACACACAGTCAACCTGTGGAACTCACTGCCAGGGGATGTTGTGGAGGCCAAAAGTATAACTGGATTCAAAAAAGAATGAGACAAGCTCATGAAGGATAGGCCCATCAATAACTATTAGCCAAGATGGTCAGGGATGCAACTCCATGCTCTGGGTGTCCCTAAGCTTCTGACTGCCAGATGCTGGGACCGGATGACAGGGGATGGGTCACTTGACAATTGCCCTGTTCTGTTCATTCCCTCTGAAGCATCTGGCACTGGCCACTGTCAGAAGACAGGATACTGAGAGAGATGTACCATTGGTCTGACCCAATATGGCCGTTCTTATGTTCTTAAGTTGGGAACTAAGGAAGAGAAGTGCTGGATAAGAGCTATGCGTTACTGTGATGATAGTGCAAAAATAAAAGCTAAATATTTAGTAAACTCCCTCTGAAAGAAGAACAGTTTATATTAGCCAAGGCTTTTACAGCTGTGATAATGCTGCTGGATTCCAGACAGGTTTATGCTAGAGGATTTAGCTAATTGTGAAAGAATCTGCAAAGCTGGGGTTGTTTTGTCCTTCACAGAAATTCTAAGACGCTCTCACACAATTTCAATATGGAGCAGCATTGGTCTCACCTTTTGTTTTCATTCTGTTGCACAGCAGATAAATATGTATAATTATTCTTCACAGCCTTCTTTCTGCAGTATGACAGTAATGGATTGCCAAGGAAACCACAGGAGACTGCAGTGGAAAGGCACTGCTTTTTTTTTTTATGGCATCCGAAGTTCCCCACGTGTCATGGAGGGCTTCCAAGAAACCATTGTTGGGATAGAGCAAAGAATGGCATGGAGCTGTGCTAACAAATGCTTCTGCAGCCTGATCAGAATGCTGAAAGCCCGATGAAATCCAGGGGGATATTCCAGAGAGACTGTCTGTATGCACTGAAAGTCCTAAAGCCAGAAGCAAAGCAATGGAATGTTTGTGCTTTAGTATCTGAAGCGGTGTCTTCCGCTATCCCCAGACAATGATACCTTGAAACACTGCAGACGGGTCACACAGTTACGTTTTCAAGGTTCTTCCTACAAGTTCATTTCCTGCTTCAATCTGTCAGGTCAGGAATGCCAGGTCAGCAAAATAAACAGCTCTGTTAGCTCCCTGAATAGGAATCTGTGATATATTCCCTCTATATATCAACTCCTCCTCCCTCTTTTTAATCAGGAGCTTGTCCTTCATCTTATGTAATACGAACAAATTTGATGCCAGTGCCGTGTCTGGCAGGTTTCTGTCACTGTGGCTCATTTTGACATTCTGCTTCAGCCACCCTGTTGCAACTGAGCCGGAGAACTGGGGGATTCCCAGCATTCTCTCTATGGCAGTGTAAGATCAAGTCCAGTGGAAGTAGAAATACATAAAAGTTCCAAACAAAACGAAGACGTAAAGGGGAATTTTTCATTAGCAATCACTGATGCAGCAGGTAGGTAGAGTTGTAGGAAAGATCTTTACTGAGCATGCTCAGAGGCCAGTGTTACACGTTGACAGGCCTGTGTTTGTCAAGTAGCAGTTGGAACCCATGTTACATCCCTGAGCTCCAAATGTCACGCCAAACTAGTTCCCTCTGGAAACCTGACCCTCTTTGCGGAGTCCCCCTCAACATACATCTTCCCTATTTTATACACAAACAATAATTAGTCATTTAAAACAGGCAGCATTTCTGTCTGTGTTATTGATTTAGACTGTCTTTGGGGTAGACATTGTCCCTTACTATGTGTTTGTATAGAGCCTATCACCAGTAGGCTGGCCATTCGTCCGGTTTTAAGTCGGACTGCGCTCTTTTCTATGGTTCTGTCCCCTGTCCAGTATGGAGACGAAACTGGATGTGGTTTTGTCTGGTCTCCCAGACAGGGGACGCCATTTTGAAGAGCGTGCTGCTTCGCCCCAACCATCATGACCTTGCACACACAGTGCGTGTGAGGTCACGCTGGCAGGGGCCTCAGATTGCCAGTTTTGGTTAGACATATTCCTGGAGGTTTCATCACATGACATAATCTTTAATTAAAGATTTATCTTTAATTCCTGGAGACACCATAACAATCCTGGAGGGTTGGCAACCCAAGGCGGGGAGCTTTTCAAAATGGTTTCAGAGTAGCAGCCCTGTTAGTCTGTATTCGCAAAAAGAAAAGGAGTACTTGTGGCACCTTAGAGACTAACCAATTTATTTGAGCATAAGCTTTCGTGAGCTACAGCTCACTTCATCGGATGCATTCAGTGGAAAATACAGTGAGGAGATTTATATACACACAGAACATGAAAAAATGGGTGTTATCATACACACTGTAAGGAGAGTGATCACTTAAGATGAGCTATTACCAGCATGAGAGTGGGGCAGGGGAGGGGGGGAAGAAAACCCCTGGTCGCTGAACTTTGTGACTTTGTCCTCACCCATAACTATTTCACATTTGGGGACAATGTATACCTTCAAATCAGCAGCACGGCTATGGGTACCTGCATGGCCCCACAGTATGCCAACATTTTTATGGCTAACTTAGAACAACGCTTCCTCAACTCTCGTTCCCTAATGCCCCTACTCTACTTGCGCTATATTGATGACATCTTCATATCTGGACCCATGGAAAAGAAGCCCTTGAGGAATTCCACCATGATTTCAACAATTTCCATCCCACCATCAACCTCAGCCTGGACCAGTCCACACAAGAGATCCACTTCCTGGACACTACAGTGCTAATAAGCAATGGTCACATAAACACCACACTATACTGGAAACCTACTCACCGCTATTCCTACCTACATGCCTCCAGCTTTCACCCAGACCACAAGATCTATTGTCTACAGCCAAGCTCTACGATACAACCGCATTTGCTCCAACCCCTCAGACAGAGACAAACACCTACAAGATCTCTATCAAGCATTCTTACAATTACAATACCCACCTGCTGAAGTGAAGAAACAGATTGACAGAGCCAGAAGAGTACCCAGAAGTCACCTACTACAGGACAGGCCCAACAAAGAAAATAACAGAACGCTACTACCCATCACCTTCAGCCCCCAACTAAAACCTCTCCAACACATCATCAAGGATCTACAACCTATCCTGAAGGCTGACCCATCACTCTCACAAATCTTGGGAGACAGGCCAGTCCTTGCCTACAGACAGCCCCCCAACCTGAAGCAAATACTCACCAGCAACCACACACCACACAACAGAACCACTAACCCAGGAACCTATCCTTGCAACAAAGCCCGTTGCCAACTGTGTCCACATATCTATTCAGGGGACACCATCATAGGGCCTAATCACATCAGCCACACTATCAGAGGCTCGTTCACCTGCACATCTACCAATGTGATATGTGCCATCATGTGCCAGCAATGCCCCTCTGCCATGTACATTGGTCAAACTGGACAGTCTCTACGTAAAAGAATAAATGGACACAAATCAGATGTCAAGAATTGTAACATTCAAAAAACAGTCGGAGAACACTTCAATCTCTCTGGTCACTCGATTACAGACCTAAAGGTCACAGTATTACAACAAAAAGACTTCAAAAGCAGACTCCAATGAGAGACTGCTGAATTGGAATTAATTTGCAAACTGGATACAATTAATTTAGGCTTGAATAGAGACTGGGAGTGGATGGGTCATTACACAAAGTAAAACTATTTCCCCATGTTTATTCCCCCTCTCCCCCCCACTGTTCCTCAGACGTTCCGCTTAACTGCTGGAAATGGCCCACCTTGATTATCACTACAAAAGGTTTTCTTCCCCCCCTGCCCTCGTGCTGGTAATAGCTCATCTTAAGTGATCACTCTCCTTACAGTGTGTATGATAACACCCATTTTTTCATGTTCTGTGTATATATAAATCTCCTCACTGTATTTTCCACTGAATGCATCGGATGAAGTGAGCTGTAGCTCACGAAAGTTTATGCTCAGATAAATTGGTTAGTCTCTAAGGTGCCACAAGTACTCCTTTTCTTTTTTCAGAATGGTGTCCTCCGTGCACTGTAACCTCATGATTCTCATCCCATGTGTAGTGGGAAGTTCTAGTTTTCTGGGGATGCGATAGCGGCCACCCTAAGCTCCAAGGAGCCCTGATCATGGTGGAGGATGCTGGTCTAATGACAGTAATGGTTTATTCATGGGAGTCTTATTTTTAAATTACAAAGAATAAAGATTGTGCCTTATGCATCTGGGGCAGAGTTTTCAAAAGCTCCTAAACCCAGTGACTTTCAATGGAAATGGGGCAGCTAACTCAGATGCATTTGAAAATCCCTCCCTATATTGACATTGGCGCTGAAGTAAGTAAGTGAGAGGGCGAAACCAGGCCTGTTTTCCAGTGAGAATACACTTTGGCAGCAAAGCTGGCCTCGTCCCGATATGAAAAGCTGTGAAAACAGAGCCATTTTCTTCAGATAAGGTAGCTAAAGCATGCAAAAGAACACAACTATTCCTGTGCTGGCAATCACACCTTTTGTCAAGTTGCAATGGGGAGGGTGAGCCTTTGCCCAATGCCATGAGGAAAGCGTGCTGCCAGGTCAGCTGGTTGTATCAGAACACACCCCTCCCTTTGCCCCACCACATGCACAAGATTTGAGAGCAGCTGTGCCAAACGTTGCCCAGTGCCTTCCCAGCAGCAGGAATGTGTCATGCCTCACTGGGTGCTGCGTAACCGCACAGCCTGAATGTGTGGCTAACAGCCAGAGCCTCCTGAAAGCTAGAGGAGAAACCCATGCATCATAGTGATTAATGAGAGGACCAGGCAGGCCAATCCATGGCTAACCAAGGCAGCAGAGTCAGCAGGAGAAAGCTCATTGCGCCAGATGGACCTCAGCAGCACAGAGCTGCCCAGCTTCTGAGAAGTCTGAAAATACAATTCAGTTTTTTTTCTGCACAGCTGCTTGTGACTTGGTTTGTTTTTAATAATTCCATTTGCAGGGCAATCCCTCTTTCCTCCAGCCATTCACAGGAGGCCTGCCCACTATTTGCCATTTTAAAACCCTATTTGCAGAGGGTTATTTAAACTCACCTATGAACATAGGTGACAAAGTGCCGTGCCTGGAAGGTTCCTGGCAGGAACATATTGACAAAGCCCTGGCTGGGATGATTTAACTGGGAATTGGTCCTGCTTTGAGCAGGGGGTTGGACTAGATGACCTCCTGAGGTCCCTTCCAACCCTGATATTCTGTGATTCTATGATTCTATGATTTGTCTTAGAACCAAAATCTCCTTGAATGGGGTACCAGGGAGGAGCGTTCGCTGTGAAACAGGGTAGTGACAGTAATTTTATTTTATGTTTAGAAATTCCTTATCTAAATGATTCCAGCCCCCATTTGCTCCCTACCCAGTTCCCACACTGTTATAATGATCATTTGGTAGGTGTATTCTGGTAAAGCCAGCAGAGCCCAAATACAAGGGAGTGTACAAAATGCACAGGGCTAGACTGTGCAACCCTTCCTAGCTTTGCTGAGCATTTACTCACACAGTGAAGTCAGTACAGCGACTCCTGTGAATACGGGCTGACAGGCTAATCTATAGCCAACAGTCCCTGCCCCCAAAGCGCTTGCACTCGGAATAGACAAGACCAAGGACAAGCGAGAGAAAGGAACAGTCACAAGCTCTCTTTTCATAACACAGGCGAGGCACTGAGATCCAGGGCCAGATTCTCATTGATGCTAAGGACCCTTTATACCCACTTTCAGGCCTCTCACCATGTAAAATCTTCCTTAGTGTAAATGAGAATCAGGGGCAAAGTGACTGTGCCAAGGTCTCACAGGAAGTCAGTGACAGAGCCCAGATCTCCCAGGTTCAAAGCCATGAGTGTGTTCAGGGAGACCTGTCTGAATACTTGCGCACCTCCTGGGCACTTCTTGACAAACTCTTAAAGATACAACACATGCACACCAGAGAATGCTTCCCTTCCAGCTGCACAAACTTCACACATCCCCAGAACACAACCCGCACTGGAGTCCCCAGCCTCACCCTTCTCCCAGCTCCCTGTGAGACATGGAGGAAAGTTGGGCCTATCCTTGCCCTGATGGTTCACAAACTGGAGGGGGAGGGAGGCGCTGGCAGGAAGTAGTTGCACAGGCTCAGAGCCTTAATGATAAACTGGTGCATTGAGTCGCTCAGGGTTGAGTGGCCAGGACTTTGTACAAGCAGCTTGTGACCAGGGCCGTTGGGTCTTCAGGAAGAGAACCTCCACTTTCATTAGGGCCAGAACTCCAGCTAGAGCTGCACTGATCCACCACAGCTAAGGAGCTGGCCCTACATCATCAGCTCTCCTAGTGAAGACAAGGCAACCCAGGGTAACCTGACCTCCGGTGTTGGAACGGGACAAGCAACTGGGTTGCATTTCCACCGCAGAAGCGGTGTGTGTGTGTGGATAAGACAGAGATTCCCCATCACAAAACCCTTTCTATTGGGTCAGTTACACTTTGGATACATCTCTGGGGCCCTGCCCTCAAGCCATAGCCAGCCTTGTGCACAGAGGTGTGATCCAGGGTGACAGGGTTCAGTTGTGTTTGGGGGGATGGCAGAAGAGTTGCAGCCCCACCGGTATTTGCCAAGGCTGGTTCTGGTTTTTAGGTTGAGCCCCACTGGGTATGTCTACCCTGCAATCAGGTGTGGTTGCAGCACCTGCAGACATCCCAGAGCTAGCGCTGATCTAGCTAGCCTAGGTAGCAATAGCCGAGAAGCCGCAGTAGCACAGACTTCAGTGCTGAGTGTGTACCTTGGGGCCCAGGCAGGCTTGTACAGCCCATGTCGAAGCCTGTGCTGCCTTGGCTTCCCTGCAGCTGAGCTCGCCAGGTTAAAGCTAGCTCAGGTATATCTACGTGTGCTGTGATCACACGCCCCGACTGGAGTGGAGACATACCTTCTGTGGCTTGCACACTGCGAGTGCACCTGCCCTTCCCCTGCCATGGCAGCCACTGCAGTGGGAACTGCACTGGATCCCCATGCTCAGGAGGACATGAGCAATGCATGGTGTAGCCTCTGCCCCACTGGCTTCTCCTGCAGTGCCAAAGGAGGAGGAAAGACAGGGCCTGGGCGTAGGAGTCTGACAGGCAGGGCAGCTTGCCACATTAACCACTTGCATCCCTCTCTGCTCAGAAGCCAAAGAGACAGAAATGGAGCATGAACATCCCCCACAACTTAAAAACATTGTTCTAAAACTCCTCCAAGGACACGCTGAGGAGTAAAGAACTCACTTGAGGCTCCTAGGTGCGACTGTCAGGTTACCAATAACTAGGGCCCTACCAAATTCATGGTCCATTTTGGTCAATTTCGTGGTCATAGGATTTTTAAAATAGTAAATTTCATGATTTCAGCTATTTAAATCTGAAATTTCACAGTGTTGTAATTGTAGGGGGCCTGACCCAAAAAGGATTTGCGGGGAGGGGGGTCGCAAGGTTATTATAGGGGTGTCGCGGGACTGCTACCCTTACTTCTGCACTGCTGCTGGCGGCGGCACTGCCTTCAGAGCTGGGCGGCTGGAGAGCGGCGGCTGCTGGCCGGGAGCCCAGCTCTGAAGGCAGAGCCGCCGCCAGCAGCAGCGCAGAAGCAAGGATGGCACGGTACAGTATTGCCACCTTTACTTCTGCACTGCTGCCTGCAGCGCTGGGCCCTCAGTCAGCAGCCACCGCTCTCCAGCCGCCCAGCTCTGAAGGACTCAGCACAGAAGTAAGGGTGGCATGGTATGGTGTTGCCACCCTTCCTTCTGTGATGCTGCTGGTGGGGCGCTGAATTTCAGAGCTTGGCGCCTGGCCAACAGCCACCGCTCTCTAGCCACCCAGCTCTGAAGGCAGCAGCGCAGAAGTAAGGGTGGCAATCCTGCGACCCCCCCCCAAAATAACCTTCCGACCCCTTTGCATCTCCTTTTTGGGTCAGGACCCCCAATTTGAGAAACACTTGTCTCCCCATAAAATCTGTATAGGATAGGGTAAAAGCACACAAAAGACCAGATTTCACGGTCCGTGACGTGTTTTTCTTGGCCGTGAATTTGGTAGGGCCCTACCAATAATGTATGGGAGAGCTGAAAAAATACTGGAAAGTCATAGCTATGCCTGCAGTTCCGCCAAGTTCTAGCTGAAGCCAACTTTCTCAGAAACACGAAACCTCCCAATGTTTGATGTGATTCTGCAAAGCTCCTGTGGCCAAATTCTTGTTCCACTGATCTCAGTGGGTGTTTTGCCATTGACACCATTAGGACCAAGATTTGGCCCAAAGTGCACTTTTGCTTTTTAGTGTGATCGGTGTAAAGTTGGTCAAATGTTGCTGGTCTCTACTCTCTATATAATAGGAAAGACAGTGTGTCTGTTCAAGAGTTGCAGGTTGTCTTCTATGGATCACTTCCGTCAAGCTGTCAAAGCTGAGGGAAAATAGCTCAGCAGGTAGATATGTGAACTGTTCCAAATTGTCAAAAGAAAAATTTCAATCAAAATTTCAAACGCAAAAAAAAAAAAATTAAAAAAAATTGTGGGCTGTTTTTCAACCAATTCTAGAGATAGTTGAAAAGTTTCAGCTTAAATCATCCAAAAAGGGAAAGTGATCAATTTTTTCAACCAGCTCCAGTGGAAATTTCCTATTATGGGGAAGTATCTCTAGACCTTAATAGAGACTCCTTGAAATAAATGAAATTGGCTGCCATACAAATTATTGAAAAGTTCAGACATTTATAAACTGCATTAAAGACAACTAATGTCTTTGTAGAGAGAGGGAGAAAATATTGTTTAAATGTCAATCCAAAAGCTGACAAATTTAATTAAACTCACAATGTGGCAGAGAAGAAGCCAGGAATTCTCTCTCTTTGTTAAACAGAAAAAATTTGAAAATATAAACTTCCAGATGTGATAGGACACACTGCATTAAAAAAAAATTATTCAGTCTCTAATTAAATCCAGCAGAATAGAACTGGAGTAATAAGTCTACTGTAGTTCTGTCAACTAGAAATAGTTTTACAGCTTAATTAGATCTTGGGCAAGACAGTGTTTCAACAAAGGGAGAGGATAATAGAAGAACATCAGAGATGTCTTGCCCTTTGGAGAAATAAGTAGTGAGAGTGTATAATACTCCAAGGGAATAATGGGATCTTAACATTATTCTTAAAGTAACAATGGAGAAGACAAACTGCAGACTCAACTTTGAAGAGCTGGGATTTGTGTTCAGGCCCAACAATCTAAATTAGAACTCTTGTCTCACATACTGTAGATCGCCACAGGGTGTTGGGTTGGACCACATGGCTAGATGATTCCAGAAGGGCAGGGAGTAAAAGGAGAGAGACGTAAAGTCAGGGAAGAGGGAGAGAAAAACAGGAGAAGGAGGATGAGGAAGGAAGAGAAACAATGGGCAGAGACAGCACTAGTCCTAAAGGAAAGAATAGTTTGTTCCTGGACGATGCTGAATGTGACAACATGGAACTGAATAAATAAAGATGTCATGATAACCAATAGTTTAGTTGCTACATAGTGGCCATATTCTACCTGTGATCTGCGTGCCAACCTCCTCAGGCCACCCTTCCTCCTGTGGACTGGAGTCCTCAATTTACACCCTGCCATGGCTCATAATTAGGGCCCTATCAAATTCACACCCATGAAAAATGTGTCACAGACTGTGAAATCTGGTCTTTTGTGTGCTTTTACTCTATCCCATACAGATTTCATGGGGGAGACCAGTGTTTCTCAAATTGGGGGTCCTGACCCAAAAGGCAGTTGCAAGGGAGTTGCAAGGTTATTTTGGTGGTGGTGGTGGGGGGGATCGCAGTATTGCCACCTTTACTTCTGCGCTGCTGCCTTCACAGCTGGGCATCCAGAGAGCTGCAGCTGTTGGCCGGGTGGCCAGCTCTGAAGGCAGCACCCCGCCAGCAGCAGCGCAGAAGGAAGGGTGGCAACACCATACCACACGATCCTTACTTCTGCGCTGCTGCTGGCGGCGACTCTGCCTTCAGAGCTGGGCTCCCGGCCAGCAGCCGCTGCTCTCCAGCTGCCCAGCTCTGAAGGCAGCGCCGCCGCCAGCGGCAGCACAGAAGTGGGGGTACCACTAGGCTCCCTACAATAACCTTGCGACCTCCCAACTCCTTTTTGGGTCAGGCCCCCGACAATTACAACACTGTGAAATTTCAGATTTAAATAGCTGAAATCATGAAATTTACGAATATTAAAATCCCATGACTGTGAAATTGACCAAAATGGACCATGAATTTGGTAGGACCCTACTCATAATTAAATGTGGAATTTGGCCCCTCTACACCAAGGGAGTCTGATACCGCTGATCTGATCCATCTCCCTGCATCACAGTTATCCTTGCTCCTAAAGCAACCCCAGATTGCTGACTTTCTACTTAAGGCCTTGAATGCTTCCAGAGAGGGCAATTCAGTTGCATCTGCCATAGCCCCATAACTGTCCTCATCTGCTTGATTTCCTGCAGACAGCTTGACACGCATGGGCCAGTGTGTTCCTGTTTGCATGTGCATTACTGGATGCTAACGTTGATTTGGGCATGCACCTGACTGGGCCTGCACACACACACATACAATGGGGATCGCCACGTGTATCCCTATTAGTGTGCTGGCAAACATGCACCCATCTGCTGTTGAAAATCAGGTCCAGCTCAGAGAATCATAGAAATGTTATCATTTATTATTTAACATTTCTAGTATGGTAGCGCCTAATGGCCAACCAGCTGGGGCCCTGTTGGGGTAGGTGCTGTACAAACATATACAGTTGCAGTCCCTGTCCCAAAGTTGATTTAAAGATCTTAGACTCATCTAGCCTGACCTTCTGTGAGGAAGCTTACTGTGGTCTCCTCCTGGAGCTAAAGTGTCTCTGCTATAGCTTTAAGACCATTGTTATTTTTTGTTCTGTCACAATTGGAGAATAATCACTCTCTTCAAGTTGGAACATCCTCATATGTATTTAATGGCACGTTCGTGTTTCAATTCACATGTCTTTTCTCCGGTTCGCTTTCTATGACCCCTGCTCAGAGGTCAAGCCACTTAAACCTTTGATCATTTTCTTTGTTGACGTACCTTAGATTCTTTCAGATCTTCGAAAGTCCTCATCACCATCCTTTTCTTTCCCCAGCAGTGCCCCAAGCTGAACACAGCTCTCAACCAGCTGCCTCCTAAGGGCATGGCACTGCTCCCGCTGATGTCAGTGGGAGTTTTGCTGTCCACTTCAATGGCAGCAGGACCAGACCTTGACACTGCAGTCATGTCTTTGTTTTACATGGGCAATCTGTCCTGATAGTCCCCGACAGAGCACTCATCAGCGACAGATCACACTGCAGACACATTTAATCTCTCTCCCCTAAGTCTCCCTTAGCTGCCCAGCCTGTACTTACAGCTTGCATTACACTATTTCCCCCCTGCACAAACCACTTTGCTCTTGTGCTTATTAAACCTCCTTCCCCTCCACTTCTCTACGTTTTAAAGATCATGCTGAATTTTCACTATCGTAAATCTATTGATTTTACGCCCAGAGGGGACCATTGTGACCCCCTAGTCTGAGG
Organism: Lepidochelys olivacea; assembly: GCF_965140295.1. NCBI lineage: Eukaryota > Metazoa > Chordata > Testudines > Cheloniidae > Lepidochelys > Lepidochelys olivacea. The sequence goes on from NC_140415.1 coordinate 128,010,081, forward strand.
ACCTGTAAAGCACAGGCTGAAGAAACGCCCCCAGAAACACCTTGTGCTCCAGAACATGCGATTGAACTGCAGTGTGCTCAAAAGACATTCAGACCTGACTGGAAGATTCCAATGACCGTCGAGATTTTAAAAGCCACTAAAGAAACATGGACACCAAGTTTCCATTCATTTCAATGGGACCTGGGTGCTCAAATCCCTGGGTATGTACTCAGCCAGCTCACCCATGGTACGCTGCTAGTTTACTGCACTAGCTTGAGTGGAACGCGCACGTGCCTGTCCACCTTGCCTGGGAAGCAGCTTCCAGCATAGGATGACCAGACAGCAAATGTGAAAAATCGGGACAGGGGGTGGGGGGCATAGGAGCCTATAGAAGAAAAAGACCCAAAAATTGGAACTGTCCCTATAAAATTGGGACATCTGGTCACTCTATTCCAGCTACAGTGTAGACATATTAGTCTCGCTGTGTCTCGCTTCCCCATCTGTAAAATGGGAAGCGCACAGCCTTACCTCACAGCTATATTGAGAGAATGAATATATTGTCAATGATTTTGAGGTGCTCGGATGCTGCAGTGATAGGGCCAGATAAGTACGATCAGATATATAGATAGATATCTCCTCCCCAGGTAGGAGTTTATAGACCGTGACCAAGCCACTGCCTAAGCTTCGCTTTGATAAGATAAATAGGTTGAACTGCTCAACACTGTCATTGTAAAGCATGCTTTTCATTTCCAAAGTATTGACTCTCTCTCCTATTTTGATATTGTTAGGAGTTTTTACACCTTTATCCCCCTGTGGGTTGTTTACAAACAGGTTAATACTAGACTGAGCAATGACCCTTTAGGAAATAAGATCAGTCCCTCCTATCAGAGTGATGCTGTATCGTAATCTGCTGCTTCTGTTTTTATAATAATTGCATGACCTGTCTTATAGATCTGTCCCAAGAAAACACACTGTGAAGAGCAGTGCTGGCCACATCATACTGATGTCAAGATACAATGGACTGGCTTCTCCAGTCTGGCCAAGATATACCAAGCATAGGGCTGGGGGAAAAGGATAGAGCTGGGGAAAATAGTATGTGATCATGTAATCAAAGATTGCATTATGATGTACACAAACATACCAGGGGCAGAGTTAAGGTGACAAGGACATCTATATTCTGGCATTTACTAACTTTTGAGTGTTTGACTTTGCAACCTTAACAATGTTCTTTGGGCTTTAGTTCCCCCCTCCCTATAATTTTTTATTTCTAGTTTTATTTCTAATTTTGTCTGCCTGTAGTGTATTTGTGAGACACAATTTCTCTGCATATTCCACTAAACTTTTTGCTAGTGATGTTTTGAGTGAGGTTAGTACTGGAGTACTGTTCAGGTATAAACTTTGAATTCTGAACCACTCCTTCCAACTTACCTTTGTCTGAACGCTACTGATTGTCTGATGAGACAAATGGCTGAAACAGGAAATTTACCTTTTTTTCCCGCTTCTTCCAAAATGCAACTGGATTTGTACTTGGGATTGCGTTGCTTTAAAAACAGACTTGAAGTTAGAAAATTTCCTGTACAGTAGCCTTGCAAATTTCTACTCACCTGCTCAAATGGATGGGATAATTGTGTTTGATGGGCCAGTAAAACTTTTCTTTCTCATCACAGAATCATAGAATATCAGGGTTGGAAGGGACCTCAGGAGGTCATCTAGTCCAACCCCCTGCTCAAAGCAGGGCCAATCCCCAACTAAATCATCCCAGCCAGGGCTTTGTCAAGCCTGACCTTAAAAACTTCTAGGGAAGGAGATTCCACCACCTCCCTAGGTAATGCATTCCAGTGCTTCACCACCCTCCTAGAGAAAAAGTTTTTCCTAATATCCAACCTAAACCACCCCACTGCAACTTGAGACCATTACTCCTCATTCTGTCATCTGCTACCACTGAGAACAGTCTAGATCCATCCTCTTTGGAACCCCCTTTCAGGTAGTTGAAAGCAGCTATCAAATCCCCCACATTCTTCTCTTCCGCAAACTAAACAATCCCAGTTCCCTCAGTCTCTCCTCATACGTCATGTGTTCCAATCCCATAATCATTTTTGTTGCCCTCCGCTGGACGCTTTCCAATTTTTCCACATCCTTCTTGTAGTGTGGGGCCCAAAACTGGACACAGTACTCCAGATGAGGCCTCACCAATGTCAAATAGAGGGGAACGATCACATCCCTCGATCTGCTGGCAATGCCCCTACTTATACATCCCAAAATGCCATTGGCCTTCTTGGCAACAAGGGCACACTGTTGACTCATATCCAGCTTCTTGTCAACTATAACCCCTAGGTCCTTTTCTGCAGAACTGCTGCCGAGCCATTCGGTCCCTAGTCTGTAGCGGTGCATGAGATTTTTCCGTCCTAAGTGCAGGACTCTGCAATTGTCCTTGTTGAACCTCATCAGATTTCTTTTGGCCCAATCCTCTAATTTGTCTAGGTCCCTCTGTATCCTATCCCTACCCTCCAGCGTATCTACCTCTCCTCCCAGTTTAGTGTCATCTGCAAACTTACTGAGGGTGCAATCCACACCATCCTCCAGATCATTAATGAAGATATTGAACAAAACTGGCCCCAGGACCGACCCTTGGGGCACTCCACTTGATACCGGCTGCCAACTAGACATGGAGCCCCTGATCACTACCCGTTGAGCCCGACAATCTAGCCAGCTTTCTATCCACCTTATAGTCCATTCATCCAGCCCATACTTCTTTAACTTGCTGGCAAGAATACTGTGGGAGACCGTGTCAAAAGCTTTGCTAAAGTCAAGGAACAACACGTCCACTGCCTTCCCCTCATCCACAGAGCCAGTTATCTCATCATAGAAGGCAATTAGATTAGTCAGGCATGACTTGCCCTTGGTGAATCCATGCTGACTGTTCTTGATCACTTTCCTCTCCTCTAAGTGCTTCAGAATTCATTCCTTGAGGACCTGCTGCATGATTTTTCCAGGGACTGAGGTGAGCCTGACTGGCCTGTAGTTCCAACGATCTTCCTTCTTCCCTTTTTAAAAGATGGGCACTACATTAGCCTTTTTCCAGTCGTCCGGGACTTCCCCCGATCGCCATGAGTTTTCAAAGATAATGGCCAATGGCTCTGCAATCACATCCGCCAACTCCTTTAGCACTCTCAGATGCAGCGCATCCGGCCCCATGGACTTGTGCTGGTCCAGCTTTTCTAAATAGTCCCAAACCACTTCTTTCTCCACAGAGGGCTGGTCACCTCCTCCCCATGCTGTGCTGCCCAGTGCAGTAGTCTGGGAGCTGACCTTGTTCGTGAAGACAGTGGCAAAAAAAGCATTGAGTACATTAGCTTTTTCCACCTTCTCTGTCACTAGGTTGCCTCCCTCATTCAGTAAGGGGCCCACACTTTCCTTGACTTTCTTCTTGTTGCTAACATACCTGAAGAAACCCTTCTTGTTACTCTTAACATCTCTGGCTAGCTGCAACTCCAGGTGTGATTTGGCCTTCCTGATTTCACGCCTTCATACCTGAGCAATATTTTTATACTCTTCCCTGGTCATTTGTCCAATCTTCCACTTCTTGTAAGCTTCTTTTTTGTGTTTAAGATCAGCAAGGATTTCACTGTAAGCCAAGCTGGTCGCCTGCCATATTTACTATTCTTTCTACACATCGGGATGGTTTGTCCCTGTAACCTCAATAAGGATTCTTTAAAATACAGCCAGCTCTCCTGAACTTCTTTTACCCCTCATGTTATTCTCCCAGGGGATCCTGCCCATCAGTTCCCTGAGGTTGTCAAAGTCTGCTTTTCTGAAGTCCAGGGTTCATATTCTGCTGCTCTCCTTTCTTCCCTGTGTCAGGATCCTGAACTCGACTATCTCATGTTCACTGCCTCCCAGGTTCCCATCCACTTTTGCTTCCCCTACTCATTCTTCCCGGTTTGTGAGCAGCAGGTCAAGAAGAGCTCTGCCCCTAGGTTGGTTCCTCCAGCACTTGCACCAGGAAATTGTCCCCTACCCTTTCCAAAAACTTCCTGGATTGTCTCTGCACCACTGTATTGCTCTCCCAGCAGATAGCAGGGTGATTGAAGTCTCCCATGAGAACCAGGGCCTCCCATCTAGTAACTTCTGTTAGTTGCCAGAAGAAAGCCTCGTTCACTTCATCCCCCTGGTCCGGTGGTGTACAGCAGAATCCCACCATGACATCACCCTTGTTGCTCACACTTCTAAACTTAATCCAGAGACTCTCAGGTTTTTCTGCAGTTTCATACCGAAGCTCTGAGCAGTCATACTGCTCCCTTACATACAATACAACTCCCCCACCTTTTCTGCCCTGCCTGTCCTTCCTGAACAGTTTATATCCATCCATGACAGTACTCCAGTCATGTGAGTTATCCCACCAAGTCTCTGTTATTCCAATCACATCATAATTCCTTGACTGTGCCAGGACTTCCAGTTCTCCCTGCTTGTTTCCCAGGCTTCTTGCTTTTGTGTATAGGCACTTGAGATAACTTGCTGTTTGTCCTGCTTTCTTAGTATGAGGCAGGAGCCCTCCTTTCTCGTGCTCTCCTGCTCGTGCTTCCTCCCAGTACCCCATGTCTCCACTTACCTCAGGGCTTTGGTCTCCTTCCCCTGGTGAACCTAGTTTAAAGCCCTCCTCACTAGGTTAGCCAGCCTACTTGTGAAGATGCTCTTCCCTCTTTTCATTAGGTGAAGCCTGTCTCTGCCTAGTACTCCTCCTTCTTGGAACACCATCATCATCACCATCCTCACTTTTGTGCCCCTTTGTAGCCAGAGGTCACTATACAGCACCCTGCCTCTGTTTCTCCCCTCTTCAGGGCCCTTTAAAAACTCACAGTTCAAAGGTGGTTCAACCAATCCCCACAAGAGGCCCCATTTCTTTAGTCCTCCAGCACATACTGGTCCTCTAGCCCTCAAACTCAGTTCAGTATCTCTCTAATTAATCCAAAATAACACAAACTGACACAGTCTCCATCCCAGATGGTCTTTACAGACTCTCCCCTACTTGCACAGGGTCTCTCCCAGGCCCCCCTGCCTGGAGAGCTTTCTCCAACTCTCTCCTACCACTTCAGCTTTCCCCCAGCTAATTCAGGGCCCTGCAGGAGCCTTCTTGTTCCCTGCAGTGTTTGCAGACAGAGCTGCAGCCTCCTGGGCTTCTAGTTCCTCCCTGTAGTGCACCACCTTGCTCTTTTTATCCTGGGATCACCTGTTTCAACCCACATGTGGCTCATCCTGTAATCAGGGCTGGCTTAGTACCAGACCTGCTAGCCTATGGGGCAAGCAACTCCATTACAATCACCTTTTACCAAGTGCCCAAAAGAGAACGCAATCTATTGCAGAATTGCAAAGTCATTCAAGAATGGAGCAATGGGAGATGCCAGTCAGTGTGGCCTGATCCAAAGCCCATTGCAATCAGGGGAGTCTTTCCACTAGTTTCAGTGAGCTTTGAATCAAGCCCTGAGAACCTAATTTGTGAAACACTTTGAGCTCCCATAGACCCTGAAACATGGTGGCTGGGGATGATCAAATTCAGGCTGTAATACAGTAACACAATATAAAAAGCTGGTTGAAAAATGCAATTTTTTTTTTGGAGAAAATTGTATGCAAAAAAAGGGATCCTTGAAATGTTCAAATTTTTGAAAAAATTTGGCCACTCTCTCAACTGGTAAAAAAAAAACCATCCCAGCAATAATTTACGGTGGAAAGATTTTCATAAAAACATTTGAAAATTATCTAATAATAGAGTAGTTCCTGAACTATTGCTCTGATCACAGAGGAATCATTTTTAAGCATAGCACCAGTATGGAAATATTTTTGTTCTGTTCCTCTTTGTGCCTGGTTTCTACTGCATCATCTGCCAGTTTGGAAGTGATGGAGGAGGCATGCATAACAATACCTCCTGGTAAAAAGGGGAGAGGCAAGTGGAAGCTTCCCCGGGTACCTAAACAATGTTCCTTCTTCATAGACACTAATGCTGACCAGAACATCCGAGGCAGGGAAGGAGCAGCATGTCACCACCTAAAACAGCTGAAGAGTTTTTAAGGAGATACTGGTGGGAACCAGAAGATGCAGGAGACCATAAGACCTTGAATCATAGAATCAATCATAGAATCATAGAATATCAGGGTTGGAAGGGACCTCAGGAGGTCATCTAGTCCAACCCCCTGCTCAAAGCAGGACCAATCCCCAACTAAATCATCCCATCCCGGGCTTTGTCAAGCCAGGCCTTAAAAACCTCTAAGGATGGAGATTCCATCACCTCCCTAGGTAACCCATTCCAGTGCTTCATCACCCTCCTAGTGAAATAGCGTTTCCTAATATCCAACCTAGACCTCCCTCACTGCAACTTGAGACCATTGATTCTTGTTCTGTTTGACTTGCATGTTGTTATGTTCCTCTCCTTTGGTGTATCAGCTCAATGACATGGGAAGGCCAGATTCTGCCCCGCCCCAATACTCATGTTGAGGAGTATCTTGCTTTGCCACATGACCCATTGAAATTGATCAGGCCACAAGCAAAGTCAGTTAATGTGAGTCAGGGGACAGGAATCTGGCCCTTTAAAGCCAGTTACAGATGGTAGAAACATGTATTTAATGAAAAGTGGCTTTTTGACCACAAGGAAAATTTTTGTGGAAAGTTTTTATTTTGGACTAAATATTGCAATGAAAAAAGACAGCTACTGACCATTTTCTGTTAATTTTTTTTGGCTTTTTTGTTCAAAAATCTGTGTCTTAACTTTTTTTTTTTTTTAAATGTTGTTAAAAGTTTTCAGTCTTAGGTTAACAGGTCTGGTTTTCTGTAACAACGTTTGGGGTTTGCTTTGGATTTTAGTAAGAAAAAGTTTCAGATTTTGCTTTTTGATCACTGAAAATTGTTACCAAACATTGCATGTGCTTCCTGAAAAGGTTTATCGAAAACCAAACTTGTTTCAAGTTTTTGCCTTCAGGGTCTCACCAAACAAAGGAAACAATTTTGCTCAGACATTTGAAAATAGATGGGTCTCTCCCTCTATTTAGTGAATGCATTGCTTTATTTGAACAATAGGAAGGACAATGATGTGTGAATCCACTCTAGACTCTGTAAGTGTCTGTCTACACTGCAATTAGACACCCATGGCTGGCCTGTGCCAGCTGACTTGGACTAAGGGGATGTTTAATTGCAGTGTAGACGTTGGGGCTCTGGCTAGAACTAGGTCTCTGCAAGGTGAGAGGGTCCGATACCCAGAAGTCTACACTGCAATTAAACAGCCCCACAGCTTGAGCCCAGTCAGCCTGAGTCAGCTGGTGCAGGCCAGACATGGGTTTTGAATTACAGTGTAGCCATGCCCTAAATGGCCACACGAGGGGCTTGTCTTCACTGCTGCAGTTTCCACGATATGCATCTGAGGAAGTGAGCTGTAGCTCACGAAAGCTTATGCTCTAATAAATTGGTTAGTCTCTAAGGTGCCACAAGTACTCCTTTTCTTTTTGCGAATACAGACTAACACGGCTGTTACTCTGAAACCTAAAATACTGTGTCTTTTACCTCAAGGTAATTAATGCATGTGAGCTATCCTGAGATAAAAACACAGGGTAATATTGCCAAGGTCAGTCATGGATGGGGGCATAGTACTGCCCTCGCCTCATTTACCTCACCATAAAACAGAAGTGCCTGGTCTGCTCTGTGTTTTACCTCAGGCTAGCTCACAAGTGTTAGCTGCATTTCTTACCTCAGGGTACCTTTCTTAGCAGTGAAGGCCAGGCCTGGGACTGCTGCTCCAGCAGGAAAGTCAATCACTCTATTAATTGCACTACATTAGAGGCAGAGCAGAAGGTATTATGAAGAAGTACCCAAAGCTAGCAAGCCCTTTCTGTCAAAGAAAATGGGTAAAACCTTGCCATTCTCCTCAGGGTCTGTTCTCACACCTCCCAAGGGAAACTTTTCCAGGGCGACTGCTTGCCTTTGTGCCATGTACCATTTAGAACGTAGCCAAATGGGCTCAGGTTCAGCCCTGCTGAAAGATTGACAGTGCTGCATGCTATTCAGAAGAAAAAGAAAAAGAGTATAGCTTTAAATTGAACTCGCCCATTGTGTCCTTAAAGATAAGACCATTGCTTTCCCATTGCAATGGCTCTGAGCTTGTTAGATTTCTGCAGGAGCAAGAAACAGCAATGAAACAATTTTGGGGACGTGATTAAACTGGTATGTTGCTAAAGGTACCCACGACAGGTCAGGGATTGATGTTGTGCCACTTACTATCAAAAGGGGATGGGTTTTCTGCTCTTTAGACTGCAGCTCTCCTCTTGTTTCCAAAGGTGAATTTTACAGACAAGTGGCGCTCCACCACGCCTGACTATTAACAATGTGGTTAGAAGCTGCTTTAAAACTGTTGTACTGTTCTGCTGCCAAAAACACAGCCCAGGTGACATGAGCTACAGCTAGTGTCAGCCATCTTGTGATTGGTCACCACCTCAGGCGAAACACATTGATTTAAAAAAAGCAGCATCATTGGAATCTGTAAACAGAAAGTTCCCCTGACTTGGGGGTGGGTCTTTATTTTAATCCTTTCCAAACCACAGTAAAACGTCGCCATGATCTCAGATTGTGCTAAATACCCTGTGGTGTCTGCCCCAACGTCCTGTCAAAGCAGAACAAAGATACAGAAATCACGTTTATTTATCTACACCTGGCAGGAGAGACCATCAGAATAGCCAACTACCTCTGGACTTCTCCCCAACGTGAGGAAAAGGTACTGTTTATATACACTCCTTATTTCCCATCATGCCTTGCCAGAAACTAGGACTACAAACATGGTTGCCATGCTGGACTACATTTTCCAGCCTACTGTGCTTTCCTAAAAAGAACTAGATAAGTTAATGGAGGACAAGTTAAGGTCATGGAGTATAGGTCCACAATGGCTATTAGCCTCTGTTTGCCAGAAGCTGGGAATGGGCGACAGGGGATGGGTCACTTGATGATCACCTGTTCTGTTCATTCCTTCTGAAGCACCTGGCATTGGCCATTGTCAGAAGACAGGATACTGGGTTAGATGGACCTTTGGTCTGACCCAATATGGCCGTTCTAATGTTCTGTTCCTAGTTCTGTGAGAAACTGTTTGGAACCACTAAGACAGTGGATCTCAAACTTTTGTATTGGTAACCCTCTTCACACAGGACTCTGAATTCAACTCCCCATATAAATTAAAAACCTTTTAAAATATTTAACACTATTATAAATGCTGGCAGCAAAGCGGAGCTTGGGGATGGAGGCTGACAGCTCACAACCCCCATGTAACAACCTTGCGACCCCCAGTTTGACAGCCCCTGCACTAAGACCTGGCTTAATTCCCCATGACGGAGGAGCGAGTGGTGTTACAATCCACCTGTTTAGAGGATCTTTGCATGGGGACATAGCAGAGATTTATTTTCTAACAGTCTCATAATTTCCCAGAGCTATTTATATTCCTGAGCCTGCAGGCCCCAAGCCAGTTCCTGTCTTCTGTGTGTAGAATTTAAATATGAGTCTCTATTTTCTTTTGTAGTAACATATTGTTAAAAATCGTAGTTAATCCATCCACGTCTTTCCTTGTTTATCAGCAAGTTCTGTTCTGTCTCGTGCCTCCATTAAGTTAAAGCTTGTGTGAAGGAAGCTCAGGAATCATTTCTGAAGGAAATTCCTTTCCCGAGCTGGTTGGGAATTTTTATACCAAATGTTTTAAGCTAGAGCACATCTTTTCCAAAGACATCCCATCTTGAATTAAAGACTTCAAGGGACGTAGGCCATGCTTACACAATGGGGGACTCTATCTGGAGAAGCAGTGACTCTGAAAAAGGTTTTGGAGGTCATGGTGGATGGTCAGGTGAACCTGAGCTCCTAGTGTGATGCTGTGGCCAAAAGGGCAAATGCGATCCTGTGATGCATAAACAGGGGACTCTCAAGTAGGAGCAGAGAGGTTATCTTACCTCTGTATTTGGCACTGGTGCGACTACTGCTGGAATCCTGTGTCCAGGTCTGGTGCCCACAGTTCAAGAAGGATGTTGATAAATTGGAGAGGTTCGGAGAAGAGCCATGAGAATGATTAAAGGATTAGAAAACCTGCCTGATAGTGATAGACTCAAGGAGCTCAAACTATTTAGCTTAACAAAGAGAAGGTTAAGGGGTGATTTGATCACAGTCTAGAAGTACCCACATGGGGAACAAACATCTTCAATCTAGCAGAGAAAGGTCTAACACAATCCAATAGCTCGAAGCTGAAGCTAGACAAATTCAGACTGGAAATAAAGCACAGATTTTTAACAGTCAGAGTAATTAACCACTGGAACAATTTATCAAGGGTCGTGGTAGACTCTCCATCACAGACAATTTTTAAACCAAGATTGGATGTTTTTCTAAAAGATCTGCTCTAGGAATTATTTTGGGTGGAAATCTATGACCTGTGTTAAACAGGAGGTCAAACTACATGATCACAGTTGTGCCTCTGACCTTGGAATCTATGAATCACCACATCCTTTTGTAAATTGTTACAATGCTTAATTACTGGTAAAATTTTGAAACATATTTTTAGTCTGAATTTATCTAGCTTTAGCTTCCAGCCATGGGATCTTGTCACATTTTAGTGGATAGATTAAGGGCTCTCTCCTCTCAGAAATCTTCCCATGCAGATAATTATAGACTGTGATCAAGTCATCTCTTAAGTTCGAGATCATAGGTGATGTCTGAATTCTCAGCACAGGAAGTATGGCATTTAATTATGGGCAGAGTCACTCAAAACTCCCCTGCAATTTGCACTGTGTCTTGCAGTCTGCTAGGTATGGAGGTACTCAAGATGAGGGTGTTATCTTCATGACAGTCTCAGTATTCTTTGCCCCTCTGGCCCCAAGCAGCTGGAAAAATGGCTCAATAGAATGGGGTGCATCTCAAACATAAACTAGGGTAACTAGAGCCTTAAATGAGGGGCCCTGCTGACGGTAGAGCCCCTTCATATCAAATCCAGCCATAGATGCTGACACTGATATCCCCTCAGTAGAGATGGCTGGAAATGGGAGTTTTCCAGAGAAAATTTTGAGAAAGACCAAAAGAGAATTCTTTTTTGGCTCTGGAAAATTTCCACTTTTCATTGACAACAAAACAAAACAAAAATTTTGGCCAAAACCCAGAAGCGTTCAGTTTTTCAGTTCCTCAACAAAAACTCAATCTTTCCTAGGGAAAGTAGCCACTTCAGAAAAAATCTGTCACGTGAAAACCCCAATTTTCTATCCAAAACAGTCAGTGGGAATTTTTTAGGCACCTCTATTCCTAAGCACCTTCAGAAAGGTGTCCAAAATCCTCAACCTCTTCTGGCTTCAGTGGAAAGTGTGAGGGCTCAGCATTTTTCAGGATCAGTCTCATAAAGTCTGATCCAGACCCCAGAAAGACTCCTTTTGACTGCAGTGGACTTTGGATCAACACTAAGGACAAACCCTAAGGACAAGAATAAAACAATGAATGGCTTTATTGCAAATACAAAACTATTCCTCCCAGTCCTGAATGTAATTCTCTGATGTCTACCAAAGAAACAACATCTTGAGCCAAATCTGGTAACACACAAGTCCATGTCAATTTTCTGTAGGTATTGATGTATTCCTTATTATAAACCACCAGGCATCATATTATTTTCTGGAAATAACTGAAGCATGAAATCCAATGTAACATTCAGCCTCAGAGCTGTTTGGACATGAATATACATATTTTAAATAGAAATCCCATGTAATATTGAGCTACCAGCACATCTCTATGCCAGATGGAAGATTTCGACCCCTGCTGTTTCATCAGATGTAATGTATGGGCCTCATATGTTGGTCTGTTTCATTTTAGAATAGGAAAAAAATGCCAGATGTGTTTGGTTTCATTAAAGCTTTCATTAAAGGGGTACCGTTGCCTATTCCAAATGTCCCACAAAATATATTGGCATTTTATTTTTTCAATGTAAAATAATCAGAATTCAGTAAAAATAAAAGAAACTTTTTCTATTTCTATTTTATTTTTAGCCAAGAAAGATTCTTTTTGTGGCATACCAAAGAGCAGCAGCATCTCAGGTTTATACACTTCTTGGCTAGCAAGAGGTTACGGAGTTAGCGCTCTGTTGTGTTCAGAGCACATACAGAAAGAAGTTAGATAAAAGCATAAATACTCTTGCTGGAAGGTTGCAATGTAACACAACTTTATTTCTTAGAATTCAGAACAGTAACACACCAGAACCCACAAACACAGAGAGAGAAAACAGGCTGCTCCCCCAAGCAGAGAAGCACAGCTCACCATACCTTGCTTTAAGCTGTTTTTTTCCAGATGGACTCTGATCACATGATTCCCTACAGAGCCCTCGCCTGCCATGAAAAGCTGCCTCCCTCCATCCCCCGCACCCAACTCCTAATGTGATAGCTTGCAATTCCAACACAGTCCTCAACACATCACACTCTCCACAGGTTTAGTTCAGTCTTTGTCTCCAGCCCTGCCCTGAGATGTGTGCTGTGTGCAGCTGTGATTATGTCAATGCAGGATTGGGGTATCAGGCTCACAGTTTGCGAAGTGACTCGGGATTTGGGGGGCCAACTGGAGACACCTAAAAGGGGCCTGGTTTTCGGAGGGTGGGTGCTGACCATCCTTTAAGGCATCACAGTTTGGGGTCCCCAAATTTCTACGCTAGTCACTTTGGCCTTAATTTCCAGAGCCCCCTTTTTAGACTCACTTCCCCATTTCTTTTCCTCTGCTCCTACGAACCCATCTCTGATTCATTCTGCAAAGTTTGCTTCCTAAGTGTTTCTCACGATGCCCTTTCTCTCTTCTCACTCTAAGGACCTCTTCCAGCCTTAGGTCGCAGGACCTTAACTGCAAAACCCCTTACCTAGGTCCTAGTCTTCATCCCTTCTCCCAGGAGCTGAGATTGCAAGGTGCTCTGCCCTTTGACGCAAACGTTAGCCAGCCAGAAGTACCAATGGCTAGACAGGGGCAATGGTGTGAGTGCTCCAGCGTAGCAGCCACCCCGGCCTGGCTTCAATGAGATGGTGCTGGCAGAATCAGATCTTCTTTCTCCCCCTCTGCTGTAGGCTCTTTCTGCCTTTTCTGTTCCCCAAGACCTCATAGCTACCGCTAAGGAGATCCTTGGCCTGTGTGCCCCTTGTTCTGCCTCTGCCTACACTTTATTCTCCACCCTGCATAGTCTGCTGGGACACGCTCCATTGCTGGGACTGCACCTCAAGCTGTGGCCATCTAGGAACCTCGTTTTTAGATTCACACACTCAGATTCCAAGGCCAGAAAGGACCACTGTGCTGCCTGATACGGCTGTCTGAGATGCCCAGCTGATGGCAGGGACAGAACTCAGATCTTTCCCCCAAAGCACCGGATGCTGCCACTTTAGCACAAGAAACCACCCACCCCCGCCCTTAGTGGGTATCTGTGTTCAGCTCTGGCAGTTCTGATCCCATCCAGCAGAGGGCAGCGATCCACATGCACGCTCCAGCCTGTTGGTTATGGTGTTTTATGATTAGCTAATCTATATTCTCTTATTTATCGGTCTGGAAACTGACAATGACACATCCAGCTCTCTCTCTCCTCGTAGCGATGTTCATGGTATTCGTTCGTCCTGCTGAGGCTATGACATGGCTTTTTTTTCCCTTACGTGCGCCCCTCCCATCTCATTCTGTCCTCCAGCTCTTCAGCCATGAATTCCTTATACATCTTCCTTCCACTTCCTGCTAGTCTCCCCCTTATAGCGGGGGAAGAACCAGGTTTTTTTTTATTTAGTGGGACACTCCACGATTTTGAATATTTTTTCCATTCTGAAGCAGAAGAAAAACAAAAAAATTCAAACTTTCTCATGCAATTAAATTCTGAAAAAAAAGTAATTTTGTGCTCATCAAAATGAAACATTTTGATAACATCAAAATGGTTAGCTCTGTTTTTGGGCATTTAAAACTTTATATTATATATTTACTTGATTCTCTATATGTTAATATAAAATGAAAAAAAAACTTTTCAAAACAGAATATTGACACATTCTGTTCTGAAAAAGTCACTTTGACCTTCTCAAAGCATGTTTGTTTCTTTTAAAATGCCATTGCCATCAAAATCGACCCATTTCCTCAAAATGGTCTGCTTTTGACTGATTGGCGTTTTGGGACGGAAAACCGTTCCTCTGGAAATTTTCCAAACAGCTCTATTTTCCCTTCCCCTCCCATGTTTTCTCTTTCCCTCTTCACTGTGTTCACCACCCACTGCATTGCAGCACTGTTCCCAGGAACAGTCCCTTCCTGTGTCTGACTGCTGCATTCCTAAGCACCTGTTCTGTACAGCGGGGAGAGGTGACTTGCTAGCAGCAAGCAACTGAACTAAAGTGGGGGGAAGTGTGTATTTTGCGGATTGATTTAGTTTGGGGGTTGCCCGATGTCTTGGTGACATACCATATTACCAAACAACAGAAAACAGCTTTACTCCCAGTTTTAAGGCTGCAGATAGATCTCACTAATGCAGGAATGGGCAAACTACGGCCTGGGGGCTGCATCCGGCCCTTCAGACATTTTAATCTGGCTCTCAAGCTCCCGCCAGGGAGCGGGGTCAGGGGCTTGCTCTGCGCGGCTCCCGGAGGAAGTGGCACGTCCCCCCTCCGGCTCCTACATGTAGGGGCCGCCAAGGGGCTCCACACGCTGCCCCCATCCCAAGCGCCGTCCCTGCAGCTCCCATTGGCTGGGAATCATAGCCAATGGGAGCTACAGGGGCGGCGCCTGCAGACGGGGCAGTGTGCAGAGCTGCCTGGCCACACCTCAACGTAGGAGCCAGAGGGGGGATATGCTGCTGCTTCTGGGAGCTGCTTGAGGTAAGCACCCCTGCCCCCCTTCCATGCCCCAACCCCCTCCCACGCCCCAAACCCCTGGCCCAGCCCTGATCCCCCTCCTGAACCCAAACCCTCACCCTCAGCCCCACCCCAGAGCCCACACTCCCCAGCCCGAGCCCTCATCCCTCCCGCAACCCAATCCCCTGCCCCAGCCTGGAGCCCCCTCCCGCATACTGAACTCCTCATTTCTGGACCCACCACAGAGCCCGTACCCCCAACCAGAGCCCTCACCCCGTCCCATACTCCAACCTGCAATTTTGTGAGCATTCATGGCCTGCCATACAATTTGCAAACCCAGATGTGGCCCTCGGGCCAAAAAGTTTGCCCACCCGTGCACTAAAGCATCAAAAGAATTTCTTGTCAAACTAGGTTGGATATTAGGAAACACTATTTCACTAGGTGGGTAGTGAAGCACCTTCCCTAGGAGAGGTGGTGGAATCTCCATCCTTAGAGGTTTTTAAGGCCCGGCTTGACAAAGCCCTGGCTGGGATGATTTAGTGGGTATTGGTCCTGCTTGGAGCAGGGGATTGCACTAGATGAACTCCTGAGGTCTCTTCCAACCCCAATCTTCTATGATTCTATGACTAGCCACGGGATGTTACTTGCACAGCTATTCACGCATACTTCACCCCTCTCCGGCAGGAAACCATCACATTGGATCCAGCTGGGAGAAGACACAAGCTAATGCTGGGGGGATAATTCTGGGCACTGAGAGAGGAATGGGGAAGCTGTGACACTGAGACGGGCCTGGAGGTGACAGTAGACAGCAAATGATGTGCTGGCCACACAGCTTGGCTGCAAACCCAGCCAGCCCAATTTTCAGCTCCATATGCAAAGGTCCCTCCCCGTGGACCTAGTCCAAAGCTGGAGGCTTTTTAGTCACTTCAACGGGCTTTGGATCGGGATTTGTGAGCTCAGACCTTAACCAACGTGACGTGAGAGGCAGGCACACATTTTTAAAAGGAACCAGTCATGTCTGATGCCTCCATTTTGGGTTGCCTGAAACAGGGTCAGCACTTCCAGGGCACCCCCGCACAGACAACCCTGCAGGCACCCTGCCTCGCTTTCCCGCTGAGGTTCCCATAAATAATCCACTCATAGCAAAGGTCTCTGGAACAATACCTGCCCCCACACCCATGGTCTAATTTATTTAACAGAGCCCAGCTCCCAAAGCCAGTTCTCCTTCACCCAAGCTTAGGTGCAGGGTATCCACAGCCCTCCTTCCTGGGACTGCGTGCTGAGTTCTTCCTCCTCTGGCTCAGCCTCTGCTTCCCCCCAAGCCTCTCCCTTATCACACCAGAGGCCTGACTGGGTCACATGAGTTGAGTTGACTGTGCCACAGGCAGGGCTGGGACCCATCTCCCCTTATAGGGTCAGCACCTTGTGACCATGTCCAACCTTTCTGGTTTTCAGAAAGTGCTGAGAACCCACCCTCTGAAAATCAGGCCCTTTTTAAGGTGTCTCAGGTCAGACACCCAAATCACTAGTCACTTTTGAAAATTTAGACCGTGAGTCCCCAGTGACTTTTAATGGTACTTGTGCTCCTAAGTCAAGAAGGGTTTTGGATAATTCCACTCTGTATCGCCAGAGAGCTTTGGACCAAGTGGAGGCAGTTCAGAAGACAGCAGCTAAAAACAAGAGGGTGTTGACATCCCTGATTTCTGTGGACAAGTGAAAAGATCGACCTATGCATAGCTTGGCTAAACAATGGCTAGAGGAGGAGGTTCTGATGTGGTACAATGGGGACTGAACCAGGAACCTCCAGAGCTAAAAGCATGAGCTGAAGTCATATCACTGGGGCTGTAACAGTTCTTAGTCTCCGTGGGGTGGCAGAGCAGGACCTGTGACACCCACGCATGAGTGGGTTTCTCCACTGCAATTCAGGACAATCTCTTTGCATGGACCTTCTCCCAGTCAGAAGGTCTAGGGTAGTCAGGTAGACCTGCTTCCACCAAGAATCCCCCCTCCGAAGAACAGGTGGAAACAGCCTACAGGCTGGCTCCAGAGCGCACTGATGCCAATGGGTGTCCTTCCAGTGACTTTACTAAGGAGGAAGAGCAATAATAGACATCAAGTGGGTATTTCAATCTCTGTTCTAGGGGCAAGTGATGGGCAAATAAGAAACGCCAGCTAGCTAGAGGGTACCTGTGTGTAGTCGTTTGGTACTCAGGGGTTTAATGAGGACCAATGGGATAAAATTAGGAAAGGTTAAAGTTAACACGAATAATAAGAATGTATCAGGCTGTGGAATAGTCTCCCAAGGGAAATGGTGAAAGCGCAGTTGCTAAGGAAATTGAACACCGCACTGGACATGAACCCTAGAAATGGATGGGATGGAACAATGTTGCACTGGCACGAGACAGACTGGATGATCAAACAGATCTTTCCTGTTTCTAACATCCATGATTCTACGCTGTAACACTGGAATGATTCAAATCCCTTTCCACACCTGCTAAGCCACCAACAAACCAGCCACCTTCCCAAGATGCTTCTTCCGAGAAAGAGATCTGTGAGTGTAAATCCTTGTGAGTGTAAACAATCGATGAACCCTCCTAGACCCCAACATGGCTTTGGAAACCTCTGTCATTCTTCACCATACTTGTAGCTGTGCTCTCATCAGAACCGTCTCAGGCTAATTAGGAAGGTGATTCTACCCTTCCTTTAACCTGGGCTGATTAATTTATCAGTCTATTGCTGTGAACCTCCTTCACTAAATACTAATCACTGATTTTAATTAAGGCTCCAGGGACAATTCAAAGGGGTGCCACCCTTTACTTTCCTGGCATGTTTCATTCTGCCTCAGAATCCTAGACAAACCTGATGAGGAGAGACAGACTCCTTGGCTGTGAGTAGACACTGCCCTTTGATGATGCTTCTGGCTTGGAATGAGCTTTCAATAGCTTCCCTATGGTCTCTTTGTGTAGACTGCCACTCCCTGCTGCTAAGGTGCTGACCATTTCTCCCCTCCCCCAACTAGTGGGGTAGCTGATCCTTCCTCTAGAGTGCAGTTTTTCATAAATTCTAGCCCAGAAACAACTTAAGAACCTGATTAAAATCTCACTGAAGTCATTGGAAATACCTAACGGCTTCACTGCGTGTTGGTCCAAGCCCTTAGTTAGCTCCTGGGCTGGCTTATTCCTGTTGCTGTTGACAGCAAAATGTTTGGGAGACGAATGAAATCTTCCCATGTTAAAAATAACGGCTCTATATGGGTCCCATGCAGGTAATATTATCTTTACTAAATAATGCAACAGCTGTGTGACAAGGGCCAGCTCCCAGTGAAGCCAAAGGGAGTTTTACCCTGGATTTCAGTGGAAGCTGGATCAGCACTTACACCACAAAAAGAGATATTTTCAGAGCACACGGCCCTTCTTAAAATATGTTGGGTATGGACTTGATGCTATTTTAGATTGCAGGTCTCTTATGGAACGTTTTTACAGCACCTCCTTCAATGAGATTCCATGCCCACTCTTAATTGGATCCTGTGGGAGCTACTGCAATAGCTACTACTACTGATTAGTACTTATAGCACTTCGTATGCCTAGGGGAAGGCTCAATCATTTTTTTTTAAAAGCTATGCATGTTGTATTAGTATCTGTAGTTTTAGGGTTGTTGCTGCGTAGATAGCGTGGAACACGTTGCCTTTTATGTATTATATATAGGGCCAGAGTTTCAGGCGACGTAAATCGGCGTTGCTCCTTTTACTTCTCATAGAATCATAGAATATCAGGGTTGGAAGGGACCCCAGAAGGTCATCTAGTCCAACCCCCTGCTCAAAGCAGGACCAATTCCCAGTTAAATCATCCCAGCCAGGGCTTTGTCAAGCCTGACCTTAAAAACCTCTAAGGAAGGAGATTCTACCACCTCCCTAGGTAACGCATTCCAGTGTTTCACCACCCTCTTAGTGAAAAAGTTTTTCCTAATATCCAATCTAAACCTCCCCCACTGCAACTTGAGACCATTACTCCTCGTTCTGTCATCTGCTACCCTTGAGAACAGCCTAGAGCCATCCTCTTTGGAACCCCCTTTCAGGTAGTTGAAAGCAGCTATCAAATCCCCCCTCATTCTTCTCTTCTGCAGGCTAAACAATCCCAGCTCCCTCAGCCTCTCCTCATAACTCATGTGTTCCAGTCCCCTAATCATTTTTGTTGCCCTTCGCTGGACTCTCTCCAATTTATCCACATCCTTCTTGAAGTGTGGGGCCCAAAACTGGACACAGTACTCCAGATGAGGCCTCACCAATGTCGAATAGAGGGGAACGATCACGTCCCTCGATCTGCTCGCTATGCCCCTACTTATACAATATCTTCTCTTTCATTAGGGAGCAGGCTGTTGCTTATCAAGACGCTTTATGTCAGTTTTTCTTTTGGGATGAGATATTGTCCAAAATCAACACGTTTCTGCAAAACATTTAGCTTTTGATGGCTCAGCATTTTCCTTCGGCAACACATGCCTGTGGCACTGCACTCCATACTCTTCATATTGACATTATTAGGGTATGATTATGATGTAAATTATGACGTCTTTTATGCAAGAAAAGTCATGTGAGGTGTCATTGGAAAAGTTCTGATTTGCTGAATATGGTTATCCCATTTGTATGCATGTATCACTGTTGTATCTGATGTTATGAATATTGACTATGTATCTGTCTTTCAAATGCAGTAAAACCTAGGTAACGCACACTAGACAAGACACTTTCAATCTAGATAGTGGGTGGGGAAGGGCCTCTTCGGGGCAATGGGCCATAAGGAAAAAGCAATAGACGTTAGGAGAAGCTTATCTCCCAGCTGGTGATGAGCCTTTCTGAGAACACTCCTGTCATAAATATAAAGGGAAAGGTAAACCCCTTTAAAATCCCTCCTGGCAAGAGGAAAAATCCTCTCACCTGTAAAGGGTTAAGAAGCTAAAAGTAACCTCGCTGGCACCTGACCAAAATGACCAATGAGGAGACAAGATACTTTCAAAAGCTGGGAGGAGGGGGAAAAAACAAAGGGTCTGTGTCTGTCTATATGCTGCTTTTGCTGGGGACAGAACAGGAATGGAGTCTTAGAACTTTTAGTAAGTAATCTAGCTAGGTATGTGTTAGATTATGATTTCTTTAAATGGCTGAGAAAAGAACTGTGTTGAATAGAATGATTATCCCTGTCCGTGTGTCTTTTTTGTAACTTAAGGTTTTGCCTAGAGGGATTCTCCATGTTTTGAATCTCATTACCCTGTAAGGTATCTACCATCCTGATTTTACAGAGGTGATTCCTTTACTTCTATTAAAAGTCTTCTTGTAAGAAAACTGAATGCTTTTTCATTGTTCTAAGATCCAAGGGTTTGGGTCTGTGGTCACCTATGCAAATTGGTGAGGATTTTTACCAAACCTTCCCCAGGAAGTGGGGTGCAAGGGTTGGGAGGATTTTGGGGGGGAAAGACGTGTCCAAACTACGTTTCCCAGTAAGCCCAGTTAAAGTTTGGTGGTGGCAGTGGAAATTCCAAGGGCAAAGGGTAAAATTAATTTGTATCTTGGGGAAGTTTTAACCTAAGCTGGTAAAAGTAAGCTTAGGAGGTTTTCACGCAGGTCCCCACATCTGTACCCTAGAGTTCAGAGTGGGGGAGGAACCTTGACAACTCCAATTAGCCTGTGAGTGATGGTTGCTATGATTCTACAAGGACATGTGATCAGACCACAAGATGCTGGACTGCATCTTGGGATGTCAGTATTTTTCCACAGATTGGTCTGGGAGCCAACCTTTGAAACCAAAGGGCCATATGCAAAAGCTATATAAGGGAGGGAGTGACATCATCTGGGATTCTTCACTCCCCACACAAGAAGACTCCTGGAAACACCTGAGGAACAAAGTCTGAACAGGGGGAAGTGCTGGACCCAGGCTAAAGGGATTTCTAGCCTGTGAATGAAACACCTGGGGGATTCCAAGCTGTAAAGCAAGTGCAGCTTGCCCCTTAAGAAACTGCAGCCTGCTTGTATAATTTCTTAGGGTAAGAATCTGCTAGTTCATATCCAATCTATCTAATATATTAAGTGTAGTTTGCCTTTTTTGTTTGTTTGCTAGGTAATCTGCTTTGATCTGTTTGCTATCACTTATAATCACATAATATCTATCTTTTGTAGTTAATAAACATGTTTTTGCTTTATCTAAACCAGTGAGTTGGAGTGAAGTGTGTGGGAGTCTTAGTTCAGGGGCAAAAGGCTGTTGCATATTCCTCTCCACATTGAGGGAGGGGGCGAACTTTATGATCGTATGCTAAACAGTTCCTTGTGCAGTCCAAGATGGTATCATTTGGGGTTTATACTCCCGAGGGGGTGTGTGCCTGGAAAGCTGGGAGTTGCCTTGGCTGTAGCCTTCCTATGTAGGGGCTGGTGAGAGAGCCTGCGTGTAACTGCAGCTGAGTGCGTCCGTATCTGTGTGAATGCTGGTGAAAGTGCAGCCTGGAGGGTTTTGCATTTTGTCACAGAAGTACAGTGTGAGAGGGAGCCCAGGCTGGTGGGTCAGGGAGTTCCAGGTGGCACCTTGGGGGGAACCCGTGGGTGCCATTGGAAAATTTCCCACCAGCCTTATTAATTAGAATATCTTGATGCTATAAAACACCTTTTAGCCCAAGGCGCTCTAGCTTAAGGTAATATTCAGGTAATAAAGTAATAATCATCATGAAATTCCCATGCTACTGTCTGTGTTCTCATGGAGGTGGCTGTTGTGGGCACATCTTGAATGACCCTGAATTAGTGAGAGAGGACAGATGGCAAGAGACTTTTCATGTTGTGCACAGAACCAAGACAAAACCAAATGTAATGATACAAGAATCAGTCTGAAATGATGAACTCCTCTCTCGATTCGAAACAGAGGGAATCTAAATGAGAATTTTTCTGTTTTCATTTTTTGTTTCTTCCCCTCTTTTTTTGGCAGGATGGGGGAAGGGTAAACTCCCAAATAACCCTGACCCGCCCCCCCAAGAAACAAACAAAAAAGCATTTCAATTCTAATTTTGTTCTGAGTTGTTTAGTTGAAAAATCAAAAAATTTCAAACCACAGGAAAATAACTGAAAACAGCGCCAAAAGCCTTTCTTTGTAAAAACAAAACAAAACACCAGAACCAGCCCACAGCCTTTTTGATAAAGTATTTCCCAGCAGCCTGACCCCAGCTTCTTCCAGGATGAGAAAGTGGGATGGTTCTGTACAAAAGCCATGTGACAGAATCTCTTTTCCTGTGGCTGCTCAGAAAGAGGTGTGACATTTCACTCCATATTCTTTATGAGAATATGCTTATGAAATGAATATGACATAACTAAGATGTACTTTATGCAAGATGGGTCTTGTAAGATATCACTAGAAAGATAATTATAATTTACTGAATGTGATTATCCAGTTTGTATGCCTGTATCATATCTGTACCTGAAGTTAGGAATATTGACTATGTATATGTATTTCAACTATGCTACTTTGGGTGATGCCCACTGCTAACACTTCAGGTAGAACAATGGAAAAGCCAGACAGGGCTGATGATCCATCAGTGAGGACAATGGACTGTGAAAAGGCTTGGCCTGCCTGCGGACACTCCATACTGCCACTGACTCATGTGGTCTTGTCACCTGATACTAAATATTACCTGGGACTTCTTGTAATTTTCCACTGGAAGGGAAGGGGGTGGGGGGTCAAGTCTGGGAAACAAAGGCTTCCCACCTTATGCAAATCCTATTTAAGTGTGGGGAGGAAGGCAAATGGAGCTCCTCCTCTCCATGGCCTGTCTTCCCAAGAAGAAAGACTGCTAATGTCACCTGAAGGGAAGGTGGGGAGAGGTGGGGTGGGAGTCCAGACTGAGACAGGGGTCTGGCCTGAAAAGAAATATAACTGGAACTTTGAATCACAGAAACTTTGCAACCTGCCTAAAATAACATTTAGGGTAAGAAATTACATTTTGTAACCTGTTTCTTAAGTATATTGAGCTTAGCTTGCATATTTTGGTTTATTTGCTCAGTAATCTGCTTTGTTCTGTCTGTTATCTCTTATATTCACTTAAAATTCACCTTTTATAGTTAATAAACTTATTTCTTGTTTATAATAAAACCCAGTTTGTGCAATTTCTAACGGGGGGGGAGGGGCAAGAAGTTGTGCATATCTCCCTCCACATTGAGGGAAGGGGCGAATTTCATAAAACCTTTGGGTTTGTACCCCTTGAAGCAAGTGGACACCAGAGTGTTGGGGCAAGCCCCTAAGGCTGAATCTTTCCAGAGGGGATCTCTGTCTCTCTGTGTACTGGGTATGGCCCTGCCTGTGTCCTTGTCTGGAAGAAGCTTGTGACACTAGCCCAGCAAGGCCAGGTAAAGGGGACCCAGGCTGGCAGAATAGGCTGACTCAGTGGCATCCCAGCACATCACGTGACACCCCAAAGGGCCCAAACCTATAACAGAAGTTTCCTGGACACTCATAAAGCCCAAGAGAGAAGGGAAGGAAGGTTACAGAGGGGTCAGCCTTATGCATTAAATACAAATGGAGGTTCCTGCAGTATCAAGACAATAATATGGTGAAAGCAGCTAGAACTGACCCAAGATATCACTAACCAGGCCAAAACCCAAGTACCCGCCCTTTGGAATGCCACATACGGTAGCAGCCGTTTTATTATAGTCACTAGGTATATTAGAAATGACATCAGCCAAAGCAAATAGATGCTGGTGATTTGCAGACTCATTCAGGAGGCGAGAATGAGAGTGAATGATAAATCTATTTACAGCCAGATCCTCATCTGGTGTCTTCAACAGAGCTACAATGATCTACACCAGCTGGAGGTCTGACCTGATGGGCCTGTTTTCATTTACACTAAGGCCCCTTTACGTCACCCTGGCCTTGTAAATGGACCAGAGAGCGGGTGTGAATTACAATGCCATTTTACACTGGCATGGGACGGCGTGTCCTTGGCCATAGCTGGAGCCTCCCCAGAGCTACAATACAAATAATAACAATATTACAAATGTGACAGGCCCTAGTGTAAATTGCAATTAGCTCTAATGCCCCACAGGTTATGGGATGCAGCAATATCTGAAAGCATCTTCTTCGTAAGAGATGTTGGTGTGTCACTCATTTCATAACAACGCGATTCAGAATCCAGATATTTGGAAAGAGAAACACAGCTATTCTCAGCCTTCTCTGCTAAGATAGCCAACAGCAAGCAAAGGCATGCTTGTGCTCCGTCTTGCATGACCTGCTAATTGTTACCGCAAGGTCATTTCAAGCAGTTTGAAAGCAGCTGTGCTTCTCTCAGCTAAATCACAAAGACACCCTAAATAGAAAGCATGCTGTTACAAAAAAGCCTTGGCAACAAAAGGCCCTGATGAAAAGAGAATAAGGCAACTAGTTACATCAGTTTGGGAATTCCATATTGACCTTGGAGAGTCTGACTTGCTAACGGTTAATTGAACGGATGCTGCAAATGTAGTACTCTAACCGTATGATACATGAAAACTGCACACATTATTATAAAGTGAAGGCATGAGAAAAAATATACACTACTGAAGTCTATTCTAGATACTGTATCTGCCTACAAAACGCTCTGCTGAGTTACAGCATTGTTTTTTGCACAGCATTACCTAGCTCTGCAGAGAAAAACAACACAGTTATTCCTGTCTGAACAGAAGATGTCTCTACTGCCTTCTTCAGAATATTGTGTGCCGTTCACTGGATACAGTGCATGGAATATAGCTGAATGATACAGCTGCAGGGCTTTTCTACTGATATGTCTCGTGTCCGACCACAAGCTGAAACCACAAATGGGAATTTCGTTTGCACTTAATTGTTTGTTAAAAGCTATTGACACACCCCTCCCTGATTGTAATGCACATGAGTAGAGTTCAATGGGACTAACATAAGTCACTCATATGTGTAAATGTCTGCAGGATCAGGAATAAAGTGTGCAAATATCCTATGTACATTTCCTAGTACTCTGATGCTAACCATACCTACCAATCCACCCCTCTGTTGAAGGCCCTTGTGACAGGATGCATACCCCATACTAGGCAGGAAAGAGTTAATTCCACACTATGGGCAGAGGAAGTCCCACCCCTCAGACCATGCTGGGCATGCTCCATCTGCTACGCTAGTGTAAAGAAGAGCAGTCCATCTCAGTTTAGGCTGATCACCAAGGAGGAAGGACACTTGGTGGAGGCTCCAGCCCAGGAGCATTACAGTCCTTGCCTGCAGGAGCCGGAGATCCAGAGACCCAGCCTGGAGACCTGTTGCCTACAGCTGACTGGCTGGAGTTGGAGTTCCAGGGAGGTACCTACTCCGAGGAGCCCAGCGACCCTGACATCATCTGGACTGCAGCTTCAGGAAGCCCAGTAGGAAGTGACTCAGGGAGTCGGGGTGACTGGTATCTCCCACCCATGTAAGGTCAGCGTGCTGTGGCTAGATTCCCCGCTGACCCAGTGGCAGACCACTTCACCTCTGTTAGGGCCCTGGGTCGGGAGCCGGTGGAGTCGGGTGGGCCCGGGTCCCCCTACCCTGGCTGCCACTCCCTTTGGTGACGGCCCTGGGTTTGGCCATTAGGACGTACTGCCTTGCATTTGAGGGCTTCTATATTGATTCTGGCCACTAGGCCATATGGCCCAGAACCCAAGGGCTGCTGCTTTGACTCTGGCCATTGGGCCGCACTGTTGTGAGGTCCAGGACAGTCTGGTGGACTGTAACTGTGGTGTCACCTCAGTGGGGGCAGGGTGTGCCCGCACCGCCTCAGCTCTGTTGATGTGCCACCTGCCAAAGCCAATACTTACGACATGACTCTGAAGAAAAGATTTCAATGTGGGAGTTTAAGTTGGGCCCTTAAAGCGACATCTAGACACCTCAATCAGTGTCTGAATTTACGAATGTACCAAGCAGCTCCCGTTGACCTCAGTGGGAGGCAATGAATCCTCAGCACTTCTGTAAATCAGGATATTGATGTAGTCACTAAGTGAGGTTTTAGGGTTTCTTGACCTACAGCTTCAGAAAATCAGCTTTAGTCTCTATCACCTGGTGCTCCCAAAAAGCATCTTTCAGAGACAGTGCTTAAAAAAGATACATATATTTACAGATCTATGGATTATAAAGCCAGAAGGGACCACTGAACATCTAGTCTGACCTCCTGTATAACACAGGCCAGAGATCTTCACTGAATTAATTCTTGTTTGAACCACAGCATATCTTTTAGAAAAACATCTAATCTCTCCAGTGATGGGGAATCCACCACAAATCTTGGTAAATGTTCCAATGGTTAATTACTCTTGCTGTTCAAAATATGTACCTTTTTTCTAATCAGAATTTGTCTAGCTTCAACTTCCAGCCACTGGATCTTGTTAGACCTTTGTTTGCTATATGCAAGAGCCCTCTATTGTCAAATTTCTCTTCCCCATGTTGGTACTTACGGACTCTGATCAAGTCACCCCTTACCCATCGCTTTGTTAAGGTAAAGACATTGGGCTCCTTGAGTCTATCGCTACAAGGCAGGTTTTCTAATCCTTTATTCATTCTCCTGGCTCGTCTCTGAACCCTCTCCAATTTATCTGCTTGACACCAGAACTGGACACAGTATTCCAATAATGGTTGCACCAGTGTCAAATACAGAGGTAATATAACCTCTCTGCTCCTGCTCAACATTGCCCTGTTCGTGCACCAAAGGATACTGCAAATGACGGCATTGTCAATGCATTGAAACATCCAGTGTTTTCATTGTTCCTCCCCGCTTGCCTGGTGATCTCAAAGCTTTTCCACTTGTCACAAGCAGGCTCCTATTACTTCCACAGTTTAAGAAACAAGACGCTCAGGTTACACATATAAAATCTTTAGGCTGCCTGGGTGTTTTTATAATAGACACACTCAGAATGTGTATTCTGCATTACAAAGTGAAATCAAGAAAGAAAAGAAATGAGCTGCTTCCACCTCTTTGGGCTTTTACCTGCAGTCCTGCCCACTCTTGCAATGTCTGGACATTGACAAGCACAGGAGACGCAGTCACCCCCAATACAGTCAGTTCAGCTCTGTCATCTGTTGATGGGACATAAGACAGAGCATCTGAGATGGGAGGTAGGCCCTTGAAATGGGCCGATAACAAGGCTGGTTTCCTCACAGACTCCCAGTGTTCACTGAGAGAGGAATCCAATCCGTGTTCCCCAGGCTGCCAAAACCCGATTCTACTGGGTGCAACCAGCCACCTGCCAGGTTTGTGCTGGAGGTGTTTAAAAGACTAGAGCTAAGCTGCATCATGGATGCATTTGAGCAGAGGGCCATCGTCAGAGGGGGCAGGTTCTCTATGGCGTACAGAAAGATCTCTCTGCACGGATGGACCAGAAGCAGATTGGTCTCAGCAGCAGGAACCAGGACACATTTAGAAAATGAGTCACTGTCTGAGAAACTAACCAGGCACTGTACTACTCACAGTCCCTATGGCTTGAGCTTGGTGGTAAACAGCAACTCTAAGCTTAAGGAAATGCTGGTTCACTGGCTACTGCACAAACCTAGGACTCAGAAGACCCAAATTCAATTCCCTGCTCCACCCCAAGCATCCTGCCCAGTCTTGGTTAAGTTAGTTAGTTTCTCTGTGACTCAGTTTCCCATCTGTAAAATGGGGACCATAGCAGTCACCTACCTCACAGGGTGTTGTGAGGATAAGTGCATTAAAGATTGCGAGGGGCTCAGCTGCGATGGAGGCCATAGTAGGATCTTAGCGAGAGAGCTAATACTCAGCTATACTTTTTTCCTTTAAAGTTGACTGATACTAATTTTGCTGGTCCCCTTTATTCCTAAAGTAGACAGAACCCTCTCTTGCAGGGCAATTTACTGCACCGATTAACAGTTCCACAGAGCAGGTACTAAAGGATCATGTGATCAGAAAGAAGACCCCCAGGAACAAGCCAGCACCCTTTTCTTCAGCATGAAGGTTAAAACGTTGCAGGGAAATTCAGCTTCCAGAATAAAACTGAGAAACCCTGCAGGAAACAGAGCCAGTAAAGTGTGTCAGTCCCTAAGTGATCTACGGTTATTCTGCACCAATCCTGCAAAGCAATGTACAGGTTAAAGCAAGGGGAAAAGAAAACAAAATCCCAAATCTTAATCAAAGCTGAAAATCTGGAATCACCAAGCCAGCTGATGCTAACCCCACATGCTGAAAAGATACAGCTCACGGAGTGAGAAAATACAACCATTTTATAACTGACTGACACTTTCAAAGCTCTTCTAACTGCGAGTACTGAACAATAGCAATGTTTGTAACCCCACAACGATGACACTAATTGAAAACCAATCTAAAAGGACAAGCTACTTGGAGAGCGACTGTAGAGGTAGCCCGATTATGACATTTTTTACTGCACCAATTTGATTTGAAAGAATATTATTGTGATGTCTGCCAGCATCGTTAGAGTTACGGCTCTGTCAGCGTTTCTGCTCTAAAGCCCCATTTTCGGGAGTTTATAACTCAGCCATAAATATTTATACTGGACATATTCTTGGTAGGCAGGAGTCTTGAAGACTGAGCAACATGAACAGAAATAATGTGCTTCCTCAGACCTACTGATGAGTTACTGTGTGTCTGGCTGCCTGGAGTATTAATAAACTCACTGCGACCTGGCATCAGATGATACCACAGAAGCACATGTAGGCACAGAGTAGCGTTAGGTTTACAGTAGAACTCAGCTCCTGTGATCAGCTCCAAAGTAGCACCCCTTGTGATGCCAGTGCCCACTTTTTCAAATCCAATATGCAACCGATGTGCTGAGTTCTTTTCTGCTTGATTGTCACAGGTCCCGAGCACAGCTGGTCCGAACACAAGAATTGCATTTGGGAGACAGAAACGCCTCAAACCAGCCAACATCCAAGTGGTTAGGACCCTGGTGAGGAAAACCCAGGTTCAAGGCCTTGCTTTGCAGCAGGGACTCGAGCCTGGATCCCCAAGTGGCCTAACCACCGGGCTATAGAGCAAGTGTCTGATTTAATTATTTGCATGAAGGGGAAGAACTCCAACAGGAGAGATGAAGGGCCTGGCCACCCAGCTGCTTGGAGGGTAGTTCCCACTTTGGGTAGACATGCACATGCTAGCTGGAGCAGAACTAGTCTGCTAAATATAATCACAGGCTAGCTGCCAGAATTCAATCCTGCCCCACCCCGGGTATGTGTCTGGGCAACTAGCTCAGCCGCTTGGGCCACACTGCTATTTTTAGTGCACTAGCATGCGTATGGCTACCTAAGCTGGGAATCCCCTGGCCAGCAGCTGTACAGCCATCTAGGAGACTGGCTCTGTAGCCAAGTGGTTAGGGCACTCATCCGGGATGTAGGACACCTAGGCTCAAGTATTCTACTGTGAATCAGGCACGGCAAGTATATGAACCTGTGGTTCCCCCAGCCCAGCTGCGTGTCCTAACCCCGTGGCTATTGGCTTTCTCTTTTGAACCCACTCCCAGCTTGGCTTACAGTGAAATCCTTGCTGATCTTAAAACACAAAAAAGAAGCTTACAAGAAGTGGAAGACTGGACAAATGACCAGGGACGAGGATAAAAATATTGCTCGGGCATGCAGGAGTGAAATCAGGAAGGCCAAATCACACCTGGAGTTGCGGCTAGCAAGAGATGTTAAGAGTAACAAGAAGGGTTTCTTCAGGTATGTTAGCAACAAGAAGAAAGTCAAGGAAAGTGTGGGCCCCTTACTGAATGAGGGAGGCAACCTAGTGACAGAGAAGGTGGAAAAAGCTAATGTACTCAATGCTTTTTTTGCCACTGTCTTCACGAACAAGGTCAGCTCCCAGACTACTGCACTGGGCAGCACAGCATGGGGAGGAGGTGACCAGCCCTCTGTGGAGAAAGAAGTGGTTTGGGACTATTTAGAAAAGCTGGACCAGCACAAGTCCATGGGGCCGGATGCGCTGCATCTGAGAGTGCTAAAGGAGTTGGCGGATGTGATTGCAGAGCCATTGGCCATTATCTTTGAAAACTCATGGCGATCGGGGGAAGTCCCGGACGACTGGAAAAAGGCTAATGTAGTGCCCATCTTTAAAAAAGGGAAGAAGGAGGATCCTGGGAACTACAGGTCAGTCAGCCTCACCTCAGTCTCTGGAAAAATCATTGAGCAGGTCCCCAAGGAATGAATTCTGAAGCACTTAGAGGAGAGGAAAGTGATCAGGAACAGTCAGCATGGACTCACCAAGGGCAAGTCATGCCTGACTAATCTAATTGCCTTCTATGATGAGATAACTCGTTCTGTGGATGAGGGGAAAGCAGTGGACATGTTATTCCTTGACTTTAGCAAAGCCTTTGACACAGTCTCCCACAGTATTCTTGCCAGCAAGTTAAAGAAGTATGGGCTGGATGAATGGACTATAAGGTGGATAGAAAGCTGGCCAGATTGTCGGGCTCAACGGGTAGTGATCAATGGCTCCATGTCTAGTTGGCAGCCGCTGTCAAGTGGAGTGCTCCAGGGGTTGGTCCTGGGGCCGGTTTTGTTCAATATCTTCATAAATGATCTGGAGGATGGTGTGGATTGCACTCTCAGCAAATTTGCGGATGATACTAAACTAGGAGGAGTGGTAGATATGCTGGAGGGCAGGGATAGGATACAGAGGGACCTAGACAAATTGGAGGATTGGGCCAAAAGAAATCTGATGAGGTTCAATAAGGATAAGTGCAGGGTCCTGCACTTAGGACGGCAGAACCCAATGCACAGCTACAGACTAGGGACCGAATGGCTAGGCAGCAGTTCTGCGGAAAAGGACCTAGGGGTGACAGTGGACGAGAAGCTGGATATGAGTCAGCAGTGTACCCTTGTTGCCAAGAAGGCCAATGGCTTTTTGGGATGTATAAGTAGGGGCATAGCAAGCAGATTGAGGGATGTGATCGTTCCCCTCTATTCGACATTGGTGAGGCCTCATCTGGAGTACTGTGTCCAGTTTTGAGTCCCACACTACAAGAAGGATGTGGAAAAATTGGAAAATGTCCAGCGGAGGGCAACAAAAATGATTAGGGGACTGGAACACGTGACCTATGAGGAGAGGCTGAGGGAACTGGGATTGTTTAGTCTGCGGAAGAGAAGTATGAGGGGGCATTTGATAGCTGCTTTCAACTACCTGAAAAGGGGTTCCAAAGAGGATGGATCTAGACTATTCTCAGTGGTAGCGGATGACAGAACGAGGAGTAATGGTCTCAAGTTGCAGTGGGGGTGGTTTAGGTTGGATATTAGGAGAAACTTTTTCACTAGGAGGGTGGTGAAACACTGGAATGCGTTACCTAGGGAGGTGGTGGAATCTCCTTCCTTAGAAGTTTTTAAGGTCAGGCTTGACAAAGCCCTGGCTGGGATGATTTAGTTGGGGATTGGTCCTGCTTTGAGCAGGGGGTTGGACTAGATGACCTCCTGAGGTCCCTTCCAATCCTGATATTCTATGATTCTATGAACCAGAAATTCCATCCTGGACCTGAGAAAGTTTTGTCAAAACTGTAACATTTCCATGAAAAGTTTTAGTGACTCAGCATTTTCCAGCAAAAGCCATTTCAGCAAAAATTTCCCACCCAGCTCCAGTCCTGAACGTCCCCCATTGAGGTCTCTCTCTGCTTCTCTGGACTCCAGGTCCACAACTCCAATCTCAGCGTTCCCAGCTCTTGTTAGGGCTTAGAAGTGGTGCCGCCTTTTCCGAGGTGAAACGTGAATGATGGGGTCAGAAAGAACACTACACCTTCACCACGCTCAGGTCTGGAAGGTAACCATCACCCACTGACGCAGGTGCAGTCCCAGTTGTACATGGCGAGACATGCTAACCTTGTGCACATTGAGTTTCAGATGTGGAAACCCTCAGCGCACCAGACAGTTGTTAAGGGGATTGTGTTGGGTAAAACACCCTTTGTCAGGACAGCCAATCCTGGACCAGGGTTCCTTGGTACTGCAAAGCAACTGCACTTTTTGAGGACCTTGTGATCGAGATGTGGAAACTTGGACTAATGGGTTTCCCAGGTATGGAGACCAGGGCCTAAGAAGAAGCATGGAAGTGTTTTGAACCCAAGTGCAGAGTTAGACTACCACGATTTGACACAATAAATCCTGAATCATGGCAGGGGGTCTGACTAGATGACCCTTGTAGTCCCTTCTAACCCTACAGTTCTATGATCACGATAACTCGCCCTTAAAATGAGCAGTGGAGAGAGGGCCATCACTGGGAAGGTTGTTAGCAAACTTCCAAAGATGCGTTTGGAGCCTCATTTCCAAGGCAGTCACAACTTGGTGGAATATTAAACAAAAATCAGTCAAACAACAATAAACACTAAATTACTAAGAGGCTCCCTAAGGCCACAGCTTGCCATTCTACTGTTCTTAGCTTCCAGCCTTTTCTATTGACTGTGATCACTGACAAAAGGATCAAGACTCATTCCATGTTTTCTTCATTATCTGCCTTCGTGCTGCTCCTGAGCTGGCTCCCAGGAGCCGCCACCAGAGCACAGCTTGGGACACAAAAGGCAAGGTTTCATTTTTATGGATTTCTTATTATTTGTATGCCAGAGCAGGGCCCCAGTGCGCTGGGCATCCACATCAGGAACGACAGCCCCTGCACAGATAAGTTTGCAATCGAAATAGATGGGACAGACATAGGCTAGAAGAAGGAACAGAAGCAGGGCGCAGGGCAGTGGCTTTCCAGCTAGTCAGTGACACAGCTAGGAAAAGATGGAAAGTTTCCTGGCTCCCACTCCAGAGTCTTTATCCACTAAACTGCTCTGTCCTGGCCCCAAGTTCACTTTCTCAAGGTTAAAATAAGACAGTTCTTTTTAAAGAACCAGCTGATTTGACCATGTGCTTCCAGCAAATTGTGATGATCCAGTCAAATCCACCTTCAGAATGGACTCAGTGTAGTGAGTGTCTTTCCAAAGTTTCCAAATTTTGGGACGGGAAAACTCTGCTGGTTTCAAAACTAAAAGAAACCTTCAGACCAAATCATGCCACAAGCTGAATTTGGATACTTTCCCCAGGGTCTCATGTTTCCACAACAGGTTCTTTTTTTGTGCTGGACAAAATCATGATTATAATGGGGCTTTTTGTAAGACTGAGGGGAAGGTAGAATTAACCAGATTCTGTTTCTGTGTAATTTCCACACATCTCTTGTTTTCCTTCTGTGAATCACAAGCTGCATCTGCTTGAACCAAAAAAGGACTGACCTGATGTAGTGTGTTCCTTTTCTGTGAACAGTTAAGATGTTTTTTCTAATGGTAGTCTGGAAAGCTAATGTTATGTAGGGGTCATCAAATGAAGTTAATAGGCAGCAGGTTTAAAACAAACAAAAGGAAGTATTTCTTCACACAACGCACAGTCAACCTGTGGAACTCCTTGCCAGAGGATGTTGTGAAGGCTAAGACTAACAGGGTTAGTTATAACAGGGTTAAAAAAAGAACTAGATAAGTTCATGGAGGATAAGTCCATCAATGGCTATTAGCCAGGATGGACAGGAATGGTGTCCCTAGCCTCTGTTTGCCAGAAGCCGGGAATGGGTGACAGGGGAGGATCACTTGATGATTGTCTGTTCTGCTCATTCCCTCTGGGGCACCTGGCATTGGCCTCTGTGGGAAGACAGGATACTGGACTAGATGGACCTATGGTCTGACCCAGTAGGGCTGCTCCTATATTATGTAAAAGATCAGAAATACTTTTCAACATTTATAGCTGAAATTATTTGTATTGCCTCAACAGAGATCAGGCTCCTGCCACGCTATGCGCTGTACAAACACAGAGTGAGTCAGTCCCTGCCTTACTCTGAAGAGCTCGGAATCTAACATAGATCTGTCTGTCTAAGGGTATGCATCCACTGCAGTTGGGAGATGGAATTCCCAGCTAAAGGAGACGTACACGCACTAGCTCTGCTCAAGGTGGCATGCTAAAAATAGCATTGGCTGTGGGACGGCTTGGGCTAGTGGGATTTGTGCTGGAAATGGCCCACCTTAATTATGCACATTGTAGGGAGAATGGTCACTTTGGATGAGCTATTACCAGCAGGATAGTGAGTTTGTGTGTGTGGTTTTTGGGAGGGGGGTGAGGGGGTGAGAGAACCTGGATTTGTGCAGGAAATGGCCCAACTTTATTATCATGTACATTGTGTAAAGAGTTGTCACTTTGGATGGGCTATCACCAGCAGGAGAGTGAATTTGTGTGGGGGGGTGGAGGGTGAGAAAACCTGGATTTGTGCTGGAAATGGCCCACCTGATGATCACTTTAGATAAGCTATTACCAGCTGGACAATGGGGTGGGAGGAGGTATTTTTTCATATTCTCTGTGTATATATAAAGTCTGCTGCAGTTTCCACGGCATGCATCTGATGAAGTGAGCTGTAGCTCACGAAAGCTCATGCTCAAATAAATTGGTTAGTCTCTAAGGTGCCACAAGTACTCCTTTTCTTTTTGCGAATACAGACTAATACGGCTGTTACTCTGAAACCTGTCAATTTGCCTTCTGATTTTGGGGACACACAGGGATCACGTTGTCAAGCTTTTCTCTGCCAACTGTCAGGGCTAGAAACTTACTTCTTTACAACGGAAGCTGAGATTCTCCTGACGTCAGGATCTGGGGCTTTAAGAAAACCATCAACTGTTGCAAGACTCTTGTCCAGTTTGAGAGAGCTGACCGCCCTGCTGACTCCGGACTCCGTGTGGCGATGTGAAAGGCCACAAGGCCTGCAGAGGACATGTGGGGCTTTACTTTTCTCAGGCACAGATTAGTCCTCACCCCACTCCAGCCCCTTTACACCAAGAAGCAGAGAGGCAAGAAGAGGCCCTAAAAGCCCCATATTTGGCTGGGGAAGACTCCCCTGGGTGTAGGCACTGCAGAGTACAGCTGTAAGACTGCCTGCCCTGGAGAAGGAGAAGGAGAGCATTGGGGCCGCAACATGCAGCACTACAAAGATTCCAAGCAGCGCTGGG
The DNA here is from genome assembly GCF_965140295.1 of Lepidochelys olivacea. Lineage (NCBI taxonomy): Eukaryota > Metazoa > Chordata > Testudines > Cheloniidae > Lepidochelys > Lepidochelys olivacea. The sequence continues at coordinate 128,044,827 of NC_140415.1, forward strand.
ACCCAGAGGGCAACCTGGCAGTCTCCTGAAACTTAAAAGAGGCCCCTAGGATTTTGTGCTCACCTAGGACTCTAGTTTTCAGGATCGGCCCTCAACCTCCAGACAGGTTTATTGAGCACTATTGCCTAGGAGAATATATAATTAACTACCTCCCTCTAGGTTTTATCCATTATCCTGTGCATTTGACAGCACTTTGTGTAGAGTCAATTTCACTCTCTCCCCCTGCAATCAGATAGGTAAACACTGACAGGAGCACTTCACATTGCTTCACATTTACCCAGGCTGCTCCTCCTCTCACCGATGCTGCATTCACACTGGTGTACACAAGCTGCTCCTGCTTCTTAGGAGAATCAGGCCCATCGGTTGATTACAGTGGGACTGCCCCTGTGAGCAAAGTGAAGCATATGTGCAAATAGCTGCAAGGACAGTTTCCCATTTGTTGGTGTGGATCTTGCGCACACAGAAAGGGGAGAGAAAAATGTTTCCATAGCAATATTAAAATGTGATTGTTGAACCATAAAAACTGACATAGGGACTCAAGGGCAGATGAAGCAACTGTATGACTCCTGGTCATTTAAAGTTGACTAGATTGCATGCTGTTGGGATCCCTTTAAGTCCAAATTCTTCCTTTAAACATGTATGTGCTACTGCCTTTGAAGTCAGCTGGAAAGCTCATGTACTTCCAGTGCCAGAAGTTGACCTTTAGAACAGAGTTCGTTAGACCTTTAGTTTCTGCTGGTAGTCAATTATTTTCATTTCTTATGTACGATACCCCCAGGGCAAGCCAGCCAGAAGAAACCACACTAGATATAAATACTATTGATCACACATAGTAAATGCAGTACTTAGAAGGCACCACTCTAGATAATGGAAACGCACTCTTGCTTCAGTGGGTTCACATAATGACAAGGCAAGGTCTTCCTAGCATTAGATAGCCATCAGAAATTGGCAATGCCCCTTTTAATGAAATAGATGGGGAAACTGGATTAATGCAGTGCTGAGGATGTGAATTTAAATGCACAAAGAAAAGTCTAAATTTAAAATTCATTCCCACAACAAGGTTAACTTTGACACATTGCACATATAACATGATAGTATTTTGCATAGAGCTGGTGAAAAACGGAATTTCCAGCTGTGAAAAATTTTGAAATCTCAACATTTGTTTTTGTTCTGATTCTGGATGAAAAGTAGAAACCTTGACATTTTTAATGAAACCACAATTTTGTTTTGGAAAAATCTTAACCTTTCTGTAGCATTTTGCTTTGATCAAGTTAAAAAGTTTCCTTTTGACTATATTCTCTTCCATACTAATTTGGAATATAATACAAACATTGAAATGAGAAAGCTGGAATGATATGGTGAAATCAACACAAAACATTTTGACCGTATCAAAATGAAGCGGTTCAATAATTTTTTGTTGAACTCGATATGTTCCCACAAAACATGTTGATTTTGACAAACCAGCATTTTCTGATTGTGATGGGGTGCGGTCACTTCTTGTGAGGGCCTTCTGTCAGCGGGTGCGAACCTGCACTCTCTACTTTGTCTGGTGCTCCCTGTTGGCTTGTGCCCTCATCACGTGGTTCTTCAGTGGCTTAGTCCTCTGGCTACGTCACACAAAATCTAAAATGGAGGAATTAACCCCTTTGGGGGTAAAAGATCCAACAGGGCCTGTCCCTGTGCCCTCGGTAATGTCTTTAACTCTGTCTCTGAGCTCAGTTCTCAGCCCCTTCTGGGCTAGCTTTAAGTGCACGTCTGCCCTGGTATAGCACAGTGCCTGCAGGGCTTCCTCCCTGGAGACTCTTCAAGTCCTGCCCTTCACTTGGGCCTCTAAAAAAACCTTGTCCCCTCCTCAGGGCTTAGGCCATCCTGCCAGTAGCTGGTGGGGAGACCCAGGCCCACCCACTACTCCGGGTCCTGATCCATGGACTCAACACATAGCAGCCCTGTGCTGCTTCCTGTAATAGTTGCTGCTGTATTCCCTGGGCCAGCTCCCACATGGCCCCTGCCTCTTCACCCTTCCCTCAGGGCTGAAGTTCTTCCTTATGGAATGCCACTGTCACCAGCACCTGCCTTCTGGCACTCCCTTAAACTCCAGCAAAGAGCACTTTCCTTGCTCCTCTGCTCTCCTCCAGGAACTGATCTGTTCAGGTCCTGCAGCTCCTTTTAACTGGGCCTTCTGGGCTCTGATTGGCTGCCTCCCTGCAGCCCCTCTAGGCAGGCCTTTTAAGGTCAGGCTTGACAAAGCCCTGGCTGGGATGATTTAACTGGGAATTGGTCCTGCTTCGAGCAGGGGGTTGGACTAGATGACCTTCTGGGGTCCCTTCCAACCCTGATATTCTATGATTCTATGATTCTATGACTCACCTTCACTGTTTCTTTTTGAGGGCGGGATGTGGTAGGTCTGGGAGGCCTCAAGCAGCGGGGCTCAGAGGGCCCGGTACACCCTGTCATACCTATGGAAAACTGTTCCATCCAAAAAGGTTCAAGAAGCTCTAATTTTGCATAACTGTGCACGTTGCTAAATACGCGCTTAGAATGTGGCCAAGTTAACATTGCTTAACTGTTGAATAGCTTCAGTGGAAAGACTTCCACTGGTGTCAGTGGGCTTTGGATTAGGTCTTCACTTATGAAACTAATGTGCTGGAGATGCTTATTTATGGGATTTTTACACACAGGAATGTTTGTTCTTTGAAAACAGATTTTCCTCCAAGAACAATTGTTTCACAATCCAGAAAACATTCATATCAAATACACTTTTAAACACCATTTTATATTGAGCTGGGCACAAAACACAATTGGAAAACAATGAGGAAAAAAGGTATTTTTCCCTTTTTTAAAAAAAGGCTTTTTTATTGCTTTTAAGAAAGTATAGCCACAAAGGAACAAGCCATCAGTAAACAATGCTAGGAAGTATACCAGTCACAACACTTACAATTCTTCTAACAGGCAATTTGAACAGCACTGTTTTGACGACTGTCATACAAGTGACATATTCAAGGTAGCGCTGGCTCTTGTGTTCATTAAATGTCTAAACTCCTGTCAACCTTCTCAGAAATTTTGGGTGCCCAAGGAATGCAAGACGGGTAAAAGGTAAGCCATCATTTGTGCATGATGCAGAGAAATGTTAGAGAGCTGAGCGAAAGTGCTGATGCTTTGGTTTTGGGTTGGAGAATTTTTATATTAAGTTTCCTTTTTGTAATAAATGTGAACCTGAGATATGTGGCAGGGATGGTGGGAAGGATAAGTGCAGGGTCCTGCACTTAGGACGGAAGAACCCAATGCACAGCTACAGACTAGGGACCGAATGGCTAGGCAGCAGTTCTGCGGAAAAGGACCTAGGGGTGACAGTGGACGAGAAGCTGGATATGAGTCAGCAGTGTGCCCTTGTTGCCAAGAAGGCCAATGGCATTTTGGGATGTATAAGTAGGGGCATAGCGAGCAGATCAAGGGACGTGATCGTTCCCCTCTATTCGACATTGGTGAGGCCTCATCTGGAGTACTGTGTCCAGTTTTGGGCCCCACACTTCAAGAAGGATGTGGATAAATTGGAGAGAGTCCAGCGAAGGGCAACAAAAATGATTAGGGGACTGGAACACATGAGTTATGAGGAGAGGCTGAGGGAGCTGGGATTGTTTAGCCTGCAGAAGAGAAGAATGAGGGGGGATTTGATAGCTGCTTTCAACTACCTGAAAGGGGGTTCCAAAGAGGATGGCTCTAGACTGTTCTCAATGGTAGCAGATGACAGAACGAGGAGTAATGGTCTCAAGTTGCAGTGGGGAAGGTTTAGATTGGATATTAGGAAAAACTTTTTCACTAAGAGGGTGGTGAAACACTGTAATGCGTTATCTAGGGAGGTGGTAGAATCTCCTTCCTTAGAGGTTTTTAAGGTCAGGCTTGACAAAGCCCTGGCTGGGATGATTTAACTGGGAATTGGTCCTGCTTTGAGCAGGGGGTTGGACTAGATGACCTTCTGGGGTCCCTTCCAACCCTGATATTCTATGATTCTATGATTCTATGATTCTAAGGAATGTACTACCCCATTAAGGGCAGCTGCACCCCCACAACCCAAACAGCATGGTTGAAATCAAGAAGTCCTTCACCCCGGGGCTGGCATATTGAAACTGGAAGAGGAAGCTGATATTAGAAATATAATCAGAAAAATAATTTACCGGGTCTGGGCCAATGCTCTAGGAGCAGCACCATGTCTGACTGTGTAGAGGTTCCGAGTTCTGCAGTTCCAGCTCTCAATCAGACCCGCAGTGGATGACAGTGCACACTGATTCTTGCAGCACCTAATATTGCCTCCTCCCTGGAGGAGTTCGGGTGAGAAGTTCTGGAGGGAACCGCAGCTTGCTTACACAGCTTGGCTCTCTGCTCCCCTCTAGTGGCCGGGCCACAAAAGAGTTTTCCTGAATTAAACAACCGGGGTCTGTTAGCTCAAAAGTGGTAGCAAATTCAGAAGCCTCTATGCGGTCCAGCCACTAGAGGGTGACAGAACAGCACCGGCCTGGGGCCCACGACAGGACAACTTGGGGCCTAATTTAAAGTGCATGGAAGTGATGCCATTGATTACAGCAGGCTCTGGGTCTGGCTGACGCGGCGCAGGCAAGTAGACAGGAGACAAACAGTGAAGTTCTCTGAGCCTCCAAAGGTACTGATGGAACACATGGACTCAGGGAAAAAGTGAAGCTCATTGACTTTCCACTGACTCCATTGCTCTCTCTTTTCCCAAGCAGGTCGTAATAATAGACCCATGTTTTCCCTTTCTTTCCCATCCTCATCCTCCCCTGCTGCATCCTTTCTCTTTCATTTCTTTTAAGCAGCAAGCTGCCTTTGGCTGCCAGCCAACCTGTGCTTCCCTCCAGCCTGCCTGTCAGATCGTGCTGGTATGTGCACTGTGTCTGTGCAAGAGGCACTTGTCCTGCTCAGGCTTCTCCGGATTGTCTTCTCGGAAAGCTTGCAACATGAGCAAGAAACCTTCCCTTAAAATAGCCTCCAGGCATGTAACTTCCCACCTGACTTCCTGCCTCCTCCAAACTGTCCCACCTCACTTCCTGCCTTCTCCAAGCCTTTCGGCAAATGGTGTGAATGGGCTACAGGACAATGTTATCCTTTGGCAGTGTGCTTTCAACAGCAGGCTATGCCTGGAAAGCGCTCTTGAAAAACATGACCAATATGATTTGCGTGGCCAGTTCAAGGAAACAGAATATATATAACATCCAAATATAACATATATATATATATATATATAATGGATATATTCCATCCATTAAAGGAATACTAAGGTTGCAAAGCCAAGTACTCAGCTGTTAGGAAATGCCAGAATTAAGGCTGAGCATGCAAGGCTGGGCAGCATTTGATACAAATCTGTGTCAGCTGATCTCATTTTGGTCCTCTAGTGAGAGCGGCTGCAACGTGAATTTTTGAACACTTGGGGTTGATGATAAGTTAGTTCACCTGCTTATGATTCTATGTGCAGATCCTCAGCTGGAATGAATCAACATAGCTGCACGGAAGCCAAGAGAGCTAAACAGCTTTACATCAGCTGAAGATCTAGCCCGTAACGGTGCCCTTCTTACAGCTGATATTGTCTGTTTGTCCTTTTGACTAGTTAAGTCCTGACAAAGTCAGTGCATGTCTGTGACTGTAAGTGGTCTGTATTGGAAGGCTCTTCTCCCTGGGAGAAGGAAAACATTACCAGCTACGTCTTGGCTTTCGTGAGCCAGGGAAGAGCGAGCAGTGTGGTGGAGGAAAGCATTACACCAATGCCAGACATAATGGGTTGGATTCCCAGCTGGAACAAATCAGCAGCGCCCCAGTGACTTCAGTGAAGGTAGGCTGATTTACCCCAGCTGAGGATCTGGCTCAGTATTCGCTTGGCACTGGGGTTGCTACTCTTCTGAAGAAGTGTGGCAGGTGCACCCTGCCAACACTTGGCAGTGCATAGGGTACATGCTCACGCCCCCACCATGCCCAGACATGCCCCGACATGCCCCGTGTTAGGAGATGGAGTACAACAGGCAGCTCTGGCCAGCCTTCCTCCTTTTGTTCCCTGGCTTTGCAGCGAGATGTTGGCTGTTGCATCCATTGCTGCTGGATGCTGTCTGCAGCATGCCACATTGCTCTCTGCCAGCCCTGAAAAATGAGTTTGTGGACAAACCTTTGGTGGATCAAGCCAATGGAGTGGTCACAAAATGACGGGCCAGATTCTGAGCTGGTGTAAATCAGCTGTCTCTGTTGGCTTCAATGAAGCGACACTGATTTACACCCCATCTGAGGATCTGGCCCCATCTGTTCATGAGGGCCCCACCGAGGGAGCCATATCTGGAGCAGGAGATGGAAACACAGAAAGAACAAGGAGATGTGTGTATCTGGGCAGTGACAATATCAAAGAGGAGGTGCTTCAAGGAAATATATTGCATGAAAAACTGGCGTGCTGCCCTTTAAGATTCCCATAATAATCTGCCACACTGAACTGGGCTTTGTAATCAGGCCAGACTCTGAAGCAGGGAGGAGAGTGCATTCTCTGGGAAGGGAGACAGGCTGACAGCCAGCAAACAAGGACTGGAACATGCTAATCTTGTAGCCTCTGCCATATGGTGGTGTCCAAGGTGGCACTGATAATTCTGCTCTGATACACTAAGCTTCCTGCAGTAATTATGCAGCATGTGTAAACAAACAGGGCCAAATTCATACCAGCTGCAATGCCATTGAAGTCAATAGGGTTACAGCAAGGATTCATTTGACCCATAGCCTTTTTTATATTCTATACTCTTTCTCATATATGGGGAAGGATGGTTTTGGGATTAAGTCACCTTCTTGGGATTCAGGATACCTGGATTAAATTCTTGCTGCTGCCACAGACTTCTGGTGAGATCAGGGGCAAGTCACATTGAGGCAAGTTCGAATATCCTTACATGTGGGGAACAGCACCCTGTTCAATGAGGAGACCCATTAACTCCAATAGGACCATGCTGCAGTGCTGGAATTTTAGGTAAATATGTGTAAGGCTATCAAAGTTGGCTCTTAGTGTTCCCATTTCCGTCTGTAAAAGGGGACAGTAATACTGCCCCACCTCAGAGGGATTTAAGGATGAAGAATCCACAACGAGCCTTGGTGAATTGTTCCAATGGTTAATTACCCTCACCTTATTTCCAGTCTGATTTTGTCTAGCTTCAACTTCTAGCCATTGGATCTTCTTAGACCTTTGTCTGCTAGATGGAAGAGACCTCTATTATCAAATTTCTCTTCCCCATGTAGGTACTTACAGACTGTGATCAACTCACCCCTTAACCTTCTCTTTGTTAAACTAAATAGGTCGAGCTCCTTGAGTCTTTCACTATGAGGTATGTTTTCTAATCCTTCAGTTGTTCTCATGGCTCTTCTCTGAACCCTCTCCAATGTATCAACATCCCTCTTGAATTGTTGACCCCAGAACTGGACACAGAATTCCAGCAGCGGTCACACCAGTGCCAGATACAGAGGTAAAACAACCTCTCTGCTCCTACGTGAGAGTCCCCTGTTGATGCATCCCAGAGTTGCATTAGCCCTTTTGGTCACAGCGTTGCACTGGGAGCTCATGTTCAGCTGATTATCCATCATGACCCCCAAATCTTTGTCAGAGTCGCTGCTCCCAGGATGGAGGTAAACAATCCCAATCCTTTCATTCTCTCTCCATATGAAAGTTTGGAGGACAAAGTAATTAGTGTTTGTGAAGAGCTCAGCTGCTCTAGTTATGGGAGCGACAAAACTACCTTGACAGACAGGTTGGATTTCCTCTGCTCTGCCTCAGACTAAATACATTGTGAACTGGCTCTTGATTGATTGATTCTGCCTGCTTTATTGGGGGAGATACTGACTGTTATTTTTTCTTGGAGAATGTGACATACCTGTCTTCAAAAGGGAATTGCTGCTCTGACAGGGCTGCACTGGAGTTGGGTGGTCACATAGGAACTGCCAGAGCGGATCAGATCCCAGGTACATTTAGTCCAGTGGCTTGCCTCTGACAGTGGCCAATACCTGATGCATCAGAGGAAAGTGCAAGAAACCCCACAGTAGGCACATGTAGGATAATCTGTCCTCATATGAAAGTCTCATCGTAACCCCTGCTAGTTAGAGGTAGGTTAGATCATTGAAACATGAGATTTTAGCTTCTTTCCAATAATATTTTTAACATTAACTGTTATAACGTTGTATGCTATCCATATAAGCATCCACTCCCACTTTGAATCTTGTTAACTTCTTCGCCTCAACACCATCTTGTGGCGTGTGCTCCACAGTCTAATTACACAGTGTGTGGAAAAGTAGTTCCCTTTGATCGGTTTTGAAATTGCCTCTTTTTTTTTTTCATTGAACTTCCCCCTGTTGTTGTGGCATGAGACAGGCGGAACAGAAGTTCCCCATCTTCTGTCTCAAGACCATTCATCATATACTTTTATCGTGTTACCTTTTATACGTCTCCATTAACAATCCCAGTCTTTCCATTCTCTCTCAATATGAAAGTTTTCCCAGGTCCCCTAATCATTCTCTTGAATCATTCTGAATCTGACTTTCTTCTATTGCTGACAGCTGTGGGGCATAGACCTTTAGCTAAAGCTCTCGAAGCTGGTGGGCTACCTCTGAAGGTCCCTGGTTTAATCTCCAATAGAGCTGAGTGAAATTTTTTGGTTGCAGCTTTCCCCTGCACCAACACCAATAATTGTGCAAATTCATGTCAAATTTTTGAATCGTTTCAGCTGAAGAACTTTTAAAAAATCTTTAAAACTGAAACATTTTATTTTGACATCTTCAAACTTTTTCAGTTTTTCTGACTTTTCATTTAAAAATTGACTTCAAATTTTTTTTTAAATTACAATCATGTCAAAAAGCTCAAACCAAATGAAACATTTCCTTTCGGGTCACTCGACTTTTTGGTTTGCTGTAAAATAAATATTGAAAAATGTTAGTTTCAGTTCAGCCTGAACTGAATTTTTCTTTTTGCTTTTTCAGACTGGCCAGGGAACCCGACATCAGTTCTTCCCCCAGCTCTAATCCCTGACCTCAGCCAAGATGGTGGCCTTCCCAGATGGCTATAGAAAAGTCACTAGCCCTATGTCTCCCTTGGAAAGTGAAGCTCTAGTAGACTAAGGGAAACCTGAAATCCAGGCCTATTTGGGAGACCCAGCATGCTGGGGAAAATAGATGGAAGCAGCAAAAAAATCCCTGTAGTCTGGGGTGGAGGGGAAGGAGAATTTACTGTGATAGTGCAGGAGGGAAAGTTGATCGAGAACTTAGTGATGGGCATCCAGGAACAAGTCACTTTTATCGTGAGAAATGAAAACCGATATAATTGGGCCATCGCCAGGGGAGATGCCAAGGGCTCAACCCCAAGAGAAACAGAAAGTGAGAGCTAAAAGGCAATATCACCAGCTGATACTTAGCCCCAGGACAGAGAAATACCGCTGGGGGACCTAACTAATGCATTTGTATCAATGTGAGCTGGGTCGGGTTGTTGATTGTACATAGAAACTGTCACCATTTATTCCCCTAGGCCTGATTCAAAAGGATACCTGGGTTACAAATAATTGATTATGAATGCAATCATTGCATTGCAGAGTACAGTTGTATTGTGTACAGTTGTATTTGTACAAAAGAAGCTTCTCATGCTTAAGCTTATTTTAATGTAGTGTAGAAGCTTATGCCACGGGACGGCTGGTCCCTTTAAGGGGTGTCAGGGCCCAGTCTACTCCTGATGGGCTTATTCAAGAAGAATGAGCTCATTTCAGCCCAACTGTAATCAGGGCTGCACAGGGTTGGTTTTGTTTTTTTTGGGAGGTGGAAGGGACAATCTGAAACTGAGGCCTCCTCAACCTTCCAACAAGATTACCACTGAGAGGAGGCTGGGGTAGGGGGGTTGGAGAGTGAGCCCATAGTACATTCACCCCAGAGTGGTGATTTGACTCCAGGAACTGCCTCCCAAGGGAGGTTGCGGGGGCAAAAAAACATACCTGGTGTCAAGACTGAGCTTGATTAGTTTATGGAGGGGATGGTATGGTGAGGTTGTCTACAATGGCATATGGCCCATGCACGACTGCTATTGGCAAATAACCCCAGTAGCCAGACATGGGATACTAGAGGGGGAAGGCTCTGAGTTATTACTGAGAATTCTTTCCCAGATGTCTGGCTGGTGAGTCTCACCCACGTGCTCAGGGTCTAACTGATCACCATATTTGGGGTCAGGAAGGAATTTTCCCCAAGTTCAGATTGGCAGAGACCCTGGGAGTTTTTGCCTTCCTCTGCAGCATAGGGCAGGGGTCACTTGCTGGTTTGAACTAGTGTAAATGGTGGATTTCCTGTCACTTGAAGTTTTTAAATCATGATTTGAGGAATTCAGTAACCCAGCCAGAGGTCAGGGGTCTGTTACAGGAGTGGGTGGGTAAGGCTCTGTGGCCTGCGATGTGCAGGAGGTCAGACTAGATGATCATGATGGTCCCTTCTGGTCTTAAAGGCTATGAGTCCCAGGGGGAAGGGCCTGGCTTCCTGCTGTGGGCATTGTGACCTGACGCCCGGGGTCACAGTACCACTCAGGTTTGGCCCGGCTCTCTCAAATGAGAGCCAGGGGGAAATCACCCCTTTTCCCCCCCTGCCTGGGCAGTCCTGACTGTAGGTAATTATCTGTCTAGGTGGCTGGTTCGTGGCTAAATGGCTAATGAGTACCTGGGCCTGAGAAAAGGCTACCAGAGCTAAATTGGTGGGGTATGCTCCTAGAGAGAGCACGGTCCCAGGGAGATGAACTCCCAGGGACATGGGGTGAGGGCAGGATTGGGATTGCTGCCTGCTGTCTTGTTCCCAGGCAGGGCTGGAAGTACTGAATTCTTAACACAGGTCCAGGAGGAGTGTTGTGGGTCTCCTGGTCCTAAGAGAAGGAGCTTGTCTGGCATATAGTGACCAGGCCCCAGGAGGAGGGCTCTGATGGATACAAGGAGGATAAGCCGACTGGAATTATCACATGGGTGCAGGAGGAGGCTATGGGACTCCTGAATTAGCACCCATACTCCCAGAGGCAGAGGTGGACGTGGGGGGGCTAAAGGGTTTGTGCTCTGTACAAGAGCTAATAAATAAGCTCAACAAAGGGGGAATCTTGGTCTGAGTACTCCGGTCTGGGAGTCAGTCCTGACAAGACAGCAAACGGAAGCGAAAGAGGGCAGTGAGACTGCAGGTCCACACCATGCCACAAGGGGGCATGCTTGAGAGCAGTGTGCCATCACAACTTGTTTTTACAGAACTGGACATTCTGGGAAAGTTGGACCTCACAGTGTCACTTTTACATAGACTGGTCCTGGCACTCAGCTGGTCTAAACAGGTCCAGAGCCATTGACTTCAATGGAGGGACACCATTTACAGCTGAGGATCTGGCCAAGTGTATTCATTCTCTGGGTCATTTTACAGGTGAGACATTCACTATCAATTGCCTACTCCTTTAGGATCTTGATCTTTGATCCTTCCAACCTTACCTGTGCTGAGTAGTGTCTTACCCATAGGAAAACAGCCCCTCTAAAATGAATGGAAGGAAGATGGTCTTGCATTTAAGGCACTGGACCTAAATTCCTTGTTTTCCCACAGATTCACACTAGGACCTTGGCCTGGTCTCTCTCACCACTGGGAGTTGGGTGCCTAAATATTCTGAGCCTTAATCTCACTTTGCCTCAGTTGCTCATCTGTAAAATACAACGACACTTCCTTTGTCCCACCCTATGTCTATCTTGTGTATTTAGTTTGGAAGCTCTTTGTTATCTGCATATGTATAGCATCTGCACAATGGGGTCTCTAGGCGGTACTCGCAGTAATAATTAATATCGAGAATAAGATACTACTCATTGTGAGTAATGCTGTCACAACGCGGACCTCATTGCTGAGATGAAAGCAGAACCAAAATGGGAAACTTAAAGCCCCAAATAGCAATGGGGCTGGCTTGGCATAGTTAGTAGGCTTGAAAGACTTTTTATTCCCACCCTAACTTGTACCAAGTGAGCAACTAGTAAAGGAAAAGCCCGGAAAGAAGGACAAAATAGAGAGAAACAGAATATTTGAACTGTGGCCCAATCACTTAACACTGATAGCATAGTACAGTTGCTTGCATCAACTGAAAGCTCTTTGGGAAATTGAATTTATAGCCTGCCTTGTACAGCATGGAGCTCACTGCCAGGGCTTCAGAGCCAGTCAATAAATGATGCGAAGCTCACACCTGGTTCACTTTGCAGAGATGGACCAGGAAATCACCAACCTAAAACATTAATTACAGCAATTTTCTTTTTGATCCTTCCACAGTGAGAGGAGAGTTATTCCTGGTGGGAGTTATTCCAGTAATCCCCACCCTTTGCCTGCGCATAGCTTTACTTGAGCTCCAATCACAGAGGTACCATCTGGCTACTTGTAAGTGCCCAGGAAGAGACCCATTACATTCACCAGGCATATGATGGAACGAATGCTAGTGTCAGTATGTGCCTGAGAAAATCTCTCACAAATACATACACGCAACCAGATGGGAATAGCAGGACTCAGATAGGAAGCAGAGGAAGTGGAGAGGGGCAAAGGAAAGGACCAAACTGCTCCTGTTTTTGTCCCCTGATCATGATTCACACTGGAAGGACCTGTGAGATCCAGGGCTGCATGAAGGCACAGGCACTGTAGACCTGTGCCTTGGTCTCCTGCTCCTAGAGTCATGGGGTTCCATCAGAACCTCAGCTTTCATTTACACAAAAGTTCTAGCCCTCATGGTTGGGAAGAAAAGACTGAAATTGTGACCCGATTGCACCCAAAGCAGCAAACTCTGCCTGAGTCTGCAGAGAGCCTGAAACAATCACTCAGAGAGGGAACAGCTCTATGTATCTCAATGGGGTGTTAACTCCCAGCTTCACTCACTGTTCTGGGGGCCCTGCTGCCAGACCTTCCCCAGCAGGAGACTCTGAGCAGCAAGAAGAGAAGAGAACTCCCAGCCTGGCCTCACCATCCAAGCAGAGACATCCCGGCTACCAGGGAAGCAGTGGGGACACCCTGCTGCCACTCCCAGGAGACAGAAGAGGGTGCCATGCTGCTGCCCCTGGCTCTCTGGGAGGGGAGTCCCCTCCACCACCAATCCAACTGCAGAGCGGGCCAGGGGCCAAGGTGGGGCCGGAGGGGTAGAGGTGTCATGGTGTGCGGGAGACGCTCTCTTGCTGTTATGGCTTCCTCCTCTCGTGGAGGAGGAGTAATTGTGTTGACGGAAGAGCACTCTCCCATCGGCATAGAGCATCTTCACCAGACGCACCACAGTGGCACAGCTGCGCCAATATAGCACTTCTAGAGCAGACCTACCCTGAGTGTGGAATATGAGTTCTCCAGAGAGGTGCTGCTCCCAGCTTGTCCCCCTGGGGCAGGGAGTCAGCATGTTGTTTACAAACAGAGGCAGGGTGATTGAGTTAAGAAAGGGCTGGTAATTAAATTAAAGGATCTGGAAGTCCTTAGATGAGCCTGTAAAACAGGAATCCCTCTGCGGGGGCGGGTTTGAAGAGAGAATGTAGGGGACTCAGAAGAAATACAGCCAAGCCCTCTGAGCCAAGGTTACATTCAGAAAAGAGGGAGATGTGAGGGGGTAGGTGAAAAGAACGGGCCAAAACCAAGGGATAGGGTATCAGTGGAAGTTCCCACTCTACCTGGGGTACTTACATGGCTCCATCACTGTAATATCTGAGTGCCTCACAATATCTCACCTATTTCTCCTCACAGCCCCTCTAACACCACTGCTTTATCCCCATTGTACAGATGGGGCAGTGAGGCACACATAGAGTAAAGGCCAAATTTTCCAAGGTATTTAGGCACCTAGTGGGCTTTTCAAAAGCGCCTAGAAGGTTCGGTGCTTTGTAAACCCCACTAGATGCCTAGCTGCATCTTTGGGTGCCTAAAAGGCTTTGACGCTCGGTACCTAAGGCACTGACCTGAGGTAATACAGGAATTCCATGGGGAGAGTAGAACCCAGGTCTCTGAGGGCTTACTCCCTATCAACTAGACCAGCTTCTCTCTCCTGTATCCTGCAAAAAAAAGAAAAGACTCTGAGAGATGGGAGCAAAACCAAGGCGGCCAGTCCTCTGACACTACACCAGTCAGTCCCAGACGATTGGGAAGGATGTCATGGCTGACAGCATGAAAAGCAGCACGGAGGTCAGGAAGGATGGAGAAGGAGAGACAGATGAGAGGAGATCACTGAAGCCCCAAGAGGTGGCAGGTTCTGCCCCAGGCTGGGCTGTAGAGCAATGGCTGCTGGGCAATTTTATGTTTTAACTGACAACCATTTTGTTTGATCATTTTTTGATCTGAGTTTGAGAAAAGGAAGGAACAAGGAAGTGTCATAGAAGTATCAGGTGTGTTTATGCCTCAAATTCTTAGAGTTTCCGCTGTATTCCGGCCAATTCCAGAACAAAGAGCAGAAATTGCATTGAAAGTCCATAAAGTCGACGATTATTGTCATGATTTGCGTTATTCGCTGGGCACCATTAGTGTGCTCAGCACTGTTCAGAATATGCCAGAAAATGGTAGTCCCTGAGCCAATGCGTAGAAGCTGTGCAACTCTGCATAAGATGGCTCAGATATGTAAGTATGAAGTGTGTAGTTATTGAGCACATGTTAATGTCTATGCATGGAGGTGCTGATGGCAATAGAAGTTGTCAAGGTTCCTTCCCCACTCTGAACTCTAGGGTACAGATGTGGGGACCTGCATGAAAACCTCCTAAGCTTACTTTTACCAGCTTAGGTTAAACTTCCCCAAGGTACAAACTATTTTACACTTTGCCCTTGGACTTCCACGGCCACCACCAAACTTTATCTGGGTTCCTGAAAAAAACGTAGTTTGGAAACGTCTTTCCCCCCAAAATCCTCCCAACCCTTGCACCCCACTTCCTGGGGAAGGTTTGGTAAAAATCCTCACCAATTTGCATAGGTGACCACAGACCCAAACCCTTGGATCTTAGAACAATGAAAAAGCTTTCAGTTTCCTTACAAGAAGACTTTTAATAGAAGTAATAAAAGAATCACCTCTGTAAAATCAGGATGGTGAATACCTCACAGGGTAATTAGAGGATTTGATAGCTGCTTTCAACTACCTGAAAGGGGGTTCCAAAGAGAATGGATCTAGGCTGTTCTCAGTGGTAGCAGATGACAGAACAAGGAGCAATGGTCTCAAGTTGCAGTGCGAGAGGTTTAGGGTGGATATTAGGAAACACTATTTTGCTAGGAGGTGGTGAAGCACTGGAATGCGTTACCTAGGGAGGTGGTGGAATCTCCTTCCTTAGAGGTTTTTAAGGTCAGGCTTGACAAAGCCCTGGCTGGGATGATTTAGTTGGGGATTGGTCCTGCTTTGAGCAGGGGGTTGGACTAGATGACCTCCTGAGGTCCCTTCCAACCCTGATATTCTATGATTCTATGATTCTAAATCTGGGGTTCTCAAATTTCATTGCACCACAACTCCCTTCAGGGGGGGGCAAAGCCTGAGCCCAGCCGCCCCAGACTGGAGGGAGAGGGGTAGCCAAAGCCCAAGGGCTTCAGCCCAGGCAGGGGGCCTGTAACCTGAACCGCACTGCCCAAGGCTGAAGCTGTCGGGCTTTGGCTTTGGCCCCGGGCCCCATCAAGTCTAAGCCAGCCCTGATGATCCCATTAAAATGAGGTTGCGACCCACTTTGGGGTCCCAACCCCCAGCTTGAGAACCGCTGGCCTTCCTGTCCCCCAAACAGGTAATTGGCTAGACTCATAGCATCTGTCAGGCCAGGTTCCCATTCCTATCTCAGGGTGGGGGGGATAAAGGAGGGCTGCTGGAATGGAGCTGAAAGAGGCTCCTCCATGTGGCCCCCACTCCAGGTTAAATCCTGGCAGCTGGGAATGCTGGCCAATCAGCTCCCCTCCTCCCAGCTGACCAGTGGGTGCCAGAGACTCCAAGGGGTGGGGGAGCTATCTGGTGTCCCTTCCTCCCTTACTGCTGGGGCTGTGACCCTGCCCCCCCACCTCTTGAGGCAGTTGGGTGGCTTTCATGTCAGTTTTGCTGAATAGTTCATGTTAAAAAATTCCTGAAAAAGTGAAAATGTTTCGTTTCAGCAATTTCAAGATGAAACGTTTGGATTCTTTGGTTTGAAATGGCTTTGTGTTTAAAAATTCTCGTCAGTTTTATTTTTTTTAAAATGCAAAAAATATTATAAAAAACTTGAAATCGGAAATGTTTCATTTGAGCCGAAAAAATTTACCCCCACAACTTTTTGGTTTAGCCAAAAATTTAGAAAAAGCTCATTTTCGGTTCAATTTGAAGTGAATTTTCTCCCCGACTTTTCAGAATTGCCAGCAACTGGAAATGCTTTATTTGCACAGCTCAAACTTTTGACTTCTTGTGAATCTCTTGTCAATCCCAGTCCTGTTTCTGAAAGTGGAAGCATTATTTTTTGGGTGGTTTAGAATAATAATTTTCAGCCTACAGGCTGTTCCTGAATTAGAATTTTTCAAACTAAAAAAAGTTTGTCAAAAATGGCCTTTTTAAAAAAAGAAGTTTTGGGTTTTTTAAATGTTCTGGGTTAGTTTTACAAAACCGAAACATTTGGTTTGCAGGGTTTTTTCAATTTTTCCTCCCCCCGTTTTCAGTGTCAAAATGGAAAAAGGAGGACAAAAAGGAAAACTCAAAAGTTAAAGATATTTTATGAATTTCTTTCTAAACTGGTTCTTTTGAAAATGGCTAAGACAGACTGTAGTGTTTCTTTTTTCAGTTATTTGTATTTTGCCGAGTTCAGCAGAGAAACTCCATTGGGCAGAGAAAAAGAGAGCTCTACGCACATAAATCATTTGAAGCCATAGTGGAAAATGGATTTCATTCTGAATTCCTGCACTGGTCCATTTGCCTATTCACCAGTCATTATGCGTGAGTGGTCACAAAAGTCACATGGGACCCTATCTGCTTGGATCACCAAGGTTTTTTAAACTAAGCGTGTAACCAAGTCTACTCTCCCTTCATTCCCGTCCCCTGGTTTACAGTGGGGAAATATCCAGAGAGACGGGCTGTGTGCCACACCAAACTCCTCCAAGATCCAAGTAGCCTAAGCAAAGGAGTGACTCCTTATGTATTCCCCCAATCCAATCAGTCAAATAAGACAAGGGCGAAGCCTTACCCACCATGATTGGCATTTTTTCTGTTGCTAAGCTATTTACATCAGAACTGACGGCAGAGGGACTGAGACCATCAGATCAACCACCATAGGAGATTAAGAGGAGGACCAGCTAAAACAAGGAAGGCTCTGGGCCAAATTCTAATCTCAGCTACCCCCACTGACAGCAAACGGTAATTCAGAGCAGGCGTCAGCCTAACTCCTTTCCCTGGGCTGGGATACAGGATGTCTTAGGGATCTCTAATGCACAATTTATTTTATTTAGCCCAAGTGTTCAGAATAAAATCCATTTTCCACCGTGGCTTAAATTGATTTATGTGTGGAGTGCTCACTCGCTCTCCCCTCTCTGTGGAGTTTCTCTGCTGAACTCTGCAAAATACTAATAAATGACATTAATGGCGGAGGATATGCTTGTAATGAGATAATTGCACCATAAGGCAGGCGCAAGGAGCAGCCAAAGCCCTTCCAATCTTCCAGAGGTTATGGACATGTCTTGCTAATCGCGCTTGCTGGGGCTGGCTAATTGATGTTATTGAAACTGCAGACTGTGGGACAAATTGTATTTCTGATGTGCTGAACGAAGATAAAATTAGGAGCTTGAGATATTGAAAAAAACAGTTTCAGATCACACATGATTCGTGCAATCTTCCACTTCAGACTATCCCCAGCTAATCGTAATCCTCCCTTCATCTCAGGCAGCTGGATCAGGTCAATTAACACACCCCAAAGTCCTCATTCTTAGCATTGACAGAAACGTCTCCTCTTGGGAGAGGCAGCAGCTGATGATGGCGTGTTTTTGTTGTTCAAACTAGCAAGCTGATTGTTGTAAGCTCCCCCTGTACACTGTCACCGAGATGAATAACAACACTGTACGAACGACGCCCCCGCCCTACCACACACATTGCAATCTTCAGGATGCAGTGAGTGATGGGAACATTTCCCTTCTGCGCTGCAGACATTTTCATATTGGCAGAAAAACTACAATCTTTTTTAGGGTGAAATTCACCCTCTCTCTTAGATGCGTAGGTGGGGCCTCAGCACTGCCGTGCCTTGCGAGATTTCATGGCTTCATCCTCACAGCACTCTCCTGAGGGAGGGTGGTGCTACTATCCCCATCTGTCACAGGGCTCAGCGGGAGATGAAGGCCCAGCTCCTCACACCCAGCTCCCCTTGAAATAAAGCAACTTGCTCAAGGTAACCCAGGAAGTCTGTGGCAGAGAAGGGAACTCAACCCATGGCTCCGAAGTGCCAGGAATCCCTGGCCCAGCCTTCCTCTCCAGGTGACCAGCACAAGACCCAAGCACTGCTTAGGCCTCCCTAATAGGGACATATGCTAGGATGGATGCAGTGGTGTTGTAGCCATGTTGGTCCCAGGAGGACAAGCCGAAGAAGAGCTCTGTGTGGCTCGAAAGCTGGAATCTCTTGCCAAGAGAAGTTGGGCCAATGAAAGACATTCCCTCACCCACCTGGTCTGCCTCGTATGTTAAGAAGAAAAGATACTACATAACGGGCAATATTGCCCAGCATTAAGCTTGGAGAGGGCTCAGAATGATACTGGCCCTTACGAAAACCACATGTGATTTTCAGAGCCACTGAAAGGTTCGAGCTGCCCCGCTCCCATTAGACAAAAATGGGATTTGGGGATCCACATCCTCTAGGCTGCTTTGGAAATGCCATGCTTACGTGCGGTAACTTTGCTACTGCACAGATCCATGCCCCAGAAGCTTCTGGAAATGACAGCGAGAAGCGTGGTGTTCTTGGGTCAGTAACAGGACAACATCCCCAGCTCCAGCGTTGTGGCTACCATGCTGTTTAGAGTTACTACATGTTGTTGTGGAATTTTTTTCGAATGGACCTTACCTTTCTATGGCACCTTTAATTCAGGGAAGGGTCTCAACGGCCAGTGGTCACTTCAGGGTAGACTGCAGAAGCCTTTTAGCATGGCAGAGGGTGTATTTTTGTTAGGAGGGAAATTCATATCAATCAAGTAGTGCTTAAGGACCAGTCAAAAATGGGGCCCCACAGTGCTAGGCGCTGTACAAACACACAGTAGTAGATGATCCGTGCCCTGACAAGCTTACAATCGAAACAGACCAGACAGACCTGGGTTTGGGGGGCAGGGAAAAGGCTATAACACACAAGCAGTGTGAGCAACGTGATGGCAGCAAATGGTACGCTAGCCATGTTCTTTGGAGAGTGGGTTTAGTCATGAGGGGAGCAGCCAAAAGGAAAGACAAAGAAAGGGAGAGGGACGGAGGTGAGGGGAAGGCCTAAAGGGGACAAGTGTGGAGTGGAGCTGAGTGAGGGGCAAACAGCCAGTCAGCACAGGGCAGAGAGAGTCCAGTCAGAACCGTGGGAAGTTCTCGGAATGGCCAAAGGTCCCTGCTTTGGCTGGGTCTGCAGCTGTTCCTATAGCTAGAGTCTCCGGCTGGCCCCTCCCTGCAGGTTTCTCCAAGGCCACATGGCAGTGGGTCGAAGGAGAGGGGGAGGAGGGAGAAACCACCTAGCTCCTAGCACCCCCAGAGTGCATGTGAGGTCTGCCCTGCACAGTGCCAGGTTTCAGGGGAAGAGGGGGGCCACAGGTAGGCCCCATTTTAGCCCTTCCTCCCCAGATGAAGGATATTGTAGTAGCGGAAGGTACAAGGGGAATTAACCTAGGCAGAACATCTTAGCAGAAGTGAGAGCTAGCATCGGGCAGAAGTAGGGCTGGTTGCTTTGCCAAAATGCAACCTGGATTTTAGCGACAACAAAAAATGCCACTGGAACTTCAGTGCCCACAAGTGCTTAGAGTCTCTGCTTTATTAATCTCCCATCTAGCACGGTTCTGGTGCACTGAGGTAGCACCAACTTGGCCTGCCAACACCTAAGTCACTACATCGCTTTCTCGAGAACCTGGTTCCTGCCCAGCTCTGACCTCGCTTCGCTGGTGAGACCCGAGGAGATGCCAGCATGGAGCATTACAGATCCATCCTTAGTACGTCTATTGATTCTCTGGTAAGGTAGCCCCCGTGTTGTGTTCTTTGCAGTAGATGGTTTAGACACCCAGGTCAATTCAATGTATAGTTAGGTGTGTGTATTTTGCTGCCTTGTGACCTGCAATGTAGCAGCCCTGTATATTCTGTCAATCTGAGCTCGCGGCTAGCTAAACATTCCAAGCACTCTTTCCCCAAAATAGCTCTTTTTCAATTGGCTGCTGAACTACATGGGAGGGGCATCTGGTACTTCTGACTAGATTAAAACCCCTGTGTCCTGGGGGAACTGGAGCAGAGCCTTTCTCTTTCTGCAGGCCGAGGCAGGTGGCAGGAACCATAGTTCTCTGCATAATGGTCTGGCAGCCCAAGATCTCATCTTGCATTTCTTGCACATGCAAAACTTCCAGACACAGTGTGCAGAAATGTAGGATTGAATCATAAAATCATAGAAGATTAGGGTTGGAAGAGACCTCAGGAGGTCATCTAGTCCAACTCCCTGCTCAAAGCAGCACCAACACCAGCTAAATCATCCCAGCCAGGGCTTTGTCAAGCCACGCCTTAAAAACCTCTAAGGATGGAGATTCCACCACCTTCCTAGGGAACGCATTCCAGTGCTTCACCACCCTCCTAGTGAAATAGTGTTTCCTAATATCCAACCTAGACCTCCCCCACTGCAACTTCAGACCATTGCTCCTTGTTCTGTCATCTGCTACCATTGAGAACAGTCTAGATCCATCCTCTTTGGAACCCCCCTTCAAGTAGTTGAAGGCTGCTATCAAATCCCCCTCATTATTCTCTTCTGCAGACTAAATAACCCCAGTTCCCTCAGGCTCTCTCATAAGTCATGTGCCCCAGCCCCCTAATCATTTTCGTTGCTCTCTGCTGGACTCTCTCCAATTTGTCCACACCCCTTCTGTAGTGAGGAGACCAAAACTGGATGCAATACTCCAGGTGTGGCCTCACCAGTGCTGAATAGAGGGGAATAATCACTTCCCTCAATCTCCTACTAATGCAGCCCAGTATGCCATTGGCCTTCTTGGCAACAAGGGCACACTGCTGACTCATATCCAGCTTCTCGTCCACTGTAATCCCCATGTTCTTTTCTGCAGAACTGCCTCTTAGCCAGTCAGTCCCCAGCGTGTAGCGGTGTATGGGATTCTTCAGTCCTAAGTACAGGACTCTTGAGTCCCCTTGTAGCATGGCAAATGCTTGGAAACCAAAAATATATGTTGTATGATAAAGCCCCAGCAAGTCCTTTGGGAACTCTGGCTGTTTGCAGCATATTCATATCCCCGTCCTGGTTCTTCGGCTGCTAGACATTACTTTTGTACTGGGGATATCAATAACTGTTCATCTGTAGCTTGCTTTACTCACTATTACTCATAAGAGCACTGTGACAGCGTGTGCTGGAACACAGAGCTCTTCTGCTGTCTCCTTGTGCGGTCAGGTGCAAGGCCCAAGAGGCGAGTTATTTCTGCTCATTCACTCTGCCCAGCAGATAGACCAGCTCCAACCCAGGGGCATAAGAGGGTTGTGTTTCCCTCTTATAGATGGGAACCAGTGGCAGAGACAAAAGGGGTCTTGCAGGGAAAGACTTTAAGAACATCCAAGCTAATGAAAAAGCTCATGCTGAGGTTTAAGTTGTCTTTTGTTCTGTAAAAGTTAACAATAAAGGCAAAGAGTAGATTTGGACCAGACACATGTAGCATGTGAGGAGTAGGGTGAGAATACCACCTGTTTATAGGTACTTGGTAATATACTATCTATCTAGGGTACTTAGGCGGTCCCCATCACGAGGGTAACTGGGCACCCCACAACATTTTAAACATATACATCCTTACAACATCCCCGTGAGGCAGGGAAATGTTTAAGAGCTAGGTATTATTATTCCCATTTTCCAGATGGAAAATGGAGGCACTGAGAATCATAGAAATGCAGGTCTGGAACGGACCTTGAGAAGTCATCAAGTCCAGCCCTTTGTGCTGAGGCAGGAGCAAGGGAACCTAGACCATCGCTGACAGGGGTTTGTCCAGCCTGTTCTTAAACACCTCCAGTGATGGGGATTCCACAACCTCCCTTGGAAGCCTTTTCCAGAGTTTCACATGTATAGTTAGAAAGTTTTTCCTCATATCTAACCCAAATCTCCCTCCCTGCAGTCTAAGCCCATTGCTTGTCCTACATTCAGTGGAACTGGAGAACAGTTGCCCTCTGTGCCCTTGGTTATCAAGTCCCTCCCTCCGTCTTCTTCTCTCAAGACTCAACGTGCCCAGTTTTTAACCTGTCTTTACAGGTCAGGGTTTCTAAACCTTTTATCATTTCTGTTGCCTCCACTGGATTCTCTCCAAGTTCTCCACATCTTCCCAGCACTGGCCGCACGACTCCAGCTGAGGCCTCACCACTGCTGAGGAGAGCAGAGAAATTGCCTCCCATGTCTTACATACAACACTCCGGTGAATACATTCCAGAATGTAACTGCATCACATTGTTGGCTTATATTTAATTTGTGATCCAGTATAATCCCCCAGATCCTTTTTAGTGGTATTACTGCCTAACCGGCTATCCCCCTATTTTGTAGCTGGGCATTTGATTTTTCCTTCCAAACTGCATTTATCTTTATTCAATTTCATCTTGTTGAATTCAGACCAATTTGTCAAGGTGACTGGGAATTCAGTCCACTCCAAAGTGCTTGCAATCACTCCCAGCTTGGCGAGGCTAAGTGACTTGCCCAACATCACACAGGAAGCCTATGGTAGAACAGGGGGTTAGGTTGTGACCCCTAACTCAGAGGGTAGCACCCTAGCTGTTGCACCATCCTTCCTCTCTAAGCCTCCCTGGGGACAGGCAGAGCCCTCCAGACCATGCTTCTGTGTTGCCTCAGAGGGAAACTAATCTAGCCCTCCTTTACTGGAAAACGCTGGGGGAAAGCGTGTTATTAAGGTTGCAAAGTCATGCACTCAGAAATTCGGAAATGCAAAAAACCTGAACTCTGCGTTGTACTGACACCATCCAATGACCATCTGCTTACAAGGAAGGCATTTGAGCGTGTGTTCTCAGAGTGGACGACAATGAGTTTTAAAGACACATTCAATGTTTTCTTCTTTCAGTACAGGGAAGAGTTACGTGGGTGCACTAACTATGCATTTCCTTACACCACTCCTGTAACATAATTTACCCTACATTACTGTAAAAGGGTGCACCTGCCTCGTAGCATCCTCTGCTGGCCAGGGGTGGCTCTGTGGTACTGTGCCTCAGTTTCCCCTTCTGCTCAAGGTGGCTTAAAATGTCAATGCCGTCTAGATATGTGTTCACAACTTTTACTCCATCTTAATGTAGCTTGTTTCTGGGAATTTACATTGGTTATGTACCCTAGCATCACAAGCCAGCTGATATTTGTTAGTTTTGGTATTTTTAATTCTCTGTTTTGTAACACAGGAAAACTCATACATTATTTAACAACCTATATCAGGGTTGACACTCCTCCAAGTTTATCCATCTGACTGTATAAGACAATCTTTATTTGCTATGCTTTGCTAAAACAACAGGACTGTTACAGAATTCTTTTGCACTTGCTTACAGCAGATCGCTTAGCCACTTGCCAGCATTATAGAATAAAATACCAAGAATTTTAAACAATTCCAGTACAGTGTAAGATGAGGTAAAGTAATTGGGTCAGCTCTGATCTCTGTAACATCTGTGCAATGCTGCTGAACTGAAACGGGTCACAAGGAAGTTACTGAGGGCACAATTTGACCTATAGTGTACTTGATATAGTGTTTCCAAGTCTAAAACTCAGAACCTCAGGACAGGAACTATCAGTATCAGTAGGATGGTATGTAATAGCTGGAATGGCATAGCAGCTGTAGTGAAGACTGGAAAATGCTTTCCATGATCAAGCCCTATTTTCAGGTGATTAGAACTTTAAGAAACATTCATCTCTTGAGCTTGTCAAGATTTCAGCCCAATTTCTGCCCAAAGGTGAAGTGTTTGGGAAAACTGGAGAAAAAGCCATCATCCAGCCATTTTGGATTCAGAGGACAGTGAATAAATGCATCGTAGAATATTGGGGTTGGAAGGGAGCTCAGGAGGTCATCTAGTCCAACCCCCTGCTCAAAGCAGGACCAATTCCCAATTTTTGACCCAGACCCCTAAATGGCCCCCTCAAGGATTGAACTCACGACCCTGGGTTTAACAGACCAATGCTCAAACCACTGAGCTATCCCTCCCCCCTTTATTATTTATTATTAAATCTTTCTGCCTTTTTTTTAACAGCCCCACAACCCAAATGGCTGAGGGCTGAACTTTGCAATGCATCATGGGAATACTCCTCACTGAGGAGCCCGGAGCAGAGTTCTTCTTGAGCAGACTGGATTGGATTGGAGTGAGTTACAAGTGCTTGTAAATAGAACACGGAGCATGTGAAATGGCCCAGCTCGAGCAGGCATTTGATTAGAATTTGCGGTTTTCCCTCCTAAAAGCATGAGCCTCTGCCACATGAATGAAAGAAGTAACTCCATGAACTGGTAGAGGCTCTTATCCTCTTTGGTGGACTGCCCACTAGAGGGTGACAAAGACTCCTCTTCTCCTAGTATGGGTTACAGATGCACAGCAGAGTTTGGGCCAAGCTTTTTAGTGCTCCCCATGGAACAACGGGCTTTGTGTGATTGTGAATCTAAATAAAGATGCCCGGTGAACTGCCTCATCTGTAGCCGATCTCCAGATGGGCTCCACCAAAAGTCCAAGAGCTTAGAGACACCCAGTGATTTTCCACTCTCTGACCCCCGTGGAGTTCCATTGGTCCCACACCACTAGTGTGACAGGAGCCTGATTCTCTACCAACATCTGTTAACAGGGAACCTCCCCACTTCCTCCTGTGCGCCCCACCCAAACGCCCCTTTTCCTAGAGAAGTAAGCACAAGTCAAGGAGGAGGAGCTGAGTTCCAGTCCAACCTCTTCCACTGGCATGCATGCGATGAAGTGAGCTGTAGCTCACGAAAGCTTATGCTCAAATACATTTGTTCGTCTCTAAGTTGCCACAAGTCCTCCTTTTCTTTTTGTGGCTCCCCATAACAACTCCCTGCACTTCCCAACTCGTATTCAGTAAGGCCCAAGCAGGGCTGCAGCCAAAGTGACTCTGGTTTGAAAGCCACAACGCAGCAAGGAAACAGACCTCACTGAGGCACACAGCATAGCCTTAATCTGGAGGAAACTAGTTTTCAGACTGGACTGAGCGATGCGTGTTGGAAAGAAACATGCTCAGCATGTGTGGTAGAGGGTTTTTTGTTGTTGTGCTAAGCTCCTATCTCTTCTCTTGGGGGATTATTCTCTGGTTTAACTCGCAGCACGTTTGTGGACACTCCCAGTCTGAGGGTGGGGTTTCCACAGCCACCTGAGGAACTAGAAAGTCCAATTCTCAGCAGAAATTAATTTGAATTGGATTTCCAGCTTGCTAAGGCAGCCTTGGAAATCCCAGCCAAAATCTCCCTTTTCCTAGTCTGATTTCATGCCAACTGCCTCTGCCCCCTTGCACTGCCCAACCCCCTCCTTGTGCTTGTGCCCTTCAAATGCTTGAGGATCTAAACATATCAGTCTCCCGCCCTTCATCATCCTCTGGCCAAATTACCCCTTGTGAAAGGATGCACCTGCCTTGTAGCACCCCCTGCTGGCCAGGGGTGGCTCTGTGGCACTCTGCCTTAGTTTTCCCTTCTGCTCAAGGGGGCTTAAAATGTCAATGCTGTCCGGATATTCAAAAAGCATTCCCTTTCTGGGGTGCAATTTATTAAGCTCTGCACAGAGTCTTTCCAAATGGATCTCAAAACTGCAAAACCTGCAGCCCAGTTTCAGATGCGTCCAGATACTTCCTGAGGCTCTGCCCTCTCTTTAAAGTCGCTTTCCCTTGCCCCAGTCCCTCCATCCGAAGGGTCTATCATCCTGTTCCTCCAGCACTTCTTGCCTGGAGCTTGGCCTTTTCCACTGGCCTTCCCACGCTACCGGCCAACAATTTCAAATGAACAACCCCAGGGAGATTTGTAGTGGTACTTTGCTAATAAAGCCTATCTGAATTGACACACACTAGAAGTTCCCTTATATTACTTTCAGAGGGGTAACCGTGTTAGTCTGGATCTGTAAAAGCGGCAAAGAGTCCTGTGGCACCTTATAGACTAACAGACGTATTGGAGCATGAGCTTTCGTGGGTGAATACCCACTTCGTCGGATGCCCGTCATGCATCCAATGAAGTGGGTATTCACCCATGAAAGCTCATGCTCCAATATGTCTGTTAGTCTATCAGGTGCCACAGGACTCTTTGCCACTTATATTACTTTGCTAAATAACAACAGAAAGCAAATACTTACTGCATTGATGATCTGGCTGAAGCACAGTGACCATAGCCCTCTTTACCTTTAACATCTCCTTGCCTGGACTGAGCTGGTAACAGTCCCGTTTGCATGTAACTCATTATTTCCAGGACTCTGGTGAGCCTCAATTAAAGTCTGGCTGTCAGGGAGAGAGAGGTGATTTTCCCCTAACAGGACCAGGTACCAGGGCCTATGGAAACCCCATAGTTGTAGCCCTTGGTAGTGCAATCCTGAGGGCTGCAGAGAGAGGGCTGGAGCTAAGCGGCACCGAGGGCCTTGGAAACCTTGCAGGAAGAGTGATCATTTGTAAATTGGCAGTTTCTGTGGCAACCCCAAAACACTGCTGATCAGCTGCAGGAGTCTTCATGGGAAAGTTGCTTAGAGATAGTTCGGACCAGCCGTATAGTCCAGTTCCTTGTCTAGGATGCCATGCCTCCTGCGCGCACACACAGTGCAGAGGGAAAGCCACCACATCTTCCATGATTACTTTCAAGAGGCTCCAGCCAGGTCCTGCAGCAGAGGGTGGGCTGCTCCCCCTGCGCCCGAGCTAGCAAGGGGGTCACACTGTGCATGTGGAGGTCTCTGTTCCCCAGGGGAAGCATCTACAGCCAAATCAACTCATGCCTAAGCTGTTCTGCATGCAGAAGTGTATGGCTCCCAACTCCACTGGGCTCAGCCTGCTGCTTGACCTCCTGTGTAGCAAGCACTCTGCACAGCTCCTCCATCATGACAGAGGGGGGCAGCTGGGCCAGGTGCGAGCGAGCGATGCTGTGATCTGCAGCCCGCGGTCCCAGCACCACTCAGCTGCGGGATGGCCGCTCCTCCTGCAGGAGGTAACGTTATGAAGCCAGGAGTTTTTTGGTTGTAAACGGGAGTCCCCCTGACATATTGGGGGATTTGGCCAGGATGCTCCACACCGGTATCTTCCCCATGGCTGATTCAGGGGCTACAGGAGCTCCCTACAGGCATCTCCCACCAGCCACCTGCAGCCTCTTCTCAGTCCAGGTGTCTTCCTTATCTACTGCAGGCCTGCTTGGGTCACCTGACCCAAGGTCACATGACTTTCATTCTCCCCACCTGGGGACGAGAGTCATGCATGAGACCCATCTCTCCTTCAGGGGCCAGCCCCCCGTGATGCCCCTATATTTAGGTTTTTTCATCTTTCCCTGCCTGGCAGCCCCTCCTCACCCCTGTATATTCTCCCCTCTGTTGATTTTCAGAGATGCCCCTGTCACTGCCTCTCCCTCTTCCATTTTCCCTGCCTAGCCTTGTCTAGCTGGAGATGGCAGATTGTGAAACTCCTGTTCTCTGTTGCCAATGGTTTGCTTCTCCATGTTCCCACAATGTGCTCTGCTGCTCTCCCACATATGTACACACACATCAGCCCACTCAGATGATTCCCATCTCTTTCTCTCTCGCACACGTACATTTTCTCAACCACCTACACACAGAAAATATTCATCACAAGAGGCACTTGATCCTTTGAAAGATGTTACCTGCGGGAATATTGAAAGAGGTGAAGGCTTGAATTTATAAATACATTTTAAAGCCCACAGAAGTTCAGCCACCACTTTTTTTCCTGTGGAATCTGCGTCCCTGGTGCCAGTTTCCACAGGCAGTTTCCACCACTGCCTCCCCACCCACTTTGCTGGGATACACAGTGAATCCCCTTCCCCCCTCACCACCAGTGTGACTGGAACAATTTACTGAAGGATGTGGTGGATTCTCCATCACTGAAAGCCTCTACATTTAAACTAGCTCTAGCTCAGCCAGGAGTAATTGGGTTGGAAGCCGGGAACACTGGTGAAATTTCCTGGCCTGTGTTACATAAGGAAATCAGACTAAATGATCACAGTGATGTCTTCTGGCCTTAAAAAGCGAGGATTAAGACATCAGTGAGGATTGAACTTCTGGGTCTAAAAGCATGAGTCTGAACCAGTAGGCTACTCAAGTTAGAGGCAGTAGCAACCTCACAAACCGCTAGGCATGCTTTAGCCACTAGTGGGTGATAAAGAGCCACCCAGTGCTACTAGGGGTGCATGTGCCCCAGGGAAGGCCTCCTATGCAGAACACAGGTGTGAGGCATGTTCTGCAGAGATGGAGGCACCTCAGGAGGTGCTGAGCACCCTCAACAGCTACTGGCATCACCAGCCTCCACAGGAAAGGGTGCTTAGGGTCGGGACCTAACTCCACCCTTCATGCTTAATTGCAGTCCAGTTAGTGTAAGCTTTGCTGCTCCGTGGGGCATTCAGGCCCCCTCTAGTGGTGGCTAGCACAACTAGAGACTGATAAGCCTGCTGTACCCTTAGCTAAACAAGTTGGGTCTCTAAACTACGGCCATAGCTAATCCCTGAATTAAGAGTGTGAGGTCCCAGGTTCAATCCCCCTGCCAACATGAGTCAAGCTTGTGGATCTAGACCTACAGAAACGACCCTTCCATGGCATATGTAGCCTTACTAAATACCAAGGACCTTGGCAACACGAACTGCTGGGAAAGAAAAGGGCCCAGAGCTGCTAAGGAAAGCAGAAGTCACTGAGATATGATTACAAACAGCAGGGGAGAAGGTACTTGGTAGCTTTTGTTACTTGTTCCAGCCTCGATCGCCCCTTTATGGAGAAACACATGGGAGTAGGGGCAGGGAAGATTAGTGAGGTTTTTGCTCATAGAGATTCCTCTGATACAGCCCCTCAAGAGAGAAGGGCTTGGGAGGGGGGTGTCTGTGGAGTCCTGAGGTTGATGGACCCCTGAGATCTACAGAAGCCTTGCAGGTCCCCTACTCATAACTCTGCTGTCCCTGCCACCCGCCTGAGATGCGTGGCTGAGAAGAGTTTCCTTGGGTGCACATTTTATATTGACAATTCCACATCTCTTGTATTTAAAGGTGATTTGATGGAATCATTCAGCCCTTCTCCCTTCCTTCAGGAAATCAGCCTGTAACTCTCTAACAAACATGCAATCAGATCTCACTGATCAGCATTTAGCAACCAGCTCCTCTCTCTGGGTGAAGAGCTTGACTTGAGAAGAGCATAAGAAAACAATTGAGTCTGATTACAGGAGTTTGTAGCTGACCTGAGATGAAAACCCTTGACCACGTAATGCATTTCCATGACCACCGAAGCCTGCTGCGGGAGAGTTCTTCTGCAATGATAAAGGACGTTTGGCTATACAGAGATGCTTTCCCCAAGGACACAGCATCTTAATAGCCAACTGCTTCCAAATACCACATCACTGACATAGATTGACAGACTCCCAGGCCAGAAGGGACCATTGTGATCATCTAGTCTGACCTCCTGTGTAACACAGGCCAGAGACCTTCCTTGAATTAATTCCTTGCATGTGGGAGTTAATAGTTTTAGAGATGGGCAAGAGGCAAAATGGCTTTGCTGTGCCACCCCACCAAGCTTGAGCATGTTGAAACTTCAAGGCAGGTTGCCTCCCAGTCTACCTCTGAGCCCTGTCCTCACAGCTTGGGAGCATTTCTAGCAACATGTTTATGCCAAGCACAGACAACACTGGGTAGAAGAATAAAGGCAGGCTTCTCAAAGGGCACCTAAGGAAGATAGAATCCCATCTCCCATTGACTTACTAA
The DNA here is from genome assembly GCF_965140295.1 of Lepidochelys olivacea. Classification (NCBI taxonomy): domain Eukaryota; kingdom Metazoa; phylum Chordata; order Testudines; family Cheloniidae; genus Lepidochelys; species Lepidochelys olivacea. The sequence continues at coordinate 128,074,896 of NC_140415.1, forward strand.
CTTCCATGGGAGGTGAGACCTTGCAGCCCTTTGTGCCTTTGAAAACCCAGTCTACATTCACTACTGGACGCTCTTCTTTTGATTATTAATTAGTAGTATTCTGGTAGTGCCTAAGGGTGCAACCCTGATTGGGGCCCCACTGTGTTAGACAGTGCACAAATACAGTCCCTCTCCCAAAGAGCTTCCTTACAACTTTCTACAGTACTTCCAAGATGGACCAAAGCATATAACAATCCTGTCCCTCTGTAATTTGCTACTCAGTATAGGCAGTTGGGGGAAAACGAATCAAGTTAGCCATGTTAGTTTCAGACCATGAGCAATGAGATTGTATGTGTGTGTGTGTGTGTGTACACGCACATATATGTACTAACCTAAGATGTAGGAGTCCTAGGTTCAAGTCCCTGCTCCACCACAGACTTCCTGTGTGACTTTGGGCAAGTCACTTAGCCTCTCTGTGCCTCAGTTCCCTCACCTGTAAAATGGGCCTAGACTTGAGATGGCTGACAGTCTAGGTACTTACCTAAGCCAAGAAGCTGGTAATAGGTCTCACCCAACCTTGGCGTCGGACACAGCAGATGGGGTGTGTGTGTTTATTCCCATTGAAAGAAGAAATTTGCTTGGGTGGGTACTTATCATTCTAGAGTTTAGCTTTTGACCAATATTTGGAAGTTAAATTTGACAGGGAAAATACAATAAATTCACAGATAAAACTTAGGTGACTCCTTATTAACACAAGAACATTCTCGCCACCTTATCCTGTCTCACCACCTGACCGTTGCTCTAGGGAATACATGGTGGTAGGATGTGGTAGACATTAGGAGCCGCTGAATTCCTTTCGCTGTACCCCAGATGACGACAGTTGACGCTGTACTACCCAATGCTGCATGGCCCTATGTAGCTTATTCTATAGGCACAGAGCTTTGGTTGGGTGTCATGGTTCTAGATTCAGCTTTGCTATTGGGCTGTATCGCCGGAGCCTCGCCCTACAGCACAGAACTGAAATATTGAGCTTCCAGCTTCAGTGGGGGCTTGCCCAGACCATTTCTCTGCTCGAACGGTAGGTACGCATTCTACCTGCGTCACAATCCCGCTGCCTGATGGCCTAGGAAGGATTCGATGGCCTTCAAAAGGATGTGACACCACAGCTGAGGGTAGAACTCAGGTTGCTTGACCTCACCTTAGGGCATCAGGTGCAGGGAAACATTGCTGCTTCTGCTAACTTAGCACAGGGGCATAGACACCCCACAACCCTTATCTAGGTTCCCTACCTACTTTGGAAAGGGTTATGAAGCATGTACGTCCCCACGCTCTGTGCAGAAGTCACTGGCAGCTGAAGCTCCCGCTGCCCTATGAAAGGTCTTGCTCTATCGTCAAGTCCACAGAAGAGCCTGTGGACTGACATGGGCAGGAGCCCATACCACCCAGAGCAGCCAGGTGCAGGGTGGGAGGAACCTGAACGGATGCAGAGAGGGCTGGGTGTGAGAGAAGGCTGAAGAGTGGGGCAACAAGGATTACACTGGATATGAAGAATCAAAGTTATGGGCAGAGGCGGAGAGTCCTGGGAGTCTCACTGGGGAAGGTGATAGAGGCTTTTCCAACATATGGAAGGAATCTATGGAGTTAATGGAAATACGAGGCTTTACACTGTGGGCTTAAACAATGAGGAGACTTGGAATAAACAAGAACACTTGCTGAAACACTCCCCACACAGAGTAACAGACCTGTGGACTAAGGTTTCATTTGGGTTGATGACCTGCCCTGGTTCCAGGAGCTGATGACTATCCACTGCCCTGAACCACCCGACGTGCAGACAAGGCAAGCCATGATGTGTGCTGGTGGGGTTTACCAGCAGTGGATCTTCCTGCCTGTGCTTAGGGGTTGCCCTAGTGCTGCTATGCTGGAATCCAGGCAAATTCCCAGTGGAGAGGAGACCCAAGGTATCAAGGAAAGGATCTGAAGCCAGCTGTGTAAATGAATTCAAGGAGAACCTAGGAATCTGGATGCAAAATGGCACAGAAAGCTGGGACTGGCAGACGCTGCAGTCAGCTGGCATGCCTGGAGAAGGTGACGTAGGGCAGTTGCTCCAGCAAAGCGGCACATCTCTTCAGTGATGACATGCGTGTTGCATGTTCACATGACTAGCCTGGAAGTGAGATTCAGAGTTATCTAGGGTAGCCTGCTGCTTGCCAGATGCTTCCTGTTTGGCTCCCACTGCATGACCATATTTCGCTGATGAGATAGCCCCTTGTTTAGGTGTTATCCACGGAGAGCTGGTGGCCTGTGCTAAGCACTTCATTTCCCACACACTGCAAGCCAAAAACTGCATATGAACAATGCATCATCTTTCAAATAACCTCCAGCAGCGACTACCAGGAAAGTAATATAGAAGCAGAGAGACAGCGCTCTGGTGTGCAAAGGAGTACACAGGATTCGTGTGTATTGAACAGCGAGCTTGGGAGCATGAAGTGATCAGACAGCTGGAAAAGAGTTGAGAAAGCCTGTTATATTTATTCATTCCATGCAGTGCCTCTGCTTTGTAGGCTAATCAGTAAAACATTAGGAGTCTATATTTCATGTTAATTATGACGGGGTGAGAGGACAATTTGATTACTGTTTGCAGCTCAGTGTTGCAGAGCGATCTACTTACTTAGAGAATAAATATCACTGAAACCTTACAGCTTGGGACACACTTAATTCACTCATGTAGAAAAATGACTTAATCCCCATGCATACAAAACAATAACTGGATAAACACAATCCACAAACAAGCTGTTTTCACACAGAACTTATCCTGATTCAAGATGCTCATTTAGAGGACTGTTACAGAGCTGGATCTAAGGATAGCCAGATAGTATTTTCCTCTTTGACTTTGTGGGTAAAAAGGTATTTTGGAACTGCTCAGGGAAAGTGCTGGATTGAAGGCATGGAAGATCTCGGTGTGTTTACAGACAAGGTAAAGAATGAGGCGAAGCAGTGCTCCCCTCTCCCCATGTACCCAGCCCTGACCGGGGCCAAGATTTGCTAAAGTAACTACTGATTTGGGAGGTCCAGCTTGAAATACCTTAAAGGGGTCTGATTTTCAGAAGCAAAATTGCTCAGCACTTTCTGAGATGGAGTTTTGTTGTATTAATTTAGATGGCATATACTGGCCCAAAGAGTCCAGGGTGTTAATAAAACCAAGTCACTGTCTGTGACATACCAGAGTACGATCCAGGCTAATGAGCAGCTGTGTCACCTCTGCCCTGCAACTCTGGGTGTCTTACAATGCTTTTCTGAAGTAGCTCCCACTTGGGCCACTCATAGACAGCTGGCCAGCATGCAAGCCACACCCTGAGTGTGTGTGTGTAACTGCAGCCTGCCAGTCACACTTCAGTTCTACTCTGGCTCTCACCAGCCTGGGTTATACTGCAGGGTGATCCCAACACACCCACAGTCCCAGATCTCCCCCCAGAAATGTATGTCCTGCACAGCCCAGCCCCCTCTTGCACAATACAAAATATTTTTAATCTGTTAAAGGGAATAATACGCCATCTTATTATCTCAAAGAGTTATTCAGACTCTTCACTTTAAGCACACTGGATTAGATAAACCAAGTTCCTTAACTACAAAGTGATGGATTTTAAATGAGTACAAGTAATGAGGCATAAAAGTCAGAAATGGTTAGAAGAAAAATAAAGATAAGACATTTACTAATACCTGGAAAACTATATTAGATTCAAGCAAAGTTACTCACCACATGCTTTTGGCTGTCTTACTAACCAAACCCTGCAGGAAAGGCCCACCGACCCCGGAGTCCAACAAATGTTTCCTTTGATCCGTCAGTGAATGCGATGGGCAGGGGGAGGGAGAGGAGCCCCTTGTGGAGTTTGTCCCTTCATTTTATAGTTACAGTCCCTCTCCTGAAAAACATTTCCAGCTGGGCACTAGGAGAGAGAGTCTATGTGGAAGGAAGTTCGCTGCCGGCTTTTTCTCACCTGTTTGAGATTTATTTGTTTCCCTTCCTGCTTGATGAGTCTGTTTCCTGCTTAAATGCAAATTAAGCAGAGCACACATTTCTTTGTTTGGGACAGACCTGTTTCCCAACTGCTGTCTGGGCAGGGCTGTGGGGTTTGGAATATGTGTTAATAACACTGTAGTGGGGCAACTGCCCCACTCTGGCAGAATGGGGGTTAAAAGGAGCCCTAGAGAGGGCTGCGGTGGGGATAAAAGGAGTGAGAGCAGCTGCAGGAGTAGCTGACCACAGGTGTGGCCAGCCCAATCAGGGCCCAGCTGGCCCAGATAAGAGGGCTTGGGGGCCCGGAGCTGAAGAAGTCTCACTCTAGCCCTGGAGTGGGAAGGGCTAGCTGCCTGGGAGCAAGGTACCTGAAGCGGAGCACTGCTGGGGAAGGGCGAAGAGAGCTGCGGAGCTCCAGCCTCATAAAACCCCAGGCTGCAGGCCTTGTTGAAGGCCTAAAAAGGTACTGGGGCTGCAGAGGGGCAGCCCAGGGATAGCCAAAGGCAGCAGGTCCTACTCCCTTGCCAATGATGAGTCACCATTACAGACTGCAGTCTGCCCCAGGGAAAGGGGGCTAAATGATGGCTGGCAGTAGCCACTGAGGCAAGGTGGGCGTAGAGGGTTGGGGGTTCTCCTGGGAGGGGAGACCCAAAGTGTGGGGGTACTGCTGGGGCAGAACTCCGAGGTAAAGGGCACCGGGGTCCGGGAGGGACACGGGGGTCTGAGGCAGGTGAGACACCAGCCAGCAGGAGGTGCTCTGAGGCTGGAAAAGAGCTAATTCCCAGGCAACCAGCAGGAGGTGCTGCAGCAGTGAGTCTGTGATCTGCTACAAACACCCTACAGGGAAATCTTAGAACTTCACATACAATGGTGCCACAAGTATTTTATCAGGATGAACAGCAGAGAGGCTAACAGAAGGAGTTTGCCTGGGAGCTGTCTGAGAGGAGGTACACTAAGGGCTGCATTAGGGAGGCTGTGTTGGTGAGTATCTGAGTGTCTTTTGTGGGGACAGTTTGACAGTTTGACCGTGTGCTTGATTGGTTGTTTGTTTGAAAAGTGTGAATTGGGAGTGCATTGTTCCAGGTGAGCCTTGAGTGGGCCTGACTGTTATAAAAAGCCAGTTAGCTGCGAACCAGCTGAGCAACAAACAGCAGAGAGGCTAACAGAGGGAGTTTGCCTGGGAGTTCGCCTGGGGAGAGCCCATTGAGGCTTACATTTTGCTGGCTTCTCTGAGTAGTTTCTACAACTCCTGAGGAAGCTCGTAGAAGGAAGATAATATGGATGGGGAGTGTTCAGCTGTTGTGACCTGCACTGGATGTGCCATGTTTGTCTTTCTTCCACAGGACAGAAGCAACTTTGTCTGTACAAAGTGCAAGCTGGTCTCCATATTGGAAAAGAAGGTTCAAGGTCTGGAGAAACAAGTATTGACCCTGCGTTGCATAAGAGAAACTGAAGATTTCCTGGACAGATGTCAGGATATTCTTCTACGGGCACAATGTTCTGAAGATTCAGAGCAGGCCGCGCAGTGGGGACAGGAGGACGGTGAAGAAATTTGGCAGCATGTGACCTCCAGAAGAAGAAAGGGGAGCGACCATGTACCAGCAGCGCAGATACAGGTAAGCAACCGTTTTCATGGTCTCTCCACAGTGTGACAAAGTTCCTGCTCTACCTTGGTGGGTCTTGCGCTTATTGGCGGATTTGCTCACCTTGGAGCTTCACAGCAGCCCTCAGCTTGGCCGTTTTTCTGAATTCACAGTCCAGGTCGACTCCTCCTGTGTCTGTCCAGCAGTTGGGAGGTATGGGGGGAACCCGGGCCCGCCCTCTACTCCAGGTTCCAGCCCAGGGCCCGGGTATGGAATGCAGCTGTCTAGAGTCCCTCCTGGAACAGCTGTGCGACAGCTACAACTCCCTGGGCTACTTCCCCATGGCCTCCTCCCAACACCTGCTTTATCCTCACTATAGGACCTTCCCCCTGGTGTCTGATAATGCTTGTACTCCTCAGTCCTCCAACAGTCCGCGTTCTCACTCTCAGCTCCTAGTGCCTCTTGCTCCTAGCTCCTCACACACACACCACAAACTGAAGTGAGCTCCTTTTTAAAACCCAGGTGCCCTGATAAGCCTGCCTTAATTGATTCTAGCAGCTTCTTGATTGGCTGCAGGTGTTCTAATCAGCCTGTCTTAATTGTCTCCAGAAGGTTCCTGATTGTTCTGGAACCTTCCCTCTTACCTTACCCAGGGAAAAAGGACCTACTTAGCCTGGGGCTAATATATCTGCCTTCTATTACTCTCCTATAGCCATCTGGCCTGACCCTGTCACAACAGGTACTAATGCGGAGAGTGGACTAGATGATACATCTGAGGGAAGGGAACAGAAGGAGACTCCGCCGATTGGAAGGCATGAGGTGCACTGTCCTAGCGATGGGGGTTCCATGACCACTGCTCCGAAGAGGAGGAGGTGGGTGGTGGTGGTCGGGGACTCTCTCCTTAGGGGGACTGAGTCCTCTATCTGCCGCCCTGACTGGGAAAACCAAGAAGTCTGCTGCTTGCCAGGAGCTAGGATTCATGATGTGATGGAGAGACTGCCGAGACTCATCAAGCCCTCGGATTGCTACCCCTTCCTGCTTCTCCACGTGGGCACCAATGATACTGCCAAGAATGACCTTGAGCGGATCACTGCAGACTACGTGGCTCTGGGAAGAAGGATAAAGGAGTTTGAGGTGCAAGTGGTGTTCTCGTCCATCCTCCCCGTGGAAGGAAAAGGCCTGGGTAGAGACCGTTGAATCGTGGAAGTCAACAAATGGCTATGCAAGTGGTGTCGGAGAGAAGGCTTTAGATTCTTTGATCATGGGGTTGTGTTCCAAGAAGGAGGAGTGCTAGGCAGAGACGGGCTCCACCTAATGAAGAGAGGGAAGAGCACCTTCGCAAGCAGGCTGGCTAACCTAGTGAGGAGGGCTTTAAACTAGGTTCATCTGGGGAAGGAGACCAAAGCCCTGAGGTAAGTGGAGACGTGGGATACTGGGAGGAAGCACGAGCAGGAGAGCACGAGAGGGGAGGGTTCCTGCCTCATACTAAGAAAGCAGGACAAACAGCAAGACATCTCAAGTGCCTATACACAAATGCAAGAAGCCTGGGAAACAAGCAGGGAGAACTGGAAGTCCTGGCACGGTCAAGGAATTATGATGAGATTGGAATAACAGACTTGGTTGGATAACTCACATGACTGGAGTACTGTCATGGATGGATATAAACTGTTCATAGAATCATAGAATATCAGGGTTGGAAGGGACCTCAGGAGGTCATCTAGTCCAACCCCCTGCTCAAAGCAAGACCAATCCCCAATTAAATCATCCCAGCCAGGGCTTTGTCAAGCCTGACCTTAAAAACTTCTAAGGAAGGAGATTCTATTACCTCCCTAGGTAACGCATTCCAGTGTTTCACCATCCTCCTAGTGAAAAAGTTTTTCCTAATATCCAACCTAAACCTCCCCCACTGCAACTTGAGACCAATACTCCTTGTCCTGTCCTCTTGTACCACTGAGAATAGTCTAGAACCATCCTCTCAGGAACCTCCTCTCAGGTAGTTGAAAGCAGCTATCAAATCCCCCCTCATTCTTCACTTCTGCAGACCAAACAATCCCAGTTCCCTCAGCCTCTCCTCATAAGTCATGTGTTCCAGACCCCTAATCATTTTTGTTGCCCTTCGCTGGACTCTCTCCAATTTATCCACATCCTTCTTGTAGTGTGGGACCCAAAACTGGACACAGTACTCCAGATGAGGGGTCACCAATGTCGAATAGAGGGGAACGATCACGTCCCTCCATCTGCTGGCAATGCCCCTACTTATACAGCCCAAAATGCCATTGGCCTTCTTGGCAACAAGGGCACACTGCTGACTCATATCCAGCTTCTCGTCCACTGTCACCCCTAGGTCCTTTTCCGCAGAACTGCTGCCTAGCCATTTGGTCCCTAGTCTGTAGCTGCGCATTGGGTTCTTCCGTCCTAAGTGCAGGACCCTGCACTTATCCTTATTGAACCTCATCAGATTTTTTTTGGCCCAATCCTCCAATTTGTCTAGGTCCCTCTGTATCCTATCTCTGCCCTCCAGCATATCTACCACTCCTCCCAGTTTAGTATCATCCGCAAATTTGCTGAAAGTGCAATCCACACCATCCTCCAGATCATTTATGAAGATATTGAACAAAACCGGTCCCCGGACTGACCCTTGGGGCACTCCACTTGATACCGGCTGCCAACTAGACATGGAGCCATTGATCACTACCCGTTGAGCCCGACAATCTAGCCAACTTTCTACCCACCTTATAGTGCATTCATCCAGCCCATACTTCTTTAACTTGCTGACAAGACATTCAGGAAGGACAGGCAGGGCAGAAAAGCTGGGGGAGTTGCATTGTATGTAAGAGAGCAGTATGACTGCTCAGAGCTCTAGTACGAAACTGCAGAAAAACCTGAGAGTCTCTGGATTAAGTTTAGAAGTGTGAACAACAAGGGTGATGTCATGGTGGGAGTCTGCTGTACACCACCGGACCAGGGGGATGAGGTGGACGAGGCTTTCTTCCGGCAACTAACGGAAGTTACTAGATCGCAGGCCCTGGTTCTCATGGGAGACTTCCATCACCCTGCTATCTGCTGGGAGAGCAATACAGCAGTGCACAGACAATCCAAGAAGTTTTTGGAAAGTGTAGGGGACAATTTCCTGGTGCAAGTGCTGGAGGAATCAACTAGGGGCAGAGCTCTTCTTGACCTGCTGCTCACAAACCAGGAAGAATTAGTAGGGGAAGCTAAAGTGGATGGGAACCTGGGAGGCAGTGACCATGAGATAGTCGAGTTCAGGATCCTGACGCAAGGAAGAAAGGAAAACAGCAGAATACGGACCCTGGACTTCAGAAAAACAGGCTTTGACTCCCTCAGGGAACTGATGGGCAAGATCCACTGGGAGAATAACATGAGGGGGAAAGGAGTCCAGGAGAGCTGGCTGTATTTTAAAGAATCCTTATTGAGGTTACAGGGACAAACCATCCCGATGTGTAGAAAGAATAGTAAATATGGCAGGCGACCAGCTTGGCTTACAGTGAAATCCTTGCTGATCTTAAACACAAAAAAGAAGCTTACAAGAAGTGGAAGATTGGACAAATGACCAGGGAAGAGTATAAAAATATTGCTCAGACATGCAGGAGTGAAATCAGGAAGGCCAAATCACACCTGGAGTTGCAGCTAGCCAGAGATGTCAAGAGTAACAAGAAGGGTTTCTTCAGGTATGTTGGCAACAAGAAGAAAGTCAAGGAAAGTGTGAGTCCCTTACTGAACGAGGGAGGCAACCGAGTGAAAGAGGATGTGGAAAAAGCTAATGTACTCAATGCTTTTTTTGCCTCTGTCTTCACGAACAAGGTCAGCTCCCAGACTACTGCACTGGGCAGCACAGCATGGGGAGGAGGTGACCAGCCCTCTGTGGAGAAAGAAGTGGTTTGGGACTATTTAGAAAAGCTGGATGAGCACAAGTCCATGGTGCTGGATGCGCTGCATCTGAGAGTGCTAAAGAAGTTGGTGGATGTGATTGCAGAGCCATTCTCTATTATCTTTGAAAACTCATGGCGATTGGAGGAGGTCCCGGACGACTGGAAAAAGGCTAATATAGCGCCAATCTTTAAAAAAGGGAAGAAGGAGGATCCTGGGAACTACAGGCCAGTAAGCCACACCTCAGTCCCTGGAAAAATCATGGAGCAGGTCCTCAAGGAATCAATTCTGAAGCACTTAGAAGAGAGGAAAGTGATCAGGAACAGTCAGCATGGATTCATCAAGGGCAAGTCATGTTTGACTAATCTAATTGCCTTCTATGAGGAGATAACTGGTTGTGTGGATGAGGGGAAAGCAGTGGACGTGTTGTTCCTTGACTTTAGCAAAGCTTTTGACATGGTCTCCCACAGTATTCTTGCCAGTTAAAGTTAAAGAAATATGGGCTGGATGAATGGACGATAAGGTGGATAGAAAACTGGCTAGATTGTCGGGCTCAACGGGTAGTGATCAATGTCTCCATGTCTAGTTGGCAGCCGGTATCAAGTGGAGTGCCCCAAGGGTCAGTCTTCAGGCCGGTTTTGTTCAATATCTTCATAAATGATCTGGAGGATGATGTGGATTGCACCTTCAGCAAGTTTGCAGATGACACTAAACTGGGAGGAGAGGTAGATACGCTGGAGCGTAGGGATAGGATACAGAGGGCCCTAAACAATTTAGAGGATTGGGCCAAAAGAAATCTGATGAGGTTCAACAAGGACAAGTGCAGAGTCCTGCACTTAGGATGGAAGAATCCCATGCACTGCTACAGACTAGGGACCGAATGGCTCGGCAGCAGTTCTGCAGAAAAGGACCTAGGGGTTATAGTGGACGAGAAGTTGGATATGAGTCAACAGTGTGCCCTTGTTGCCAAGATGGCCAATGGCATTTTGGGCTGTATAAGTAGGGGCATTGCCAGCAGATGGAGGGACGTGATCGTTCCCCTCTATTCGACATTGGTGAGGCCTCATCTGGAGTACTGTGTCCAGTTTTGGGTCCTACACTACAGGAACGATGTGGAAAAATTGGAAAACGTCCAGCAGGGGGCAACAAAAATGATTAGGGGCTGGAACACATGACTTATGAGGAGAAGCTGAGGGAACTGGGATTGTTTAGTCTGCGGAAGAGAAGAATGAGGGGGGATTTGATAGCTGCTTTCAACTACCTGAAAGGGGGTTCCAGAGAGGATGGATCTAGACTGTTCTCAGTGGTAGCGGATAAGAGAACGAGGTGTAATGGTCTCAAGTTGCAGTGTGGGAGGTTTAGGTTGGATATTAGGAAAAACTTTTTCACTAGGAGGGTGGTGAAACACTGGAATGCGTTACCTAGGGAGGTGGTGGAATCTCCTTCCTTAGAAATTTTTAAGGTCAGGCTTGACAAAGCCCTGGCTGGGATGATTTAGTTGGGGATTGGTCCTGCTTTGAGCAGGGGTTGGACTAGATGGCCTCCTGAGGTCCCTTCCAACCCTGCTATTCTATGTTTCTATGATTCTATGATACTAACCGTAACTGAAATTATGAGTTTTCCAATGATAACTTACAGGACTTGCCTTATACAAAGATGAATATAATAATGAGTAAGGTTTGAATACAGGGGTGTATTCTGTCACTGTGTCCAACATTAAACAGTTTTAAACACAGTTCAGGGTTTGGTTTGTAGAGAACTCAGCCTGCTTAGTACCACGGCAAACAAACCATTAAACATCCTTTTACCCATTTAGTAAAGATACAAAAAAGAAGGAAAAACAGTTAAAACATATGAAATGTGAAGGCCCAAATAAGGTTTTCATTTTAACAACATCCCTCATTCCCTTTCCCTGGATCTGAAGAGAGGTTTTAGCAGGAAGCCCCCTTGTCTGACAGTGTTTTAGGTGTATCAAAGATTGTGACAACTGGCCTTCGGAGGAAAAGAGAAGAAGTTAGTGGAGATGGGCAGGTGCTGTTGCTGCTGGCGTTGTTGAAGTCTGATCCCGTTTCCTTAAGAACAAGACAAACACACTGTGGTGTTAGATGTTGCTTGTAATTATCAGAATTGGGAGCACTGGCTACTGGGAGTCTGAAAGGACAGGAAACAGGAAGGAGGGGGAGGAGTTGAGAGGCTGGGAGAAAGCTACAGAGGGTGCAGCAGCATCTTGGTAAAGAGGTTTCCACTTTGAAAATAAAGTCCTGTTGAAGCTTGTTAGTACTTTGCCTGGCTGATACAAAACACACACACACACACACACACACACAGAAGGGGAGAGACACCAATAGCAAAGAGAGAAAATGCTGCTTGTGTGTTTGGCGTTGACTCTCACTTGCAACTTCACTGCTGGAAAAACACATGCTCAGCATGCCATCTTATCAGCCACTCCAAGACCTGGCAAACTGGGACTCGCATCTATCAGGCTTTTTAGGACATTACTTTTAGCTGCCTCTTTCTGGTCACAGGCTTACAGCAGTGTTGCAAAAGATGCTGTCTTGGCTGGCTAAACCAGCCTGTCTTATTAGACAGAGGAAAAAAGGAGAAGGCCAGGAAAGAGAAGAAATAAGGTAGGGAAGGAAAAGAACGTACAAGGGAGGGGGAGGAGGGAGACAAAGTCTCACATCCCAGGTGCTATTTGGGATTTAGCCGAAGCTAATAGAGGTGGCAATGTCATCTGGCTCCCTCCCTCTGGACTGGTCTGGTCAGGACATCTTTCAGACTCAGGATGAAGGTCCGGGGTCCCAGGAGATGGTGGGGGATGAAGAAGCTGGCTGCTTCCCCTTCTCTCATCTTCCAGTGAACCATCTGCTCCTCTCAAAGTCTCTTTTTTTTAAGAACCCCAAAAGGGAGTGTCACAGAGTCACCAGGAAATGCTCTGGAACTACTCCATATAAAGCCAATCAGGACTCTGGGGGAGCCTCCTCTCTGTGAGCAGACTGTCTCCAGGGCAAGAAGCTTACACAACTTCGGCCTTCCTGGGGCTCACCTCGGAGCATTCAGCATCCCCTCTTTACACCGTGCGCTTCCTGCAGTGAGTCTTCATCGGCGGGGCTCCTGGGGAAGCCAGAGGGCCCTGCACCCCAGCTCCGCAGTCAGGCAATGAATCCTTGGCCTATCTGTCATGACTGCAATATGCGCATGAGAAACAGAATTCATCTCACCAAATAGAGGATAAAAACATCCTTGTCCTGAACCAGTTAGCACTGGATTTAAAACTGCCGGCCTAGCTGTCAAAGGTTCTCCTGCAGTCAACCCCCTCAGCCATATTGACCTCCACACTTATTGACCATAAATACAGTGGGATTAATTCTGACCAGACCAGCGTCACAGCTTCCATTCAGTTCTATGAGAATTGTGAGTGATTAACAGAGGCAAGTTAGCCCTCAGGAGTAGGTTAAAAAAATACATAAAACTAAGGTTCAAGACACTGTAAGAGCTTCACTTTAAATTTTGTATAAAATTTGTTTCCTTTTAATTAGTAGAATTAGGAATCCTTTCTCTTAAATTAATTGAGTGCTACTACTGTAAGGGTACCCATAGTATTCCATCAGCGACCCCGTGTGCTACATGTCCTAATAAAGGACTTTTGAACTCCTAGAGGAACAGGTGATGAAGAAAACTCTGCTCTCATGTTCTCAGTGTGGACCTCAGATCTGCACAGTGACTAGAGCCGGGCAAATTTTTTGGCCAAATCTCTATTTGGGGTGGAAAATGCAGATTTGGCAACACCAAAATGTTTTGTGAATTTGTGTCAAGTTCACCAAATTATTCATTTAAAAAAAATCTGAAAATATTGGAATGTTTCACTTTGACATTTACAAAAAAGGAATTATTTTGATTTTTTCAGTTTGAAATGGATTTTGCTTCAAAATTTCCTTTAATTTTATTTTAAAAATTCAAAAACATTTTAAAATGGTTAAAACTGAAATGAAACTTTCCAATTTTGATGAAACAAAACATTTCATTAGTCTGGAAATTATTTTCTTTCAGCTTTTTCATTTGCTGAAAATTTCAAAAGTTCTCATTTTTCCTCTGATCTGAACCCCGCCCCCCACAACTTTTCGAAGTTGCTAACAGACTGAAAAATCCATTATTTGCCTAGTGCTAACTGACAGGTTTCAGAGTAACAGCCGTGTTAGTCTGTATTCGCAAAAAGAAAAGGAGTACTTGTGGCACCTTAGAGACTAACCAATTTATTTGAGCATAAGCTTTTGTGAGCTACAGCTCACTTCATCGGATGCATACTGTGGAAAGTGTAGATCTTTTTATATACACACAAAGCATGAAAAAATACCTCCTCCCACCCCACTGTCCTGCTGCTAATAGCTTATCTACTGTGACCACTCTCCTTACAATGCGTATGATAATCAAGGTGGGCCATTTCCAGCACAAATCCAGGGTTTAACAAGAACGTCTGGGGGGGAGGGGTAGGAAAAAACAAGGGGAAATAGGTTACCTTGCATAATGACTTAGCCACTCCCAGTCTCTATTCAAGCCTAAGTTAATTGTATCAAATTTGCAAATGAATTCCAATTCAACAGTTTCTCCCTGGAGTCTGGATTTGAAGTTTTTTTGTTGTAATATCACAACTTCTGCCCCTCTGCCATGTACATTGGTCAAACTGGACAGTCTCTATGTAAAAGAATAAATGGACACAAATCAGATGTCAAGAATTATAACATTCATCAACCAGTCGGAGAACACTTCAATCTCTCTGGTCACGTGATTACAGACATGAAAGTTGTGATAGAAAGTCATCTAGTCCAGTCTCCTACACTCATGGCAGGACTAAGTATTATCTAGACCAGTGGTTCTCTAAGCCGGTCCAGCGTGCCAGGGGCTTTCCCTGAACAAGCAGCGGACCGGCTTTGAGAACCTGCCGTTCACGCAACCAGACGCAATTGGCCAAACCAGCGGACACGGCAGGTAAACTGCGGACCGGTTTGTTTACCTGCCGTGTCCGCAGGTTTGGCCAATTGCGGCTCCCACTGGCCGTGATTCGCCGCTCCAGGCCAATGGGGGCAGGTAAACAAACCGGTCTGGCGCGCCAGGGGCTTTCCCTGAACAAGCGGCAGACCGGCTTTGAGAACCACTGATCTGGACCATCCCATGACAGGTGTCATGGAATAAGAGGGAAGATCTTTTCATGGATTGAGAACTGGTTAAAAGACAGGGAACAAAGGGTAGGAATAAATGATAAATTTTCAGAATGGAGAGGGGTAACTAGTGGTGTTCCCCAAGGTTCAGTCCTAGGACCAATCCTATTCAACCTATTCATAAATGATCTGGAGAAAGGGGTAAACAGTGAGGTGGCAAAGTTTGCAGATGGTACTAAACTGCTCAAGGTAGTTAAGACCAAAGCAGACTGTGAAGAACTTCAAAAAGATCTCACAAAACTAAGTGATTGGGCAACAAAATGGCAAATAAAATTTAATTGTAAAGTAATGCACATTGGAAATAATAACCCCAACTATACATACAATATGATGGGGGCTAATTTAGCTTCAACTAATCAGGAGAAAGATCTTGGAGTCATCGTGGATAGTTCTCTGAAGACGTCCACGCAGTGTGCAGTGGCAGTCAAAAAAACAAACGCTATGTTAGGAATCACTAAAAAAGGGATAGAGAATAAGAGGGAGAATATCTTATTGCCCTTATATAAATCCATGGTACGCCCACATCTTGAATACTGTGTACAGATGTGGTCCCCTCATCTCAAAGAAGATATACTGGCATTAGAAAAGGTTCAGAAAAGGGCAACTAAAATGATTAAGGGTTTGGAATGGGTCCCATATGAAGGGAGACTAAAGAGGCTAGGACTTTTCAGCTTGGAAAAGAGGAGACTAAGGGGGGATATGATAGAGGTATATAAAATCATGAGTGGTGTGGAGAAACTGAATAAGGAAAAGTTATTTACTTGTTCCCATAATATAAGAACTAGGGGCCACCAAATGAAGTTAATGGGTAGCAGGTTTAAAACAAATAAAAGGAAGTTCTTCTTCACTCAGCGCACAGTCAACCGGTGGAACTCCTTGCCTGAGGAGGTTGTGAAAGCTAGGACTATAACAGGGTTTAAAAGAGAACTGGATAAATTCACAGAGATTAAGTCCATTAATGCCAGGATGGGTAATGAATGGTGTCCCTAGCCTCTGTTTGTCAGAGGGTGGAGATGGAGGGCAGGAGAGAGATCACTAAATCATTACCTGTTAGGTTCACTTCCTCTGGAGCACCTGGCCTTGGCCACTGTCGGTAGACAGGATACTGGGCTGGATGGACCTTTGGTCTGACCCAGTATGGCCATTCTTATGTTCTTATGTATTTGTCTAACCTGCTCTTAAAAATCCCCAGTGATGGAGATTCCACAACCTCCCTAGGCAATTTATTCCAGTGGCAATTTATTCCTTAACCACCCTGACAGTTAGGAATTTTTTTCCTAATGTCCAACCTAAATCTCCCTTGCTTCTTGTCCTACCCTCAAGGGGTTAAGGAGAATAATTTGAAGCACATCTCTGGCACACCATGTTCACATTCCACTGGCCTGAGGCCTGCCATCTCTCACCTGCTCCAAGCCCACGTGTCCCAGTGGCCTGTGAAGTGAGAGGCCCAGACTGGGCTTGGGGCAGGTTGTGTGGTTTTTTCAGCCGAGCACCTTGCTTCTCCTTATGCGCAGGTCTGCACTTCAGCGTGCTCCGAGGCAGTCTCTGCAAAAGGGATCTGTATTAGTCTCTGTATTAGTGCAAAGAATGTGATTGCCAGTGGAAATGAGGCACTGATTCTTCCCCCTTCCCACCTTGAGCAGCAGCGTGGCCTAGTGGCTAGATCACTAGCTGGGGACTATCATCCCAAACCCTGGCTGGGATGATTTAGTTGAGGTTGGCCCTGCTTTGAGCAGGAGGTGGGACTAGTTGACCCCCTGAGGTCTCTTCAAACCCTATGACTCAGGAGATCTGTGTTCTACTCCCAGCTCTGCTGCTGGGTGACCTTGAGTGAATCACTGCCCTGCTCCATGCCTCAGTTTCTCCACCTGTAAATTGGGTGGATTGATGCTGACCGGTTCTTTAAAATGCTTTGAGATCTGTTGCTGAAAAGCACAAGGTAAGGGCTAAATATTATTATTGTGTAGACTTCATAGTCAAGATCTTTGCCCATTGTGCTTGTGCCCAGCATCCTAGAGGACACAAAAGCATGTCCAGAGGAGTGGGAGTTTTCTTAAGACACTATTCTGCAGGAAGCAGCTCTTGTCCTCTCCAGCTGTGCATTGTGTCTATGAGAATCCTGCTGCAATCTGCTTTGGAGCCTGGCTATAACACATCGTACAGGGCCAGATCCTCAGCCAGTGTGAAGAGACAGAGTTCCATTGAGTAGCTGTTCTGCGTCACACCATCTCGCAGCGTGTACTTTGCAGCAGCGTCCATCAAAACCTTACGGATGCTCCTGTATTACTCCCCAAATTGAGCATTGCTCTCAATCTCATTGCTATAGTGTCACTGAGGCCAAGTACCGACTGTGGTTCAACAAGGGATCGGACCTTTCCATGGATAACTGAGTTATCATAGTTAATGCTGCAAGAAATGGCTCTGAAGGGAGCTAAAGCCTTGCTATGGGATTGAAACCAGTCTCTAATGATAAGGGGTTAGGATGAGACCTTCATGGGGGGAGCAGATTGCTCCACATCTGCCTGCTGCAAGGTTCTTACACCCCTGCTGGAGACAGGACACGAGGCTACATGGACCACAGGTCTGAGCCTGTCTGACAGCTCCTCTGTTCCCATGGTAGCACTGCCATGCATCATCCTGTCTTCCTCTTTCACTCAGCCCTCTCTGTTGTCCCACACATCCAGGTCCCGTCTCCATCTCGCTGCTTCTTTCTGCCCAGCCTCTCCAAGAGCCAGCCTTTCCTCTCTGCCCACACAGCCACGTCCAGGCCCCGATTCTCTCCCACCTCAGTGACCATAATATTCCCCTCTCTAGCCTTGATGCCTGCCCCCACATCTCCTCCCAGCCTATTCACCCAGGCTGCTGCTAAGATCATCCCTGGCTTGCTGCCCCCTCTCAGTCCTGCCATCGCCCCTCCATCCTGGATCCCACCACACACAAACTACTTGTCGAAGCCTTCCAAGCTCTCCACAGTCTTGTTCTTGACTCTCACCTGTGCTCTGCCAGCAATGCCGGCTCTCCACTCCTCACCGAAGGACCATCCCATTGTGCCCCCCCTTTACACATGCTAAAAACCTCCAGACAAGATCCATAGTGCCATCACCATCTCCTCTTCCCTCAAATCTCACCTCAACACTAACTGCTGCCATGATGCCACAGACAACTGCCACTTGAGAGCAGCTAGGCAAGTGGTGAGCTGTGCTTACTGCTACTGCTGGGCTAGGACTTGTGAGTGCAGCTAATCTCTGCTAAAGCGCCCTCCCTGTCACGGGTGGCGGGTGAACCGCCCCCCTTCAGGGAGGCAAGCCCCAAGCCCCGCCCCTTCCACCCAAGGCCCGCCTCCCCCCCACAGGGCCTCGAGGCCTCCCTTCCCGCACGGCCAGCAGAGCCCCAGCCGGCCCACCCCCGCTGCATCACTGGCCTGCTCCAGCCATGCTGGCTGGCCTGAGCACCAGCATCCCGAGCGGTCCGAACTGCCCCAGCCCCTGACTGCTGGCTGGAGCAGAGCCCTTGATGGCTTCAGGGGAGACGGGGAGCGAGGGCGGAACTTTGGGGCGGGGCCACAGGCCTGGGTTAGGGGAGGCTTAGCCTCCTCTGGCCTATGATACCCACTGCCCATGCTACCTGTTAACATCATCTATTTCATGCTGGAAGCCCTTTGAGTAAGAGCTGTCATTTACTCTTTGTCCAGCACCTAGCACTCCGCCCCCCCCCCCCAGGCTCTAGGCTTTACTGGAAAATACAAACAATAGCAATAAGACTGCGTGTGAGACCCACAGTGTCTGCTGTACACATCCAGGAGAGCCAGCCTATAATGAAGCTTTTGCTTATAATGAAGGGGAGGGAGAGAGCTGGATTGCCTGAGTGCATCACAATGGCCTGTCCCTGGGCTGGCAGGCAAGATTCCCTCTGATTGCAATGATGTTTCTTGCCATTATAAAACGGCCCTCTGTGATTAGCAGCATTTAGCACCTAACTGGTAGGTGTTAAACTAAAGTGCTGCACTTGACCATGATTAGCACCTCTCCCTAGGCTCAGCCAGCAGGGGAGGAGAAAAGACGAGATTTCCCCAGGCGGTTCAGGACAGGCCCTGCAAACTCTCCTGGCAGCTGTGCGATAGAACAGGGGTGCAGAGTGGGTGCCCTATCCTTACCCCCTTTGCAGCTGTATTTCCTACCATGAGAGCAGCACAGAGGATCCAGACTGGCGAAGTCACTCAAGCACATACCCGGCATTAAGCAAGACAGTAGCCCCGCCAGTTTCAATGGGACAATTCCCAGGCTGACAGTGCTTATGTCTAGTGCTGAACTGGGGCCAGGAGGAGCCGCTCAGGGTGGGGAACCTTAGCTATGGAAAGAATGCTAGCTCTGAGGTCAGTGTGAGTAGGCCCAGAGCTGGGGGAGACATGGCAAAGCAGCTGGCTCCTATACTGTTAGGGCTAGACTGTGCCTTATGCTGGCAAAGCAGGAGCTGGAGGGTATCAGGGGTTCCCAGAACTGCAGCTCCTTCACTCAAGAGGCTCATCCTGGGCACATCCCACCAGCCAGGGGATTGGAAGGAGAGGGGACCAGTGGAATTGGCTAGCTGCCTGCAAGGGATCAGATGTTGCACACTTAAAAGAGGTTTCAGAGTAGCAGCCCTGTTAGTCTGTATTCGCAAAAAGAAAAGGAGTACTTGTGGCACCTTAGAGACTAACCAATTTATTTGAGCATAAGCTTTCGTGAGCTACAGCTCACTTCATCGGATGCATAAAAGTGGAAAATGCAGTGAGGATGTTTTTATACACACAGATCATGAAAAAATGGGTGTTTATCACTTCAAAAGGTTTTCTCTCCCCACACCCCACTCTCCTGCTGGTAATAGCTTATCTAAAGTGATCACTCTCCTTACAATGTGTATGATAATCAAGTTGGGCCATTTCCAGCACAAATCTAGGGTTTAACAAGAATGTCTGAGGAACGGGGGAGGGAGGGGGGGCTAAGAAAAAACAAGGGGAAATAGGTTACCTTGCATAATGACTTAGCCACTCCCAGTCTCTATTCAAGCCTAAGTTAATTGTATCCAATTTGCAAATGAATTCCAATTCAGCAGTCTCTCGCTGGAGTCTGGTTTTGAAGTTTTTCTGTTGTAATATCGCAACTTTCATGTCTCAACAATTTCCATCTTACCATCAACCTCAGCCTGGTCCAGTCCACACAAGAGATCCACTTCCTGGACACTACTGTGCTAATAAGCGATGGTCACATAAACACCACCCTATACCGGAAACCTACTGACCGCTATTCCTACCTACATGCCTCCAGCTTTCACCCAGACCACACCACACGGTCCATTGTCTACAGCCAAGCTCTATGAGACAACCGCATTTGCTCCAACCCCTCAGACAGAGACAAACACCTACAAGATCTCTATCAAGAGATTCTTATAACTACAATACCCACCTGCTGAAGTGAAGAAACAGATTGACAGAGCCAGAAGAGTACTCAGAAGTCACCTACTACAGGACAGGCCTAACAAAGAAAATAACAGAACGCCACTAGCCGTCACCTTCAGCCCCCAACTAAAACCTCTCCAACGCATTATCAAGGATCTATAACCTATCCTGAAGGACGACCCAACACTCTCACAAATCTTGGGAGACAGGCCAGTCCTAGCCTACAGACAGCCCCCCCAACCTGAAGCAAATACTCACCAGCAACTACATACCACACAACAGAACCACTAACCCAGGAACCTATCCTTGCAACAAAGCCCGTTGCCAACTGTGCCCACATATCTATTCAGGGGACACCATCACAGGGCCTAATCACATCAGCCACACTATCAGAGGCTCGTTCACCTGCACATCCACCAATGTGATATATGCCATCATGTGCCAGCAATGCTCCTCTGCCATGTATATTGGTCAAACTGGACAGTCTCTACATAAAAGAATAAATGGACACAAATTAGATGTCAAGAATTATAACATTCATAAACCAGTCGGAGAACACTTCAATCTCTCTGGTCACGCGATTACAGACATGAAAGTTGCGATATTACAACAGAAAAACTTCAAAACCAGACTCCAGCGAGAGACTGCTGAATTGGAATTCATTTGCAAATTGGATACCATTAACTTAGGCTTGAATAGAGACTGGGAGTGGCTAAGTCATTATGCAAGGTAACCTATTTCCCCTTGTTTTTTCTTAGCCCCCCCTCCACCCCTCGTTCCTCAGACATTCTTGTTAAACCCTGGATTTGTGCTGGAAATGGCCCACCTTGATTATCATACACACTGTACGGAGAGTGATCACTTTAGATAAGCTATTACCAGCAGGAGAGTGGGGTGGGGGGAGAGAAAACCTTTTGAAGTGATAACATCCATTTTTTCATGATCTGTGTGTACAAAAACATCCTCACTGCATTTTCCACTTTTATGCATCCGATGAAGTGAGCTGTAGCTCACGAAAGCTTATGCTCAAATAAATTGGTTAGTCTCTAAGGTGCCACAAGTCCTCCTTTTCTTTTTACTTAAAAGGGGGAGGCACTAACTGTGCAAACCTGGAGCTCGGCGGGGGGGCTGTGCCTCTACTCCCTGCCAGTGCCCCATCTCTTACTGCCAAACTATTTCCCACCTGGGGGAACCCACGGATTCCAAGACCAAAAGGGACCACTGTAATCATCTAGCCTAACCTCCTGCATAGCACAGGCCGGCGAGCCTCCCTCTGTGATCCCTGCATCCAGCCCCTGCCCGATGGACATCTCTGGCCCAGAGATCTGCAACCTCCCATCTGTGTCAGTTTCTCTTAAGTTTCCTGTTAGTGGCTGAAGCAGGAGAGAAGGAGGGAGGCTGTTGGAGAAAGGCAGCAGCCGCAGCAAATCAGGCTGAGGAATTTCAGTGGTACCCAAGGAGGGGCGGGGAGGCTGAGGGAGAAGGGGTGGCATGGGGGGGTGGGCCATGGTTCAGGCGCCTGTGACCCTCTCCACTTTTAGGGCGCACCTGAGACAGGCATGTGATACCTGAGCTGCCTAAAGTCACGAGGAGTTTTGCCTGTGAGATCTATTCTTTAAAATAACAATAAATAGAACAAGAAGAAGAAGACTGGCTCCTAAACAGGAAGCTTTCTGATAGGTTTCAGCAGGGTAGCCGTGTTAGTCTGTATCAGCAAAAACAACGAGGAGTCCTTGCGGTGATGGTTACCTGAGTGGGCTCCATGCTTGCCGTGGTATGGCGTCTGCACAGGTAACTCAGGAAAAAAGGCGCAAAACGATTGTCTGCCCTTGCTTTCACGGAGGGAGGGAGGGAACGGGGGCCTGACGATATGTACCCAGAACCACCCGCGACAATGTTTTAGCTCCATCAGGCATTGGGATCTCAACCCAGAATTCCAATGGGCAGCAGAGACTGCGGGAACTGTGGGATAGGTACCCACAGTGCAACACTCCGGAAGTCAACTCTAGCCTCGGTACTGTGGAAGTACTCTGCCGAGTTAATGCACTTAGAGCATTTTCTGTGGGGACACACACACTCGAATATATAAAACCGATTTCTAAAAACCCGACTTCTATAAATTCGACCTAATTTTGTAGTGTAGACATACCCTTAGAGACTTACAAATTTATTTGGGCATAAGCTTTCGTGGGCTAAAACCCACTTCATCTGATGCATGCAGTGGGAAAATACAGTAGGCAGGTATAAATACACAGGACATGAAAAGATGGGAGTTGCCTTACTGAGTCGGGGGTCAGTGCTAACGAGACAATTCAGTTAAAGTGGAAGTGGGCTATTCTCAACAGTAGAACACCAAGGGAGGAAAAATCTCTTTTGTAGTGGTAATGAGGACAATATAATTAGGGTGGCCCATTTCAAACAGTTGACAAGAAGGTGTGAGTATCAGCAGGGGAAAATTAGTTTTTGTAGTGACCCATCCACTCCCAGTCTTTATTCAGGCCTAATTTGATGGTATCCAGTTTGTGAATTAATTCCAGTTCTGTAGTTTCTCATTGGAGTCTGTTTTTGAAGATTTTTTGTTGAAGAATTGTGACTTTTAAGTCTGTTATTGAGTGTCCAGGGAGATTGAAGTGTTCTCCAACTAGTTTTTGAATGTTATAATTCTTGACGTCTGATTTGTGTCCACTTATTCTTTTGCGTAGAGACTGTCTGGTTTGGCCAATGTACATGGCAGAGGGGCATTGCTGGTACATGATGGCACATGCTACCAATGTGATATATGCCATCATGTGGAACTCAACTGAAAAGGAAGGATGGCCCAGTGGTTAGTGGATAGCCCCCTAGCCTAGGATTTGTGAGACTTGAGTTCAATTCCTAGCTCTTTCATAGATTGCTGGGTGACCTTGGGCCAGTCATTGACTCTCTCTGGGTCTCAGTTTCTCCATGAGTAAAATGAAGATAGCCCTGCCTCACAAGGGTGTTGGTGAGGATAAATTAATAATTGTGAGGCACTCAGACACCACGGTGATGGAGGCCAGATAAGTATCTTAGCTAGCTACCTCTTTAGCCCGTAAGCTCTTTGGGGGAATGACTGTCTCTTATTCTGTCTGTACAGCCCCTAGCACAATAGGGTCTTGATTGCTAGTTCATACTAAAATGCAGACAATAATAATAATAGCCCCTTATGACATGTCCACATGAATTCATATAATGAATACACTGGAGGCAATCCCCATCTGAGGCCGCTGTTCTAAAATACAAAGAGAGGCCAAGTTTGTTGAGTAAATAAATTAAGAATTATTTGCTCAGTGATCAATCTAATGGTAGAGGCATAGAGCCAAGATTGTAAAGTGCTCAGCACTTAGTGGCTGTCTGAGATACGGCCCTTCCTTTCCATCCACACAGCTAAAACTCTGTCCCATGCTCTCATCCTCTCCTATCTCGACTATTGCCGCATCCTTCTTTCTGGACTTGATAAACGCACCCCTGCCCCACTCATATCCAGTCACAATGCTGCTCACAGATCATGTCCTTAAGCTCATCAGTTTGGCCATGGCACTCCTCTCTTTGCGTCCCTGCACTGACTTTGCTACCACATTAGCTGCTCATCTTCCCTTTCAAGGCCCTTCATGACCTATCCCCACCTAACCTATGATCTCTCAATCACCATTGAGATATCAACTCCTGTTTCCGATGGGCCCATGATACCAGCCTCCACTGCCCACTGTTAAGTTTTCAATCAAGCACCTGCAAGCTTTCTCCCCTGCTGCCCTCACGCTTGGGAAGGGCTCCCTGCAAACCGCTGCAAAGCCGCCTTCAAATCCTAGCTCAAAACTGTCCTTTCCTAGGATGCCTGCAAAACACTTGACAGTCGTTAGGCTGCTCACGTGATGAGACCACTGCCCATCACGCTGACCAATATTGTCTCATTGTTTTCTTGTGTTCTCCTGCCTGTCTGTATCCATGTATTGTCTCATCTTGTACTTCAATTGTAACCTCTTTGGGGCAGGGACTGTCTTTTTGTCCTGTGTTTGTAGAGCACCTAGCATACGGGGGTCCTTGTCCATGACTGGGCTGGGCCTCTGGCACCCTAAGCTCCCAGGTGTATCACTCAGGTGGGACCCATGTGCAGTATGGGCTGCTCTGAATATACTGCGTAAGGAAAGCAGAGAGACTGAGTGGTTTGGAACTGTCACTGAAGTGCGGAAGGGTTTCACCTCTTCTTTTCTGCATTGTGCTAGATTACATGAGGTGAAAAGGAACACACAGCAGTTCTGTGGAGTAGAAGCAAACTTGGACAAGCTCAGTTTTGCAGAGGATATGGGTCTGTTGGACACAGATGAAGATGCCATGAGACAGAGCGCTGCCATTGTCAAAGTAGGACTAGGAATCAGCCAAAAGAAAACAAAAGGCATGACAGTTGGAAGAGGAGTCAGCAGTGACGGTATATATGTACTTGATAGCGAAGAATATGACACGGGACTTTTTATATCTTAGAGGCAGAATCCGTGCCGATGGCCAACTCCATACAGAAGTGGACGCAAGAACTGGGATGGCATGTGAAGCTTTTTCTAGATTGGCAAGTATCTGGAAAAATAAGAAGATTCACACAAGAACTAAGACAAAGTTATCCTCTGTCACTGTGATACCCACACTGTTACATGCTTCTGAAACTTGACAAGTGTTAGCAGCCTGCAGCAGGAAACTCATCGCATTCCATCAGAGATATTTGTGGAGAATACTCAGTGTCCACTGGTGGGATAAAATAACCAATGCTGAAGTGTTATACCGGACTGGCCAGCACATTGCAGAGACAATGATTCAAGAAAGAAGGCTGAAGTGGTTTGGACATGTTGTATGAATACCAAAAACCGTATTCCTAGACAAGCCCCTTGATGGGGTAGAACCTGGCAGAAGATGGAAAAAAGCACAACCGATGACACATAAGAAAACCATTGATAAAGATGGTGCCATCACGGAAACAGACTACAATGGAGCAAGAAACCTGGCACTTGACAGACAGAGGTGGAAACACAGGGTTGCCTCCTGTGTCCCAAGGCATGAGAGCATGGAATCTAATCCAATCCAGGCCCAGGGCTCTGAGGTGCTCCGATAATGCAAATAATGATAATCAACGAGAATACTCAGGGGGATTCTCCATTTTCTCAATGGGAACTCCTGGAAGGGCTTCATTTCATTAAGACAGCAGGGCTGTCCAGCCACGCCCCCTCTGGGGTCCTACACCCCCCCACTCACATACCGCCTCTGGTGGGAAGGGAGGTCTCTAACTTCTTGGTACTTTCAGCTGGGCCTCTGAGTCTTCTCTAACTTGTGCTGGCTGCTGCTTTGGCAGATTAGGGCCAGAGGCAGGGCTGCTTGGAGTCAGCTGTGTTCTTTCCTCCTACTTCCCTGAGTTTTTGCTGGAGCATATAGGCAGCTTTGGGGTAGAATATATGGAAGGGCTCTGTTTATCAGCAGACCCAATGGCTAAGATTTTCCAAGTCCCCTAAGGGATTTCCACTCCCAGTTCCCATTTATCTGAATGAAATCCACGACAATGGCAGCCAGGGTATTTCTGCATGGCAGCTCTGAGCCCCACAAAGGGTGGCTAAGTCCATGCGTGGAACACTAGCACAAATCCCAGCCCTGCTGTAAATCCTTGTAGTTTAAAATGGGAAGGGGCGGGCTGAGCCAGAGCTCGCCTGTATTTTGGTTGCACGTGCGCTGGGCACATAAAGATTAGAGAGGGTTTTTGTAGCAGCAGGAGAACCTTCCCAGGGTTTAAAGCACAACTGCTACACTCAAGGAAATAACAGTAATAAGCAAAGAGTTCTATTTCCCCCCAAACCCACATCAAGCTGCCGAGCCCCCTCCACACAATCCGTCTGATTGCTGCTAAAACTTTCCCTTCTTTAATTAACCCCATTCCTCTTCCTTCCTGATTCATTCAGGGCTGCGGCAATACAGGGTCTGCACCACCACCATTCGCCACAACGAAAGTGATCACGATTTCTCAATGAATCAGTCGGGAGCAGCAGGCTGATTCTAAGGGAAGCTGATTCTATTTATAGCCTGGTGATCAGCAATGATGGGAATGTTAACAGACAAAAAAAACAGGGTGTGGGGGGGGGAAGGCATGCCAATATGATTGCAATGTGGTTAAACAGAATGGTTTGTTTTATCATAAGCCTTTAGAATACATCCTAGTTGCAGTCAATTCTGTTTCAACAGTGACACGTTTCCTGTATCTCTTCCCTCCTCTGTTTTTTTTTAATTTATTCGGAGGCTCACTAGTATGAACATAGACATTTCTTCTCGCCTATCAATTTAGAGCTAGATCACAGAATTACCAGCCCTGTTTAAACATTCATGAGTCCGATGCCCCCAAAATAATGAAAAAAAAACCCATGAGATTTAAAAAAAAATCCAACCAAGAAAACAAACAAACAAAAAAAACCCTCAACAAAATTGGGATTCTTGCCCTCTGGGTTTGGAATCTTTAGGGGCTATGTTTTCAAGCTTTTCCTCTGTAAACACAAAGGCTAGAAACTCTGGAAGGATGGTCGAGTGGTTAAAGGATTGCCTGGGTTAAGCAAGGACATGGGCTTGTTTCCCTGTCCTGCTACAGGCTTCCTGTGGGACATTGGGCTAGCCACTTAGGGCCGGATCTACAGAAGTATTTAGGCCTTCTAACTTCCATTTAGCTGTGACACTCTGGTTACTTTTTCCAGCCCTGAAGAAGAGCTCTGTGAAACTTGAAAGCTTGTCTCTCTCTCACCAACAGAAGTTGGTCTAGCAAAAAATATCACCTCCCACACCTTGTCTCTCTGATGTCCTGGGACCAACCGGGCTAAAACAACACTGAAAAGAACAGTTGAAATCAGTGGAAGTTATGAGCCTAAATGCCCTTGAGGATCTGGTCCTTAGTCTCTCTCTGTAAAATGGACAAAAGGACTGTGAAGAAGAATATGGTAAAAGATTGGGAGGTGCTCAGGTACAATGGTAAAAGAGGCCATTTATGTGCCTTAGAAAGGGATTCTTATGTAATCACATGACTCCAGGAGCTGGGGCTTTAAGGAAAACAGTAAACATGACACTACAGCAAGAGTTTGTGAGGCTGAGAGAGTGGTCCTCCATGTATCATATGTGAAAGTTTCAAAGCAAGGGTGCATGTGCTGTTTTGATTCCTGTTGCATCTGATTGAATTGCTTTGCAGACTCCAAAAGTGTGAAGGTGCTTTGCCATACACATCAATAGTACACGGTCCCTGCAGCTTCCATTGACTTCCGTTAGCCTGGGGGAGGTGGCACGCTTCTGAAAATCAGGCTGGAGTCTGTCTAAAAATGGCCCCCGAAAGCCAGGGACCCCCAAATTAGAAGCCCCTTTTGAAAGGGATCTGAGAAAAATGAGAGTGAAAACATCCAAGTGCCCAAGTGGAAACCTCTAACAAGGAATTCATTTTAATTTTGCCTTAGTGTTGTTTTCCAGATGGACGTGAATATGAGTAGTTAAAGGTTAGTTCCTTTAAGTGATGGAATCCTAAAAGGTTGATCCAATGTGAGAAAAACACTCCATTCAGCATGAAATATTTTGCTCCTAATAGACTCTGCTAAGCCAGTGTTTCAGGACAATAAGACTGATAATGTATCACAAAGCTCATTTTGAAATCAGTGTATGGATAATTTACCCTGGCAATTAGACATACTAATTAAAACACCATCAGACTTTTAATAATAATAACGAGGCACTTTAATAACCTACTTTCATTAG
Organism: Lepidochelys olivacea; assembly: GCF_965140295.1. Classification (NCBI taxonomy): domain Eukaryota; kingdom Metazoa; phylum Chordata; order Testudines; family Cheloniidae; genus Lepidochelys; species Lepidochelys olivacea. The sequence continues at coordinate 128,102,781 of NC_140415.1, forward strand.
ACAAAATCTGGCTCACATACACATTATCTTCCCTGCTCCCTAACTCAGATTTGTCCACCCATGGTTCCATGGATGTCAGAACATGATGCCATGGGAGCGAGGGTGGCAGAATCTGATCCTTAGTAAGCAAGAGACTCAGGTGTATGCTCTGGGATTGACATTTTCCAACCATGTGAAATATAAAATAGGTTAATAGAATCACTAAGGTCCATCAAACAATTTTATGGAAAAAAATATAGTTAACATCTATCTGAGGAAGCACCATCAGACAGCCTCAGAAAGGGTATGTCTTCACCATGCAGTTAGCTGCCTCTTACCCGGGTTTTAACCCTACTGTTCACAGGATCAAAACCTCTGACCCAGTTAACCCAGACCATGGGTTAACAGGGTACTGAGTCCAGATAGGCCACTGGGTGACAGTGGGAGGGGGTGTTAGGCATAACTGGTGATCAAACCCAGCTGAGGAGGGGCTGGGTTTTCATAAAGGAAGAAGCAGAGGACAGTGGAAAAAAGGCCAGGGAGGAGACTAAACTGAGAGGTATCTGGGGGTTTCCTCTCTTAGGCTAAAGCCTGAGAGAAGCCTGGAGGGTATGTCTACATGGCAAAAAAAAAAAAACCCCTATGGCAGAGAGTTGCGGGAGCGAAACTCCCGGTCAGTTGACTCAGGTTTGCGGAGCTCAGGCTATAGGGATAAAAATAGCCAGGTAGAACTCTGAGACCCACCTGCCTTGCCAAGCTATTTTTAGGCCTGTAGCATGAGCCCTGCCAGCCCGAGTCAGCTGACCGGGGCTCTGAGACTCCCCACTGTAGGTTTTTTTTTGCTGAGTAGATGTCCCCGGGGAAGCCTGAAACCTGGAGGCAGAACTAGAGGGTCCTGGACCAGGAAGAAGTCTGGGAGGCCGGGAGCAATGGAGCCCAAGAGGCAGTGATGTTGAAGCCTAAGGGAGGTTGGGACTGAAGTTTGGGGAATGCAGAGAGGACCTGCCAGAAGGGATAGGCTCCCCTGGCAATCCCTGAGGAGGAGAGATTCCAGGGAGGAAGAGGGGGGAGGCAAAGAAAGATCTTTGCAGGCAAAAGGCTGAGCCCCAGCAAGGAGCTGGGGAAGAAGGGTGGGAGACCCGGGAAGAAAGCCTGCGAAGCTGAGGCCATCAGGAAAGGCTCCTAGAGGCAGGCAAAGCTCTGGACAATTAAAAGGCATGGGCTACCCCAGGAGGTTAGTCTCATGGCCATGGGCCTGCAGGAGGGTTCAATATCAAGCAGAGACCAAGGGAGTACAAGACAGCAGGAGATGAGGGGCTTAGAGTGACACGTCTGGAGGGCTGAGTCACAGGAAGAGATGGGCCACCACAGGACTGGAGCAACAGCCTGTAGGGGGCACCACACAGGAAAGAGCTGCCATACCCAGCTGCAAGGGGGTGCGGCAGTGGTGAGTCCACCCATCTACACCTGGGAGGTGCTTTAAGCTCAGTGTAGCTTACCAGGCTGGGGTGTTAACTTGGGCTCTGACCTGCCAACTTTGCATGAGGATACAGGCTAAAATCGCTCAAATTCTGATAGTCCTCCAACGCCTTCCCACAATTCTCCTGAAGGACAGACAAGTTCTGCGGCACTTGACCAGGACCAAGTTCTCACTGAAGGCGTGCAGGCTGGATTTTTTAAGTGCAGGGACTCTGCCTTCGCCAGCATGTTGACACCCTCCCTGGCATGTTTCTGTATAAAATGAGGTACATCCTCCATGTGGCATGACCTTGCACGTGCAAGGTCAGAAGGGCGGGAACTCCGTTGCCACCCCACTACAGGGGCAGGCCATAGGCTACGGCCTCAGACACACATGAGCAAGTGCAGAAAGAGTGAGGACACAGTGACTTGGGTAGAGCTTTGCAGTCAGGACACTCACAGACAGGCTAGGCTAACCGGAGGGCTCAACCCTGGGGCCAATCACTCGCAGTAACTGTGCAGTGAAGACAAGAAGCACCTGTAGTAGGAGTCCTCACAGTTTACATGCTTGTCTGAGAAGTGAGTCCTTTCTCTGCCGTGTAGAAAGGGGAAAACAATAACAAAGTGAGATTGTAACCCCCCCGAGCACCCTCACCCACATACTGTCTCACTTCTTTACATTTTTCCCCCCCTCCTGCTGATAATAGCCCATCTTAATTAATTAGCCTCTTACAGTTTGCATGGCAACTTCCACCTTCTCTGTATGTATATATGTCTTCTTACTATATGTTCCATTCTATGTATCTGATGAAGTGGGCTGTAGCCCACGAAAGCTTATGCTCTAATAAATTTGTTAGTCTCTAAGGTGCCACAAGTACTCCTGTTCTTTCCATTGGAAAGTTTGGGGCAGGGAGTTAATTCAGAGTGAACATGTTACTTTCTCTCACATCTTTACTTTTCCCTAACTTTTTCTGGAGAGAAACAATGAACAAGTGAGAGAGTGGGTTTCTCTCTCTCTCTTCTACTTCCCTTCCCCACCTCTTTTTTACCAGTGGAAAAATGAAATGGGAAAATAAATGGAATGAGTTAAAACGGGCCATTTCCCACTATTTCAAAATGAAAATATTCAGTTATTTGTTTCCACTTTTCAATTATTTTTTAGAAAATTGAGTCAAACTATATCTCCGCGCCCCTCCCCCCGCAAAAAAACCCTTTTGTGCACACATTTATTGACCAGTCCTCCATCTTTCTCTTGGCCACCTTATTAGAGTTTGTTTCTGGCAAATCCTCCGCAAGTACGTCAGGCCCAGTTTTACAAAGGTATTTAGGCACCTAAAGATCAGATAGGATTTTCCGAAGCGCCTAAGTGAGCTAAGTGCCTAATTCCCATTGAAATCAATGGCAGTCAGGGATGTCACTTGTCTGGCTCCTAGTGGGGTTTATAGAAGTGCTTAACCTTCACCTTTAAGTGCCCAAATGCCTTTGTAAATCTGGGCCTTCATATCTGTCTCGTTTTCCCAGCCCTCTTGCACTATAGCGGCTATCAGGAATAAGTAGTAACAAACCCAGGCTATGTCTATACTGCACACGCAGTGTGTAGGGTATGTGTAGCTACACATTGCAAAAGCAGGCTGCGTCCAGACTGCGAGGCATAGCTACAAGTGTCAGTGAAAGGCTCCGGCAGGGGGGAGGCAGGCAGCAGCAGGACACTACATTGCTAAAAGTAGCAGTTTAGGCATGGGAGACACTGCTTGGGTGTGTAGAGAACCGTGTAGGGTATATACCCAAAGGGTTCAGGCATGTCTTTAGTCTGCTCACCTAAGCAGAGATTCACTTTCTACACTGCTATTTATACCCATGCTAGGGAAGCGTGAAATGTATGTACTCTGTCTACATGCTGCCATAAGGAGTGTACGATATAGACATACCCTCAGTGTATGACAACCAGTTCTGCCCTCAGTTGCAGATATAGCTCACAGGGACTTCCAACTTTACTGGAGTGGGCCTGAGGACAAAATGTGTCTCCTAACTACAGCTGGGTGAATGACTGAATTTTGTTTACTGGCCAAAAAGAATTTTTTTTTAGCGAACTGAAAAAGTCGGGGGGGGGGAATTATTTTGGGTCAAAATAAATGTTTCATTCACCCTGAAACAAAATGTTTGTTTGTAAGATTAACCCATTTTAAAAATTATATAATAAGTGAAGTACACTTCAAAGCAAAGCCATTTTGATTCCAAAAATTGAAATGTTTCATTCTGAAAATGTTGAAACGAATCATTTTGTTTTTTTCAGTGTTGAAGTGGGGAGGTTAAAAAGCAACGACAACAACAAAAAAAAATAAAAAGGTGAATTCTAAACAAAATTCATAAAACGTCTCAGTTGACCCAAACAGCATTTTTTTTTTTTTTTTTGGCAAAAAAACCAGTTTCGCCCGAGAAATGTTCCCCGGCTCTCCTCCCAACAGCTGAAAGGAAATAAAGCGGTGGGATAAGGACAAGCTTTGTGCTTGGCTCCTCTGCCCTACAATAAAGTTGCTAAACAACACTTGCCTAAGGGGTTATGGTGTAGCCGCTTTCTCAGTTCAGGAATTGACCAATGTAGTCACAACATGCCTTTAAAAATCTGAGCAGAAAGAAAATGGGGATGAGTGTGAGTGTATGTGTGTGTGAGTGTATGTGTGTGTGAGTGTGTGTGTGGGGGGCGGTGGGGAATTCAGAACTGAACTTAAAGGATTGTTACAAAGAGGCTTCCCTGTCCTAACGTTCTTCTGAATGTCTTGTCCTGACAATACCTACTCGAAGGAGCCTCCCTCATCTGATTTCAGGAAGGAACAAAAAGGCGAAGGCAGCTAAATCTGATTGAGAAGATTTATCCACAAGGCAGTGTGTGCTAAGCACATGTCGCCAAGTCTGTGTTAGGCTTGGGGACTATTTATTTAGCATCTATGGAACTGCTGGAAATTTTTGTCAATGTGGGACTTGTCAGTCATTTCCAGGCTCAATCTGGACTGCTGCAGTTAATTTCTGCATCTGCAAATCCAATGCACTCTGAATCCTAGCCAGGGACGGGCAAATAGATTTGAACAAAACAACCTACTCCCATGCAGCCCTGACCCATCACCTGTTTTTTGGACCGAAATATGAATGGAAAGTCTTCAGATAAACTCTTTCCATTTCCATATTCCAGCCGGAAATGGGACTAGGCATAGAGTGATTGCCACTGACATCTTGACAATTAATGTCTGCGGGTAAAATTAACTGTGCTGTGATATTCATGGCGTTCCCGTCTTTAGGCTACTGAGCACTGCAGAATAGCATAGTAACTGCACTGCAAATACTGTGGTTACTGCCAGTCTGGAATCAGGGCCTGCGCCAGAGCCAGTCTCTGGGCAAACTAATGAGCGCAGCTGGCCTGTTGTAGGCTGCCTGGCTGGCTACACCGCCTGATTGGTTGGACGAGACAGAAGACCAGCTCCTAAACCCATTTCCCTGGCTGCTCAAAACATTTGCCCACAGCTGCAATAGGTCCTGCTTCTGCCTTGCCTTGCCTCACTCCAGGTAACCCAGGCCTGATGCTGGGCTCTCACCACTAAGCATGGCTGCCCATGCCAGCTGTGGCTCTGGCCCCTGACTTCACTGGGTTTGTTTACAGGAATGAGGGGTATACAGTTTGGCACCAGATTAGGTTATTAAATCCATTGCTGCCATGCTGGGCTTGATCCTGATTGATGCCAGTGCCCCCTTACAGCTCTGTGACTTGTGTGAATGGGCCTTAAGTGGATGCCAGTGTAATTTAAATCCACTTTAAATACAATTTATGCTGGCAGAGGAGCACAAGGAGGCCTTAATATAAATGAGAATCAGGCCCTGTTGGTCGAGTGGAGTGGGAGTCCAAGACCTGGGTTGTAGTCCTGGTTCTGCTGTTTGACCCTGCCCACATCACTTCAGTGCTCTGTTTCCCCTCCTAACCTTTATCCAGTCGATTTGGATTGGGAGTTCTTTGTGCCAATGACTGTCTCTTGCTCTAGGTATGTACAGCACCTAGCACATTAGGCGCAATGGCACTACTAATTGTAATTGTTACCATAGGTGCCGACTTCCCTACTTTCCCCTGGGAGCTTGAGCCACCCTCTGGCCCCGGCCCCGCCCCATCCCACCTCTTCCCACCCCTTCCCTGCCCCCATTCCAACCCCTTCCCCAAAGTCCCCGCCTCAACTCCACCCCCTCCCTGCCAATATTCCAACTCCTTCCCCAAATCCCCGCCCCAGCCCTGCCTCCTCCCCTGAGCATGCCACATTCCCGCTCCTCCCCCAGCCCCAGAGCACCCACGGAGTCGGCGCCTATGATTGTTACTTTAGTTCCCTTTTTCACACTGGGCTAGAAATAGTTCTTAGCATTTGCAGGAAGAAAGAGACAATGCATTACACACCAGGATAAATAAAATTAAACCATGGCCAGAGAAGTCTTCCATTCCATTGAACTGTGCATTTCCAGACTCACTGGTCAGTCACATGCAGGAGTTCTGTCATAATGTCAATCAGAGCACTGCAGGGTCTGCGAGCAGGAGTGGGGTGTTGTCAGATTACAGGGATCGAGATCAACAAATGCAGACATATTGCCACTTTTCCTTCCTTCCTCAAAGAATGAGGAAGTAATTAATTACCTCTGTGCCTGCGCTAACTAAGGGTTGGTCAGTTTTTCTGCTCTAAACCCCATTTTTTCAAACTTTAGCAAGAGCAGGGCCACCCATTTTTAGTTAAGAATGGATCTGACATGTGTAGCCTCTTTTCTGCAAATTATCCACAAAGAGAGGGTGATTTTTTACAATGGTAATGTGAGTAATTTTCAGCGTATGGGCTCCTCACCAACTGCTTGGCGTCAGGATGCAAAGGTTAGTTATTCCCACTTCTTGCTTTGTGGTGGGGCACCTCGTTGCATGGCGTGGCGTCTGTTCTCTGTTTGGATGCCCTAGGTTTTCCACAGGGGGAAAGTGTCTGAACAAATCACAGGGACTTTGATTCTTTAGGGGGTGGAGAGCAGGACAGGCAGAAACTGCAGGACTCAGACTTTGTCAGCTTTGCCCCCAAGCTTCTGGAGGATTCAGCTGAGGCTAGGGTCATATAGATTGCACTGGATGTCTGCAGGATACCATTGCTTTGTCTGGCAGTCACTACCTTTTATTGCATCCATACCTCCAGAGTGGGGGCCCTGTTTGACTCAGAGACTTTAAGGTCAGAAGGGACCATCATGATCATCTAGTCTGACCTCCTGCACATTACAGGCCACAGAACCTCGCCCACCCACGGCTGTAACAGACCCCTGACCTCTGGCTGAGTTACTGAACTCCTCAAATCATGGTTTAAAGACTTCAAGTTATAGAGAATCCACCATTTATTCTAGTTTAAACTTGCAAGTGACCTGTGTGCCATGCTGTAAAGGGAGGCAAAAAACCCTCAGGGTTTGGAATATCCCTTGATGGAGAGAGCTTGGATATTGGACAGCTACATGGAGCAGCCTTTTGGCTTCTTGAGTGTTGTTGTAACGCTCTATCCAAGTATGTCTTTGTCCCTTTGTAGGGGCAGGAAAACATGACATACAGCTGCTTGGGAAGCTAGCTCTTTTTTCCTCCCTCCCATGAACATTTTTCAACAAAAGCAATTTTTTTTTGTTTCATCAAAAATTCTTTCAAATTAGCCAGGCTTCCCTTATAAAGAAGAGCCTGACAACTTAAAAGTTGTAGTTTAAAATTATAGTTTTGAGTTGTCAAAAACCTGGACATTTTTAGTTCCAGCACCTATGCTTTTGGGTCCAGAGACCAAACCTCGTAGACTATCAGGACTCCACTGAAGGCCTGGTACTTGGCTCATAGTGTTAGGAAGAATGAGACATGGAGGGGCCCAGAACACTATAATTTAAAGCTGGTTGAAATTTTAACTGATTTTTTAAAAAATACATTTAAAAAGTGCATTTTCATCGAGATCTAACTATTTCAGGTGAAGAGTTTTATTCGGAAAAGGAAAAAAAACAAACCAAAAATTGAAATAAAACAATTATGTTTGGGATTTTTTTTGGGTGGGGAAAAATCAATTTTATGTGAACATTTTTTCAACAAGATTGTTTCGTTATAATTTTTTGTGGCAATAAACATGGGATGTATCACCTGGTTCTAATACAAATAAAGATGTGCTCTGTAATCTGCTACTCCATTCAGATGAGAGAAAAGGCAATCATTTGTGTTCCAGGTTCTTATTTCACATGCTGCTTTTCTTTCCTGGAGACCCTGTCACTTCAGTTATTGTGAGGCTAACAAGAGAGAAATCCCACCAATGGGGCTTGGAATTGAGAACTGTACATGCCTGTCTATGTTATATGGTACTTGGTGTCCTAGCTGCGGGGCTAGGTGCACCTCTGACCCACCCCCCAGGTCTCTGAGTGCATCCTTTCAGATGTCAGGCTGCATGCCTTTATCCCTCCTGGCTGGAATCTGACAATTTCCTCACTCTTAGACTGGGCCCCAGGCTATTGTACCTTGAGTATTAGCCATATTTACCCAGCTGGTCCAACTGGATTAGGTACCTGTGCTTCTTCCCTTCAGAAGTCTGTGACCAGCGGTCAATATAGTGGCCAGACAGACTTCTTAAACCAAAGTATTGTTTAATCTTAATAATAGGAATAAAGCATAACATAGGAGAGGGTTTTTAAAACAAAGTATCTATATGCACATGTACCTTACCCATAGACTTACCTTCCCCCTGAACGGAGCCCAGGAAGGTCTAACTTCTTCAGACCTCCAGCGGGTTTCTGTGGGTATGTTGGTCATAAGAACGGCCATACACGGTCAGATCAAATGTCCATCTATCCCAGTATCCTGTCTTCTGACAGTGGCAAATGCCAAGTGTCAGAAAACAGGTCTTGTTCTAGTCTCCATACAACTGCCTCCCAACTAGACACAGTCCCTCTTTATCTGGCCAGAAGTTCTTTGTCTTCTAAGTTTCCTGGGCTTTTGGCCCTGCTCTCCAAAACCAGTTTGGTGAGTTCAACAATAGATCGGAGGTAGAGCATCAACGGGAATGGCTCTTGCATTGTCCCATAAGTGTTTGCTGTGGGGCGTCTTACCTTAAATAATTGTTTCATCTTCCTGTTTGTTTCCCATCAGTCCTGTGGATTTACCCCAGCACAATCCTACAATACATATTCCAATATTTAACCTAATATCATTGTACAGCAATTCTCCCAGTACCAGGCCAACATACGGTATTCAGCTCCTGTTCCGACATACTTGTATATTTAATTGTTTCTTTTTTTCCCCTTGCAGAGTTTTAATTCAACCTGTCATGAACACAGATCTAACGGAAATATATGGCAGTATATGGAGTTCATTAAAATTTAAATATCTGAGGCGCTTGCTCTCTCTAATATCATGCAACAGACTGCAGGTGAAGAGATAGCGTGTGTATGATAAGTCAAACTTCTTTCAGGCAGCTTGTCTGCTAAGGTGTTTGCTCAAAGGAAAGACTAGCATAAGGATTTGTAGGCTGAACCAAACAGATTGTAAAATCATGAAAAATATACCATTGGGGTGACACCTCGGGTACAGATGGTTATAACAGAATCTGAAAAGGGGTGCAAACACACAGAAGAGCCGAGGTCTTCAGTCCACATGAAATATCTTTACATTAGCCCCTAAGGTCAGCCCAAGAGCTAGGCACCACTAAAAATCTTACTTCAGCTTTGAGTGTTTGCATTCAGTACTTGTAGCGTTTACAGGATCAGATACCTGTACAGTAGATAAGTCATGGCAAATATCGGTTTGTGGCTTTGAGCCCTCCATTGGGATGGTAGATAGCAGAGGCTGTTTGAGTATGGAAAAACATCACTCCATAAACATCACTTCCATAAAGAACCACCATGTTTTTCACTAGTTTTGTTTTAGATTAAGGAGATCAACAAGACCGAACTAATCATTCTAGCCAGAACTCGGAGCCTAATGTGTCCAAGGTCTGTTGGAACCATGAGCTGACCTTAAGCGTGGGATTTTCCAAAGCTCCCTCAGGAATAAGCCATTGAAAGGTTTGGGTGCCTAACTCCCCCAGGCGGCACCCTTCAAAATCCCACCCTAAAAGTCCCTTGAACCAGAACTTTGGACTTTATAAAGCAAGATGGGTTTTGCCCTCAAGTTGCATGTGGGGGACAATTCAGGATTCTTTGGCCTTGTCAGCAGCCCCTGCTTGCAAAGCTGGTGACTGATGGATCCAAAGCAGGTCTGGAGTGCATTAGTTCAGATGTGTGCCTGTCCCAACTTTCACACTGGGAGGGAAAGCCTGAACCATTCCCACACCCTGGCACTCCAGAGACGAGCCCTGCCCTTTCAGAGGGAGCACCCTTTGGAATGATCTAATTCCTGCTGTACAGAGGGGAAGCAGTATCGTGCCCGCCCGACATCCTGAGAAGCGCAAACATCCATCAGGATCTTTCACAAGTTTCAATCAAGATGTTATTTATCACATTTCTGTTTGTGAAATGGGTTACTATAAAAACAATCAAATGTTAAATTCAAGAGGATTTTCAGAAACCTTGATTATAGCTAGGGTGACCAGATGTCCCATTTTTATAGAGACAGTCCCGTTTTTTGGGACTTTTTCTTATATAGGCTCCTATTACCCCTAACCCCCTGTCCCGCTTTTTCACAGTTGCTATCTGGTTACCCTAATTATAGAATGTGATGCATTAAAACCTTAATTCCTTCCTCCCTTCTCCCCCGCATCAGTCCTTGCTTTCTGTCCCAAAATCTTAATCCCACCTCCTTCTTCAAAATCCACCTATTCTTCTCCCTTCCCTTCACTAGCACCCTTGTTCAGGGCCATTCGCCCCTTATTTTAGTTACTGCCATCCTCGAAAGGAGAGGTCACAGCCTTCTAGATACGTTGAAGAGGAAAAAGATGCTCTTGGACACCACTGCTTCTTGGCCAACAGGAAGCAGCCTGGAATACAGCAAATCCCCCCAGCCCAGCCTGCCAAACTGCATCCCTCAAACAAACAGCAGGCCCCCACCTTCATTCCAGGGAGATGAAACCACCTTCACTAATTCTTCTGATTGTTTCTCCCAGCCTGCAAGCTGTACCTCAGTCTAGTCTGGGTCGACTGCAGCCAGCTAGCCCAGTCCAAACCCTGATCTTTGTTAGACCCTGGGTGCGTGGCACAACTGCGCCCACCAGCTCAGGTGAGATGGAGGTATAAAGCTAGGCTGAAAACATCACTGCCAATATGGCCTCGCTGTCTGATTTCCTCCTGTACACACTGAACAGGAAAGAACCCTGGGCAGACCCCGAGGTACCTGACACTCTATTATTTATACTGTAGTAGCCCAAAGAGAACAGGTTCCCATTATGCAAGGTGCTGTACAAACATATAACAAAGACATGGTCCCAGCCCCAGAGAGCTGACAGTCTTAGGGCCTGTCTCCACTAGATGCTTTTGCTGGTCTAATAATATCATTTAGGGATGTAGTTTTTTTTAAGTGACATTACTATGCTGGCAAAAGCCCTCGTGAAGACACAGCGTCAGAGTGCTTTTGCTGGTATAGTTAGTTTTGTTCACAGAGCGAGTATCAGCTATGCTTACGCTAGGAGGATTTGCCAGTATAGCTATACTGGTAGCAACCTTTTCTCCTGTAGAGTAGGCCTTAGTCACCCTCCTCTGTAGGATGTCTCAGACAGAAAGGACTGGACCCACTCGGTCTGCAGCAAGGTCAGTAATAGCCAGTGGTACCCGGGCAGTTACATCTAAAGGAATCAGCCTGGATACTAGTGGGGAGTTGATTTTCAAAAACACAATGGTCAGTCAGCTCCCCAGATCCCACTGAACTTCCAGAGTGATGCAAACTTGGCCAAAGCGAGTTAACCTAAAATCGAAATGACCACTTGTGGAATTGTCATTTCCTCAAACCCCTCCCCACCCCCACAAATGCAGCTACAGTCCCAGCTACAGTCTGCCATGGTCAGTAGGGGTGAGGAGCAGTTTACTCTGCAAGTAGCTTCATTAAAACCAATGAAGCGATTGGAGGAGTAAAAATATGGTGCAGCATGAGGGTGTAAGAATGAAGCCCAAAGAAAATCAGACCCACAGAAACCTTTTGTAATGTCATAACCAAAAGAATTCCTGCCTTGTGGTATCAATCCGGTGCGCTCTCAAGACCAGAAGGGAAGAAGGGGCCAAGTCAGATCTCCAAATGTTGCTAGGAATACCTACTCCCTCTATGGCAGAGTACAATATCTAGAACCGTATCTCCTTTCTTATACATTTCCTCATTCTCCATAGCATCTGTAACTATAGAAACAATTTCAGAGACCTGCTGGAGATTGGCTAATGGTGGAAGCTGCCCTACTGATGACCTTTACCATCGTTTTATCGATCCTGGAGACAGCCACTGCATTACAGAGCAGCTCAGTTGCCTGTGGACTGTATGGTCAGTTTGAAAAGCTGACAGTGGCAACACTATAAGTTATTAGAGGAATGTCAAGAGTTTTAACATAGCTATTCTAGGAATAGAAACATACTTTTAAATGCATACCAAGGACCTTTCCACTTCCAGATTGTGAGACACGGATGCTTTTTTCATTTCACCTTTAAGAAACAAATGATATCAGAAAATAGGCTAATTTTAGTTTAGAACGATGACACAGTAAGAAGACCTTCCTCCTTGAGATTTCAGAACAGCTGATTTCAGACTGAATGTGAACCCATTAAATAGGGCACTGTAATATTAATGCACCAAATTTTCTTGGCTCAGAACACTGATTAAATATGTATATAAATGTCTACAGGTTCCTTCATCAGTCGGCTTCTGGGAACTTGCTTCATGCCTATTCAGTATCTGGACTCTCTCTCTCTCTCTCTCTCTCTCTGTTTGCAAGTTGTGTTTTCCTGCCCAAATGCAGCCTCTGTTCTCTGGTCATTAAAAGAAAATGCAAGAAGCTTAATTCACTTTAATCACAGTAACTTGCTTTCTGTATGTAAAAGGCTGTGAGGAAAGCTGCCCAGATGAAATGAATGCACTCACTGGAGGTGCCTCCTTCAGAAGTAAAGAGATCATGTGATCTTGCCTGCCTACTAGCATCCCAGCCATGGCGCTGTGTGTGTGTGATCTCCCTTCCTGTGAGCGTGTGGGAGGTCAGCTATCCTCAGGGCCATGTGAAGGGAGGGAGTTTAAATGGTTTTACTGGAGCCAGACCCATAAAGGACCCCTTTTTTTTTACTTCTCGCTCTTTTCTTCCATCATGAGGCCATAGTCTTCTCTGTAACTGAGCCCTTCCCTTGATCTCAATTGACCTTATCTGCACTCCTGAGCTCTGGCTCATTAGTTTCACCTGGTATAGCTGAGTTTCACAGCAATATTATGGCCTTTCATGTGATTTCTCTGAGTCTCAGAGAGATATTAGTTAGATCGTTCACCCACCACCACAGTCATGCCAAACCTTGTAATTAATTTGCGAAGAGGTTGGTGGGTGAATTCTTATGGTCAGCCGTGATTTCCACCAGGAATATCTACAAACACAAGAGTGGTGCTCTAAAGTACAAACTGCAAGAGGCCAGTGGAAAAGAAGATCAGAAAAGTGAAAACAGTCAAAGTTTCTTGAAACATGCAAAGTTTGCCCTTGTTCCTGGTGAACAATCTGTGGATGGTTCTGTTACTCACAAGCCTTCCTTACCTAGTGAGGATATTGATTTTGGTTTGTCAGGCTTGTCGGTTGCCAGACTCTGATTCCAAGTATAGAAAATTGCCCATTGGTTGCTTGTGTGATTGTTTTATATATGGACACTGCATTATTAATTTAGAACAAGGCTTTTTGCTTAGTGAACGCAAAGGAAGGCAAGTATGGACATTGCAGTTCTTTGTCAAAGTTCCTAATGGGGACTTAGGCCAGCGATCTTGGTTGATGTACAGTTTGACTCTTGCTTCCTTGTTCTGGTTTAGCTTGTTTGCTTTTCCAGCCAAATTCCCCTTGCATGAGTTAGTCTGCCAACATCAATGTTTGAAGGAACACATGGAGACAATCACTTGAGGGATGGAACATGCAGAATGATCAGAACATGATTGCACAATTGACAATGGTGTGCACACCAGCCATTGGACATTGAAGGATATGTGGCGCAGTATTTTTGTGTTGTCTCTTGGTATTTTTTTGTACTTAGGTGAGAGGTGTTTAGCTTTGAGAGGTCAGACAAGCAATTAGCCCTCAAAATGGTAATATTTTGGGTTTACTTAAACTACCTGCAATTTAGAATAAGGTGTTGAGAGATTAAATGGAAGCTATTAAGGCCAGTTCCACAAAAGCGATGATCTTATCAAACCAAAGTCAAAATGAATTTATCAGTAGCATCACAAGACGTAGTACAGCAGATTATTTTGATAAGGTTAGAAAAGCTAAATACTTCTCTATGTTTGATTGCACTCCAGACCTCTCCCAAACAGAACAAATGTCTTGAGTGTTAAGGTTTCAAAGACAGAGTGAAGGTTGTTGAGAGATTTGTAGAATCCATTGATATCCACACCAAACCAGGGAAGGATATTATGGAGGTTATTTTAGAGAAGCTGAAAAAAGTTTATTTATGGCTGATTGCAGGGGACAAAGCTATGACAAGGGAGCGAACATGGATGCAGCATAAATAGATGTTCAAAATTAAATTCTGCATGTAAATCAGTACTTGTCTGTAGTGAGGCAGTGTGCATAGGCAGCAAGTTATATGGACCCGTGCTGCCCGTGCTCCACCAATATTTAGGAATGTGGGCCCAGCTCCACCAATGTTTGGGCTTACCACGCTCTGGGGGGGCCCCGTGCTTCAGGGGGATGTGGGGTCCAGGGTGGCCTGAGGGGTTAGCGGGGGGCCTGGCGCCGGCAGCAGTGAGTGACCTGGCCCCAGCCCACCCCACTCCCACCTGCTGTGCCGGCTCCCGACTCCCTGCCCAGGGGAGGGGGCGGAAGCTGGAAAAAGGTGGGGCAGGGGCTTGGGGGAAGGGGTGGAATGGGGACATGAAGGGGGTGGAACAGGGGCAGGCTGGGTCTGGGTCGCTCACTGCTGCCGGCACCAGGTCCCCTGCTAGCCCCCCAGGCCACCCTGGACCCCGCGTCCCCCTGAAGTGTGGGGCTCCCCAAAGCACAGGCCCTGGGGTGGTTACCCCGGTCCATCCTATGGACAGGATGGCTCTGCTTGGACCCATTCTGGGCACCACCAAAAATTATACACACCTGGTGCCCATGGCAGTGTGGCCTCCCTCTGAGCCAGAAGGATAGGAACCACCCTCTGTGCCCAAGTGGGCGGAGCTAAGCCTGACTTGCCCCTCCCACTGGAAGTGGGTAACAGGAAGTATAAAGTGTGGGGCCTCCAGCTCAGTTGGTGTGGAGACACCGAGGGAGGCAGACGGATTCTGCTTGCTCTTGACCGCTGACTCTGCTGCCGAGCCCAGCGGCACCCTGCTTGCCGGGGAATTTGCATCCGCTGCAGACCTGCTGGGACTGCGGCTGGCCACCTGCCCAGAAGAGATGGAGGATGTCCTGTTGATCCAGGTACACCCTGAGGGGCAGGGAGGAAGAGGCCCAGGGACAGCTGACCTCAGCTGGGCTGTAGCTCTGCCTCAGGCATGGTTGGTTTGTTGCGGCTGGAATCCCTGCTGACCCAGTGGCAGACCACTCTGCCATTGATAGGGCCCTGGGTCGGGGTCTGCCACCCCAACCCTGGGTTTGCTTGGTCCCAACATCAAGGGCCCAGAGCTAAGTGATTACTAGGTTTGCTCTGGCTCCTGCCAAAGGGATCCCAGGCCACAGGCTATGGTGTTTGCCAACTCCCTGCTTACGGAGCCCAGGAGCTATATATATATATGACTGTTGGCTGTTCAGCCCCTGCTAAAGGGCCAGGGCATTCAGACTCCTGGGAGAACCTGTTTCCTTTCAGAGTTTTCATTTCTTGTTTTGGCTGAGGTGGGGTATACTATCTTGTCAAAAACTATTGTTGTGAGCAAAAAATTGCAGAATCCAGATCTTGACATTCAAATGGCTCATGGTTTACTTGACAGCCTTCAAGATGCTTTATTGGAATTATGGTCTTCTGGGTTCATTGCATGGAAGGAAGCTGCAACTTCACAAGCTGCAATGTTAGGGATATCTGTGCAGTTCAAAAGAGAAACGATCTCAAGGGAAAGTAATTACAAGCTAACTTGGAGAGGATGAAAGGCCATCAGATCCCGCCGAAATTTTTGAATGTGAGGTTTTCAACCCTGTCTTAGACACAATTGGACGAAAGGATGCATAAGAACAATGGAGTTGGAGAAAACTTTGCTTTTTTTGATGGGTATGAAGCTGAAAAATCAGCTGGAGGTCAGCAGCAATGACCTAAAGAGGCATACTCAAAACTTAGCAAGCAGCTACCCTGAGGACTTAAACTCAGTTTTGAGAATGAGAGAGCTCTTTGCCAATTTTTGCAAGTCAATCTTTAAGGATGACTTAGAAATGAAGCGTCCTTTTGCCTGCTCTATTGATTATGTGTTAATTATGTTGATTACTTACAAATTCCCAGGTAACTCTCTGAGGTTTGGTAGGTTCTTGTCTCAAGACCAGGCTCCGTATTATTAGAATTGCTGTTCAGTTGGGAACCCCAATGTGCACGGTTGCAACACTCACACTTAGGAAAACCTTCTGAATTTGCAATAGTTTTATTAACACAATTAGTAAAGTCACAAACACTCCAACCCAGCAAGATAATACAGAATGTGCACCTGGGCATCCCTACATGCCCACCATCTCTTGCAAGAGAACCCAAAGTGTTAGCATCCTCATTGTCAGACTCACCATCACCACTGGTCATCATCCTGGTGTCTCCCAAGAGTTACATCTCCCAAGTCACCTAGGCCAGGATACAGCTTTTACTATATGTTACGCTGATGCCACTATGCCTAATGCATGTTCAGTAGGGGTTTCTCCCCTCTTCCTTATTTGTATTTCCTCACCCTACTAATGTGGGGCTGCCCTTCTCCCACGGGTTATTAGGCCATTTGCCTCAAGCTGATTAGCATATACATCACTAGTTACCATGGCACTCTTGTGGTCAGACAGCTGTGGATGTTCCTAACCTAAAATATCCCAAGCTGGTATAAATTAGCATCTTGTGGTTACCTGGCAGCAGTTTAGTCATTCCAGCTTTCTATCATGTGATCTTATGATCTAGGGTTACTCCTGATTAGCTGCTTATGCCAAGGATTTTGGGCCTTATGCCTTGTTTAGCTAAGCTATCGTCTTCCGCCTTATAGGCTCATTACATTACTGCCTTACCTTATACCGATGCCTTATCTAGCAAATACCTATAGGCTACACACCCATTGATCTCCTTAGCTACATTAACAAAAGGTCTTTAGATGAGAGTTTCCTTAACACAGAAACAGCACTGTGTATTTTTTTGCTGCCTTTCTGTAACCATGGCTGCTAATGAAAGGAGTTTCAGCAAGCTAAAATTAATCAAGACCTATCTAAGAACATCCATGGGGCAGGAAAGGTTAAGTGATCTGCCAGTTATTTCTAGAGAACGTGGAAGCAAGGCAGATAGACTGGGATGAGCTAATTAATGAGATGTGTTCAGAGAAGGTGAGGAAGTTCCTTTTGTAAAAGTATTTAGTGGTGATTGTGGGGTTTTTGTCGTGGGAGAGGAAGGGGGCCTTGTATTGGAGTCTTTGAACCAGGTCTGGAACACCTTTGTTTATCAGAGCAGGATCAAACCAAGTATGTGAGCAAGAGAGCTTCTGCAAAAGGTCTTAAGAGCCTTACAATGCCACCTGTTGCACATGAAGGGAAGAAATCTTCTGCAGGACAGATGTCATTCTAAGTCACTGGAATACTGAGAGTTGGCATTTCAGCAACGTCTCCATTTAGCAAGGTACCTAAGCGCACACCTGACTTTAAGCACAGCAATAGCCCCTGTGAAATCAATGGGTCTGAGCCAAACTCCCTTTGAAGTCAATGGAAAGACTCCCATGGACTTCGATGGGCTTTGTATCAGGCCCGTAGTGCTCATGTGCTTAAAGTTGAGCACATGCTGAAGTATCTTGCTGAATGAGAGCCCAGCTGAGACGTGACTTGGAATTCAAAACTCTCATGTGGCGATGGATACGTGCACATCATATTTTATTAGTAAAAGTTTTTTTAACAAGTCCCTCAATTTTTGTGAGGCCACTAGACCATTATCGGAGTTAAAGCAATTGCAAAGTGGCACCACGGACTCATTTTCTGTCTGGCTGTAATCCCAGTAGTTGCTGGAGGATGCAGCGCTCGGCAAAATAGGGTTTTGTGGCTGGGGTTGTGTGGTGGGCAGGGATTGTGTGGGGGAGGGTTTGTATTTAAAATAAATTGAAGGCCCCAATTCAGCAAAGCACTTATGCACACGCTTCATGGGGTAGCTGGCCCCTTTAAGGGGAATCAGGGCCCAGTCTACCCCAGATGGTCTTCTTTAAGAGGAACCAGCCCATCTTGGCCCACTGGTAAGTAGGGTTGCCACTTCTGAGGTATAAAGACCCAGGACACCTGGGATGCTCCTGAGCTCATAAAACTGGCCAGCTGGCAGCATGTACTGAGCACCCTTAATAATTTCTCAGGAAAGCTAACTCCAAAAAAGGGATGATTCTGGCAAAACCTGGCAGCTCTACCTGTATGAAATTAATTGCCTAGGTGGCTGGTTGGCAGTTAATTGACTGATAAGCTCCCAGACCTGATAAAAAGTTTTCTGAAGGGACCACCTAGTCTGACCTCCGGCATAATGCAGGCCAGAGGATTTCACCCAGCAATCCCTGCATGAAGCCCATATCTTGTGGTTGAGCTAGACCATATCTTTCAGAAAGCCATCCAGTCTTGATTTCTGACTGAGGAAGAACCCACCACATCCTTAGGAAAGTTATTCCAGTAGTTAATTTCCCTCACTGTTAAACATTTTGCCTTATTTCTTGCCTGGATTTTTTTTTTTTTTGGCTTCAGCTTCCAGCCATTGGAACTAATTATGCCTATGGCTAGTAAAATTAAAAAGCCCTCTGCTATCAGATCTTCAGATAGTTCAGACTAGAGATTCTCTCCAGATGTTTACTTCCGCCACATCTGGATTGGAGAAGCCTTTCAAAGGTTTGCACTGCAGGCTCTTTTTAGAATTCAAGTGAACATCCTCCGTAGTTGCTTCAAAGCAGCTGAAAATGCAGCCGCATGTGCTCTTGCCAGCGTCCCCCCATGTTTTGGGGTGAAACGATATGGAAATTAGGGTTAGAGGAGTCCACCTAATTGCCAGGACGACTGAAAATAGATGTTAAAAATAATCTGAGCATGCCTTTTACAGACGCTGCTACCACCTGGGGATAGCT
This sequence comes from Lepidochelys olivacea, assembly GCF_965140295.1. Lineage (NCBI taxonomy): Eukaryota > Metazoa > Chordata > Testudines > Cheloniidae > Lepidochelys > Lepidochelys olivacea. The sequence continues at coordinate 128,121,604 of NC_140415.1, forward strand.
GCTGGGTGCTAGACCCGGCCTTTAATTGGATTCTGTCATTTCCTATTTTTGTTTAATTTAGAGTAAGTTTCCAGTTGGTTTTTGGGCTGCAGTGTTTATAGGTGCATTTAAGATTGTGTGTTGTGCTCCAGGAAATGATGCAATGAAGGTGTGGTTCCTGGTGTATTTTATTTATTCCCAACCTGGATTGTTGTCCTGGGTGTTTTTGTACGTGTACAGCAAGTGCCTCACTGCCAGCATAAAAACTGTACAATGCAAGATGCATTAAAAAAAACCACGCTGAGTTAGCAAAGGGAAAAAGCAACCCAAGACACTTGCTAAGTCCTTGACATACAGAATTAGATTCTTATTTACACTCGGGGCCCTTTACAGCTCTGGCAGGGTGTACAGAATCTCTTCAAGTGGCTGTTATATGCATTTAAATGAGAATCAGGCTCATTCTATGAAGCCCTTACACAGCATAACATTATGTGCCTGCAAAATAGAATTGCTCCAGGAGAACCCTTTTACACAATGTGTATGTGTGTGAGTGATGGGCCAGATCCTCAGCCCCTGCAAACTGATGTAGCGCCTAGCAATTTACATCAGCGGAGAACCTGGCCCATTCTAACTTAGTTGCCCTGGGAGACAGTGTGGCCTAGTGGATAACACACTAAACAGGGACTCAGGTGAGCTGAGTTCTAATCTAGGACTGCTACTGGGTGACCTTGGGAAAGTCATTTCCTGACTCTGCCTCAGCTTCTCTAACTGTAAAATGGGGATGAAAACACTGAGCTGCACTGATGAAAAACACTTTGTAAGATGTAGGAATTATGATGTGTCTAGGTGTTTATATGAACCACTTCATCATAACAGCTGAGCACTCCCCCTCAGTATTTGATAATACAATTAGCTCTCGCTTTCTACCTTCCCAGCCTGTAGGCAAAGCAGCGTTATTAGTTTCGAGGTTCTGTTTGTTGTTGGCTTGTTTGTGGTTGTGTGAGTGGGCAGGTTGTGCATATAAGTGAGAACACGAGTGGGTGGGTTGTGTCTTTGAGTGTGCTCTCAGGAGGAAATGACCGAGGGACAATTGAGTGTAAGATTAGTCCCGATATTGTAGGAGTTACTTCAGACTCATCTGAAATCTCTCAAACGCTGATTTAACCCTGTGCATGAAGCGTGCTCCACAGTCTAGCATAAGAGAACAACAGAAACTCTTGATAGCTCAGCCTACACTTGGCCTTTCTTACGCCTGGTCTACACTAAAGAATTAGGTCGACCAAGCTACGTTGCTCAGAGGTGCAGAAAATCCACAGCCTGTTGAATAGGAATATGAAGGTATCAGCTACATAAATTTAGCAGAAAGTCAGGGGACCTGGACCAATCCAATTCTAACTAATCACATGAACTTACTTTGTGCCTGATGCCCCAGCACAGTGGTCCTGTTTTCCGTATGCACCCCTCCATTTCCCCAGCTGTGCACTGAGTGGAGGTGGCAGGGGGGCAGCCTAGGAGCTGCTATACTGACTGGATGAGTTCCCAGCAGTAAGAGGGTCCTTCCAGGGCCAGCTCTTCCAGCTTCTGGGCTGCTTTGCAGGAGCACAGTGGCACAAAGCATCCTCAAAGCAGCGACAGATTTGTCCTTCCATCCACCTGGCCATTATGGCAGTGCACTCTTTGTGGGGCCCAGGGGCTCCAAACAGCCCTGGAGTATGTCTCCACTGTGGGGAAAAAAGGTGTGTTCTCAATCCACGTTAGCTAACTCGGGTTAACCTACCAGTGAAGACCTGGCAACTCTGTCGAGCTGGGGTTAGCCCAATCCCAGGCTGTACTCCCGGTTAAAAAGAGAGCTCCCATGTCTTTCCTGTGATTGTAACCCCAGGGACCTAATCTGAGCTAAGGACACCCCTTTAGTTTGCAGTGAAGACCTGCCCTAGCTGCAGAGGCAGCAGTCGATTCAGCACGGGAAAGAACTGTGTCTCGCTTTATTCTAATACACACAGACGTGGGAGCTTGCGCCCACTGGGCAAGCAGGGCCGGAACTTGTGAGCTAGCGTCTCACTGGAGTCAGCAGGGCTGAGCGTGCTAGCGGCTCGGGGAGGAGGGGAGGAAGGAAAGTCTGGGAATCCCTGCTCTGCAGTTGGCAATCCAAGTGCTGGGCTAGAAGAATGAAGGATGTTAACGTTCCTGAGGCAGGAATACAGTGCAAGGCTGGGATTGAGTGGTCCAAAACAAATCAGAAGACTTGCCCTTTTGCGTGTCTCTTCCTTAGAGATCATTCCTGGCACCATTCACAGCAAATTGTGTGTTAATTAAAAGGCAGGAGATGAGTGTGTGTGTGTGTGTGTGTGTGCACGTGGAGGAAGCACAGTCTAGTGAGGCAAAGCACGGTTCTGGGAGACCAGGCCCTGAGTCCCCAGGTCTGCCTGTGGCTCACAATGGGGAATTCCTCTCTGGGTTCCCCCCACACCACTGCACACTGAGCCTTGTGCGGTCCTGCTGTGTAGACACAAACAGGACTGAGGAAGGGGCAGTGCTGCAGGGAGTGTCACTCCTAAGGCATCCCCCAAAGCCACGCACATGAGGGGATGGCTGGTGCAAACCAAAGAGGCCCAGGGAGGGGTGGTGGATGTGCTGCCACACAGACCCACTGGTCATTCACCCCCTCGCAGCAAGGGCCTCTGTGGGCCGGGGCCGGGGCCCCGGCATCACTCCGCAGCCCACTCTCCGGCTGTGTGCCAGGGCTGTTTTCAACAAAGTAGTGGTTTGATGAAAAAACAGCCATGCAGACCATTGCAGGCAACTCATCGCTGGAGATAACAGAGAAAAAGAGCTGCAAGGCGCTACACGTGTAGGCTAGACAGTAGCTAACAATCTGGATCTGTATAGCGGTGGGGTTAATTCCCATCTCCTGGGGAAATGCCACATCTCTAGGGGTCTGTGCAACATTCTCCAGCAGAGCCCGGAAATCGAAGCCTATAGCTTGCTGAGGTGCAAACGGGTTTCCCTTTTCCAGGGAGGGGCACATTGGTCCCACACGGAACTCTTACAAGCAAAGAAGAGCAGGAAAGCGACACATCAGAGATGGCAAATTATTTGTATGCAAAATGCTGGAATTAATCCAACCTGAAGGCTGAGTAAACAACCACTTTCCAGGGGGAGTGGGATGCCTCCATGCTTAAAGTTAGGTGCTTAAGTACCTTGCTCAGGACCTGTGTAAAAGTACCTTGTCCCCTACGCTTCTCTTATCACTACAGTCTCTGTCCCGCCACATGCAAACACCCTCACCTCTTCTCAAGCACTGCATTGCTCTCAGTCACGATGCAGTGTCTCCAGTGAGCAGTGCTGCCCCTGTAGGAACTAGGTACAGGACTGTGTAGCTAAGTGGCTAGCGAGGGCTGAGCTTGAGAAATGCTTGCCCTGCTCCCCCATGGCTCTCAGCAAATCACTTCAGCTATGTGCTTAGTCCCTGCTGGCAGGGTGCCTGACTTCACCCTGTTGGATGCCCTACGGCAGACGGTCTTCTTCCTCCACAGCCGCTGCATCCCGCCCGACGAGCCCCGGCTGAAAAGCCATGCTGAAAACAATGCTGCCCTGTGTCAAACACAGATTGTCCCTGTATCCTGGCTGCAAGAGAGCATGTCAGGGTCAGCGCGTGGCGGTTTGTTTGATTGTTAACAAGTTGGAGGGTCCTTTGCAGTGCCAGCATCGAGGTTTGCAGCCTGGGCTGGAAAACCCATTAGCTGAAAGACATCCCTGTTAAAAGCCACGGGTCTCTACAGCTCAAAGCAGGGCAGACAGACCTTTTAGCCGTAAATAGCCATTACACTGTAGGATGTTCACCGGGTGGGCACAAGATTTGCTCCCACTGCTGTGAAAACTGAGAGCCATCCCCTCCCTCTGCATGCATGCTCAGGAACCCTCCAGACCACTCCCAAGGGTGGAAATCAGACAAATTCCTTGAGAACCAAACATGGTGGAACAGTGGCTATGAGCCAGATACTAGCAATTGCTTAGACAGAAGAAGAGTAAAGTGTGTATTGCACATCGAGAATCATGGAGTAAATATTGGCTGAGTGTGTACTACACATTGTACAATTGTTGGCCCACAGAAGGATAATAGCCTACTACTCCTACCAAAAAACTGAAGTTGTTCTTTTAGCTTAAGTAGTGTCAATTGAAGGCTAGAGGTTCAAACCCAGCTGCTGACCTATGACGGAGATCAACAGACAAGCAGATTTAAAATCCCTCTCTGCCCTTTATGGGACAACTCGAGTTCAGAGAAGACTGTCTCTGTGGCAGGTCAGGTAAGACGGCTGCTCATGGGAAGAGGCTCAGCTTTCAGACTCATGTTCTGTTTCAATCTCTACAAACAGAAAAACACATGGGCACCAGAGAGAGATTTAACGGTGGATGACACAGGAGGGAGTGGAGGATGCTGGAGTAGGAGCAGGTGCCTGGGTGCTCCTAGAGGATCAGGAAAGCAAGATGTATCCCACTTATTCCAACTGATCGCCAGTTCAAATGTATGGGGCTGTCACAGGGCGCCTCCATCACTAACCAGTGAACTTCACTGCCTGGCCAGTTCAGATGGCTTCAGTCAAACATACACTGGGTGTTTATTTCCCTCTCATCTAGTAATACTTGTGCGTCACAGGCTTATTACAGCCAGGACAGGATTCCCAGCAGACCCCACTCCCCAGGCTCACCCTTTGAGCTTCCTTCTGAGGTCCCCTTACTTCCCATTTTCTCTTGGCTGGAGGTCCCTCTGCAGCACTCTCCCTTTGTTTTCTCTCTTCAGGGCCCCTCACAAACTTCACACAGTCTTTCTGATGAGGTGTGCCACCGCCCTCCATTTGGTGTATACACTGAACAGCCCCCAGTCCCAATAGTCCTTAATGTCCCCCAAATAAAGCCCATTTCTGCAACCCGAAGGGGTCTCACTTATCTCTGGCTCTTCGGCCCCCATACACAACTCTTCTCCTGCTTCAGGCTGTTCTTCACAAGGCCACCACTCCTAGCCATTTCGGCCTGGAGCTCCTGGCTCAGACCTGTTTCTCGTTCCAGCATCTCCCCTGCTCTGAGCCAGAGGGCTGTATATAAGCTGCCCTCATCCAGAGGCACCTCCTGATTGGCTGGAAGAGAGGGGCGCCTTGCCCCATCCTACACTACAGGGCTCCCCATACCAGGCCCTTAAAGGGACAGTATCCTAGGACTTTTCCCCCCACCAACTACTAACTCCCCACGACTGCTTCTGCTCTTCTGCTACACGCCCAGGACCCTGCACTTATCCTTATTGAACCTCATCAGATTTCTTTTGGCCCAATCCTCCAATTTGTCTAGGTCCTTCTGTATCCTATCCCTCCCCTCCAGCATATCTACCACTCCTCCCAATTTAGTATCATCCGCAAATTTGCTGAGGGTGCAATCCACACCATCCTCCAGATCATTTATGAAGATATTGAACAAAACCGGCCCCAGGACCGACCCTTGGGGCACTCCACTTGATACCGGCTGCCAACTAGACATGGAGCCATTGATCACTACCCGTTGAGCCCGACAATCTAGCCAGCTTTCTACCCACCTTATAGTGCATTCATCCAGCCCATACTTCCTTAACTTGCTGACAAGAATACTGTGGGAGACCGTGTCAAAAGCTTTGCTAAAGTCAAGAAACAATACATCCACTGCTTTCCCTTCATCCACAGAACCAGTAATCTCATCATAAAAGGCGATTAGATTAGTCAGGCATGACCTTCCCTTGGTGAATCCATGCTGGCTGTTCCTGATCACTTTCCTCTCATGCAAGTGCTTCAGGATTGATTCTTTGAGGACCTGCTCCATGATTTTTCCAGGGACTGAGGTGAGGCTGACTGGCCTGTAGTTCCCAGGATCCTCCTTCTTCCCTTTTTTAAAGATTGGCACTACATTAGCCTTTTTCCAGTCATCCAGGACTTCCCCGGTTCGCCACGAGTTTTCAAAGATAATGGCCAATGGCTCTGCAATCACAGCCGCCAATTCCTTCAGCACTCTCGGATGCAACTCGTCAGGCCCCATGAACTTGTGCACGTCCAGCTTTTCTAAATAGTCCCTAACCACCTCTATCTCCACAGAGGGCTGGCCATCTATTCCCCATTTTGTGATGCCCAGCGCAGCAGTCTGGGAGCTGACCTTGTTAGTGAAGACAGAGGCAAAAAAAGCATTGAGTACATTAGCTTTTTCCACATCCTCTGTCACTAGGTTGCCTCCCTCATTCAGTAAGGGGCCCACACTTTCCTTCGCTTTCTTCTTGTTGCCAACATACCTGAAGAAACCCTTCTTGTTACTCTTGACATCTCTGGTTAGCTGCAGCTCCAGGTGCGATTTGGCCCTCCTGATATGATTCCTACATGCCCGAGCAATATTTTTATACTCTTCCCTGGTATATGTCTAACCTTCCACTTCTTGTAAGCTTCTTTTTTATGTTTAAGATCCGCTAGGATTTCACCATTAAGCCAAGCTGGTCGCCTGCCATATTTACTATTCTTTCGACTCGTTGGGATGGTTTGTCCCTGTAACCTCAACAGGGATTCCTTGAAATACAGCCAGCTCTCCTGGACTCCTTTCCCCTTCAAGTTAGTCCCCCAGGGGATCCTGGCCATCCGTTCCCTGAGGGAGTCGAAGTCTGCTTTTCAGAAGTCCAGGGTCCGTATCCTGCTGCTTACCTTTCTTCCCTGCGTCAGGATCCTGAACTCAACCAACTCATGGTCACTGCCTCCCAAATTCCCGTCCACTTTTGCTTCCCCCACTAATTCTACCCGGTTTGTGAGCAGCAGGTCAAGAAAAGCGCCCCCCCTAGTTGGCTCCTCTAGCACTTGCACCAGGAAATTGTCCCCTACGCTTTCCAAAAACTTCCTGGATTGTCTATGCACCGCTGTATTGCTCTCCCAGCAGATATCAGGAAAATTAAAGTCACCCATGAGAATCAGGGCATGCGATCTAGTAGCTTCCGTGAGCTGCCGGAAGAAAGCCTCATCTACCTCATCCCCCTGGTCCGGTGGTCTATAGCAGACTCCCACCACTACATCACTCTTGTTGCACACACTTCTAAACTTAATCCAGAGACACTCAGGTTTTTCTACAGTTTCGTACCGGAGCTCTGAGCAGTCATACTGCTCCCTTACATACAGTGCTACTCCCCCACCTTTTCTGCCCTGCCTGTCCTTCCTGAACAGTTTATAACCATCCATGACAGTACTCCAGTCATGTGAGTTATCCCACCAAGTCTCTGTTATTCCAATCACGTCATAGTTCCTTGACATCACCAAGACCTCCAGTTCTCCCTGCTTGTTTCCAAGGCTTTGTGCATTTGTATATAAGCACTTGAGATAACCTGTTGATCGCACTGATTCATTTTAATGTTGAAACATCCCTTGAGAAATAGGCAGAGGCCCTCCAGGTCACCCCGAGTGGGTGGGGGACTGGTCCCAGCACCTGGCGGTCTGCTGGCTGCCACAGGGTCATATGACAAGGGGCCGCCTGAAGACAGGATGAAGCAGAGAGGAAACAGATGCATCATGGATAGAAAACATTCTTTTGTATTTGCTTCTCTGCCATACTGCACTGTGGTCCTGATTCAGCTAGGCACCTAAGCACAGCGGAAGTCCATCCCCGTTCAGGACAGCATTTAAGCATGTGCTTAAGTCACATTAACTTAAAATATAAGGTCAGGCTTAAGTATTTTGCTGAATACTGATGGATTTAAGAATATGCTTAAATTTAAGCACATGCTTAAACGCTTTTCAGAATCTGGGCTTATGTCCTCAAAAAGAGGAGTATTATGGATATTAACATATATTCTCCCTCTTCTGTGTATTGCTAACACCAAAAGGGAGAAGGGAATGATTCATTTTAAAATGATAGGAAATAGAGATGATCCTATTCCCGGTTGTATTTGAAAGGCATGTCAGCTGACGCGATTGATTAACATTGGAACTGTTCAAAATATACTGGGAAGGTTTCTTCTAGTGATGTATTTATTATTTTCACGCTGCCTCACTCAAGCTGTTGAATTTTAAAGTGAAGTATATATTTGTTGTCTGCAAAGTTAAAAAAGGAAAGTCATTCTGTTTGGGGGTAGTGTGATAGGTACTGGGGAGAAATATGTCCAGTACTTTTAAAATCAGTGAACAAATGAAAAAGAAATAGATAGCAAAGCATTAAGGTGTATGCCTTCTTAAAGGGACCTAATAAGAAGGAATGGGACATTTGAAAGCAGTGCTGTGTTCCTCTATATAATGCTTAGCTATACTGGGAAGTGACAAGATGTGGATTCATGAAAAGAGAGGCTGCGGTTTTTAAAAGCAGTTTTTAAATGAAAGGAACTGACACACACAACTTCAGTTTAAATCATTGGATTTGTGCAATTCAGCACATTGTTACAAGATGTGCCCATTACTTTGGGGTACGCTCATTTATTAGGGTTACTTTTCTGGGGGGGGTTCTGTAATTCTATCAATGTACTGCTTGTGTCACTTGTGTTTCCATACAGAGCTCTACTTCTCACTTCTGCAAGTCCCCTCCCAATGGAGCTATCCTGCAGGACCTCGGTTCCCCAGGGCTGGGTTCCTCCAGCCCCAGAACCAGATGAACACACGTTAACAGAGCAAGTCAGAGTGGACCAGGTCAATCAGCACTTTCAAGCTGACCCCCTTATATGTCCCTAGATTCAGTGGGCTGAGTCAAGCAGCACTTTCAGGCTGCCACCCTTCTGTGCCACGGGCACCGCACCGGAATAGAGGGCTCCTGAGCAGGCGGGGCCGAGCGGCACCTCCAGGCTGCCACCCTCGTATGTCCCAGGTTCAGTGCGTCCCTATTCCCCCTTTCACCTCACAATTGTACGGGCAGTGCTGGATAAGCAAACCCCACCGGATTTTTGGGCGCTGCAGGGATCTTTAGCTTAGGTAAGAGAAGCATTGCTGCAGAGTAAATGGGGAAGCTAAAAACACAAAAGAGTAAAGTTCAGAGAGAGAGGGAGGGAAGCAACCAGCTTAACCATAAAAGTTATTTATTGAATAATAGCGATAACCACACAAGGAGAGCCTAAACCAACATAACCGTTACATTATTAAAGGTTACAAAAGTCACATATAGAAAACTATACCTGATCAAACAAGTCAGGGTAAGAAAGTTATAGCTGGGGTAGAAAAGAAAACAGAGAGAGAAAGAGAGAGGGATCTCATCACTTCCATGAAGCTTGAACTGGTCAGGGTTCCCAAGTGATGGTGGTAGCTCAGGATCCTGAGTGCTGGAGGCAGGCAGAGCCCCCAGCATGATCAGAGAGGAGAAAATGAAATCCCAGTGGAGTTTAGGTCCATGCATCAGAACACACTTGAACGTGGCTATGGTTTCTTGTAGGGAAACAACAATGGTTCAAGGGGGAACACTAGATTTGTTTATGGGTAAACTGATGACTCAAGGGTTTTCTTTAGAATCATAGAATATCAGGGTTGGAAGGGACCTCAGGAGGTCATCTAGTCCAACCCCCTGCTCAAAGCAGGAACAATCCCCAACTAAATCATCCCAGCCAGGGCTTTGTCAAGCCTGACCTTAAAAACGTCTAAGGAAGGAGATTCTACCACCTTCCTAGGTAACGCATTCCAGTGTTTCACTACCCTCCTAGTGAAAAAGTTTTTCCTAATATCCAGGTGTGCAGGCATAGGTTCATTAACATCTGGAGCAGAGATCCCCCAGTATGCAGTGCTTCCCTCCTTTTCTGGTCCCAGAGTTCAGTGCGGTTCTTGCCTTGGAATTTCTGTTCTCCATTCTGTATGCTAATGGAGATGCCTCCTTGTCCGATCTTTGATGCAGATGAGGCTAGGGGAGTTGCCTTAATCCTATCACCCTTGTCAGGAGGGGTCTAGGTGTGTCTCCTACCGCCCTTCACTGCTCTCTGCAAGTCTTTTCTCTGGTCGGTTTTGGTTCAAGCAGAGGCTGGGAGTGTGTGTGTGTGTATTCTTCATGAGTCAGACAGGCTGGATACTGTGCCCTAGTTCCCGAAGAACACAGAGCTGACTGGTATCAACATAGTTTACTCTAAGGATGTGCTTACGCAGGTGCTTGAAGTTAAGCACGTGATTTAGTGTTGTCCCAAATAGGGATGCTTTTCTGTATTCCCTTGAGGACTGAAAATCTCAGCTCTCGGTTAGACTGTCAGTTTAAGAAGTGTGCTAATGCCAGGAATAGAGGGATTCTAACTAGAACCAATTCAATTATTCAAGATGAATAAATTATCCAATACATTCCAACCTTTTTTCCGTTTGGGAGTCATTTACAAACCCATCCCAGTTTATATGAATGTCTCTATTTACAAGTATCTGCTGAATTATTATTGTGATCACATTTCTGCCAGGGGTTTTTTCATCCCTATGTCTTCAGCTAATCCCTCGTGGTGTGTGATATGTCTTCTAAGTCACATGGTGTGACTTCTGCTCCTTGATTGGAGTGGCTGATTCTTTTTAAGCACAGTGATGAAGAACAAACAACATATAGGAAATAATGGTTCTGCTGTGAATTGTTCCTGCTAACGTATGTGGAGCTTTTGGATTTCCAGACATTTTCACTAAGTAACCAGCAGTTGTTCAAATCCTGGGCAACAAATGGTATAATCTACCATGAGTAACTGTGGAGCGGGGTGATGTCACCATAGGTAGACATGAAAACCACTTTCTGTACTCTTTAAATGGCTCTAATTCAAAACAAGAATGCAGAAGGAATAGAAAGGTCTCCTGTGCTGTAGAGCTCAATCCATCTGTCAAAGCTACTTATCCAGCCCCCCATCACCATAGTGCCTCATGATCCCTAGTGAAGGACCTATCATCTACATTGTATAGATGGGGAAGTGAGGTCGAGAGAGGCTAAATTCACACAGGACATTGGTGGTACAGCAGAGAATTGAACCTGGGTCTTCTGAGTTGTAGGTCATCACCTTAACCCCAGCCTACTCTTCTTGGAAAGGGACTTTGCTTAGCAAATTGGAGGCATGGAGGAGGTGATGTATAGTGTATCTAATACGCAAGCCACCGGAGCTAGGTAAATCTAAATACACAGGGTGAAAAATGGGCCTTAGTGAAGTAAATAGGAGTTTTGCCATTGCCTTCAATAGGGCCAGGATTTCACCAAATTGTTTATTTGGTGTTACATTGCTTTTATGTCTAAGCCAACCCCTAATGAACTCACTGAATGTACTTCCAATGGCTTTAATAGGCTTTGGATCCAGCCCTGAGTCTGCATAATCAACAATTCTTACCTAGGTGGTTTTTGTCTTGTATAGTTAAGATTTTTAAGATGAGATTTTCACAATTGCCTTGGGTTGAGATACCCCATTCCAATCCATATCTCCTGGCCATCTTTGCAAAACTCAGCCTTGAAGCTCATTATGCTCACTAAAAAGAAATCATTAAAACATCTTGCAAAGTGTCCTTGAATTCCATTTAACTATGTTAACTAGCTGGTGCAAAGAGGTAGCAGAGAGCTAAAGTCTGCTTGAATGAAATTCCTCACAACCTACTGAAGACGAAGGGAATGTAAAACCCATGAGTTAAAAAGGCCACTGGTGCTTTTAATTCAGTGCTTTGAAAGTAGGGAACTCTGTGCTAGTAAAACACATCATTTATAGCTCTGCAGTGCAGTGGTTCTGGACAGCTAATGCAGCAAGCCAGAGTTGCTTTCTATATTGTGCTATGGATGGAATGGTCAAGTGAATTAGAACATTCAGCCTTTCGGAGCAGTTAGTGTAAGAAGCCCATTTTCTGCTAGGATAATCTTGCAGGAGAGCTCTCTTTGTTTTGGTTTGCCAGACTTTGTTGTGGATTAGAATCTTTGCTCCAATGCAGGATGGCTTTCTAAAGGCAGCTAAGATTTTTCTCCTGCTCTGACCAACTTCGCGCCCCACCCCCCCCAAATCCACATAATCTCTGGGGATCTTTTCACTTACTTTAATGTTTAAATCACTTCCACCTAAATATTTATCAATTTGCTGACTTCTAGACCTGGAAAATTCCCATTGTCCTGCCATGGCCCTAGCAGATTAATCAAGAATATTACCCAAGAGCAATGAACAGTCATCACATGAGTCAGCACTGATTAGCTGCCACCCCTTTGATGCCCAACCCACAGCTAATGACAACCGGGTTCATCACCAAGCCAGGAGCTGGAGAGGAGAGCGGTCACAATCTCCTACAGCTTGATTTGCTCCAGATGTTCAGCCGGTCTTCAGCAGTTTGATTAAACCCTGACAGGAGATCTCCATTACTTAGAACACTCCTTAGCATTTGATATGTTCTCTAACTGATAGAGAATTCAGTCCTTGCCTTGCTGTAACCTGAGCTCAGCTGTGCGCAAGGGGAGGTAGAGAGAGGAGTTATTCTCAGTTTGCCATGTCTTATCTCTGCTCCAGTTGACTTGGAAGAACATCTGTGATTTCCCTTTCCCTGCTCAGCTGCCTGGGCCACTTTGATGCCTCACCATGTTAAAATGCACAGAGGGGAACGGAGAACTCTGTGGATCTTACAGGCCCAGTATCGCTGTGGCGGGTGGGGTGAGAGCAGAAGCCAAAGATAAGGCTGAAACTGCAAAGATCTTCACTGCAGGCCACTGCGTAACACTAAATTCATTTGCAACATGCAAACTGAGCCACAAAGGAGGAGGAAGCATGCACACACCCACAGGCCATGGTAAGCTCTTTGGAGCATGGATTCTCCCTCACTATATGTGAGTGTGCACAGGGCTCTGATCTCAGCTGGGCCCTCTAAACTTGTGAGATTGCAGAGTAGAGTGGTCCAGATATCACTGCTACCTTCATTGACTGTAGAACAAAGAGAAGGGAACTCACCCATTCATGGAGAGAGGTGTTCCCATTCAAAAATATCATGAGGCCAACAGATAGCTGGCTGAACGTCTCCCTTCAATCTCTCCCTAGTCTGTGCTTTGTCTTGTTTGTGTGTATGGCTCAGCTCCTCAAAGGGAATTAGGTGCCCAACGTCCATTGAAATCAATGGGAGTTAGGCGCCTAAATACCTTTGAAGAGCTGAGCCTCAGCACTTAGGGGCAGGGCATTTGTCATCTTTCCCATGTGCAGAGGGCCTGTCCCCCTAGCCTAGTCAATGATACTTTACAAACACTATTGAGTGGATAAGGAATATTCCCACCAGAGATGGTCAACTATTTCCCATCACAATGCTTTGTTTTATTCCCAATGGAAAATGGCTTTTTGAACAAATGGGAATTTTCTGATTTTTGTGGCATTTTTCATTCAAACACGGGAAATCAATTTTTTTTTAGCAGCCTAAAAGCAACATTTTAAAATACTGGGCTTTGAGTTTTTCAAGAAAATTTCAGAGAAAGTTTCCATCACAAATTTTCACCAAAAAAAATTGTATTTTTTGCCCAATTATAGGTCAACTTGGCAGAATTAGATTTTTTTATTTTTTAACATGTTGACAGGAATGTTTATCAATGTTTATTTTTAAGTATTTCCCCCCCATTTTCATTCATTTAAACTTTCACAGTCGCAGGACATTATAGAGGGATCAGACAATAATTATTTAATGACCATAGACATTATGTTTTAACAGTAATAAAGCTTTAATTTTTTGAATCTCAAATTGTCAACATAACACGACAAACTATACACAGTAAATATCCTGAAGTTCTCAAACAACGTTTTTCTTTTCCCTAGCTGTACATTTCGATTATCGATGGTGATATTTTTTATCAGTTTGTGCATGTAGGGTGAAATGGATGTTTACCTACAAATGTAAACCTTCCAAGCCTAATTACAGGAAAACAGCATTTCCTGCCCAACCTCTAATTATATCCACTGCTACTCTAGGTGATAAGTTCTGCATTCCAGCTGGCACTTTATTGAAACCTTTCCACTTGGTGGCTGCTGGGGTGACCCAACTCTTCCCCCGCCAATCCTCACTGCCTCCCCAGCTTTGTAGGTGATGTCAATTAGCTCTGGAGTCTAAGTGGGGGCAGGGATTGATAGCAATTTGCAGTGCTGTGCCCATGCCCCTCCAGACGGACTTCCTAACACCTGGGTTCTGTAACCTGATGTCGATCTGTAGAAGCCAAGAAGCTAATTGGGTCCACAGAGTCATACCTAAACTCTACACACTGGACTGTTCAGGTTTTGAAGGGCACGGTACTGTGCAGAGTGCACTTGTAATGATGTGGAGCAATTATGAGAATAGAGGCAGATAAGTATTTTCAACTCAATACCTCAAAACACAGGATGGGATTTTCTAAAGCACCTAAGTGCTTTCAAGGAACAAGTCCCATTGACTTTTCAGAGATGTTCCCTTTGGGAACTGCAGGAGAATTAGCATCTCTGAAAAGTTAATTGGACATAGGCTCCTAAATCACATAGGCAATTTGCAAAATTTTACCCTCAGTGACTTAGGAGGACAAGTCCAATTTTCAAAAGTGACTTAAGTACATAAAAGCTTAAATCCCATTGACCTTCAGTGGGATTTATGCTCCTAAACAGAGCTGTGCAAATAATGGATTTTTCAGTTCACTAGCAATAAGAAAAATGAAAAAATATTCATTTTGGGTTGAACCAAAAATTAATTTTTTTGAATTTTTTGAGGAATAGAAAAGTCCAAAAAAATTATTACAGATTAAATAAAACAGCATTTAATTCAAAGTGAAACAAAATGTTTCATTTCACTTTTCAGCATTTTAAAACATTTTTGATTTTTCAAAAAAAAATTAAAGGAAATTTCAAAACAAAAAATAGTTATGAACTGAAAAATGGAAACATTTCATTTCAAAAATAGAAAAACTCAATGTTTCATTTTTCCAAATTGGTTTGGTTTGAAAACAAATATTTTGGTGAAACCAATTACAATTCACGAAATTTTGGTGTCAACAAATCTGGATTTTTTTTCTGCAAACTTTTGGTCAAAAAATTTCATCCTGCTGCAATCCTGACTTTTGAAAATGGGACCTAGCTGTTTAAGAGTATGTCTACACATCAAACTGGTCATGGGATTCCCAGCTGAAAGAGACATACCCATGCTAGCTATGATTAAGCAAGCACACTAAGAATAGTGTAGCCACAGCAACAGAAGGGGCTAGCTGGCCCTAGTACCACCTGACCAAGATGATATGTATGTACTTGAGCCACGAACCCTTCCTTCCATTTGTATCTCTGAAGCAACCTCTATTTCTAATGTGCTCGCTTGGTCAGAGGTAGGGTAGGTTTGTTTCCTTGAGCTGGGAATTTCACTGCCATCTTGAAGGGCAGATGTACCCTAAGTCACTTAGGTATTACAATGCTGAGCGGACCAACGCCCAAATAACATATCTGGGCTTAAGTGCCCAAATCCCCTCTGTAAATGGGACTTTTGTGGCTTTGAAAATTTTACTCACAGACTCTTGAGAACCACACCCAGAGTCACCCCAAAGGCTTGATCTGTAGTGCCCATTAGACTGATGTGGAGTATCTTCACTGACTGCACTGGATCAGGCTCGGAAGTAAGTTTCTTTATGCCTTGTTTGACAAACGAGGTTAATATACTAACAATTATCAAGCAGTAAGGTGTCTCAGAACCCAGCTCACAATGTAAAAGTGAACTGCAGAACGGTATATTACAGATAGATTTTCTTTGATGCTTAATTGAATATTATGGGAATCATCCCGAAGGGGTTTGGTAAATCATTGACCAATGTAAGCCCAAAAGTAAGGATTCTTAGTCACGGGGGGAAAAAATCAATTAAAGGATGTATTTATGGATTGAGATATCTTCGGAGACAAGCCGCTCTTTGGAATAGTCTGTCTCCATTGCATGAAAACCTTGCTCATCATTTTATTGTGCAAAGCCAAATCTCTTAATTCTTCCAGCCATTTCATTTTAATTAGATTTTATTTTCATCTCACAGCTCAGAAAACTTGTTTTAATAATGATTTATGAAAGCTCGAGTGTGTGGGGGTGTGGAAAGTGTTTCGTTCTACAAAATCTGGAATAATTTGGCATTGATCTAAGCTTCCATTGGTGCATTATTATTATTTATCCCAGTTAAGTAATAAATGTTTTTTTCAGGTTAATGAGCTTTCTAAGAAGAGGAACATTTCTCAAGCAATTCTTTTTTTTTTTGTTTGTTTGAAAGGTGAGACTTTCATAAAGACAAACAAGCAAACACCACACTAGTCCTAACTATAGATAATTGCATATGAATACTTCCAGCTGCAGAACCTTATAGGAAAGATCATTGCAAGTACAATAGGTGATAATTAATGGGCAGACATAAACAGAAAATCTCATTTGAACTCCCTTCCAAATCTAATAAATACAAAACTTCAAGTCAATTAAAAAAATAATGCTTCCTGGAGTAACACAGCAGTGTCTGAAAAGCTTATTAACAGCTCTGCCTGGCAGTTTCTGATTGTGTGATAAGTGAAAATTGTGTCCATCTTGTTGAATGTGGTCAGGGGAAAACATTAAAAACTTGTTAAAACCTTTTTGGAAAACATTGCGTAGAGGTATTTGTTATTGTTAATGAATGCAGAAAGGGAGGGAAAGAGGTGAAAGGTTGTAGAAGCTTGTGAGGAATGAAAGGAACTAATTACTCTTTCATTGTTGTGAAACAAATGTCCTAAAGAACTGAGATTTGGATTATATTGCAAAATGCGGCTCACTCAGAAATAGAAGAGAGGTTCTGGAGACAGGGATGCATGCTTTGTAAATGCAGATACTGCGGGTCAGATCCTCCGCTGGTTTAAATTAGCCTAGCTCCACTGAAGGTCAGAGAGGGTGGGAAATGGGTTGTGCTGAATTTAATTATCTGGCTACATCTAACTTGCTTGTCCATGAATCAGCACAGTACAGCCATGAGCTCACAGCAGCAGGTCTGTATTCTCTCCACACACAGAAGGGGGATTTTTTCCATTTCATGCATCAATCACAGCTCACTGCAATGATTCTGCAAAGCCAGCAGATGCAACTTGCATGCCAAGTACCATTGCCCTGTTTTGGCCAGAGAGGATAGTCAATATTGGAGGCCCTGTCAGTGTCCCAGCTGGGAGCAGAAATTGGTGGTAGTCAGGTGTTTCTCTGATGCGATTTTGTTTATTTCCAGTATGTGGAATCCTTGTGTCCAGAGGTGCTGGAACAATTTGTATAGTGGGGGCGCTAAGAGCCATTGAACAGTAAATGCTGTGTATGATGCGGCAGGACCCCTAGTTCCACCACCTATGCCTGTGTCTCTGAAGGCAGAAGAAATCCACTAGCAGGAAACAACTTCTTTTGCTCACAGCACCAGGAACACACTTTTCAGTCTGCACCCGACCCCCAGACTTCTCCCCAGGTTTCCTCCAAAGACAGCAACTTGCCGTTTAACTCCTTCAGGCTGCCTCTCTCACGCTATCTATTCTTGGCTGACCTCCGCTTCTGTGAGCTCTTTCTTCCCCCATTGCCCAAAACAACCATACTGACCCCAAGGCTCCTGGGTGGGCTCACACACCCCTTTTGTCTTAGGTGGGGGATTATGCTTATAATTACGTTAATTGAAGGGTGAGTTCACATCTAGCAATCTCCAGGAGATTTTAACTCCACCCATAATATAATTCATCCAGCCCATAAGGCTACCAAGGGAAGGACAAGAAGGGTTGGGAGAGTTTGGTGGCACATCAGCAGCTGCTGTGGCAGCAGAGAAGCAGGGTATCCATCTATAGCTCCTTTCGTTTTGATGCAGAAAATACTGGGTGAGACTCGATAGCTTGGGTTATGCAGGAGGTCAGAGCGGAAGACCACAATGGGCCCATCTGGCCTTAAAATCTATGACTCTATGATCCTATGCCAGACGTGTGGCTCAGATCTGCCAAGCAGCAGCTATAATTGGTCTAGGGGGCAGGGTTGGCTCTAAGAGCCAGGGTGCAGGGGCTGGCTTCCCACCTCTCCCTAGCTGAGCCGAGAACTGGCATAAGGGAGGAACCCCCTTAGGTGTATGTCAATCATGGACAGATACCAGCAGAGTAATAGGTACGGATTGTAAACTCTTTGGTGTTGTTTCTTTATTATATGTGTGTATGGCAGAACTGGGCAGGGAATGTTTTTCCCCTCCCATGCCATGAAAATGTTTGAGATTTAAAATCTTTCCCTGTTCTACACTGGGACAAAATAAAGACCTTTCAATTTTTTTCATGACACTAAGAGGAAGGCCCTCCACTGCAGAGTTGCCATTAACCTGGTGGTTAGGGTGGCATGTGGAAGACCTGGAGTCAAGACCCCACGCCAAATCAGGCAGAGTAGGGGCTTGAATTTGACTCTCCCATATCCCAAGGAAGTGCCTTAACCACTAGGCAAGTAGCAGTTCTAAGGTGTCTTGTGCTCTGGCTTTGACCTGAAATTCCATCCTGGACATGAGAAGCCTTCCCCGTGAAAGTTTTGTTGAAACCAATATGTTCCTGTAAAAAATTCCAGTTGCAATGAATTGTCATTTTCCAATGAAAAAAACATTTTATCAAAAAATTCCCTACAAGTTCTAGTGTACAGCTCCAAGCACAACAGGGCTGCAGTCACTGATCAGGGCCGCTAGGTGCTGCTGTAATAGAAATAAATAATGGTGTTGTCATAAATATAAAGGGAAGGGTAACCACCTTTCTATATACAGTGCTGTAAAATCCCTCCTGGCCAGAGGCAATATCCTGTTACCTGTAAAGGGTTAAGAAGCTACGGTAACCTGGCTGGCACCTGACCCAAAGGACCAATAAGGGGACAAGATACTTTCAAATCTTGGGGGTGGGAAGGCTTTTGTTTGTGCTCTTTTTTTTACGTGGCTGTTCTCTCTTGGGACTGAGAGAGGCCAGACAGAAATCCGTCTTCTCCAACCCATCCTAATCCAAGTCTCCAATATTGCAACCAGTAGAGGTAAGCCAGGCAAGGCGGATTAGTTTATCTTTTGTTTTGTGTGAATTTTCCCTGTGTTAAGAGGGAGGTTTATTCCTGTTTTCTGTAACTTTAAGGTTTTGCCCAGAGGGGGATCCTCTGTGTTTTGAATCTGAATACCCTGTAAAGTATTTTCCATCCTGATTTTACAGAGATGATTTTTACCTTTTTTTTTTTTAAATAAAATCCTTCTTTTAAGAACCTGACTGATTTTTCCATTGTTCCAAGATCCAGGGGTTTGGGTCTTTGTAACCAATGGTTAGGATATTATTGTCAAGCCTCCCCAGGAAACGGGGTGTGTAGAGCTTGGGGGGGATATTTTGGGGGGAAGACGTCTCCAAGTGGTCTCTTTCCCTGTTCTTTGTTTAAAACCCGCTTGGTGGTGGCAGTATACTGTTCAAGGACAAGGTGAAGTTTGTACCTTAGGGAAGTTTTTAACCTAAGCTGGTAAGAATAAGCTTAGGGGGTCTTTCATGCGGGTCCTCACATCTGTACCCTAGAGTTCAGAGTGGGGAAGGAATGCTGACAGGTATGATGAAGTGGTTGTTATGTTGTATGTGAGCCTTGGTGAGTCTTACTGTTCTGCATAAATACTGTGCGTATCTCAATCATAGAATCATAGAATCATAGAATTCATAGAATTCTCAAACTGGATACAATTAATTTAGGCTTGAATAAAGACTGGGAGTGGATGTGTCATGACACAAAGTAAAACTATTTCCCCTTGTTTATTCCCCCCCCCACTGTTCCTCAGACGTTCTTGTCAACTGCTGGAAATGGCCCACCTTGATTATCACTACAAAAGGTTCCCCCCACCCCAGCTCTCCTGCTGGTAATAGCTCACCTTACCTGATCACTCTTGTTACAGTCTGTATGGTAACATCCATTGTTTCATGTTCTCTGTGTATATAAATCTCCTCACTTTATTTTCTACTGCATACATCCGATGAAGTGAGCTGTAGCTCACGAAAGCTTATGCTCAAATAAATTTGTTAGTCTCTAAGGTGCCACAAGTACTCCTTTCCTTTGTGTGTACCTCAGTTTCCCTGTGTATTACATAAATATACATGGTGGTGGGAATAAGGATTCTTTCCATTTGGCCATTCAACTGAGGATGGTAGGCAGAGGACAGGTGCATGGAAACCCCTAACAGGACTTAGGGCCAGAAGCAGGAAGTGAACTGGGGCCCCAAATCGGAGGTGACATGATCTGGGAGGCCATCAAGATGGACTATGTTGTTTATCCAGAGCAGGGTGGTCTTCCCTGCGGAGGACAGACCCATGCAGAGAATGAAGTGGGCCATTTTTGAAAAGTGATCCAGCCCTGTCAGGATGGTTGTGAAGCCACTGGATTCTGGTACTTACACCACAAAGTCCAAGGAAATGGCCTCCCAGCACCTACATGGAGTGTCCAGGGGTTGGAGGAGGCCGCAGTATTTCTGGCATGGGATTTTGGTGCAGGCACACACCTGGCAGGAAGCAACAAAGGTATCTATTATGGGGTGCCTATGGGGCCACCAGAAGTACCAGGACATTAATTGTCTGATTTTTATATTGCCTCAAGTGTCCTACCAGGATGAAGGTGCAACACAGTAGAAGAATGGTCACTCTTGCAGGTCCAGGGGGAATACAGATGTAGTCCCCTATGATCCCCTTCCAACTACTGTGTGGTTTCCCATCAATAATGGCCATCCCATCGGGTGGAATTCCAGAGAGAGAGGCAGAGTGGATGAGCGTGAGCCCTGGCAGTGGGTTACACTGAGGAAGTTATGGGACTTGAGAATGTGGGCTGGTTCTGGACTGGGGTTTCATGGATCAGAGCTATACCTTCAGGACAAGATGTCCAGGGTGGTAGGTCAAGTTGAATCAGGAGAAGAATAGGGCCCACTGGAGCTGTTGTTGGTCAGGGCCGTCCCTACCCATACACAAAGTACGCAGCTGCGTAGGGCACCACAAAATTTGGGGCACCACATTTTCTGGTGCCCTTTGGAGCTGCATGCTGCTCGAGCCCCTGCCCTGCCTCTTCCCCATGGCCCCTGCCCCTGTTCCCACAGCCCTGCATCTTCCCACCCCTGCTCCACCCCTTCCCCAAAGCCCCCGCCCCAGCCCCACCCCCACTCCCCTGAGGACTGCAGCAGGGCTGGGCCTAAACTCACCGGCAGTGCGAAGTGCAGTGACCCGGCCCCAGTCATGCCACCGGTGACTGCTGGGGGAGTTCCCTCCTGCCCCCCAAGCCTGCTCCTGCGCCCCTGTGGAGGCCTGGGGCAAGGCCCCCCACCCCTCTCCTCGTGGGGCAGCTGTGTAGGGCCACAGATTGGCTAGGGACAGCCTTGTTGTTGATATAGGACCTTGGCCCTATGTATGTACTCCAGATTCTTGTGGGGCTAACTCACATTGAAGTGTTTGCTGCCACGTTCAATGCCCAAGCTATCTTGATCACAGCTAGCTTGGGTGTGTCTTCTTGCACTGCCCTCTCACTCCGCGATTGCACCACAGACATGCCCTGAGATTTTTTTTTCTATTTTCATTATTCTCATGGTTTTTCCTCCTACGCATCTGTAGTTTTTTATCCTCACTCAGACACGGCTGGCGAATGCAAAGGAGATGCTGACGCAGCCAGGCGTGCTTTCATTGTGCACACGGGACCTCTGCTTTTCCATTTTAATAGCAGACAGGGGCACGGATCCAGCAGTATCCACTGAACAATCACTAGCCTCAATTATTCAGCCAGATGTCACTTCCCCTGCTTGTCTAAACATAACTGAGCTGCCACAGAGTGGTAAAACTTCTCTCTTTCTGAAATATTGCCTCCCCAGTAGCAAACCCCTTACAAGCTTATTGCATCCGATGAAGTGAGCTGTAGCTCACGAAAGCTCATGCTCAAATAAATTGGTTAGTCTCTAAGGTGCCACAAGTCCTCCTTTTCTTTTTGCAAATACAGACTAACACGGCTGTTACTCTGAAGCTTATTATACACATACATGTTTTTATTTTTTATCAACACTTACTGGAGAAGGCTCCTGTGATGTGCCAGGAGAGACAAGAGGCCAGTCCCCAGCTGAAGCAAATAGCATTCTGCTGATGTATACCAGCTGATGATCTGGCCCATGATCAGGGATTGGCCCACAATGCGGCAAAGCAGAAAGTCCTTCATGATGGGCATTATATATAGTTTAATTTTCCTCCTTAAGTCTTTCCTTCACTATTCCTTGGGCCATCTTCTTTCCAACACTCATTCAACACAGGTCTTCTTCAGGGAACTCTGGCTGGTGCTTTGACCGACTGACAGGCCCATTTAGTAAAAATAAATTCCAACCTTGGCCAACACTTTTAAAAGTAATCTGAGTGTCTTTAATTTTTTAATGCCCAACTTGGGATACCTTCAAGGGCCCTGATTTTCAGAGGGTGGGTCCTCTGCACTTCCTGTTAATCAGCCCACCTTTTCAGGATGTCAACTTTGGCACCGGAGCTGGTAAAAAAATACCAATTATTTTTTGTGGGAGATTTTGGAGTCTTTTTAAAATTCCATAAAAAGGGTTTGTTTAAAAAATGTTTTTTTGTTTTTAAAAACCTTTTTTGGGAGAAAAATGATTTCCTGTAGAAGTTTTTGTTTTTTTAATTATAACAATGGGAACACTGAGCATTTTCAATGGGAAACCAGAACATTTTGACCAAAATGATAATTTTGTTTTGGTTGAAAAGCCATTCTTGGCTTAAATGTTTTGATGAAAAATTTTGACCACTCCTATTGAGTATCTAAAAATCACTAGTCCCTATTGAAAATGTTAGCCTTAATTTCCATTGTGTATATATAATCACCCATGAGGTCATCAGATTCCGATTTATAATGTTGTAGTGACATTATTTGCGTGTGGAAACTGGCCAATTCCAGTTGATAGCTGAAACAGATTTTCCTGTAACATCATCATTTAAGAGCTGTCTAAGATTAATGTATTGATTTATAAACAACTTCCATAAAGTAGAATAAAATTTAAATAAAAAAAATGAAGCCACGACTTGTTCCCCATAGGAGTCCAATACTCCAGACTTCTTGTAGTGATTTCCCTGAGTGTAATTGCTCTTGAGAACTAGTCAGATCACATGACACAGTGCTGTTATAATCAAAACAGTAAATCAGCGCAAGCAGTGATGTACCTTGTAATTAAGCAATGCAAGTAATCAGCCTAAACGGAGACCTACATAAAAGTGTAGTATCATCAAGCAATAACTCAATCACAGCTCTGTATACGATTTGGTAGTAATTTGGAAAAGACTCTTTAACTATTAAGCCTCTCTTCTTTGAAATTCCAGGATTGCTGAAAGATGGAGTCACCTTCCATCTTCAGACTATAACAAAAACACTGATGATTTCTCCTCTGGTCTTCACAAGAGGAAGGAGATCCAGGATCAGATCCTAAACTGGTGCAAATCAGCTCCATTCCATTGCAGTCAGCAGAGGATTAGGGCCTCCATGGGTGTTCGTGTGTATACTCCAGAAATTTTGATTCAAAAAGAAACGTTTCATTTGCGCCAAAACATTTTTTTTAACTTAGATTTACCAAAACTATAGAAATGTTTTCATTTTCGGTCTGACCCAAAACAATCTTTTTTTTTTTTCTTTTTTTTTCTTTACCTTTTGAAATGGCTAACAAACTGAAAAATCTGTTATTTGCCTAGCTCTAAACATGACCCGTCTTAGAGATCTGGTTCTAGTTTCTTTCCCATTCTAAAATCTGATTCTATCTCAAAAGCGTATAATGATCCTAATCTCGTATGTTAACAATAACTTCCTGTTAGAAACAGATTAGCTTCTTGCCCTCCATTCCTTGAAATTCCCCCCAAAGGGTGAGCGTCAGAGCTGGTGGATTTTTTTTTCCCCAAAAGATTTTTGCAACAGATTTTTTTTTTAATCCAAATCAACAAATTTCTAGTTTTTCACCAAAAAATGGGAACCCATAAAACAAAATTTGGTTAAAATGCTTGGGTCTTGGTTAAAAATAAATAGTTTTCAGTTAAAATGTTTGATTTTTGAAAACTGACTATGGATTTATTTATTCATTATTGTAATGCGGCCGTACTCGCCTCTCGTGAGCAGCCCTGTGCCTGGGCATTCTCTCTCTCTCAGTTTGGGCGGGGGGGGTCTTTGGTGACTCCGCTCTCTGGCGGACATGTGAGATAAAAATCAAACCTGTTCCCAGATACAAGTCCACTGTTCTCAGTGGTAGCTGATGACAGAAAAAGGAGTAATGGTCTCAAGTTGCAGGGGGGGAGGTTTAGGTTGGATATTAGGAAAAACTTTTTCACTAGGAGGGTGGTGAAACACTGGAATGCGTTACCTAGGGAGGTGGTAGAATCTCCTTCCTTAGAGGTTTTTAAGGTCAGGCTTGACAAATCCCTGGCTGGGATGATTTAATTGGGGATCGGTCCTGCTTTGAGCAGGGGGTTGGACTAGATGACCTCCTGAGGTCCCTTCCAGCCCTGATATTCTATGATTCTATGGGCCTACCTCAAAGCCCTCAGTAATGTCTCTTTACCTACAGCCATATCCCTAGGCTGGCGCCTCAATCAGTCCAGCAGGGCCTATCACAGTACTCTGGTCCAAACTGTCTCTCAGCCCCTTCTCGGCTCCCTCAGATTGTCCCTGCTCTCTCAGCAGCCCTGGCCCTGATATGGGGCCACGTCCCCCAAGGCTGCCTCCGCAGAGACTCTTCACCTCTCTGGGCCTTTCTGGCCCCCACTCTTCATCAGGGCCACTAAAACACTTCAGTTCTCTTTCTGGGGTCTGTCAAAATCCAGGCTACTTCCCAGTGGTTGGTTGTGATGCCCGCCCACGCACGCATACACACCCGCCCCCCCCCCCCCACTATGGGAAATTTTGAAAAACACGTTTTTCAAAAAATCAGATAAGTTATTTAGATTTTCCATGGAGAATCTCAAACCCCAAACCAATGTTTTTGTTCTTTTTTTTTTTTTAATTTTTAAAACCTATTTTTGGTTTAAACAAATAAATGGTTTTTGAAAAACATTTTTGGTAATCAATAAGCTGTAGCTCACGAAAGCTTATGCTCAAATAAATTTGTTAGTCTCTAAGGTGCCACAAGTCCTCCTTTTCTTTCTGCGAATACAGACTGCTACTCTGAAATAAACACATTGATTCATTTTCATTTTTCAATTTTTTTTTTACCCCAACTCAAACATTTTAATTGAAAGCACATTTGAAAAATAAACTGGCCTTTTCCACCCAGCTCTCATTAGACAGCCTCCCTTTGAAAATGGTTCCTAAGTCTGGGGTGAGCTGTCGTCTTGGAAGTTTTATTTGTTTCGTTTTACAATTCAGCCCTGGCTGATGCTTGGCCTGTAAATGATTCTTCATTGATTAAAACTTGCCCCCTCTACTTGATGTTGGAGCCGTTATGAAGCCAGAGGAGCTTTTATCTCAGCCACATCACAAGAAATGCCCTTTAGTTGGTTAAATATAGCAACAGCGCTTGGATTTTCATAGTTAATGCATCGTATCCTTCCCCGCCCAGGCTTATTGACAATGGCAAAAGTTTGACCTTTACCTTAGAGTGCTCAGTGCCCTTTTCATTCCAACCTAATGATAGTCTATTCCCAAACTGTAACGAGATTTCCTACTCATGTTCATTTGCTAATGATGAAATTCCACCCCATGCCGAGCCAGCACAAGGTCTCGCTACAACTTACATCCCCAATTCAGCTCACAAAATAGGCTGTAAGTGGGTCTCACGTGGTGCAGTGGTCTTTTCCTGGCCCTTCGCCCAGGGGTGAATTGCACCCAGCTTTTCAATAATACAGCACCCCTTCTTCAATTATATCCACACCTAAAGCCATCAGGAGCTGTGCAGTCAGCAGGCCAGACGACGCAATATTTTCCTGTTGTTAGAAAGATGCAGCATGGACTGCTGGGGACTTTTTTGGAATTTGTGTATTTGGGTTACTGTGTCTCTCTTTTGTTTGGCCAGTGTCCCATACCAGAGGGTGCTGTTGCTGCTATTGATGCAGAACAGAATACATGGCCTTTTGTTGTTGTTGTTAAAGCTAGAGGCAAAGGCCCAGATATTGAAAGGTATTTAGGTTCCTAACTTCCATTGATTTCCATGGGAGTTTGGAACCTAAATACCTTTGGGGTTCTGGACTTGAGACACTTTAGGGGGGTTTTGTAACAGGATGGGCTGCCCCTTTAAAAACCCAAGGGCCTTGGGCCAGCTAGCCTTCTTCAATTATGAGAGCCAGCTGGGAAGGGGTCGGATGATCCTATCATAGGTGGCGACTCTGTGGGTGCTCCGGGGCTGGAGCACCCACAGAAAAAAAATAGTGGGTGCTCATCTGTTTGGTGGTGTACAGCTGTATGGCGGCTGGGGGAGGGTGGAGAGCAGCGATCAGGGGGCAGGCAAGGGCCTTAGGGAGGGGGCAGAGAGAGGGCAAGAAGAGGCGGAGGAAGGGGGGGCCTTGGAGGAGGGCGAAGCAAGGATGGAGTCTTGGGGAGGGGGATGGGAAGACGGCAGGGCTTTGGGGGAAGGGGCAGAGTGGGGGCAGGCTCAGGGCAGAGCAGGGGTGGAGCACCCACAGGGAAAAATAAAAGTCAGTGCCTATGATCCCTATAAAGGGCTGAGTGCTCCTGCCTCCGGCCCTTGAGCAGAGAGAGAGAGAGAGAAGGGTGCAGAATGAAAAGCAGCTGGCTCCTGCAGCCTGTGCTTTTCAGGGGAAGAGCTGCATTCTGTGGGACTTTGCGAGTTTTTTGTTCGAATTAACAAATGGTGCCCTGAGAGAGGGCCTGAAGAAGTTCTGGGTGTGGTGTTTAACCCCTCCAGAGCTGAGCAAACAGGCCTGCTTTTCAGAAAATGCCAACGCCTGCCCACTGATAAACAGACTCCTTGGAGGTGTCCCATGTCAGGCTCCCCGAAATCACTAGTCAACCTGGAAAATATTGGCCAGGATCTGTATCTGCATTATTTCTAGATGCAAAGCAGAACTGCACTTTTTTTTGTATGTACGTAGCAAGATGAGGGATACTTGCTCCTTCGAAAATTATGAACACTTAATCTTAAAAGAAAGTTAGCCAAGAGCAACCATAAGGAGCTTTGCAATAAAAGTGCAGGTTATTTTAAAGGTATATGGCCTTACACAGGAGTTAGATGATTCCAGAGATTTAATACCCCATCTAGCAAAAATGCATTTCAGCTTTTAGAGAAAAGTCTTCCAAAAAAATGCCCATTGAATTCATCTACCTGCCAATGCTGTAAGTGTACCAACCCCAGTGTCATGGCGATAATATAGATGTGATGGCTCTCACTATGTTATGAGACTGCATCAGCTTCTTTAGGCTTTGGGCAGCCTGCAGAGTGGCAGATTATGAAAAAGGGATTGAAAGGCAACTCAGCAGACATCTGCTTGCTAAGCAATACTTAGGATGTCAAAGGACCTGCCGAAATGCTTCTGAATGACGTAGATCACTCACAGAAGGCTCGACTTATTTGCCTTGAAGCCGTGTTTGATCGCGTCTCGAGCATGTCTACAGCATTCTGACACAAAGCTGATGATGACGAGGAGGAGGAGGAATTATTTCTCATTATGGAATGGCTTTAGACCAGTTGATATAAATGGAGGCTAAGCTAAAAAGGGGTTAGGAGCATTTGTTCAAAATCCAGAGAGCTGTTGGTATCATCCACGTCCGTACCCTTTATTGTTTGCGAGGTGGAGACGGACACATGTGCATTGTGTTACCGTTATTTGTGTTGTTTGTGTTATGGTTGCAGAGAGAGGCCCCAGCTGAGGCTGTGTCTGCGCTTCAAATACTACAGCAGCACGGCTACAGTGGTGCTTCAGTGCACACCCTTACAACAGTGGTCAGAGGGGCTCTCCCATCTCTGAGTGAATCCACAGCCCCGAGAGGCGGGAGCTAGGTTGATGGGAGAATTCTTCCAGCCACTGACTGTTGTCTACGCTGCAGGTTAGGTCGGCTGAACTACCTGTCTCATGGGGGTGGATTTTCACAGAGGATGGGAGGTCAAACAGAGAGAAGGGACTTACCCAAGGTCACCCAGCAGGAGAATGGTAGAGCTGGGCATCGAAACCAGGTCCCTAAATTCTAGGCCAGCAGCTTGTCCACTGCCTCTCAGACGGCGAAGTGGTAGATCTCACTGGGACTCTGCAAGACCCCATGGATAAAGCCTCCCACACCTCCCTCCATCAAATGGAAGTGTTGAATTCACAGGGCCTCCAGAGCTGGACCTACGCAGGGCCTGGTCCTCTCCCCTTTGAACTCAGTGGAGAGGCTCCCATTGACTTCAGTGAGTATCAGAATTGGAGTGCCTGCCCAGCACCCAGTCTGGCGGCTGGACTCTGGATTTGCCTCATTATTTGGTAAGGCAGAATTGAAGCTAAAGACCCCCAGCTCAGAATCAGACGGATCCCAGTTGTTGTGTCCTGGTTGGGGCTGGCTCCGGCCCCATCACCAAAGCAGCTCAGCGATGCTGGCCCGACCTCTGATTCAAACACGTGCAACGTTCAATAGTAATAATTTGGAAAAGTGAAAATACTCCAAAACAATGAATTTTAAAGACTAATCAAATGAGTAACCACATTTAATCCCATGGACCGATGGTCTGGGGCAAGCCAATGCACAAAAATGCAAAGGCTTGAAGACGATACCTGGTCACATTTTGAGCTCAGTTACATGGGTGTAAATGTGGGGTAAATCCACGGCCCCCATGGAGTTTGTTACAGCAGTGTGGGGCTTGCTCCAATTTCCACCAAAGGGTAGCCAAGGCAGTGTATCCAGTGAGAACACTGGTCTGCGACTCAAGTCTCCACACTCTCCCTGTGTGACTTCAGGCAAGTCACTTGATCTTTCAGTGCCAAGCATTCTCACTCATCTGTAGCTTCTCGTAGATTTCAAGTGGTCCCAGGGGTACTTCTGAGACAGTGGACTATACGCCCCTCTTTGTTGAGCTCCCTTGGGTGCCTTGTTGCTCTTTCAGCAGTGTGGCCCAGTAGAGAGAGCACTGGACTGGGAATCAGGACTGGGTTCTACTCCTGCCTCTACCACAGGTCTCCTGGGTGACCGTGGGTGAGACACTTACCCTCTGCAACAAAGTCAGGCTGGACAGCTGGCAGAGGGTGGTGGAAAGCAAGGTATGTTAGCCCTAGAATGATAAAGGCCCTTTTCCCTTCAATAACACATGCCCAGTGGGGGTTAGGGAAAGATATTCCACTATGTTTTGTGTTGTGAATTTTGCTTTGTTTTGTTTTGTTTTTTTGGTGGAGGAGCACTCCTTGGTCCTGCCTCAAGGCCTACTGGAAAATACTGGGAAATAAACCTCAAGTGGGAGAATAAACACCATCTAGAGAGTGGCTGACTTACTGCAGGCCCCCACCAGCAGAGGGGGCAGCACTGAGCCCGCTGAGGTGAAGGAGGTGCCTTGCCACATGTGGTGTGAGAAGTGGGATCTTGACGCAATGGACTATCCCAGGGACAACATGGTGAGGGCGCTGGCCCAGGTCATAGTGGAAAAACAAGAGGTGACCAGAGTCCATATAGCCATCCAAAAGGAATCTGTATGGGTACAACAGGAGACAAATCAACTGCTGATAAGCCAGGCAGCCCAGGACTGAGCCACCAGGAGGTGATAAACCAGCTGACAGCCCTGACCGCTCTGGCAGGTGGCCAGCAGTTACAAAAAATGACAGTGGAAGAGGACATGGAGGCGCAACTTCTCATGTTTGAAAGAAAGGCCCTATCTGAGTCCCGGTACTGAGACCAATGGGCCAGTATCCTCATCCCCCTCCTGTGTGAGGAGGCCCAGAAGGCCTGCTACTGCATGGCAGCGGAAGCTGCTACAGACTATCCCCAGCTGACAGCTGAGATCCTGGCGAGATCCGGGGTGATGACAGCAATAACGACCCAGGCGGGGCGGTACTAAGAGAGCAAAGTGCCAAGGTCACAACTGTTCCACCTGTGGCAGTGGCTGCATCCCAAAACCCACAGTACAGAGACGATTATAGAAGTTTTAGTGTTGGACAGATCCATGGGAAGACTACCACCAGACCTATGAGGGTGGGTTGGCCAAAATGACCCCTGCTGTTATAATGATTTGGTCGCTCTCGTAGAGAAGCATTTAAACTCCAGAGAACTTTCTCGGAGTACCACAGAAGTGTTGTGCTGGACCAAGAGGTCAGTCTCAGCCCCGAAGGCCTGGATCTCCAAAAGTTCTGGTAGGACTATGTTGGGGAGGAGGGACACCAAAGAGTGGCCTAAAGAGTGGGGAACTGGGAAAAGAAGATTGCAGGATGAGACACAATAGACCAAAGAGTAGGGGGATGTCCCAGGCTGTGTATAGATGTTATGCTTGTGGTGAACTAGGGCATATAGCAATTTAAAGTCCTAATGATGAGGAGCCCATGCAGTGCAATCTGGGTGATTGTGAAGATCTATGTGGCCTAATCAACCTCATGGGAGTTGTGATGACCCCGCATAGCTACATGTGGCCTGCTAGGATGAATGGCACAGAGACCATTGGATTAATAGACTCAGGAAGTATTGTCACACTGGTCTCTGGGAAACTGGTGAGGCAGAACCAACTGTCTTGGGCCAAATGCACAGAAATACCTGTGTACATGGGGCAATTAATTACTACTTGACATTGCTGTACAAATTGAGGTTCAGGGAAACACAACAAGGGTGACAGTTATGCCACCGCTTACCTGGATGATGTGGTCATATATAGCCCAGACTGGGGGATGCACCTAGAAAAGGCGGAAGCAGAACTGGATGCCCTCAGGAAAGCGGGTCTCACCGCAAATCCACCCAAATGTGCAAGAGGGCTAGTGGAAGCCAAATATGTTGGGTACTTTGTGGAGATAGGTGTAGAGAAACTCCAACTGAACAAGTTGGAGGTGATACAAAGTTGGCCTCAACCGATCTGGAAGAAACAGATCAGAGTATTTCTGGGGATAGTGGGTACTAGAAGTGATTCATTCCCCACTTTGCTACCAGAGCATACACCCTTTGATGGACCTGATAAAGGCCTGGGACCTAGACATAATGAAATGGACCAGCACAGCTGAAGAAGTTTTTGCAGATCTGAGGACCACCCTCTGCAGGAATCCAGTGCTAGCAGCCCCAGCCTTTGAGAAGGAGTTTATACTGCACACGGATTCCTTAGAGGTTGGGTTGGGAACCATACTTTCTCAAATGTTAGGAGAGGAAGAACACCCAGTCTTCTACCTTAGTAGGAAACTCTTTCCCAGAGAGCAAAAGTACGCTGTGGTAGAGAAGGAATGCCTTGCAGTAACGTGGGCCCTCTGATACTACCTATTCAGACAGAATTTTACTCTCATCACAGACCATGCTCCCCTGAAATGAATGCATCGGAACAAAGAAAGAAATGCAAGGATAACGAGATGGTTCCTATCGTTCCAACCCTTCCACTTCAGAGTGGAACACAGGGCAGGGCTCAGGCATGGCAATGCTGAAGGCCTGTCAATGGTGCACTGTTTGTTGGCCCAAGTAGCCCTACCCCATGGTGTTGAGCAGGGGGAAATAAACCCCAAGTGGGAAAATAAACTCAGTCCAGAGCGGGGCCGACTTATTGCAGGCCCCCACCGCCAGAGGGAAAAGCACTGAGCCCCCCAAGGTGGAGGAAGTGCCTTGCCACACCGCTCTGTGCCTCAGTTTCCCCAGCTGTAAAATGGGGATAATGTTCCTGACCTCCTTTGTGGAGCACTTTGAGATCCATGATGAAAAATGCTAGATAACAGCCAGGGATTATTATTTTCGGATGGATTTGGCCTTTTTATTTGCTTTGTTTTGTGGGGTCATAAATTACGTGAAAAATATCCCCTTCTCAGCACCCTGCTGGATTTCAGTACCGTTTGGAAGAACCAGTTTATGCACAACCTACCATAATTGTCACAGCAGGATAATGGTTTATGCCATGGCTGATTAGACTGAGTTAGTGTCTATAACCTAGGGTGTGTAATGCTTGCTAAGGAGATATAGTATGTTACGTACAATATATTACTACAAGCAACTGCTGTCACTTGGATACATGCCCATGAATTAATATCCGTCGAGTGCTGGCGTTTCTTCACATGTGAAGAAAAATAATAATTGTTTGCACTTGTCTCAGGCCTTTCATCCAGTGATCTCAGAAGCTCTTCTCAGACAATTAATTCATTCTTGTAACAGCCCTCTGGGGTACTTTAAGGATATGTAAAAAGAGGAATACACATAACAGGCCAGATTCTCCCTGTTTGTTCCAGCTCCTTGGTACTGGAATCTGTCCTACCCCCACCCTGTAGCCTTCAGGGTAGAGAGAAAGTCAAGGAGGAGACAGGGCTGGGCCAGAGCATTACTGTACTCTGGCTATTCCCACGTGGTATAGTGGGCTCTGGGGTCATAGCTAGCTGTTGTAGATTAGAGCAGCCTCAGGACTGCTCTTAAATACACACTGTGCTAGGGCTGGCATAGAACTGGCCTCATGGGAGCCATGGCCAGCTCCTTTGTAGCCTCAGCAAACACGGGGCACAGCTAAGAATCTGGCTCATCAAGAGGTAGGCTCAAAGTCAGTGATGGCTCCACGAGTAAAACCTAGAAGTCCTGGCTCCCATTCTTCAGACCTAAACTGCTGGATGACACCCTTGTCTACAGATAAGGCTTCATTCTGTTGCCAGGGTGAACTGTGTGTAGACCTCTGTGTGATGGGGTATATTTGCCCCACAGTGGAGAAGAAGGGATTAAGCCAGCACTCTTGGCAGTGGAAACCACGCCCCCTTGCCTCTGCTGGGCATGCTTCAAATACTGCTGCAGTATAAAAGGGAGAAGCTCAGTTCAGTCTGGACTGACTGCTGAGGAGGAAGGATATGCCTCACCAGCTCCAGCCAAGGAGCAGCTAGAATCCCAGACCATGGGGACAGGAGATGCTGAAATCCAGATGGGTGTCCCGGTACCCACAGATGCCCCAGGGAGATTGCAGTCACTGGGAGCAGTGGCGTCCAAGGGGTCCAGAGACTCCAAGGATTCAACTACAGGAATCACTGTAGGAAGCAGCTCAGGGAGGGACTAGCCAGTGTCCCTGCAGCAGCTGACATGTTTTGGACGGATTCCCGCTGACATAATAGTGAACCCATTTGCCACTAATGGGGCCCAGGGCTGGGACCCAGTGGAGCAGGGAGGGCCTGGGTTCCCCTATCCCAGTGCTTCTTTTGGGGGGTGTCCCACCAACCCCCCTCCTATTGACTCCAGCCATTCGGCTGCACTTCCCTGGAGCCACAGGGCGTCCTATTGACTCTGTCCATTGCGCCACGCAGCTCTAAGGCGAAGGACAGCCATATTGACTTAACTGTGGGGTTACCACACCATTACCCGCCCCAAGAGTCATGGGGTGTACATGCACTGTGGCACTCCCGTTTACCAGATCGCCTCAGTGTAGGAGTGAACGAAGGAGGAAAAAAACAGGCCGAATGTCCCCTTGACTCCCCTGGGTGTCCCACTCCACAGACTGGGCTGCAACAGCCATGCTGCTCAAAGCTCATGGGCCTAGCAGTATTATCCTCACCCCCAGCCCAAGGGCCTGACACTTATGGAGGCTGAGCAGGGCCTTCCTCTGTCGGCAGCCTCCCTGATAGCCAAGTTTTACCCAGCATGAAAAAGCTGGGGAGAAACTGGGCGTAAATAGCCAAAGGCAACTGATGGTAATGAAACTCTTACAAACAGCTGGGCAGAGACGCTGTGCTGGGGACACCAAGCTGCTGCATCACACACAGCTATGTCCTCTTTGTCCTGGCAAGGTGCCCGATGGAAATGGTAACCAGAGACTGTCCTGTTCTCTGCAGCAACAGAGAAATGTCACCAGGCTGCCCAGGCTTGTGTCACTCAACCTCACCCACGCGGAGGCTTCTCTGCCAAGGAATGAGCCTGGGCTGGACCCAGAGCTGGAGTAAACCAGAAGATTGGCCCTCAGGGCATTAGCATATAGTAAAGCAGCTCTTGCTTAAGGCTTGCACCAAGGATGGCAGTGGCAGGGCGGGGATGTGGGGGGGGCAAAGAATGATGTTTCTGGGGGTGCAGCCATTCCCCAGGAGCCAGGGTCTCCCTCCCAGCAGAAGCTGGGAGCAGCAGTGAGGCCTAGCTGCCCACCCCCTCAAACCGGGACATGAGCAGGGGCCATGCCTTCTGCGGTGCCAGGGTCCAAGTAGCTTCCCCCACTTCAGCCAACATATCCTGGGGAGGATGAACAAAGGTCCTGGGGGTTGAGCAGACAATCTCTTCACCCCCCTCCCCCCACCCCAGGCAGATGAGACTTTCGCCACCCACTGCACCCCAGGGACATCATCCGACCCTGCTTCCTGCAGCCCTGCCCTCTCCTTGCTGATTGGCTGTGTGCTTTGAACTCCCTCTCCATCATGCCAAGGCCAGCCTCACCTTCCAAGCCCTGTCCCCTCTTCCTTTCCCTTCTCTCCCCTTATTGTTGCATGTCCCTTCCTTCCTTTCAGTCCTTTACTCCTATGCCCTGCCCTGCCCCTCCCTGACCGCAATAGTATCATTGTGGAGCTGACATGGCACATACCAGCCATCCCCCAATCATGGTGCTGGTGCATTTGGTCCCTTTGCCAGTTCATGTCATAGAATATCAGGGTTGGAAGGGACCTCAGGAGGTCATCTAGTCCAACCCCCTGCTCAAAGCAGGACCAATTCCCAACTAAATCATCCCAGCCAGGGCTTTGTCAAGCCTGACCTTAAACTTCTAAGGAAGGAGATTCCACCACCTCCCTAGGTAACGCATTCCAGTGTTTCACCACGCTCCTAGTGAAAAAGTTTTTCCTAATATCCAACCTAAACCTCCCCGGCTGCAACTTGAGACCATTACTCCTCGTTCTGTCATCTGCTACCACTGAGAACAGTCTAGATCCATCCTCTTTGGAACCCCTTTCAGGTAGTTGAAAGCAGCTATCAACTCCCCCCTCATTCTTCTCTTCTGCAGACTACACAATCCCAGTTCCCTCAGCCTCTCCTCATAAGTCATGTGTTCCAGTCCCCTAATCACTTTTGTTGCCCTCTGCTGGACTCTTTCCAATTTTTCCACATCCTTCTCGTAGTGTGGGGCCCAAAACTGGACACAGTACTCCAGATGAGGCCTCACCAATGTCGAATAGAGGGGAATGATCACATCCCTCCATCTGCTGGCAGTGCTCCCATTTATATAGCCCCAAATGCCATTAGCCTTCTTAGCAACAAGGGCACACTGTTGACTCATATCCAGCTGCTCATCCACTGTAACCCCGAGGTCCTTTCCTGCAGAACTGCTGCCTAGCCACTTGGTCCCTAGTCTGTAGCAGTGCATGGGATTCTTCCGTCCTAAGTGCAGGACTCTGCACTTGTCCTTGTTGAACCTCATCAGATTTCTTTTGGCCCAATCCTCTAATTTGACTAGGTCTCTCTGTATCCTATCCCTACCCTCCAGCATATCGACCACTCCTCCCAGTTTAGTGTCATCTGCAAACTTGCTGAGGGTGCAATCCACACCATCCTCCAGATCATTAATGAAGATATTGAACAAAACTGGCCCTAGGACTAACCCTTGGGGCACTCCACTTGATACCAGCTGCCAACTAGACATGGAGCCATCGATCACTACCCGTTGAGCCCAATGATCTAGCCAGCTTTCTATCCACCTTATACTCCATTCATCCAGCCCATAGTACTTGCTGGAAAGTTTAACGTGATGTCCCTTAGGCCCTGATCCTGCAATGAGCTCCATGCAAGCGGAGGGGTCAGCTCACGCAGAGCTGGCTGCCAGATCAGAGCCTGTGACAACCTGCTCCTAGAAGCAGAGACTACAGGTTCCAATGGGTTTGTACGGAGCCCAGCCTAACAGGGACCATCCTGACTGGGGCCTTTGCACTGTACTATAGCCATGTTATAGTTACACAGAGGACCCTCAGCTGAGATCAGGGCCCCATTGTGTTGGGTGCTATGGCCCAGAGCCTCAAAGGAATGTAGGCACCTAACTCCCCTGGAGTCTAATGGAAGTCAGGAGCCTAAACACTTTTGAGGGCCTGGGCCTGTGTGTTCATAGTGCAAGACAGTTCTTGTTCTGAGATGTTACACTGTCAATAGGTGAGATGGACAAAGAACAGGAGAAAGGAACACCAGCTCTATTTTAGCTGGCACACAGAGGGTATGTCTACACTGCAATAAAACACCCGCAGTTGGCCCATGTCAGCTGACTTGGGCTTGCAGGGCTCTGGCTGTGAGGCTGTAAAATTGCAGTGCAGGTGTTTGGGCTCAGGCTGGAGCCCGGGCTCTGGGACCCTGCCCCCTCGCAGGGTCAAATACATTCAATGACACAGGGGAATTACTGGCTAGGCGGTTGTACTGCTGAAAAGGAACGGGGTGGGGGGGGTTACAGTGGATCATAAATTGGGTATGGCATCTCAGGGCCAATAGCCAGGCCACACATACCCAGAGAGAGGGTAGGAAAAGGTATTCCCCTTTGTTTTGGGTTGTGAATTGTTACTTTTTGCTGGGCAAAGGAGCAGTCCTTGGGCCTGCAGAAAATCTTGAGAAATAAACCCCAGGTGGGGAAACAAACAGCATCTGGAGTAGGGCTGACTTACTGCTGGCCGCCACCCACTGCAAGATGGGGAAGAGCTAAGCCCAACGAGACAGAGGAGGTGCTCTGCCAGAGGCTGTTAAAGAGGACGGTGATCAATTGTTCTCCATGTCCACTGAAGGTAGGACAAGATGTAATGGGCTTAGTCTGCAGCAGATATTAGGAAAACCTTTCTAACTAGAAGGGTAGCTAAGCTCTGGAGCAGGCTTCCAAGGGAGGTTGTGGAATCCCCATCACTGGAGGTTCTTCTGAACAGGTTGGACAAACACCTGTCAGCGATGGTCCAGATTTACTTGGGCCTGCCTCTGTGCAGGGGACTGGATTAGATGACTTGTTAAGGTCCCTTCCAGCCCTACATTTCTATGGTTCTATGCCACCTTGCTGTGTTGTGAGTGATCCTCTCCTGGCCAGTTATGCTGGCTTCCAGGCAGTTTACACTAGCTAAGTGCCTGCACTGAACCAGAGTGACTGATCTCACATTCCCCTTTTCTTCACTAGTTCCAGTGCAGCACCCATTCACTCAGCCCCTGCTGGATTGAACTCCTGGTTCAGAAGCTCCCAGCTGGATTCGATTGTAAAGTCATTAGCATATTCAGTAAATCAGGAACATGAAAACACCATGTTCTGCATCCGCTTCCTTTAGTTTTTGGCTTTTGGTGGACTAGGATGCTTCCTCCTTTGGTTTCCAGCCATGAGATTGCTTCTCTCTGATTAGCTAAAGAACCATGTGGTTGAGTTATTTCAGTATCATGCAATGTTAATACTGGAACAGCTGTTTCATAATAGGGATGATACTTTATTCTGGATTAATTCCTAGAGACTCCCATTAAAATGCTGCTCTTAAAGAAGGCAGATGTTTTTTCCTCCCTTAGCTGAAAAATATCATGGGCTGTGTCCTTTTCACCAGTAAATGTTAAATATCAGTTTGGTACCCACAATTCAAGAAGGATGTTGATAGATTGGAGAGGGTTCAGAGAAGAGCCACAAGAACAACTAAAGAATTAGAAAATATGCCTGATAGTGACAGAATCAAGGAGCTCAATCTGTTTAGCTTTGCCAAGAGCAGGTTATGGGATGACTTGATAGTCTATAAGTTCCAATGCTCAGAACAAATAATAGAACACAATCCAGTGGCTGGAAGCTGAAGGTAGACAAACTCAGACCTGGAAATAAAGCATAAACTTGTGACAGTGAGTAAGTAATCATTGGAACAATTTACTAAGGGTCATGGGGACCACGGACAATTTGTAGGCCAATAGTGGATGTGTTTCTAACAGATCTGCTCTGGGAATTATCTGGGGGATGTTCTGTGGCTTGTGCTAGACCCAGGGCCGGCTCCAGGCCCCAGCGTTCCAAGCAGGTGCCCGGGTCGGCAGTTCGAAAGGGGCAGCAGTTCCTCCGGCCACGGCTGCAATTCGGCAGCAGCTTTTCTGTTCCGTGGCAGCAAAGCGGCCACAGCTTCTTCCTTTTGCTGGCAGTTTTTTCACTGCTTGGGGCGGCAAACTGTAGAGCCCGCCTTGGCTATACGGGAGATCGGACTAGATGATCACAGTAGTCCCTTCTGGCCTTGGAATCTATTATTTGCATTTGTAAAGCTCTAATTGCCAGTGGGGGAAACTTCCCCCTTTTGCAGAGGGCCAGCCAAGGCTTGGGCAGTGACTGGAGTCCTCCCAAGGTACAATGACTAAAGACCTATTTTCAGGATTGACGGGACATTTCAGCGTTGCGTAGGCCTTGTGCATGGGGCAGGGAGCCTCCCACAATGGAAAGATGTAGCCTCTCATTTTAAAAGGGTTTGGTGCATTAAGCTCAAAGTACATTGCTAGGCAGTGACCGGCACAGCCTAGGTGGTGCCTAAAATGTACCACCCAAAAGCAGGGTACAGACACCCTTTTGAGATGCGATTCCTCCCCTGATTTTTCCTTGCTCTGGGGGAAGGGGAGCAATTAGCAGCAACAAACTACTAGGACTTCCCTCCATGCAGTGCTGGTTTGTTCTTCTGGCCACCAAGTACAGGGAGAGAGCCCACTCCCTGGCCACCCACTGTGGGGAGGAGGTAAATTGTTACTCCAGAAAAGGTGCCTCAGCTTGTGAAGACATGTGGTCCAAGCCCTTAACCACTGTCCATTCACCACGACTCTAGGCAAGAGACTCGCCAAAGCCCAGGAGTGCTTTAGCCCACAGTAGAGTTTGCAGGACATCCAGAGTGGGAGTGAAATAAGTCCCCTGCAGGGAATTCACCACCATACATGGGCAATTGGAAGCCTGTCTGACAAACTTCAACAAGCCTCTAACTGGATAAGGCTTGTGCAGATGAGGCTTATTTTCTTTGTTCCCCTGTAGTGCCTGTGTGTGCCAAGCGCAGCACAACAGCAGTGGTGTGGAATTATTCCCCTCCACTCCCCATTTAGCTGCACAAAGCCGATCCACGCCATGACTCTGCAAAACGGCAATAGCCGAGCCGAGGGGGGCTGGCAGAGATGCTTTTATTTTCATCTGCAAGAATAATCATCTGCGATGCTTGATGCGCATCAGGCTGGTTTGTGCGTCTGATCCATGTTGTCATCAGAAGATTAAATTTTGTGAAAAGGATTAGATGGAGAAATGGCACATGCTCTTAAGGAACCATCATGCGCAATTCATTAATGACAAGCAATGTGGAGTTAAAAGGCAGACAAGTGTCTGGAACAATGCTTGTTGTGCTTAAAAGGGATTTGGCGCACATTCACATTTGTGCATTTAAGTCTTTGAATCCTGAAATGATTTATCTCTGAACATGGGACTTTTCTCTCCTTATAATCCACACTGAGAATATGTAGTAAATGCAATGACTTTTCTCATTATTATGTCTAATTTTAGGTAAGGACAGGTCATAGGAAGACCATAGAGGATTGTTAGTTTAGCACATCTGTTTTTCTCGAAGATATTTGTCAAGATACTCAGATTTAAAGGGAACTAAGTCCTGGAGTCAGCAAAATACTTAAGCACATGCTTGCATCCCCCTAATTTCCATTAGATTTCAATATGTGCTTAAAGTCCAACACCTAGTGAGAGTCAAGCATGTCCTCAAAGTTAAACCTGGGCTTAAGTGTTTTGCTGAGTCAGGGTCTGTGCACTGGTCATTCACTTCTGACGGTTACTGCATCGAAATCCAGAGTCCTTCGACTTCTGCAAGCACCTCACTGCTGGAGTGGAGTCTGCAATCTGTTTGACACCTTAATCCAGGGCAGACCCGTAGTGGTAACACTCTGCAGCACAAGCTGCTTCCCGCAGCCTGTATGACAGCTACAGCGTGTGTGTATGTGTGCTCAGCATCCAGAACAGAGCACCTCAGAGTCCCATCTCTTCCATGTCTTAGTGCTCTCTAGGCAGTGTTGTAGCCGAGTCGGTTCCAGGATCTTAGACACAAGGTCGGGGAGGTGATATCTTTTATTGGCCCAACATCTGTTGGTGAGAGAGACAAGCTTACACAGACCTCTTCTTCAGGTCTCCATTCCATTGCATAGCATCTGCTGTGCTTCATGCATGGTTTGATTAGCCATGTTGAATCAAAGGGGTTTCCAGACCTCCAGTGGTTTAACCTTCAGTGCAAAAACCTCTTTGACAGTGTTCCCGGCCCTTTGTGACCTAAAGCCATGGACAGCCGGTCAGGCAGCACAGCTGGCTTTCAGCACACCAGTTACTCAGAATGCCCCATTGTCTGACTTCTGGGCTCCTGCTCCTCTTACAGGTCAGACCACGTACACCATCCCCACTCCTCACTGGTATCATAGGGGCAGTTTCTGCACTGGACATTCGATCACCTGCCCTTTGATTGGGTGTGCAGCTGGGGGGAAGAAATGAAAGGCACGAGGAGACTCTGCTTCCCCCAGCCTCATGTGCAGCCTGCGTAAGGGCTGGAGAGAATGCCAGCCCCTGTGTTCGGAGGGGAAGCACTGCCTCTAATCCCTTGGGGCGGGGGGGTGGGAGGCCAGAGGTGGAGCTACAGCTGTGCTCCTCCTTCTCACTGGCCAGTGCTCCAGGAGCTGAAGCATCCTGGTTCATTGAGGCAGAGCAGCTCTCTGGGCTCCCTCGCTGCCAGTGCAGGGCTGTACCTGGATAGCAAGGTCCAGGGAAGGAGGGGTGGAGAAGGGAGGGGTGGGGCCATGGTTGTCCATGCATCCCAAGTGAGATTTCCTGCACCCCATGAAGGGTGGAGCAGTGGGTGCTCTCCCGCAGTGCGCTGGAGGGATTCCCTCTCCCTGCAGTAGGATCCTTCTCAGAGCTCCACCAGGGAGCTGCGCCGATTGACACACAGGTGCTGACTCAGTGGGTGCTTTGCACCCACTGGCAGCCAAGCTCCCCTCCCCGCATCTTCTCTCCCCCCTGAGCATGCTGCATCCCCACTCCTCCTCCTACATCCCAGCGTTTCCCACCCATCCGCCGCCAAACAGATGTTTGGCAGGCAGCATTAGCATTCTCCTGGGGGTGGGGTGGGAAGGGAGGAGCAGGAATGTGGCATGCTCAGAGGAGAAGGTGGGGAAGAGGTGGGGCCAGGGCAGGGATTTGGGGAAGGAGTTGGAATATTGGCAGGGAGGGGGCAGAGTTGGGGTGGGGACTTTAGGGAAGGGGTTGGAACGGGGGCAGGGAAGAGGTGGGGCAGGGCCTCATGGAAGGGGTGGAGTTGGGGCAGGGCTGCGGGGGAGGTCAAGCAGCCGCGGGAAAGAGGGGGAATCGGCACCTATGGATTGACACAGGGGCCTGTTCTGAAAGTTGCTGATTTTACTCCCATGCTGGCTCCCAGAATTTAAAAATAGAGCTGGTCAGAAAATTTCCAGCAACACCATTTTCCATGGGAAAATGCTGATTTGTCAAAACCAAAACCTAGCAGGGGAACGTCTCCATTGCAAGAAAATTCTGATGGAAGCCAGGCTGGCTTCCTGCCTCCGAGCCAGGGCTCTCGCGGCTGGCAGGGTCCCTGCTGCGGAGCAGCCAGGGCTCTGGGCTGCTCAAGGAGCCTGGGAAACATTTCCAAATGGTTGCAATGGAATATTGGGGATTTGTTTGCAGGAAATTTCAGAATTCCCATTCCAAAGGACACTTCAAAATTTGCGTCGATTCGGAATGAAATCTTTGTCTGGATTTTCCCGATGTGACCCACAAACCTCTTGGTGCCAACTGGCAGAGGGCATGGGGTTACAGGCACCCCTGGGCTTACCAAAGGGTCAGGTGAGGTCTCTACTGAAAGCCTGTGTCACACTCATCTGAGAAATGTATATGCAGATAATGTGTAAGGAGATATCCCATATATTGGAAATTATGTTCCTATGGCTGACCCTGGCTGACCATCGTGTCTTACAATGGAAGTCTGTTGGCATCTTGAGTCAAATGCTAATGCATAGATTGCAGGTGCTGGAGGAAAAACACAAACAGCAAGGATCACCCTGTTGACAAGTAAAGTCAATGAACTTTTGGTGTGTAACTGGGGACATGGAGGTACACTGGGCATCCTTCAGTCTGGGAAGACAAGCAGCCAGCAGGTGTGATTTTATAAAGGGGGGATCTCAGCCATCCTGGTTGAAAACAGTGGAAGAAGGACTTGAGGTAAGCTATCCTGTAGGAGACAGGGGCTGGCTTATGAGTTAAATTGAGGCATAAGAATGATATCATTTTATTTTTATATGTAACTACTTGTTTCCAACA
Organism: Lepidochelys olivacea; assembly: GCF_965140295.1. NCBI lineage: Eukaryota > Metazoa > Chordata > Testudines > Cheloniidae > Lepidochelys > Lepidochelys olivacea. The sequence goes on from NC_140415.1 coordinate 128,163,832, forward strand.
TTCTTACTTGATATCATTTGAATATCTGGTCTTGGCTAAAGAACTGATTCTTGTTTTCACTATCAATGTACCTAAGTGCTGTGTGTCAAGTGGAGTGCTGGTGATCCTGAGTTGAATAGTGCACACCAGCTTGCAAGCTTCCTTTTGGGAGTAGCGCAACTGAGAGCTCCGTGTGCATTCAGTGGACCAGAGCCTGGATGCTATAGATGATGTTCCAGGTAGGTGTGCACCTTTCGCTAACCTGATCTGTCTCGATTATTATCTTTAAATTCCCTTCCCCAAACCTTCACTCTGTGTGTGTGTGCGCGGCAATTTCAGTGCATGCCACTCTCGCCAGCAGACAGGGAGGGAGGCAAGTGATGCTGACACTCATTGTGCAAGCTCTCTCTGGAGAACCCAAGTGAGATCCATCACACACATGTCTAGAGAGTGCTGGCTGATGATGCAGGGGGCTCGCTGCTCCTCCCCCAAAGCCAGAAATGCTATATTAATTAATGCTGTGCTCCCCCAGCCTCACATCTGTTCATCCCCTACCAGAAATTAAGTTTATGACTTCAGGTCTACCTCTATCCCAGCCCCAGCTACTTCTGTAAAGGGTCTTCTCCCCATGCCTCCCAGGCCATGGGGGAGGGAGCAGATCCAGTAGGGACCCTCTTCTCCGTCCTAAGCCTGATGGTGCAGGAGGGGAGGTGCTGACCCATTTTTCCCAGGAGGGGAAGGTGGAAGAGGGAGTGGACGAGCCCAGCACCTCTGGGCTGGTCATCTGCTCTTCCTCCCCTCCCGTGAGAATGTGTTGGCTGCTCCCTCTCCCACTTGCCCTTCTCACAATCTCTAAAAGAGAGGTGGGGGTGGGACACACTGTATGTTTCCTGCAGCAGCTCTGATTGGCTGCCCCCCCACTGCCCTGCCTCTTGGGAATGAGTAGCCAATCAGTGGGGCTGGGGATTGCATGAAGTTTGGAGCTTGTGGCATCACCCCAGACTGGCCAAAATTCTGTTACTCCTCATGACATCATGAGACAGCCACCCTGCTATAGGTGTTTGTAGCAGGAGCATGGTACACCATAATATGTGAAAATTCTTGCACATGTCTTGAACACTCCATTGCCAGCAGAGGTCAGTCCATGAATCTAATGGTAAGATAAGTACATTCCATAGCGTGGATAAGCACCAAGACACTCTTTGATATGCCAGGAAGTTTCAGCTAAAATGGGTCAGCTGTGTCCAAGACTGAAGTTGAGCAAACCAGTATATTTTTCCTCTGTTACATTCTTATAAACACTTCATTAAGAAACTCTAGCATCCCTGGACTTTGTAGCAGGGACCTGAAATTTTGGCAGGGAATGTTGCCTGGTGTCAGGAATGTGCCTTTTGTCATCCCTGTGAAAACCTGCTCAAATTATAAGACTGACAATCTCAGTTTGCTCATGCTCGGTACAGACTTGTTAGAGTTTGGCAGCTAAATTCACTGAAGATTCCATCTGTACTGAGCATGCTCCAGCCTGGGGCTAAGCAGGCCTGTTCTTGTGATTACTGCTCCTGGCTACTGTGGCCAGGGTGGCATCAGGCAGAGAACTGAGAGCAGGGGGATTGACTCTCCTATACTCTCAATGCTCCTCCCTGCCCCTGGAGGAGAAGGAGGGAGAAGCTACACTACCATGCAGAGGGGTGAGTAACAGGAGGGCAGGGGATGAGATTGGGAGGAAAAGAGTGTCAAGCTTCCTGGGGGTACCCAGGGCTGTGAGTCAACTTGCTCCCACCAGCCCTTAGTGTGGGGATCTGCTGTGGATCAGCTCCCAGACTGCACCAGCCACAGACAACACAAGCCCTCCCCTCTCAGTCCATGCAGGCTCTGCTCTCCCTCCACAGGTAAGTGACTCCAGCTGGCTGCTCAGAAGATCCAGGGGGTGAGTCCAGCCCCTGCCACACTGGACACTCCCAGCAGGGCCAGAACTGCTGTTCCCAAAACAACAGCCCTACCCAGCTACACCTCAGAACACACCTCTGCTTGCACACAGCACATGCATTGGTTATAGTGCAAACGAGTTTATTGAGCAAGGCTCAGCCACGCTAGTGACAGCAAGCAGAAAGAGTGGAAATAACAGGTTACATAGAAACCAAAATAACACAATTAACTAGCAGGATGCCCTCCTGTCTAACAAGGTGCTATATACCCCAAAGCCTTTCTTCTCGTGTTTTCAACCATGATGGCTGAGCACCTCCTTTTGTAAGACCAAGCCTAGTCATCTCACTAGATGAAGCATGCCAGGATCTTTGTTCTTCAGCTGTAAACAGGGGTTTACAGCTGTTCAACACTTCCTGTTAATGTCTTCTCCTGACGTCCACAATCTCTTCACTAGCATCTGACACTGGCTGCTAATAGACTTCCGGTGTAAGATACACAATGGTCAGCCAGGGAGAAAAGTGCCTCCCACTTCCTGTCTGGTGGGACCTGTCTTAAGGCATATTACCTTGGGAGACCTGCCCTAATTATAGGGCCTTGAGACCATAACTTCCCATACATGTCTGTATCTCCTCACATATGATCTGCACATGTACATCACAAAAATGGTGATCCATCTGACACAGGCTTGCAGTAGAGATTTTACATGACATTCTTTGGTCTAGTATGTACACACCAGATCCAGGGGATCCCTGTAACTGTTATACACCTATCTGCCCATTAGCATCAAGGTCCTGGGGTCACACAGGACTAGGAACAGAGGGACAGACATAGAAGAAGGCAGATGATGGGGGATAAGAGGGAGAGAGAGGTGGGGGGAGAGGGGAAAGAGCCAGAAGTGGGGAAAGATAGAAGTGAAGTGTGTGTGTGTGTGGGGGGGGGAATGAGTTAAGACAAGAAGCAGAGGATGAGAGAGGTAGATGGGAGATGAGGACAGGAGAAGGGGGAGCAGGAGGAATGGGTAGGAGACAGGGAGGGGAGTGGGGTGGAGACAGTCTCAGGAACTGAGGAGGGAGAATAGGAGCGGGGGAGGTGTCAGGGCAGAAGAATGTGTAACCACTAGTGCACACCCCTGTCCAGAACCTGGAATTGAACCCCGGGATCCTCTGCTGTCTGCAAATTGCTGTGAAAACCACTGACAAAGTTTATGACCCCATCCTCCCCTCTAGCGGTAGATTTACATAGCAGTTAACAGCCTACTCCTGCTACCAGTCATGTTGTTAGCTCGAGTGGTCGGGACTGTGGTTTGGATCTGAAGAGCTCACCCCCTGCTGATGACTGGTCTGTGTTCTGTCAACATGGTTCAGCTGAAAGCTGCCCTGGAGAACTGGATTCAATCCATGCCTCTGCCCCAGCCTCCCTGTGTGAGGCCAAGCAAGTCACTTAAACCAAAACTTTTTACAGGTGGCCACTAACTGTATTCTTAGGGTACCTGAATCAGACAGTGAGGGTCTGATTTGCAGATGTGCTAAGTACTCAGAACTGCAGTGAGATCAGTGGGAGCTCTCTATTCTGAGCATGTAAAGTGCTATGAAATGCTAAGTACTGTGAAAAATAATGCCCTGGGCTTCTCGCGTTGGGCTCCCCACATTAATTGATGCTTGACAATTGTGACTTTAATCCCGGACACAATTTTGTCCGTACAAACTGGGGATAATGCCATCAGACATCACAGGGGCATTGTGAAGATAAATGTATTAATGTTTGTAAAGAACTAAAATACTATGAGAGCATCAGAGAAAAGTCCACGAGGACACTGGTAATTCTGTATTCAGTGCAAGGCTTAGATGGTGAGCAGTAAATAGTGCATGCGGCTGAAAGATGAGGATAAAAGGAAATATTGAATAGCTGCACATTACGTGAGCACCATCCAGTCTGTGCACTGAATGAAGCAGAGGTCCTGGGGGGAAAATAGTATGCGATCATGTAATTAAAGACTGGATCATAATGCATACAGTGAATAGAGGCTGCATGGGCAGCCTTAATTTGAGCATTTCCTAACTTTTGCTTGTTTGACACTGCAACCTTAAGTTTCTTTAAACATCTTTGGGGGGAGGGGGTTAATTTATTTATATATATATATATACACACACACCCCCAATTTTATGACTATTGATCTTCTGAATGCTTGGTTACATGGACCATTGTTCTGCTGCTGAAGTCGTCATTCTGCTGTCAAATGTGATTTCAGTTCTTCACCCACAATTTCAGCAGGTGGACAGCTTTGCAAAGATGGATGTGGTGGCGAAGAAGAGATGCAGTTCTGTCAAAGGGAAATCAGGCACCTGGTACATGTGTTCCCATTGGTTATGTACACGATCACTGAATGATTAATAAACCTATGAACTGTACCTACTGTAAAGTTGAGATGTTCAATTTTATGAATGCCTCAGTCCCCAATTGGTTAATAAGCTAGGGGGTCCACTGTACATGTGGGTGTTTATTAGCTAGATATAAAACGTGTGTATGTATGTGAAATCTTTGAGTCTGATCTTCCACAGCCTGGTGCCATGTGGGACCAATTTCACTGGCACAAAATGAGTGGAAAGTTAGGGTAAAATTCTGTGGGTCTGATTCTCCAATCAGATAAACCAGGACTAACTCCATAGAAGTCAAGAAAGACATTGGTTTTACACCAGCATATAACTGAGAAAAGGATCAGGCCCTTGGATTTGCACCTTCCATTTCATGCTGATTTTGCAGTGACTTTGCGTCCGTGTAAGTGACTGCACAAGGTGTGAGGCAGTGGCCAGCCAGGCTTCATGGTCTCCAGATGCCCTGCTGAACTAGAGCTTGATTCTGCAAGTCTGAAGTTAATGGGTCAAATCCTCAGCTATCGTACCTGGGCCTAGCGCTCTCAACATTCAAGGGGTTATGCCAACCTAAGTCAGCTGAGGATGTGTTGCCCAACAAGAATAGAATCAGACACTTAAGGGGTGTGGAAAGAGCCCACTGGACTTAACTGGTTGGCTACGTTTTATTTCTCTATTAAATAAATCAAAGAAGCACAGCATTCTGACATCACATTTTTATATATTCCATGCATGGCATGTAAGCCCTTTCTTTACATGAATCACTACTTTTTCAGGCCCTGATTTAGCAATTCATCCCTACTCAGCCAAGAACTCAGGCACTTGTTTAAGTGCTTTGCTGAATTGGGGTGGATTTAACCACATGTTTCGGTCCTTTGCAGAATTGGGGTCTAAGAAGGCCAGTTTCAAAATGGCAAATGAGATGATTCTAGGATTCTGTATGTTGAATTATTCATTAGTACAGCTATTAACTTTCCGTCCGAGATCTTGTGTACATAACATGAAATTCAGACCGTCCTCTTTGCCAGCATCATGTAAAGCAACTTAATCTCCTTGGTAATGAAAGTTCTATCATGAACGATTTGCACCAATTCATTTCGTGCCCAGTGAAATGTAAAATATAAAGATTATGGTGAACATCATGGGCTTGATCATTAAAGTCAATGAGTATCTTTCCACTGACGTGATGGACTTTGGGTCATTGTCAATAGATGGGAGGAATGACAGTTTATTTGATTCCTTTAAACCATCTGGTAGTTAGCTAGCTTTTCATCTAAGCATCCCTTCTCCATCCTCTTTGCCAAGGGACTTGAACTGTACTGGAAGGCTGCAGGTAGCACTGGTCGGAAAATGGAATTTCCATTCCGCAGGAAATTCCCATTTGTTGAAATTTGTTTTGTTTTGAAATTGGAATGAAAACTCAAAAATCTGAAATTTTCTGTGAAACAGAAATCTCCCCCAAATTTTGATATGAGACTATTTAAACATTGTTTTGAGAATGTCAGAACATAATCTAATACACAATATGAGATATAATGGGCATATAGAGTAAAATACTAATTTAAATATAACATAAAAGTCAAAACAATATGGTAAAGTCAAGGCAAAACGCACTTACCTTTCCAAGATGATAGAAATGAAAGGAGAGACAAAAATCCCTCATTTTGACTTTCTCTCATAGAAAAGTTCAGTGGAAATTGACATTCCTGCAAAATGTTTCCATTGATATGAAACTGCATTTGCTGATGGAAAACTGTTCCATTAACATTTTTTCAACCAGTTCTAGCTGGAGCCGTCTTGGGCCGGGTAGCACTGAGTACACTAAAGAGAGGTTTCAAATCTTTCCTCTGCCCAGGCTAGTGTTTAAGGGTGGTCACTGGACAGTGCAACTAGAAGGAATGAGATGGAATTGAGCAAGGGAAAATGTACACCTCTTTCCTTCTGTTCTGGCCTCTTTGTCCCACTTGGGGAATGCAAAGAGGGGGAATCTGGTCCAAGATGGCCAGCTGAGAATTTCTGGCATGGGGAGCTCTCAGCTCATATGAAATGATGTAGCTAGGTTCCACACCACCTCCCTCCCATCCCTCAGCCCTGCTTTGGGGGGGAGGAAGGAGTGTGTTGGGGTTGTGGGACCATGGGGCAAAGTATACCTGCGTTGTGCCAATTCACAGGTCCCGTAGGGACCTTTGCCAGTTGGTGTAAACTGGATCAGCCCCATAACTGCTCTACTTTATTTTGAGGGGCTCTAGAATCTTGAATTTGTTCGTGAGGATTTTCTGTGAAAGGCACTTGGATACTGCAGCGATGAGTGGCAGTACGAAACTAAGACAGATTTCGTCAGCAACATGTTAAGAGGGGGAGCCTCTTTCATGAGAGCTTCAGGGCAGAGGTGACCAGCAGAGGAAAGGGACTAGTAAACCTACAGGGAAATGATAGACGCAATACTTTTTAGTTATTTTAAGATTTCCGTTGCTGTCGTTTTGACCCCATTCCCTCTGTGTTTCTCTGAATATAACAGATCAGGGCCCTCAAACCTTTTCATAACCATATATTTTTAAAAGTTCACCATTTTTCTGGGCAGCTGTAGCCTTTTTTTAGCTTCCTTAAATGTGAATTATAAGGCTGGTCAATCAGTAATAAAGAAAATTCAGATTTCAAAGCGTTTCAACCAGTTCTAGTGAATTGGCAGCTGGCTAAGAGGAGGAATCTGCATCATGCGCTCAGCCGCATCTCCACAGCCCAGCAGCAGGATATGTAAGAACCACAGCATGGGACCTGCTGTGAGAGAGCCATCAAAGTCACCAGAATTAGAGCAGGAGCAATGTTAGGAAGATTTTTGTCACCCCACTCAGGCCCTGAGCCTGCCCCCAGTGAAGTCAGTGGCAGCAGGAGCTGATATATAACAGTCCCTGATCTTGCAATCAGAGACGGGTGGGGAGATGCATGCACCCACACCCTGCCCCAGATTGAATTTATGAGCTACTCTTGCAGCAGTGTGGCCCAGTGGATACAGCATTAAGCTAGGACTCAGCAGGCCTGGGTTAAGTCTCTGCCACTGCTCTGCTGGGTGATCTTGGGCTAGTCATTTCTCCGCTCTGTGCCTTTGCTTTCCCATCTGTAAAATGGTTATAGTGATACTGACCTCATTTGTAAATTGCTTTGAGATCTGATGACAAGCGCTGTAGAAGAGCTAAGGATTATAACTATTCTTTTATTATTTGCTCTGGATTTTCTGGACATTCCAACTGCATCAAGCGTGCTCAAGTCAATCGGGCTCCCCAGGGGGACAAAGGCTTGCCTGCACTGATCAGATTCCTGGCGCAGAGACTTAGGCTATGTTGCAGTGAAGCGGTACAGACAAGGTATAAACAGAGCTTACTGTTGTTTGGGAGGCTGGAGAGATGTAAGTGTGAGGTCTTTAAGCACAGCTTCCATCAAAAAAATTTCTATTCTCATCTTTGCTCAGTGCTTGGATACTCATATATTGATGACAGCACTTTATGCAGTGCTATTATTATGGAGAAATGTTGCCATTTCTGATTTTACTGCTGATCATTTAGTGTGCTATTAAACCACATTGCCTCCAGTTTCATATGCGGGCGTTCTGACCACATCCTGTTGTTTCCATGCAGATCAGGGATGTTCTATAGATAGCTGGACATTTAAAAATATCATTGTCCTGTGTGGATGATGTGACCAGTGGCCCTGCTGCTTTCTGCTTTGCTAAAGCAGAGTGTTCTTCCCATTGTCATTGTGCCAGTTTTTGGAGACCTCCCCATCTGTGTTCTCCAGCCTCCTTCCCATCAGAGAATGGCCAAGCTCTTGTTTCAAAGTCTGCCTGTTCCAAAGATTTGGTGACCTTCAACTGCCTATTTGGAGATGACCTTAGCAACAGATCTATTCCCTGTATGTATTTTTTGTTCTGTCTTCTTGATGGCAAAGAAGCAGTCTGTGAGCTCTGACCAAATTCCAGTTGTGTGGCCTCCTGCAGGGTTCTTGCCACTTCCTCTGAAGCATCTGGTACTGGCCAATGTCAGAGACAGACCCTCATCTATCTAGTCCACTACCCTGATTCAGTCTGGCAGTTCCCCTGTTCCTATGACATATGAGAAGGGCAGGATCTAAGAAAGGGCGAGAAGCAAGACTCCAATTGGGGTTATGCTTAAGTATACCACGCCCATCTCTCAAAGACCTCTCTGAGCCGCCTGTCATGTTTCCCTGCCCCTCTCCAGTGACACTGGTCAATCAGAGCTGGTAATGCCAAATTCCTAGGTCATAAAATGCCATCTCTGCCAGTTGCCTGCAGCAATTTTGCCAGCACAAAGAACTGTTGAGGCCCCAGCCATATACTGGTAATTTCTACCTTATTCTATCCAGGTGCCTTATACCCTGCCCATTAGCTTAGCAGCTGAATGTGTTGGTGCTATGAATGCGGAGAGCTTGGAAAGGTTCACCATTTGTTGTTTCCTGGTATGACCCCTGGTGGGAAGAATTGGAGAGTCACATGACATGTTACTGGGAAGGAGTGTCTGCCCCACACTGGCTAGTTAGGGGTAAACAGAGTGCTCGGGCAGCTGAGTGAAAAGCAGCCAATAGGAGAGGGGATGTGAGAAGCAGCCAATCAGGGCCCAGCAGATCCATATAAAAAGAGCCTCAGGGCAGAGCAAGGTTAGTAGCTGCCTAGAGCTTGAGGACTGTGCCTGGAGTAGGCTGCAATCCTGTAGCACCTTAGACAAAGAAGTGCAGGCAGGGACCTGGGGAGAAAAGCAGGAACTCCAGATGGGTGCCGTGGCCTCAGGGAAGTGGGTGAGGGAAATGCAGTGATAGTAGAGGCAAAGGAACACAGTAAGTGACTGCAGGAAGTGGGCTGGAACCTGGAGCAGTATGTGAGTCTGCGTCCCCCCCCCCGCCACTCGCCATTGTAGAAGTGGTAGGATTGTTGACTACAGTCACCACTGGACTAGTAGCTAAACTCCCCCGGAAGGGGGGAACACAGATAGTGACATGGCCACAGGGCTGAGTCATGAAGTGGACACTGAGGTTCCTGTGGCTGCAAGAGGATGGCAGAGATAAAGTGACAGGTGCAAGACTGCAGATGAGGGTGTTGTCCTTGAGCTAACCCCTAGAGCAACCAGAAAGATGTGCTGGGCTGGTGATGAGTGACATGCACCATTCAGTTACACAAAATATTATTGGACTAGCTCCTGGAGACCCAAATGAGATCAGGACCCCATTTTGCTGTACAAAGAGGGCTGATTCTAGGGGTGGACTGGTAGGGTGATCACTCAGGGTGCCAACTTCCAGGGGGTCTGGTATTGCTGTTTCACTCTGCTTTTTTTCTCCATTCTGTCTTGCTCTGATTGGCCAGCTGTGTTTGGAGGATGGGGTGCTTCAAAACTCTTTCTGCCCTGGCTGGCAAAATGGCTAGGCCGCTCGTGTGTACAAGCACATACTAAGAGAGAGTGCCAGGCCCAGACAGCTTGCAACGTAAGTAGACCAGACAAAGGATTGGGGTGGTTAGGTGGGGCAGACAAAGAAGGGGCTGGGACATGCCAAGTCACACCCAATCAGTAGCAGAGCTTGGAATAGAGCTCTAGTATGTGGAGCCTGTACCTGACCCTGGGCCTCTCACATCACTTAAGTGACAAATTGCCGGGCAGCTCTTAAAACATAAGGCTCTACACATTTTAGAAAGCATGGGCACCTCTGAGACTAATGGAGCCCAAAGTAATGTCAGAAGGAAATTTTCTTGTCTCCCGCTCCCCTGGCTTACCTTCTATCCTCTGGGTCGAATGAGTGGATTAGCTTGTTCTTTGAGAAGCTTTGCAGAAGTGTTCAGAATGCCTTCTCTCCTTGGTGGTTTGCATGGTATTGGGGAGAGGGGAATATTTTTACCTTTTAAAAAAGATGCATTGAATGAAACACTTTCAAATACAGAAATAAAGGGTGTGGAAGCAACATCACATCCAGTAGCAGAAGACACAATAACAACACTTAGAACTTTTCATCCATAGATCTCAAAGTGCTTTACAAAGGAGGTAGGTGTAATTAACCCCCCTTTACATAAGGGGAAACTGAGGCACAGAGGAACCAACTTACTCAAGGTCACACTGCACCAGAATCAGGAGTAGAACTTGTCCTGCCTCCCTGTAGGAGGGGGCAGAACTCCCTAGACCCTCCCTCCCAGGTCCCACTATTTGTCATTCACCTTCTGTGTCATTCACCCTGGGGCAATTGCGCCCTGGGAGAGGGCTGGTTTTTCTTCCTCCCTTCCCCTTGTGAGGGAGGAGAATCTGGTTGGAACAGGGGTCAGCCTCTCAGAAAGGGCTTTATGGGCTCAGTCTCTCAAAGTCTATTGCCCCTGTGTAGGGTTTACCACCTACCCCTCTTCCTGGGCGTGTTGCTTGGCTGTCAGCTGGGGCATCTCTGGAAATGCTGTGACCCCCAGCTGTCTCCTCAACCGGCCTGCCTGTTAATAGCAGTCTCTGCATGGAGCAGCCTTCTGCCTGGTCACCAGCCCTGCCTATGATAAGCTTCCCCTTCTCCTCCAGGTTGAACAAGCCTTGCAGTTGTTCTTCCTTTGCACAGCACAGACCCAGAGGAGCTGGCTAGCCTCCTCCAGGCCAGTGTCTCCAGGGCTGTCCCTTCCTACTCCCTGAGCTGGGTGCCCTATCCACTGGGCCTCACTGCCTCTGGTTTGTTGGTTTCAGTGAGACCAGAATGAGAGCATCGCAACATCTGCAACAAGAAGAATTCTGGCAACTGTTCTCGGCTGGTTCCTCCCCATTTTGCTGGTGGCTATGATGTTGCTTCCACTTCTGTTATCCCTGGATAATAATAAGCAATACCCCAGGAGCCCCAAGCTGGGATCATTGTGCTCCATGCTGTACAAACGTAATGAAAAGATGGTGCCTGCCTCCAAAGATTTTACGATTTAAGGATAAGCGGCAATAGGTGATACAACACAGATCAGGTCCTGGAAGAGTTAAATTGTGTGACTCATGCCTCCTCATCATGGCGTTTCAGGTCAGAGGGGACTCTCCCTAGGAGACTTGTCTGGCCTCCCTGTATATCAGAGGCCACCAACACCACTCTGCAGCCGCCCATGAAACCCAACAACTGGAATTAGACTATTGTAGGCCATAGAGACAGAAAGAAAACAGGTTCCACTAAGCAGCTGATAGGATGTTGATGGAAAGCCAGGGCTAAAAGGCCCACATCAAATCTGGAGTGGGGATTTCAAGGAGGAGCACAAAGGGGTTGGATTGTTTTTGAAAAATGACCCACTAGCTGTCCTGCAGCAGGTACTGGGCTTGCATGCCGTAAGATGGCAGGTCTCCCTGAGCCTCCCCTGACGGCATGCTGTAGACTCGCCAACCACTGGGGTTTGCTTTGCACCTCATCCGAAAAAGTAGAGGTTATAAAACGCAGAGAGGCCTTGAATCAGGAGCCAGAGAGGCAAATCCCAGTGAGCAGCGCGTGTGCACCCGCAAAGCAAAATGCAGAGACAGTCTGGTTTTCAATTCCGCAGCGGCGCATCCGGATTAAGCCCCCGCTTTCAGCGGAGTTACTCCAGGTTCACACTGAAATCAGCACCTGGCCCCATGTCAGGGCTGGAGGGAGCTGGGCCAGCCCAGCCGGGGAGTGTGGAGTTTCAGAAATGCTGGGGGAAACCTTATGTTGTGTTCCGGCAAAATCCGGACTCCACAGCGCCTCTCACCTTGACTGGGGCTCTGAGAGTCTAGTGCCCCCCTCCCTCCCCCGTCCTACCCCAACAGGGTTCATGGCTCTGCTGACTGGGGGCTGCAGGGGGACCCTTCCCCATGGCCTCGTCCCTAGTCTTTCGCAATGGCAGGAAGAAGCGAGGCGTGATCCCCCGACCCCACCCCGCTGCAAAACTGAGTCACCCCCCCTCCAGCGGGACCCCAGTTGTCCGGCTCCCCAGCTGGGAGTTGCCCTGCCCTGCCACCGGGATCGGAGCCCAGGCCGCTGAACCGGGGCGCTTGGCCGGGCGGCTCCCCCCTTTCACCCTTCAGCCGTTCCCTGTGGGAGGGGGATCCGACTCCTCGGGCGCTTGGCTCCCCCCCCCCCGCCCCGCCCCGCCCCGCCAGCCACCCTCCCCCCGGGGCGTGAGAGCTGCTGGACGCCGGGCTGTGTGTGTGGACGCTCGGCGCGGGGCAGGGCCCGGAGCTTTGCCCAGGCTGGCGCGGCTCGCTCGTGGCCCCGCACCGCCGCTCTCTCCCGACGGCTCTGAGAGACACGCGGCTCCTCCAGTGGCAGCTCCCGCCTCGGGACTGACAGCCGGGCCCCGCGTACTGAAAGGCCGGGGTGGGGCCGGGGGCCCGCCGCTGCCATTGCCGCCCGGGAAGGTCCCATGGTGGTGGTGGGGGGGAGTTGATCCTAACACTACCCCCCCATCCCCCCCACCCCCCGCAGCAGGAGCGCTGCGAACCCCTTGCAACCCCCCTGGTGCGGGCTGGGCGGGGGTGGGCTGACAGTGTGTGCGGGGGGCGGGGGGGCGCAGCCAGGCTGGAGATGCCGCCCTAGCCGCGGCAGGGGGAGGAGGAAGCCGCCAGGTCCCTCCTAGCCGAGTGGAAGGAGGGATGGTCCGGAAATCCCGTGATAAAAAGAGGGAGCGGGGCAAGCGGGAAGCTCTCGGCTCGGTTCGGCTCTAACTTCAGGGGACCGCTCCGGCCCGCGCCTTGCTGCGGCTCCCCCATGGACCCGGCCGGCGGGAGCTGCTAGGGCAGGCGTCGAGCCCCCGCTGCGGACCCGGAGGGGCAGGTAAGTCTCGCTCCCCCACATCCCGCCCCGGGGCGCTGTCCGCAGCCGCCGGGGTGCTGAGTCCGGCCCGGCCGGGCTGCAGGGACCCGCCGTGGGCCGGGAGGTTGCAATGCATGAAAAACCTGCCTCTGCACGGGGTGCCTCCGCGGTCCCCTCCCGGGGCCAAGCAGCGCGTGGCTCGTGGCTGGGGACAGGTTTCCGGGGGGGGACACCCCGATACCCTTCCTGGCAGAAGTTTGCAGAGGGGGGGAACACAAGCAGCGCGGGCAGCAGCCGGAGCTGGCGCCCCCCCCATCTTGCCCCCCGCGAGAGGCTCCGAGCCAGGGGTTTGCAAGCGGTGCAAAGTCCGGCCGGTTACCCGAGCCAGCCTCCCGCTCCCCGGCCGCCCGGGCTCTGCAATGCCCGCCGTGGGAAGCGCCCTGCTGCCAGAGGGCTGACACGCCGCTTCCCCTTCCCGGTCAGGCTCCGGAGTTCAGCCGGCTGGGGGGGAGGGGGGGGCGTTGCGGAGCACACACAATTTGCGGGCATTTAAAAAGCCGCCCTAGCCGCAAAGCCGGGACCCCGAGCGCCCCGGGGTGCTGCATTCACAGCTTCCCCCCAGCCCCCGCCCGAGCCACGCTGCCCTCAACTCCCGCCTTTGCGTTTTGCACCAAACCCAGAGGCGGCTGCTCCCGGGCGCCCGTCAGTGACACGGATCCGTGTCACTGGCCGGACAAACGGGGGCTGGGGCGAGCGCCCGGTGCCCCGAGTCCTGAACCGCCGCCCGACCCCCGGTGCCCGCAGCGGTACTTCCCGGCTGGGGCTCGGGCTCGCCAGCCTCACGGTGCGGGCTCCTGCACCAGCCGCTGCCAAAGCGGAGCCGGTTCACCTTCAAACGTCCCCGCGGCTCTCCCCGGCTGGGGCTGCTGCCTCCCGAGCACGCGCCCCGGCAAAGCCGGCCGCGGCAACAAAGTTGTAGAGCCCGGGCGCGGGGCTGCAGGGGGACCCCGCCAACCAGGCCCCCCCGGGGCAGCAACAGGGGCGGTGCAGCGCCGTCCTGGCGAGCGGCCCTGGCTGTGCGTGGCTTGCTGCCAACAGAGGCGGATGGGGATGCGCTTGCATCTGGGAACGAGTGCTACCCGTGTAAGGGGATCGCGCACACACACACGCGCGCGCGAGCACACTGCGCAACGAGGGGGGGCTCACGGTAGTGTCAAGTAACTTCCACTGTCCTGGAAGCAACTGCCTGCAAGCTCTCCGAGAAGGGCTCCCCGGGGGGACAGCCACACACACGCGCGCGGTCCGGCCCTCTGTCCTCTACACCGACCTTTGTCTTGTCTTGCTTTGGGGGGTTCCCTCGCAGGCCGCCACCCCAGGACTCCTTCCCGTTCCACTTGCATGTGAGATCTGCCCGAGCGAGGAGGAATCTGAAGCCATCACCATGGATTTTGTTATGAAACAAGCTTTAGGAGGTAAGTGGGGTTGGGGCAGTTGATGCTTTGGGGTGCATGCGGGACAATGACATGGGCCCCCCTCTCAGTAGCGCATCCCCCCCAACCCAGGAGTAAAATTGCATCTTTCAGATCCCACTGGAGAAGCCCCACGCAGTGCTGCTGGCACCAGGGCATGCCATTGCCCCACGGCACCCTCCGTTTCTTTCCCCGGGCGGCCCAATATAAAAGTCTTTCGACCGGAGCCAACATCCTGGCCCTGATATCCCGGGGAACGCGGGGACTGCATGTTTGCTGAATTTGTTCGCCAGTAGGGGGCAGCACCGTGGAGAGCAACAAACACAGGACTTGATTTCAAGCCCGTTGAAGTCAATGGGAGAGTGTCCATTGACTTCTGCGGGCTTTGGATCAGGCCCGCAGATCTGTGGAAGTTTGGGGCCCTAGGCAGACTGACAAACTTCCATCGCTAGTAGCTGGTCGCCCAAACAAAACAGCCACTGCGTGCTTCACTGCTCCTGGTAGCGTGCTGCCTTCCGGGACAGCTCCCTGTCTCGGTGTG
The DNA here is from genome assembly GCF_965140295.1 of Lepidochelys olivacea. NCBI lineage: Eukaryota > Metazoa > Chordata > Testudines > Cheloniidae > Lepidochelys > Lepidochelys olivacea. The sequence continues at coordinate 128,178,879 of NC_140415.1, forward strand.
GTTTTGCCAGTCCAGCATGCTAGTTACAAACAAAAAACCTGCCAATAGTGGTCAGATCTAGCCAGAGTAAGGCCAGATAAGTGGTAAAATCTTATGTGGAAGAGCTGGCCCTAAATTCTATTACAGACGCAAAACTTTGTGCAAACTCTGACACAGCCAGATGGTGCAGACATTTTATGCAGTACATAAGAACAGTTGGTTTTCTAGAACGGCTACCACAGGCAGAATCCGTTATATCAGTTAAGTATCTTTTTCCTGGCTTGCATCTGATGCCCTTTCTCCTTATTTTAATGCATTTCTTATTGTGGATGACGATCGTTTTTCACCCGGACAGTGCAAAAACGAAATGAAAAAAAAACACAAATGAAGAAAAATGTTTTATAACAGAATTCCCTCATTCTGTGCTGGCTATGTGGCCGATTCCAACCCAGCCTTTAGCAGGATCATTACAATTCACTCTTTCTATAACACTGAATATATTTTAGGTACATGGGATGTTTAGGTCTAATAGGTGGTCAAGGGCACAATTCTATGATTATTCCGGTCATATGGTAACTGCCCCATTTTTCCTTTGTCATTGGACCTACTGCGGTTTTATTGTACCGTGTTACTGAAGTCATTTTCTGTGTTATAATCACTTTATAAGGACACTTGCCACGAGAGTCACTGTTCATGTCTATCAGAGGTTTCGATATTCAAGAGAAAATGCAGTTTTCACTTTTTAAAGTGAAATAAATTAACAGTTGTAAATTGCAAAAATCAATCAGTAACAAAGCACAAGTTCGCACTGAGGTGCTGCGGATAAAAGGGTTTAATTTTAATTCTTCTGGGTTGTACAGCATTATTGGGCAGAATATAACTGAACCCATAATCGACACCGCAGATTCACAATGTGTTGTCACATTTAATTAAATTCCGCGCACATTTCAAAGGGGAAATAATTTAATTGAGGGCAAATTCTGCTACCCTTCCTCAAGCCTGCACCATGAGCAATCCCACTGAAATTAATTTCAGCACTGGCAGAGTGGAGTACTACTTGTTGCAAGTAGGTATGGGACACTCAGACCCGACGGACTACTTAAGTAGTCAGGTATTGCTTATTATGATTAAAAATGGCAGAATCTGGCCTTTGCTGGAAAAAAAAATAGAGAGACCAAAAGACCTGCAATGTCATATGCTGTGGAATTGTAATTAAGAAATAACAATTGAGGTGCACACCATTTCCTGTGGATTAATAACCAGCTGGGAAGAGTTGATGGCCCGAGGCATAGCTAAGGATCTTTGATCCTAACCAGGCATCAATCCCATCAAAATGCCAATGTCAATATTTGCATTATAACAGGGGCATTCAAAAAAGCTGTTTTAAAAACCATTTTATGTCTCTGTTTTTGCATTTTTGGCGCATCAAGCACATGCTGCGACTGGCATCACTGTCAAGTCACTTTGCATCTCCCAGGCGTTGGTACCATAGACTCGCTCACCATGTGTCTATTCCCCCCCCACCCATTTGTCTAATAAAGAGAAGTAACTGCAGCATTGTTGAAAATCATTAAATGTTAATTAATGAGAGTGAAGTACCACAGCCAACATCATTAACAGGTTTCAGTTTTTGGAAGCTGAATTGCCACAGATACATAAAATCACAAGTAAGAATCACTCAGCCAGCTGTTTCAACATAACATTGTCGACACTGAAGAGCACCGACATGTGCATTATGCTGCAACAGCTGGCAGTGTGTTTTTAATTTGCATGTGGTTTTTTATTAATGTTCATAAAGAAACAAGCAATAAAAGCTACACAAAGGTAAACAACTTACAGTTTGTATGTTACCAAATACTGCACATTTCATGGGCTATCCAATGAAATTATGCAATTACACAACTTGTCAAAGCTGCAGGAGCAGACAACACAAAATCAGACAATATTACACAGACATAACATGCTAGGGTGGGAGTAACAATAATAGTAAAACCAGACATACATAAATGGGCACAAAAGGGAAGGAAGAGATGGGGTCAAAGGGGATATGCAGAGAGGGCAGGTGGAATGCCAGTCTGGTATTTGCTGCAATGGTATCTCAGCATTCTTTACCCAAATGTATCAAGAAACGGGTCCATATTTTTTCATTTAACTGTTTTATACATCAATAAACTATTCTTTCTTTCTCTGCTAACTCAGAGAGGTCCGAATACCCCTGCTCTATTCTGGAGATAAGTCTGCTCTTCTGTTTTTGTAAAATCATGCACTTGGTAATCAAGAACCAAAGTCTTTGTGGTGGAGTTAATCCCAGCATAGTAGGTACATAACATATCTTATAATTTGGAAGAGGTTTTTAAAAATTTTTTTTAAAGTTTAAAGAGAATTTTTAAAGTTATTTGTTTTATGCGCTGAACCCACGTAGAGATGCTTTTTGATGTCTATTTTCTCTGCATTTTTGAAATATGAGTTGATTTTCTAAATCTCCATGTGCATTTCAGAGAACAAGTCCTCATGTCCATAAAAGGTTTTATACTAAATGTTACATTTTGTTATTTTTAATAAGTGTCAACCCCTCTTCTTTCATGTGAAGACCCACTGAATCTTGCATTTCCAGTCAATGGAAAAACTCTCATTGGCTTACGGGAAAGAAAGCTTGTTTTTGCTAGAATATCTTGCATGATATGGTTGTTGCATTTTCCATAGGCGTGTGCTCTAGGAATTATTTTAGGCAAGTCCTTTGGCCTGTGTAACACAGGAGGCGGACTAGATGATCTAGCCTTAGAATTTATGAGTCTTTCACAAGCCCTTTTTGTATAAATTTGTCTCATTACCTTTCTATTTAATGCCATTTTGACCATCATTGTTTTGTTCTGAGAACATTTTCTACTGTGCAAAGTTATACCCTTCAGGTCCAATTCCTCTCTCACATGGGTGGAAATAAGAATTAATACCATTCAAATCAAAGGAGTTACCCACCATGTTAGACTGACACGAGCAGAGAATCAGGCCCACTTACTGTTACCAGTATAATACCTTGGACAATGATAAATTATGCTCCTGCTATTTCAATCTGCTCTTTTATCTGGGTAGGGATAATTTCTCCCCACACGCAGCTCTCCTGACATTGTGCACTTTCATGTAATTTGGCCCAGAGAGACCCATTACTCATCCCTGTCGTGTAAGTGGCAAGCAGTGGAAATTCTGACACCAGTTGAATTGCACACCTCCTTGGGACCAGTTAAAGAAAACCAGGAAGAATGACGTTCCTTCAGAGGCTTCTGGAAGCAAATAGGATGGAATTTCATCATGCACTTTCCATGTGCACAGCGTTTTCTTCTCTTGAATCCAACAGCAAAGACATTTGCAAACTAGAGGCACTTAGGGCTGGATTTTGAAAAATCCTCAGCAGTGGGACCAGAGCTTAGTAGAGCCTGGATGGTTACACCAGCTGAAGAGATGGCTCTGCGTTCTACTAAGTCAGTGGGAGCCTGAACTTGGATAGCCTTATGTCTATGAACAGTGATATTGGAATCAATCAGTGCCGTTCTCCTGGCCTTTGGGACTCAACTCCCTTCCTGACTGAAGGGAAACATTGTGAGGAGAACTTTGCAGTTTGCTCCCCTCCACCAGTGGGTTTTCCAATGGGAGAGGATGGCTTGGCCCTTAACTACTATAACTTCTAGGATACATGTTTATGGGATTTGGGACCTGGTCTTTGACATGGTCCCTGATGACATGTCCTTTGGCTCTAATAACATGCTGACAACAAGTCAGATTTGGTCCATATATATTTCCAACCAGAGTAGATCAAGGCTGTAAGACATTCAGGGGTGTGGATTGGTTCTTACTGCAGTTGACCGCTGGGTCAGAGGAAATTATCTGTGATGGATCTGGCAAGTTAGAAATGGAATTTTGGTCACTTTTCACCAACATTCATATGTGGGAACTGGGAAGATTTGTTGTAGGAATGTTCATGGAAGATGAATTTTGGCCTTGTGGCCGATATGAGTTTTGGAGGGAAACTGTATTCCAGACGTAGGAATCTTCCTTTACTACCCAATGGATTTGTCCAAAGAAGAGTGCTGTTTACATGCAGTCAATAACCATGCTTTGCACAAACTTCAGTGCCAGCTGTACCGTCGGCGTAATGCTGTTGTGCCCACACTAGGGTTATGTCTACACTAGAAACCCTACACTGGCACAGCTGCCCCACTGTAGTGTAGACACTTATTGCAGTGATAGGAGGGGTTCTTCTGTCACTGCAGTAAATCCATCTCTGCGAGAGGCGGTGGGGCTTAGATTGGCTTAACTATGTCTCTTAAAGGGGTGTGAATTTTTCACACCGCTGAGTGACATAGGTAGGTTCCTCTAAGTTTTAGGTGTAGAGCAGGTCTCTCACTATCCCCTGGCATCTGCCTGGGCTCCAAATGTATCTTTTTAGCACATCTGTATCCCACCAGAAGTACCTCTTGTTGAGGGTGTGCACTGATGTCCACTAAAAGTGGTGACAAGTACCAGCTAAGCAATGCTTTACACAGCAGAGGGACAGACCTACTAAATATTTCTCTGATCCTGAGCCAGAGCCCTATCACGGGGCTGTTCCACCTCATCCCGGCTAGGACGGACCATGTGCATCTATGCTGCAATTTTTGTATCTCAGTAACTGTGCTGCATAGTAATGGGTGGCAGAAAACTAGAAACCAATCTATTAAAACATTTCTCTTGGTACATTATATAAGCAATATTGTCTCATATGAGACATTGTTTAGTAACAACAGCTGTGGCAAAGGATGGTGTGGCTCCCATACCCCTGGCCAGAGCCCCGACACAGAGACAAATGCTTGAGTAGAACCATACATACACACTGCAGTTACTAATTTGTCTGCCACAGTGACAGTGGCAAATGGTGAGAGGGAACAACCAGCTGAAAACCGGTAAATGTAATAATTGCACAAGGCAGACTCAGGAAATATTGCTGTACTGTGTTTAAAACCAGCACAGCACCTCTGGGAGGAACAGTGTTCCCCAGAGCCCAGGATGAACACAGTTAAATTAGATGGACGTTGGCGTATGACTTCACCATGGAAAAAGCCCCGGTCAGTGCCCTGCCACAGAGACAATTAAATAGCCCAGATGGGAATCCAGCCACAATGTTTTCAGCTGGGATGCTGCATGCAAATGCCACACACAATTATTCTGTTTGACTGTGATGGGAGACAAAGCATTCTAAATCTGACCTCGCCTAGAGTTAGACTTGGCAGAATTAGTAGATGCTGAGATTCAAAAAGTTAAAGCTTTGTGATTGTTAAACTACAAATTGTCAACATCACAGGCCAAAATATACAAAGTAAATGTCCTTAAATCAAACTCTGATAAGTTCTCAAGCAGCATTGTTCTTACTTTGTCCATCTGTCAATTTTGATTATAATCGATGGAAGTATTTTTCTGTTGTTGGTTTGTGTGTATGGTGAAATGTACTGACATTTACCAATAAAAAATTAATCCTTTCAGATTTACCTACAGTACTCAAAAAGTTCAATTTCTCTATCAGCGATGTCTAAGACAAGGCCCCATGCAAGGTCACCTGGCCTTAAGAAAATAATAGGTTCTATAATTACAGCTGGACTGGAAATGGTTTTCCCATCCCCTGAGTTTAAGATTTCAATTTTTTTGACCTGAATTGGGATGAACTACTGAAAACTAAAAAATAAATAAATTTGCAAACCAATAATCCAAAAAAGAATTGGATTGGGTCAGTCAAACCAGTTCATTTTGATAATTTCAAGAGGTTTCATTTCAATTTTGACCTTGTTATCTTTTAATTTCCCCCAACGTTCTTTTGAATTGGGAGATTCATCAAAGCTGGCCCTTTTCTGTGAACAGTTTTGGTTTTGATGAATTGGCATTTGCCAATGAAAAAATGTTTCACCGGAAAATTCTCAGCCAGCTCTACCTAAAATCCCCTAATCCCGCAGGCTTGGCACCTCCTAGTGTCACAAACTGTTCTCACCCTCTTCCTCGAAGAATCAATGGTCCAGTAACTTTATTGTTTATCCAGTAACGAAAGGAGAACAACACCATGTGACTAAGGTGACCAATCGCACTGTGAAAATAACAATCAACAGCACATGAACATTTCAAGAGCAATGCGGAGGCTGACTTCCATTTGCATTGAATATTCAGGCCCCAATCCTGCAAGGTGTCCCAGGTCTTTATGTCTATGTTAGCCAGTGGGGTGCCATATGGACAATGGGGGCTGTCTGTGCTGAACTGCTGTTGGGAACAGGGACGTGCTGAATCACTAACAAATCTATGAACATCAAAGTCTGCTGGCAAACAAAAGACGTGAAGAAAAAAATGCTAAATTTACTGAATACATCTGTCACTGCAAATAGTTTATCCAACTCTAATTCTTACTATAGGTGTTACTCCTATGCATACATATAAACTGATTAGCGAAATGCAAAATCTTTGTACTTTATTAAGTGTTCACTTAATCCACAGACAGTACAGTGAGTTAGACAGTATGTACACTGTAATGATATAATAAACACAGAATAGGTCAAGATCTATCTATCATCAGTATGTCTACCCAGAAATACCATATATGCAATTCTAAGATATGTAAATACTGTTTTCTAATTTTTTCACTTTTCTGTATTATATCGGTATGTTCTTCATATAATACATGCACATCAACAGTGTAACAGATCTCAGTGAACTAAACATCAGACATAGATAATTGTGTTTCATATCGGATATTCAGTATGTTGTACTGATCACATTGTTTGGTGTTGGCAGAATAGAGCTGTGGAGTAAAATAACATTCATATCAAACTCTGCCAAGCTGACCTCGTGGTATTTTTATATGGCATTCATACAGAGTCAGGAGGAAACACTGTGATTGATGGGTGCAGATGTACCCATGCTACAGGCAATGGGAATTTTGTCTGTAATGTATCACGAGGAAAAGTGTCTGTTCCACCCCCCTTGCTTCTCTGCATAATCATGGCTGTGATTCAGCAGCGTACTCAGACACATAGTGAACCTTAAACCCATGAGTGACTTCAATGGGACTGCTCAAATGCCTGAAGTCAGGCATGTGTTTAAGGGCTTGTCTTCACTACTGGAGTAAGTTGACCTAAATTACGCTACTCCAGTTACGTGAATAAAGTAGCTGGAGTCAACTTAGCTTAGGTCGATTTACTGCAGTGTCTTCACTGCGCTGCCTCAATGGGAGACACTCTCCAGTCTACGTCCCTTATTCTTCTCGGGGAGCTGGAATACCGGAGTCGACCAGAGAGCACTCTGCCATTGATTTAGTGGGTCTTCAGTAGACCCACTAAATTGACCTCTAAGTGTCGATCTCCCCAGCCCTAAATCCCCCTGAAGTCAAGTGGACATGAGCATGGGCTCAAGTGATTTGCTAAATCAGGGCCAGTCCTGGGATTACACTAATTGAATATATGAAGATGTGTGACTCTCAGACACTTTGGGAGGCAGGTGATGATCATTATAATACTATTTCAGTGCCACTGATTTAAGGGTTTAGGATCAGGCCTTTTCCATAGTTTGTTAGGGATGGTTTTTACCTTTGCTGTGTAACCATGAATAATTCATTCACTTTCTCTTTGACCCCTTGTGAAATGGATATTAAAATACTGGCTTATTTCACAGAGCATCATGAGACTTAACAAAATTAAAGTCAATGGGGCTATGCACATGCTTAAAGGTATGCACAGTGATGATGAAGAGGGAGATTTTCAGAGGCACAAATGGGTGTCAGACATCCAAGACCCACTAACTTTCAATGGGTATCGGGGCCTTGATTGCCCTCAGTGCCTTTGAAAATCTCCATTTTATTGATTCGGCCTAAAATCCCTTCGGGTGTCTTGGATTCAGGCTACACTGAAGTTTGAAAGGTTGTTCTTGTTGTAATTAACAAGTAGCTTTCATATCTGCTTGCTTTCCATAGCCTCTGCTTGGATTAGATGAGTTTGAAGTGCATTTGTATGATGAATTGACAGCATAGATTTTTGATGGGTGAATTTAAGAGAAGCACTGACTATTTTTCCATTAAACTGTTGGCAAGTGATTTTCATCAGTGAATCTCAACGCAAATGGCTCTTTGGAAGGCAATAATCATGGTTGTTGCCGAGATGAGACTAGAAATGAAAATCCCTGAGGTGACAGTATTATCAAAGGTACCAGAATGTGGTTTCAAGACATAGCACCAGATACTTTGCCAGTGTAAATCAGCGTAGAGTCAGAGACCATGCCAGTTTAAACCAGCTCAGGATCCAGCCTGTATATTCATTTAGGAACAGACCTGATCACCAGTATTCAATCCTACATGGAATAGCTTATAGAATCGGGGCTTTATTTTGCAGTCATTCCCATTGAGATCAGGTGGAATTACTCAATGAGGACGGTCCTATACAATGGATTCAGATCCAGTGTAAACTGATGTAACTCCATTGTAGACTAACTGATTTACAGCAACCTAGTATCTGGTGCAATGTGGGTAAAAGTGGCAGAATCTGGCCCTTATTTTTTTAGTCTCTATAAATCAGTGAAATCAATGGGAGTTAGGTGGCAAAATACCTTTAAAACTCTGGCCCTATGCCTTTCTTTTCTCAATCCTGCTCGTCTCTATGCTTACTTTCTTCTGTTGATCCCATTGTCCTGGCAATAATGTAAATGAAATCCTGCCTGAGTGTTCAGTAGGTATTAGGCCTCCTTTTGTTGTATTTGTAAATTAATATCAAAAGCGGACTAAGCTTATTCAGAGTCCTGTGATGGATGTGTGGTCTGGATCTGCTGATTGTAGGGATATGCTGAACTAGGATGTGTTCCATTTAGCAGCCATTTGTCAGACAGCCCATCCAGAAGGCGTCTATTTCGATAAGGAAAAATGATTAAAACTCACCAAGCTGTGAGAAAAATGATTTGCCTCTGGGGACAAAGGAAATCTGAGACGCATCAATGGTTTCATTTAGGACTGAGCGTTAAAAAACAACAATAAGCAAACAAAGAATGGAGGAAAAAAGAATTACTGTTGATACTGGAAAATCAAAGAGAAATAATTCTTTTTAGGAAGGTTTTGCTTCATCAGCAAAGTGATTTTGTCTTGCACCAAACGCTTTATCATTAAAGAAAGAGCAAAAAGTTACGTCTTAGCAGAGAAAATATTGACACATGAAATCAAAATGTTAAAACTCCATTTTGAGATTTTTCTAAGCCTGTTGCCCTTTGGCTTGAATTGTAGCATCAAATGCATAATTGCAAATGAGCAATGGTGCCCAATAGGATAATAGAATCATAGGACTGGAGGGGACCTCGAGGGGTCATCTAGTCCAGTCCCCTGCACTCGTGGCAGCACTAATTATCTAGATCATTCCTTACAGGTGTTTGTCTAACCTGCTCTTAAAAATCTCCAGTAATGGAGATTCCACAACCTCCCTGGGCAATTTATTTCAGTGCTTAACCATCCTGACAGGAAGTTTTTCCTAATGTCCAACCTAAACCTCCCTTGCTGCAATTTAAGCCCATTGCTTCTTGTCCTATCCTCAGAGGTTAAGAAAAACAATTTTTCTTCCTCCTCCTTGTAACAACCTTTTACATACTTGAGAACTGTTATCATGTCCCCTCTCAGTCTTCTCTTTTCCAGACTAACAAACCCAATTTTTTCAATCTTCTGTCATAGGTCATGTTTTCTAGACCTTTAATCATTTTTGTTGATCTTCTTTGGACTCTCTCCAATTTGTCCACATCCTTCCTGAAATGTGGCGCCCAAAACTGGACACAGTACTCCTGTGAGGCCCAATCAAAGCTGAGTAAAGGTGAAGAATTAATTCTCATGTCTTGCTTACAACACTCCTGCTAATACATCCCAGAATTATGTTCGCTTTTTTTGCAATAGTGTTACACTTTTGACTCATATTTAGCTTGTGGTCCACTATGACCCCCAGAACCCTTTCCGCAGTACTCCTTCCTAGGCAATCATTTCCCATTTTGTATGTGTGCAACTGATTGTTCCTTCCTAAGTGGAGTACTTAGCATTTGTCCTTATTGAATTTCATCCTATTTGCTTCAGACCATTTCTCCAGTTTTTCAAGATCATTTTGAATTTAATCATAGAATCATACAATATCAGGGTTGGAAGGGACCTCAGGAGGTCATCTAGTCCAACCCCCTGCTCAAAGTAGGACCAATCCCCAACTAAATCATCCCAGCCAGGGCTTTGTCAAGCCTGACCTTAAAAACTTCTAAGGAAGGAGATTCCACCACCTCCCTAGGTAACGCATTCCAGTGTTTCACCACTCTCCTAGTGAAAAAGTTTTTCCTAATATCCAACCTAAATCTCCCACACTGCAACTTGAGACCATTACTCCTTGCTCTGTCCTCTGCTACCACCGAGAACAGTCTAGATCCATCCTCTTTTGGAACCCACTTTCAGGTAGTTGAAAGTAGCTATCAACTCCCCCCTCATTCTTCTCTTCCGCAGACTACACAATCCCAGTTCCCTCAGCCTCTCCTCATAAGTCATGTGTTACAGTCCCCTAATCATTTTTGTTGCCCTCTGTTGAACATTTTCCAATTTTTCCACATCCTTCCTGTAGTGTGGGGCCCAAAACTGGACACAGTATTCCAGATGAGGCCTCACCAATGTCGAATAGAGGGGAACAATCACGTCCCTTGATTTGCTGGCAATGCCCCTACTTATACATCCCAAAATGCCATTGGCCTTCTTGGGAACAAGGGCACACTGTTGACTCATATTCAGCGTCTCGTCCACTGTAACCCCTTGGTCCTTTTCTGCAGAACTGCTGCCGAGCCATTTGGTCCCTAGTCTGTAGCGGTGCATTGGATTCTTCGTCCTAAGTGCAGGACTCTGCACTTGTCCTTGTTGAACCTCATCAGATTTCTTTTGGCCCAGTCCTCTAATTTGTCTAGGTCCCTCTGTATTCCATCCCTACCCTCCAGCATATCTACCTCTCCTTCCAGTTTAGTGTCATTTGCAAACTTGCTGAGGGTGCAATCCACACCACCCTCCAGATCATTTATGAAGATATTGAACAAAACCAGCACCAGGACCAACCCTTGGGGCACTCCCCTTGATACCGGCTGCCAACTAGACATTGAGCCCAACAATCTAGCCAACTTTCTATCCTCCTTATAGTTCATTCATCCAGCCCATACCCCTCCTAGCTTGGTATTGTCCGCAAACTTTATAAGTGTACTCTCTATGCCATTATCCAAATCATTGATGAATATATTGAATAGAACAGGACCCAGAATTGATCCCTGCGGAACCCCACTCGTTATGCCCTTCCAGCATGACTGTGAACCACTGATAACTACTCTCTGGGAATGGTTGTCCAACCAGTTTTGCATCCACCTTATAGTACTCCATCTAGGTTGCATTTCCTTAGTTTATTTATGAGAAGGTCATGTGGGAAAGTATCAGAAGCTTTACTAAAATAAAGATATACCATGTCTACCGCTTCCCCCCATCCACAAGGCTTGTTACCCTGTCAAAGAAAGCTATCAGGTTGGTTGGACACAATTTGTTTTTGACAAAGCCATGCTGACTGTTACTTATCACCTTATTATCTTCTAGATATTTGCAAATTGATGGCTTAATTATTTGCTCAATTATGTTTCCATGTACAGGAGTTAAGCTGACTGGTCTGTAATTCCCTGGGTTGTCCTTATTTCCCTTTTTATAGATTGTTACTATATTTGCCCTTTTCCAGTCTTCTGGAATCTCTCCCGTCTTCCATGTCTTCTCAAAATAATTGCTAATAGCTCAGTTATCTCCTCAGTCAGCTCCTTGAGTATTCTAGGATGCATTCATCAGGCCCTTGTGATTTGAAGACATCTGATTTGTCCAAGTAATTTTTAACTTGTTCTTTCCCTATTTTAGCCTCTTCTGATCCTACCTCATTTTCACTGGCATTCACTATGTTAGACGTCCAATCACCAGCAACCTTCTTGGTGAAAACTGAAACATAGAAGTCATTAAGCATCTTTGCCATTTCCACATTTTCTGTTATTCCCCCCCCCATCATTGAGTAATGGGCCATCCCTGTCCTTGGTCTTCCTCTTGCTTCGAATGTATTTGTAGAATGTTTTCTTGTTACCCTTTATGTCTCTAGCTAGTTTGATCTCGTTTTCTGCCTTGGCCTTTCTAATTTTGTCCCTACATACTTGTGTTATTTGTTTATATTCATCCTTTGTAATTTGACCTAGTTTCCACTTTTTGTAGGACTCTTTTTTTTGATTTTTAGATCATTGAAGATCTACTGGTTACGTCAGTTTGGTCTCTTGTCAGACTTCCTATCTTTTCTACGCAGTGGGATAGTTTCCTCTTGTGCACTTAATAACGTCTCTTTGAAAAACTGCCAACTGTTCTTCCCCTTAGACTTACTTCCCATGGAATCTTACCTGCCCACTCCCTGAGTTTGCTGAAGTTTGCCTTCTTGAAATCCACTGTCTTTATTTTGCTATTCTCTCTCCTACCATTCCTTGGAATCATGAAGCCTACCATTTCATGATCACTTTCACCAAAGCTGCCTTTCACTTTCAAATTCTCAACCAGATCCTTCCAGTTTGTCAAAATTAAATCTAGAACAGCCTCTCCCCTGGTAGCTGTCTCCACTTTCTGAAATAAAAAAGTGTCTCCAATACATTCCAAGAACTTGCCGGATAATCTGTGCCCTGCTGTATTATTTTCCCAACAAATGTCTGGGTAGTTGAAGTCCCCCGTCACCACCAAGTCCTGGGCTTTGGATGATTTTGTTAGTTTTAAAAAAGCCTCATCCACCTCTTCTTCCTGGTTTGGTGGTCTGTAGTAGACCCCTACCATGACATCACCTTTGTTTTTTACGCCTTTTATCCTTACCCAGAGACTTTCTACAAGTCTGTCTCCTATTTCCATCCCAACCTCAGTTAAAGTGTATACATTTTTAATATATAAGGCAACACCTTCTCTCTTTTTTCCCTGCTGGTCCTTCCTGAGCAAGCTGTACCCTTCTATACCAATATTCCAGTCATGTGTATTATCCCAATACAGCCCTGATACTGCAATGTGGTCTGCTAGCATAGAAATATAGGGCTGGACAGGGCTTCAGGAGGTCAACCAGTGCCCCCGCCAAGCTGAGGCAGGAATAAGTACTCTTAGACTATCCCTGTCAGATGTTTTTCTGTGGTGCGGACCCTTACACTTTAATGAAATCATTAGGACTGGGTGCCTATGGATCCCCTGGCAGAGTCAGGGACTGTGCCCCTGATTTAGCAAGGTACTTAAGTGTGTGCATAATTTTAAGCATGTGAGGGGTTCCATTGAAGTCAGTGGGATTACTCATGTGCTTAAAGTTAAGCATGTGCTTTAGTACCTGGCTGAATCGGGGCCGGAATATGTTCTGTGTGTGTGTGTCCCTTTGCTTGTAAAGCTGTGTCCCTGAGTCATCACTGGTCCTGCTTCACAGGGCTGAGAGAGCTCTAAAATGCTCTGAAGCCTTCAAGACTAGAAGTCCATGCTTTGCCCGTCAGGAGGTTAGGGACCTCCCCTTTCCTATGGCACACAGCTCCTGTTTCTAACCATGGCAGGTCACCAGGATGAGCAGTCTCTCAGACAGCGAGGAGCTCACATAAAGAAGTAGCACCACTGTCAGAGAGGCGAACCTGGCCCGTGGCAGGCGTGACTGGACACAGTGTGAGGGTGGTGGTACTGGGGAGCAGGAGGTGGGGTTATTCCACATTTGGTGAGAGAAAGAGGAAACGTTTCTAGGGTGGCTGATCTCTGAACAAGATGGCGGCTGCTCAGAGCTGTTGAGAGGGTTGGAATGTGTCCTGGGGGAGAAGGATTAGTGAGCAGAGGACAGAAGAGACTGTCCAAGGGGTATGGTGACTCCATACCACACGGCTCTGTGGTCTATCCCCACCACCATGTGAGATGGACGGATGTCTGGGCATTCATACATTTTGACACAGTCTGATGGATTTTACATGGGAAATTATCTGAGCTTACGTAGCCAATACCAGAGACAGGCCTGAACTGACCCCCTGTTTCTGACACCTCTGGAACCAGGCAGAAGGTTAGAAACTGAATCTGGCTCTGACTTTTGCAACTGGCCCCAATGCTCATAATGGGCTGAATCCACAGATCTGAACGCTCCTCGGGCGCTGAAACCCAGATCTGAATTTTCTGGCTCAAACGCTCTCTATTTCATACCACAGCAGCATCATAATAGCAGTTCCTTTAAGGCCTGATCCTGAACTGCTGAACTCAATAGCACTTTTCCCACACATTTCAAGGAGCACAGATCCAATGCCCATTGAAGTCAATGGAAATATTCCTGTTGATTTTGGGAGGATATTGGATAGGCCCCAGTCCACAGGGTGTCTAACTGTAAGAAGGACAGGAGTCCCATTGAGATCAGTGCAATTGCTTAAAGTTAGGCAGACACTTAAATTCTCACTGAATCATGGTCTTATGTAGCTTACTGACTGGTAGCCTATTATTTTACCTGTAACTTGATCACAGTGACTTGCTTATAGCCCAACCTTGCATTTCTTGTGCATCCAGAACTCCCATTGGCTTCAGTGGGGACATGAACAGGGTTCAAAGTGGATAAAACTACACATAAGGGTTAATTTCCCCCCATAGGGTTTTAGTCTGATGCTGACCATTTTGATGTATGGGTTAAACAATGAAATCAAGAAGAGTGGTAAAATGTATTAGTGCTCTTACTTACACAGCTGAAGATTACATGGCAAGATATTTACAGCAAGCTGGGTCTTTCAGCCTCGATTGATTTATTCTGCAATTTTAAATTAGCTAATTTCAAACTGGTTGGGCTCAGTCATTGCAGAAACACATTAATACAAACAAAATTAATTAAATCTGCTAACTTTTGATGTGCATCTTATTAGAGTTAAAATTTGTCATCACCTATACAAATGAAACTGCTTACTAGCTACTTATCAAGAATTTGCAGCATGACTTGAATCCCGTAGCTTTTTTGTAGTGCTGTCGACCTTGGAGCAATGTCAAACGTGCAGCAGGCATCCACACGAGTTTGGAATTCAAAGTACTGAGAAGTATCATTTAAGGAAGTAAATTAAAACAAACAAACAAGCAAAATGTCCTTTGGTGGGCGAAATGGTGAAATTGTTTTGATAACTCTATGGGCCGGGAAAATGGAATGAAGAAACAGGAAAGCAGATGGCAAATAAAGAAAAGATAAAAAAGGATAAGAAATCCATCTGGGTGGATGGATAAGTAGATAGGCAGTTAGGCAGTACTTGCTCACTTCTATCTGTCTGATCAATCATTTTCACATTTTTTTTCTCCATCAGAGGGTGTAGGCTCAGCTGGCTGATTTAGAAAGAAGCATCTGCTTTGTGCTTATGGCACTGGGCAAGGAACTAGCTTCAAGTCTCAACCATGGCATGCATTCCTTGTGACTTTGGGAAAGTCACTTACTCTCTGGGCTAGATGTAACTTTACAGTCTGCTCTGAGAAAGAAGCTGTGCACATCTGTATCACCCCAGAAGCAGAGAATAAAACATGCTTCAGAGAGTCATAATAACCATTTTCCTTTCTCTGGGAAGGGAGAAAGTTACTTCACCCCTTCTTGAAGAGCAGTGCTCTCCTCCCAGCCAGCTGCTCTGGCCAGCATGTGGGAAGGAATGAAGCCTGCAGGCTCTGTGGCCTGAGTGTTTGTCCTTGCACTGATATTAGATTCATCCATTGAATCCCAGGAAAAATGTTTCAGTTAGAGCTGTTGGAAACTTTTTTGACAATTTTTTCTGTCAAACAATTTTTTTCTTCAAAAATGGTTTATTTCCTTGAAAAATAGTTTTCCATTAAACTATTCATTTTTTTGTGCTGAAAACTGGAAAACAATTTTTTCAGTTTTAAATTTTTCAACAGAAACTTGTAGGGAAAATGATAATTCCCCAACCAGCTCTGGTTATAATCTGTGACAAGCAATTTATTTTACACTGAAATTAAACTTACATCAGCCATTTTCCCCATAGCCAATTTCTGATAACAACACAAACGGTGGTGTTTAATGTCTGTAGCCCCATTGATTTTTGGGACCCAGACCTGTTCCTGTTAGAGTTAATGGGAAAACTCTCATTTCTTTTGGGGCTCGGACTGTGCTGCTACAGTTTAAGGTGACCTTTTTCTTCTTTTTTCCAAGCCCTTTTACCATTAATCGACATCCACCAATCAGATCCTTTTGTTCCAACCTCTCTGCTTCCCAACCAATCAAATACCAGTTCCAGAAACTTCTGTCCAATCTCCACATCCCCTGCTAATAATGTCTCAACTTACTTTTCCAAGAGGGTGCAGTTCCTACAGTCTCCACTAGGTGGCACAGTGAGCCACTTCAATAATGCTCCAGGTGAGAACTTGTCTACACTAGGCGTTACTTCAGTATAACTACGTCACTTGGGGTGTGAATAATCCACACCCTTGAGCATCGTAAGTTACACCGACCTAAGCGCCGGTGTAGGCAGTGCTATGTCATCAAGAGAGCTTCTCCTGCTGACATAGCTTACTGCCTTTTGCAGAGGCAGGTGTTATAACGGGAGAGCTTAGAGCTTAGAGCCTCGCCACTACAAATGGTACAGCAGAACCGCTGTACTGGTGCAGCTGTGGCGCTGTAAGTGCTGTGATGTAGATGTAGCCTGACTCTTGAACATATAAAGAACTCTGTAGAAGACCAAGCTATCCAGGGGTGCTGGAGCAATTTGTATAGTGGGGGTGCTGAGAGCCACTGAACCAAACTGTAAACCTTGTATGTGATGGAAACCACTTCACCCTCCCCAGCACTCCTAGTTCCAGCACCTCTGAAGATATCTGTTCTCACCACATTCTCTTCTTTCCTTTTTTTCTTTTTTGTGTATTTGTAACTTCCCCCTTTTTGTTTTTCTTACTGCATAGTTGGGAGATCATAACTACACCTTCACTGTCACAGGGCTTGTTTACACTTACTGGGGGATCAATGCATGGTGATCAAAGCATCGGCGGTCGATTTAGCAGGTCTAGTGAAGACCCACTAAGTCGACCACAGATCACGTTCCCATCAACTCCTGTACTCCACCCGAATGAGAAGAGGAAGGGGAGTCAACGGGAGATGCTCTCCCATCAACATCACGTAGTGTGGATCCCATGGTAAATAGGTCTAAGCTACGTCAACTTGAGTTACGCTATTCACGTAACTCAAATTGCTTAGCTTAGATTGGCTTTCCCCTGTAGTGTAGACAAGACCATAGATACACGAAAAATGCATTACTACAGATTGAAAGAGGCCTGAAAGAGAAAGCATCCAATTATACAGAGTTTTATATTATTATATTAATTATATTATATTATATGAAAAGAAAATAAGCAATCTATTTGTTAACTGGCAGTTTGGACAAATGTTTTTTGCAGGTTTGTCTGGGTGTGTTGAGGGAAGTTTTAGACTTTGTACAGTTAAAGTGTATTGAGGCAGAGGTGTATAGCTGTGTGGGAATTTTTTGACAAATCATTTTTTGCCAGAAAATGTCAATTTGAAACCAAGCTTTTCATGGAAATTTATCTGTTTTGATGAAAATTTTGTTGAGACAGGTTTCTCAGGTTCAGGATGGAATTTCTCATGCAAGAGCAACCTAGTAGCAATAGCTCAGGGATTAGGCACTCATCAGGGAGGTAGATGACTTAGGTCCAGCTCACTGCTCTACCTAATTTGGAGCAGGGACTTAAGCCTAGTTCTCCCACATCCCAGGTGAATGCCCTAACCTCTGAGCTATTGGCTACTCTGGGGTAGAGCTTGCTCTGCTGTTTTTCCTGAAATATTTCAAAGGGTTGCATTTGTGTTCTGCACTGGAATGAAATCAAATATTGAACTCTCAAAATTTTTTCAGAAGACAGAATTCTGATTTTCTGGCCAGCCCTAATCTGAGGCAAATTCTCTGCTGGTGTCAATTGGCATGGCTTAACTGAAGTCAACATTGAGGGCCATTGGAAAAGGTTGCCAAGAGGTAAGGTAAATTCTCCAGCACTTGGAAATTTTAAGGTTGTGTCTATGTGAGGGAAATTATTCTAGAATAGGCATGGCATCAACTATTCCTCTATAACTATTCTGGTATAATTTCCCCGTGTGGAGACTCTTTCAGAATCAAAGTGATTTTATTCCAGAATTATTACTCTATTTTCAAGGTTATTCTGCAATAGCTATGCTGGTAAATTTCCCAATGTTGGCAACACTTAAGTAAAAATTGGATGTCTCTTTTAAGGATACATCTACACTTGGAGCTGGAGATGTGATTCTCAGTTCAAGTACACATAGGCTAGCACTCATAATAGTAGTGGCATGGGGCAGTGGCAAGTGATGGCATGGACTATCTGTGCCGAGTATGTATATGGGGGGGGCAGAGGGCACAGCTCCAAGTGTAGACATAGCCTAACAGAGATGCTCTAGTTCAACCAGTGGAGTGCCCCAGGGGTCGGTCCTGGGGCCGGTTTTGTTCAATATCTTCATAAATGATCTGGAGGATGGTGTGGATTGCACTCTCAGCAAATTTGCGGATGATACTAAACTGGGAGGAGTGGTAGATACACTGGAGGGCAGGGATAGGATACAGAGGGACCTAGACAAATTGGAGGATTGGGCCAAAAGAAATCTGATGAGGTTCAATAAGGATAAGTGCAGGGTCCTGCACTTAGGACGGAAGAACCCAATGCACAGCTACAGACTATGGACCGAATGGCTAGGCAGCAGTTCTGCGGAAAAGGACCTAGGGGTGACAGTGGATGAGAAGCTGGATATGAGTCAGCAGTGTGCCCTTGTTGCCAAGAAGGCCAATGGCATTTTGGGATGTATAAGTAGGGGCATTGCCAGCAGATCGAGGGACGTGATCGTCCCCCTCTATTTGACATTGGTGAGGCCTCATCTGGAGTACTGTGTCCAGTTTTGGGCCCCACACTACAAGAAGGATGTGGATAATTTGGAAAGAGTCCAGCGAAGGGCAACAAAAATGATTAGGGGTCCGGAACCACATGACTTATGAGGAGAGGCTGAGGGAACTGGGATTGTTTAGTCTGCAGAAGAGAAGAATGAGGGGGGATTTGATAGCTGCTTTCAACTACCTGAGAGGTGGTTCCAGAGAGGATGGTTCTAGACTATTCTCAGTGGTAGAAGAGGACAGGACAAGGAGTAATGGTCTCAAGTTGCAGTGGGGGAGGTTTAAGTTGGATATTAGGAAAAACTTTTTCAGTAGGAGGGTGGTGAAACACTGGAATGCGTTACCTACGGAGGTGGTAGAATCTCCTTCTTTAGAAGTTTTTAAGGTCAGGCTTGACAAAGCCCTGGCTGGGATGATTTAATTGGGGATTGGTCCTACTTTGAGCAGGGGGTTGGACTAGATGACTTCCTGAGGTCCCTTCCAACCCTGATATTCTATGATTCTATGAACCACAAATTGTTGGGCTGGATGCTGGAATCACGAGATGAAATTCTCTGGCCTGTGCTATGCAGGCAGTCATAGATTCATAGATATTTAGGTCAGAAGGGACCATTATGATCATCTAGTCTGACCTCCTGCACAACGCAGGCCACAGAATTTCACCCACCACTCCTGCAAAAACCTCACACCTATATCTGTGCTATTGAAGTCCTCAAATCGTAGTTTAAAGTCTTCAAGGAGCAGAGAATCCTCCAGCAAGTGACCCATGCCCCATGCTACAGAGGAAGGCGAAAAACCTCCAGGGCCTCTTCCAATCTGCCCTGGAGGAAAATTCCTTCCCGACCCCAAATATGGCAATCAGCTAAACCCTGAGCATATGGGCAAGATTCATCAGCCAGATACTACAGAAAATTCTTTCCTGGGTAACTCGGATCCCACCCCATCTAATATCCCATTACAGGCCCTTGGGCCTATTTACCATGAATATTTAATTACCAAAACCATGTTATCCCATCATAACATCTCCTCATAAACTTATTGAGTTTAATCTTAAAGCCAGATAGATCTTTTGCCCCCACTGCTTCCCTTGGAAGGCTGTTCCAAAACTTTACTCCTCGGATGGTTAGAAACCTTTGTCTTATTTCTAGTCTAAATTTCATGGTGGCCAGTTTATATCTATTGTTCTTGTGTCCACATTGGTACTGAGCTTAAAGAATTCCTCTCCCTCTCTGGTATTTATCCCTCTGGTATATTTACAGAGAACAATCATATCTCCCCTCAGCCTTCTTTTAGTTAGGCTAAACAAGCCAAGCTCCTTGAGTCTCCTTTCATAAGACAAGTTTTCCATTCCTCGGATCATCCTAGTATCCCTTCTCTGTACCTGTTCCAGTTTGAATTCATCCTTCTTAAACATGGGAGACCAGAACTGCACACAGTATTCCAGGCGAGGTCTCACCAGTGCCTTTAGTACAACGGTACTAAAACCTCCTTATCCCTACTGGAAATACCTCTCCTGATGCATCCCAAGACCACATTCGCTTTTGTCACGGCCATATCACATTGGCAGCTCATAGTCATCCTATGATCAACCAATACTCCAAGTTCCTTTTCCTCCTCTGTTACTTCTAATTGATGCATCCCCAGCTTGTAACTAAAATTCTTGTTATTAATCCCTAAATGCATGACCTTACACATCTCACTATTAAATTTCATCCTATTACTATTACTCCAGTTTACAAGGTCATCCAGATCCTCCTGTAGGATATCCCTGTCCTTCTCTAAATTGGCAATACCTCCCAGCTTTGTATCATCTGCAAACTTCAGTCAGACCGGATGATCACAGTTGTCCCTTTTGGAGTTAAAAACTACAAATTAGGCCCTGTATGGTTAAATCATGCCTCCAGATCATTTTCATCTTCCTCTCAGTTGCTTTATATTTTATTTTCTGCTTCTCCATGCATAAAGCTCTTCTGATGCAGCTCACATAGGGGACAAGTATTTCTACATGCCTGTTTTCAATATATTTGTTCGTTTATCCTACTGGAAACTCTTGGGTTTTTTGCACTTTAGTAGAGAGTGGAATCTTTTCAGAACTAGGTGTTTCAGAGGATTGACTTTGATGGTTTTGGACAGTGTACTGAGGACAAGCTGTTAGGTGCAATTTGTGAACGCCAGCACTCTATTATGTCAACTTCAATTGGTCCCAAACCTCACTTTATGGTCCTGTCCTCCAAGCTGGCAATATCCTTAGGGGTCCATGTGGTAGAGGGCATAGAGATGGGATGCTTCCGGGAAGACAGATGGTGGGCTAGAGCCCAGGGGTGTGTGCCATCCTATCTCTATCCTGCAACCAGCACATGAAATGGCAAGCTCAATAGCAAGGATTTTTAATGACTCCATAAACTTGGGGGCCGTACCCTGTGGCTGGAGAATTGCTAATATAGTACTTATATTTAAGAAAGGGGGGAAAAACATGACCAGGGAAACTATAGATCTGTTAGTTTGATCTCAATTTTTTGCAAGGTCTTGGAACAAATTTTGAAAGAGAAGGTAGTTAAGACTATAGAGGTAAATGGTAATTGGGATAAAATACAACATGGTTTTACAAAAGGTAGATTGTGCTAGCCCAACCAGATCTCCTTCTTTGAGAAGTTTCAGAGTAACAGCCGTGTTAGTCTGTATTCGCAAAAAGAAAAGGAGTACTTGTGGCACCTTAGAGACTAACCAATTTATTTGAGCATAGGCTTTCGTGAGCTACAGCTCACTTCATCGGCATCCGATGAAGTGAGCTGTAGCTCACGAAAGCTTATGCTCAAATAAATTGGTTAGTCTCTAAGGTGCCACAAGTACTCCTTTTCTTCTTTGAGAAGATCACTGATTTTTTAGACAAAGGAAATGCAGTAGATCTAATCTTCCTGGATGTCAATAAGGCATTTTATACAGTTCCACATGGGAAATTATTATTAAATTGGAGAAGATGGGGATTAATATGAGAACTGAAAGGTGAGTAAGGAACTGGTTAAAGGGGAGACTACAATGGGTCATACTGAAAGGTGAACTGTCAGGCTAGAGGGAGGTTACTAGTGGAGTTCCTCCAGGATCAGTCTTGGGACTATTTTTATTTAACATTTTTATTACTGACATTGGCACAAAAAGCGGGATTGGGCTCATAAAATTTGCAGATGATACGATCTTGGGAGGTATTGCTAATACGGAGGAGGACCGGCATATCACACGAGAAGATCTAGATGACTTTGTAAACTGGAGTAATAGTTCAAAGTGCAAGGTCATTCACTTAGGGACTAACAACAAGATTTTTTGGTATAAACTGGGGACTTATTAGTTGGAAGTGACACAGGAGGTTAAAGACCTGGGTGTATTGGTTGATCACGGGATGACTATGAACTGCCAATATGATGCGGCTGTGAAAAAGGCTAATGAAATCCTAGGATGCATCAGGCAAGGTATTTCCAACAGAGACAGGCAAGTGTTGGTACCATTATACAAGGCAGTGGTGAGACCTCACCTGGAACATGGTGTGCAGTTCTGGTCTCTCATGTCTAAAAAAGATGAATTCAAACTGGAACAGGTGCAGAGAAGGGCTATTAGGATGATCCGAGGAATGGAAAACCTACCTTATGAGAGGAGACTGAAAGAGCTTGGTTTGTTTAGCCTAACCAAAAGAAGTCTGAGGGGAGATATGATTGCTCTCTGTAAATACATCAGAGGGACAAATACAGTGGAGGGAGAGGAGTTATTTAAGTTAAACATTACTGCTGACAGAAGAACAAACAGATACAAACTGGTCATCAACAAGTTTAGGCTTGAAATTAGATGAAGGTTTCTAACCATCAGAGGAGTGAAGTTCTGGAACAGCCTTCCCAGGGGAGCAGTAGGGGCAAAAACCTTCACTGGCTTCAAGACTGAGCTTGATAAGTTTATGGAAGTGATGTTATGAGGTTGCCTACACTGTCATGTAGCCGATCTGCAACTGCTTGCAGCAAATATCTACAATGACTGTGATGGACACTAGATGGGGAGGGCTCTGAGCTACTACAGAGAATTCTTTCCCAGGTGTCTGCCTGGTGAGTCTCACCCAAATGCTCAGGGTCTAACAAATCACCATATTTGGGGCTGAGAGGGAATTTTCCTCAAGGTCAGAGTGGCAGAGAGCCTGAAGGTTTTTCGCCTTCCTCTGCAGCATGGGGCGTTGGTCACTTGCATGTCTGAACTAGTGTAAATGGTGGATTCTCTGTCACGTTGAGTCTTTAAATGATGATTTGAGGACATCAGTAACTCAGCCAGAGGTCAGGGGTCTGTTACAGGAGTGGGTGGGCGAGGTTCTGTGGCCTGCGATGTGCAGGAGGTCAGACTAGATGATCACGATGGTC
Organism: Lepidochelys olivacea; assembly: GCF_965140295.1. NCBI lineage: Eukaryota > Metazoa > Chordata > Testudines > Cheloniidae > Lepidochelys > Lepidochelys olivacea. Next base: position 128,202,218 of record NC_140415.1, read on the forward strand.
CCTTCTGGCCTTAAAGTCTCTGAGGTCTGCAGAGATGGCTGCTCAATTCTTACACCTGCAGCTACGGCCGCTCCTGCGCCTGCCTTGTTCTGAGCCTTGCTCCTGTCCTGCTCCTGTCGCCCCAGTCCTGCTCCCTTGCCCAGATTCTGACTCTAGTTCTGACACTTGACTTGATTCCTGGTCCCTGACTCTGGCTTTGTCCCATGGTTCTGGCTCCTGTCGCTCATCCTAGCTCTAACCACTAGGCTGGACAGCTCACGTTCCGGTTCAGAAACATGGAGACTCTTCAGGAGAAGTCATATGGCTCTGTTTACTGGAAGTGAAAATGAATGTGATCATTGTCCGTTGTCAGATTTGGATGCAGAAAGTGTTTATGATTAAAGACAAATACAGTAGGAAGACGAGGAACTGCAGGAGGCTCATGACTTTTTGGGTGGACCCTATGCATTTTGGTAGATCCCCATTTCTGTTATGGAAGTTATAGCTGGTTTAGAGAGTATACGGGCTCTAGTGAGCCCAGTTATAAACTATCCTGCATCAGTCATCCCACTCAGACTGCATGGGTTTCTTCTCGGTGAGGTAACCTCTGGTTGGATGCCCTCCGAGGCAGATTCCAGAAAAGGACTGTCAGTTGCGATAGGAGGAGTCTATCTGCAGAATTGTGCTCCTCTGAGAAGCACAGCAGATGCCTGCTTCAGTCGGGTGGTGCAGAGGCCTAAGGGGCTCTGGGAAAGCAGGTATGTTACACCCACAAGCCCGATCTCCATATACACACACACATGAGTTCAGAGACCAGCAGGTCATGCCCAGCTCGGGGGGGGGGGAAGCGGGGGAGGGCGGTGAGAGGATGGCTTTAGCCTATTACTGAGCAGCAGAAGAAGAACAAGGATTCTGTCCCTGCTATGCTTGACTTGAGTGACACTCACGTAGGTAGGGCTTTAGGTTGTAACACACCAAGCTCTTTAAAGCCCAGACAAAATATGTTCTAATTAAAATACTGCAGATTAGATGTTCTCTAGACCAAGAAAGAGCAAGTGGATCAGCCAGAGATACCTGGCACAACAGGATCACCATCCTTGACTGGGTATGACTACATTGCAAATTATTAATAATCATCATCAGCAGCTGATATCAATCTGTCCATGTCAACGGAGCTTTGTTGATTTATATCAGCTGAGGACCTGACATTTGGGGGAAAGCAAATGACTTGCTGGTAATGCAAAGGAGACACTTGCAGATCTTTTTTCCTGAAACTTTAATACCTAACAGGGAAAAAAACCTGAACCCAAATTAAAAATACTGCTTTCATGGCTCAGAATATTTATTGTTTCTATGAAAAGTTCCAGCACTAGGAATCGCGTTTGAGAACCTTACCAATACAAAAAAACATGCTCTGCCAAACAAGAGCCCCCTACGCGGGTTACATAAGATTTTAAACATTCCCCGCTTGCTGCATTGACACTTCAGAGTTAAGCAATTGTCTCTTTTGCTGCTCTTAAGAACACAGCGACTTAGTTTTGCTTTTTTCCTCAAGAGGTGGTCCACTTAGTTGATTAAACCGCAACTCAATTATAAATGGTCATGCTACAATGTGGGAATAAAGCAGATGTAACAGACTTCAGCTGATAAAGTCATTATTTTTTGCCTTGTTGGTTAACTGGAAATTATGGGAGGGATTAGTTTTAATAGCTCCTGGGTGGCAGGCTTCCCATCCTCATCTTTGCTAACATTAGAGGACGCAAGAGTGGTTCAAAGAAATTTGTGCATTTCATGCTAGGATACAAAAGGTAATGGGGTAATTTATAAAAGATTTAAACTGAATATTAAATCCAAGAAAAGCCAAAGTAAGCAAATGATGAAGTGACAACTTAGTTAATATTTTAGTTGAAGTGAACCCAGAAAGCATGTTGACATTAGTGCATTATTTATAAGTATAATGCATCTGTGAAACGCCACGTTAAACCATCAAAGATGTCGGAAGGGCAAATAAGTCATCTAATTGGAGTCTGCAGAGCGACCAAAACTCTGCTGGAGATGGTCCCTCCTTGGCACTCTTCACTGACAGAGTTTCCCTTGGAGCCAAGCACATGACAGCTTGGTAGCTGTAGAAACAAAGCCTCTTGATGCTGGGTTCATGCTGAGGACATGCTTTTAAAATGGAATCTGATGCTGGTTCGAGCACAGTGTAATATTCCGTATTCTCCAGGCTGCCTTTTCCCCTTCACTTAATGCTTTCATCTAGTCAGGGGACAGGATGTGGGCTAGACAAATGTTGAGGGGAGCTGGGCTAGTAAATACAAAGCCAATATGTGGTTTTTCCCATGGATACCTGCTAGACCATGGCAATGGAGCACTTCTGCAATTACAGTACCCAACCCAAGAAGGCAAAACATCTAACTGTAACCATAATTCTAGAAAGGGGAATGGAGCACCCCCTACAAGTGAGTCATGTAGCAGACAGCAAGATCCGGGCAAGGCAGCAGATTCACCTTGGAACCAGTTTAACACAGGTATTCAAGCTATTCAGACTAGAAGGATGTCTAGTGGTTAAGGCATGGGCCTGTAACTCAAGAGTGCCGGGTTCAGTTCCCACCTCTGCTACAGACTAGCGGTATGGCCTTCTGGAAGGCAGTGGATTTCTCTGTAAAGTGGGACTGATACCGCTTCCTTTGTCTATTTAGACTGTCTCTTACTAAGTGTTTTTGAAATGTGTAGCACGAAAGGGCCCTGTGCCTGGTTGGTGCACCTAGGTACTATTGTAAGGCTGTAGTGGTCCATAGGGCTCAGGCTCCTAGGGAGGCCACTCTGTCTCATTGCATCAGACAACAAACATTCAATTAGTAGTCTATGGCTCTGGCCACCTGGGTAGGGCACAGCAATGAGCAATCTTAGCCAGGGCAGACAGCAAACACACAAGGCACAGGCCTGGGGTGAATAGGCAGCCACCCAGGGGTGGGGTAGGAAGCAGCGGGGTAGGGGGACCCGGACCCACCCTACTCCACTAGGTCCCAGCCCTGGGCCCTAACAGTGGCAGGTGGTTCTGCCACTGGGTCAGCAAGGATCCCACTGTAACACAAGGACTCTTACTGAGACAGAATAACCAGACTAGTGTCTGGTTTCCCTGGGCTACTTCCTATCCCAATGTCATCACGGCTCCCCAGTCGGTGAGTCCTCCGTCTCCTCTGGGTAATCAGCAGACGGCAGCAGCTCTTCTCCGCACTTGGTCTCCTCCACTGTCAGGGCGCTACATGGCTCGGTAGCAGGGCCAAAGTCCTGCAGCAGGATAGAGACATCTGTCTCATTTCCTGACTCCCTCCCAATTGAGCTGAAGGGCCTGCCTCTTATACCTCCTGTCCTGGCCCTCCACTTCTGGTGCTGGGGCAGGGCTGGCTTGGCTTTGCCTTCCAGGTGGAGTATAGTGGTCCCTTACTTTCAGGCTTGGAGGGAGGCCACTCTACCTTGCTACAAATGTCAATAAACAATAACATCACCAGAGTAAAAACCACATATTGGGCTACGTTCTGGCCTTGGTTGCATCCACACAAGCGTACTGAAGTTGGTACCCTGAACACACATACTTACTGCTGAATATATGAAATGCCTCATTTGAAATGCCTGATTAGCTAAGCACAGCCATAACACACTGTCTCACTGCTTGATCATTACTCTGTCCTCCTGAAAAGATCTAGGTGAGCTACAGCTATAAAATGCCAAATCCCTGTCTCCCAGTCTGGATTGGTCTGGGTTTTTGCCAGCTCTCTGAAGAACTAGCCATGGATTCCAGAGCCTAACTTTGGCACATTGGGAATTACAGATGATGAGCTTCCTTGGTGATCAACCTGATGCTCATAAAGAAGACGGTGGGAGAAATAGCAGCAGTCCATTTTGTGTACGTTCCTATAGCAGGGAGGAGTGAAGGGGTAGGGGAAACAATACAGCTATTCTGGCCAATATTAAATAAGAGTGACATCAGTTGTGATTGATTTTGTGATTGACAATCAGCAGATCACAAGTTGTTTATAGACGGTGAAGGAGAAGGTTCTGATTGTTGTACCTGGACTGATCCAAATGAACGAAGCCCCCTGAAGTCCAACTGCCCTTGATTTCAAAAGGTCTTCAGAGTTACCCCTGCAGGTAGCGCTTTTAAGATGCTTACCCGCGTCTTTATTTGTTGCTTTCATACTGAATTTCGCTCACAAGTTTCTTTCAGACCTTTCTCTGCAGCCGAATGCCCAGAGGCATTATCTGCTGGTCTCATTTTTCTCACTTCAGTGAAACCTCTGCCAGAAGGGACTCTGCCTCTCCGTGTTTTGCTCCAGCACCCGAACTGAGCCCAAGAAAGAGCTCTACAGCGGCTGTGTGAAAACTGTCTGAGTGAATCAGAACGTCTGTGTTCATTTTATCAGACTTAATATCAGGGATAGTGTCCATCCTGAAGGACAGAGGGGCCACGGCCAGGTCTACACTCAAAAGCTAAGAGGACCAGCTACGTCGCTCAGGGGTGTGAAAAATGCACACCCTCACCAACATAGTTAAGCTGACCTAACCCCCAGTGCACACAGCACTAGACTGATGGAAGTATTCTTCCATCGACTTATCTACTGCCTTGTGGGGCAATGAGTTAATTGCCCCGATGGGGGGGAATCCCCTCCCACTGCTGTAGTGAGTGTCTACAGCATGCAGCTGTAGCATTTCAAGGGTTGAGAAGCCCTAACTCTGTGGGTCGCACCTGCTCTCTTTACTCACAGGAGTCATCTTTGCTACGGCAAAACCACTACTTGTGTGAGTAAGGAAGGCAGGGTTTGACCCTTTGAGAGAATTCTTCTTACTTTTGGTTTAAAAAGTCGTGTTTGGAGCACTGAGGAGCAAGTCTGCTGGTGTCCTCCATTTAACTCTAGCTCACTTCTAGCAGCTCTCTCTGTGCACCTTGTGATAGCCTGTCATGTTACCGAGCTGCACTGCACAGACGGTTCACCCAGCTGTCTTATGTGTCAGCATTAGGGAGCTGTCCCTTTTCTGTTGTGCTCTTTAGGAACATGGACTTCTTAGGGAGGTCTGCTGGCATCCCAGTGCCTGAACGAATCTGCTTGACATTTTATTAGTGGGATGTTAATGATATACAGTGTGACCAAGCTGCCTTCTGCGTTTCATTAAAATGTCAAGTTCTGCTTTGTCTGCTGGCTTATCATTTAGGGGGAGCTTGGAGTGAGGTTGTGGAAAACCAAATCCAGTTTGATTAAAAAGCTACGCAGTTCAGTTTAGTCCAAGATAAATGTTCCTCGTATTGCTTTTTGCACCCGGGCTCATTTCTTCCACCAGTACATGCCTGCTTTCTGATCCCTGCAATTACCTCCATCAAAGTGGTTACTGGGACTGGCAATGGGAGAGCAAAGTGGAATGACTACTACTTTTGTGAGTTAGCACACCAGGGGAGGGCTGATCTCTGGGTTAATACAGATAGTGAGTTATGAACTGGGTTTGTGCGAGATGTAAATGGGGCATATAATTCAAGGTTAATGCTATTAAACTCTGTCGCTAACTGTCTCTGCCTCTAGTCTGTTCTCATGCGCAATGATGTAAATTGGGATTAACACAAATGAAGTCAATGGAATGCTGGAAGAGCCTAATGTTTACTTCCCAATGTCAGGAAAATCTCCAGGCACTTCTCCCTGGCAGGGGCCTGGATCACTGACCTTATGGAAATACGAGTGGGAGGTGTCAAAGAAAAACTCTCTGAGTCCCCTCCAAAATCATTCTGTCCTGGGAGCCAGGAGGGAGTTGTCTGAGCCAGTGACCTTTGGCATAGGTGTGCCTCCTGACTAGTGCTGGGCAAGAATTTTTTGGCTGAAACCTTGTTTTGGTGAAAAATGCAGATTTGGCAACACTAAAACGTTTCACAAACTCGTATTGGTTTTGCTGATTTGTTTTTGGGGAAAAAAACAACAAAGGAAAAAGTCAGCAAAAGCCAAAATGAAACTTTGATTTTTCCGAATGGAAACAGCTTTCTGTTTTGTCATCATCTTCAGTTTAATGCTACATTTAAAAAAAAGGCTGAATAACACCATGAAGGGGTTGCCTTGAGCTGTGTATGACCTTTATGCAGCCCTTGGCAATCCTCAGTCTCATCAGATCTCTGAATGGCACTGGCCTGCCTCTCTCTCTCTATACACACCTGTCACACTTCAGGATAAATGCACATGTATTTCCCCCTTGTGGGCCAGCAAGGGCACTCATACTCAGGCTTCCGGTTCCCCAGCTATCACTTCTCTTGGGTGGAGAGCTGGTATCTCCAGGCTGCCACAGCTCCCTGCCTTCACTGTGTTATTCCCAGCAAAGAGAGTCTGCCTAAGCAGGCCTGCTGGCTTTCTCTTCAGAGACTGATCACAGCATAATTACCCACAGTTACAAGCTGCCCCATCACTCTTTCTAAGCAAGCGCATTGCATTCTTAAGGTAAGCACATTACACAGAAAACATATTAAAACAATAAAGGAGCCTACACACACTACTAAGCTTACCAGTGATCATCCCCACCCCTGCACTCCACAAGGGCTTCAGGTCCTCCCCCCATCTCCACTCTGCTGGGTATCAGTCCATCCAAACCCTTCCGTAAGAATCATAGAATCATAGAATATCAGGGTTGGAAGGGACCCCTGAAGGTCATCTAGTCCAACCCCCTGCTCGAAGCAGGACCAATTCCCAGTTAAATCATCCCAGCCAGGGCTTTGTCAAGCCTGACCTTAAAAACCTCTAAGGAAGGAGATTCTACCACCTCCCTAGGTAACGCATTCCAGTGTTTCACCACCCTCTTAGTGAAAAAGTTTTTCCTAATATCCAATCTAAACCTCCCCCACTGCAACTTGAGACCATTACTCCTCGTTCTGTCATCTGCTACCATTGAGAACAGTCTAGAGCCATCCTCTTTGGAACCCCCTTTCAGGTAGTTGAAAGCAGCTATCAAATCCCCCCTCATTCTTCTCTTCTGCAGGCTAAACAATCCCAGCTCCCTCAGCCTCTCCTCATAAGTCATGTGTTCTAGACCCCTAATCATTTTTGTTGCCCTTCGCTGGACTCTCTCCAATTTATCCACATCCTTCTTGTAGTGTGGGGCCCAAAACTGGACACAGTACTCCAGATGAGGCCTCACCAATGTCGAATAGAGGGGAACGATCACGTCCCTCGATCTGCTCGCTATGCCCCTACTTATACATCCCAAAATGCCATTGGCCTTCTTGGCAACAAGGGCACACTGCTAACTCATATCCAGCTTCTCGTCCACTGTCACCCCTAGGTCCTTTTCCGCAGAACTGCTGCCTAGCCATTCGGTCCCTAGTCTGTAGCGGTGCATTGGGTTCTTCCGTCCTAAGTGCAGGACCCTGCACTTATCCTTATTGAACCTCATCAGATTTCTTTTGGCCCAATCCTCCAATTTGTCTAGGTCCTTCTGTATCCTATCCCTCCCCTCCAGCGTATCTACCACTCCTCCCAGTTTAGTATCATCCGCAAATTTGCTGAGAGTGCAATCCACACCATCCTCCAGATCATTTATGAAGATATTGAACAAAACCGGCCCCAGGACCGACCCTTGGGGCACTCCACTTGATACCGGCTGCCAACTAGACATGGAGCCATTGATCACTACCCGTTGAGCCCGACAATCTAGCCAGCTTTCTAACCACCTTATAGTGCATTCATCCAGCCCATACTTCCTTAACTTGCTGACAAGAATACTGTGGGAGACTGTGTCAAAAGCTTTGCTAAAGTCAAGAAACAATACATCCACTGCTTTCCCTTCATCCACAGAACCAGTAATCTCATCATAAAAGGCGATTAGATTAGTCAGGCATGACCTTCCCTTGGTGAATCCATGCTGGCTGTTCCTGATCACCTTCCTCTCATGCAAGTGCTTCAGGATTGATTCTTTGAGGACCTGCTCCATGATTTTTCCAGGGACTGAGGTGAGGCTGACTGGCCTGTAGTTCCCAGGATCCTCCTTCTTCCCTTTTTTAAAGATGGGCACTACATTAGCCTTTTTCCAGTCATCCGGGACTTCCCCGGTTCACCACGAGTTTTCAAAGATAATGGCCAATGGCTCTGCAATCACAGCCGCCAATTCCTTCAGCACTCTCGGATGCAACTCGTCCGGCCCCATGGACTTGTGCACATCCAGCTTTTCTAAATAGTCCCTAACCACCTCTATCTCCACAGAGGGCTGGCCATCTCTTCCCCATTTTGTGATGCCCAGCGCAGCAGTCTGGGAGCTGACCTTGTTAGTGAAGACAGAGGCAAAAAAAAAAAAAAAGCATTGAGTACATTAGCTTTTTCCACATCCTCTGTCACTAGGTTGCCTCTCTCATTCAGTAAGGGGCCCACACTTTCCTTGGCTTTCTTCTTGTTGCCAACATACCTGAAGAAACTCTTCTTGTTACTCTTGACATCTCTCGCTAGTTGCAGCTCCAGGTGAGATTTGGCCCTCCTGATTTCATTCCTACATACCCGAGCAATATTTTTATACTCTTCCCTGGTCATATGTCCAACCTTCCACTTCTTGTAAGCTTCTTTTTTATGTTTAAGATCTGCTAGGATTTTACTATTAAGCCAAGCTGGTCGCCTGCCATATTTACTATTCTTTCGACTCATCGGGATGGTTTGTCCCTGTAACCTCAACAGGGATTCCTTGAAATACAGCCAGCTCTCCTGGACTCCTTTCCCCTTCAAGTTAGTCCCCCAGGGGATCCTGGCCATCCGTTCCCTGAGGGAGTCGAAGTCGAAGTCGAAGTAAGGACTGGGGCCTCCCTTGGACAGAAGCTCCTGTTCCTATGCTGGATTGGAATGAAGGCCCTGAGTCAGCTTCAACTCCGGCTATTTATTCAAAAGTCCTTTCTTTGTCTGTTGGGCCCTGGAGAAGCCAGCTGGGATCTTTGAACTGTCCTATCATAGCAGACAAAAGGTCCTCCCTCTCCCCCGGCCCAGGGCAAAGCTTCAAAGAGCTGGTAACTGGAGGAATTATATTAGCATATCTCCTCCTCCTAGAGATGTTCCATACAGTGTCATAATAACAGACACACAATTCCATTTTTAACACAGTGGACCCCAAAGGCATTAAACTTAATTCAATAAAATTTACCCAGGACATTGTCTCTAGTGTATCTCTAGCCCCATACACACCCGTAATAGAAATGCAGGCTTGGAAGGGACCTCCAGTGGTCATGTAATCTATCCCCCACCCCCTATGCTGAGGCAGGGTTACATAAGAACATAAGAATGACCCTACTGGTTCAGACCAAAGATCCATCTAGCCCAGTACCCTGTCTTCTGACAGTGGCCAATGCCAGGTGCCCCAGAGGGAATGAACAGAACAGGGAATCATATACATACATACATATACCAAGCCACCTCTGACAGGTGTCAGTCTAAGCTGTAACCTGTCTAACCATCTATTTATCTGTACACACATGTACACACCTACCCACCATCTTTTTTGATCCAGTAAAGTCAGATTGAGGAGCCAGACATGCTTCACTGGAAGAATAAAGAAGCAATGAAAAGCCAGTCATCATTACCTAAAGTACTACTTCGTTAACCTGTGATCAACTCATCAGCTTACCTTTCAAGCTGAAGCCTTGAAGTCGCAAACTAAGACCAATACGGCACTCAGACCGATACGCAATCTTGCCAATGAAAAGTCACCTCGATCATTTTCATGAAAGACTGTTTCACAATGTAACATTTTAAAATGCCTTTTCCTCACGTATCTCTGTCGCTCTGGGGAACATTTCCAGCTTCTTTCTATGACTAAGTGTGTGTTCTTCTCTAACACAAAAGGTGATAATGAAGTCCTTTACAGGATCCGTGCTGCCTGCCATGTACAAGAGGGTGAATTACAGCATCTGAATACATTCTGGCCCCCAGTCTATGAAAGAGGGAGGAAGGTTATTTAAACACGTTAGGCATAATGTAATCATTTGGAACATCAAGATGATTTGCTGCTTGCATTGGGCCCAATCATATAATAAGGAAATGAGTCACAGCTTTCGGCTTGTCGAGTTATTTCACAATATGAACTATCTTTGAGCGTATTGCATTGTGTGGCATGTCTTCATGACACTGCAGTACTACCTAGCTCTTATATAGCAATTTTCAACAGTAGATCTCAAAGCATTTTACAAAGGAGGTCAGTGTCATGATCCACATTTTACAGATGGGGAAACTGAGGCACAGTGGAAGCAATCTGCTGAGCCAGGAATAACCTAGGTCTCCTGAGTCCCAGTCCAATGTTCTCTTCATTAGGCAACCCTGCCACTAGGCCATGCATGGAATATATACAGAAGGGAAATGGTGACATTATTGGGTCAAGTATTATATTTGCCAAAGCATGCAGTTTCGTGATGAATGGAATTATTCATGAATTTGGGTCAAATTTAGTGAGTAGTTTTGGCTAAATAAAAAAGAGGAATTTTTTTTAAAGTCAAAATAGAGCATTTCAGCCTTTTAGAAATGAACAATTTTGACATTTTGTTTCACCAGTTCACTTGGAAACGGTTTCATTTCTAAACAATGTTTGAAATGTTTTGCTCAACCCAAATGATTTTTTTTTTTGGTTTCTCGTTTCGGTGAGAAAAATTGAAAAGATCCGGTTCCGTTTGAAACAAAACCAGGTGGGTTTTTGGAGGGTTCTGACTGGTTGCATGGTCTACCGATTCTGCATACCTGTGAAGACCTGATCCAAAGTTTATTGAAATCAACTGAAAGAGCCCGAATGATTTCAAGGGCTTTATGCTTACCCAAGATGCAAATCAGTGGAAACTCAAGCCCAGGTCTCTGCAGCTCTGAGTCAGATTCACTGTTAACAGAAAATGTTTGCAAAGTGTTCCCCTTTGTTTTCAGCCCACTAAATTGGAAGTGAGTTAGATAACCTCAGTGCATTCATTTGGATTCTTTCCTTAAAACTGTTAGTGTCCAGCAAATGTGCACAATTAGGCTATTCTAACAGCAACAAAGCTTTGGGGAAGGAATATCGAGCGATTGCTGGAGCACCACTGGAATTTGATCTGTCGTATGTTATGTGCTGTCAGAGCCCCACAGTTGTCGTGGAACTCATCTCCGCCTTTCAAGGATTTAGAGAATAGCATCTGTCTCAACTGTCCATAAAATATATATGTTTTGCTTTAGAGCCTACCCCGATAAGCCTAATTGTCCTCATATCCATTTGAAAGGGCATTGGGAATTTGCAGTTGAAATGGTGTTTATGCTGTATTACCGCTGCGAATGTTCTCTCTTCATGGGCTGCATGCTTGATGGCATCTTGCTCTCTCTTCATAAGCGATATAAAACCTACTGCCACCATGACAACAAACAGCCCTTTGTTTAGCCCTCGTGTACAGTCAAAACACCCTTAGAAAGTTGGCATTTGCAGCACTGAGTCTCTGTATTATTTCAATTTGGCAGAGAAAAGGCAGAGATGGGGTATGATTCTTTTTGTACTCTCAGGGCCATCGGTTGGTATTATGGCACCACTGCACACTTCAAGGCATGTGTGACGGGGTGGACTAGGCCCAGAGGCCCCCTGCTGGAGGGCTCAGGGTCCTGCCACACCCCGTCCCAGAGGGAAGCAGAAGAGAAGTCCTCCAAGTGGCTGAGAGTGGTTGCAGGAAAGCAGCCAATGAGAGAGCATTCAGAGCTCAGCTGGGCCATATAAAAGAAGCTGCAGAACAGCGCAGCAGTCAGTTGCTTCCTGGACCTTGAAGGGTGGTGGACAAGGTGTCTGGCTAGCTGGAAGAGTAGCAAGATCACGGACAGCTCACTGCAGGCCAGACTGAGCCCAGGGAAGACTGCTGAAGCTTAAGACAGTCTGTGGGCAGGGACCAGGGGAGCAAAGAAGGAGCTCCAGGCTGGCTGCTGGGACTGAGTAAGGACTGAGCCTAGGGAGGGCTGCAAGAAGACAGCCTCTTCAGGGAGGAAGCCTTAGGGGGATGGCCCCATACCAGGGCCAGGATACGTTTTAAAACTATGTACCCTGGAAGGGGTTTGTTCTGTTTCATGTACAGAGGCTGGAGGGCTGTGTCCTTGAAAAACCACCTGAGAAACCACTGACAGGGGTCACCATAAACTAAAGACCACAGAAACACCCAACCAGAAGGGGCTGTGCCAAGAGGTGGGTGCCGCTCTGTTACAGCGTGGTCTCTATAAGCTGTTTCCATCTGCTTGGTCTCCCTTTAACTTCTTCAGTGCCACACACACACTCAACTGCACTGTAAGGAGCTATTTCCACAGACATTAAGGACGTGCCATTAAGGACGCAGGGGGCACATCCCTCTGGAATGGGGGTGGCTGATCAGGGGAATGGTGAATTCATCTTACAAGGTCTGTCTATACTGCAGTGTAAGCCCAGGGTTAGTTGAACTCATGGTAGCAGACTCTGTGCATGTTAAACTAGGGCTTCAACGTCCACACTCATTTGTAACCCCAGGTGAGGAATTGTTGAATCCTAGGGCTCCAGCATCTATGTTGTGTTATGCTGGCCCGAGTCCACCCCCCACATCCCAAACTTCCCAGGGCCACTCTAGCCCTTTGTTCTTAGTGCAGTGTGGGAAAACTGACTGTCCATGTAGACCTGTGGAAATGTGCAATACTCTTGGGAGGCTCCCAGCACACGAGTCCAGTGGGGCTACGTCTACATCACAAACCAATAGAGCTTGAATCTTGGGTCCCAGTTTGACTTGGTTAGTGTCTGGGTTAGTGCAAGGCCTAGGTTAGTGCAATTTATGTGTAGACCAAAAAGAGGTTAGGCTTGAGCCTGAGTTTGAACCATGGGCTTATGTTGCAGCGTAAACATGCCCTCAAAGAGCCTGGCTCATTTAGCCTAGCTCATTTAGCCTAGAGAGGGGATCTGATTGTTCTCTATACATACATCAAGGGGATGCACGCCAGAGAGGGTGAAGAGCTATTGAAGCTGAAGGACAATGTTGGCCCAATAACAAAGAGGAACAAAATAGCCAGAAATATGCTTACACTGGAAATCAGAAAAAGGTTTCTAACCGTCAGAGGAAGGAGGTTCTGGAACAACCTCTCAATAGGAGCAGTGAGGGCAAACAAACTAGTTTCAAGATGGAGCTTGATAAGTTTGTGAAGGGGATGATATGAAAGGATTGCCTGAGATAGAAGGGGACTGGACTCAGTGACCCAGGAGGCCCCTTCCCATTTTATGCCCCATCTACCTGTGACACGAAGGATTAGCTGGGAAAGTGGGGAGGAAAAGAGCTCTCAGTTATTCTCCAGATTCCCAGTTTTCATTTAAAAACACTCCTAGTTTGTACAGCTGTGGAGAAAACCTTCATAATGTGATCCTCATGCAACCAAGGCAGTGATGCCTGCCTGAATTTGCAGAGAGTCTGAAACAGTAGCTCTATGGTGTGAACTGCTCTGTTCATTTCAGTGGGTTCAACTCAGATGCCAGTGCTGGTAGTTTAAATGCTAACATTTAGCATTTCGCATTTAACATTAGCAGAAGCTGGGAATGGACGACAGGGGATGGATCACTTGATGATTACCTGTTCTATTCATTCCCTCTGGGGCACCTGGCACTGGCCACTGTCAGAAGACAGGATACCGGCCTAGATGGACCTTTGGTCTGATCCAGTGTGGCCGTTCTTATGTTCCAACTCTTTGACTGCTTATCCAAGCACATAAGAAAGGAGAGGAAGGATCATATTATGAAGTTCTACATCCAAAGTGTGTGTTGCTTACCCTTGGGAGGGCATGAAGGACTAGGTTAGGGAGCATATGAAGTGTATACGTTAGGATGGGTTGGTCTTTAACAACTCCAGGTGGTTGGAAGGAGGGAGATAGGGAAGAGAGGGCATAATTGGTTTCATTTTCCAGAAGCAGGGACTCAGCTTTCAAAAGACTGGGGAGCACTGAATTCAGGGATCTTGGTGGAAGGCTATGCAAGATTTAGCATGTGCAGTACATAAAGTAGGACTGTGGCTTGTTATGTGATGTACAAGTACAGGGATACAGTGCCCAGAGATTTACAGTGTCCTCACCAGGCTGGTCACTAGCTAATTTTTACTTTAGCTGGTCTCTTTGTAGAATTGCATTGAGAATCAAAATAATACTCCATCTTGTGGGATGTTTCCACATGTTATCAGGGCGTGCAAGTTAATTTGGCTGCTAACTTCTGACCTGCCTACACTTAAGCTGCTGAGAGCAGTTCCAAATGGCTACAATTAATGACTGATAATGCCTTTTTTGTACCATGTCTTCAAAAACCATTGGGAAGGTATTTCAAGGCTCTTCTTGAATTAGGCCAATATTTTCAAAAATAGGTGCCTAAAGTTAGACTCCTAAATCCATACTTAGGTGTTCAAATAAGTGGCCAGTTTTAAAAAAACAAGCCAACCCAAAACATCTAAGCAGTTAACATCTCCCACTGACTTCCCATGTAGGATCCCAGCATTGAAACCTTAGTTCTATGCCTTATGAATAGGGAAGAGCTATCATTTGATGAGGGCATGATATGCTAATGATATTGCATAGAACTAGGGGCTGCAAAGCAGTGATGGTTGTTGAGCCTCTGTCCAGAAAATGTAGTGTGTCAGGAAGCAAATTTAAGAGGAAATTCTCTGCTGGGTAAAATTAAATCCACAATTTTGTTTCCTAAACAGCCAAATGAGGCCCTGTGCCAGCTCTGTCCTATGTTCCATACCTGCTCAGCATATTGTGATGTGTCCATTTCCCGAAGACGCTTGGCTGATGCTTAGCTTCAGACATGAATAAAACAGAGGTGATTGGATGCTACTAACATCTAATGCAACTCAAGGCGAGTCTCAGTGCTGCAGTGCACCAGATCCTCCGCTGGTGTAAATGGGCGAAGATCTATTGGCTTTGATTTCCGCTAGCTGAGTGTAAATCATTCCTGGCCCTTCATGTGTATCCATTTTGAATGGCATTTTCCTGTCACTGGGAACAGAAAACAAAGATCCTAGAAAGATCAGTACGTGCCGTTCTCCTCTGGTCTCTCTTTGGGGAGTTGTTCTGTCCCGTCAGGCACTTTTATTTGCGTGGTGGAGGGTTCATACTTTATTGTGTTGTTCACCATGGCGATTGCTCCTTTTTAGCGTATTGATGTTGCTTTGCTTTCTTAGTACAACAGATTTTGTCAGTGCCAGATTGTGTTGGTTCGGGTAGAACCGATTAGAGAAGCACTGCTGAAAGTCATCAGTGACTAAGATGTGCATAGCAAAGGTCTTCTCTGGTGACCCAGCAGGCTATTTCTGCTCCCCGATGTGCTAGGGTTACGAGTCAGTCGACTTCGCTTTGGGGTTGAAAGCACCAAATCACTATTTTTACACACACACAGTAGCACAATGTATATGAGACAGAGGGTCAGTAGAAAAAGAAAGAGAGAGTAAACACGTATCTTGAAAACAATGGGTATGGGATGATTTTCCAAGGCCAAAGGGAGCAAGGCGTCCAGCTCCTACTGACTTCCAATGGGATCTGAGCACCTTCCTGCTCTTTTTGCCTTTCAAAATCTCCCCCATAATTATGACGCTTTGTGGAACTGAAATACCCACATGGTTTCTGCCACAGCAGCCAGAATGAGGCAATGAGGAAATGAAATATCCTGGGAAAACACCTCTCCTATCACCCCCTTAGCGGATGAGATGGTATATTTCATCAACCGCACATCTTCATCTTCCTCCTAAACATGATGCTGATGGTAGCGGGCCTTCAAGTGTGTCTCATTTCAATGCCTTGGATTCTCTTGAATTATATATTGCTTTGGACCAGAGAATTAAAAAAAAAAAGCCCCTTTCTCTCCCCAGGCCTATGTATCCGAAGTAGGAGCAGGGAATGATGTGCTGGGAGTCTGACCCCTCTCTACTGCTGGAGTGGCATGTGATATCCTAGTGTTGAAGTTCATTTCCATAGCAGTTTGCAATGTGATAGTCATGCCAGAACGGCTGGGAATAAGACGTGGCATGGGTACCACTTCCACTGTTATGTCAAAGTAGGTCCAGTATTGCTATGATGCCTGCCATTGGGGTATCATGTGGAGTAAGGTGTTCCTCTAGGTCAGATGTTCTCAAACTGGGGGGTGCAGAATGTATTTTGGAGGGGCATGAGACACTTAATTGAAAAAAACTGACTGCGCACATTCAGAGTTGGGCAGCCAAAGAGAGCGGTGGCTGCTGGCCAAGTGCCCAGCTCTGAAGGCAGAGCCACCACCAGCGGTGCAGGGAAGTAAGGATGACATGCTATTGCCACCCTTACGTCTATGCTGCTGCTGGCAGCAGCGCTGCCTTCAGAGCCGGGCACCCAGCCAGCAGCCACTGCTCTCTGCACTGCGTTCAGAGCCGGGCACCCGGCCAGCAGCCACCGCTCTCTGCGCTGCCTTCAGAGCCGGGCACCCGGCCAGCAGCCACCGCTCTCTACGCTGCCTTCAGAGCCGGGCACCCGGCCAGCATCTGCGCTGCCTTCAGAGCTGGGTGGTTGGAAAGCAGCAGGTGCTGGCTGGGCGCTTCAGGGACGGGGGCGTAACCTACTACAGATACAAATAAAGGTCACTCCCCCTTATCATAGCACCTTACTCCACGAGAAGTCCCATGGAAATCAAGTCCCATGGAGTCCCAGCATGGGTAGTAGGGATGTCAGAAACTGACCATTACAGATTTTCCATTCAGGCACAGACCCAGCCGGACCCTACTTAGCTTATGAAACAGGGACCTTGGTGGGGTTTCATCTTCCTCTGCAGCCAGGATTATCTGTGTATATCTCACTTAATTATTTCATAGAATCATAGAATATCAAGGTTGGAAGGGACCTCAGGAGGTCATCTAGTCCAACCCCCTGCTCAATGCCCAACTAAGTCATCCCACCCAGGGCTTTGTCAAGCCTCACCTTAAAAATCTCAAAGGAAGGAGTTTCCACCACTTCCCTAGGTAATGCATTCCAGTGTTTCACCACCCTCCTACTGAAAAAGTTTTTCCTAATATCCAACCTAAACCTCCCCCACTGCAACTTGAGACCATTACTCCTTGTTCTGTCGTCTGCTACCACTGAGAACAGTCTAGATCCATCCTCTTTGGAACCCACTTTCAGGTAGCTGAAAGCAGCTATTAACTCCCCCCTCATTCTTCATAGATTCATAGATATTTAGGTCAGAAGGGACCATTATGATCATCTAGTCTGACCTCCTGCACAATGCAGGCCACAGAATTTCACCCACCACTCCTAAAAAAGACCTCACACCTATATCTGTGCTATTGAAGTCCTCAAATTGTAGTTTGAAGACCTCAAGGAGCAGAGAATCCTCCAGCAAGTGACCCGTGCCCCATGCTACAGAGGAAGGCGAAAAACCTCCAGGGCCTTCCAATCTGCCCTGGAGGAAAATTCCTTCCCGACCCCAAATATGGCGATCAGCTAAACCCTGAGCATATGGGCAAGATTCATCAGCCAGATACTACAGAAAATTCTTTCCCGGGTAACTTGGATCTTACCCCATCTAAAAACCCATCACAGGCCATTGGGCCTATTTACCATGAATATTTAATTACCAAAACCATGTTATCCCATCATACCATCTTCTCTTCTGCAGACTAAACAATCCCAGTTCCCTCAGCCTCTCCTCCTAAGTCATGTGTTCCAGTCCTCTAATAATTTTTGTTGCCCTCCGCTGGACTCTTTCCAATTTTTCCACATCCTTCTTATAGTGTGGGGCCCAAAACTGGACACAGTACTCCAGATGAGGCCTCACCAATGTCGAATAGAGGGGAATGTTCACGTCCCTCGATCTGCTGTCAATGCCCCTACTTATACATCCCAAAATGCCATTGGTCTTCTTGGCAACAAGGGCACACTGTTGACTCATATCCAGCTTCTCGTCCACTGTAACCCGTAGGTCCTTTTCTGCAGAACTGCTGCCGAGCCATTCGGTCCCTAGTCTGTAACGGCGCATGGGATTCTTCTGTCCTAAGTGCAGGACTCTGCACTTGTCCTTATTGAATCTCATCAGATTTCTTTTGGCCCAATGAGGGGGCCATTGAGGGGGCCTCGGGAACTGGTGCACCTCGGGCCCTCCTGTTCTCTGCCTATGGCACATAACAGTCTAGTCTCCCATGGGCTGTAATACTTTGGTCTCATTTCAGTTGCTGGGTTAGTGTGTGGGGGCTGGGGGGTATTGGTGGCCTGTGACTTACAGGAGGTCAGAACGGAGAATCTGATGGACTCTTCTGGCCTTAATGGTGACTCTGTGACACATGTTTAACTTTAAGCTTGTGCTTCTGCCCCGTTGGAGTCACTGCTTGGCTGGATCAGAGCTCTGTGGAGCAGCGGAGCTCTGGCTCTTTGTACCTTACTTTCCTTGACAAGAGTATTTCCTATCCAAACTGGCCCACCTGAGAGAGCGGGGTGTTTTCTCTGGGGCAGCCTACCAGGACCCGCGTTCCTCCTTCCTGTGCTTCAAACCAATTTGCTAAACTCATGACCACGGGCTGCACAGAGTTAGATTTGATATTTAATTGGGTAATCAGAAGTTTGATTGGGGGTGAGGTCATAAAGAGTGAATCAGATAATATACAAACTGTCCCATTAGTGCTGGCAACAAAATCAAAGGTGTTACAGCTGGGAAGGTTTTACCCAGGAACTTTCAAATCATTCTGTCCCCATCCCCTCTCTCTCTCTCTCTCTCTCTGTCATTTTAATTTGAAGTTGTCTTTAAAAAAAAAATAACTGAAAGGATGGCACTTCAAAGGGCTATTTGGCTGTTACTGGCTGTTTCTCCACCCTTCTCATCTCCTTGTCTGTCTGACGGAGTCGCTGTCTGTCAGCCTTGCCTCAAACACGCTTCAAAGGGAAAAGAAACAAAAACAAAAACAAATAATCTCCTGGCAGTTGTGTTGGCTGCCAGCTGGGTAGAGCGCTCTGTAGCTTGGTAATGAAGCTCACTCTTCTTCACTAGCCTGCTGACAAGTGTGCTCTGGGAAGTGGCAGGGAGGCAGAAGCCAGGAAGATCCCGATGCATGTGGAGCTGGCTGATCATCAGAAAAGGAAGAGGTCCCTGGAGCTCTGGTCTGAACCTATTTGTCATTATGTGCCACCAGGTTTCTGCATATTGCCCCCTATTCTACCAAAGCCCTTAACTTTAAGCCTTGAAGGCAATGGGACTATTCATGTGATTTAAATTAAGCAAGTGCTTAAATGCTTTGCTGGATCAGGAGCTGACCTCTGTCCTTTTCCATACAAAAGAAGAATATTACAGTCAAACTTCTATCTGTAGATTTATTCACCTCACACTGGTCCTAAGTTCCTTACAAATGGGGTGCCTAAAGCTAGTGCTGTAGAATCAGTAGCTCCCGTTGACTTCATGGGAGCCTCTGGGTGCTCAGCACTTGTGAAAAGCAGGACACTAATATAGGTGCCCAAATCTGGACTGAGGAGCCAACTTTAGGGCCCTATTTTTCCAAATCTTGACCTTGGCAACATAAATCCCAGTCACTGCCTAATATTCAGCTTCTGAACATTTCCCAAATCATTTGGCATCTCTTGCACTCCACGGACATCCTGAATACAGATCTCACCTGACTCCTCCTGTCTCATGCCAAAGGTGGCTTTGCATGATTTAAAAATCCTCGTACCTTTAAAACTGTTTTTCTCTATCCACTATTTATGGTCAGCAGCAAACAATGGAACAAAAAACGGACCTGCTTTAAATATCGTATGGGACCAGAACCTCCACCCATGTAAATCAACAGAGCTCCATTGACTTTACTCTGTTCAAGTCAATGGGGCGATACTGATTTATATCAGCTGAGCATCTGGCTGCAGATCGTGTTGCTGTTTTCTGTGCATCCATGCTATAGAAACATTTTTTTCAGAAACGTAAAGGCGGGTGAAAAGGTGTAAGTAAGTCTGTACCTGATCTCGCATCAAAACACCACAATATGCTGCCAGTCTCTTAATTAAAGCATATACAGCAGCATCAGTACTGACAGTCATTTAGTGATGTCACTTCTGGGTGATGCCGTTTTACATCAGTTTAGTAACAAATGGGAACACCTGGGTTAAGAGGCGATTCCTCACTTCCTCCATTATACACTCTCCCAGGGTGTTTTTATTCCCATGATGACGTAACTTCTGGGAGGTTTGGCTGTTTTGCTAGACAGTCGATCAGACAAGCACTTTCTGGTTCGAGCTATGTGGATTTTCACCCATGAGCTTTGCTTCAAGGTTTAAGTTTGAATGAACTCACAATCTCAAAGCAAAAGTCAATTGAATTGGCCAGGTTTTGATTTGTGTGTGTGAATCCTACATGTGACAGTGAATTTGCCATGATTTCAAGTGTATTTTGCCAAGTCATTTTGAAACCTTCTGAACACTGGGGATTTGAAATTCAGACCTGGGTGGTAACTAACTGCGGGAAACATCCTCTGGATTGTACGCCGTTTAGGGAAATCTGCATTTGTTACACTTTGATCACATTGCATTTATACTTTTTGATGCATGTGATTTCTACCAAGCCCTGTGTATGAATTACCAGCATGCTGTTTTCAAACTGCTTTGACAATGTGTATGAAAAATAACAGCCCAGTAGTTCCCTCAGTTTATGCAGTGTATTTTTTTAAAACAGACTGTGAGTGGTAGGTGCTCTGTGACCTTGAGGCAACAGCTAATGTAATAATCCCTACTTTTATCACCAGCAGATCTCAAAGTGATTTATGAAGGAGGTTGGTATATTATTCCTATTTTACAGTAGGGGAAACTGAGGCACAAGGAAGGGCCGTGACTTGCCTGAAGTCACCCAGTGGTAGAGCTGGGATTAGAAGCCAAGTCTGCTGATCCCAATTTAGTGCGCTAGCTGCTAGGCCACAAGGGAGGAAAGAGAAACCATAGGCTACCTGGCAAAGGTGCTGAGAGAGCCCCCATCACTGTGGCTGAATGCCTCCCATGACCCCTGAGAGAGGGCAGTGCTATTACCCCCACTTTACAGATGGGTAACTGAGGTGCCGGTCACATAGTGAGTCTCCGTCAAAGGAGGGAACTCTTTCCCAGATCCGACCCTGGTGCCCTAACCACTAGTCCAGCCTTCCTTTTTAGGCTAAGGTATTCAGATTCCCCTGCCCCTCCCCAATCTGTATAAAATATTTCTCTGCAATCCTTTGTGATGAGCTGCCTAATTCGCTGGTGACTGTCATAATGTACATAGCCCGAACTCCTACTGAAAACCCCTTGCATCCTGTGTGCCGCAGACAGGCAGATATAGAGACAGATATATTATACTTAGGCTGGGCAGAATTCGACTTCTATTATTTTTTTATAACCTTGACAGTTAATACTGATTTTTCATTTTTTGATTGATTTAAATGTTCACAGGTGTGGGAATTTATGGGGGATGGTAATCAGACAAAGGGGAGGTCAGACAATAATTATTTAATAACAGTAGATGTTGAGATCCATAGAGCTAAAGCTTTTGGAATCGTTAAAACACAAAGTGTCCAAATGGCAGGGTCAGAATGTACCAATCAAATATCCTTAGCTCAGTTCTCAAGCAGCATTGTTCTTACTTTCCCTGTCTGTAAATTTCAGTGATCCTGGATGGGAATATGCTGTGTGTGTGTGTACGGTGAAATCGACATTTACTGATAGAGATCTAATCCTTCCCAGCCTATGTATGCTATATGGATGTTTGTAGAGCGCATTGGAGAAGTAGGATGTTAGATGCAGTGACAGATTAGATATAGTCAATTTCAGCTGGGAAACCAAATGCAAAGGTCTGGGAGCAAATGCTCCTCCCCTGGTTCTTGCACGGGGAGCATCCGCCAGCGGGAGGGCCAGCCTGGTAAGGGAGTAATTTGGGCTGCTGCTTCTCATAGCCGCATATTTGTCACTGCCTTCCTGCTTCTGCTCCAGCCCGCCGGGCAGCCGGAGTGCACCTGGGATTTGCTGCTCCATTACACAGCACCAAGGAGACACTTCCTCTGGGCTCCGCTGTGAGCATGAAGGCATCCGAAGCTTAGGTCACATTCCCACAGAGGAATAAAGCAGAACTTCTGAATGCCTAGGACTAACCTTCCTAACAGAGGCAAAACAAGACAGATACACTCGAACCTCCAGGCCCCTGGATTAACTCTGCTCATGGGAGGTGGGGGAAGGGGAGGAGGAGAAATAAGATTATAGACCCCTTTGGAGTTGGCTTCAGTTGCTTCTGATCTCACTCCTGTTCCAACACAGTTTGGATCTAAGTGGAACTTCCCCCATGCCAGGCTGGACAGGAGGAATAAGAAGCTGTCTATTTCATACTACTGCTGAGGCTGGATTGGGACTTTGGAGATACACAGAGGACTAGTCAGGCTGCAGTTCTTGAGATATTCTTTCATGGTTGAGTAGACAATTCATGTATTCTTAGGTATTTTCCTGGTGCCCATCATGTCATTATCTGAGCACTGCATGATCTTTACCCTCACAAAGCCCCTGGGAAGCAAGGCAGGACTGTTCTCTCCATTTGGGGACGGGGAAATGAGGCACAGAGAGACTGAGTGACTTGCCCAAGGTCACACAGGAAATCAGTGACAGAGCAGGGACTTACACCTGGATGTCCCAAAGTCGCAGGCTACTACTCTAGCCGCTGGAGCATTCTTCCTTTTCTGTCTTGCCGAATAGGTGTTTGTTATGAGAAACAAATTTCTCCTGGCTTTGACGGCAGAAATCCTTCCCAGTTTTGGCTAGATCAATAGAAAAGTGTAACTGTCTCGCCTCACCACTGTGGTGCCTCCTGCTGGTCGTTCTGGGAATTAGCTCAGTCTTTTCACAGGGCCCCCTCCTCCAGTGGTGTCACTTCTGCTCTGGACCCGTGTCACCTCCAGGATCGTGGCATCCTCTTCAGGACACAGCCCTCCAGCCGTTTCCCATCCCGTTCTCCCCCCGTTCCGGGGGAGCAGGAGTCCTCTGGCCAGCCACTCACCTCTGTGGCCAGCTGCAGCCCAATGTTCTAGCCACTTGCCTCAGTGGCAAACTGCAGCCCTTCACTGGCCACTCCCCTCAGTAGCAAGTGAGGGGCGGGGAGACCTGGGTCCGCCCACTACTCCAGGTCCCGACCCAGAGACCCTTTAAGCAGCAACCACATGCTGCATCTCCTTCAACTCCTGCTGTCCGTTTTCCTGGGCCATTTCCCTGTAGCCCTAGCACCTTCTCTGCCCCTGTATCATGACTTCAGTCTTTCAGCCAGTCAGGCTGGAGTTCCCTCTCCTCTCCTCTCCTCTCCTCTCCTCTCCTCTCCTGCCCTGCCCTGCCCTGCCCTGCCCTATGCTGGCAGTTCCCTCCGCCCTTCAGGGACCAAGTCCTTTCTCCCTGGACTCCCAAGAGGGAACTGACTCCTCTGCCCTTCAGCCCTCTTTATATATGGGCCTGCTCTGCCCTGACTGGCTGCTCCTTGCAGCCCCTCACTGATTGGCTGTCTGCTGCGCAGCCTCCCCAGGGCTGCTTTTTTAACCCTTTCTCCACCAGCGTGGGGCAGATGCCCCATCACAAACAGACACAAAAATATTATCCTGGACCCAGAGATTCTGAGAAATACATGTGATTTTGGATGTTTTTGTTTCTTTTCATCTGCTTTCCTATCTCTGCTTATACATATTACAGTGCAATATGGAGACATGTTCCCCTACAATCACATTAACCAATAATGTCCTTTTAAGCATCGAAATAATACTTTTAAGAAGATCTACAGCATAATTAAGTTGTATTGCATTTAATGGGCTACCCCAGTAAAACCCTATAAGCCCCCTTCCTGAAGAACTCCCAGTGACAACAATGGGAATTACACACATGTAACCTGCTTTTTGAGGCAAGGATCATCTTTCTCTTAGGTATTTGTACAGCGCCTAGCACAATGGGGCTGGGGCCTCTAGATGAGATGGCCATACCAATAAATAATAACAATAATAAGTAACCTGAATCTGCAAACATCTACTGCCAAGCGTAGTGCCACTCTAACTGCATTGCCTGGTAAGCCCTACTCTCAGTAGTAATTCTTTGCAAGTTTGAGACTAGGACCAAAGTTTTTCTCAACAAGACTGCATGCCTGAAGACATGATCTATCTTTCTTTCTTTCTTTCTTTCTTTCTTTCTTTCTTTCTGATGGAGAAATATCTGAGTATTGTCTGACACTCTGGCATCTGTACATTCTCTTTGTATTTTGGTTACCTATCTTACAGCTTTCCCAAACTACATGAAAGGACCACAGATCTGAATGTATTTGGCCAGATCCTCAGCTGACATCGACTTCACTGGAGCTATGCTAATTTGCACCAGCTGAGGATCCGCCCCCAGACCTCTAACTACAACTCAGGCAGAGACTGACAAAAGCTCATCTGGTACATAGCAGTATCACAAGTCGACAAATGTGCCTTGGACAAAAGACACAGCAAAATCAGCTACCTATGGATGTGACATTTTGAAAATGCTGTAAGGTCATAGAAGCTTTGTATTTGTTCTGTCCTCTAGATTGGAAATCCAAAGGGCAGAATAAATTACCCAGGCCTGAGATTTCTTCCTTGCTGAAACACAGAGCTGTTGACAATGGGGTAATTTTTTACGGCGTATCCAACAGGGAACACTTTGTTACGAGTAAACCCAGAGCAAACAGGGACGTGATGCTGAGAGGTACCGAGTGCCTCCTGAAAAGGGCTGAGCCTGGCTGGCTGACTCGGAGTAGGTGCTCAGGGTGTAAAAGGATGAGGCTGTAACTTTGTAGCCAGCCAGCAGCAGCCTACCTGCAAACCTGGAAATATCAGATAAAACCCCTTTTATGCGCTCCAGATAATGGGGACACAAAAACAATAAACAAATGAGATCAACAGTCAAATCTTAATATAGCTGTGGTTTGATACTACCACCCTAAAGTAGCAGTTTATGCTGTGAGTAGCCCTTTGAATCAGAGACCCAGGAGGAGGGGCAGCAGAATCCGCCCCCTGAAGAATATTACTCATGCTAGAAACCAATTCCTCTTTACAGAAACACTTATTTTAAATCCAGTGGAGACCCACCTTAGTGACCAAGGCTGGGAAAGCCAGTTCTTTAGCTCTGTGGCAGAAGTCCCCTATGGAACACTAAGGAGTCAGTCCAGTTCTCCTCTGATTGGCTACTTTGCCCCAAACTCCCTGAAACATGGGCATGATTGGCTGGCACGGGGCTCTGAATTACTCTCCATGTAGCCCCAGCAAAACCACCCTGGCTCTCAGCCACAGGGCTGTGATGAGGGTGAGTCTGGCAGTGGATTCCCCTAGAGGTCAAATTCCAGACCCCCTTGTTAGAGCTGGCATTTGTGTCTGCAGGACCCAGCTGTGGCGACAGTCATAGACTCATAGAAGATTAAGATTGGAAGAGATCTCAGGAGGTCACCTAGTCCAACCCCCTTCTCAAAGCAGGACCAATCCCCAACTAAATCATCCCAGCCAGGGCTTTGTCAAGCCGGGCCTTAAAAACCTCTAAGGATGGAGATTCCATCACCTCCCTAGGTAACCCATTCCAATGCTTCACCACCCTCCTAGTGAAATAGTTTTTCCTAATATCCAACCTAAACCTCCCCCACTGCAACCTGAGACCATTACTCCTTGTTCTGTTATCTGCCACCACTGAGAACAGTCTAGATCCATCCTCTTTGGAACCCCCTTTCAGGTAGTTGAAGGCTGCTATCAAATCCCCCTTCATGCTTCTCTTCTGCAGACTAAATAACCCCAGTTCCCTCAGCCTCTCCTTGTAAGTCATGTGCCCCAGCCCCCTAATCATTTTCGTAGCCCTCCGCTGGACTCTCTCCAATTTGTCCACATCCCTTCTGTAGTGGGGGGGACCAAAACTGGACACAATACTCCAGGTGTGGCCTCACCAGTGACAAACAGAGGAGAATAATCACTTCCTTTGATCTGCTGGCAATGCTCCTACTAATACAGCCCAATATGCCGTTGGCCTTCTTGGCGACAAGGGCAGACTGGTGACTCATATCCAGCTTCTCGTCCACTGTAATCCCCAGGTCCTTTTCTGCAGAACTGCTGCTTAGCCAGTCTGTCCCCAGCCTGTAGCGGTGCATGAGATTCTTCCCTGCTACGTCATCCACATAGTCACCTTTTCTTAGACTGTTGCGATTCCACTTTATTATAATAAGTATTAGGAAACACTATTTCACTAGGAGGGTGGTGAAGCACTGGAATGGGTTCCCTAGGGAAGTGGTGGAATCTCCATCCGTAGAGGTTTTTACAGTCCGGTTTGACAAAGCCCTGGCTGGGATGATTTAGTTGGTGTTGGTCCTGCTTTGAGAAGGAAGTTGGACTAGATAACCTCCTGAGGTCTCTTCCAACGCTAATCTTCTATGATTTTATGATTCTATTTGCATTATTTTTAGATCATTTGGGTGCCAAATTCTGCCAAGGGAGAGTCTCTATTGGACTAGGACGGCAAAATCTGACCTCCATAACATAGAGAACAAAGTAAATCATGTGTACGTGGAATTTTGTCATTAAAGGGGCACTCAGCTTAAAAATTATGGGCTGGTGTAAATCAGCATAATTCTGTTGACTTCAGTTGAGGATTTGGCCCTATCTATTGTACAAAAAAAAAGAGTTTAACTGTGTGACTATTAAGACCTTTAACTATTAAAAAATGAGATTCCTCTTTACCACATTTACTGCTTGTTTAATTTTTGCACTTCACTGCGGTCGGTTTAGATCAATGGAGTCCATTTCACTTTGGTTTTTAGTCGGTCACTTACAGGTTCCCTACATGCTGCAATAGGTTGGTGCAGGTCAGTATTTATTTATTTTAAAAAAATCACACCCATGGAAAAATGTCTGTTGTTCTGAGATGTTGTAAAAGCTCGTTTTCCCAGATCTGAATTTTGGGTCAAATTGGAATTGCCAGCATCCCTTTAAAAAAAAACACCTTAATTGTAAAGGCTGGCTACAGCAGTAGCAGAGTACAAAAGGCAGTAAGTGTCAGGTTGTGATGTGGCCAATGCCCTTTACTTCTTTCCGTTCAGTCTGGGAGTGAAAGCAGTAGGCCTGAAAGTCTGGTTGATGCATGATGCAATGTGAATAAAGAGCTTTTGTGGCATTTGACATGCTTGCTTTCTGGCTCTGATGATGAAGGGTGAAGGTTATCTGCATAAAACAGCCATAAATCATACTCATTGTGCTAGATAAGGCTGCTGATTGAATTCACCACTGAAATTTGTACCTTATTTTCTGGAAATTAGTGACTTGCAAGGCATGATTATAAGATCCTACACCAGGCTGACTCCATTGTGGTGTGTGCAACTAATTGACAGTTGGAATCTACACATAGTGGATATAGTAGCTGGATACATTAGTTATCAAAGTCAATCTATCAGCTAACAGTGCTGATTTAGTCATTAGTGTATATTGTCTTCACCTGCATTAACTAAGGACATACTTTTAAGCCTGCACCACTGAAATGAGTGGGAGGTTTGCCAATTACTTCACCGCAGGCAGCATCCTGCTGAGCATTCTGGCCCTGATTCTGTACCCATTGGCTTTCAAGCGTCTACTCACAGGCTTAAAATTCAGCCTGTGTTGAAGTGCTTTGCAATTCTAGGATCATAGAGACTGGCATTCTCTCTACGCAATCAGAGGGTGAAACCTGGCCACGTTAAAGTCAATGGCAAAATTCCCATTGACTTCAGTGAATTTCACCCAGAGTCTCTGACGTTTCCTTGAGATTATGGTGCATACTCTTAAAGGGACTGAATTTTGGCTCTACAAACTGCTCCTCTGAACAGAGCCGCATGAAGAACGCAAAAGCAACTCATGCCAACGTTCATTCCAATCTTGTACCGCACTTTGATTCAACCAAGTGTGTGCCCTTCGCTGGTCACTGTTCCTGAACATTCATGCAAATGTGCATTTGTTCCCACACATCGTTAGCCAATGGCTGTCCTATGTGGTTGCAAATCACCCTTGTGCAAAAGGCTAGCACAAGGCAAGTGCATTACTTAAGCTCCTCTTAAGCCTTCAGAATAAGAATTAGGTGGTGCATGGCTTTCCTGCTTCTCTCTGTCCGTAGGAACGAGGGTTATTCATAATTCTCTATTTGTTAACAATTGTTTGCCTGTAAAGAAACTTTCACTCATCCTATCAAGGAGCAGAAAAAATATCATATGATAGGCAACAAGTCACATATCCTAGGTCACAAAAATAAACAGCAAAGATCGAAAGCAAATGGTTCATGGATAACCCTCACTCAAATGCATTGCATTCAACGCTTATGATTAAAAGATTCATTTGCAGAAATCAGGATTAGGACATGATTTGTAAAACTGCTACATTCACAGTCAGTATGATTTGCAATGAATAATTTGACCAGCTCTGCCGCTTGGACTTTCAATAGCTTAATGTGGCAGGACGATGAATTCACTATTTCATATAAAACTAACCAAACTGAGTAATAGAGTGACTCAGGATATACACCAGAGTAACTGAGATCAGAATCTGGCCTGTGTTGTGTAGAAAGTCATAGAACTGATCGGTTTTTGAAAATGATTGTGATGGTAATTTATCTCAAAGCATTTGACCTTTGAAAACTTGAACAGATTCAAATAAAATATCAGCACACAAAGGCGACACTTTGCTAGTTTTTCACAAATTAGACATTAGAGCAAGGTACAAATGGTTGGGAATTTTCCATTACAATATTTTTCAGATATATAGATTCTGCAAAATCAAAATTTTCATGGAAAAATTTCAGTTTGGGGCTTCTGCAAAATCAAAATATTCTGGTGAAACATTTTGATTTGCTAATTTTTTTTTTTTTGGTTTTCCCTCTGAAAAATTGAAACTAAATGTTTGGTTTCAGGTTATTTTGACACTGAGTTGTGTCCACCTGAGCTTCCTTGGTGTCTCCTGGGAGTTGTAATTTGGGTACTTCATTCCCCTACTTTTCCTCTATGGGCTGGACTTCCTAGCTGGAGTACGTCTCCCATGAGGCATCATGGTCTCCTTTCTGGCTGAACTGTTGGGATGCATCATAGGAGGCTGTGATGCATTGTGGGTAATGTAGTCTGGATGAGTAGCCCAGCCCATACAGGAGAATGGGGTCATGAGATACCTGAACTACTACTCCTATGCAGTACAGTGGTGACTCTGGAAGATCTAATTCAGTGCTGACTGAGCTGAAATAAAATATCTTGAATTTTCTGAATTGAAATTTTTCAGAATTTTTGTTCCAGGAAAAACTTCAGTATTTTGATATTTCATCCTACTTTGGGACTGTGCAAAACATGGGATTTTTATGCATTGTGTGTGACTCAGTTTATCTGTTTAAACTTGCACTGCTTGTTACATGAACTGAAGGGTTTAACTTATTTCAGAGACACTCACTGGGAGTGGGTAATCAATGGGCTGGTGTGTGTGTCATGTAGCCATGTCTGTATTGGGCTAAGGGATTATAAAGACTCGCTGACCTATGAATAGTCTGCTTGGGCAGTACTATAGAGATGTAAAAGAAGGTGGCCAAATCAAGAAAACTGGTTCTGGCACTTGGGCTGGGAACGAAGCAAAGGATCCCCTGGTGCGGGACTTTGATCACCTCACAAGGCTGATCAGGGGTCACATGACAGAGAACAAACCCTTTGTAAGAGGGAAGGAGCAACACTAATCTCTTTCCCTGGCCATTTCACCACCACACCTGCTCAAGGCTGGGGAGCTGCCTGCTGAGGTGGGGGACTCTGCCTCACTGCACACAGGTGCAAGGCCTCCCATAGGAAAGGTGAGCTAGAGCGAGGGGGACATGGTGGTCAGCCAGCTGGTGTTTTCCAGATGGTCTCTGCGGTGCTAGCTGTGAGTATGGCTGTGGGTTTGGGTTGGAATCCATTTGCAAAGCCTGGGTCTGTGTACTTCAAGGGTCACATGCCCCTGGAGAGATGAACTATAACCTGGAAAAGCGTGGACCTAAGCAACTGGGAAGTCTCTGCCCTACTCTCAGGGCTGAGGCAATTGGGCTGCAGGCTCTCAGCCCTTGGAAGAAGGTGCTAGACTGAGAATCTGCACCCTGCGGGTTGCTCAGCACACTCTGAGCTAGAGGCAGTGCCTGGGCAGTGCACAGACTCAGGGAGCTGAAAGCACCTGGGGGGACCCAAACGCAGTTGCCTGGTGAGTATCCAGCAGGAGGCGCTTGGCCAGAGCTGCCCCAGGCATGAGAACTGATGTTGAAATATCAGAATTTCCTTTGGGACAGAAATTCTGATTTTCAATCAGTGGCAGCGCAGAAATGTGTTATGAAGTGTATGAGCAGCCCCTAAGGGCATTAGGCACCCAATTCTCATTAAAATTCAGAGTTTTGGGTGCCCAACTCCTCTAGGATTCTACAAAAAATCCCAACTTTATCCCCAGTTTCTTATCAGCAGTAAATATGCTACAGCATGAGCCGTGCAATCTAAGGACTTGCGTACATGGTGCCTTGATAGGTTTCATTAAGAAAATTCCAAAATGTTTCATTTCAGTTTTAACACTTTTCTTTTTTTTAAAAAAAACCCTTTTAGGCTAATTACCATTAAATTTCTAAACAAAGTCACTTTGAACTAGAAAACCAGAATTTTTCACTTTTTGAAATGCCAAGTTTTGACAACTTTGAAAGCTTTTCTCTGTGTGTTTTTGTTTTTGTTTGTTTTTTTCAGTTTGGAAATTCAACCATGTTTCACAGACAGCTTTGGTTTTGACAAATTAGTATCTTTGGGTGAGAAAAAATGGTCATATTCCCAATCAGCACTATTCCTAAGGTCGTATCAGTACACTTGTATTCCTTGATTGAATCAGAATCCGTACCTATGTATTTTATCTGTGATAAAACTTACTAAGGCTGAGATTGTCAAATTTGCCACAGGCAAACTGAGACCCAGTTGTCAACACTTGTATGGGAATTGAACATCCAAACTGCATCAACATCTTGGGGGAAAATCTCAGCACAACAGATTGTTTCAGCCCCCATTGCAGTCTGGGGAAATTCTTCCATTGACTTCCATAGCTACTGAGTTAGGTGTGATGCTGGTATTTTACCCATCTGTGGTAAAAGCAAAGGGAGAAGAGCAGAAGAACTAGCAGGCTTAGGGACACCATGAGGTGAAGATCCCAGCTAATACATCCCACTCAGAGAAGGTTTAGATACCAATTGTCTTCTCAGAAGGCCACTGAAAACACTGTGTGCCAGCCTCAAAAATAGACCCATGACCAAGATCTACAGGGAATGGAAGCGCTACCCCAGCCTCCCTCCCTTTCCTTCCTGGCGGCATGGCTTCCCCAGCAACCAAAGGAAGTTGTCTTCTATGGGAATGGTGTACGTGGTATGTACACGCATTCCTGGCTCTGCTTGTTTAGATGATCTTTGTCCATGTTCGGTGGTTTGGGGTCAGAATTTTCTTTGTCTTTCCTGTGCTGTTCATCTCTGCCAAATGCAGGGAGTAACCAGGTTAGTGAAACATGGGCCTCCAACTCTGCAGATATTATCATGACCTCCCCACTGCGAAATGTCAGTTATAGCACGTTTGCCATCCAGATGGAGAGCTGTGAGTAAACAAAACATGGTGAGGGGGAGGGAGTGTTAAAAGCCCCAGAATGTGATTAAAAATGAGAAGAAATGAACGTAAGCAATAATAACAAGGTAACAAAGGTAGGAAGGGCCTTGTCATTCAAGGCCTGGGACTCAGGAGAGCTGGATTCAACTGCCAGCTTTCCCCCAGGTGTCCTACAGATCCCAGCGAGTATGTGAAGTTTGGGGGTGAGGGGAGGCAAAACTACAGACCCTTTGGCCGAGCCAGTTCCCCCAGCTCTTCACCAGAACTATTTGAGGAAATTTTTGCAAGGTCCATGCAGGGTTCCTGCAATCCAGACCCCCTTGTGAGAGTGTATCCAGAGGAATGGGTGACCCAAATTTCTCTTCAAATTCAGTCTGGTCTGGGCACTCCCAATGTCCATGGTCTGTTCCCAGCTGGCTGAGAATACAGGAGATGATCATCACTTGGAGAGGAAATGAGACATGTTGCCTGTTGAGATGTTTACCAATCTAGTGACATTTAAAAGCTCCATATGATTATTTATTTGCATTGCAGTCGTGTCTAGCCCTCATAGCCCCATTGTGCTGGGTGCTGTACTGAGGCCTGATCCAAAGCCCACTGATCTCCATAAAAAGGCTGCCTCTGACTTTAATGGGCATCACAATGATCAAGCTGGTCATGCAGAATATGAGCAAACTGCTACAACATATTTTGTTTGCAGAGCAATGGGAGCCATATTGGACCCAGGATGTTAGACAGAAAAGGCAGGTGAGGTAATACATTTGTTGGACCAGAAAGAGACAAGCGTTCGAGCTACACGGAGCTCTTCTTCAGTCTGTGTAGCTTGCGAGCTTGTCTCTTTCACCAACAGAACTTGGCTCAGTGAGGGAGATTACCTCATCCATCTTGTCTGTCATAACATATTTTGACAGTTGTGCAGAAGATCTGTGGATAAGCGGTGCCGTAAAATTGCAAAGGAATATTTACTGGATGGCTGCAAACTTGCCTCTGGTTCTTTACCTGTGTCATTTTTCAAAGGGCTATGGGATGATATTGGATGTAAGGCTTACACGATTGTTTGCATGCCTTATGCTCTGTAGACCATAACAACAGGCCCTATCCAGTGGATTAGGGAGATATTGCTAAAATCGGCCAGTCAGCAACTAAGTTATTCAAGAAAAACGTAGGGTAGAGCCTCAGCTGGTGTAAATTGGTGTAGCTTCATCAAAGCAGTTGGACACAGATTTACACCAGCTGAGGATGTGGTTTTGTTTCACTGATGAAACATGATGGGCTAAATGTTGCTTTCCATTCCTCCAGGGTCAAACTACAATGCAATGACCCCAGATTTAAAAAAGAGCAACAGAGGCAGAATTTAACCTAATAGTTTGCAGCTGCCAGGTGTTAGAGAACTACTGCTGGAAAAATATTCTCAAGTTTTCTTGAAACAAAGGACCAGATACTTAGATTGTGTAAACTAGTGTCGCTCCATTGACTTCAGTTTGCACCTGCTGGGACCCTGGGCCGAGTAGCCCTGTGACATTTTTAAAAAAATCTTTCCTTCTAAATTCTGTTCCCAAATAGACAAACAATTCACACAAAGATTTTCCAAACTCTTGTTTGAGTCACTGAAAAATGCAAAGTATCTTGACAATACCCAATGTATTTTTAGTGTACCCAAGTCATTTAAAAAAAACACAATTGTGCATTTGGTGAAGCTATGAAATATTGCTTTTTCTCAGGAAGAGAGCTCATAAACTAACCCTGAAAATCTGGGCTTATAATGGAAACCCTGACAGACTCTTAGCTATTCCTGGCACTACTGAGTGCCTCAATAAATTCTCCCTGGCTTTGCACTTCCCATCATGATTCCCCCCAAATGTAATATATTTATAGCAAGTAATCACTTGAAAATGTAGGCAAAAGCTTTTAGATGAATAACCTGCTGTTTTGTGAATATCTTTATTAAGGAACACTGATTGAAATATTAGTTTCGCAGCGGGGGGGGGGGGAGCTGTATTTTTCTGAATAGGGTTCTTATCAAAGTCCTTTAAACATTTAGCCACAGATGTTCTTTCTCTTTCTTTAAAATTTTTTAACAATCTCCCCAGAGCTTTTATTCCAGTTGTTTTTTTTTCTTAAGAGCAAAACCCCTCTAAGATATTTCAAAATGGTTGTGATGAACTTTGTTTTCTTTAGGCTGCTCAGATCAGGTTTCAATGACAACCGAAAGAGGAAAGGGAAATGTGGAAAAGAGAATGTAAATAAGGTAGAACCACAGTGATTGGCACCCGTGCCTGGAGCTCTGATCCAGAGAAGTCCTTAAGAACATGGGTAACTTTCAAGCTATGCATAAGTTTAATGCTAGGTACAAGCTTAAGTGCTCTGCTGGATCAAGGCCCACTGTGGAAAGGGCTGAATCCTGCACAAAGATCAAGCTGTTGGCTTGTGCATTGGAGTGATCTGGGGCGGTCTGGGTGTACGTCACAAAGTGGGAGGCTGTTAGTTTCAGCCCAAGCTTCTCCACCACTTCCAGACTATGCTAGAGGTGAGGAGAAAGGTGAAGATAGAAAAGGAGCTCATTCAGTGGAACCAGGTATCCATTGCCTAAGCCCCTTACATTACCACCATGGGTACAATGTCTATAATCTCATCACTGGATCCTCCATTCTGAAAACACAGGGAATGAGATTTTAGGATGCAAGCTTGCCCACTGGCTTCAATAGGAGGAGGGAGCAAGCCTTTAATGCAGGAGGCCTCACTGAAGACCGCTGCTCTGAAATCTTTGCTGAGGTGTCAGGTTAAGATGGCTCTGTGGTGACATTCATCTGGTTTGTGGATTAGCAAAATGAGATTTAGACAGGTCCTGATCCACTGAATGTTTGTTTCTAGTGGAAGTTCAAGGTGAATAAAAAGTCTGTGGGGAATTGAGATTAGAAGCATTTCATCTCTTGTGGGTCAGTGGCATTTTGAAAGAGGGCGTTGTCAGCAGAATGCAGGTTAGTTTGAAGTGGCGCCAGACTATTAAAATCAAACACTCTTCTCAAAGCTAAGACAAAGCCAGAAGTGCCTTGAGAGCTCCTCAGTCGGAACAAATCCAAGAGCAAAACTGACCAATCTGAAAGCACAGGTGGTGTGAAAAGAGCTGATCTGATCGCTGGCAAAGGAGTCCGCCTCAACATCAAAAGAGAACAGATCTTGCCGCTGTCTGCACTAATTAACAAATGAAAGCCTGCAGAAATAATGTGCCGTCTGTCAGATCTTTTATTGTTTAACGTGTAAAAAAAAATATGACAAGTAGCTTTATTCGGAAAGGCTTTGAGATTCCTATTTGCATACCGCACTAGGAAAATGCACTGCCACTGCTCAGATGTGCTTGTCCGTCAGAGTGACGAGCCAAACCCTCAGGGCCAGATTGTGGCTGCAAGCACTAAGTAAGGGGACGTGTGCAGTCGTGCTGCCCCGGCAGCAGAGTAAGGGCCAGATGTCATAATCTGGTCCCTGGCTCCTGCTCCAGGTGGAAGTAATCTTCAACCATATACCATCAGTGAGTAGGTGTGTTTCCAGTCAGGTCTTGCTGGACTCAGTTCTTGGCCCTACACTAATTAATGTTTTTATCAATGACCTGGCAGAGAATATAACATCGTCACTGAAAGCTTGCAGATGACCGAAAAATTGGGGGAGTGGTAAATAAGAAGGGGACAGATCACTGAGTCGGATTGCTTGGTAAACTGAGCACAAGTAAACAATATGTCTTAATTACACCTACATGTCAATATCTAGGAACAAAGAATGTAGGCCATACTTACACGACAGGGGACTTTATCCTGGTCAGCAGTGACTCTGTAAAAGATTTGGGGGTCATGGCGGATAATCAGCTGAACATGAACTCCCAGTGCGACGCTGTGGCCAAAAGAGCTAAAACAATTCTGGGGTGCCTAAACAGGGGAGTCTTGAGCAGGAGCAGAGAGGTTGTTTTGCCTCTGTATCTGGCACTGGTGCAACCGCTGCTGGAATCCTGTGTCCAGTTCTGATGCCCAGGGGCGGCAGGTTTGTATAATTTTTGGTGGTGCCCAGAACGGGTCCAAGTCCTGCCCCCCCCCCCCAACCCACGCCTAAGGCTCTGGGAGGGAGTTTGGGTGCAGGAGAGGGTGCAGGGGGCGGGCTCTGGGAGGGAGTTTGGGTGCGGGGTCTGGGCTGGGGCAGAGGGTTGAGGTGCAGGTGGGGGTGCAGGGGGTGGGCTCTAGGAGGGAGTTTGGGTGCAGGGTGAGGGGTCTGAGCTGGGGCAGGGGGTTGGGGTGCGAGAGAGGGTGAGGGGTAAAGCGCTTACCTCGGGTGGCTCCCGGAAGCGACCCGCACACTCCTCTGGCAGCAGCTCCTAGGTGGGGGACCGGAGGAGTTTCCATGCATCGCTGCCTGCAGGCACTGCACCTCAGCTCCCACTGGCCTCAGCTTGGGGCTGGGGCAGGGTGTGGGGGGACCCCCCCACCAGGGGCCACAGGGACCTGCCGGCCGCTTCTGGAAGGGGAGTGGAGCAAGTGGGCAGGAAGCCGTCTTAGCTCCATTGCGCTGCTGGTGGCGGCGGTGGGGTCCTTTAAAATTGCCCAGGGGTGGCAGGTGGGGCCGGGGGGGACGCTGAGGGGATGCTCTGGGGGCGGCAGGCAGGGTTGGGGGAGAGACCCCATGCTCTCATATTGGTGGAGGACGGCCATACAACTTGCCGCCCACAATTGAAGAAAGATGTTGATAAACTGGAGAGGGTTCAGAGAAGATCCAGGAGAATGATTAAAAGATTAGAAAATATGCTTTGTAGTGATACTCAAAGAGGTCCATCTATTTAGCTGAATCTTCTCTTTGCTAAGGAGTGACTTGATCATGGTCTATCAGTACCTGCATGAGGAACAAATATTTAATAATGGGTTCTTCAACCTTGCAGCAAAAGGTCTAACAAGACCCAATGTCTGGAAGTTGAAGCTAGACAGATCCAGACTAGAAATAAGGTATACATTTTTTACCAGTGAGGGTAACTAACCATTGGAACAATTTACCAAGGGTCATGGTGGACTCTCCATCACGGACAATTTTAAAATCAAGGCTGAATAAATTTAAAGATACATCTCTGGCAGAGCTGTGCGAATAATGGCTAGTTTAGTTCATTGGCAATTCTGAAGAATAAAAGAAAAAGGCCTTGGGTATGAAAAATGAAATTTTTCAAAATCTTCAAATTGAAAAGTCTCTCTAAAAAATTCTTTTCAGTTGAAAGAAACATTTCATTTGACTTGAAATATTTTGTTTCGGTTTTGAGCTCTTGTCTCTCACCCTTAATTTTATTTTAAAAAGAAAATCTTTGGAACAAAGTCACCCTAATTGAAAAGTTGTAACACTTTTTGTTTAGAAAATAACATTTTGATTTTTAAATTTTTTTTTGGCAAAGCAATATCAAAATAGACACAAATGCAAAATGTCTGTCACCTCAAATTGGCATTTTTTTTTTTTAAAAAAAAAGGTTCGGTCAAAAAATGTTGCCCAATTCTAGTCACTAGAAATAAAAATGGAGGGTTCCCAACCCAAATAACTGGAACCAAAGAGGCGTGAAGAAGAGCTCTGTGTAAGCTCACGAGCGCGTCTCTCTCACCAACAGAAGTTGGTCCAATAAAAGTTACCTCACCAACATTGTCTTTGGAATCAGAGTCACTATACAGACCATTAGTAAGAGACCCATTTCGATCTTAATAGGGATGGATGAATTGTGTTCAAAGCCAGTGTTGGTTTTGCCAGGATCCATCCAGCTACTGTTTCACCGGTGACTTGTCGAGGCAGGAGGTCGGATAGAAATTGCATGGTAGGTATCCTGGAGAGTGGATGGGAAACAGACAGAGGAGGAAGACTCTTGAGGCTAGAGAGAGAAGACAGCCCATCTAGCAGTACCATGAGTCTTTGAAAATTCCTAAAAACATTGGCTACAGATCACAAGATGATTAAACAAGGCTGTGGAAACTTCCAGTAGTGATCACAGACTATCAGGGTTGGAAGGAACCTCAGGAGGTCATCTAGTCCAACCCCCTGCTCAAAGCAGGACCAATCCCCAATTTTTGCCCCAGATCCCTAAATGGCCCCCTCAAGGATTGAACTCATAACCCTAGGTTTAGCAGGGCAATGCTCAACCCACTGAGCTGTCCCTCCCCCTGAATGATACAGTTGCTGCTGCAACTGATATTCTCTTATTGATTAACTAGCTAGGTGCTTCTATATCTAGATGGTACTGGGTCTGATTGCAATAGGAGATTCAGATAAGATAAAGTTGAGAAGAGAGGATTTCCTCCCCTTTCTCCTCTTTGAAGTCCTCAATTTATGTACAAAGCATAAAAAGAGAAAGAGGAGGGGGAGTACTTTAGAACTGAAGTAACTTCCTAAGTATGATAGACAGCTTTGATAGCATGAAAGAGAATCAACATTGAATAATGCTTCTCAATTACAGGAGGCAGCGCCAAACCATTGCACCACAAAGGGAAAAAGGCACTGAAATAAACCAAGATTAAGATTCAGCCTGCCTGTCATGCTTTCTAAAGCAGAGCCTGATGCTGGTTTCTCAAAAGACATCAGAGAGGGATGGGTTGCAAAGGGCCCGATCCAAAGCTCACGTGGCTGAGATTTTGAAAGAGGCTTTTAAGATCTCACTCCCAGAGTCTTGTTGTTGGCTAGAATGGTCCTTAGGCTAGTCCCAAAGCTAGGGGCAGCTCCGGTGCTCCTCAGAGCCAATGCAACTCTGACGTCGACTTCAGTGCCCTGAAATAGCCGCAAACATTGTGCTCGGACTTTGTAACAGACCCCCTTCCAGGGCAGGCTGACTGACCCTCCTGAGAGCCATGCACAGAGGCGACGGGGGGGGTGTGTGGGGTCAAGTGCCCCCCAGATTTCAGACCCCGGCAGGGCTCCGCTCTGCCCGCCGGCCAGAGAGGCGGGCTCTGTCCTGCTGCTGCTGCCCCTCGGCCCCGGCACTTCCAGCTCGCTCGGCCCCTAGCCCCGGCAGCCGGGCCTGGGTGGGGGTGGGACGGAGCCGCTTCTCAGGGCGCGGACGCTCCCCAGCGCAGCCCAGCGGCCGCCCTAGAGAGCGGCGCCCCCGCCTCTCCCCACCCGGCGGGCAGGGAGTGGGGCCGAGCGAGCCGGAAACGTGCTCGGGGCGGGGGAGGGCTCGGCGGGAGAAGGTCAGCGCCCTGCCCCCAGGAGACTCTGGCGGGGAGAGCGCGGCGGCCGCTGGGAAAGGCGCCAGGAGCAGGGTCCCTCCGCTCAGCACGAGTTAGGGGCACTGCCTGTGCCCCTCCCCCTGCTCACACGTCCACGGGCGCCCGAGTCTCCCCCGGCTGCGCCCGGCCCGGCCCGGCCCGGCGGCGCGCGCTCCCGTGGCCCCAGGACCCGGGGGGATTGGCTGCTCTGGCCCAGGGAGGTGGGGGTGGAAGGTTCCTCCTGGAGGCAACACATAGGGCAGTCACTTGCCCCCCCCCCACGCCTGTGCCCCCTCAGTATCAGCAGGGACCAGGCGTCTCCGGCCATGCAGTTCTCAATGTGGCCAACAATTCTCTGGTCAAGTGCTTTTTTTCAGTGGAAAATGGCTTTAAATGAAGTGGAAACTTTTGCAACTAAAAATTCTGCTTTTGTCAAAAAAAGAGAACTGAGTTTTTTGTCTTGAGTTTCACTGAAATCTCCCAAAGAGTGTGAAGAAAACTTATATATGAAATCAAATCATTGTTTTCATATAAATTTTCTGGAGGAGTAAAAAATTGCCAAGCAGCCTGAGTGGTGGGTGAGTCCAAATTATTTGACATTTTCGTTTTTTAAAAAGACATTTTTGCATTCTCAGAAAATGGCAGATAACTAAGAGGACTTAACATCCATCTTCACTAGTCAAGATCCTCTAGTTAGAGCATTGGACAAATACACTTCTTGTTGATCTTCTCATGCCAGGTGAAGCGTTGCCAACTCTCACGATTTCATCATGAGCCTTGTGGTGTTCCTTTAAAGCCCCAGTCCCTGGAGTGCTGTGACTTCATGAGATTTTCAGCTTTTATATTAAGGAGGAGATTTCTAACCCTCACGGTTGCAGAGAAAAGCTGGAAAACATGATCCAAGTGCAACATAAATGTACAAAAGCCAGAAAGCAAATAAAAAGAACTCTTAACTTATTTATTTTTTTAAATCATGATTTTTAAGCCCATCCTAGGCTATTTTGGGGGGTGACTCCAAACAGCAAAAAGTTTGGGTTGGTGATATTGCAGGCAGAGAGAGGGATGTATGTGTTTTTTGGCTTTCCAGCCCCTCAAGTTCATGGGCCTTTGGTCTGATGGAATAGTGGGGACTTCAAGCCAGCTGGACTTGAAATCTAGGAGGACATTAAAAATGAGAGTGAGGGAATAAGGTGGGGAGCTAAAGTAAACCATAGCAGGGATAAAAAGTTTCCAGTCTCCAGCAGGAATCAAGGACATAAAGCACAGAGGTGATCAGCAGATTCATAGATTCCAAAGCCAGATCTTCTAGTCTGACCCCCTGTATAACTGTTAGCGGCTTGTGGTGTGGTGATCAGGTAGCTGGTCAGTGGAAATAATACAGTAAGGGTGAAATTCACCCTTGTGCGGAGGGGCAGTGGTGTATTGTCCTTGCATTGGCTCTGTGCGCTGATGAACTTCATCCAAAGGCAGCAAAGAGACCACAGCGTTTTTCTTAGGGCTTTGGACGGTCTTGTCCCAGTTTGTTTTCTTTTTCCCTCAAACCCAATTAAGTCTGAGCCAAAACAATGCTTGAGAAAGAGAGATTGCCATCTCTAATTCCCACTTGTTCTCCCTCCATTTGTATAACACGAGGAGAAACGTGGTCTGGTCATGCTGCCCCAGAGAAAGGCTTTCACTCTGATCTGGGACACAGCTTTTAGTAACTGCTCTGAAGCTAAGATTTTAATCCCCCAGTGGAGATGCTCAGCAGTGTGGCGTGCAAAAGCTCCAGTGTGCAGTGAAACCTGTGTGTTTGGGCCTGGTCCTGAGGCTGAAGGAGGGTGAAGAGGAATCTCCCCTGATCTCAGATGGGAACCTCAGAACTGCTTGGGGAAAGGGCTGGTGAGTTCATACAAACCAGCTTCCTGCCCCAGTGCCTTTAACAACTCCTCACTCTCTCTTCTTCTGGGGCAGGAGGGAGAGGGGCCAAGTTTCCATTCATGTAGGGAGGTGAGCAAGGATCCCCAACCTTGTTACATCATTGGCCCAGTGGCCCTGGGCTGAGCGTTTTGATTCAGGTTGCCAAGCAGGACAGACTCAAGTCTTGCACCCTCTGATCCATTCAGGTTCCTCAACTGGGAAGGGATGTGCAGCCTTTCCCACAGCCAGGACCTCAAAGAGGCACCATCTGAGGTGATCTGTCCCCCAGAGCGCTGACAGCCATACATGTCCACCTGGCAGGGAAGGCCATGGGATCACAGACTCTAGCTCTGGGAAGGGGTTGGGCTTGTGCGGTTGTGTAGTTGCCACGAAGGTACTAAGGGCAGGGGGTCGAGCTAGCAGCATGGTGTCATGCTGTGGGCCGGGGTTCAGCTCCCTCGTTTTGCCAGTCTGTTCCCGCCTGAACGACTAGGCTGTTACTGCTTTGGCATGATGCCAGGGCTACAGAGCATCGCTGAGGCTGCAGAGTTGTTAATGCTGCTCGTGTTGCTATTCTTGGAACTCTGGCATCAGCTGCACTGGCAGAGAGTGAGGGGGGTGAAGCACTGAAATGGGTTCCCTAGGGAGGTGGTGGAATCTCCATTCTTAGAGGGTTTTAAGGCCCGGCTTGACAAAGCCCTGGCTGGGATGATTTAGTTGGGGTTGGTCCTCCTTTGAGCAGGGGGTTGGACTAGGTGACCTCCTGAGGTCTCTTCCAACCCTAATCTTCAGTGATTCTATGAGAGTGCTGTATGTTTATTCAGCATACCTCAGTGTTAGAGACCAGCTCGGTTCGGTGGTGAAGGCACCCGCTGGGCCAGGTATGTCATCACTGAAGCACACTCCAACAGGTCACAGGGACACTAATGCCCGTGCCAAGGTAACGGCTCAGTCAACAAAACAGGATGCTGTCCCCTTGGCCGATACAAAGTTCCCCCTCCTATGATTTCTCCTTTAGTACATTGAGATGAACAAGTTACATATCACACTGCAGATGTGTTACCACCCTTCTCCTTGTACCTGCTTGTTCAAACCAAACATCCTCATCTGTTATCCTGTCCTCCCATCCTTACCTTACAGGGGTTGGTGTGTTCCTCTACCATCTCTTGGGAATCTGTTTACGTTGTTACTTGAGAACTTGCGTGTTCTTGTACTGTCCTCCCCAATCAGGAATGTGCTTCTGTGGTTAGCTGATACCTGGTGTTACTCTACTGCCAAGGCTACTCCGGTTCATACTCTGAGTTATGCCTTGGGCTCCAGCAAGGCCTATGTGGCGCCACTCTTATAATACATCAGTACTCGCTCTGGGCTGCATCGTGGCTGGCCCTTATGCAGGTGCTCGATGTGTCGGTAGAGGGAGCGGGGACATGCCAGGAGCCATTGCTCCACGGTGTGGTCCCCTTCTGGACCAGCCAGACTTGCAGACCCTGTTCCCCAGGGTGTGCAGAGACGTTACCTTCCCCGCGTCTCAAAGAGGGTCAGGAAAGGGAGGGGACAGCACACAGGACCGTGGCCCCATCCCCTCCATGTCATGCTGAGCAGTGAGATGGGTGCTCAGGGTAATGAATGCTGCACCCCCTGCAAAGATATAGTCACTGACCTTCTGCCCCATCTGAGAGCATCAGAAAGGACAGGTGATTTCAGGCTCTACACTACCCCCTGCAGGGCTGTTCCTCAACAGCCTGCCTGAACTCAAGGGCTTGAAATAGGGAGCCAGAGTCTGATCCCAATCTGCATGGGCTCGCTTTACAAACAGAGGCAGCTTTGCTTACGAGGAGAGCAGAAGAGCACATTCCCATGTGTGGAATGACCGCCGATGGTGCTGCCTAGTGGTCATGCTTGGTGGGATGTCTCCCTGTTGAAGCACAGTCCTGTCCTTCAGTGCCTCCTCCCAAGGGTTCCCAACCCCCCCTTTTAGCACCGGGGCTGGGAGGGCTGGGCCCTGGAACAGTCAGTCTTTTGTTGCTGTATTGTCCTCTGACAATCTGCTGTATTGTCCAGGGCCCAGTGTGGGCAGCTACATCCAACACCTTGGGGTGCTAAGCCACTTCCCCCTAGACCACTTTGCACCGCAGTCTTCTTCCGCTCCCCAAAGTAAATCACTCCAAGCAAGTCTCTGACCCGCACACCCCGTCCCCTGCTTCTCCTTTGTGGGTTTGCCCAGGTCTGTGTCGTTAGGGCCCAGGCAGTGAACTCCTGGGCAGTACGCTCTGCTCAGAGCCACCATCTGCTGCCTTCCACTGCCTGCCTCTGAGAGCTGTTCCTTGCTCTCCAGTGCGAGGTCTGTATGCCCCGTCATGTCCTGCTACAGACGACCCAAGATCCATGATTGGAAGTGACTGCTAGGCTAAAGCAGAGGGATTACTCTTCAAGCATAGGGGCGGATTGACTTGTTTCAAACCCAGGAGGACAGACTGTAGTCGATCACAACCTGTGCTTTTTTTTGTTACAATGTTGACTCTTAACAAACACATGTACTGTAGGCTTTCAAAATGACCTGCTAACGTTCGTACAGCACTTTGGCAAGGGGAAAAGGCCAGATATACTGTAAGTGCTGAGTATTGTTCTTTATTTAAAAACAAGAACCAAGAAAAAATTTTCTGGAGGGTTGTTTTACTTGCTTGGTGACAGTAGAGACTGTATAGACACACTTGTATTCATTTTATTGAGGGCCTGATCTAATTCCCATTAAAATCAATGGAAGGATGCCTGTTGACTGCCATGGGAGCTGGATTGCACCCTAACTAGTTTACTAACAGGGAGATCAAGCCCAATGTGAAAGGAGGGCTGTTTGACAATGTTTTGCCAACATGTTAATTTGGAGAAAAAAACGACACTTGGACCAATGTGAACAATGTTTGTATTCTAACTTCACTTTAAATTCAAAGAAAAAATGTATTTGAATTGCATGGAACTGAAATGAACTTTCTTCAATTTTCAGGGTTTTCCCCCCACTTTCTGTCTCTCCCTTCCCTCCTTTCTAAAGGAAAAAAATCTTTCATTTCAAATCAAGTTTGTGGAAAACTCAAAAATTTATGGAGGAGGGGGAATTGGAATTTGAGGGAGAACTTGAAACAAAATGAGAATTTTTATTCTAAATTTTTTTTCCAGAGAAAGGCTTTCCTGCTTTTGAGCTATTCCTGGAGGGGCAGGTTCTTCTGTGTACAGATCTTTCTCCACTGAGTCAGAGTCAGCCACTTCCTCAATGATGTCTATCTCTTTCCAGGGGCCCCTCAGAGATGTCTCCATGCATTTGGAGAGTGGTCAAGGGGTATGAGAGTCCATATTTTCCCCACACAGACCCTATGCACATTTGAAATGAGCAGTCATAGTCAGAAGCTGCATTAACTTTCCTCTCTGTGGGGGCAACTGCCCTTTAAGGACGCTTCAGTCAGTTATGGTTGGGAGTCAGCATGAAGGCACAAAGCCACCACTTCCTTGTGACAAGTTGTGTGGCAACTCTACAGGGTAGCACACACAGAGGCAAAGGAAAAATGAGGGCATTCCAGGGCATGTCTCCCCAGTGTGGAGTGTGATTGCGACTTCAGAGGTATTCCTACCAGTCATCATATAGTTCATTTGCATACTGCAGTCTTATTGGTTAAGATTAGTGCTAGTCAGAAATTTTGCATCAAAATGATTTTCCAGGAGATAATGCAATCTCTGCAAAACTGAAATTGTCTGTAGGGAAATTTTGATTTTTTTTCTGCAATTTTTCTGTTTTCCATCAGGAAAAGTGAAATTAAATATTTTGGTTTGGGTGGGTTTGACCCAAATTGGAATGTTTTTGTATTGTTAAATGGACACACAAGTTTTTGTTTCAAGTCGGCTCAATATCAAATAGCATATTCCTATGGTGATGCATT
The DNA here is from genome assembly GCF_965140295.1 of Lepidochelys olivacea. Lineage (NCBI taxonomy): Eukaryota > Metazoa > Chordata > Testudines > Cheloniidae > Lepidochelys > Lepidochelys olivacea. The sequence continues at coordinate 128,246,820 of NC_140415.1, forward strand.
GCCTCATGGGAGCTGTAGGTCAGACCCCCATTCTTACCTATGGACTGGGCTCCCTGGCTTCCCTCTCACTGAGCAGCATGGTGCATTGTGGGAGTCACATGTCTACAAGTGCATATGGGAGATGTAGTCCAGCCAAGGAGCTTTGCAATAGGGCAGAAGTGGGGCATCAAACTGCCTCATGGAAGTTATAATTCAGGCTAATTCCCATGATAGAGGAATGTAGTTTAATGATGAACTAACTTACAACAAAGTGTTTCAAGCCAGTTCAGTGAGTGAAAATGGATCTTCTTGAAAGATTGCTATGAAGTATGGCTGAAATTTTCCAAAGCAACTCATTATGTTGGCTGCCATTCTGCAGTGCCAACGTGAGATGGCTGAAAGGGTTCTGCTTTTTTCAGAGGCTAGGTGCTAAGTATTTCTACAAATCAGGAGCTTTTAAAGTGTTTCAAATTGAGTACCCTAAATCATTAGCTACTTCTTAAAATTTTGGCCATGTTTGACTTTTTCAGCTAGTGGTATCTTTTGTGAATCCATTCAATTAATCCGCTTTTGCCATCAACAGATTTAGTTGGGGATTTGTCCTGCTTTGAGCAGGGGGTTGGACTAGATGACCTCCTGAGGTCCCTTCCAATCCTGATATTCTATGATTCTAACCCATGCTCTGCTTCCACAATGAAGTTTATAGTGGAAAACTAGTGCCTTTGGATATTTACTAGGAACAGTGCAGTTGTGAACAGCTTCTGTTGTCACTAAAGATTCTGTGGCCAGGCTAGCCCTGCATGCATCAGATAGTAACGGCTATCACAAAACAGCTGAGATTTCTTCTGTTGAGTATGAAAAGTACAGTCTCATTTAGCAGCAAAATACTGCTGCAGCAAATGTCCCAGCATAATTCAAGATTCCTAGGGAATATAACATAAAATATCAGGGGTGGAAGGGACCTCAGGAGGTCATCTAGTCCAACCCCCTGCTCAAAGCATTACCAAGCCCCAAATCCCTAAATGGCCCCCTCCAGGATTGAACTCACAATCCTGGGTTTAGCAGGCCAGTGCTCAAATAACTGAGCTATCCCTGCCCCCAATGTTTACATGCATAATGCTGGATGAGTGCTTTTTGTTGTTGTTCCCCGAATTGCTTAAAATTTTCAAGCTTTGGTTCTCAACAGCTTGGGGACTACCTTCTGTAGCTCCACTGATCTTAGCACAGCATGTCAGCGTGCATGGAACCTCGTTCCCCATGTTAGCTCTTTACACAGCCTCATTAAGTTTGCACCAGGCCAACTGATGATTCACAAGAAGAAATATTTTCCAGCGGATCTTCTTAGCCCTGTGGAGCCAAGCCAGCTAACAGGAATAAACAATAATAAAATCTCATTTTAGCCAGTAGAAAGCAGATCTGCTTCTGAACACAGCCAGCAGGCAGATCCGTGGAATGCAAAATTAATATAGTTACCTGGGCATTTTTCAGAGCAGAACCCACACTTTGATATTGATGGAAAAGCATAATTGTGTATTTTACATAGGGCAAAAGCTTTTTACAAGGACTGGCTGGATGTTGATAATGCTAGCTATGAAAAGCATCTAAGCAGAACTATGGTGCTCTTTAGAACGCTGGTCCCAAATCTCTGTTCCAATTATGTTCATTCTTATTAAAAAATAAATAAAATCACTCCAGAGTTTTTCAGCACCTTTTGAGTAAGAACTTTTGAAGAAGCCAGGCTATCCTGGCAGGGTGTGTGAGCGAGAGAGTTGGTGGCGTGAGAGACAGAGAAAGGAGATTCTCTGTGTTGATGTCTGGGAGGACATAAAATATTAACAGGTGGCCAGAGGCACACGCCTATAGGAGCTCACAGTTTTCAACAGAACAAGGAAATTCTGCTTTCAACCAATGACCACAGGTCTGATTCTCTGCTCTGTTGCAGCCCCTCTGTACCATTGTAACAGTGTAGCCAGGCCGCATGTTGGCCAGATCTCTCCAGCGTAGGGAATTCCCTGGGGTAAGCCGGATCTCCCAGTGGGGGAATGTTGGCAGAACAACTCGACACCTGCCCCCTTCATGTGCTCCCCGTTGTAGGGGACATGCCAAGGTCAGGGATGGGAAGCGAGGGGGTGTGTTGAGGATGAGGCAGGGCCATGACTGGAGCAGGCGGGGCTCTGGCTATTCTCAGCCGTGGAGAGGCCCATGCGGGGGATTGTAACTTAGCGTAGCCCTGTGCTCTCTTCTTTCTTCATCTTTGATTCCCACCCATAGCTCAGCAGTGACAATGGGACCCAATAAAATCTTTCCGCCATGTTCTGGCTTCCTTCCTCTTTAAAGCTTTTTGTTCTGTGCCATTCTTCACCGTGTCCATCCGACACAGCCTGGGACTTCCTCCATCTCGGGTTCCTTGCAGTCTGGTGTGCCTCTGGAAGTGAACTGGCAGGCCTTCCTGCCTTGGCTGGTGACCCCTTCAGGGCAGGGTCCAGGAGGAGATCAGAAATGTCCGTATTACCCCTGGACTGGATGCACCCTCTGGAGGCACAGCAGAGACAGCAGCCCAAGGAGCACTAAACAGAACAGACAGCCCTGAAACGCCTGAGCTGAATGGGAAAGGGAGACCAGCAGCTCCGTGCCCTGTTTCCTCAGTACCTCTGGCTGCTAGGAGGTCATGCTGGGCAGGAACTGGGCATTATCTGTGGGATGGGGACCGGATCCCCTTCCCCCCAGTATAGCAGTATGGCATGTATACAGCTACCATGATTTGGGGGACTATTCAGCTTGCCTGAGCCGTTATTTGAGATCTGATGATATGCACCATAGAAGAGCTAGGAGTGGCTCTGTTGTTCTTCAGGTGCGAAGTAACGTTGTAAAGAGCTTTTTATTTAATGAGATTGCCAGATCTGAACATGCCTGAGCAAGAGCTGCAGCTCTGCATCTGCTGCCTGCCTGGTAGCCTCGCTCCTCTGAGAACCAAGGGCATAAGCTGGATGTGCCATGGGCAGAGATTAAAGCCGTGCACATTCGAGAGGCCGCATCAGAGGACAACTTAGAACGGCACAGATGTCAAGTTCAACACAGCTACAGAAATGTCACCTTCACAACAAGATGGTGCTGCCATAGTCTCTGGTTTAGTGCTGTTTTGTTTGTGTGGATCACAGCATTATCCCGAGGCCCAATTAGTGAGATACGCAAAGGAAAGGGTGAACTGCCATTGTAAAAGGTCTTAAGGCAGAGTGGCCTTGTGCTTAGAGCACTGCGTTAGGATTCTGGAGAGCTGGGGTCCATTCCCAGATCTGCCACTGCCTTGCTTGGTGACCTTGGGCAAGTTAGTTCAACGTCCTGTGCCTCAGTTTCCCCATTCGTGGAATACTTCTCCTTTTGTAAAGGGCTTTGTGATCTATTATGGAAAGTGGATAAAAGCCAGGTATGTCGTTATTGTTTTGTAAACAATTTTGATTCAACTGAGCTGAAGCTTACAAGCCTTGAGTCTGGCAAATACAGTACATTTGTGTGAACGAAATGGGGGGGCCCAATCCTGACCCAGTTGAAACCAATGGAAGGTTTTGTCTGCCTCGGAGGCTGACTTCCCTGCATTCTGCCACTGCAGGTGAAAATGGGTGATTTTACAAAGAACTGATGGAGCTAACTTTCAAATAAGCGATGTCGTGCTATAGTTCTGGGCTGGATTGTGGCCAGCTCTTTCATACTCCCCCTTCTTAATTCTTGTCAATTCTTTGTATTCCATTAGTACCTAGAGACCCTTGCCAAGATCTAGGCCCTGCACAGGCAGAGTAAGACAGACCATACCCCAAACGGCTTCCAGTCTACATAGCTGAATAATATAATTTTTCAATATCCCTGTGGTGTGGCTCCCCAGAATTGCAGCACTTGCACTCAGGTGTGGGTGGGTCTACACAGCACACTAAGCCCGAGTTCTGACTCAGGTTTGAGCCCAAGCCCCCCTTCCGTCCACTCACAGATCAGTCTGATTCAGGACAGCAAGCCCTCAGGGCCCAGGTTCTAGGATTCTGGTGGTCAGAGCCTGACACAGGTCAAGCCACAGACCCAAGTCAACAGGTCTTTGTAGTGCTGTATGGATATGTTAGCATGGCTGTGAAACTGTGAATCACAGATTAGGGTTGGAAGAGACCTCAGGAGGTTCAACCCCCTGCTCAAAGCAGGACCAATTCCCAGTTTCTGCCGCAGATCCCTAAATGGCTCCCTCAAGGACTGAGCTCACAACCCTGGGTTTAGCAGGCCAGTACTCAAACCACTGAGCTATCCCCCCCTTCTGTCATCTACCACCCCTGAGAACAGCTGAGCTCCATCCTCTTTGGAACCTCCCATCAGGTAGTTGAAAGTAGCTATCAAATCCCCCCTCACTCTTTTCTTCTAAAGACTAAATAACCCCAGTTCCCTCAGCCTCTCCTCATAAGTCATGTGCCCCAGCCCCCTAATCATTTTTGTTGCCCTCACTGGACTCTCTCCAATTTGTCCACATCCCTTCTGTAGTGGCGGGGGGGGGGGACCTAAACTGGACACAATACTCCAGGTGTGGCCTCACCAGTGCCGAATAGAGGGGAATAATCATTTCCCTCGATCTGCTGGCAATGCTCCTACTAATGCAGCCCAATATGCCGTTAGCCTTCTTGGCAACAAGGGCACACTGCTGACTCAGATCCAGCTTCTCGTCCACTGTAATCCCCAGGTCCTTTTCTGCAGAACTGCCGCTTAGCCAGTCGGTCCCCAGCCCGTAGCAGTGCATGGGATTCTTCCATCCTATGAGCAGGACTCTGCACTTGTCCTTGTTGAACCTCATCAGATTTCTTTTGGCTCAATCCTCCAATTTGTCTACGTCACTCTGGACCCTATCCCTCCCTCCAGCATATCTACCTGATGTCTGTGAGGGGAGGGCTCCTGCCTCATACTGGGAATGAGGGGCGATCAACAGGTTATCTCAAGTGCTTATATACAAATGCACAAAGCCTTGGAAACAAGCAGGGAGAACTGGAGGTCCTGGTGATGTCAAGGAACTATGACGTGATCGGAATAACAGAGACTTGGTGGGATAACTCACATGACTGGAGTACTGTCATGGATGGTTATAAACTGTTCAGGAAGGACAGGCAGGGCAGAAAAGGTGGGGGAGTAGCACTGTATGTAAGGGAGCAGTATGACTGCTCAGAGCTCCGGTACGAAACTGCAGAAAAACCTGAGTGTCTCTGGATTAAGTTTAGAAGTGTGTGCAACAAGAGTGATGTAGTGGTGGGAGTCTGCTATAGACCGCCGGACCAGGGGGATGAGGTAGATGAGGCTTTCTTCCGGCAGCTCACGGAAGCTACTAGATCACATGCCCTGATTCTCATGGGTGACTTTAATTTTCCTGATATCTGCTGGGAGAGCAATACAGCGGTGCATAGACAATCCAGGAAGTTTTTGGAAAGCGTAGGGGACAATTTCCTGGCGCAAGTGCTAGAGGAGCCAACTAGGGGGGGCGCTTTTCTTGACCTGCTGGTCACAAACCGGGTAGAATTAGTGGGGAAAGCAAAAGTGGATGGGAATCTGGGAGGCAGTGACCATGAGTTGGTTGAGTTCAGGATCCTGACACAGGAAAGAAAGGTAAGCAGCAGGATACGGACCCTGGACTTCAGGAAAGCAGACTTCGACTCCCTCAGGGAACGGATGGTCAGGATCCCCTGGGGGACTAACTTGAAGGGGAAAGGAGTCCAGGAGAGCTGGCTGTGTTTCAAGGAATCCCTGTTGAGGTTACAGGGACAAACCATCCCAATGAGTCGAAAGAATAGTAAATATGGCAGGCGACCAGCTTGGCTTAATGGTGAAATCCTAGCTGATCTTAAACATAAAAAAGAAGCTTACAAGAAGTGGAAGGTTGGACATATGACCAGGGAAGAGTATAAAAATATTGCTCGGGCACGTAGGAATGAGATCAGGAGGGCCAAATCGCACCTGGAGCTGCAGCTAGCCAGAGATGTTAAGAGTAACAAGAAGGGTTTCTTCAGGTATGTTGGCAACAAGAAGAAAGCCAAGGAAAGTGTGGGCCCCTTACTGAATGAGGGAGGCAACCTAGTGACAGAGGATGTGGAAAAAGCTAATGTACTCAATGCTTTTTTTGTCTCTGTTTTCACTAACAAGGTCAGCTCCCAGACTGCTGCGCTGGGCATCACAAAATGGGGAATAGATGGCCAGCCCTCTGTGGAGATAGAGGTGGTTAGGGACTATTTAGAAAAGCTGGACGTGCACAAGTCCATGGGGCCGGACGAGTTGCATCCGAGAGTGCTGAAGGAATTGGCGGCTGTGATTGCAGAGCCATTGGCCATTATCTTTGAAAACTCGTAGCGAATCGGGGAAGTCCCGGATGACTGGAAAAAGGCTAATGTAGTGCCAATCTTTAAAAAAGGGAAGAAGGAGGATCCTGGGAACTACAGGCCAGTCAGCCTCACCTCAGTCCCTGGAAAAATCATGGAGCAGGTCCTCAAAGAATCAATCCTGAAGCACTTGCATGAGAGGAAAGTGATCAGGAACAGCCAGCATGGATTCAGCAAGGGAAGGTCATGCCTGACTAATCTAATCGCCTTTTATGATGAGATTACTGGTTCTGTGGATGAAGGGAAAGCAGTGGATGTATTGTTTCTTGACTTTAGCAAAGCTTTTGACACGGTCTCCCACAGTATTCTTGTCAGCAAGTTAAGGAAGTATGGGCTGGATGAATGCACTATAAGGTGGGTAGAAAGCTGGCTAGATTGTCGGGCTCAACGGGTAGTGATCAATGGCTCCATGTCTAGTTGGCAGCCGGTATCAAGTGGAGTGCCCCAAGGGTCGGTCCTGGGGCCGGTTTTGTTCAATATCTTCATAAATGATCTGGAGGATGGTGTGGATTGCACTCTCAGCAAATTTGCGGATGATACTAAACTGGGAGGAGTGGTAGATACGCTGGAGGGGAGGGATAGGATACAGAAGGACCTAGACAAATTGGAGGATTGGGCCAAAAGAAATCTGATGAGGTTCAATAAGGATAAGTGCAGGGTCCTGCACTTAGGATGGAAGAATCCAATGCACCGCTACAGACTAGGGACCGAATGGCTAGGCAGCAGTTCTACGGAAAAGGGGTGACAGTGGACGAGAAGCTGGATATGAGTCAGCAGTGTGCCCTTGTTGCCAAGAAGGCCAATGGCATTTTGGGATGTATAAGTAGGGGCATAGCGAGCAGATCGAGGGACGTGATCGTTCCCCTCTATTCGACATTGGTGAGGCCTCATCTGGAGTACTGTGTCCAGTTTTGGGCCCCACACTACAAGAAGGATGTGGATAAATTGGAGAGAATCCAGCGAAGGGCAACAAAAATGATTAGGGGTCTGGAACACATGAGTTATGAGGAGAGGCTGAGGGAGCTGGGATTGTTTAGCCTGCAGAAGAGAAGAATGAGGGCGGATTTGATAGCTGCTTTCAACTACCTGAAAGGGGGTTCCAAAGAGGATGGCTCTAGACTGTTCTCAATGGTAGCAGATGACAGAACGAGGAGTAATGGTCTCAAGTTGCAGTGGGGGAGGTTTAGATTGGATATTAGGAAAAACTTTTTCACTAAGAGGGTGGTGAAACACTGGAATGCGTTACCTAGGGAGGTGATAGAATCTCCTTCCTTTGAAGTTTTTAAGATCAGGCTTGACAAAGCCCTGGCTGGGATGATTTAAATGGGAATTGGTCCTGCTTCGAGCAGGGGGTTGGACTAGATGACCTTCTGGGGTCCCTTCCAACCCTGATATTCTATGATTCTATGATTCTATACCTCTCCCCCCAGCTTGGTGTCATCTGTGAACTCGCTGAGGGTGCAATCCATGCCATCCTCCAGATCATTAATAAAAATGTTGAACAAAAAATGGAGGTTACAGTGCAGTGTGGATGCTCAAGCACAGGCTTGGAAAGACGGAGTCCACCAGCCCTGAGGCCCACTGACCTGGAGTTACAAAGCAGTGTAGACATACCCTATGTGTGCCATGTAAGCTGTCATTTCAGGGCTTGGGCAGGCGTCTAGGATGCAGTGATTCTTGCTGATTTTATGTGAACATACGAAGGTAAGTTGTACAGGGATGGTTCTGCCTGTTCTGCTCTGTTTTGCCTAAATCCTGTTATATCAAATAACAATTCCAGTGGCACAGGGCCAAGGAAACTCATTGCCAGTCTCTGAATTATTGGTGGATCTCTCTGGCCTGTTCATAATTCCACCCAATATGTGCGGGGTGATGGAGAACTGACAGCTAGTCTTGTTCATCCCCAACTGCCCCCAGGCATGTAACCGTGAGTTCCATATAAACAATCCAATAGCAGCATTGGGACTGTGATTCTGTGCCCTTACCCCCACTGAGCAGAGCCTCGATCAGCATATCTCTCCCTGCTTATCTTTGTTCTATGTCGGATGGTAAATTGCTGCTGGTCTATACCACTAGCAAATTCCAGCTCCCAGTCCACCCGCTCTAGGGCTTGGAGAACAGTCTGGGGAGTTGATGTGGGTGCATGGAGGATTTCTGCTTCCCTGCATAGGCATGTGGCACAAATCACACTCGAGACCTAACCGAACATGTTCTTAAACACCTAGTGATCTAGGCTGGAGTTTCTGTGGCACCTGAGGGGAGGAAGGATGGTCCAGTGTTCGCCCGGGCTGTGGAAGACTTGGGTTCGAGTCCCATTGCCCTGCAGACTTCCTGTGTGACCATGGGTAGGTCACTCAGCCTCTCTCATTATGTCTACACTACTGGCTGGGGCTGGCTTTCCCCGGTTCATGGACACGCACTCCAGTTAGTGTGAGTATCAACAGCGCTATACCCCCGGTAGCAGCAGAGACATGGCTTAGCCATGCTCCGTACATAGCTAGGGTGGGTTTGCACTTGGCACTGCTATTTATACACAAGCTAGCGCAAGTACCTAGAATCACACTTCTAGCTCGTAGTGTAGAAATAGCCTCTGTGTCTCTATGGCACTGCCCTGCCTCCCGGGGTGTTGAGGATAAATACATTACAGATTGTGAGGTGCTCAGATGGGTGCCAAATAATTACCTGAGATAGCCTAACTCTCTTAGGTGTCTTTGAAAATCCAACCCCTGTGCCATCAATCTGGAGAGTCCTGGAAACTAGGCCACATGAGCTGTTTCAGTCTTGGGTGTCTGATGCTTGCATTTGATTTTTGACTGACTGACAGCTTGAATCGAACCCAGAGCCCAGCCAGGGGCTAACTTTTTGAACTATTCCGGTTGCTAATGTACAGTAACATGGCTGTATAGATTTCACAAATTCTTTTGAAAGCATGAAATGCAGCAAAGCTTTAAGAACAACCATGCCAATAAATTATCGTTTAACAAACCCAGATTCATATTCAGAGTAGATTTCTTTGATGGATGCGTACAAGTCAGGCTTAGCTGTCCTGTAAATAAAGCTGCTGTCAAGTGACTCTGAGGCATTGTTCGGGTTTTTTTTAATATTCACAGGAAAAATTCAAAGTCTTGTGTCAAAGGGAAAAAAAGAGAAACCTGCTGATGCTGAAAGATTAATGCACAGTGTGATGGAGCTTGTCAGAATAAACAATTCATTATTAAAAAGAACTGGGGCAAATCATGGCTAATTCTTATTTTACATAGAATGGGAGCAGGGGGGGAAGGAAGGCTACTGGTTTTGTGGAATTGGTTTAGTGCAGAGGTATTTTGTGATGGGCAATTTGCACTTTGCGTTGTAGTCTTCCTGCTACCAAATGCCACTTTATTTGTCTTCCCAAAGGCTTGCATTCAGCTGATCACAGATCTTAGGCACTCTTTCTGCTGATCAGAAAGTAAACATTTCTCAGTGTGCGTTGGATGAATCCAGAGGGGGCCTGATCCACGGCATGTCGAAGTTTAATCGGAGTCTTTGCCCTGACTTCTGTGGCTCTTTGCACCATTGATCCAGATTCTGCTTTGTATTCTGGCTGCTTTGCACCACTCCACTCCCACAAAATGGCCCTAGGGCTGGATTGCCTGTCCACAGTGGGCTGTTCTAGCATAGGAGGATCCCGTTTGGTACAGAGCTGCACTTCCAACCACCTTAAGCAACCTCTTCTTCCCCAGCTTCCTTTCCAAATGCCCCATTATGTAGTGTTCTCCCACTTTCTCTCTGCACCTTCTTCCACGAGGCCTTTGCATGCTGACCTCACCTGAGCAGGCACACAGCTCGTGTATTATACAGGACCGCACTGTGCCGTTGGTGTCCAATCGCAGTGTGAGACTCCTCGGGGCCAGACTGTCTTCCTCTTGGTTGCCACAGCACAGAGCAAGCTGACAGATCTTGGCAAAGAATACACCGTAATCAGCGGGCTGAGGACTCTTTTTGGTGATGATTCCGTTTGAAGACAAAGAAATCTGAAAACTGATGAGAAGGACAGATGTAAATTTCACTTACTGGCCTAGTAGGGCTCAAGCAAACACCTCCAAACTTTGGAGCACATGGATCTCAATCACCAATCAGCTCCAAACTTCACCGCTGGACTCTATCTATCTGTCTGCTCAATGGGACAAGCCAGAACACTGGTGCCAAACAAACACCCTCAAAACTCAGAGACATTCAGCTGTAGGACCCTCATTCAGCAAAGCATATGGAAGGCACAATGTGATCTAGTCGTTAGAACACCAGATGGAGACTCAGGAGATCTGTGTTCTATGTGTGGCACAGCTACTGGCCTGGTGGGTGTCCTTGAGCAAGTCGCTTCCTCTCCCAGTGCCTCAGTTTTCCCATCTGTAAAATGGGCATAATGATCTCTATCTCCTGTGTAAAGTGCATTGTGAGCTGGGAGGTATTGTTCTAATAATATAAACATGGGCTTAACCTGAAGCATTCACTTAAGTGCTTTGCTGAACAGGGATGGGATTACTCCTATGTTTGAAAATAAGCATGTGCTTAAGAGCTTTCCTGAATCAGGGCCTAGACCTAGATCTGGATCTGAATTTTGTAGCTCAGGCTCGTACTTGCTGGCATTGGCGCCGAAGAAGCAGTCTGTCCTGTGCTGTTTGTCTTGGATAATCCCCTCTCATCCTCCTGCCCACCCAGATACTACCCAGTGGGAAGTAATTCAATATTTGCATTTATCATTCTGCAAACGTCGCGTCTCACATGTTCTGTTCAAATGGAATGAAGGGAAAAGTTCAATTTGAACGCACTTCTAATGATAAATAACCTGTCCCATTCGAAAAGAAATTGTAGACAGAAGTCCGTGTCTGCATAAAAATGAGTGACTGCAGAGTACCCACGGTGGATGCAGACATAACAGTAATGAGGCCTTGCATATATATAGCTTATTCCCCTTCCTATATGGGAGTAAGTTATAATGGATATAAGCACATCTATACCCTGATCGCCCCATCCACCCAAATGGGAGTTGTATCACTTTAACTGCACCAGCACGGTTAAAGCAGCCCAAGGGTTGCATGTAGATGAGCTCTGAATAAATGCCTTGCTTTGTTCAGCACTTCCCAGTGACTTCAACAGGAGTCCCTTTGTAAAGCGCTTTGAGATCTATGGATGAAAAATCCTGCTTCGTTACCGGATGCTCCACCCTTTGGGAAACGAAGCCAGATGGTGGCTGATCCTGCACCCTCCTAAAGCTAATGCCAACAGTCTCACTGACTTCAATGAGCCCATGACTGAGCAATTAGCCCCTGAGCCTGCAAGCCCTGACATGCATACTTAACTGTAGTGCCCTAAATAGACCAAGGGCAACCAATGGACTACTCATGAGAGCAGCTCAGCACAAGTGTAAGTACTATCAGGATCGGGGCCTTGTTTAGGAGTCTAAATATGGTATTTGGGGCCAAGCTTTGGGCACTTTTTAACAACCTTATTGCATGATTTTTGCTTCCCCCAGAAAAGAGCCAGTGAGCCAACAGCCTCTTTTATGGCATGTTTGCATTACATGAGTAGCTCCACTCGATTTGCATTTCAAATGAAGCATGCTAGTGTTGGTGTTTAGTAAAACATGACCAGCGGGGTACCTTCTAATTCTGTCAATGAGCAGATGGGGAGACCTCCTCTGTTTTATAGAGACTGCACTTTGCACTTCACAGAGGAAGCAAACACAGCAGAAATTTGACCACTGCTAATGGAAAAATATCGAGGAAGCAAAGACAGCCTGTGGAAATGCATTGCATGTGTGTACAGAGGATGTTATCAAGAGATTCTGTTTCAAAATGCTGTACTTCCTAGCTTTAAAGAGGACGTGTGTATGTATGTGTGTGTTTATATAGCTATATATATCCCATAAGAACAATGCAGCTGTGATGAATAATAACCTACACAGCTACAAAGCAGAAGTTTTCTCTTAGAGTATGGGCAAAATATCCTTTTTACCTTGGTACTGGTGGGACGACTGGATATATATTTTTAAAAGAAGTTAGTTTTCAAAGGAAGAATAGTTAATGGGTCCTCAGGAAGTAGATCTCTTTCCAACACTACAGTGAAGCCCACTTACAGTGCTAGGTAGGATAGCACTGGTATTATACCTGAGTGTCTGCAATCTCTTATACACTGTAGTATGATGAGCGGAATTGCATTAAACCCCAAACTGCTGTTTGAGCTGAAGCCTAGCTATTAGAAAGACATCCCATCTTGATTTAAAGCCTTCAAGGGATGGAGAATCCACCATTTTCCTAGGCAAGTTGTTCCCCTAGTTAGTTACCCTCAGCTTTAACCTATGACCAGATTGAACGAAATACACAAGTGTCTTGTTTTTTCTTTTTTGAACAAGAACCTAATGTTTAAGGTGGTCCAAAAAGAGACTGGAGACTGGGGAGGAAGTAAAAGAAACACAAGTAAAATGTCCACAAGACAGGGAAGTGGCTGAACTAGGTTTTCTTACACGAACCTTCCAAATTACAGTCTTAAGCAAAGCTATCTTGTGCAAAGACACTGCTTATGAGTACAGCAACAGGGTGATACATGAAGAAAACTTAAGATGGAATAGACACAGAAGAAGAGAGAGAAGAGAAAGGGGGGAAGTGGAGAAGAAAACAGAAGAGAAATTTTGATGAGGACGCTCCAGGTGGCCCCGCCCCATACTGGGGGTGTGATGGAATCTTTAATGTAAGAAATATCTATTTTCCCTGTTGCACTCTTCCCTTTGAAGAGCAAGAGAAGGCCAGATTCTGATTTTCAGTACTCAGATGTGATTCCACTTTCTCCAGATTTACCCTGCTGTAACTGAGATCAGATTCTGGCCTGTGTTTCTTCACTTACAAATGATCTGTCAGTTTTCATGTGGAACCTAAAGAGAACTTTACATGCTAAATCAAGAACACATAAGTCTTTCTCAGATGCTTCGATGCAAGGCTATCAGTAAATTCTCCCCAGGCTGTATCAATAGCCAAGATTTCCAGCCATTTATTATGAATGAAGACTGCTCTGGAGTTCAACGTAGAGGTGTATTTCCACCCCTTAGTGAGTAGGAGGCATCCGTTTTATGAAACTAACAAGACTCTTTATAAAAAATGTTCCTGGATTGTCTGTAAAAAATTTTCTGTGGGTGATGTCAATATAAGCTCACACATCATTTTTCTCCTATGACTTGAGGGAGTACCCCTCCAGCTACTAATGAAGCAGAAGCAAACATCGATTTAGTAGCCTATACACAGCTGAACTACATTTTGATCCATAAAGGAGTGGCCCTGATAGAGCAGATTTTGGTGAGTCTGAACCATCTGAGTCTTCCTACGATGACAGATTCCCCTGAGGATTTTTTTCAAACCTCCAAGTGCTTGCCTAAGGAGAGAAAAGTCACAGACACAAATCAGCAGCATTTTTAGAACATCTTCCCTTGCTAGTCACTCCAGAAGATGAAAGGTAACAGAAGAAATTATTCCTTAATGGGCTGTGAAATGGAAAATTGTCCACAAAAGCTAATGCACATTGATCACGTCTGGGTTTATGAAAGGAAAGCTAAATGTTATGGTCAAGATTTTCAAAACGGAGGGCCTAAATCAGGGACTGATTTTTCCCAAACCTTGAGCATGCACTAAGTGGGACAAACATACTTATCTTACCCTGGTCCTAATCTCCCATCAGGTTTCAGGAGCACAGACTCTTGCGCCCAGTGGACTCCTATTTATTTTCATGGGACAGCATACAGATCCATGCAAGGAGAGACCCTGTGGCGCAGGGTCAGGTTTATAACAGTCAGCTTGGGTGATGCAGGTGGATATAATTATAAACTGCATGTGCATTGTACAAAATGTATACCACACGTCTTTAACACACACGACACCATATTGCTGACATTTCTAACATTGAACATGTAGACCAACTTTACATTCTACTGTTAAAATGACCAGACCCTCCTCAGGGTAAATCTTTCAATGGCCACTGGAGTGAAGATGCTGCAAATTGGTGGAGGATCTGCCCCATCCCACTTAAAATCTCTTACTGTTGCCAGGCACAGCTTGAGTGGTGAGTTCAGAGCAAGAGCCTGAGCCCAGCCGTGAGTGTGGGCCCCATTGCAGTCAACTGAGGTTCAGCATGCAGAAGGATCAGGCTCTTTCATAAGCAATGACCAATTCCATCTCCTCACAATAATTTTTACATACATCATTTGTGAAACTTTCCACCCTCTGCTGCTGCTTTTAGGTCCCAATTCTGTCGTCTGGCTGAGCAAGACTCTAGGGTGCTGAGTCAGGAAAGCACTTAATCACATGCCTAAGTCTCGCTGACATCAGGGGCCTGAATTGGGGCCTCTGTGAAGAGCCATGGGGGTTGTGACAGAGGTGGCGTTAAGTGATGGCTTCTTTAGTGCTGGCGGGCATCCTGTCTATTTCAGGCTGGGAGGTAAATTTCACTCTTAATGGAGCCCCTGCTGATCTCTGCTTAGGGGAAGCCCAAGAGGTTCTCCCCTTTCATCAGCCAGGATGGGTAGAATCACAGGTGGTGGTTCCGACTGCAGATCCAGGGCCACGATCTTGGAAGGAGGGTGTTGTGCTGTCAGTCCCGTGCTTGCGTTGTTGCTCCCAGAGTCCTGGGAAGCCATTTTGGAGGCAGATGATCTTCGCTCGGCAGTAAAAGGTAGCTCCCAGTAGCGAGCGTCTCTGAGTTGTGACCACCTGGGGGCAATTGGGGTTCCACTACAGAGTGTGGGTTTTTTGCTGCCTCTTGCAGCAGAGATGCAGGTGGCTTTTGCCTCCAGCACAGCAGTGATGAAGGTCAGCAGGAATTCCCTGTCTGTCTGTATCAAACTGTGTTTTGCAGAGCTCATGTTCTTGCTTCTTCTGTTCCAGGTCCTCCTAGGACCATGCGATCTGCCTGGCAGGGAAGGTGGCACTTTGGTGCTGGCAGACCTATAGCAGTAGACAGGGAGTGATTGCATTAATTCTTGTACTCCTCCTTCACCTCGTCAGCGGGTAGGGTTTTCTCTGCAAACACTGCTGGGAATTGGGCAGGATCAGTCATTTTCAGGCTGTGCCGTGGTGGTGGTTCTTCTCTCCTGTGGTGGGGAAATGTTTTTGGGTGCGACTCTGATTGCCGTCCGCCTGCTTTGCACCATTTCCAGGGGTGACTTAAACAGCTGCATAGCAATCCCTGTACGCTATGCTAGCTGGCTGTGATGTCCAAGAGACTTATCTGCCAGCTGGCAATAGCTGGTGTTCAGGGGCGCTCCCAACATGCCTGAAGGGCCTGCAGAGGGCAGTGGTGTAGGATCCAGCTATGCCAGCTGCCGACTGTCCTTCACTAGAAGACTCCCCAGCTGGGGAGATGCAGCCACTTTCTGGATCCTTTGTGCCCCTGGAGGGGCTGTAAGAGGTCATATCACAGCTGAAAATATGGCCACTGTCTGAAAATCATCTGCAACCTCCTCTCCTCCCCATCTGCTGCAAACCTCTACCATTTGCAACATCATTGCAAGGGGTAGAATGCTTGCCACCTTGAGCTTAATGGTGCTGAGCGAAGAACTGCAGAATTTCCCTTCGAATCTATCCATTGCAAAAAAATAAAAATAAAAAAAGATCTCTGTTATGCTATAGTTACTCCTTCCCCCCAGTAGATGTCAGGCTATTTCTAGACCCATTTTTGCAATAATGACATACGGAGCAGTATTAACATTCAGCATAGTCCCCAGGCAATGGACTGGGGGGAAAGAACGAAACAGGAGAATTTAATAGTCATCCTTGCCTGTGTGGGAAGGGGACCTTAGCATGACTGTTCAGACAACTCCAATCTCTCTGTTCAGACTGTCCAGTTAGTGCTGAACATGTTACTTTGCAGATTGGTTTGTATTAAAATCATTAAAATGCCGCGTCATGAACACAGGGATCCAGAAGAAGCAGGCACAGACATTTTCCACATAGACTGTCTAGTATAAGAAAGGAGACAAATGGGTCTTTAGTGTTATGTGTATTGATTCTGGAGCTTTCTAACCAATTGGATGGTTCCTCTTTCTTCAAATAAGATGTCCGTTTCAAAACTATTACCCAATGGCCTGGTGTAAAAAGAGAGAGAGGACACAGCTTTGTAGAGGGGTTTTCTGTAAAGAGCATGATATCCATCATTCCCAGGGACAATTAGAGACAAATCCTGCCCTCCGTACATGAGCCAAACTGACGCTGAAGTGAATATTAAAGTTATCATGTTGATTGTCCATTCATAACCTTGCTATAATTGAAATTTTTTTCCAGTTCTTTGAGTACAGCTATTGTGCACCACTCATCCTTGTCAATGAGTCGCCAAGCTGCAACCCTTACCCATGAATAATCCTTACTTATGTGTGACCAGATTTCCCCCCAGGTGCAGCCATTGAATGCCCATAAATGCAGGGACCTCACGCTCCATGTTTCCTGGAACACAGGATTCCTCCCAAGAGCTGGGAAGTTTTGAGGAGGAGCCAAGGCTGTGGTCCTGCCCTTCCATCCACTGGCTATCAGAGCTGGCTGGCCAACCGAGAGATGGGGCGGGGTTTGGTGCCCTCCTGAAGGAGGATGGTAGTGGATACATTTCCCCCTGCAAGCTGGATTTCTCAAGGAAGAATTCTGCTCTGTTGAGGTATAACTTCTCCCAGAGCAACCCAGTGGGTTGCACCCTTCCTATTGTGGGACTCTGTCTTTAAGGCATAGTTGAGCCTCTGGGTAGTAAGTCAAAGGGACTATTCACATGAGCAAGGTGTCCAGTCAATATGCTATCCCTGTGTAAATCCACTCCAACTCCAAGATCTAACTCTGGAATTTTTGGTAATAATTTTTTAAAAATAGCTCTCTACCCAAAATTCTAACTTATTTTACAACCCAGTTGACAAGCCTTCATTTGTGTAGTGTCTTTATGAGCGGTGGTATTGATCAAGCAGCGAGTCATTAAGCCTCACATTAGTGTCCTCGCTAGATGGGAAGATGGCTACATTTTACCATTAGGTTACCCTTACCAATCATAAATGGAAAGTAAATAGAAAAGTTTCTAAACAGGTTTCCCCTGGCTCTAAAGTGTTCTGTGCTCTTCGGTTATCTTTTGACTTTCTTGCAGGAAAAAAGGAAAGTACAAAAAATGACATCAATTATTTTTCTTGTCCAATTATCTCTTGATCCCCTGAGTTCTTCTAAGTAATTCCATAGACTGAAGTGACTCTATACCCGCTGTTGAAAACAGCATGGATCAATAGCAGACATGGCCTATATATTAAAAAGAAAGAAAACCTCAGCTATTCATTGAGAACTGAAAAGGAACATGCACAGCTCTTACAATCAGGGCAGTGAACAGAGGTAAAACAAGTCAGAGCGCTCTTGGTGCGTAACATTGCTGTAGAGCTTTGCTCTCCCACTGATATAAATTCCTGTTGATGGAAGAATAGGCACGGTAACTATATATACATATATATATATTTACTCCATAGGAATATTAGGCACCAAGAGGTCTATGACTTGTTCGAGTTCTATTCAGAGCTTTGACTGTGAGAGCTGTGCGTTTTCTATTTTCTCTCTCTCTCTCTCTCTCTTTGTGTAATATACTTCTAGAAGTGTAGTCAGTAACATTTTTCCACGACGCATTTCACCCCTTTGATTAAATGTGTTTGTATGGAGAGCAGGGCCTTGTAACAGAACTTTTCAGATCCTGGTGGGATGGGAAATGGGTTAAACCGAGAGCCCCCAAGAGCAATGGTTCAGATGAATCTCTACTGTCTTCCCCTTATTGTCCTAGTCAATGTTTGGATTTTTTTCTTTGGGCGCTCAGCGCCTTTGGACAACCAGGCCACTAATTTAGGTGCATAAATATGGATTCAGGGGCCTGGTTATGGTCCTGACCCAACACCCCCTGAAGTCAGTGGAAGGATTCCCATTGACTTCAGTGGGCTTCGGATTAAGTCCTAGAGGCAGCCAGATCTCGGTCTTCCTGTCTAGATCTTGATAAATTGGGATAATAACTAGGGGGGGGAGGTGATTTCTATGGAATTTTCTGGGATGCAGGGAAATGCCACCCAGTCCTTACTCAGGTGCTGAGAGTCAGGGAAAGAATTTGGGTGGGGTATGGTTAGAGGCTCCCTGAGCCTGAATAGACTCTTGTTGTGTTTCCCTTTATCGTATCTGCCCCAGCTGGGTTGAGGGGGGCTATTTCCCTGGTAGCACTGTTGCCGTGTTGGATCAGGTCAGGCTGATGGCAGGAATAAACATTTTGTCAGTTCTAAACCCAGCGTGACCCTCACAAGATCGTAGTTCTCTTCTTAGGCTCTTTGGTTTGACCTGAGTGTGTTTGGAATCAGCCAGCTGTCCCTAACTGTAACACTGAAGCGTGAAAGGTGTGCTTCTTGTCTCGCTTGTGCTGGTTGGGCACTGGGGCAACTCCTCAATGGAGTTGCTTCTGCTTTAACTTGTGCACTTAAAATCTGAACAGGACCAATACAATCTAGACACCTAATCTGTCATAGGGACCTCCTGGACAATGCAGGCATCTTCTTTGTTGCGCGGTTAGTTTTGAGTTTCTAGTGCTTTTGTCCAAACTAATTATAAATGAGCAAGGAGTGGGGACTTCTGCTACTTTACTTGAGATCTTTTTCCAGAGCCCAATTGCCTCGCACAGCAAGGAAGTTTTACCAACCACTCAGCCTAAACTTTTTGTTCCTTGAGTCCATCCTATTACCTCGTGTTATAGCCTTTCCTTTTTCATTACTCTAAATGATTCCTCTCCCTCTTTGGTGTTGACCTCCTTCAGATCTTACATGTCTGAACTGTTCAGCCTTTCCTCAGAAGGCAAACCCTCAGTCCTAGAGCCAATCTGGTCTCACTTTGGTTTGTCCATACTCTTTAGAAAAGAGCTGCTGAGATAGGGGCACTAGCCCAGGTGTGGCTATGCCACATCTGTGTAGAAAAGGGACCTCTTCCCATGACATGAGGGGGCCTAATTCTCATTGACACAAAGGCCTCACTCCAGCAGCGAAAAGGGCCTTAAAGTAGGTATCAGTTCAGTTAACACCCACTTTAAAACCCCTTTCCACTGTCAGCGGGATATAAAGGTACCTTCGTGTCACGCCCTGCAGGTCTCAAACTTGGGTCTGTGGGAGGCAGCATACTCCAGTCTTCCACCCAGCAACTCGGACCAGGGTCCATGGAGCCCAACAGGGGCACAAGCCTCACCCCGAGGTTCGGACTGGGTGAGCTCCAAGGCTCCTGATTGGACCACAGCCCCTATTTAAGCCAGAGGAGGAAACAGGAAGTTGTCTGTAGAAGTGGGCCTCACCCTACTGTGGATGGTTGATTGGGTGTGTACCTGTTCCTGCCTTATGATCCTGACCTCCTGGTATCCTAACTCTTGATCCCTTCCCTCCCATTCGTCTCGTGCCATTCCAACCTGGCCTGATTCCTGGCTCCTGGCCCCGTGGCCTGCACCTGATGCTAACTCCTAGGCCAGGCCAGCCATGCCCTGGCCCTGACACTTAGGGTACATGAGAACCTGGCTCTATGGCTCAGCATCTTTAGCCCGAAATGGCCTTTCCTTTTTCCTCATAGAAGCCTGGTGAGAATTAATTCACATTTAAACATATGTAAATGTATTCCCCTCTGTGCCTGATCCTTAACGGACATGAGTCTGGTACAGCCCCAGCTGTAATTCTCAAGCTGTAGAGAATTAGGGGTCTGGAGATCACTGGTTCAGTCCCTGGCTGTCAAAGATGTAGATCCCACAACTTGAAATGACTCCGTTGTACACATCTCGTTTCTTGACCTGTGCTATATTCTCCAATTTCTTCCTGCTCCCGTTCAGGGCAGGATTGGGGGCAGGCCACTTCATAATGTATAAGAGGCCATTTCTTTTCTACTGAGACAGATCTTTATTGCTAGTGAAACATGCTGCTCATTGAGATGTCAAAGGCATGAAGCATTAGCCAGCAAGACCATCTCCACTCTAATTCTTGCTTCATCACTTTAACATCAGACATATTTCTTTTCAGTTCTGTGTGGCGAAATATTGCTTTCCTTTGCTGTCCAGAGCTAAGCATGAATAGGGGGAGGCAGAATAAATGTTCTCTGGTTTCCTTGGAGAAGTCTTGGCTCAAGTTTCTTGCAAACAAAATCACTCTTGCCAACAAAGATATGAAAATAAACCACATCAAATTTCTCCAGCTAGAGTTATTGCAGCTGGAGCAGAAAAAACTTTAGCCAACTTTCCCTTTAAAATATGGATTGAGCAAATTATTCTGCTTGTTCCCTTCTCTTTCTTTCCCCGCCCTTATCAAACACTTTCAGACCCGCAAAGTCTCAAGTGGATTTTCAGCATTCTCACCTGTGCAGTGGTTTCTTGCAACTGGAAGCAATCTCACTTGTTAATGATCTACTTGCCAGCCTTTTAAAAGTGAAACTTTACATTCACTAGTGAAAGTTGCTTCTGCTCTTTTGTTGTTTAATTGATGAGCTCTGGCATTCTGTATGTAACCCTTCTGCCCGTCAGAGTTGGCAGCAACAAGGGTCGGGTTCAATATCTAGGGGATCCATTCCAATAACACAATGTGAACCGGCTTGAGCCCCCACCCAGTGACCTGGGACAAATATATACCACCCCTGCTGGGCGCCTCCAAGAGGCAATACTTCCCCTCTCGCAAGCACAGAGTCTGAGTGTAGCAAAAAGCCTTTTAATAACAGAGAGAAACAATGTGGCATTATGTTGGGGAAACACCACCAACAGGATTCATAACACAACCCATGAGCAAAAAACCCACCCCAAGCAAATTGGGGCATGTCCCTTTCCCTTTGGTTCTTGAGTCCAGCAACCCCAAATCACCCAAAGTCCCAAAAGTCCAATGACCCAAAAGTCTCTGTCCCTGGTCAGGGAAGCTGCAGAGTTCGAAAGTTTATCTGCGGAGCTTTACCTCCCAACCTGGGTGGAGATGGGACGGGGGTAAGAGGCACCTTACATGATCTGAAGCTGACCGCCCCACAGCTCCATAGGCCTTCACTCTGCTCCGCTCCGCCAGCCGCCCCACGAACTGCTTCGCTCAGCTCCGCGGCCCACATACTGCTCCACCAGCCGTCCCCCAAACTGCTCCACAATATGTCTTCAGGCTCCCCCACTACTTAACACAACACTTAGTGATGTCAGCTCTTAGTCTGTTCAGCTCTTTAGTGAATTCAGCTTGTAGTAGGGGAGCCTCAATGCTGGTGCACCATTAGCCCAAGGTGAGCTCAGCAGCCTGTAACTAGACTCCTAATGAAATCAAAATTACCTCTGATATTCCATTGTGGAGAGAGAAGGAAGTGCAATCAGCATGTAAGGCCCTCACCAAGGGGCCCATACCACCAAGCATTAATACTTGTCCCCAGCCTCTCTCAATTCACAGAGTTTTGGAACCCATGACCCTTGCCTAGCGAGTGCTACTTAGTTGATGGTGAGTCCCTCCATCATAACAAAAGGCCAAGTACAGTTCCCATAATCAGGGTAATAACAATTTATTCTTTCTGCCCCAATAACAGAGACACTGGGGATCCCACAGCAGCCAAAGTGACCATTTGGGCAGCTATGGCCTCATTCTAGGCGGGGTGGGTGTGCCTATGCAAATGAGATCGGCCCCTGAAGTTCTTTTCCACAACTTGCCACACCTCACCACCAGATGACAGGGTGGAGCTCATCCTGACACTGCTTACATCTACATCCCAGGTACCGCGAATTCAGCAGAGACCCAGTGCTGTAGCAGGGCCCCCTCTGGTAGTTCTCAGCTCCTCTATGTTCAGAAAACTTGTCAGACAGAAATTCTTCCAGGCAATTGTGCCTATTTCTTAACAGCCCATGAAAAACCATCTCTCTTAACTTAGTAAAAAGCAACTGGAGCAAAACCTGGTGGAAAAGGACAGAACTGGTGATAACTTTCACTGCCAGGTCCTGTGTCTGGCCAGTAAGAATTATGAAACTGGATGGCTAAAGGTGTAAGAGTCAGACGAGCAGGTTGCTGAATTGTATGTCTGTTTCAATAGACCAGGAAGCTCAGTGCCTCGTGGTAATCTTGCCTGCAGGTAGGCAGACTGTCACCTTGTTTCAGGAAACCGGTTCAATGCCCCCAGAGGGCCACTGTTGCCCTAGTGTGGAGGTTGGGGAGTAAGCAGAGTGGAGGGGAGGGATGGAGATTTTGTACATATTGTTTGACATTCACCTGAAGGACAGGCAGTGGCATCTGACAACAGGCGGTGCTGAGAACACGTCGGCAGCATTAGGCGCATCAGACTGTGCTGACTGCATTGCAGGGCTTCTCTGCCAGCATACTCTGCCCTTTGCACCGTCAGTGGCAGCTTGCTGCATTGGTGATGAATGTGTAGAATGAGGAATGATGTGGTGGGAGGAAAGTCGCTCTAGATGCAGCAGGCTCATGCTGTTAGATAAGCCCAGCTCAGAGGACAGCCCTCGGCGCTGCACTGCTCAGTGTCTTTTGTAGGGGTATTGCTCAGATAACGCTTGCTTGGCTCTAAGGGAACTCTATAAGGGTGAATGTACAATACGTGCCTATAAATAAGTCAGCTACAGTCCATGCAGCCTGCTCCATCAGTCCCTTTGCCTTACTGCAGCATTGCCAGATAGACAGCTCTCCTTGCAAAGCCTCCCTCACTTTACAACCACTGCAGAGAGCAATTGCCCTCTCAGCTCAGCCCGGCGTCTACTCCCCTTCCTGCTTATAGCCAAAGACAACACCTGCCACATGCAGGAAAGGCCCGATCCCACAAAGCACTTGAGTACGTGCTCAGTTTAAGCACATGATTAGTCCTGTTGACGTTAATGGGGCTATTCATGTACTGCAAGTTAAGCAGTTTGCAGGATCAGACCCAGAGAGCGCGCGAGAGAGAATGCAA
Organism: Lepidochelys olivacea; assembly: GCF_965140295.1. Classification (NCBI taxonomy): domain Eukaryota; kingdom Metazoa; phylum Chordata; order Testudines; family Cheloniidae; genus Lepidochelys; species Lepidochelys olivacea. The sequence continues at coordinate 128,270,116 of NC_140415.1, forward strand.
GCTCTTTGTCAGGCAAGGCTTTTTGGAAAACAATATTAAAAAACCCCAAACCCTGAATGATGCTGTGTTTGTTAATGTGCCTAGTGAATTGTGATGTGGCTGGATATCAGGCAGAGGAACATCTCTGAAACAGTCATTCTGTTCACGCTTTTTGGGAGTGGGGGAGGGCTTCGAGAGCTTCAGATGTGTGAGGTTTATCTTTTACTGGCTGTATTTCTCCTTCCATTCATCCATCCATCTATTGATTTGTGTGTCTGTCTAGGATTTTATATGCCACCATCTGCACAACATCTGAGTGCCTCCTAAATAGAATGGAAAGAACACTAAACATCTTTTTCCTCCTTCCCAAGCTGTAGGGAAAATAGTTTGATTGGTGTCAAGGATTTTCATCTGTTTGTTTGTTTGTTTAGGGGTGTGTGTCTGTCTACCTCTGTTTGTACAAGACAAAATAGCTGGGAAAGCTCACCCAAGAAGAGTTTTGCATTTAGTCCTAGGAGTGATCACAGTACTCAACACTCTCATTTCCTGTAGCAGGGAGTTCCACAGCCTAGACCCACCTCCTTTGAAAATTCTGTCTCCAGTCCACACAAGCCTTTTGCTTCTCACCTATTGACTGGTGGACTCTACCACAGTTGGCTAGCCAGTTATTAATCCACTTATTAATAATTGGTTAACCCTTTAACTATTTAGCAATGGAACCTTAATAGAAAGTGTGATCGTTAACAACACAAATAGAGGTGTTTGCATGGTTGCCCACTCTAGAGGTCTTAACTTCCCCGTTAGATAAGTAGCTTTCCCTGCTAAAAGGGAGTGTATAAATGGTGCTTACATGGCTCTCACTGTTACTGAACAACATTTTGCAGCAGTTTCTGATCAATGCGCTTAAGACTTAAATGATCTCTTCCGCCAACTGGGAGGGTCTAGGCCATAAGTATCTGTGACAACACTGGTGCAGAGCTTGCTCTGTTTGAGAGCCCTCTGACACTCTGCTGCAGCTGTGTTGGTGTCAACAGGAGGACTGGCTGTGAGCCGGATTAGAATGATGCAGGATTTCAGAATTCGCAAAAAGAAAAGGAGTACTTGTGGCACCTTAGAGACTAACCAATTTATTTGAGCATAAGCTTTCATGAGCTACAGCTCACTTCATTGGATGCATACAGTGGAAAGTGTAGAAGATCTTTTTATACACACAAAGCATGAAAAAATACCTCCCCCCACCCCACTCTCCTGCTGGTAATAGCTTATCTAAAGTGATCACTCTCCTTACAATGTGTATGATAATCAAGGTGGGCCATTTCCAGCACAAATCCAGGGTTTAACAAGAACGTCTGGGGGGAGGGTAGGAAAAAACAAGGTTAAATAGGTTACCTTGCATAATGACTTAACCACTCCCAGTCTCTATTCAAGCCTAAGTTAATTGTATCCAATTTGCAAATGAATTCCAATTCAACAGTTTCTCGCTGGAATCTGGATTTGTAGTTTTTTTGTTGTAATATTGCAACTTTCATGTCTGTAATCGCGTGACCAGAGAGATTGAAGTGTTCTCCGACTGGCTTATGAATGTTATAATTCTTGACATCTGATTTGTGTCCATTTATTCTTTTATGTAGAGACTGTCCAGTTTGACCAATGTACATGGCAGAGGAGCATTGCTGGCACATGATGGCATATATCACATTGGTGGATGTGCAGGTGAACGAGCCTCTGATAGTGTGGCTGATGTTATTAGGCCCTGTGATGGTGTCCCCTGAATAGATATGTGGGCACAGTTGGCAACGGGCTTGTTGCAAGGATAGGTTCCTGGGTTAGTGGTTCGTCTACAGGCAAGCTCTGCGATACAACCGCATTTGCTCCAACCCCTCAGACAGAGACAAACACCTATAAGATCTCTATCAAGCATTCTTACAACTACAATACCCACCTGCGGAAGTGAAGAAACAGATTGATAGAACCAGAAAAGTTCCCAGAAGTCACCTACTACAGGATAGGCCTAACAAAGTAAATAACAGAACGCCACTAGCCGTCACCTTCAGCCCCCAACTAAAACCTCTCCAACGCATTATTAAGGATCTACATTATTAAGGATCTATCCTGAAGGATGACCCAACACTCTCACAAATCTTGGGAGACAGGCCAGTCCTTGCCTACAGACAGCCCCCCAACCTGAAGCAAATACCAGCAACCACATACCACACAACAGAACCACTAACCCAGGAACCTATCCTTGCAACAAAGCCTGTTGCCAACTGTGCCCACATATCTATTCAGGGGACACCATCACAGGGCCTAATAACATCAGCCACACTATCAGAGGCTCGTTCACCTGCACATCCACCAATGTGATATATGCCATCATGTGCCAGCAATGCCCCTCTGCCATGTACATTGGTCAAACTGGACAGTCTCTACGTAAAAGAATAAATGGACACAAATCAGATGTCAAGAATTATAACATTCATAAACCAATCGGAGAACACTTCAATCTCTCTGGTCACGCGATTACAGACATGAAAGTTGCGATATTACAACAAAAAAACTTCAAATCCAGACTCCAGCGAGAAACTGTTGAATTGGAATTCATTTGCAAATTGGATACAATTAACTTAGGCTTGAATAGAGACTGGGAGTGGTTAAGTCATTATGCAAGGTAACCTATTTACCCTTGTTTTTTCCTACCCCCCCTCCTCAGACGTTCTTGTTAAACCCTGGATTTGTGCTGGAAATGGCCCACCTTGATTATCATACACATTGTAAGGAGAGTGATCACTTTAGATAAGCTATTACCAGCAGGAGAGTGGGGTGGGGGGAGGTATTTTTTCATGCTTTGTGTGTATAGAAAGATCTTCTACACTTTCCACAGTATGCATCCGATGAAGTGAGCTGTAGCTCACGAAAGCTCATGCTCAAATAAATTGGTTAGTCTCTAAGGTGCCACAAGTACTCCTTTTCTTTTTGCGAATACAGACTAACACGGCTGTTACTCTGAAACCTGTCATTATGCAAGGCGATTTCAGGGTTGTTTCTTCCCTCCAGTCTCACAACATTGTCCATTCCAACAGATCTCACTGTCTTGCAGTGGCTCAGTGACAGACAAGAAGCCAGGCACAAACCCCAGTTTGGCTGTGTTAGATTTCACCAACCAAGCACTGGGTGCAAACTCCTCAGGCGTGATAACAGCATAACCAGGGAGTCACAGACAGTCCCCAGGGGTATGCCAGTCAGTCTTGTCATCTAGGCAAGCTTGCCTTTGTGATAGCTGGTCCCTTACACCAAACACTGCAATAATATTCAGGTTACTCTCAGTCCCTAAGGACCAGTCACTTACCCCAGGTCAATTGCAGTTAGATCTCACACCAAAGACAATGGGAAGAAAATCAAAGGGAAAAAGGAGTTCAGGAGAGCTGGCAGTTCCTCAGGGAGAGTGTTAAAGGCACAACTGAAAACTATTCCGCTGCACAGGAAAGATAGGAAGAATAGTTAGAGGCCAATATGGATCCATCAGGAGCTTTTTAATATCCTGGAATTCAAAAAGGAAACCTACAAGAAGTGGAAACATGGTCCAACTGATGAGGAGTAGAAAAGAATAGCACAAGTATGCAGGGACAAAATCAGAAAGGTTAAGGCACAAAATGAGTTGCACCTGGCAAGGGACATAAACAGCAGTGAGAGGAGGTTCTTTAAATACATTAAGAACAAGAGAAAGAAGAAGGAAAGTGGAGGCCCTCTACTTGGTCAGAAAGAGAGATAATAAGTGAAGACATCAAGAAAGTTGATGTGGTTAATGTCTATTTTGCTTCAGTCTTCACTAAAAAGGTTAATGATAATCAGATACTCAACACAATTAATACTTACAACCAGGAGGAAGGAATGCAAGCCAAAACAGGGAAAGAATAGGTTAAAGAATATTTAGAAAAGTTAGATTTATTCAAGTCAGCAGGGCTTGATGAATTTCATCCTAGGGTATTCAAAGAACTAGCTGAAGCAATCTCACAGCCATTAGCATTCATCTTCGAGCACTCCTGGAGGATGGGATAGGTCCCAGAAGATAGGAGAAGGGCAAACACAGTACTTAACTTTAAAAAGGGGAACAAGAAAGACCCAGGGTAATTACAGACCATTTAGTGTAACTTCAGTATCTGGAAAGATACTGGAGAAAATTGTTAAACAATCAATCTGTAAGGACCTGGAGGATAAAAGGGTTACAAGGAATAGTCAGCATGGATTTGTCAAGAACAAATGACGCCAAACCAACCTAATTCCTTCTTTGATAGGTCTACTGACACAGTGGATAGGAGGGAAGCAGTAGACATGATATACCTTGATTCTGACACAGTTCTGCATGACTTTCTCATAAGTAAACTAGGGAAATGTGGTCTAGATGAAATTACTATGAAGTGCACAACTGGTTGAAAGACCATACTCGAAGAGTCATTATCGATGGTTTTGCAGTCAAATTGGGAGGGCGTATCTAGTAGCGTCCTTCTGGGGTCAGTCCTGGGTCTGTTACTATTAAATATTTTCATTAATGATTTTGATAATGAAGTAGAGCCTATACTTATAAAATTTGCAGACGACACTAATCTGCGAGGGGTTGCAAGTACTTTAGGGTATGTCTCCACAGCAACTAGACACCATGGCTGGCCTGTACCAACTGATACAGGGCTTGGGCTGTGTGGCTGTTTCATTGGTGGAGCCTGATCTCTGGCACCCGGGACAGGTTTAAAGTACAAAATGATCTTGACAAATTGGAGAATTGGTCTGAATTCAACAAAATGAAATTCAATAAAAACAAGTGCAAAGTAGTTCACTTAGGAAGGAAAAATCAAATGCATAACCACAAAATGGGGAATAACTGCCTAGGTGTTGTATTCAGTGATGAGCTGGAGCCGGTTCACACCGGTTCACTAGAACCGGTTGTTAAATTTAGAAGCCCTTTTAGAACTGGTTGTTCCATGAGGGACAACCGGTTCTAAAAAGGCTTCTAAATTTAACAACTGGAGAAAAGTGGCACCTTACGCACCGACTCCATGGGTGCTCCAGCCCTGGAGCACCCAAGGGGAAAATTTGGTGGGTGCAGAGCACCCACTGGCAGCTCCCCGCCCCACCTCCCGGCCCCAGCTCACCTCTGCTCCGCTTCCGCCTCCTCCCCTGAACGCGCCGCCCCGCTCTGCTTCTCTGCCCCCCAGGCTTCCCGCGAATCAGCTGTTCGCGCGGGAAGCCGGGGCGGGCTGAGAAGCGGGCCGCGGCTTCCCACCCAGGTCCAGGGAGACGGAGCAGAGGTGAGCTGGGGGTGGGGGGGCACGAGGAGGGCCACCCGTGCTGCAGCAGGTAACCGGGGGGGGGCAGGAGAACTGCTCCCCACCCCAGCTCACCTCTGCCACCCTTGGCCTGAGCGCGAAGCCGTCGCCTGCTTCTCAGCCCTCCCAGGCTTCCTGCCGAACAGCTGATTCATGGGAAGCCGTGGGGGGCGGAGAAGCAGAGTGGGGCGGTGCATTCAGGGGAGGAGGCGGAGCGGAGGTGAGGTGATCTGGGGCCGGGGGTGGGGAGGGGAGCTGCCGGTGGGTGCTCTGCACCCACCAAATTTTCCCTGTGGGTGCTCCAGCCCTGGAGTACCCATGGAGTCAGCGCCTAAGGTGCCACCTTTGATGTGATCAGTGGGGGAGCGGCTGCTCTCCCTGCTCCCCCCAGCTACGCTCCCCTGCCCCTAGGAGCCAGGGGGACCTGCCGGATGCTTCCTCGGAGCTGCCCCAGGTAAGCACCTCCGGGACTCCCCAGCTCGCCCCCCGGCAGGTGCCTCTTGCTCTTAGGGGTGGGCACGAGACCCTCCTGCCCGGTTCTGGGGGCAGTCAGGGGACACGGGAGGGGGTTGGATGGGGCAGGAGTCCCCGGAGGCGGGGGTGGGCAACGACCCCCTCGTGGGGTGAGGAGGGAACCGGTTGTTAAGGTTTTGGCAGCTCATCACTGGTTGTACTGCTGAAAAGGATCAGGGGATTTCAGTGGACAACAAACTGAATATGAATTGTCAGTGTGATGCAGCTACAAAAACAAGTCTAATATGATTCTGGGGTATATTAACAGGAGTGTTCTATGTAACACAGAGGAGGTAATTGTCCTGCTCTATTTGGCACTGGTGAGGCCCCAGCTGGAGTATTGTGTCCAGTTCTGGACACCACAATTTAGGAAGGATGTGGACTAAATGGGGAGAGTCCAGAGAAGAGCCATGAAAATGATAAAAGGTTTAGAAAACTTGACCTATGAGGAATGGTTGAAAAAACTAGGCAAGTTTAGTCTTGAGAAAAGAAGACAGAGGGGTGACCTGATAAATGTCTTCTAATATGTTAAGGGCTACTATAAAGAGGACAGTTATCAGTTCTCCATGTCCACTGCAGGTAGGACAAGAAGTAATGGGCTTAATCTGCAGCAAGGGAGAATTAGGTTAGATATTAGAGAAAACTTTCTAACTGTGAGGGTAGTTAAACTCTGGAATAGGCTTCCAAGGAAAGTTGTGGAGTGCCCATCTTTGGAAGTGTTAAAACAAGTTAGACAAATACCTCTCAGGGATGGTCTAGGTTTACTAGGGAACTGGACTTGATGACTTCTCAAGGTCCCTTCTAGCCCTACATTTCTATGATAAAGGAGTTACAGTCTTAAGTTTCAAAAGGTAATAGAAGCGTCTATAATAAGCAAGCTCTATATGTACTTTAGGGCTATCCCAGGCCAAGCACTGGGGATCTTTTGCTTATGCCTAGTAATCCTTGCTCCTCAGAGTCCGAGCAGCATAAATGACACAGTCCCTCCTTGTTCGGGCATTTTATTCCTTTCTCCTTTCTGCTTTGATTGGAAAATTCAGCTGTTGGGAGGAATTCATCTATACATCTTCTCTTCATGAGGGTGTCTGTGCAGGGGGGACAGAACCTCTGGAGAGTCTGCAAACAGAACTCAGTTTATTGAGCACAGAGGAGCTCATTCTTAATGGTGAGGGGCTAAAATGTCTCTCTTCTGCTGTGTTTCTTAATCTTTTCAATATTTCTAACCCTTAGTTTATGAGGGCTTGTATATATGGGGAAATTGACCTACATAGCTATTCATGAGTCACTCTGATTTGCTGTAGCTAATCTGGAATAAGTGTCCATATGAGGATTTATTCCAGAATAACTATAGCACTTTAAATTCACATCCTCCCTTATTTCAGCATCACTTCCTCATGTAGACCAGCCCTAAAATGGATTGTGGGAGCACACAGGGGTGTGAGCAGGAGTAATGCCTCCTCTTATGTCCCTACATGGTCACCTTGTCCCTTGGATCTGAGTGCGCAGGGGATAAGTGTGCACCTGTTACTTCCTCTCCCAGCAGGTGAGCAGGGAGTATGGTCCCCAGTCCACTGGCCAATGTAGCTAAGCAAGTCTGGGGTGGGGTGGACAGGTATAGTCACTTCTAACTGGTAAGTAGCAAATTCCTACCTCCCTGGAGCAAGGCCACGAGGGAGCCATACTCTGATTTCAGGGGGACTACTCAGGGAGTAAGGTATTACTCAGCAGGAGTAAAGGTATCAGAATGTGGCCCATTGGTGCTCCCTGCACGATAGCTGGTAACCTACATGTCTCACTTGTACTGTCAAGAGTAATACCAATGCTGAGCACCCAGGTAGGTAAGTATCCTCCCCATTTTGCCAGCGATAGGGGGAAGATTTTCAAAAGGGCTCAGCTGTCATGTAGCCATGTATATAAGGGGCAGATTTTCATTAGTGCTCTGCACCCAGCATACATCCAGTAGATTGAGTGAACTCCTTGAGAAATTTGGGCCAGATGGGTCCGGTGACTTGCCTAAAGCCACAGAGAGACAGAGTTATTGTCACAGTTAAGAGCTGTGTCCAGAGTCCCAGTCCTGCTCTTAGATCACTAGACCACATCTCTGTTACCAGCTGGGAAACAGTGTCTGCTGTAATGTGATGGTGTATGTTCCATCACACTTAGTGGCTTCCTGAAAACAAGAGGCAGACTCCGTAGTCTGAAGAGTCATTGGGAAGTGTTGGGTATTATGATACAGCCAGTCTCTTCTTTTGTGTCTCGCTTTTCAAACACCTGACCGCAAGCCCTTTTAAAACAGGCTAGGACCTGAATGTTGAATTCTGTGTATTCCCGTGAAATAAGTGTTAAAGAGATCCAATTTTCCAAGAGTATCCTATTTCATTTCCATGAGAGCACAGCTGCAACAGCCTCAGTTACCTCTTCCTATTAGGGGATGTCAGATGAAGAGCTGCATATAGGACTGTTAATGTATATAGGCCAATGCAACCCTTTGTACTTCCATGGAAGCCTACAAAAAAGATACTAGATTTCGTGGGCAAATAGAAGTGACCCAGAGTCTCATAAGCAGCATGTGTTAAGATAACTGGGATTTTAATACCACACAATATTGTGATTCGTTCTTTCCATTCATGATTTTCATAGTAAGGTGCAGCTTTAAGAGTTGAGGTGAATGGGAAGTAAATTGATGTGAAACAAAACTAGTTGCTTGATGCGGTACTGCCTCCTTTGCTGGGATCCATGACAGCTTTGCAGCAGAAACGTTTGAAGAAATGCTAACACACCAATGGGTACCTGGGAAACTCTTGTCAGTGCAAGGAGAGCCACTTGCAGGTTAAGCTTTGAAGTTGGAAGGAAGCATTTCTTATAGGAAGTCGGAGGACAATAGGGCAAACATATCACAGGAAACTCCTCATCCAGAGTTCATCATTGAACAGTGTTCCATTCGTATGGCAAACAGTGTCTCATTGTGGGAAATTAAAATACCAGCCTTTGGTTAGAGAGGTGTTATAATTATTTGTACTGCCTAGAGGTCCCCAACTGTCAGTCATTTTGGTCCAGTGTGTATGAAATAATGGTCAGGTCAAGGAAAGGTGGAGAAAAGGTCTCTCTTTTAAAGCCAGGATTTTTCTCTTTTCAATGTGTGTGTGTGGGAGGTGGGGGGTGGGAAACGTGAGCTGGAGGGGGTGTCTACCCTAGAGTTTTAACCAAGTTAATGGATTGCCAGTTAACTTGGGATGCTACCACATGTACCACTGTACATGCAAGTCTGGCCACTGCACAGATGTTTGTTCCTTGCTCACGGAAGGCTGATCCTCAGCTCCAAGCCTGTCTGTTTTCCATCGGATTGCAATATCTCTCCCCTCGGGCTGAACTTAATCGGCCTCCCCTTTGCGGCCAGACTCTGAGAAGGAGGAGAATGCATGTGGGGATAATTGCACTGACTTCACAGAGGTGATGTGAGGATAAACAAATGAGAGAGTGAGGCATTCACATACTCGGGGCGGGGGGGTCATGCAAGTACCTTAGAAATGGCTGGGGCTATTCTGGATATGTCAGCAGGGAAATCCTCTCTGTGCTGGTGCTGAGTGGTGATTTTAGGCCCATTTGCCTTCTACACCTGGGGCTCCTGAGCTACCTGAAAAGGAATTAGATGAAGAGATGCACAGGCGGGCTCCTGCTGTCTGTGTTTGCCTTGCGAGCAGCAGGAACCCTTCAGCTCTGTGAGCTCTTGGTTTCACAGATGCCCGCTATTGAAATTGATAGTGACAGCTTGATCAGCAATTTTTGACACGTTGCTCTGCATCAAAGAAGGGGAGAGGCAATCTCCTCTTTGTGGAAAGTCAGCAGGCTCAATTATTCCAAAGTCATCTGAGCCATCCGTAAATAGACCTCTAGACTGCCTCTTCCTCCTAGCTGCCACTTCACCTCCCAAGGTGAAGGGTTTGCCTTGGAGGGTGCGTTTACATTAGGGATACCGTTTAGATTCGGGCCAGACAGAGATCCAGAGTGGCCCATGGTATCTTTGCAAAAGGAAAGCAGCTTTTTGATTTTTAAAGCAGAAAGGCTTCCCGTGCTCTGGCCTTGCTCCCTGCGCATTACAGACACCGGTGAGACTTTAGAGGGGTTGGAAGCAATGACTTAGCTTTAAAAAAAAATTTAAAAATGGAGAGCTCTCAGGTAGTTCAGTAACTAGTCCAAAGGCTCTGAGAGTCCGGGAGTGTGTCCCAAGCCCCAGGTGTGTTCTTTTCAGTTTCCCGCTCTTTTGGAAACATGATGCTACAAGCAATGGTGGTACAGTGCCTTCGTGCGGGGTCTGCAATGGGTGCGGTGGGAAAGATTCTGCGGTTGACTTATGAGACTAGCGGGTTTATTTTGCTTCGTCTCTCGACTTTGGCCAGCCTGCCACTGCCAAAGTGGCGAATGGTCTGCCAAACTGCTGAGGCACTGCCCGACCTCTTGAGCCACCAAGAGTCGAAGTGAGATGCCAAAAAGATCCATGAAAGGCACTTTAAATGCTGCCAGAGCCCTTCCTTTGGCATAAATGGTTCTCGGCAGCTGTCGCCTCTGGAGGCTTTCTTACTGTGGTAAATAATTTTCAACTTGTGTGGAATGTGGGTAACTTTGGGGTGAGTGAGGGACGTTCCAGAGGTGTGTCCATTGCTGAGAGTGTGTTCCCTATGGGCATCTAAGGCTTTCACTTCATCACCACACAGCTGGCTTATTTCCAGAGTGATAGTTATCTCGTTGTAATTCCCAAGGGGAGACCAAGTACTTGGGTTTACTGCAAGGCCAGCGCCGTCTCCCACACTCACACCCCATCTGTGGCTCACCTTCTCTGGTTAACGTTGCAGTACAACTCAAGTGCCTTGTCTCTGCTGCATGTTGACAGGATAGCTCTTGTCTGTTTTTACAGTCTGTGGGGGAGCACTTCTCTCTCTTCATCATTGGGTGCAACCAATATAACTCATTGTATATAAATGAGCTGCCAAGAGGAACTAATGAAATTGGCTCCTGGGGGAATGAAAGACACAATTTGAGGCCACTTGCATACATTGAAGCATGCACAAAGGTTGGGATATACACCGGAGCGCACACTTCATGCATATGAACCCACCTATGCACATAGCCACAAACATAAAGATCTCTGAGTGACCCATAAGACAAGAAGATGAAATAGCATTTCAATGGACTCTCTTTCCCTGGAGATATTTCAGACCAGCCTGGAGAAAGCACTGATAAACGTGCCCTGCCTTGGTAGAGAGCTAGACTAGCCGGCCTATGTCTTTTTCACCCCTCCTTTCTGTGGTAACCAGGTCCCTACATTTCAGCACTAATAAGGTTATCCAGGCAATGGATGTATGGACAATGAGTGGTGGGTTATACAAGAGCAGGAGAAACAGAAAGGTTCAGGTTTGCGGCCCACTGTTCATCACAAAGATGTACACAAATCAAGTTTAAAGAAACTGAATCTCAAACTTGGCGGTGCGATGTGCAACTGTAAGCCGGGCTTGCCAGGCCACCAGGCCTCTGTACTGTTTCCACACCCTGGCACTGAGATGGGATTGGGAGGCCCACGCTGGGCTCACTCCAGTCTCTGCCTCCACGCTGCTCTCCACTAGCCATGCAGCTCAGGGAGACTCCTGGGTTCTCTCTAATGAGTGAGCTGGTTCCAGCGCTTTCCTCTTCCTGCCGATGTACTGGGTGACTGTTCTGATCCATGGTGCTTGCTTCATCATTGCCTGCTTCCAGCCTCCCCTCCATTCAGTGTGATTCCCCTGCCCAGGCTTAGCTGACCAGATGTAGCCTCTGTTCAGTCTCCTCAGAACTCAACATGGTTCTGGTTCTCGCTCTGGTTCTCCACTACATTGGAGCTTGAATACTCATATGCAAAGGGGCATCATGGAGCTACAGCTGGTGTGAATGAGTGCAGAGTTCTGATTTTGCACGTGGTGTCATTTCCTTGATGTGCCAGGCAGCGGACAAGCAGATCAGAATTGTTCACCTGGCTGTTTTGTGCTTTTTTGGAAGGCACCAATATTGAGGCTCATTGATTTAAACCTGCAGTGAAGTCAGATCTTCGGCTGGTGTGAACAAGGTTAACTCTGCTGGCTTCCATGGAGCTTTGCTGATTCACACCAGCTGAGGATCTGGCCCTAGACATGTTGCTAAAGAATTGTTCTGTGTGGAGTGATTAAGCTGGTTAAATCGAACTTGCATGTCAGAATAAGGGTAAGAGAAGGATAGTGGGTATGAGATACATGAGGAGACATCACAGACAGCCAATCAGGAACTTTAATTTATTAGCAACCTTCTCAATTTATTTCACAACTGGATTTAAAATGTCACACTGACTTCAACGCAGTAGGGCCTTTCTAAATAATTGCTACAACTAACACACTGACTGTTTCATTTTTCTGATTGTTTTTACGAAATGGAAGTAGTAAACAACCATTGAGGGGAAAAATATGAGCCCCATGCAGTCTAGATATTCTTATTGTGGGTCTGACATCACATCTGAAAACTCAATTTTTAAATAGCTTCCTAATATATCACATGGATTTATTCCAAGGAAACTTTCCTGTTACAGCTAGTGCAATATAAAAAGGACTCTTAGCACCAATACAAAATAATAAATCATCTGCTACCTGAACAATTCAGTTAAGTGAGTGGATCAATAGGAATGTTCTAGGAAAGAGAACTATGCACGGATTTATAATGTTCACTTATGGCACAGATACCACTGAAATTAGCTATGGGGTCACGGACGTGTGCTTTTTCTACACAACGAGGCAGCCTGACAGTATATGCAGGCTTCTGCTTTCCAGAGAAAAAATAAAGAATGTTTTAAAAAATTACGAAATTATAAATGTGTTTAAATCTAGCAAAAAAATATGCTACCAACCTCCCGTGTGTCTACAACTGCATGACAGTTGCTGTGTGGCACATACTTGAAACTGGGTGACAGCAGTGGGCTTAGAGTTCCTCTCTTCCTGCTCTACAAGTGCAAGCTTCTTCCATGTCACTGAAAGGAGAATCTCCTACAACTTGCAGTAAGAGCGAGTCTTCATTCTTAGCTGTATTGGGTATACGGCACACCCAGTGAAGCAGTTTGGTTTGCCTCCGGTAGAGGCCAGTGCCATTTCACTGCTGTACTGTTAACTTAGCACAATAACTCAAGGTCAAAAGTGGTGTGTGTTGCTTTTTTTAACCAGTTTACCATTTTGCACTTTGGCATCACATGCATTGTTGTGCCCCGAGGAAGTCAAGCCTGAGCCAATATGAGCTGACTTGATAAAACAAGAATTCGCCTGCAAAGAGCTTTGTGCATGTACATATTTCAAATACTCGTCAGAAAGAGCTTCTGTAACCTGAAAGGCTGATTCCAGAGGAGAAGTTCTCTTGGCAACAAAGTCTGTAGGGATACCTGAATCGTAAAGGGTGTTTACATTGCCAGCAAGACCGGTGTCAAGACGGATGAGTCTGAAATAGATTGGACAGCTGAGGTTAAGATGACCTGTGACAATCAGATTACTGCTGGAGCAATTGTCTGACCTAGGGGCTAGAGCCCCTTGAGGGTTCTGTTCCTGGCTCTGCCTCTGGCCTGTTGGATAACCTTGGGCAAGTCACCACCCCACCCCGTGCCTCAGTTTCCCTAGCTGTAAGAAGAGAATGACACTGGCCACCTTTGTAAAGCGCTTTGGGATCTACTGATGATAAGTGCTATGTGAGATCTAGGTATTATTATTTTTATTTTATTTTATTTTAATTTTATTTTATTATTACTGTTGAATCAGATCAAATGATGGATTATGACAGGGGGGCTGGGTCTCCTGCCCCTTTGTAATGGCTCAGTATGCTGGAAGCTCTGCAAAGGTTTCCCCTGGAGTTTCCCATCATTCCAGCGAGGAAGCAGGGGTGGAATACAAATGCTAGAGATCCCAAGGTATCATCAGACCATCCCATGCACAGAGGTCCTGTGTCTGCACACCAGTTCTGGAGACCGGGTGCTCTCCCTATATCTTTGGGGCCTTCCCTGAATGGGATCCACACTGGGCACGGGAAAGCAAACACAACCCAAAGCTGTTACCCCCAGGTAAATACCACAGGGCTCGTAGGCAGGGCAATGAGAACCATATTATCTACCCTCATCCTTCCCCCTTCCTCCTCATGGATCCCATCACCTATGGGGCTCCCCGCTGCATAGGGGGACAAGGAGAGGCAGATGGACTCCTCCCCTTCCTATTCAGAGGTTGGGAGATCTGTAGGTAAAGAGCCCTCGACTCAGATCAGGGACACAACCTGCCCCATTGTTATCACATGCACTTGCTGGCTTCCCACAGCATCCCACAGTAATGCTAATTACCATTGAACATCTGGATGCTGAAGCAACTTCTCAAGGAGGGTCTGAGTTTAATCTGGCCATTGGAAATTGCCCCATGTGTTGAAGGTCTCGCTGTTTGTTTGATAGAGTGCTCAGTCAGGACCTGATCCAATGGAAAGACTCCAGCAGCCTTCGGGTCTGATCCAAAATAACCATTCCAACAATTCAGCCCAGGTTCCTTCTCTTGCAATACAATCAGACGAGGAGGAATCCGAATACAACTCCCTGCTTTTGTGGCTCTGGAGAATATTGTATCCATTCTTCTTCTCAATGTGTCATGGATTCTCACAGGTATGCATGTAGCAACAGCTTCTGAAAAGAGAGCAATGATGAATGAATGAAAGAGAGAGAGATTGTGATATTACACCAGTGTAGCAGAGAGATGAATTTCTTTCCATGGCATGTGGCTGAAAAGGTGGCTATTTGTGTAATGGATTCAAATGGTCCAGCCACTTTTAATGGAATGCACTTTTCTTTATCCTTTTCCTAATGGCCAAGCACAGGAGGGGAAGTTAAAATGTTCTGCAAATCTCCAAAATCTTTCTGTCTGCTATGATTCAGAAAAGGAACAAATGTACTTCTCCCCAACTTGATTAACAGAAGGCCGATGAATACCTGAAAAGCTCGTTACAATCATTCCGAAATAGCTAAATGGGAAGAGGAAAGAAAATCTATGCTAAAAAAATCTCTCCAGTCTCTTTTTCTCGTAAGCTGGAGGCAGAGGTTTGCTTTTATCAATGCGGTGACCTGAGATTTTTGGGCCAACAAACAGAGTTGAAATGAGAAACTTTTGTTTCCCAAAAGTGCAGAGAAGGATGCTAAAAGTGCTCATTTAAACCTCAAAGCGGACCTCTTCTGCACCTTCCAGTCCCCGCACAGCCATCATTATCTGAGCCAAATGACTCAAATCCAGGATCTCTCATTTAGCTATGCAAATCAGCTTGCTTTTTATTTGTTTTAGCACACCAATGGCTCTAGGTGGCAGGGTGGCCACCATCAAATCTACGTTGAAAATGCAGTGTGAACTACTAACCCTGTTTTTGTTCTGTAACAATCAGAAGACTTTGGAATGGGAAGGGAAAGCTATTTAGGATGCTAGGATTTTACATGGAAACTCTGGACCATGTAAAGCATTTTGGCAAAGCTGGAAGTGGAGGGAACAGGGACAATTAGAATCTGACCTGAATTCAGAGGTCTTCTGTGGGTGATACTTCCTGCAGGGCTTAGTCCCCCGCCCTGGCTTTGTAATGCATGGATCTGGCTCTGGCTCACAGTTGCTGGGTGGCAGTGTGGAAGCGTTGCTCACCTTGAGCTTTGCAGACCTGGGTTTTAGTTCTCCAGCTCCCTGCAACATCCAGCCTAGGTGATGAATTCAGATTGTCCAGAATCTAAGCTTTAACTGACTCATGAACTGAGTTTCTAGCCCTCATGGACTTCAGAGAGAACCTTCCAAAGGCACGGGATATCACTGTCCCCTATGAATCTGATTGGAGGGTCAACTTCAAAGCCCATCTGCAGTGTCAAGATGAACTACTTAATCACTGGTCATGTCAATGGATGGAATGGGGAGTAGAAAATGGCAGTGAAGACAGCCGGGTTGAGAATTGGGGTTTATTGCCAGAAAAAGGACAGAAAAGACTTTACAAAATGGGGAAGGGAGAGAGAAACAGAAGAGAGGATGGGGAAGGAAGAGAAACAAAAGGTCAGAGATAGCAGTGGCCTAAAGGGGGTAGCAGTGCTGAATGATGCCTGCAGATAACACAAGAAACGGGGTTACCCAATGACAATAATAGGCAGCTGTTTTAAAACAAACATAAGGAAGGATTTCTTCACACAATGCAGAGTGAACCTGTGGAACTCACTGGTGAGGAAAGTTGTGAAGGCTGAAAGTATAATTAGGTTAAAAAAATAATTAGATAAGTTCATGGGGGATAGTTCCATCAATGGCTACTAGCCAAGATGGTCAGGGATGCAACCCCATTCTCTGGGTGTCCCTAAACCTATGATTGCCAGAAGCTGGGTCTGCACAAGAGGGAATGGATTATTCAATAATTGCCCTGTTCTGTTCCTTCCATCTGGAGCACCTGGCATTGGCCACTGTTGGGAGACAAGATACTGGGATAGATGGACCATTGATCTAACCCAATATAGGCATTCTTATGATGAATGCAGCAAAAAGACACTGAACAAATAGGTTTAGACCCAGATTCCTAAAGATATTTGGGTGCTTAACTCCCATTGGAACAAGGCTCCTAACTACCTTTGAGGATCTAGGCTTCATTACTACAAAAGGTCTTGCTCTCTCTTTAATCTCTTTTTAACCATCCCACTGCCATCAGTGGACATCTTACTGTGTGCTCTGGGGAGCAGCTGGTCGTGAATTCAGACTGCAGCCTAAGGGCCATACATAAACACAGAATTCAGCTGTCTTCTTCAAATGAGTTTGCAGCCCTGCTCCAGGCTGTGTGTTGGCAGTGCAGAGAGGGAGTTTTGGCCGGAGACATTTCAGCTGTGAAGAGGATCGCTGAGGAGCAGGGACAGAAAATTAAGGCTGCCATTTTTCAGTAAGTGTCATGCAATAGTGGGCCCATAAAGGATGTCACATCTGGCTTGAGTTTTGAATTCCCTTTGTGGTTTTCCTCTTTTCAGAAAGAATAATAGCCCTTCACAGAGACCTGTACTGCACCTAGGAGACTAGAGTGGTCTCTTCAGAACTCCTGTGGTTCCTCAAGGGAGGTTTTAGTTGGCATCAGCTACATTCACATTAGGGAGGCCTCACTAGGATGCTGGTATTATTTATCTGATAAATGATAATGGTTCCTCTGGAGCCATTAGGTCCTAATGGGTAAATACATATCTGAGTTTGCATAGAGTGCGTCTTTGGAAAACACGCATTACTTACCTGATGGACTGGTAAATCTATATTTACGACTTCAATCAAAAGGAGATTTTTGATTAAGTAGGCCTGCCTCTTGTTTAGCTCCCTCTTCCCATTCACTCAATCGATGATAGTGACAAGGGGGCTAATATGGCTGCTAAAAAACCGGCTCAAATTCCCGTTTTGCTACCCCACTGAAGCCAACAGAGGGGCGAGAGAGGTGGATTTAGGCCACTACGTTTAAATCTTAAAACTTCTCACAAGGGGTTTATTTTGCAGAAGGATGTGGCCGTTCGCAGAGAAACGGGTTCCTACATAGAACACTCGTGATAATTTCTGTTTGGTTTCTAAAAGCTCTGCTCCACTTTACTGACAAGTGGCCTGAAAACTGTGTCTTAATACACTAATTTGGACTAAATGGCTCCAGCACTGGGTCCAAGCCCATAACACCTTTCTCCATGAGTGGTTTCAGTGGGATTACTCATGGAATTAGGTGCTACTCAAACTGACTAAGGAATTAGAAGCTACCACATTTGTCCATAGGTCTCAAAGCAGTTTACAAAGGAAGTAAGCATCACGATCCCTGTTTTATCAATGGGGAAACTGAGGCACAGAGCTGGGAAGTGATGTACCCAAGATCACACTGTGGGCTGATTACAGAGCTGGGTGTAGAAAGCAGGTCTCCTGATGCCCATTCCAGTGCTCTATCCACTAGATCACACCACCTCCTTATATGCCTGTAAAAGAACACCTGAACATTTGCAGTATTGAGCAGTAATCTTCTAATGTAAAATTACTGGAAATACATTTTAATCTGAAATGTGTCGTACTTGAGGTCTTCTATGCCAAGTTTCAACCTCACGTTAACATTTTCAAGATTTATATTTTAGCCCCCTGAAAACCAGTTATGACACTACAAGCTAAAATGCATTGCATTTCAGGAGTGCAGCATTCTAAAAGATCTGCAGGTTTCATGCTGGAATCATCTGCAGAAACCGCCATTTTTTTATCTATTTAGTTATTCAAACTATAGTAGCACCTAGAGGCCTTGATTAAATCTGGGCTGTCTTGGGCTAGGTGCTGACGTAGAGTGAATAACAGCCCCTGTCCCAAAGAGACTGCATTCTAGAAGACGAGATGTGACAGGCAGGTAAGACAAACGAGCAGGCTGTGGGGAAGGAAGACAAAATAACTATAACAACTGCATGTTGCCATCTAGACTGGCGACACACACGGTTCGGAGATGTGGGTGACCCCATCGATAACTGAGAAATCCTTCCTCGAGCTCCTTGAGCGGTTGTAATGATAGGTCCATGGGGCCTTTGACCTGCAGTGCAAAGGGATGAGGTTCACATGGTCTCTAGTGAAAGCAGGAAAGTTCCCATAGCAAGGAGCTGGAGCTGCTGGAGGGCGGCCTTTGGAGCTCAGAGCTCAATCTGTAAGCCAGCCTAGCTCATGTGGCTGAGGCATGATACTGGAGGTCATTCATTACAGAAACGTTTGAATGCCTTCACATTAACCAGAAGGGGGAAAACCCCTTGTACTCATTTATAAACAGATCACGAATTCCCTTTCACAAGCGCCTGAATAGCCCATGAACAGGTGCTTTAGGCTATTTGGCTCTGAATTTTTTAAAAAATCTTTTGGAATAAAGCCATCAGTGAGCATAGGAGCATCCCCCTCAACTCTCAGGCAAGGGCTGTAGCCATTAAATTCAGCTCTCTCTCTCTCTTTCCTGGCTATACTGAAGCTGTGTGAGTAATTTCAAATGGATGGGGAAGTTACAGGTGCCTTGGCATCATGTATGGACTAATGCAGAGATGTTGGCTTTTCAGTCATGGCGGTTTTGCTGACTTTGCCCCTCCAAAGCTACTCCCCTGGTGTAGCTGGGTCACAGGGACGGAGGAGCTGAGGATTAAGGTCAGGCTTGACAAAGCCCTGGCTGGGATGATTTAATTGGGGATTGGTCCTGCTTTGAGCAGGGGGTTGGACTAGATGACCTCCTGAGGTCCCTTCCAACCCTGATATTCTATGATTCTAATGTTGAAATGTAGTGTCGTGCCTTGCTCAAGTCTTGGCCTGAATGGCATGCATGTAATCATCACATGTAGTCAGCACCACTAGGAGGCCCTCGTGAATTGCAGGAGAGTTTAGATGAAAACTAACACCAGAAAAGAAGGGCCAAATGCAAAAGTTCAGACTGGGAGAGTGTAGCAGATCGCTGACTCACCAGTGCAGCACCTACTGCTGGTCAGTCCGGGAATTAACGTATCCAGCTCAGGAGCGCCTTCCTCTGGCGAGTTTCTCCCTGCCCTTACCTGTCCCTCTGCAGTCCCTTTATCTCCACCACGTGTAGGCCCCATGTCCCTCCTGGACCATGGTGCCCCTTACCTTGGGGTTCTGCCCCTTACCCAGGGAACTCCACTCCCCTGAGCCAATCTGGCCTCAGTGACCCCCTGCCAGACCTCATCTAGCCCCTTTACTCAGAGGCAAACTGCAGTCTGCAATGGCTACCCATCATTGGCTAGGAGGTTGGAGCTGCTGCCTTTCCCTGCAGCCCCAGTACCTCCTTAGGCCTCAGCCTGGGAGGTCGCCAGGCCTGACTTCCCCAGCTCAGCCTGCCCCTTCCAGAGCACTGCTCTTTTGAAGAGTACCCTGTGCTCCCAGGCAGCCCAGTCCTTCCCACCCCAAGGCTGGAGTGAGACTGCCTGCCTCCTAGCTCACAGCCCTGTTTATACCAGCCCTACTGGGCCCGGATTGGCTGCTACCTGCCTTCCGCTGATTGGCTCCTCGGGGCAGCTCTTGCCCAGAGCTGGTTTTAACCCCTTTCTCCCTGGAGCAGGGTGCTTGCCCCGCTACAGAGAGAAACCTACGAGTAGGAATGGGTCACAGAAGCTACACCTACACTGCGAGCTGGTGGTGTGATACCTCTGCCTGTCTAGACACACTCACGCTGGCTCTCATGGAACTAGCGTGCGTATACATAGCAATGTCACCCCAGTAACAGCAGTGGAGGCCCGGCTGAGCCGTGCTGAGTATAAACCCTGCCGGAAACCAGCGGGTATGTACTTGGCATGGTGAAGCTGCGCCTTTGCTGTCGCTCCCGACGCTCCCGTGGCTATCCAGCTATTTATACTCATGCCAGCTCGGTGAGCCCCGCACGAGCACATCTACACAAGCAAAGGAACCGAACCCCTACCCTGCAGTGGAGATGCTTAACTAGAGACTGAGAAAGATAATAGGAGCAGAGAGAAAAGAAATATAGAGAGGCAGGGACTTCCTGGGTCACTCAGTCCAGTTCCCTGATACCCCAGGCAAGCCGCTCGGAAATTTATCCTGCTCCATCTTAAAGCCAGGTAAGTTGATTGCCCCCACTACTTCTATTGGAGCTGTTCCAAAACCTGCCTCCTCTGATGGTTAAAAACTTTCTTCTAATTGCCAGCCTCAATGTATTCAAGGCCAACCTAGCCCAATTTCTTCTTGTGCCAAGATTGTTTTTTAGATTAAATAGCTTTTCTTCCTCCCTGGGGTTTACCCCCAGGATGGATCCCCTCTCAGCCTTCAGTTTTGCTGAACTAAAGAAGCCCAGCTTTTCTTACCGTCCTAAAGGAGACCTAGATGGGTTGCAAGAGAATGTAGATGAAAAATAACACCATAAAAAAGACCAAATATAAAGGTTCAGATCAGGGAAAAACTTAGAAGTGGGAATGTGTCACAAAGACCGGGAACAAATAGGAGCACAGGGAAGAGAAACGAAACATGATCAGAAAGGGGAGAAAACAAAGACTCCTCCGTCTCTCGCTGCCTCTCATGCCACTGGAATAAAGCAAGAGAGAAGGGCACATCTGACAGTGCAATGCCTCTCTCTGTGATTTTCCGATGGGCCCAGAACATGAACTCCTTCCATGGCCTCCGTGGGCATTGCATATATAATTAAGTAACTGAGACACACACTGTGGTTTGCTTTATTTTAAATGGTCAGTTGCTCTGATGACCATTAATAACATAGAATCACAGAATCGTAGGACTAGAACGGACCTCAAGAGGTCACCTAGTCCAGTCCCCTGCACTCACGGCAGGACCACGTAATAACTAGACCATTCCTGACAGATGTTTGTTTAACCTGTTCTTAAAAACCTCCAATGATGGAGATTCCACAACGTCCCTAAACAATTTGTTCCAGTGCTTAACCACACTGACAGGAAGTTTTTCCTTATGTCCAACCTAAACTTCCCTTTCTGCAATTTAAGCCCATTGCTTCTTGTCATATCCTCAGAGGTTAATGAGAATAATTTTTCACCCTCCTCCTTGTGACAACCTTTTAACTGTTATCATGTCCCCACTCAGTCTTCTCTCTTCCAGACTAAACAAACCCATCTTTTTCAATCTTCCCTCATAGGTCATTTTTTCTAGACCTTAAATCATTTTTGTTGCTCTTCTCTGGACTTTCTCCAATTTGTCCACATCTTTCCTGAAATGTGGTGCCCAGAACTGGACACAATATTCCAGCGGAGGCCTTATCAGCGTGGAGTAGAGTAGAAGAACTACTTCTCATGTCTTGCTCACAACACTGCTTCTAAAACATCCAAGAATGATGTTTGCTTTCTTTTTGCAAGTGTTACACTGTTGACTCATATTTAGCTTGTGATCCATTATGATCCCCAGATCCCTTTCTGCAGTACTCCTTCCCGGGCAGTGATTTTCCGTTTTGTATGTGTGCAACTGGGTATGGATCACTTGATGATTACCTGTTCTGTTCATTCCCTCTGGGACACCTGGCATTGGCCACTGTTGGAAGACAGGATACTGGGCTAGATGGACCTTTGGTCTGACCCAGTATGGCCGTTCTTATGTACTTATGTTAACTGATTGTTCCTTCTTAAATGTAGTACTTTGTATTTGTTCTTATAGAATTTCATCCTATTTACTTCAGACCATTTCTCCAGTTTGTCCAGATCATTTTGAATTTTAATCCTATCCTCCAAAGCACTTGTAAGCCCTCCCAGCAGGGTATCATTCAAGTAATTTTTAACATGTTCTTTCCCTATTTTATCCTCTGATCCTGCCTCTTTTTCAGTGGTGTTCACTATGTTAGACAATAGCTCGCTATTAACCTTTTGGTGAAAACTGAAACAAAAAAGTCATTTAGTACTTCTGCCATTTCCACATTTTCTGTTATTGTCTCCCTCCCCCCCATCGAGTAATGGGCCTACTCCTTCCTTGGTCTTTCTCTTGTCCTAATGTATTTGTAGAATGTTTTCTTGTTACCCTTTATGTTTCTAGCTAGTTGAATCTCATTTTGTGCCTTGCCCTTTCTAATTTTGTCCCTACATACTTGTGGTGTTTGTTTATATTCATCCTTTGTAATTTGATCTAGTTTCCACTATTTGTAGGACGCTTTTTTGAGTTTCAGATCATTAAAGATCTCCTAGTTAAGCCAGGGTGGTCTCTTGCCATACTTCCTATCTTTCCTATGCAGTGAGATAGTTTGCTATTTTGCCCTTAATAATGTCTTTTTGAAAAACTGCCAATTCTCTTGAATTGTTTTTTCCCCTAGACATGCTTCCCATAGGATCTTACCTACCAACTCCCTGAGTTTGCTATAGTCTGCCTTCTTGAAATCCATTATCTTTATTGTGCTGTTTTCCTTCCTACCATTCTTTAGAGTCGTGAACATGGATAGCTATGCATACAAAGAGGATGAGAATGAAGTCTCACGTTATAAGGCACCTACTGAAGGGTCAAGAAGGGACTTTCCTCTCTATGGCACTGTCAACTGATACATACATTCCTGGGTTTGGAAAGGAGATTTTGTTTTGTTTTGTTTTTGCCTTAATCTGGAGCACTCTGGTGCTAGAGGTGGGACACTTGACTAAAAGGACCAGTGGCCTTACAGTGCATGGCTAATCCTACATTTTGTTTAATGAAGTCAAAGCTAATGAGAAGCAAGTGTTGCCACAGACAGAGAAGCTGTGAAGGATACATGCACTCAGAAGAGCAAGAGGGAGACATGAGGTCATCTGCTCAGAGGACACATACAAAGCTTTCTTCTCCATCATCAAGATGAAATGGCAAAATACTAACCAGGAGACTAGGCAGATGAGGGAATATCTTTTATTTGACCAACTTCTGTTGGTGAGAGAGACAAGCTTTAGAGCTTACACAGAGCTCTTCTTCAGGATTAGGAAAGATACTCAGAGTGTCACAGCTAAATGCAAGGTGGAACAGATTGTTTAGCATATGTAGTTAACACATAGATGTTGCTGTTAAATTTCTTGTCAACAGAAGTTGGTCCAATAAAAGATATTGCCTCACCCGCCTTGTCTCTCTAATATTCTGGGACCAACAGGGTTATGACACCACTGCATATGGCAAAATACTGTCTGTTTCCTTATTTAAAATGGATCCCTGTTGTCTCATGAATTAGATCAGTCAGAAAACAAGAATCCCGTCTGCCATCCCCAAAGATCACAAAACCTCGGCAATCCCTGCCATGAGAAGTTGAGACATGAGGCTGATGTTGTTTAGCTGTGTGATGCCTCCACACAAAATCAGACTAAGGAAGCCAGTTCTTCCTGTCTGATCTCTGCTGAGGAGAGAAAATGCAATGAAATATGGGAATTGACAGCAAACAAAACGTGTCTCCTCATAACACAAAGAATAAGAAATTTTAGAGATAGAAAAGATCTCTTTAGGTCACCGAGCCCATCCTGCAGAGACCAATTCAGGACAGTTCCCTTAACAGGATAGTCTCATCTGCTTTTTTCAAGCTTGCTTGTTAAGTATCTCAAGACCACTACCTTATCCCACAGTCCTAATAGATCTCACTGACTGAAGTTTTTCCTCCTATTCAATCTAAATGTTGCCACAGGAGACAAACGTAACAGTATTTTCCACTTATATGAGAGAGCCAATTTCTATGGCAATTTCATTAGAAAACACGGTGAGTCTGGAAATCTGTGGATGTCAAACTTCATTTACAAGGAATCATTTATGAAAATCAGCTACTGCAGCAAGGAAAGAAGCTGCAATTTTTTTCAAACCACGAAATCCGTGCGTCAGATCTGGTTGATTTACCCCACCTGTGGATCTGGCCCTATATTTATTTTTTCTGGTTTAATGTTTTGATTTAGAATGTCTGAAACTTGCTAACAAGTATTAATGAATAAGGTTTTGTGATATCTACACACACACGTACCTCACATGTGTTTGGAGGTAGAAGGGAAGTCCCTTGTGAGGATGTGGTGTCCATCATTGCCAATGCAAATGTACCACGTGGGCATTAGGGTGTGGCTGAAGAGGTGTCTCATAACATGTTATTTCCTTGCTTTCAATGGTTTGTGTTGGGAGACATTGTCATACTTAAACCAGATTAGTCTCTTTAAAGCAAATAAATTTATGGGGTCTGTATCCAGACCTAGATTTATACCTGTGCCTAGATGCAGAAATAGATTTGCTGGTTAGCAAAGTTGTTGGCTATGTCAAATGATGAGTTACTAGATCTCTACTATTGGTTGAATCTTGCTCATCTTACACTAGTAGCCCTGTTGATCTCAGGTGAACAAGGCAAGGGGGTCAGAGGTCTATGTTTTCATTTATTCCTGAGAATTAAAGGGGGGGTGGTGGAAAATTGTCACATACATTTTTGCCAGGCAACTGAGAATAGCATTATGTACAGAAGTGTCTCGTTGGCTTGGTAACAGAGAAACTTGGTGTCACTACAGTCAGAAAGAATTGTTTGGAGGCATTTGTGGAATTTATCGGTAACTTGGCAAGATATAAAAGCCAGGAATGAAAGTAATCTGATAAGAAAACATAACTGATTCCTCTGCATATTTTTCTTGTTTAGTGGCATCTGCATAAGAAAGCCCTTTGTGAAGTCTCAAAATAAATATGGCCTTGGCTTTCCTGCCAAACGAGCAAGTGGTAAATGAAGACTTCTCCTTCCCCACTCCCTAAGAAAACAGTTCCCATAATTATTGCTACAGACTTTTTCAGTAGCTTCAGCTTCCTGGTATTGAATTAATCCTTGTTAAAGATACTGTGTGACTAAATGGGAAGACACTAATGAAACGGAGAACAACTTTTATCCACAATACAAGAAATGTAACACTGTAGCCTTGAAGAAGAAAAGTCTCTCTGGGGTGGTATGTAAAAAGCTGGCTTAGATGTGAAATCAAGCTGAGTCAGTATAGAAGGAGGGCAGTTCTGAAGAGACGTTGCAAAGAGAAGTGACCCTTTGACTTCTCCAGGCCCTCTCCTTCGAAGTACGCTAAGATTAGCTTCAGGAGTTCAGATGATTAGATCAAAATCATGCTGTGACTCAGAAACTCAGAGACATCAGGTTGATCCTTCTGTTAGTTCTAAATAAGGCTCTGATACAAATAGAATGATCAAAAAGTCAGTTCTTAGGCTCTCTATAGTGTAAAGCACAGCAAAATGTTAACATCTTTTGTGGATCTTAATGTTTATGGCTCTAGATGATAGCACATTCAGAAAGTAGCTCATTGACATTTCATAACTTGAAGATAAAATTTTCAGACATTGACTCTGAAAATTTGGTCAGAATGTTATGAAATATCTATGAGCTACTCTCAGAATGTCTACCAGCCAGAGCCATATGTTGCACCCTTAGAATCTCCTTGCCATATAAACCTCACAAAGGCACAAGCAAATTGTCATCGGGGGGTACTTCTGCAAGCCGTTTTCAGATGGGAAAATGCAAACAAGTCTTTCTGCACATTCAGATGTAAGCTCTATGCATTCACCTTGTGCCCACACAAGCACTGCTGGCACAAATCACTCTTCACTGACAAGGTGTACCTTCTAATCCATGCCATTTATACTGTATGGAAATTTCCAGGTTTCTTTGCTTAGAACATTATTTCTAACATATTTCTGCTACCTTCTCCCCTTACAGATCTCCTCAAAACCCATCATTTGCCATAGTCCACCCACCAAGTCCCCGAAGCATAAATATGTCAGTAAAATTTTTAGGAAATTAACCTGGGCCCTTATTCAGCAAGTTAGTCCAGCAGGTACCCAACTTTAAGCACAAGAACTGCATTGGCTTCAGTAGGATTACTGATGTGCTCAAAGTTAGGCATATGTGGGGGTACCTTGCTGAATCATGGTGCCTGAGCGAAAGTCCATTGCAGCCAATGAAAAGACTCCCCTTGACTTTTGGGTCAGGCCCCTGATGCCTTGCCACCTTACTTTATGAAATCATCCCCTAACCAAATCTTGTCTCATGCTATTTTCCCCAGTTATCGTTCTCAAGGCAGATCCTTAGGGCAGGAATAGCATCGCTATGCAGTTATGGTGTGTGACATATAAGAAGTCAGACTAGATCATTGCTTGGTTCCACCTGGCTTTAAAATCTATTGATGTTCTGCATCTTCCCATGGTGCTATATATAGCAATTAAATAATGAGTTAAAGCAGCCCACTGAATTACAGCTAGGTAGGAAAAATGGTTTATATCGAGCTGCTTCATAAGCGATGATACAACACGATGATGCTCGGACAATGAATATTAATCCCAATACGAAAAAAATGTCAGTATGATGCATCACAGGAAGTCCCAGGGGACAATGACTAAAGAGCCCAACGTCAACGATTTTACTGGGCAGTGACCACTCAGAGGCCTACTTCTTTTGGCTTTTAAACATGACTCAGAGTAAGGAATTCTAGGGTCACACAAATGGGAGATGAGAATTGTTCCCCCAGAGAAGCATGGATGATGTCATAGAGTTTAAGGCCAGAAGGAACCACCAGATCATCCAGTCTGACCCCTCTACATCACAGGCCACCAACACCACCCAGCACTCACATACTAACGCAACAACCAAAATAAGACCAAAGTATCACAGCCCATGAGAGACTAGACTTTTATGTGCCACAGGCAGAGAATAGGAGAGACTGAGGGTAAGGGACTGACTAAGTGAGATATACCCAGATAATCCTTGCAAGCGATCCACACTTCATGTTGCAGAGGAAGGCAAAATCCCCCAAGGTCCCTGCTAATCTGACTTGAGGGAAAATTCCTTCCCATCGCCACATATGGCGATTGTGTTAGACCCTGAGCCCCTGAGCAAGAACCAGCCAGCCAAGCACCTGAGAGAGAGAGAATGCTTGGTGTCAACTCATAGCCATGGCCCACCCAGTGTCTCATCTCCAGCCGTGGTCATCCCTGATGCTTCAGAACAAGGAGACCAAAAGCCCCCAGATTACATTGTGGGGGAAGGAAATCCCTTCCTGACCCCCTTCAGGTAGCAGGCTGAAGCCCTGAAGCATAAGCTTTAGAAACATAGTTCATTAAATCAGATTCTCTTCCCTGCTGTGACTGGTTTGCCTGTCTCTGTAGCACAAAGAGGCCAGAGAATGGCTGCATATTATTTATTAATTATTATTATTATTTTATTTATTATTATCATCAGGCCTAGGATGCCTAGTCATGGACCAGGACCTGTTGTGCTATCCCCAGCTGGAGATTCCCGTATCACATGGGATTCCTGGTGGGAAAAGCATGAGAATAACCAGTTCCAACCCCACCCTTCCCCTGCAGATTCAATATACAGATTCAACCAGCAGGGTCTTACTTTCTTTCCGTAGAAGCTTCAGAAGGCTAGAGGGAAGAACTGTCTACTGTTTCCTCCTGCCTGTTACTGTAATTGCAAGTCTCAGTTGAATGTAAATTAATTCTTAGGAGTCCTGTCACTGAACTGCTAAAAAACCCAGCTAAAAGCTGCTATCCAGTGGCCAATAATGGTGAAAACTGAACATTTGGAGGAGGAATAAAAGAGACATAAAAAAGTGCTTCCACACCAAAATACAAGTTAAAATGTAACATGACATTGCAGCTTTTTGTAATACATTACATTCCCATCAATTAACAATGGGATCACAGTGTAATATTCAGAGCAATTAGAGAACGGCTTTGAATTCTCTGATGAGTTAAAAGACTCAACAAGAACCCTGGGAACTAGGTTTCCTTTCTTCAAGGTGCCCTTTACACTGAATGATTTTAGAATTAAATATCTACAGGATTCAAAAAGTCAGCCATGCCTAGTTCAGGGGGGAAAAAGAGGATGTCTAGTCTATTTCATATATAACATGCCAGGTTGTGGCTGCATTATGACATAATGCTGGCATACAAAGCAATGCTTAAAGGCAATAGCCCTATCACTTTTTCTGTTGCAGAATTCAGCTTCCTGAGTAACTAGTTCACTGTGGTCCAGGCAGCTCCAGCTGGAGATAAACTAAGGGCAGATAACCTGGTAGTGCACTGAATCTAAAACAGTGTGGTTACCAGTGGAAATATTTCTGGGGAAATCAAGCTACTAAATATATATCACAATGGATTGTGAATGTATAGGCACAGGAGGGCTGCTTCAGAAGTTCACTGTATAATCAGCCCTGTGTATGCCATCTGTGTATACCTACCCTCCTAAGTTCTAGCAAGCCAGACGGCCCTGTTTGAGTCTCAGTTGGCCACCCGCTTTTTGGCTTTGGACTCCATCAGACATGCAGCTCAGGACCCCCAAGTTGTCAGGCATGAGAAAGGAAGGACTTCCTTATACCCTCTTCCACCCTGCTCAGGAGAAGACAGAATGTAGCATACATGAGTTAAAAGATAAGATTCATTCTGTCTCAATAGAATGCACAGGTCTGTCAGTGTTCATGGCAAACGCTGGGCAGGAACGTGTCATGCAGAATGCTAGGGGGGAAAAGGACCGCCAGAAAAAAAAATCCCTGTAAACAATGAGAGTGTACGGGACTAAAAACCGCTTGTTCATCATTATTTTCCCTCATACAATTAGAACCACATGTAATAACCAGCTAAAAAACTACACAGTTCTCAGCTTTCATGGACAGGAATGGTGAAACAATGCACTCTTTGGATGAGATTTGGGAGAACACTCAGTGTAAGCTAGACACTTTTGCTTACCGTGCTGGCAAAAGTCGAAGCCCAGCGGAATCTAAAATAGGCAGAGAAGAAATGTGCAGGAAGAAATCAAAAGATCTCAAAAATATTCCTACAGTTACTAAGTCATTCTGCTGTGCCTGAGAACCTTCTTATAGGTTTTGATTTAGAACAAAAACCTTTGAGATGCTGCCCAATTTGTCCTCCATTTCTGAACCAAGCTGATCATGAATTGTTCTGTAATTTGTTGAAAGATTTCATAGCTAGGACAAGTACCTTCCATTCTTATCCAAATAATCAATTGATAGAAGAGTTTGCCATAAAGGACCATAAAAGCTGATTCTCCTACTTCACCCAGGACTGGAGGGCAAGATATCGAGGTG
Source organism: Lepidochelys olivacea (assembly GCF_965140295.1). Lineage (NCBI taxonomy): Eukaryota > Metazoa > Chordata > Testudines > Cheloniidae > Lepidochelys > Lepidochelys olivacea. Next base: position 128,299,492 of record NC_140415.1, read on the forward strand.
CTATCAGTGTCTGTGCATGAACTTTGTCACTTTCATATCGTGTAGCGCTAGGTCAGGCTTTTATTATGTTCTCCGCATACACAAAGAAAACATGAGATGGTCAAGTTCAGGATCCTGACGCAAGGAAGAAAGGAAAGCTGCAGAATACGGACCCTGGACTTCAGAAAAGCAGGCTTTGACTCCCTCAGGGAACTGATGGGCAAGATCCCCTGGGAGAATAACATGAGGGGGAAAGGAGTCCAGGAGAGCTGGCTGTATTTTAAAGAATCCTTATTGAGGTTACAGGGACAAACCATCCCGATGTGTAGAAAGAATAGTAAATATGGCAGGCGACCAGCTTGGCTTAACAGTGAAATCCTTGCTGATCTTAAATACAGAAAAGAAGCTTACAAGAAGTGGAAGATTGGACAAATGACCAGGGATGAGTATAAAAATATTGCTTGGGCATGCAGGAATGAAATCAGGAAGGCCAAATCACACCTGGAATTGCAGCTAGCAAGAGATGTTAAGAGTAACAAGAAGGGTTTCTTCAGGTATGTTAGCAATAAGAAGAAAGTCAAGAATAGTGTGGGCCCCTTACTGAATGAGGGAGGCAACCTAGTGAAAGAGGAGGTGGAAAAAGCTAATGTACTCAATGCTTTTTTTGCCTCTGTCTTCACAAACAAGGTCAGCTCCCAGACTACTGCACTGGGCAGCACAGCATGGGGAGGAGGTGACCAGCCCTCTGTGGAGAAAGAAGTGGTTCGGGACTATTTAGAAAAGCTGGACGTGCACAAGTCCATGGGGCTGGATGCGTTGCATCCAAGAGTGCTAAAGGAGTTGGCGGATGTGATAGCAGAGCCATTGGCCATTATCTTTGAAAACTCCTGGCGATTGGGGGAAGTCCCGGACGACTGGAAAAAGGCTAATGTAGTGCCCATCTTTAAAAAAGGGAAGAAGGAGGATCCTGGGAACTACAGGCCAGTCAGCCTCACCTCAGTCCCTGCAAAAATCATGGAGCAGGTCCTCAAGGCATCAATTCTGAAGCACTTAGAGGAGAGGAAAGTGATCAGGCAAAGTCAGCATGGATTCACCAAGGGCAAGTCATGCCTGACTAATCTAATTGCCTTCTATGATGAGATAACTGGTTCTATGGATGAAGGGAAAGCAGTGGACATGTGGTTCCTTGACTTGAGCAAAGCTTTTGACACTGTCTGCCACAGTATTCTTGCCAGCAAGTTACAAAAGTATGGGCTGGATGAATGGACTCTAAGGTGGATAGAAAGCTGGCTAGATTGTCGGGCTCAACGGGTAGTGATCAATAGCTCCATGTCTAGCTGGCAGCCGGTATCAAGTGGAGTGCCCCAAGGGTCGGTTCTGGGGCCAGTTTTGTTCAATATCTTCATAAATGATCTGGAGGATGGTGTGGATTGCACCCTCAGCAAGTTTGCAGATGACACTAAACTGGGAGGAGAGGTAGATACGCTGGAGGGTAGGAATAGTATACAGAGGGACCTAGACAAATTGGAGGATTGGGCCAAAAGAAATCTGATGAGGTTCAACAAGGACAAGTGCAGAGTCCTGCACTTAGGATGGAAGAATCCAATGCACCGCTACAGACTAGGGACTGAATGGCTCGGCAGCAGTTCTGCAGAAAAGGACCTAGGGGTTACAGTGGACAAGAAGCTGGATATGAGTCAACAGTGTGCCCTTGTTGCCAAGAAGGCCAATGGCATTTTGGGATGTATAAGTAGGGGCATTGCCAGCAGATTGAGGGATGTGATCGTTCCCCTTTATTCAACACTGGTGAGGCCTCATCTGGAGTACTGTGTCCAGTTTTGGGCCCCACACTACAAGAAGGATGTGGATAAATTGGAAAGAGTCCTGCGGAGGGCAACAAAAATGATTAGGGGACTGGAACACATGAGTTATGAGGAGAGGCTGAGGGGACTGGGGATGTTTAGTCTACGGAAGAGAAGAATGGGGGGGATTTGATTGCTGCTCTCAACTACCTGAGAGGTGGTTCCAGAGAGGATGGATCTAGACTGTTCTCAGTGGTAGCAGATGACAGAACTAGGAGTAATGGTCTCAAGTTGCAGTGGGGGAGATTTAGGTTGGATATTAGGAAAAACTTTTTCACTAGGAGGGTGGTGAAACACTAAAATGCGTTACCTAGGGAGGTAGTGGAATCTCCTTCTTTAGAAGTTTTTAAGGTCAGGCTTGACAAAGCCCTGGCTGGGATAATTTAATTGGGGATCGGTCCTGCTTTGAGGAGGGGGTTGGACTAGATGACCTCCTGAGGTCCCTTCCAACCCTGATATTCTATGATTCTATGAACTTAGATCAAAACATAAATACTCTGGCTGTAAGGTTGCCATATAACACAACTTCATTTCTTAGAAATCAGACTAACACATATGAGACAAAGACAGAGAGAGGAAAAAGGCTGCTCCCTAAAGCAGTGAGGCCCAACTCATCCCACTTTGTTTTAAGCTGGCTCTTACCAGACTCCTCTGATTGTACCCTTCACTCCAGAGCCCCCTCACTTGTGAGCAGGACCAGGAAACCCACTGCCGCACACATATTCTTAAAGTGATAGTTTGTAATTCCAACACAGTCCACAATATGCCACTGGGACTGGATTAGCACTTTACAGCCCACCCCAAGGAATCATAGAATCGTAGGACTGGAAGGGACCTTGAGAGGTCATCTAGTCCTGTCCCCTGCCCTCATGGCAGGAATAAGTATTATCTAGACCATCCACTATCTAGACCAAGGCAGGGTAAGCTTGTAGCAAGGAAGGGAACCAAAAAGTCACAGTCTGCTTCCTGCTCTCCCCTTGCTCCAGGGTGCGAGCACTTCTTGCTAGTGCAGATTTCTTCCCCCTCTGTGCCCATTTTGGAGCAGGGGCCAGGACACATTGAGAGGTGGTGCTTCTGTGCCTTGTGCCTGCCCATGCCCTGGTCCCCAGGGTAGAAGAGGAATGGGAGTCTGTCAGTGGCTGCTCTGCATGCCTGTATGGGTGCCTGCAATGCAGGTGAACCCGCAGTCTCCCTTACTCTCCTGGCAGCCTGTAGAGCCTGGGTCTGTGTGGTCAGATTGATCAGTGTAACTGTGGCATCGCTCAGTCCTGTTCATATCAGTGGGACTGTAATGAAGCATTGCAGCGAATACCCACCCGACAGACCCAAAGGATCAACACCGTGCCCATGGTTCTAGGTGCCTCCGGCCTTGTCTGTAAGTGGCCCAAGTGCAGCTATGGGGGGGCAGTGGGGTGCATGCGAGAAGCATGGCTGGGCAAGGGCCACACACAATAGTGGAAAGTTGGCTCCGGAGAGCACCAGGCCTGGGAGCCAGAGACCAAAAAGGGAGACGAGGAGTAGGCAGATTTGTGGCCCTGCCTGCCCCAGCATGTCCAGTAGGGCCGATGCAGTCTGTGCTATCCCAGGGTGGGGTGGAGCAGGTGCCCCCTGGACATAAGGAACAGCCCAGAGATGCTGTTGGCACAAATCTGTCCAGTACTGCTTCTAGGGAGGCCTTGCTCTGCCGAGTCCCCTGACCAGGGCCGTGGCCTCTCAGCCACTATCTAACCCTGCTCGTCTATAGCGTTACGGCGCTGGGGCTATGTATTAACTCACAACTGCTGCCAGCGTGCTCCTTCGGCTTGGGATACTAACCTCTGCATTCAGGATTTTCTCCTCTGCTCTTGTAGCGTTTCCCTTGCAACACCGGTTAAATTACAGCGCCACCAGCGCTCCGCACAGCAGGCTGGTTAACTGTCCTGCTGCAGCAGCACACACCCAAAGGTCAAGAGCCACTCGTGTTTACATCAACTAGGCACTTACGCGGCGCTCTCTGCATTCTCCTCAATGCTCCATCTCACTGCTGCTGGGTAACCACGTCAAACGGGTCAAACCCACAGTCACTGGCTGCAAGCTGGGGACTTGCAGAAGAGCTTGCCTGTGTATTTTTTGGCCTGTTTTGCTGTTTCCTTTGCTAAGTGTAGACCTTTTCCTGCCTCTGAGCTTGGCTCACCTCCCTGTGTCTGATGGAAAACCCTTTCCAAAGGCAGAGGAAGTGGGATGGGCTCATACTTTTAGCTAGTGAACATACAGGAACAGAAGTTTTGTAAAGGGACCACTTAGTGCAATGAAATCCCCTCTCTACTCACAGGACTGCAGGCCGGGACCTTGCTGCTTTATCCAGCTACCTCGGAGAGTTGGGGGAAAACTCCTACTGATGAAACAGGAAGTAAGGGAGGAGTGGAGCATGGCTCCATCCCAGAATACTCTGGGTAGCCCAATTAACCCCCATTATGGCCACTTTACTACAAGAAAGGGCTGGCTTGTATTCACCTGTCCCTTAATCGGTTCTTCCTAACATGCACGCTGTCTTCTTCTTGTATATTTTCTTTAGGGGCTACCAAAGACATGGGGAAGATGTTGGGAGGAGATGAAGAGAAAGATCCTGATGCCGCCAAGAAAGAAGAGGAACGACAGGAAGCCCTGAGGCAGGAAGAGGAGGAAAGGAAAGCCAAATATGCAAAGATGGAGGCTGAAAGAGAAGTGATGCGACAAGGCATTCGAGACAAGGTAGGTGTTGCTTTCAGAGCATGCTGTGCGAACCTATGTGTGCCCTTCCTAACAGGGAGCTGGTATTTTATGCTGATTATGGAATAACTATGGGACGAGTTTGTTGAGTGATCAGGAAACACCAGGTAAGTGCCTTGCTGCACTGAACTTTTAAGCCTGTATTCTTGCCCTGAGCCTTCTCCTGGCTAAACCTGCCTCATGTGTTGAAAAGTGTTGTGATGCCAGAATGGGAATTCTGGATGGATGGAGACGGATGGTCAGTACTTTGTACATTGCTCATTAATCAGTACAAAAATAACTGAAACATACCATGACCTTTCCCATCCCTACCCTTATGTCATTTGACTCTCCAAAGTCATATAGTTGATTTATACAAAATACCATCATCCAATGGTTTTTGTTCTAAGAAAGTCCAAATATCTCCTGCTATTCAATGCGTTGTTTCCAAGACTTCCTGAATGCTTATGAATGAAAAGGGACAACTCATCTCTACTTCCCATGTTTGTTAGCATGATTCTTGTCATGAGGAACCAGTTTGTCTGATAGAACAGTAAAACAAGAGAGATTCACTTAACATCTGCAAGAATTAAATATCAGGAAACATTGTTCTAGCCTTCTTTGCACTGATGTTAATGGGAAATCCAGGTGCAGAGCAACCATAGGGTTAGGCCTGACGAATAAAGTAACACAATAATTGTGAGGATTTTAAGCAAAGTTTAAAGGGTGATTGGGGAAAAAAAAAGTACAAATCCAAGCATTGCCAAGGAGATTGATGTAACTTAACATGATTGGAAACAGATGCGGCAGTGTATCAGCCCTTATGGCCCTGTGTGGAGGTGTAGAGCAATTCTGCTGACTCTCTGTGGTAACCAGATCAAGAGGGTCTCATTAGAACCAGATCCAAGATGTAAAAGTCTGAGTGGCTCTCAGAGGTGGGAGAAATAGCAGAAGGAACAGGAAGTCCTGCAGGGAGACATCCTTGAATTGAACAGACCTGAGAGGACTCTTGGACAATAGTCAGTGGAGGAGTCTGCAAGTATAGTCGTGCACAAGGGCTTTGTTACTTATGTTGCATGTCCAGAGGTAAAGGGTAACAGCAGATCCCAAGAAAGAAGGGGTTGAGTTTCAGACAAGATCTTATCACATGGTGGTGGGGACTGGGCCAATTCTCAGAATATATTCAGGTGACCAATGTGGGGATAGCATCAATCAGACTGGGGCTCTCGAGTGAGATGATGATGCTGACTGTCAGAATTGGTGCTTGACCTCCGAAAGAGACAAAGAGAGAATTTAAATCCTAGCACAAAACAGAAAGAATCGGGATCTAAAGGAAATGGTTATGGACCGTAATGTAGGCAGTCTGGTGTAGTAGTCCGAGCAGGAGTCAGGTCTAGTGGGCAGAGCAGCATCCAGGTTGTGAAACGAAGCCAATGGTTAGCACCAGAGTCAACTGTCGATTACCAGAGCCAAGGGTCAAGCCAGAGTCAGAACCAGGAATCGAAGCTGAGGGTTGGAACTAAGGTCAGATACCAAATGCCAGAGCCAAGGATCAGGCCAGAGTCAGGGTCCAAAGTCTGAGGCTGGGGTTGGAGCCAGGACTGGTAACTGATAGTTGGAAGCAAGGTGTAAGGGCAGGAGCTGGAGGAAAGGCAGGGATCAATCCCAGAGGAGGAGCATGTAAGGGGTGAGCCAGGAGCGGAGCAGGAATCAGGAACAGAGTAGAGTGCAAGAAGAAGGGTCCAATGTAACCACAACAGGAAGTCACCTTGTTGCTCAGACTAACTTCCTGTGCCTCCTTCTGTCTTAAATAGTGCAGCTGGACCAACTGGTGGAGCCGGGTGAGGCTCCAGTGGGTGGTACCTTGGCTGAAGCCCACTAGGTTTTGGCAGACATTAGAGGGGAGGCCAGAATACAGTGGCTGTCTGGGAACTCCCAGGCCTGGGTTAAAGATCTGGGGCATCCAAATTGGGTCGACAATTCCAAACAGATCATGAAGATTCAGGAAAGGGGATGCTCTATGAATAGATTGTTCTTGTGCCCCAGGTGTGAGTCTAGATAAAATACCAGCTTTCAAGGAGAATAGTCAATAACAAAATTGAGGGATTTCATTCTAAGAAAAAATGCTATTGAAAGGAGCTTGTCTCCTTGTGATGGTGGTAGATAGAACATTCATTAATGGGGAAGATAAAGGAAGCTCTGCTTTGCTGGATTGGTTCTCTAGCCAAAGCCAGCGGGTTATTTTAAATATAAGGGGGATAACGTGAGTAATACATTTCTTAACAGGAGACGAATGAACCCCCAGCACATAAGAAGGTCAGACTAATAGTCCATTTAGCCCAGTATCCTGTCATCTGTCAATGGCCAGTGCCAGGTGCTTCAGAGGAAATGAACAGAACATGGAAATTATTGAGTGATCCATCCTCTGTCTTCAAATCCCAGCTTCTGGCAGTCAGAGGTGTAGGGACACCCAGAGCATGGAGTTGGGACCCTGACCATCTTGGCTAATAGTCATTATGGACCTATCCTCCCTCAATTTATCTAATTCTTTTTTTAACCCCGTTATACTTTTGGCCTTCACAACATTCCCTGGCAATGAGTTCCACAGGCTGGCTCTGTGTCCTGTGAAGAAGTACTGCCTTATGTTAGCTTTAAACTGGCTGCCTGCTCATTTCATTGGGTGACACCAGGTTCCTGGTGACAGAACGAGGAGTAATGGTCTCAAGTTGCAGTGGGGGAGGTTTAGATTGGATATTAGGAAAAACTTTTTCACTAAGAGGGTGGTGAAACACTGGAATGCGTTACCTAGGGAGGTGGTAGAATCTCCTTCATTAGAGGTTTTTAAGGTCAGGCTTGACAAAGCCCTGGCTGGGATGATTTAACTGGGAATTGGTCCTGCTTTGAGCAGGGGGTTGGACTAGATGACCTTCTGGGGTCCCTTCCAACCCTGATATTCTATGATTCTATGATTCTATGATTCCTGTGCTGTGTGACAGGGTAACTAACCCTTCCCTCGTCACTTTCTTGCCACTGCTAATTTTTTTATAGACCTTGGTCATATCCCCCCTTAGTCGTCTCTTTTCTCAGCTGAACAGTCCCAGTCTTTTTAATCCCTCCTCAGATGGAAGCTGTCCCAGACCTGTAATCATTTTTGTTGTCCTTCTCTGTACTTTTTCCAGTTCTAATGTATCTTTTTTTGAGATGGGGCGATCAGAACTGGATACTGTATTCAAGGTATGGGCATACCATGGATTTAAGAAGGGACAATACGATATTTTCTGTCTTATCTATCCCTTTCCTAATCATCCTGACATTGTTCGCTTTTTTGACCGCAGCTGCACATTGAGCAGATGATTTCAGAGAACTACCCACAATGACTCCAAGATCTCTTTCCTGAGTGGTAACAGCTAATTTAGACCCCATCATTTTGTGTGTATAGTTGGGATTATGTTTTACAATGTGCATTACTATTCAGTTTCATCTGCCATGTTGTCAACCAGTTTTGTGAGATTCCTTTGTGACTCTTCGCAGTCTGCTTTGGTCTTAACTATCTTGAATATTTTGTATTGTCTTCAAATGTTGCCACCTCACTGTTTACCCCCTTTTTTCAGATAATTTCTGAATATGTTAAACAGCACTGGTCCCAGTACAGACCCCTAGGGGACCCCCACTATTTATCTCTCTTCATAATGAAAACTGGCCATAGAATCATAGAATCATAGAATATCAGGGTTGGAAGGGACCTCAGGAGGTCATAATATCCTAATATCCAACCTAAACCTCCCCCACTGCAACTTGAGACCATTACTCCTTGTCCTGTCCTCTTCTACCACAGAGAATAGTCTAGAACCATCCTCTCTGGAACCACCTCTCAGGTAGTTGAAAGCAGCTATCAAATCCCCCCTCATTCTTCTCTTCTGCAGACTAAACAATCCCAGTTCCCTCAGCCTCTCCTCATAAGTCATGTGTTCCAGACCCCTAATAATTTTTGTTGCCCTTCGCTGGACTCTCTCCAATTTATCCACAGCCTTCTTGTAGTGTGGGGCCCAAAACTGGACACAGTACTCCAGGTGAGGCCTCACCAATGTCGAATAGAGGGGGACGATCACATCCCTCGATCTGCTCGCTATGCCCCTACTTATACATCCCAAAATGCCATTGGCCTTCTTGGCAACAAGGGCACACTGCTGACTCATATCCAGCTTCTCGTCCACTGTCACCCCTAGGTCCTTTTCCGCAGAACTGCTGCCTAGCCATTCAGTCCCTAGTCTGTAGCTGTGCATTGGATTTATTGGCCATTTATTCCTACCCTTTGTCTCCTATCTTTTAACCAGTTACTGACCCATGAGGGGCCCTTCCCTCTTATCCCATGACAGCTTACTTTGCTTAAGAGTCTTTGGTGAGGGACTTTGTCAATGGCTTTTTGAAAGTCCAAGCTCACTATATCCCCTTGTCCATCCTCAAAGAATTCGAAGAGTTGTTGGGGCATATTTCCCTTTACAAAAGCCATGTTGACTCTTCACCAACAGATTGTGTTCATTTATGTGCCTGATAATTCTGTTCTTTACTATACTTTCAACCAATTTGTGTGGTACTGTGGTTATGCTTACTGACCTGTAATTGCCAGGATCACCTCTGGAGCCTTTTTTAAAGATTGGCGTTACATTAGCTACCCTCCAGTCATCTGGTACAGAGGCTAATTTGAATAATAGGTTGCATACCATAGTTCGTGGTTCTACAATTTCATGTTTGAGTTCCTTCAGAACTCTTGGGGTGAATACCATCTGGTGACCTATTACTGTTTAGTTTATCAATTTGTTCCAAAAGCTCCTCTATTTACACCTCAGTCTGGGACAGTTCCTCAGATTTGTCACCAGAAAAGAATGGCTGAGGTGTGGGAATGTCCCTCACATTCTCTGCATGAAGACTAATGCAAAGAATTAGTTTAGCTTCTCTGCAACAGCCTTGTCTACGCTGAGTGCTCTTTTAGCACCTTGGTCCTCTAGTGCCACCTTGGCTTGTTTGACCAACTTCCCGCTTCGGATGTAGTTACACATTTTTGCTGTTAGTTTTTGTTTCTTTTGCTCGTTACTCTTCAGATTATTTTTTGGCTTGCCTAATTATATTTTTACACTCAGTTTGCCAGAGTTTATGTGCCTTTCTATTTTCCTCAGTAGGATTTGACTTCCAATTTTTATAGGATGCCTTTTGGCCTCTAACTGCCTCTTTTACTGTATTGTTTAGCCATGGTGGCATTTTTTGGTCTGTACTGGGTTTTTTTAATTTGGAGTATATGCTTAGTTTGTGCCTCTGTTATGGTGTTTTAAAATAGCTTCCATGCAGCTTGCAGGCATTTCACTCTTGTGACTGTTCCTTTTAATTTCTATGTAACTAGTGCCCTCATTTTTGTGTAGTTCCTTTTTGAAGTTAAATACTACTGTGATGGGTTTCTTTGGTATTTTCCCCCCCACAAGGATGTTAAATTTAATTCCCTTATGGTAGCTATTACTGAGCAGTTCAGCTATATTCACTTCTTGGACCAGATCCTGTGCGCCACTTAGAACTAAATCAAGAATGGCCTTTCCCTTTGTGGGTTCCGGGACAAACTGCTCCAAGGAGCAGCCATTAATGGTGTCTAGAAATTTTATCTCTGAATCCTGTCCTGAGGTGACATGTTCCCAATCAATATGGGGATATCTGAAATCCCCCTCTATTATTGGGTTTTTTGTTTTTTTCATATCTAATTTCCCTGAGCATTTCACTATCACCGTCACCATCCTGGTCAGGTGGTCAGTAGGAGATTCCTACTGCTAGACTCTTATTCCAGCGTGGAATTTCTACCCATAGAGATTCTATGATACTGTTTGATTCATTTAAGATGTTTACTATATTTGATTCTATGCTTTCTTTCACATATCGTGCCACTCCTCAACCAGTGCAACCTACTGTGTCATTCCTATATATTCTGTACCCTGGTGTTACCGTGTCCCATTGATTGTCATCATTCCACCAAATTTCTGTGATGCCTATCACATCAATATCCTCTTTTAATACCAGGCATTCAAGTTCACCCATCTTAATATTTAGACTTCTTGCATTTGTATATAAGCACTTATAAAATTTGTCGATATTTATTTGTCTGTCTTCATGTGATGTAATTAAATAGGACTCTTTTTCGTTTCACTGTTTCTCTTCAGTTCCTACCTGTGCTTTATCAACTTCTATCCTCTCCTCTTTACTAGGATATAGAGTATTGCTTTTAATAAATCCTCCCCTTAGGTATGTGTCTGTCTGAACTGTGTGCTCCTCCACACCTCTCGGCTTTCTTCCAGCTGTTCATTTAAAAACTCCTCTCTGACCTCTCTAATTTTATATTCCAGCTGTTTGGTTCTGTTTTGGTTTAGGTGGAGCCCGTCCTTCATGTTTAGGCTCTTCCTTTCCCAAAAGCTTCCCCAGTTCCTAGTGAACCTAAATCCCTCCTCCCTACACTGTCGTCTCATCCACACATTGAGACCCTGCAGTTCTGCCTGTCTAACTGGTCCTGCGTGTGGAACTGGAAGCATTTCAAAGACTGCTTTCATGGAGCTCCTGGACTTCAATCTCTTACCTAGCATCTGAAATCTGGCCACCAGGACCTCTCTCCTACCTCTCCCTATGTCACTGGCACCTACCTGTACTACGACCACTGCTTCTCCCCAGCACTGCGCATAAGTCCATCTAGATGTCTTGAGAGATCCGTGACCTTTGCACCCAGCAGGCAATTCGCCATGCAATTCTCCTGGTCATCAAAAATGCAGCTATCTCTGTCTCTGAGGGCCACGCATTCCTACACGCATAAGCCCGCCACCTGCTCATAAGGCAGGTAAACATACAAGCTGCACTCAGTGCAATAAACTGGCTAGCCCCCATTCTGCTGCTGGACTTCGGCCTGCAGTATTGTTACTCTTGCAGGGCTTTTTGTTTGTGCTTTGTTTTTTCAGGGGATTATTGGCCTAAGCTTAGAGCAGGTTTGTTCGGTGTATTTGCCTCACGCACTCCCTCGTCAAACTCCCATTTGCTAGCACCGCTGGTGGCTCGGGGTTGGCTTTTAAACCCCTGTTCTCTCTGTGATAGCTCCAACCCATTGCCAAGGGATTATAAAGGGGTTAGGAGTCAAAGGGTGGTAGGCTAGAGCCTTCTTAGGAAGCTCTCAGTCTTGCCTAGCCAGTCACTAGCTTCAGCACACAGTCCCCCCATACAGGCCGCATTATAAATGTCAAGCAAGCAAGCACACAACAAACAAGCAAACAATGAACTCACCACAAGGATCACATGGTCGCTCTCCTACACCAGGAGGACTCTTCCTCCCTCGCACAATTCCCCTGTTCGCTGCTCCTGTTTGTGAGGAGGCATCTCGGACTGCCTCTCCTGCTGTGCTCCGGCAGTGTCTCTGAAGCCAGGCCTGAGTAGAGACCTTGCTGTAATGTCAAATGTTAGGTCAATATTTAAAGTAGGAAATTTGAAACACAGCCTTTTATAAATCAAAGGCAATCTAGATGAGGCCATACAATTCTTCGATATGACCAGGAAGTGGACCAATACTTTGGTGTGTCATGGGAAAAAGACAATATCCAAACAAAAGTTATTCATCTAAGACATCCTAAGTATTTTGGATCTGGCTGTCTTGGGGAGAAACATGGCTTGGAAAATGTCTATGTTCCCGAGTGACTTTTCTGAGCAAGGGATCTGGTCCTCAGTGAGTGCAAATCAGAATCATTGAAGTCAAATGGAGCAGCACCATTTGACAGCAGCTAAGGCCCTTTCCACTAGATCAGTGGTTCTCAGCCAAGGGTCTGTGTACCCCTGGGTGTATGCAAAGTTTTTTCAGGGGGTAATTAACTCATCTAGATCAGTGTTTCTCAACCTTGAGGTTGCAGCCCCCAGGGTGGTCATGGGATGGGTTTAGGGGGATTGCAAGTGCAGGGCTAGCATTAGGGGGTGGCAAGCAGGACAGTTGCCTGAGGCCTCACGCCACAGGGAATCCTGCCAAGCCAAGATACATGTTTCAGCCCCACTGCCTGGTGCTTGGGCTTCAGACAAGGCTCACAAGTGAAAAACAAGCTCAAGTCTAATACTGAAATGTAAGCGCAATATTTATATTCCAATCAATTTATTTTATAATTATATGGTAAAAATGAGAAAGTCAGCAGTTTTTCAATACTAGTGTGCTGTGACACTTTTGTATTTTTATATCTGATTTTGTAAGCAAGTAGTTTTTAAGTGAGGCAAAACTTGGGGTATGCAAGACAAAATCAGCCTCCTGAAAGGGATACAGAAGTCTAGAAAGGTTGAACTGCACTAGATGACTGGGGTGGATCTGAGTTTAGTGACAGAAATGATAGTGTTTCCTGTTTGTAAGGAGTGGCTGGCTTGAAAAGAATGATGAAGAGGCAAGGGACTCCAATCTCTTCATTTTTCTCTTGAGCAAAATCCCTAATCGCCAACCTTTGAAAGAGGGAGCTGTTTCCTGAAGAATTGGAAAAGTTGTATTAAGTCTTTAAAGAGCAGCTTGAAAGAGTAGACATCTTTTTAACTGATAGGTCCACTGTGGGGGAATAATACCCTGCCTGGCAGAGAAATTGATTTGATGATAAGAGACAAAGACTTGCAATAACTTCGATGAGATCCTAATGGATGGAACTGGAGAATCTGAAATGAACCGAGATGCTACAGAAAGAAATTTCCAGTATTTGACAGTGTTACATTTTTGTTTCTCAGTTTAGTAATTGACCTTGGTCTTTGACAATCACTGTGAAACTGGAACTCTGGGGAAAAAAACAGAATATGGAGTGCAGCATGGATATATGTATAATATTCAAGGTTCAAGAAGATCTTAGCCTCTTTCTTTCTCTTTCTTTCTTTCTTTCTTTCTTTCTTTCTTTCTTTCTTTCTTTCTTTCTTTCTTTCTTTCTTTCTTTCTTTCTTTCTTTCTTTCACTAACTTTTGAGTGCTTGACTTTGCATCCTTAATAGCTTTTAATGTGTTTTTAATGTAATTTCCTGCATTTTAAAAAAGCAAATTGAAAAAACAGAAATTCCATCATGTGAAACTCTCTTGAATTCTCATCAGCAGGGTTAGACCCTTCAGAGCCAGAGCACAGACCCTCTTCCACTTGAGCTGCAAGACGGACTGATAGCAATAATACGGTATCTTTCTCTTTGTGGACCCACCAGTAGAAGGGGGTGGGACACACATTTGGCCAGTGAGTTTCATAGCTATTTGCTGACAACAGAGGAATGCTGAGACTCAAGAATCATGAGTTCTACTCCAGATTCTGAGACAAGTGTACTCTCGAGGTAACAGACACTTCTATCCCCATCTTGTTCCAGTAGTCCCATTAATTTTAATAGGCAGTACAATCCCCTGGATGGTTTTGAGAATCTCAGCCACTGGCAATAAAGTTCTCTGCCATCCTTGGAATTTTAGAACTAAAAAACTGGCAGAAACAAAAAATGAACTCCCTTTCCCCAGGAAAAGAATAAAAATCTTGAACCTTGATGAGGACTGCATCATTTCCAGAGCTCCCATGAAATATACTAGCCTGTGTTGATTTTAACCTTGAGGAAGGTGACAACATTTGGGATGATCAGATTTGGATAAGCTCTCTAGAGGCTGTCCCACCCACTCTTGCTAATGTTGGGCCTGCTGGCTTCCTTTTTTCATGTGGAAAAGTGTTGTCTTAATGCTGTCTTTTTGATCTGGTTGCCAAAGTAACCCTCAGGCTCTGAGTCCCAAAAAGATGAAATTGAGGTTTATATTTGTAGACCTACATCCTAATGTGAGATGATCAACCTGCAACATCCCATAACTAATTTGCCTTGAATGCTTCACTTGAGTATTTGCATATTTAACTGATGCTTAGCCATGAAAATCTGGTCTGGAGGGCACTGGAATAACAGGATGTGTATTGACTCCGCTCTGCAATAATTCCTTTGACAATAAGCTCCAAACCCAGCAGGGCAAATTTTCTCTTGGTAAAATTTTGCTTCTGTTAAACAGCTTTACAGTGTTTGCAAAGCTCTCTGATTTTAGGGAAACTGGGGGATGTTTTATTCTTGGAAAAGAACAACTTCAGATGTAGCTAGCACCAGGGGGCTTTCAAAATGCCAACTCAAACCTGCTTGAAAACCTGGTTGTGAAGATGTACCATTCCTGTGGAGGGAAATATAAAATTCATTCTCTATCACAGACTACTCACAGCTAAAGAGAGCCAGAAGAATATTCTCCTCAAGTCAAAAGTTAAGGGCCTGGATAATACTTTCCCCAGCAATTAATCGTGTTCTGCTATTCTAAAGGTAAAGTTTATGGCCTGGACAACTGAAATGTCCTGTCTGACAGACAGTGCACCTTTTACAACCCTAGGGAACTTTTCAGTTCAAATCTGTGGCTGGGGTGTGGTTAAGGTGCTGGCTTTGGGTTCAATTCCCTAACCCTAAGCTTTGCAGGGCAGTGACTGTGTTGGTGTATCTACAGTGTCTAACACAATCGGGCTCTGAGCTCAGCTGAAGCCTTTAGAAAAACCCACCTGCCTAAAAATCCTAAAGAGCCCTGCTAGCCTATTTCCATCTAGGAAGTCAAAAGAAGCACAGTTGGTGAGGGGATTGCCTCCATGGAGACGTGAGCAGCCAAGGAGTTCCCTGAGCTCCCCGGATCCATCTATAACTCCACACCCAGCACGGTGCGACATCAGTGTGTATGAGGAATCCATTGGCTCATATCTTCTGCTCACATGCCAAGGATGGGCAGGGCCCAAACCACTCTCTCCTGCCACCTGCTCCAGTGAGCTGGTGTTCCAGTATTATTCCACTGCGGTGACAGTGAGTAGGTCCCGGCTGAGAGGGCAATTGACTGAGGAGATGATTGTCTTCTGAAGGGCACTGATCCACCTCCAGTGGCGTCGAGGAAAGGAAGGGACATAGTGGGGCTACAAAAGGGCAGGGCATATAAGCCAATATCTTCTGGCTGGGATTCTCAAAGGAACATAAAGGAGTTAGGGGCTCAGATTACATTGGAAGTCATTGGGAGTTGGACACCCATCTCCTTAGGCCTTAAGCTTTAAAAAGTTCAGGTTTAGTTTAGTTCTTCCTGTATCTCAACAACTTTCCTAGCTGCAGAGAGGGCAAATGACCCGAAGGGACTAGGAGGAAATTATCAAGCTAATCACCACTCATAACTTCAATGAGAGGTGAAGAGTGAAAGACTGGCAGAGCTAACTCACTGGACACCAGTGTGGCCTCAGCTGAGACTTGAAAGGCAGGACTGTGCTCATGGAAATGTCCTCCAGAACTGAGTGGAGTTTGACAGCAATTTCTGAACCGACCTGTATTGTGGTTGTTGTTGTTTATTTGTATTGTGGCAGTGCCCAGTCAGAGACCAGGGCCCCACTGCTCTAGGCACTGTATAAAAAGACGGTCCGAAGAGCTTACAGTCTGTGATATTCTGTAGCAGAGCTGTAATTACATTTGTATGATAATTTTAAGGGGTCTAGAGAGGGAGATCCCACTGGGTATCTACAGTGCATTGTAAACTCTGGTCTATGAGACCCATCTTTGTCTTTCTGTCTGTCTTTCCAAGCCTGCATCCACACTGCATTGTAAACCTGGGTTTACAATTGCTGGACCCAGGTCTCACAGTTGTACTAATGTATCCATGCTGCACGACGCAGACCTTCTGACTTGGGTCTGCAGCTTGAGCTGAGTCCATACGTCACAATGACAGGGCCTGGACCCAAGTCACAAGAGGACTCGGACTCCTACCCACCCACCCCCAGCAGACTCCTAGTCCTGACTGATTGTTGACTGGAGTAATACTTGTTGTGTGTGGACAGAAGGGGGGCTTGGGCTCCAACCTGAATCAGAGCCTGGGCTTAGCGTACTTTGTAGACATACCTATTCTTTATTACATTCTATAGCTCTTTATAATAATTCTAGAGAACCTTAATTAGATACCATATAACCACATTGGTTCAATCCTCATTACGTTCAATAGCCCTTTTCCATAAGCATGCGTGTACATTTTCATTGACTCTTTCATATAAACAATACCGAATTTTCTGGGCCATCTGAATGCAAATCTACAGACCAGTTCCTCAGCTGGAGTGAACCAACATAACCCCACTGACCGCAGTGGTGCTCCGCCAACTTTCGCCAGCTGATTTTCTGTCCTTGTCACTTTTGATACTTTAAAAATTCAGCAAAGGAAGGCACCATTCCACAAATGTTTTATCTGGGAAACAAACTGACTTCATTCCCCCCCCACACAAGTAATTTTAATTCAGTTTTTTTAGAAGACTCCACTGGCTTAGTTTTTCCCTACTGTATTATTGGGCATGTATAGTAAATTGGCTTCCACATGCAAGACTGTTCTTGTTTAACTACATTCCAGTGTTCAGGGCTAAATCCCAATCCCCTCCTAATTGCTGTCAACGAGATACTCAGAATAATAGGACAGCTCCTAACTAGGTCCCATGGGAGACACTCCCGTAGTTACTGGACTATTTTTAAAAATGAGGAATTAAAGTAATATTTTCTATTTACATAGCATCTTTCAGGATCCTAAAGCACTCAAGCGCTTCATCAATCACTTCATCCAGCGTTAAAAGAGAGGTGAAACACGACAGCTGTTTAAAAAGTGCTTGGCACTATACAACAATGAATGGGCCCAAACCGCTGATGTCGGTTGCATGATGGTGATTTACACCAGTTGAGGATCTGACCCCTTAGGACTGGATTGAAGAATACCATAATCCAAATTGCAACTCTATTTAATGTAATTGCCAGGACTGTAATTGAGACAGGGCATGAGAATGGTGCCACAGGCCTTTCATGACTGTAAACAATCACCCTGTGCGCTCTAGGCATTGTGGTTCACTGGCTAGTGCAGGGAGCTAACCATTAAGAGTCCTGGGTTCTAGTCTTGCCTCTGGCAGTGACTCACTGTGTAACTACAGACAATTTATTAAGACTTCTTTGCGCTTCAGTTCTTCAGCTGTCGAATGGAGAAATTCACACTTGCTTTTCCTTGTACAGCACTTTGAGATCTACCGATGCAGCAGCATGTCAGTGCTTTATATCATCATCCAGTCGGCACTCCTGTATGATGTAAGGGGGTGGGGGATAGCTCAGTGGTTTGAGCATTGGCCTGCTAAACCCAGGGTTGTGAGTTCAATCCTTGAGGGGGCCATTTAGGGATCTGGGGCACAAACTGGGGATTAGTCCTGCTTTGAGCAGGGGGTTGGACTAGATGACCTCCTGAGGTCACTTCCAACCCTGATATTCTATGATTCTATGCCTGTTCTATCGCTATAACCGTAGCAGTACAGTTACACCGGTATAGTCCTGCCGCTGCCAGTAAATTTCCCCACATAGACAAGCCCTGAGCTGAGGGCTTGGGCCATTTGTGGAAAAATGTTTTCTTTCCTAACAAAACCTGACTCCGAAGGGCTCATTGAGCCTTATATAGCAACAGTCATTATCAAATGAAATATGGAGCAAGGACTTCCTCCAGATCCACTATCTCTCTAGGCACTGGCATCTCTCTCGTCACTGAAGCATGTGAGTGCCTCACATTCATTGATGAATTTTATCCTCAGAACACCCTTGTGAAGCAGGGCAATGCTATTACCCTCATTGCACAACTGGGGAACAGAGCCACAGAGACCAAGTGACTTGCCCAAGGTCACACAAGGAGACTGTGTCAGAGGTAGACATTGAGCCCGGCTCTCCCAAGTCCCAGGCCAGGGACATACCCTGCTGCCTAAAAAGCAGACAAATGGCATCACTTGAATCAAATTCCTGACCATTTCCTCATAGCCAGCAAAAGAATCATTAAAATGTAGGCCGTTATTGTTCTCCTGGGACCAGCAGCACTACAGGTGTTGTGACCGGGTCGGGCCAGATGGCTATAGGAGAGTAATAGAAGGCAGATATATTAGCCCCAGGCTAAGTAGGTCCCTTTTCCCTGGGTAAGGTAACAATCCAGAACAATCAGGAACCTTCTGGAGACAAGACAGGCTGATTAGAACATCTGCAGCCAATCAAGAAGCTGCTAGAATCAATTAAGGAAAGCTAATCAGGGCACCTGGGTTTTAAAAAGGAGCTCACTTCAGTTTGTGGTGTGCGTGTGAGGAGCTGGGAGCAAGAGGCACTAGAAGCTGAGAGTGAGAACGCGGACTGTTGGAGGACTGAGGTGCACAAGCATTATCAGACACCAGGAGGAAGGTCCTATGGTGAGAATAAAGAAGGTATTGGGAGGAGGCCATGGGGAAGTAGCCCAGGGAGTTGTAGCTGTCGCACAGCTGTTCCAGGAGGCACTCTAGACAGTTGCATTCCACAGGGCACTGATACAAGCCGCGGCTGCCCAGCAGGAGGCTACTCGTGTCCAGGCAGCCGCCCAACAGGAGGCAGTGCGGCTGCAGCAAGAGACTAATTGCCTGCTGATGGATCAGGCTGTTCAAGCCCGGGCCATGTTGCGGGAACTGGTAAACCAGGTAAAGGCCCTTACAGAGCTGAACCGCGGCCATGTTGGGACGCAGATCATGCGGGCCAGCAATTGGCTGCAGAAAATGACCCGGGAGGATGATGTAGAGGCATACATCCTGGCCTTTGAGAAGTCAGCCCTGCGGGAGGCTTGGCCCCAAGAACAGTGGTCTGGTATCCTCACTCCATTCCTGTGTGGGGAGGCCTAGAAGGCCTACTATGATTTGCCTGAAGAGGCTGCGGCAGACTACCCCCAGCTGAAAGCAAAGATCCTGGCCAGATCTGGGGTAACGACCGCAGTGCGGGCCCAGTGATATCATGAGTGGAGATACCAGGAAAACAAAAACTTGCAGTCCAAATTATATGCCCTCATCCATCTTGCACGAAAGTGGTTACGAACTGAGTCCCGGAGTCCGGAGGAGATACTAGAGGTTCTGGTCATCGACCGGTACATGAGAGGACTACCGCCAGACCTTCGCACCTGGGTAAGCCAGAACGAACCCTCCACCTACGATGAGGTTGTCGCGCTGGTAGAAAGGCGAAGGACGGCGAGGGAGCTGACCCGACTGGTTAAGGAAGAAGCACCCCGGGTTAAACTAGCAGCACCAAGCCCTAGAGCTCAGGTGACTGGGCCACCAGGAGAGCCCAGGTGGAAAAAGAGGGGGGCTGAAGGCCCACCAGAAGCCACAAAGAGTTGGAGCACTGAGGGGGAAGAGGATCATGATGTTAGACTACCCAAACCAAGAGACCAGGGAATGCCTAGGGCTCCATACAGATGTTACGCCTGCGGGGAGTGGGGACACATAGCTGCACAGTGTCCCAATGCCGAGGAGCTGATGCAGTGTAACCTGGGAAACTGGGCAGACCATGCTCCCTAATCCACCTTGTGGGGGTCTCACTAACCCCACATATGTACACTAGATCAGTGAAGCTAAATAGGGTAGAGAACACAGCACTGGTTGATTCAGGGAGTGCTATCACGCTTGTTTCGGGGAAGCTCGTGAAGTGTAGTCAGCTGCTGTGGGCTAAGCATACGGGGATAACATGCGTCCATGGGACAGTTGGTTATTACCCCACCATCCCAGTAAAAATCGAGATTCAGGGGAACACTACTAAGGTAACAGCAGGTGTAGTCCCTGAACTCCCATACCCAGTGCTCATAGGGAGGGACTTCCCAGGGTTTGGAGACTTACTCCCGGTAGGGGAATTGGAGAAAGGGGGAAGCCCTGAAAGTAGTGAGGCATCCACAGTAGGCTGTCAACACCCAACCTTCTCTGAAATATCCCCAGATTTGTTCTCCACTCCCAGACAGTGTAGAAAGACGAAAAGGGAAAGAAGGGCAGCTAAGGCCTTGGGAACCAGAATACTGGCCCAAAGCCAGAGGGTCGCTCTCGTAGGTAGGCGGACCCGAGCAGCTGAAAAGGAGGCCACCCAGGAGGGAGAAGCACCCGAGTCTGACCCACACCCTAACGCCTCTGAACCAGTAGAGGCAACAGAGACTGGCCCCCTAGAGCTCGGGCTGATTAGCCCCGGGAGAGGAAATTTTGGACGGGAGCAGGCTAAAGACCCAAGGTACGACAACATTAGGAAGGAGGTGACTGAAATAAATGGGGTCCCCATGGAAGGGGAAACCCAGGGACCAGGATCCTACTTCATAATGAGGAAGAATCTCTTATACTGAGTTGCACCAGTACAGGAGCAGAAGGTACAGCAGATCCTAGTACCTCAAAAACACCAGAATGCTGGATTAAGTCTGGCCCATAGTCATCTTTTTGGGGGGCATTTGGGGGTAGAGAAGACCCTGGCACGGGTCCTGCGACAATTCTTCTGGCCCGGAGTACATGAAGAAGTGTGGAGGTACTGTGCGTCCTGTCCGGAGTGTCAGCTGCACTGTCCCCGTCCCCACTTCAGGGCACCTTTAGTACCCCTTCCCATCATAGAGGTCCCCTTCGAGCGAATAGCCATGGATCTAGTGGGACCCCTGGAGAAGACAGCCCGGGGCCATCAATATATACTTGTCGTTCTGGATTATGCTACTCGCTACCCAGAAGCCGTCCTCCTGCGGAACACGGCCTCTAAAACGATAGCTAAAGAGTTGGTGGGGATCTTTGCCCGAGTGGGGCTACCAAAGGAGATATTAACAGACCAAGGTACCCCATTTATGTTGAAGCTAATGAAGGACCTCTGTACGCTGCTCCATATACATACCCTGAGAACTTCAGTCTATCATCCGCAGACCGATGAGCTGGTAGAAACATTTAACCGAACCCTCAAGGCAATGATAAGGAAAGTGGTAAGTTGAGATGGGAAGGATTGGGACACCCTACTACCCTACCTTATGTTTGCAATCTGGGAGGTACCTCAGGCCTCAACTGGGTTTTCCCCCTTTGAATTATTATATGGACGCCACCCCCGTGGCATACTAGATATTGCAAAAGAAATCTGGGAAGAGGAATCCAATGAGGGGAGAAATATAATTGACCATGTGTTGCAGATGTGAGAATGGATAGCCTGGGACATCCCGATTGTACAGAAATCATGGAGCAGGTCCTCAAAGAATCAATCCTGAAGCACTTGCATGAGAGGAAAGTGATCAGGAACAGCCAGGTCATGCCTGACTAATCTAATCGCCTTTTATGATGAGATTATTGGTTCTGTGGATGAAGGGAAAGCAGTGGATGTATTGTTTCTTGACTTTAGCAAAGCTTTTGACACGGTCTCCCACAGTATTCTTGTCAGCAAGTTAAGGAAGTATGGGCTGGATGAATGCACTATAAGGTGGGTAGAAAGCTGGCTAGATTGTCGGGCTCAACGGGTAGTGATCAATGGCTCCATGTCTAGTTGGCAGCCGGTATCAAGTGGAGTGCCCCAAGGGTCGGTCCTGGGGCCGGTTTTGTTCAATATCTTCATAAATGATCTGGAGGATGGTGTGGATTGCACTCTCAGCAAATTTGCGGATGATACTAAACTGGGAGGAGTGGTAGATACGCTGGAGGGGAGGGATAGGATACAGAAGGACCTAGACAAATTGGAGGATTGGGCCAAAAGAAATTTGATGAGGTTCAATAAGGATAAGTGCAGGGTCCTGCACTTAGGACGGAAGAACCCAATGCACAGCTACAGACTAGGGACTGAATGGCTAGGCAGCAGTTCTGCGGAAAAGGACCTAGGGGTGACAGTGGATGAGAAGCTGGATATGAGTCAGCAGTGTGCCCTTGTTGCCAAGAAGGCCAATGGCATTTTGGGATGTATAAGTAGGGGCATAGAGAGCAGATCGAGGGATGTGATCGTTCCCCTCTATTCGACATTGGTGAGGCCTCATCTGGAGTACTGTGTCCAGTTTTGGGCCCCACACTAGAAGAAGGATGTGGATAAATTGGAGAGAGTCCAGCGAAGGGCAACAAAAATGATTAGGGGTCTGGAACACATGAGTTATGAGGAGAGGCTGAGGGAGCTGGGATTGTTTAGCCTGCAGAAGAGAAGAATGAGGGGGGATTTGATAGCTGCTTTCAACTACCTGAAAGGGGGTTCCAAAGAGGATGGCTCTAGACTGTTCTCAATGGTAGCAGATGACAGAACGAGGAGTAATGGTCTCAAGTTGCAGTGGGGGAGGTTTAGATTGGATATTAGGAAAAACTTTTTCACTAAGAGGGTGGTGAAACACTGGAATGCGTTACCTAGGGAGGTGGTGGAATCTCCTTCCTTAGAGGTTTTTAAGGTCAGGCTTGACAAAGCCCTGGCTGGGATGATTTAACTGGGAATTGGTCCTGCTTCGAGCAGGGGGTTGGACTAGATGACCTTCTGGGGTCCCTTCCAACCCTGATATTCTATGATTCTATGATTTGGAAAAGGCGCAGGAGGCCCAGCGAACCCATTACAATCGCCAGGCAAAAGTCCGACAGTTCCAACCAGGGGATCGGGTGATGGTGTTGGTACCCACGGCAGAAAGCAAGCTTTTGGCCCAATGGCCGGGCCCCTATGAGGTGGTTGAACCCGTGGGGAAAGTAACCTTCAAGATGCGGCAGCCAGGACGCCGGAAACAAGAACAAATTTATCACATTAACCTCTTAAAGCCTTGGCACCAACGAGAGGTATGTGTAGTGGCCCAAGAGACCCCAATCCAGGGAAATAATATGCAGGAGCAGATCAGGATATCCACTGATCTGACACCAAACCAGAAGAAGGAGGTAACTGAGATGATTAACCGATACCAGGACGTGTTTTCAACCAAACCAGGCCGGACCACCGAAGCATATCACAACATTATCACAGACCCTGGGGCAAAGGTAACTTTAAGGCCCTATCGGGTCCCAGCAGCAAAAAGGGAGGAGATCAAGGCAGAGGTAAAAAGGATGTTGGAGCTGGGAGTCATCGAAGAGTCCCACAGTCAGTGGTCAAGCCCGATTGTGTTGGTGCCCAAACCCGATGGCACCACTAGGTTTTGTAATGACTTTCGCCAGCTGAATGAGATATCCAAAGTCAATGCATACCCCATACCCCGTATCGATGAGTTAGTTGACCGCCTGGGCAATGCCCGATTTTTGATCACCCCTGATTTAACAAAGGGATACTGGCAGATTCCCCCTGCCAAAGATGTGAAAGAAAAGATGGCATTCTCTACACCAAAGGGTCTGTTTCAATATACTGTTCTTCCTTTTGGACTGCATGGGGCACCTACCACCTTCCAGCATCTTATGGACAAGCTCCTACGGCCCCATACCAGTTATGCAGCGGCATACCTGGATGATGTGATTATTCACAGCCCCGACTGGGAAACCCACTTAGGAAAGGTGGAAGCGGTTCTGGACTCGCTAAGGCAGGCTTGCCTCACAGCCAACCCAGCCAAGTGTGCTATAGGGCTAGCCAAGGCTAAATACCTTGGCTACATTGTAGGAAGGGGCATGGTCAAGCCCCAGCTAAACAAACTAGAGGCTATCCAAAATTGGCCCCAGCTGAATCGGAAAAAGCAAGTCCGGGCATTCCTGGGTGTGGTGGGGTGCTACCAACAATTTATTCCCCATTTTGCTACCAGAGCGAGTCCCCTGACAGACCTGATAAAAGCCCGGGGTCCAGACATGGTGAAGTGGACAGATGCCACAGAGAAAGCATTCATGGATCTACAGAGAGCCCTCTGCAGTAACCCCGTGCTTATAGCCCCAGACTTCAACAAAGAATTCATTTTACAAACAGATGCATCTGAAGTAGGATTGGGAGCTGTCCTATCATAGATGGTCGGAGATGAAGAACACCCAATCCTCTACCTCAGCAGGAAACTCCTCCCAAGAGAGCAGAAGTATGCCGTGGTTGAAAGAGAGTGCCTAGCTGTGAAATGAGCCATGGAAACACTACGTTATTACCTTCTGGGATGATGGTTTACCCTTGTGGCTGACCATGCACCCCTCCAGTGGATGCAGCGAAATAAAGAGAAGAACTCAAGGGTGACCAGATGGTTCCTGTCCCTACAACCTTTCCAATTCACCATACAACACCGGGCTGGAAGCCACCATGGCAATGCAGATGGCTTGTCACGAGTACACTACCTGACATCCCAATTTGCCCAACCCTATAGTGTTGAGCGGGGGGAGTGGGATATGTGACAGGGTCAGGCCAGATGGCTATAGGAGAGTAATAGGAGGCAGATATGTTAGCCCCAGGCTAAGTAGGTCCCTTTTCCCTGGCTAAGGTAACAGGGAAGGTTCCAGAACAATCAGGAACCTTCTGGAGACAAGACAGGTTGATTAGAACATCTGCAGCCAATCAAGAAGCTGCTAGAATCAATTAAGGAAGGCTAATCAGGGCACCTGGGTTTTAAAAAGGAGCTCACTTCAGTTTGTGGTGTGCATGTGTGGAGCTGGGAGCAAGAGGCACTAGAAGCTGAGAGTGAGAACGCGGACTGTTGGAGGACTGAGGTGCACAAGCATTATCAGACACCAGGAGGAAGGTCCTATGGTGAGAATAAAGAAGGTATTGGGAGGAGGCCATGGGGAAGTAGCCCAGGGAGTTGTAGCTGTCGCACAGCTGTTCCAGGAGGCACTCGACAGCTGCATTCCACAGGGCCCTGGGCTGGAACCCGGAGTAGAGGGCGGGCCCGGGTTCCCCCCAAATCCTCCCAACTCCTGGTCAGACACAGGAGGAGTCGACCTGGACTGTGAATTCAGAAAAACGGCCAAGCTGAGGGCTGCTGTGAAGCTCCAAGGCGAGCAAATCCTCCAATAAGCGCAAGACCCACCAAGGTAGAGCAGGAACTTTGTCACAGTGTATAATGTCAGGCACATAGCACATTATTACAGGGTATCGGTCATAGAATCATAGAATATCAGGGTTGGAAGGGACTTCAGGAGGTCATCTAGTCCAACCCCCTGCTCAAAGCAGGACCCATCTCCAATTAAATCATCCCAGCCAGGGCTTTCTCAGGCCTGACCTTAAAAACTTCTAAGGAAGGAGATTCTACCACCTCCCTAGGTAACACATTCCAGTGTTTCACCACCCTCCTAGTGAAAAAGTTTTTCCTAATATCCAACCTAAACCTCCCCCACTGCAACTTGAGACCATTACTCCTTGTCCTGTCCTCTTCTACCACTGAGAATAGTCTAGAACCATCCTCTCTGGAACCACCTCTCAGGTAGTTGAAAGCAGCTATCAAATCCCCCCTCATTCTTCTCTTCCGCAGACTAAACAATCTCAGTTCCCTCAGCCTCTTCTCATAAGTCATGTGTTCCAGATCCCTAATAATTTTTGATGCCCTTCGCTGGACTCTCTCCAATTTATCCACATCCTTCTTGTAGTGTGGGGCCCAAAACTGGACACAGTACTCCAGATGAGGCCTCACCAATGTCGAATAGAGGGGGACGATCACGTCCCTCGATCTGCTCGCTATGCCCCTACTTATACATCCCAAAATGCCATTGGCCTTCTTGGCAACCAGGGCACACTGCTGACTCATATCCAGCTTTTCGTCCACTGTCACCCCTAGGCCCTTTTCCGCAGAACTGCGCCTAGCCATTCGGTCCCTAGTCTGTAGCTGTGCATTGGGTTCTTCCGTCCTAAGTGCAGGACCCTGCACTTATCCTTATTGAACCTCATCAGATTTCTTTTGGCCTAATCCTCCAATTTGTCTAGGTTCCTCTGTATCCTATCCCTGCCCTCCAGCGTATCTACCACTCCTCCCAGTTTAGTATCATCCGCAAATTTCTGAGAGTGCAATCCACACCATCCTCCAGATCATTTATGAAGATATTGAACAAAACCGGCCTCAGGACCGACCTCTGGGGCACTCCACTTGACACCGGCTGCCAACTAGACATGGAGCCATTGATCACTACCCGTTGAGCCCGACAATCTAGCCAACTTTCTACCCACCTTATAGTGCATTCATCCAGCCTGTACTTCTTTAACTTGCTGACAAGAATACTGTGGGAGACGGTGTCAAAAGCTTTGCTAAAGTCAAGAAACAATACATCCACTGCTTTCCCTTCATCCACAGAACCAGTAATCTCATCATAGAAGGCGATTAGATTAGTCAGACATGACATTCCCTTGGTGAATCCATGCTGACTGTTCCTGATCACTTTCCTCTCATGTAAGTGCTTCACGATTGATTCTTTGAGGACCTGCTCCATGATTTTTCCAGAGACTGAGGTGAGGCTGACTGGCCTGTAGTTCCCAGGATCCTCCTTTTTCCCTTTTTTAAAGATTGGCACTACTTTAGCCTTTTTCCAGTCATCCGGGACTTTCCCCGTTCGCCACGAGTTTTCAAAGATAATGGCCAATGGCTCTGCAATCACAGCCGCCAATTCCTTTAGCGCTCTCGGATGCAACTCGTCCAGCCCCATGGACTTGTGCACGTCTAAATAGCTTTTCTAAATAGTCCCTAACCACCTCTTTCTCCACAGAGGGCTGGCCATCTATTCCCCATGTTGTGATGCCCAGCGCAGCAGTCTGGGAGCTGACCTTGTTAGTGAAGACAGAGGCAAAAAAAGCATTGAGCACCTTAGTTTTTTCCACATCCTCTGTCACTAGGTTGAGTCCCTCATTCATTAAGGAGCCCACACTTTCCTTGGCTTTCTTCTTGTTGCCAACATACCTGAAGAAATGCTTCTTGTTACTCTTGACATCTCTGGCTAGCTGCAGCTCCAGGTGCGATTTGGCCCTCCTGATCTCATTCCTACATGCCCGAGCAATATTTTTATACTCTTCCCTGGTCATATGTCCAACCTTCCACTTCTTGTAAGCTTCTTTTTTATGTTTAAGATCCACTAGGATTTCACCGTTAAGCCAAGCTGGTCGCCTGCCATATTTGCTATTCTTTCGACACATCGGGATGGTTTGTCCCTGTAACCTCAACAGGGATTCCTTGAAATACAGTCAGCTCTCCTGGACTCCTTTCCCCTTCATGTTAGTCCCCCAGGGGATCCTACCCATCCGTTCCCTGAGGGAGTCAAAGTCTGCTTTCCTGAAGTCCAGAGTCCGTATCCTGCTGCTTACCTTTCTTCCCTGCGTCAGGATCCTGAACTCAACCAACTCATGGTCACTGCCTCCCAGATTCCCATCCACTTTTGCTTCCCCCACTAATTCTTCCCGGTTTGCGAGCAGCAGGTCAAGAAAAGCTCCCCCCATAGTTGGCTCCTCTAGCACTTGCACCAAGTGCTAGGTCAATAGTGCCTACAACCCCAACCCACCACTGTCGCTCAGGGACTCCCCCCACATTACTACCCTGAGGGCATAGGTTGCCCCAGAAGACGTGGGGTGAAAGGCACTGCCATAGATCTGTCCCATACCTTGCCCATAGGAGCTAGCTGGGCCACCTCTGGGGGCAGAGAGCTACACTGAGCAAAGGGGTGTATGACGGGGCAGACCACAAGATGGTGCCCTGGAGGTGATGGGAGACATTCTGCTTCCCAGAGGCAGAATACTTGCTGCTTTTTCCTTCATGCCTACCCTTAGCTTTGCCCACCAGGCACAATCTAGCTCATTGCTGAGAAAGAGGAGGGACATGTGCTGTGTTTGCCCACCATTCTAGGGCTATACTCATCGAAGAGCCAGATAGTCAAAAGTAGGTAGGTGCCTAAAGATACATGTAGTGGGGTTTTGCCTAAGCAGGTTAAGCACCAAACTCCAACTGATTTGAAGTGTCCTAAGGTACCTAACTCAAAAATCCCACTAGGCATCTATTTGCACCTTTAGGGACCTAAATACTTTTAAAAATCTGGTCATTGGGGTCTAAGCCCCACTGGCTTCTAGTAAGACTTAGGCTTTCAAGCATTTAGGTCACTTGGGCTCTTTTGAAAATTTTAGCCCAGGCCTTAGTCTAACACCATACTTCAAAAATCAGAGGAAAAGAGCAGAAGTAATGGTTATCTTATATGGCTAGGAACATCAGCTTTGCCATACTGGATAGATCCATAAGCCTTTTAATTCCAACTGCTGTACCCACTTACCTGATGCTTCCAAGGAAGGTTAAAAGTAATGGCAGTGCCTCAATAGGTATAGCTGCATCTTTAGGCACCTAAATAGCTTTAACAATCTGGGCCTAGTGCTAACCTTTCCACCCAGTCACAGTGAGGGACCCAAATGGTTAGTGAGACTCGTTAACACATTTTAAAACACAGTCCAGTTCCATCACTTCTTATTAACCTTCATTTCCAGTTACCGGTGTACACCATTAACAATAGAGCTGCTTGAATAAGATTCACCCAGCAACTTATTTGATAGATTTCATGCTATGTTGAATAGATCACATAGTAAATATTATCCTCTATTTCTTCATTTCTCACCCAGTGTTCAATCTGGGTAGAGAATTTATTAATATTGACACATTTCATGACTTTTCTTTTTACCAAAACATTTGCAAATAATCTTTTCTATTATCTGCCCAGCTCCGTTTATGAATTCATCCCTTTCCCCTTTCCTGATTATTCTGTTTGTTTCCTCAAGACTGAGGAATATGGTTCTCAGAGTCAAGAAAAGTAGTTGTTGGAGGGATAGCTCAGTGGTTTGAGCATGGGCCTGCTAAACCCAGGGTTGTGAGCTCAATCCTTGAGGGGCCATTTAGGGATCTGGGGCAAAAACTGGGGATTGGTCCTGCTTTGAGCAGGGGTTGGACTAGATGACCTCCTGAGGTCCTTTCCAACCCTGATATTCTATTCTATGACTTCACATCAAGAGTGGTTCAACATAAATGTTTCCTGCTATACTAAGGAGCTATGTATAGCATATAAGTATATATATATATGTATAGGGTATATATGTGTAACACTGACAGACCCTGGTCAGCAGGATTGAACCTGGGACCTCTGGAGATTAGTGCATGAGCCTCTACCACATGAGTTAAAAGCCGACTGACTGTTAGCTAAGGCTGTAGAGCAGACTTATTTAACTCTCTCTAAGTGGTCTCAGCACCACTAGATGGGACAGAACACCACACCCAGAAGGTGAACTCATATTTGATGTCATATTTGATGTCAAGTTGCAGTGGGGGAGGTTTAGATTGGATATTAGGAAAAACTTTTTCACTAAGAGGGTGGTGAAACACTGGAATGCGTTACCTAGGGAGGTGGTAGAATCTCCTTCCTTAGAGGTTTTTAAGGTCAGGCTTGACAAAGCCCTGGCTGGGATGATTTAACTGGGAATTGGTCCTGCTTCGAGCAGGGGGTTGGACTAGATGACCTTCTGGGGTCCCTTCCAACCCTGATATTCTATGATTCTATGATTCTATGATTCACTCTGAATATATCTCAGTGCTGTGTGTTAAGTGGGGCGGGGAACTGGTGAGCTGGGCATGCTATTTCTTTGGAAGCAGCAAATCAGTGAATACTGTGGCCACCCAGTGGACCAAGGGATGGAAACTCCAGGGAGATGCATGGAGGGCTGGAGTGGGCCTATTGCTAACCTGCAGCGCGACAGCAGGGCCTGTGAGGCCTAGAGGGGAGGGACCGTGTTGACAGTGGGCAGTGGGGCTGGGGAGCTGACCCATGGCAGGCGCAGACAAGGATTTTCTTCACGCTAAGGGCAGGTGGTAGCGACGTGCCTCAAAACATAATACTGCTGCTCAGTATAGCAGTCAGCATCTATGCTAAACCACTGTACACTGGCATCAGTGCGTGATGGATGAAGCCCTTACGCCAGTGCTAAGTGGCTGTGTAAGTCTGACCTGTCAGATTCTAGCAAGGCAGCCATTACAGCCATTCTGTCATGACTGGTCTGGATCCAGTGTCCACTGAAGTCAGTGGAAAAGGCTCCGATTGACTTCTTTCTACACTGGATGAAGCCCTCGTTGGCCTAGATCCTCCAAGAGCTTTCAGTGGGAGTGAGGCGCCAAATAACTTTGAGGGTCTGGCCCTAAGTGACGACGCAAGATGCCGGGTGGTGGAGGACCGGACCCAGCCTGCTCACCTTCCCCAGTAAAGCTGACACAGCAGAGAGAAGTAGATGAAGACCCAAGCCTCTTCCCCCTTAGCTCCTTCTTCTGCTTGTCTGAGAAAAGCAGAGCTCATGTACCTGTGCTGATTGGACAGCTCTCTCTGCATACATCTATATGTGTAATTAGATGAAGTGGCAGCTCTTGCTGTTCTACGCTGGGATACTGCTGTTTGACGAGACAGAATCAGCTCTTGGATCAGTTCTTGCCTGTGATCCAGGACAGTTACATCCCTAACAGGGAGAGTTATTACTGGCTGGTAACAGGAAGTGAGAAGAGGAAAAGCGTGAGATGCCATTGCTTTTGAACCAGTAGGCTCCTGCCTGGGATTAATTGGCAAAGGCTGACAGTAATAGGATAGCAGCTTTCATCCCAGAGCTCTTTGCAAACTCCAGCTCGATCCTGTGAATGCTTACTCTCATGAGCAGTCCTTGTGGCCTTGATGGAACTACTCCATCATGAGTAGGCATTTGCAGGATCAAGCGTTAGACAATAATTGCTATTTCCATCTGTAGATCTCAAAGCATGCAACAAAATATGTCAGTATCGTCAACTCCATTTTATAGATGGGGAAAGTTTGGCGCACAGAGATGAAGTGCCTTGCCCAAGGTCAGCCAGTAGGCCAATGGCAGAGCTTGGACTGGAACTCCAGAGGTCTATCCACTGGACCAACCTGCCTCCCAGTTTACATTTCATCCAAACGATTACACTGTCAGCAGTATGGGGTATTACTTCACACTGCAGCTGTATCACCATCCAGCAACACCTAGGGATCCAAACTGTGCCCCTAGATTGCACAGCTGAGTCACAAATGGCGAGACACGTCCATTAAAAGTAGGAACAGTGGTACCTAGATCGAACACAGTCAGCATGGATACAGGACCATCATCCTGCATCTGGAGGAGACCATCCACTGATGTCACCAGTTCATAGACTGCACCCAGACTGAATGAATCAGAGGTCTGAGGCAGCTATGTACTTGGAGACTCATCTTGCCACAACCTTCTCTAGGGCCTGCACTAGAAATGGCAGATGTGATGCTGGTTATCCAGGTTTTCGTCCTCAAGTGTGTGTTTTTGGTCGAAGGATGCACCCCAGCTTCTTTAAGAGAAGCCGGCACCCTGCCCTCCCTAATGGAGGTGTTGGCAGTGCTCTCCAGCAATGGACCCAGTGCTCTCCTCCTGACCTTCACCAGCCAAGAAGGACATGCATCCAGTGGACAGGTTGCAGGATGAAGTGCTCTTAACTCCACTAGTGCCTCAGAGAGCATCACGGGCTAAACGTAGCCAGGGAGACCAAGCCCCTTGAGAAGTCTCTGTGTACTGAGGAGAGCAGACAGCTCAGCCTGGTTTTATGCACAAAATGATCTGGAATTTTGTCACAAGAAACATGATTCAACCCAGCCATGGAGTGGAGACAGCTTGGATTAACAAAAGTGTCTACCAATTTAGACCCCTCCACCAGTAGATGCTGTGGTACAGACAAAGAATCTTCCACACAGTGATGGCATTAACCTGCAAAAGGTTTTTGACACCGTCAATCTGAACCTGAGACAGCCACCTTCACCAATGCTCTAGCCATCTGCTTGCAAATCTATGAATGGCGAGGAATACAACGCATATCTTTTAAAGCCAGAAGAGACCACTATGGTTATATAGTTTGACCTATGTAACACAGGCTAGAGATTTTCACCCACTGATCTCTTCTGTGTATCTGAATACAAGCACAGTAATTTGTGGCTGCACTAGAGTGTATCTTTTAGAGAAAAAATCTAATCTTGATTTAAAGACTCCAAGGGATGACGATATAAAACCCTGCCAGCAGGAGTGGTGGAAGCTCCCCAAAAGTGGGGCACCACCAGCACCCGAGCCCCTGCCCCCTGCCCCGCCCTTTCACCCGAGCCCCTGCCCCCAGCCCCGCCCCTTCCCCTGAACACCTGTTCTCGCGCCTCCCCTTCCCCAAGCCCCTTCCCCCACACCGCCCCTTCCCCAAAACCCCTTCCCCCACACCACCCCTGCCCCTGAGCCTCTGCCCTTGCACTGCCCCTTCCCCCGAGCCCTGTCCCCCTCCCCGCCCCTTGCCCCAAGCACCTGCCCTTACACAGCCCCTTCCCCCGAGCCTCTGCCACTGCACCGCCCCTTCCCCCGAACCCCTGCCCTCGCACCGCCCCTTCCCCCAAGCCTCTGCCCCCTGCCCCCTCCTTCCCCCGAGCCCCTGCCCTCGCACCGCCCCTTCCCCCAAGCCTCTGCCCCCTGCCCCCTCCTTCCCCCGAGCCCCTGCCCTCACGCTGCCTCTTCCCCCGAGCCCCTGCCCTCGCACCACCCCTTCCCCTGAGCCTCTGCGCCCATCCCTTCCCCCTTCCCTCGTGCTGCCCCTTCCCCTGAGCCGCTTCCCCCACACTGCCCCTTCCCCGAAGCCCCTGCACTGCCCCTTCCCCCAAACCCTTGTCCCCCTCCCCGCCCCTTGCCCCAAGCACCTGCCCTCACAGCACCCCTTCCCCCGAGCCTCTGCCCCCTGCCCCGCTCCTTCCCCCGAGCCCCTGCCCTCGCACTGTCCCTTCCCCTGAGCCTCTGTCCCTGCACCACCCCTTCCCCCGAGCCCCTGCCCTCACGCTGCCTCTTCCCCTGAGCCCCGGCCCTGGCACCGCCCCTTCCCCTGAGCCTCTGTGCTCCGCCCCTTCCCCTTTCCCTCTGCCCTCATGCTGCCCCTTTCCCCGAGCTGCTTCTCCCACCCGCCCCTTCCCCCAAACCTCTGCCCCCCGCACTGCCCCTTTCCCTGAGGCCCTGCCCGCCGCTCACTCCTCTCCGCCCCCTCCTCCCTGTCACTCGCCCTTCCGGCCTGTAAAAAGCAATGGGACCCTGGCCCCCTGTCACAGTGCCCCTGCCTGCAAGGACTTCATCTGGTGATCTGTCGGAGGAACCCTGACTTCCCTCACACCCCTCTGCTTTGATATCAATAGTCTTTGACAGTGGACCATCACAACCTTGTCCTAACAGGTTAGGTGAGCAACAACTGCGAAATGCAGGAGAGGATGCTGATAAAATGTTGGGCTGGGATGCGTCATGGGGCACTTGCATCAGTCATGTCCTATTTCATGGACTAAGTACAATGACATTGTCATCATTTGCCTAGTTTTTCACGTAGCATCTTTCTTCCTACCTAATTCAAGGACAAAAGACACTTGGAAGGTCTCCAAATGAGGAATTAAAGATCTATTCTCCTCCTGCTGTATCTAAACTACCCCATTAGTTCTTAAGATGCAGTAATTATCCACATGGACCCATGGGGAGATTACACCCCTTCGAGGGGAGGTTAGTTATTGGAATCTTGAATTATCAGATAATAACTTACAGGGGCTTAATGAAATCAGCAGCATTGCCCTTGTTCTGAATGCAGCCCAGTGTTCCCATGTAAGCTGCTTCACAGATCCATAGTCAGATGCATCATTCTCTACTGTTAAGAGTAATACAAGCCAAACTCATCCTTTGAAATGCCAGAGCTTAGAGCAAGATCATGGAGCAGAGCTGTGCATCAGTTCTGACATGGCTTTCACTTTCTTCTCCTGGGATTTGTGATTGTCACAGAGAAATAATCATTTTAGGTGCCTAAAGAGGAGGACGATCTCAGGATATTATTAAGGTCATATGCAGGGCAGCGTGAGAAACTTTGCAGTATGTTTACTTGCAGTATTAGCCTGGCCTTTGCCTTCCTTTTCCAGTGCTGCTGAATCCCTTACCTGAGGGCTTGTCTACACATGGAGTCATTCTGGATTAGCTGTTGTGCCTTAAATTCACCCCCTGCTCTAATCTGAATTAACTTTCAAGTGTAGATGAGCCCTAAGAGCCAGATTCTGCCACCCTTACTCATGTTCAAAAGGGTGTCACTGTGCAAGAGGCAAAGGGTTACATCAATCATTACCCAACTCTAAGCATTCAAAAATCAGGAATCAGGGCCCCCGAAATCATGAAATTTTAAACAGTGATAAATTTGAGGGAAGCTTCTTTACTCTGTTAGTTTTGAGCCTGCAGGATTCACATTTCCAAGCTTTTTGCTGCAACCATGAGGGCTAAACTCTTACCTTTTATAAAATTAAGCTGAAATTTCTCTTGTGTTCACCTGACTCCAGCAGCTGGGACTTTAAAACAGCCCACCAAATATCGAGACTCACAATAAGATTACGAGAGCTGGCGTGGCTTTGGCAAAAGCCATGTTAAGTGGGGTGCAGCACTCAGTTGCCACATACCAGGAGAGTGCAGGGAAGGAATTATGCCTCTGAGATGCCCTGTAGCCTCCATATTCCCTTCTCACACTGGTATAAGGGATGGGGAAATTAATTTGCCAAATACAACATCTTGTGCGCCAGATCAGCTGCACTGACGGACACATTGGCAAGGGGAGAGCTAATGCTCCAGCCACCCTCCAGCGCTGCACTCTCGCCTGCTTTGGAATGGAGTGACAGGTACACAGAGCCTTCTTAGTCCTGCTTGTCTAGACCAAGATACCACACAGAGGCATCAGAGCAGGCCATGTAGTCCCATCAGAATCTAGCCCAATGAGATCATTTGCAATATAAGGTCATCCTCTCCCTGCGTAAGGGTAGCAAAATCTGGCCCTGAGCTATTTTCCATGCAATGCCATCCGGTTAAATGAACACTGCCATCACGGTCCCCGCAAGACACAGGAACCCTGCAAAGCCCTGGGGATGGAATGTTCTGAAGATCTCTGCAAATCTGGGTCCAGATTTCCAAAAGGGCTCGGTATGTCTGGGGTGGCGCTAATCTGGATGTGTCCCACTGGGAGCTTCCGCCTCCTGAGCTGTTTTGAAAACCAGGCTTGATGTAGCTCTGTCCAGCCCCTTTGCTCTGTCGCAGCTTCTGAGATATTTCCTTCAAGTCACATTAACCAGATCCCAAGCCCATCTTCAGCTCTAGTGGTCCAATGGGTTAGCACACAGTACTTATAGAGGAGTTATGCTGAGGTTGTAAGTTCAAACACTGATTTCTTAGTGGTTTTTAAGGTCAGACTTGACAAAGCCCTGGCTGGGGTGATTTAGTTGGGGATTGGTCCTGCTTTGAGCAGGGGGTTGGACTAGATGACCTCCTGAGGTCCCTTCCAACCCTGATATTCTGTGATTCTTATTCAGAAGCAGTTAGAGATCTACACTGTGTCTGGAGGGAAGCAGAGGGGGGACAATAATAAACAAACAACCAGGGCACAAGACGGCCAACAATGAAAACTTAGCCCTCAGCCCCTTGTGTATGAATCATAGAATCATAGAATATCAGGGTTGGAAGGGACCCCTGAAGGTCATCTAGTCCAACCCCCTGCTCGAAACAGGACCAATTCCCAGTTAAATCATCCCAGCCAGGGCTTTGTCAAGCCTGACCTTAAAAACCTCTAAGGAAGGAGATTCTACCACCTCCCTAGGTAACGCATTCCAGTGTTTCACCACCCTCTTAGTGAAAAAGTTTTTCCTAATATCCAATCTAAACCTCCCCCACTGCAACTTGAGACCATTACCATTACCATTACTTGAGACCATGAAAGCATGCCAGGGCTTGTTTGGTTTTTATTCAGCAAGCCCAGTGGTTTAGTTTCCATCTTGTTTAGAACAATGAAGTAGCTTTCCATGCACTGCTGAAGAGTCCACGGTATTGAAACAAATGTTTTCCCAGTTTACATCTATTGGACAATGCATCACGATGTTTTGACAGCTCCTTTTTCCAGATTTCTTGCTTTTGAAGCACGTTGATTTTAGGGAACTGCAGAACACTCTGGTTTTTCACTTCTCTAACAAGTCTGAGAGTTGATCTGGGATTGCACTATCCAAGAAACGGCATAATGATCCTGCTCATTTTGACCATAATCTTGCAAACTGGCCTGTGAAGGAAAATCAACAAAACAATCACGTAGGTCAGAGGGAGATTGTTTTCATAACTTCTGTGTGCTCTGTCCAGGTGCTGGTTCAATAAGAAAAGTTCTCACTTATCTTCCTGTTTTCAGAGCTAGTTAGTTCCCTCTCACTGTGATGCTGTGAAATTGGCTTCATGGGAACACCTCATTGTAGGCTAGACTGAGTATCAGAGCAGAGAAAGGGGAAGTGTGTACCCAAAGTGTCCCGGGATAGTGCTGGTTGGGAAGTTTTTGGTGAAATGTTTTTTGTGAGGGAGGTAGCTGAAAAAAATCCCATTTTGTCAAAACCAAAACTGTTCACAAAAGTGTTGGGTTTGACAAAATACCTAAAAAACAGTTCTGGAAAGTTGTGATTTTTTGAGTAAAAATGACTTTTTGTTTGAAAATTTCAGTAAATTTATACTAAAGGTATAAAAAAAAACAAAAAAAAAGGGGGAAAAAAAGGTTGAAATTGAAACAGACCATTTCGGAATGATCCAAAGGAAACATTCTGATGGATCTGGCCCGAAACATTTTCGGTCCATGAAATTTTTGAGATTTCGACTTCTGTTCCTGATTTGGGATGGGAAAACCCTTTGGAGATGTTGAAAATGCTTGGTGGATGGGAAAACCATTTCTCAGCCATCCCTACCTAGGAAGAGCTGTAGGAAGCATGCATGATGCACGCACGGTCCCTGCCTTACTCTCCCTTGTTGCCCTAACAGGCAGTAAATTACATCCTCTTTTCACAGTGCAGTTCACTCCTCCCCACGCACGTGTCCAGCCAGCTACTCTGGCTGGCGAGTAAGATGGGCAGGGCCAAGGCTCCTCCCACACCCCTTCCTTTATTTACCCACTTGCCATGAGGTTGAATACTGGGTAAGCAGCCCCGGATTCTCCGCGACATGCCTGGGACCGTAGTCCAAGCAGCTCTTACTGGGTCCAGCCAGGGAGGAAATGCAGTAAGGGGCCTTCTTCCCTGGCATAGCTAGATGCAGTCTAGCCCTGGGAGAGGTCCAATAGTGCTGTGAAGGGGTCAACTGCATCATCTGCTACTCTCTCCTCAGCCCGCAATGGCACCATTCACGCTGCCATAACCAGCTGTGCAGAAGATGGGCTTCCGATGGATTAGTGCATTGAGGTCCAGGACACTGCACCTGCTTGAACCAGGCCTGAAACTGGCCCCCAAAGGATGATGTACAACAGCCCCTTTGTGGAAATCTTCCCATGTCAGGGCACAACCATCTTTTTGGGTCACCACCTACGATGGTGAATTCAGCCACCCCAGGCCCAAATGTAGGGATGCTAATTTGAATTTAGCTGAACTTCTTTGCTCTGGAAATCAGGCTGGAAATCTCCCAGGAATAGAGCTTCTTGCATGATTTCCACTAGTTTGGGGGCCTTCCATTCTTTGTTGTCTGGTCAGAATGAGTACAAGCCCTTCCTTGTGACATGTTGTGATCTGTTGCTCCTGGTCTGGTCAGAAGGGGCAGAGGGATGAGAAAATTAGCAACAGCAACAAGGCGAGATGTTATCTAGGTATGTCCAAACCTCCAGAAAGGATTGGAGTGAATACAGTGCCAAGCCGGCAAGCAGCTGTATGTGAGCAGCCCACTGGCCCTGTGCAGAGCCCTGTCAAAGCTCATGCTACTGGCTGGATTGGGGCATAAGTTAGGGAGGAAGCAGTGAGCCTCTTAGCAAATTCACCTGTCCCTCCTAGCTAAGTGCCTCAAACTGCACTGTCACTCAGTCTTGCCTTTGCAGTGAAACGCAAAGATGCCCTTTCCGATTTAAATAGACAATTTTCAGTGCTAACTACTTTGACTCATTTAATAAATGTATTGTCAGCAAACGCACTCACAGCACTTCCTGCTGCTTCAGGCCTCGGTTTAGCTCCTTATTTCCTTTGCTGGGAAACTGAACTCTTCCTGAGTATGGAGAAGGTTTACATGGGGTTTTCAAAACATGCAAGTGACTTAGGAGCACAAATCTCACCAAAAGCCAATGGTGGGTGGCTTATGCCCCAGAGTCACTTCCAGTCTGGCCAGGAAGCTAAAATTAGCAGTGTGGACATTGCAGCTCGGGCTCTCAAGCCCATCTGAGCCTGGGAGCTTGAGCTGGCTAGCTGTAGTCTCTGCCACAATGCTCACATTGCTATTTTTAGTGCACTAGCTTGAGCAAAGTTAGTGTGAGTCTGTCTACCAGGCCTGAGAGGCTTGGTCCCAGCTGCAATGTAGACATACCCTGACATGCTTTTGTAAATTGTGCAGGTGTCGATGGGAAAAAAACTGTCCCCAATACCAGGTCAGAAAGTGTGATTGAGACTTGGTAGGATGGGCAAATGGGCTTTGTCATGTCTACAGCAGTTTGGGGAGCCTTTTGTTCTAAACGATTTTCAGCAACAGTTCTATTTCCTAGAGCATACAGAGCATACGCCTTTCTTTCACTCAGGTTCAGTGATAAGAGGTTCCAGTGTTGACAGATGATTTTCCCGGTAGAAAGCCTTAGAGGTAGAGCTGTGGGAAGCCAGTTGGATAAATTTCCGTGGAACCATATTCTGTTGCAATATGGGGATCCATGAAAATGCATTGAGCGATCAAGTTGATTTTGCCAGAGTTTTGTCTCAGAAGACAACCGGAACAAGTTCTGACAATGTCAGAACGTCCTATTTCAACATTCTCAGAATGAAACATTTAGGTTTTCCACTCTGAAGCAACTTTTCATTTCAATGTTTGTATTTTGCATTATATATTACAATTTAAAAACGTCGAAATAGAAACAAGAGATTTTGAACAACCTTGAAACATTTTTTTGGTTTGAAATTTTCCTTCATGGAGAATTTCATAATTTTCTAATTCCATTCCCGCTTGGAATGATGCCAGAGTCAGGGTCTGCTAGAGTCAGACTGCTACTCAGTGCCTGTGAAAACGGCAATCTGCGTGCAATGCAGAAGGAAACATGGCATCTGGCGGAAGAAAGTGATCTCGGGAGAATGCGCTACTTTATTTTTTGTTTGTAATTTTTTCCATTGTTTTGTTTCCCATTTTGCAGTTTTTGCAGAAATGTGCAGTTATCCATTCAGTTATTCATTCATATATCATTCATGCAGTTATCCATGAGATTACTGGTTCTGTGGATGAAGGGAAAGCAGTGGATGTATTGTATCTTGACCTTAGCAAAGCTTTTGACACTGTCTCCCACAGTGTTCTTGTCAGCAAGTTAAAGTACGGTCTGGATGAATGCACTATAAGGTGGGTAGAAAGTTGGCTAGATTGTCGGGCTCAACGGGTAGTGATCAATGGCTCCATGTCTAGTTGGAAGCCGGTGTCAAGTGGAGTGCTCCAGGGGTCGGTCCTGGGGCCGGTTTTGTTCAATATCTTCATAAATGATCTGGAGGATGGTGTGGATTGCACTCTCAGCAAATTTGCGGATGATACTAAACTGGGAGGAGTGGTAGATACGCTGGAGGGCAGGGATAGGATACAGAGGGACCTAGACAAATTGGAGGATTGGGCCAAAAGAAATCTGATGAGGTTCAATAAGGATAAGTGCAGGGTCCTGCACTTAGGACGGAAGAACCCAATGCACAGCTACAGACTAGGGACCGAATGGCTAGGCAGCAGTTCTGCGGAAAAGGACCTAGGGGTGACAGTGGACGAGAAGCTGGATATGAGTCAGCAGTGTGCCCTTGTTGCCAAGAAGGCCAATGGCATTTTGGGATGTATAAGTAGGGGCATAGCGAGCAGATCGAGGGATGTGATCGTCCCCCTCTATTCGACATTGGTGAGGCCTCATCTGGAGTACTGTGTCCAGTTTTGGGCCCCACACTACAAGAAGGATGTGGAAAAATTGGAAAGAGTCCAGCGAAGGGCAACAAAAATGATTAGGGGTCTGGAACACATGACTTATGAGGAGAGGCTGAGGGAACTGGGATTGTTTAGTCTGCAGAAGAGAAGAATGAGGGGGGATTTGATAGCTGCTTTCAACTACATGAGAGGTGGTTCCAGAGAGGATGGTTCTAGACTATTCTCAGTGGTGGAAGAGGACAGGACAAGGAGTAATGGTCTCAAGTTGCAGTGTGGGAGGTTTAGGTTGGATATTAGGAAAAACTTTTTCACTAGGAGGGTGGTGAAACACTGGAATGCGTTGCCTAGGGAGGTGGTGGAATCTCCTTCCTTAGAAGTTTTTAAGGTCAGGCTTGACAAAGCCCTGGCTGGGATGATTTAACTGGGGATGGGTCCTGCTTTTGAGCAGGGGGTTGGACTAGATGACCTCCTGAGGTCCCTTCCAACCCTGATATTCTATGATTCTATGATTCTCACAACAGTCAGTTTTGATCACCTATGAAATAATTTACAGGAGAAAAACCTGGATCCAAAAGACAAACTTATTTCAGTGTTTTGTGCCTCATTTCTGGCATGATTTATGTTTTAAATAACCTCTTACACAGGCAGAATTATTGAAAAGACAGGGCAATATGTAAGAGTATAGGATATAGGCTAAGATCTACCCCAGAGGTCTGTGTGCAGATATAACTCCATGCACAGATCTACCTGTTGCAGTGCTAATTGCACCTCCTTAGCACCTTCTTCCCCCATCACACACTCCCCTAGCCCCATGGAGGACTCTCTGTATATTTGGGATCCCCAGTGGGGGAGGGGACAGAAAGTGGGTGGGGCAGAAGGAGGAGATGGGAAGCGGGGCTAGGAGGGGACAGCATAAGGTTGAATCCTGGGGGGGTCCCTGGTACTGTGACTCCACTGGCACTGTGCTGCCAGGGAGCTGTGGCAAGGGGTCACTGCCGAGGGAGAGAGCCAACATGGAGGACTAGGGCCTCTGCATGGATAGCTCTGGCCTCTCACAGCTTTGGAGATATGTCCTTTTCTGTGAGGCAGTTGGGGAGGCAAGCCACCCCCCCCCAGATGGTGCAATCAGGGGTTCTCCATGGGAGGATCCCTGCTGAGATGTCTCCTCCAGGGCACTCTCCAGGAGGTTTCCTGCAGGAGAGGATGATCTGGCCCATAACTCGTCATTATTCTGTTTCTTGAATGTTTAATTATCCCAGAGGTGCCCTGTGAGACCGCGCCAATCCCTTGAAGTGTCCCCAAGTATCTTTCCATCTCGCCTTCTTGAAATATTTCCATCCGTTCCGAGACTTAGCCCGAAGTGCGATTGGATGGTCTCAATTCAGTGTCAAGGGAAACGTCATTTAGGCTAGTCAAGCCCTGTCTCCCACTCTGCCACCTTCAATTAGAGGCTGCCTAAAAGGAGCACCCGGCACGTCAAAGGAGTCAAAAATAAGATCTTCAAAACCCAGCCAGGCTGAGCTCCGCAGCAGTCACACGCTGTGTCAACAAACCTCATTTGGATCCGTTGCTTGAATTTGGGGTGTCGCAGGTGGCGAGGCCGTGACCCCACTTCTCACTGCTGCTGGTTGGGGGAAAAGGTGATTTGGAGGAGGAATAAACAGCACTATCGCCTTTTTATTTATTGGTCACTCTCACTCCCACACTGGGAGGTGCACTGCTCTGTGTAAAATCACATTCAAGGCATGATCTTGCCCTCTCTTTTTATCTTTACTCTTCCTAACAAAATGACAGTTATCAGCATTTCCTTTCCACTTAAAGGGGCAGATTTTCAAAAGGGCAGTTCCCTTTGGGCAGGTGCAAAATACCCCCTCGATTTAATTGCAGCCACAAGCCTAGGTGCATTGTGCTTCTGAGTATTTGATAGCAGGCACAAAACAGGCATCCTAAATAGAGGCACAGGTCCTCAGATTTGCACCCATAATTCCTTCTGTTTTATTAGGAGAGTCAGTGACATCTGCCCAAGGATAACACCAAGGTCCTGCCTTTAAACCATATATTGATACAGGTTTATATATGTCCATAACACGAACACAAAGGGCTGAAGTGAAAAGGTCAGTGGTTTAGCATACAGAAAGCTTGGCTATACTCTGGATCAATAAGAACCCAAGGACCTTAACAGGAAACAATCACCTGGAAACCTCCACACAACATACCGTAAACATAGCTGTATTATTTTCCCCCGAAGCCTTAACAGTCAGAGCATCAGGATGGTGCAGTACCACATAAGCTTAAAAGGTATTAAAATAGTCACAACTCCTCTAATTAGAATCAAACCCGAAAACTCTGAAGTACTGGTCAAGAAAGGAGTAATCGTGATTGAAGAGCACGTATCTCAGTTTGAGGTGCCGGTCCTCTCCTGCTTTCCCATGCTCAAGGGCATGAGGAGGCACTGCACGATGTGAATTAAAATCAAACAAGAAGCCACACCGCAGCACGCCTGCGTAAACGGATTAATTTATGAGCGGGCATAGAAATAAGTGATTTAGAAATATCTGATTAATTTTGCAGGATTTTGAGTTATAAAACATAGGGCTAATTTATAAGTCAATAAACTAATTACGACATGTAATTGATTAACTTTGTTTGGTGGGGATGGCAAAAAAAGAACCTCGGCCACCAACTAGATCGCAGGCCCTGGTTCTCATGGGAGACTTCAATCACCCTGATATCTGCTGGGAGAGCAATACAGCGGTACACAGACAATCAGGAAGTTTTTGGAAAGGGTAGGGGACAATTTCCTGGTGCAAGTGCTGGAGGAACCAACTAGGGGCAGAGCCCTTCTTGACCTGCTGCTCACAAACCAGGAAGAATTAGTAGGGGAAGCTAAAGTGGATGGGAACCTGGGAGGCAGTGACCATGAGATGGTTGAGTTCAGGATCCTGACACAGGGAAAAAAGGAGAATGGCAGACTGCGGACCCTGGACTTCAGAAAAGCACACTTTGACTCCCTCAGGGAACTGATGGGCAAGATCCCCTGGGAGAATAACATGAGGGGGAAAGGAGTCCAGGAGAGCTGGCTATATTTTAAAGAATTCTTATTGCGGTTACAGGGACAAACCATCCCGATGTGTAGAAAGAATAGTAAATATGGCAGGCGACCAGCTTGGCTTAACAGTGAAATCGTTGCTCATCTTGAACACAAAAAAGAAGTTTACAAGAAGTGGAAGATTGGACAAATGACCAGGGAAGAGTATAATGACCGAGGATGCAGGAGTGAAATCAGGAAGGCCAAATCACACCTGGAGTTGCAGTTACCAAGAGATGTTAAGAGTAACAAGAAGGGTTTTTTCAGGTATGTTAGCAACAAGAAGAAAGTCAAGGAAAGTGTGGGCCCCTTACTGAATGAGGGAGGCAACCTAGTGACAGAGGAGGTGGAAAAAGCTAATATGCTCAATGCTTTTTTTGCCTCTGCCTTCACAAACACAAGGTCAGCTCCCAGACTACTGCACTGGGCAGCACAGCCAGGGGAAGTAGGTGACCAGCCCTCTGTGGAGAAAGAAGTGGTTCGGGACTATTTAGAAAAGCTGGACGAGCACAAGTCCATGGGGCCGGATGTGCTGCATCCGAGAGTGCTAAAGGAGTTGGTGGATGTGATTGCAGAGCCATTGGCCATTATCTTTGAAAACTCATGGCGATTGGGGGAAGTCCCGGACGACTGGAAAAAGGCTAATGTAGTGCCCATCTTTAAAAAAGGGAAGAAGGAGGATCCTGGGAACTACAGGCCAGTCAGCCTCACCTCAGTCCCTGCAAAAATCATGGAGCAGGTCCTCAAGGAATGAACTCTGAAGCACTTA
Source organism: Lepidochelys olivacea (assembly GCF_965140295.1). Classification (NCBI taxonomy): domain Eukaryota; kingdom Metazoa; phylum Chordata; order Testudines; family Cheloniidae; genus Lepidochelys; species Lepidochelys olivacea. The sequence continues at coordinate 128,343,547 of NC_140415.1, forward strand.
GAGGAGAGGACAGTGATCAGGAACAGTCAGCATGGATTCATCAAGGGCAAGTCATGTCTGACTAATCTAATTGCCTTCTATTACGAGATAACTGGCTCTGTGGATGAGGGGAAAGCGGTGGACATGTGGTTCCTTGACTTTAGCAAAGCTTTTGACATGGTCTCCCACAGTATTCTTGCCAGCAAGTTAAAGAAGTATGGGCTGGATGAATGGACTCTAAGGTGGATAGAAAGTTGGCTAGATTGTCGGGCTCAACGGGTAGTGATCAATGGCTCCATGTCTAGTTGGCAGCCGGTATCAAGTGGAGTGCCCCAAGGGTCGGTTCTGGGGCCAGTTTTGTTCAATATCTTCATAAATGATCTGAAGGATGGTTTGGATTGCACCCTCAGCAAGTTTGTAGATGACACTAAACTGGGAGGAGAGGTAGATACCCTGGAGGATAGGGATAGGATACAGAGGGCCTTAGACAAATCAGAGGATTGGGCCAAAAGCAATCTGATGAGGTTCAACAAGGACAAGTGTAGAATCTTGCACTTAGGACGGAAGAATCCAATGCACCGCTACGGACTGGGGACCAAATGGCTCAGCTGCAGTTCTGCAGAAAAGGACCTAGGGGTTACAGTGGATGAGAAGCTGGATATGAGTCAACAGTGTGCCCTTGTTGCTAATGTCCCAATGGCATTTTGGGATGTATACGTAGGGGCATTGCCAGCAAATTGATGGACATGATCGTTCCCCTCTATTCGACATTGGTGAGACCTCATCTGGAATACTGTGTCCAGTTTTGGGCCCCACACTACAAGAAGGATGTGGAAAAATTGAAAAGAGGCCAGCGGAGGGCAACAAAAATGATTAGGGGACTGGAACACATGAGTTATGAGGAGAGGCTGAGGGAACTGGGATTGTTTAGTCTGCAGAAGAGAAGAATGAGGTGAGATTTGATAGCTGCTTTCAACTACCTGAAAGGGGGTTCCAAAGAGGATGGATCTAGACTGTTCTCAGTGGTAGCTGATGACAGAGCAAGCAGTAATGGTCTCAAGTTGCAGTGCGGGAGGTTTAGGTTGGATAGTAGGAAAAACTTTTTCCCTAGGAGAAACACTGGAATGCGTTACCTAGGGAGGTGGTGGAATCTCCTTCCTTAGATATTTTTAAGGTCAGGCTTGACAAAGCCCTGGCTGGGATGATTTAGTTGGGGATTGGTCCTGCTTTGAGCAGGGGGTTGGACTAGATGACCTCCTGAGGTCCCTTCCAACCCTGATATTCTATGATTCTATGATTCAGCTTACATTGGACACTTTAATTTGCTGATGGGTCCCATGTTAGAATATTCGGGGAGGTTTGAATGATAAAATAGTCACGGTGTTGGTACGATCTGCATTGCCTCCAGGCTGTGGTCAGTGTAGCGCCAACAAATAGGCTGAGCTTGGTGACAAGTGAAGGTTATACTTCCATTGGTTAGAGTGACTGTGAAAGCTGCAGATCCAGCAGAATGGAGTTTTGGAGATAAATTCACCTCTGGATCATCACAGAGGGGGAAATTTCACTCCCAGTACCAACCTGGCTTTTTTGTTCATTATTATTTGTATCATGGTAGCACAGAGAGACCTCCAAAGAGATCAGGGCCTCATGATGCCAGGTGCTGTACAGATATATAGTAAAAGATAGTCCCTGCCCTGAAGACTTTACAGTCTAAACAGACCCATGGTGGAAGTGGACACAGAGAGGGGAAGTGACTTGTCCATGGTGGATAGCAGAGGCAGGAATAGAACCCAGGGCTCCTGAATACCACTCCAGCGTGGACAACCCTGGATGCAGATTGTTCCTGACATTGAGGTGCTGCGTGGAGGGATTGAGTGGATGCAATGTGATGGTTTGAATTGAATTACAATCTGCAGAAGCCATGGAGGGCATGACCTTGCTGACTCGAGAGCTGAGCAGAACTCGGCTTCGGCCCCCTTCATGACAGTGGTGTAGCTTGTAGCAATCCGATGTGACTGCAGCCACTCCTGGTGCTCAGCTTTTCTTCCCTCCTGCTTTTTCTTCACAAGCCGTCTGAGCACCAGGCTGGTGTGAACGGACGGTGGAGTGGGAGATGCCAATAGCAGTAGTTAGGGAGTGGTTGAGGGGCCGTACTCAACGAGAGGCAGGATTCTCTCACTCTTGCTTTGATTTGCGGGGTCCTCGTCATAGGTGATATTGCTACTATCACTGGGGAAAAATAAATGGAAAATTGATGCGACTGAAAACTATGAATTATAGTGAAGGCTGAGGAGAGGAATATTACCAAATTCACAACATTGGGTTACAGTCCCTGCTATTCGGTGGCAAGGTCTTCATTGTGTCTCAGACCTTTTGGAGCAGTGCACAATTGCATTTTGTCACCCCCTAACTCATTTCATGGTGCCTGTCCTCTGTCTGTTTTACTCCTGGAAGAATACCATGAGGCCCGAGGGCCCAATGCAAAATCCATAGGAGTCAGGACCCTGGTTGACTTTAGTGGGCTTTGGATCAGGCCCAGAGGTAGTTTGCCCTTGGCGCTCCATGAGTGGTAGCTTATAAGCAGTGCTGTAACTTGTTTCTTCTGATGTCACATACAGAAGTTGGAGGAGTTAACCAAGGCCAACCTCAGCTCAGCTATCAGAGGAACAGAAACCCACCGGCCAGGCTGTGCTTCTCATTGAATCCTGCTATTGTCAGATTGCTTTCCCTATTTCCCTGCGTAGGGTGCTTGGTAGTGCAGCCAGTCAGGGATGGTTTCAGTTACTTTCTGAGATCCTATATCTTAGCATGCAGTGTAACAGGTCACCCTAGATTTCTGTACCAATCCTTGGCTAATTTCTGCGGTCAGGAGGAGAGGTTTCATCAGAACTCATTTCATTAAATGCTGCAACACATCTGCAACTGGGATAAAGGTTTAGCCTTCTGTAGTTCCACCCCTGCATAATGCAGGTAACTGTCCAATTCCAGGAACCTGGCATTTCACACTCTAATGGCTGTGAAATTTGTTCTGGACTTAATACGTTCAGTCATGGCCATAAAAAGAGGCATAAACAGTCTGAAATGTCATGAAAACCCCATGCAGAGGAGAGATTCAAACAACATCTCCCTGGGTAGGTATGCAGTTACATGCCATTTTGTGTTATTGATTGGTTAAAAGCCATCCTGGCAGCTAAACGCATGGCAAGAAATCACAGAGGGCCTGATCCCAAGTCCATGAGACAATGCCCGTTGACTTCAATGAGTTTTGAATCAGGTCCCTTAAAATATGATCCCTGGCTTCCCAATGCAATCTGGCACTCTGGTGCTTTGGTGGGGAGCACAGGCACTGCTACTGAGCTACCCTCGCCCAAGAGTGACCTGCTGCAAAGGAGAGTGGGAAAGATTGCGGAGAAGGGGGAGCCGTGGCTCTGCCCACTCCTATGTGCTGATGGGGCCGTGAATTGGGATATCTGCTGCACCTCTTAATTTTTGCAGCAAATTGCTCTCCCTATATGCTGGGAGGCAAAGTGCCTGTCTGGTATACAGTGCCTCCTGGGCCAGTTCGGCTCCACCGCACCCCTTCCAATGGGTGGGGGCACGATCTTCCCCTGGATGCCGCCTGGTGTCTGATGACCTCTAACAATGGCCCACAGTGGACAGATGCTTGCGTGGAAGTTCCGGGCTTGGAGTTGATGTGGTTGGAGCAGCGGAGCTATTTTCCTGTCCTGTGAGTTATCTTCTCTCCGCTCTGCAGAGGAATGCCCATCACACTATTCTGCAGTGAGATGTTCTGCTGCACAGTTATAAAATGAGCATCTGCCTTGGGCTCAGCTAAGGGCTTGCTATCGAGTGGAACAGCACAGAAACACGGGTTCCCAGGGTACCCATGGCATAATCCAGGGTAACTCGGGGTGACATTATGTGGAATATGAAAGCAGCATTTGAAGACCTGACACCAGCTTTATTATGACCAGGATGGCCTGCATTGATGCCTGCCACTCTATGCTCTCCTGCGTAGCCCCCCTTCCTGGTCTGAGAGTCTCATGGCTAAGGATGGATATTTGTTTTGCAGCACAAATGACCGTTTTATAGACTTATTTAAGGACCCCATCATAGCACCCTTACTCATGCGGGGTAGAATCTACTCCTCTGAATAACCCCATTACCGAAGGGAATGATTGCACTTGATACGTCCCAAAGATCTGATCCTGGGACTGCTGCATATTGCGTGAAGCACAGCTGTCTCAATGATGCCTTGTGTTCAGCCCAGTCTGTTTGTTGTATCCGCCTGGTCGTCCCCAATCAGAGAGTTAGACTGTAAGCTCTTCAGGTCAGGGCCTGTCTTGACGTTCTAGGTTAGTGCAGCACCTAGCACAACGGGGCCCTGAGTCAGACCTCTGTGCATGACCATGATGCAAATAAAAGATGACCGTGAGAATAGCAAAGACCCCAAGTCATTGTCCTAACTGCTGAGTTCATGAAGGGAAGGCTGCACAAGCTGCATTTGGAGCAGCTTGAACCAGTCAGCGTCAACAGGAAAAATGCCTCAAAGGCTCTTTTGTAATTGCCAGGAGAATTAGCGGCATTTCCACCTATAGATCCCCACACTCCAGCGTGTGCTTCACTTTAAGCACATGTGTAGATCCACTGAAGCCATGTGCTGAGATGCTTTGCTAGACCAGGGGCCCAGTGCAGGAAATATCTAGAATCCCACCTAATTCAAAGTCCCCCTGGGTTGCCTGCTTAAACCAGATAATTTAAGTATGTTTAAAAAAAAATCACTTTATACTAGCTGCAAATTAAAGTGACTGACAATTTTATTTAGAGCTCTTAAACTGCACAGAAAATGTCCTACAGTATTTAACTTATTTAAATGCAAATTTACAGATTAATACAGGAACAATGACATTGTTATGCTAATCACAACATCTTCCATTTCTTCCACTAAATACTGATTTTCTCTTTCTTTTGTTTCATGTGCATTATTTCCTTCTCCGCCTCCCCCGTCACCACTCCAGCGCAGATAAACCTCTTCAAGGTTTTCTCTTAATGTTTCCATTCTATAGAAAGTCATGTTCTTTGAGCCTTTGTGGTCAACAAACATGGAATGCTCTCTGGAAAGGGTGCAGGGCTGCATTCACATTGGCAAAGAAATGTTGTACCTACTGTGAATGGAGAAACATTGCATTGCCTTGGTTTCAGACAAGAAGGAACACCTCTCCTTGTGAGCTCCTTTGGAAGGGTATGAGAGAAATTAATCACTGTGAAACTATGTGGTACACCTGAGGAAAAACCTTCCAGCTTTTGTAAGCTACTTTACCTTCCTCACAACAAGAATAAAAGCAAACAAATATGGGCAATGTCAAAAAAAATCACCAGCCTAAACATATAAGACACTGAAAACAATTGGATTCTGTTCCTCTCCTCTGGATAATACTCCTTTTCTCCCACCCTTCGTTTGTCTCATCTGTTCAGGCCCTGATTTAGTTTAGATTTAAGTGTGCGCTTAAGTACATCCCTATTCAGCCAAGTCCTTACGCACAAGCTTGATTTAAACCCCATTAAAATCAATTAAAGTTAAACATGTGCTTAAATGCTTTCCTGGATAACTTGGACTTAAACATGTGCTTAAATGGTGATTAACCACTGGAATGAGCTATCATGGGAAGGGGTGGATTCTCCTTCCTTTGAAGTCTTCACATCCAGGGTCTTCACCCCGGACTGCCTTTCTGGAAGAGATGCTTTAGTCAAACAAATTATTGGGCTCAATGCAACTGTAACTGGGTGAAATTCTGTGGCTTGTTTATATCAGAGGACAGACTGAATGTCCTAATGGGCCTTCACAATTTTGCATACATTTTGAGGTTTACAACACACTTTTCCCCCCACTAGTACAGTAGAACTGCATTTAACCGAGCTGATAGCGGCTGGGGCTCGGGCTGCCAGCCCCGCAGGTGGCTGGAGTTCCCACTTTCAGACCCGCACATTAATGACTATGATATAATTGCAGCAAAATGTCTGGTTATCAAAACAATTAGCAGGCATAACATAATACTTGAGTGTTCATATTGTTCCAGCAAATTTTTCTTAAACAAATAGGTCTTCTCTGGCTTTTCCAAATTACTGTAATTAATGAAGGTCCCTTGTTACTTTTCTGTGATTTTCCATGTCTTGGCCGTAACTCAGCTATAGTTATTTGACAATCATCCCACAATTCAAGTAGGGCCTTACCTATGCATGTACCAAAATAATAACAATACTCAAAAATACAGAAGCAGTAATCCAGCCTACAAGGGTGACCAATATCAAGTGTTAAGTCACACCTGTTCTGTACAAAATCTCATCCCCCAAAATGAAACTGAATTCCCCATCCAGCCATTTCCCTTCTACCCAAGTATAGGCCAGTTTAAACCCTGGTGCCACAAACCACAATTCCACTGATATCAGTGGAGTTGTACCTATTTATGTCCATGCTAGATTTGGCCAAACATGGCGTACAAGTGTTAATCTATCCCAGTGGGTCTCAACTCTGGTCCACCGCTTGTTCAGGGAAAGCCCCTGGTGGGCTGGGCTGGTTTGTTTACCTGCCGCGTCCGCAGGTTCGCCACTCCAGGCCAACAGGGGCTGCGGGAAGGGCAGCCAGCACATCGTCACAGTTAAATGGAAGCAGAGCTAATGGAAATAAATATCTCTGCGGTGTAACCCAGAATGTAAATTCCAAAGGTCAGACCTGCCCATTGTCTCGCATTCATACAGGCTTTCAGTAGTTACTTGTTTCAAATACAATGTTTAAATCCTTTCACAAAGACTCTCATTTTAAGTATATATAACGAGAGAGCGCGATTTCTAATGCCGGCTGAGTAGTGTATAAAATATGAAGTCTGTCTTTGTGCTGCACCTAGCACGATGGGGCCTTGGCCTGAGCTCCTAGGCATAGCACAATAATAAATAATGCTTGTACTACTGCCACAGATGGATGACAGTATCTAGCTTTGCTTCGCTTGGCTCAGTATGAGCATGTTTTCAATCGTGGTTTTCAGCTAATAATGCTAAGAATGAAAACGTGTGTCTGTGCTTGGATTAGACTAGTGCACACCCCACTTGCACGCTAACCCCTGGTTCATGTGGCACCTCGGTCTCTGGAATTTGAAGCTTCCATTTAAAAAACGAAGAAGGGCAGGTCTACAGCTAAGACTTGTCTACCTTCATTGCTCGGGGCTGTGAAAAATGTTACACCCTGTGTGACATATTCAGATCAACCTAGTCCCCACTGCAGATGCAACTTGTTCAACGAAGAATCATAGAACTGTAGGACGGGAAGGGACCTTGACAGGTCATCTAGTCCAGTCCCCTGCACTCATGGCAGGACTAAGTATTATCTAGACCATCCCTGACAAGGCTTTGTCTAACCTGCTCTTAAAAATCTCCAATGTTGGAGATTCCACACCCTCCTTAAGCAATTTATTCCAGTTCTTAACCACCCTGATGGATGTTTTTCCTAATATCCAACCTAAACCACCCTTGCTGCAATTTAAGCTCATTGCTTCTTGTCCTGTCCTTAGAGGTTAAGAAAAACAATTTTTCTCCCTCCTCCTTGTAACAACCTTTTATGTACTTAAAAACTGTTATCATGTTCCCTCTCCATCTTCTCGTCTCCAGACTAAACAAACCCATTTTTTTCAATCTTCCCTCATAGGTGATGTTTTCCAGACTTTTAATAATTTTTATTGCTCTTCTCTGGACTTTCTCCAGTTTGTCCACATCTTTCCCAAAATGTGGCACTCAGAACTGGACACAATACTCCAGTTAAAGCCTAATCAGCACGGAGTAGAGTGGAAGAATTACTTCCAATATTTCCGGCTCTTTGTCTGGCCAGATAGGGAGCCATCATTGTTTTCTTGGTACACCAGTGCTTCTGCACCAGAATGGCAAGAATCAGGAAGCAAAGAGACATGCAAACAACGGAGGGGAAAATGTATTCAGACCTCCACAAGTGACATTTCAGTCTCTTGTCAATCCGGTGGAGAAAGTTCAAGTCAGTTTACATATAATCTGAATTTATTAGTCCATTCCTAAATGAAGCACTCCTGAGTGCTCCCTGGCAATACACTTCCATTGTGTTCCTTAACACATGTCACTTTTTAAAATAGGAAATACAACTTAACGGGGTCGCTGCTGCTGGTAAACAGTATAGGATCGCCCCTCCTTTTTTGGCCCCCACAGACTCAGACAGAAGGGTGAGCTAGCGAGGCGTAGAAACAAACCATCTGAAGTAGAGGTGTGGGAGGAATCAACATTGGATACAAATACAGGATACAGGATACAAAATTGTGGGGAATAACACCAGCATAACAAAAAGCTCTCTCACAGCATGGCAAATATTTAAATATACGAGCATGTAAATATGTGCATACATAATGTCAAGCCCCAATCCTGCAAAAACACACACACACACACACACACACACGCTTCATTTTAGGGGGAAAAGTAGCTCCAGCCCTGCATTGCCTGCTTCCCTGGTGGGCTGTTGGAGCCCCAGGCAGAGTGGGATAGGTGCTCGACTGGCTCTGCCTGAGCCCAGGGAAATAGTTAAAATATTGACCATGGGCCCCTGACCTTTGTGAAACAATATGTTCAGCTCCCAGGATGGTGAGGTTGAATGTTGCTGATTGAAGGAAAGCTGTAACTGTTCCATTTCTTGGAGACCAATTTTATACTTGTTAACCACCTTTCTACACTGGGTGTTCAGTTTTGCAACCACAGCGATGAAATCCATGTATTGGTTGCAGCCTCAGGGATCCTTCACAGGTGTCATTCTTTAATGTCAGTAAATCTGGACCTTTGTCAACTCTGTATTGATAGGAGTCCTCTCCCTGAAAGAAGTCTTATATCACATCCTGTCAGAAGTCCTTCAGTTTGGGATTTTACCAGAAGATAGTTCCCCATACCATGGTATTCCTGCCAGCATTTTTGCTCTGAAGTTTGTGTCCAGTTTATAAAGCTGGCATGTGAAAATATTGAATCCTACTGGTGGAAATATTGAATTTCCATTGGTGTTCTTCCCACAAAAGGGAAATCACACTGTTCATAGAGGTAAGCACATATCTTTCCATTCTACAGGACAGATCTATTGATTAATTTCCTTCCTCCAAATTAACCTCATACTGCCAGTATTGCCCAGTAGTTCTGTGGAAAAGTGATCACCTTATACTGTAATTGCTTTCTGTAGTCTCTTGTTTGGGATAAAGCTAGTTAAAATGTCTCAACTTCATGTGGTTGTGTAAGTAACATCTGAGCTGTAAGAAGACAATAAATTCCTGATTTCTAATTTATAGTTCTCTTGCAGTAGTGTGGAAGATTTCAGTTCAGCTTTGTCACTGGATTTTCTTATGTACTCAGATGCTGCTTTGTCCATTTTCCTTTTCTATCATTTGTGAAATTAGGAACGATGCACCAGGGTATTAATCAATATAGCTCCAGTGAACTCACGCTACACCAGCTGGAGAGCTGGTCCAGTATCTGGGATATTACAAATGGTGATCAGTTTTTAAATAGCCCTCACAGCTTCTGCTAGGTTCAGCGCACTGAAAATCCACAGATTATCCCTTGTGAATATTTTCTGATTTGAGTGAGCAATTAATGATGATTTTCTGTAGTCCTTAATTGTGAGTGTCACTTTTCCAGACTGTAACTCATTAGCTCTGATCCAATCCACCATAAACATTAATGGAATTGCACAGTGATACTTTTAATCAGGTGGCAAGGTTGTGAATATGGAAAGGCAAGTCGTACATTTTTTTTCTTCCTCAGCTGCATTTGTGCCAGATTTTACTCCCGTTCCATCTTGCAGTGCCTAGCCCAGTGGAGTCTTGGTCCAGGACTGAGACACCTAAGCACTATTGCAGTGTACATAACACTAATGAGTTTGTCATCAATGTGTCTGGATGCAGGATCAGTCTCAAAGCCAAAAGTAACTTCTCTTGTGAGATCCAGAGCTGCTGTTCCATGAACCAATCATTTGTGCTGTGAGGAGATTGTTTCTCCAAACTGAGGTGACATTTGACCATTTAACCTTTGGGTAGAAGAAGTCTCTCATTAGCAGTTGAGGCTAGTATTTTCAAAGGAGCCTAAAGATACGAGGTGCCCAGCTCCTGTTGAAAATCAAGAAGAATCTAACTCCCTTAGTCCCTTCTGAAGACTCCAGCATAAGGGTGATGAAGTTGAAGGCATGCAGCATCTCGTTAGTGGTGATCAGCACCTCACACGACGGTCCCTACAAACCAAAGCAGGGTCGCGTGCACATTCATGAGACTGCATCTTCAGGCTGCTAGGAGAATGGAAACAAGGCCTTATAGTAAACCAGGATCAGAAGTGTATTGAGAGGAGGCAACATCAGTCTTTCAGTTTTCTTCAATACTTTCAATGCATCGTGTTGCCCTCACTTAGGGCAAGATCCAAAGTCCCCGAAAGTCAGTGGAAAGACCCCCACCCCCAGGCCTTCACACCTGTGCAAACCCGTCTGGCGTCAGCGGGGAGGGATTTTTGCAATTCAGAGCAGAATGTGCCCCTCGGTTCTCGGGTCTGCTGCTGAGCTCAGATATGTGACATGCGTTACGGCCAGGAGAACCCGTGCAGAAGCACAGCAATGGATCACACGTCTGAGATTAGAATCAGACCCCTTCAGATGAGGATTTTCGAGAAAGCAACTCATGAGCGCTGGGCTGTTCTAGGCAGGAATCTCCTGTTGTTTCAGATAATGTTGTACTGCCCAGCTTTTCTCTGAAGCAGTAACTTTGCACATCATCCCACTGCTCATCAGTCACCTGGCACCCCGCAAATTCCAACTGTCTTCAGCGGGGACTCTGGATGTGCAAGGAATGAGGGATCAGGCCCCTTAGTGCTCAGATACTAAGGCAGGGGCTCATTAGTGGTGATGGGTCAGGTTCTCATTCGCACTGATGCCCATTTGCACCACTGTAGCAGCATAATGGGCCTCACAGTGAGTGTACACACAACTCAGTCCCACTTTAACATCCCTTTAAACTGCCTGGGTGGTGTCAATGGGCATTCGTGTGGATGGGAATCTGGCCTGATCAATACAGACAATGAGGCAGTCACTGAGGGGTTGCCCTTGATCCAATGAGGCCAGGATTTCACCTGTTTGGGGCATCAGGTAATTCAGACTTAGCCTTGATTTGTTTTACACACACGCCTTCCATATGTAACTAACCCTCCCCTAGCAGGGAACATGATGAGCTGTTCAAAATATGGATGTAAGAATAATATGAAACAGCAGTTGACACCTGGAAACTTTCAAAATATTATGATTAGAAGAATTTCTTCCTCTTTATTTAGTTGCGGTGTTTTTCTTCCCTTGTTAATGACATTTGCATAAAAAGTGGGCCTGAGTCTGATCTCCAGGTGGTGTAAATTAGAAGTAGCTCAGCGAAAGTGGAGGCCATTACAGCGGGGTAAATCGGGTGCAAGGGAGATGAGAATCACGCCAGATGCTTTGATTCTCAAGAGCCCATTTGTGCCTGCTGCATGTTCCCTGTTTGAAGTGATAAGCTTCTGTGACATCATAATTGCCTGCTGCGGAGAGAGGCTTACGGGCCCAATCCTGCTGATACAGATGTGAGCGAGTGACTTGTGTGAGTTCCATGGGAGTCCCTCATGTGCGTAAAGTCGCCCATGTGCCCAAGTGCTTGCAGAATTGGTGGGGTGTAAATCAGTGTAGCTCCAGTAAAGCCAATCAAGCAAGGCCCATTTAGAGCTGCTGAGGTTCTGGCCATGTAGGATTTCCAATGGGGTCCGTAGGAGTAGGCGGACGGACTAGATTAAGAGCTGGGAACAAAGGCTCTCATTTTTATGCGGTTGTCTGTGGAGAGAAACAAAATGTCTGATATGTACGCAAAAGCATTTCTATACAGGTTCCTCGTGAGATGCCAAGAGCTGGAATGGGTTACCTAGGGAGGTGGTAGAATCTCCTTCCTTAGAGGTTTTTAAGGTCAGGCTTGACAAAGCCCTGGCTGGGATGATTTAGTTGGGGATTGGTCCTGCTTTGAGCAGGAGGTTGGACTAGATGACCTCCTGAGGTCCCTTCCAACCCCGATATTCTATGATTCTATGATTCTATCCCAATGCACCCGAGCAGTGTTCTGCCCTGTTCTGCCTAGCAGCTGTGAAAGATGTTTGCATCTCATTAGTTGGAGAACTCTGACAATAATTACACACAGAGATAAACACGCCCTCAGCTGGTGAGGGGGCAGGATCAAGAGTTTTGACCACTATGTACCTAACACCTTTTTTACACCAGTAACAAACCCTGAGCCTCTGGGGTCTCTGCTGAGAACCTGGATTTCCTCTAAGAGCTGCTGCATATTTGCAGTGCTGAGCTATGTTCCTGGGTACAAGCATGAAGACAGCAGCAGGGTAGGCACTCTACTGCTGATGGACAGCCCCAAATACTACTGGATCACATCAGCGCAAAGGTTCCCAAGCATTTTCATTCCACGTCTCCCTTTGGGCCTGGGGGTGGGGAGTTGGGTGCTGCCCCCAGGATGTGGGAGTCTGGGGGGAGGCGTTGCAGAGCAAGCTCATCCTGCACTCATCCCCGGAGCGGTGGCCTCTGTCCTGCAGGGCTTGTTGGGGGCCGCTCCCTACTCCAGAGTAGCCAGGCCAACCCTGAGTAGCTCTGTGTCCCTGGGGACCAGACACCAGGGCACAACTCGCAAAGCGAGGAGCCGAACCTAGCCACTCCTATGGGGTGACCAGCTAGCACTAGCAAGTGTGAAAAATTGGGACAGGGGATGTGGGGGGTGATAGGCTCTTATATAAGACAAAGCTCTGACTACCAGGACTGTCCCTATAAAATCGGGACATCTGGTCACCCTACACCCCTCTTAGACAGGAGCTGCTTCAACCGGGATGGGGAGGGGCAGGCTGTTGTGGGTCAAAGCGGGACAGTCTTGTGACCTCCCCTGGTGCTGTCTCGACCCATAGTTTGGGAAACTTTCCATTAGAGCATTAACGTCCAGCACACATGTGGTGGCTGCATTCAGTGTAGCCCATAGTGGCCTTTGCTATGTCGGAGAGAACAGCTAGGAATGATCCTTTTCATATATAGATGTTTGAGGCTACTGTGAAAGGGCAGATGGCTAAAGGCAAGTGCAATCTCTGCCCAGCCTACCACCAGAGAGAGGAGGTTTCCATTCATCCTGGGTGTCCACTGTGGGGGCATGCAAGCTGTCCTTACTCAAAGCTGCAACAAGTGCTGGGAAAGTTGTGTTTAGGCCAGCAAGGGCTGGCTACATGGAAAGTCCAAGCATGAAGCTATATTTGGTGGCCAAATACTGAGGGCTACATTGGAAATTTTAAAGTCACGGGTGGATGTTTTTCTAGTTCAATTAGGAATTAATTCAGGGAAGTTCTCTGGCCTGTGTAATGCAGGAGGTCAGAGTCCAGTGGATCGAGGAATCTATGCAATAACAAATCTATGAAATAACTACGTTGGCCAAAGGTCTGTCAGGGTGACAGCCAACACAGAATGCATCCACTCTTGGAAGAAGCTGAGGGCACCATGGCAGCTCATACCTATGAGCCAAATGAACTTTTTTTATGACAGATGCCTAACGAGATTAGACGGAGGGACTGCACATGCCACCTACCACATCAGTCCATCGCACTACGTGCAGCATTGGTAAGAACAGGTATCACAGAGCAGGGGGTGAGCAAGAACGGATCTGAAGAATCCGTGACGCTGTGTGGAAATATGCCTCTAACCGCAAAGAGAAAGGTGGCGCAGACACATAGATCAGTTGCATGTGGCAGCACTACTAGCTAACTGCAACCGACCTGTTACAGCCACAGTTTTATGACCCCCTGGCTACGCTGTCTGCTGAGCTACAATGGAGAAAGCCAGGGATGACTTCCAGTTCTCCCTTGCTTGAGGGGGGTGACCAGGAACTAAATACAGCTGCCCCCAAGGTGACTCCAGATAACACCGTTCCATAGGGTCGAGAATTTGTCCCTTAGCAATCAGGCCCTGATCCTGCATCATTAAAGTCAGTGGGAGTTTTGCCGTTGAGTTCCATGTGAGCAGATTGGGGCCCTAGCGAAAGATCTGTCTACTTCTCATAAAGATGATTCTTTAGTTAACTAAATGTTGCATTCACAGTGCTGTTTGTGTTCAGTGCAGCATTAGACTTATAGGTATGTGATGTGATGCTACTAAAGCACAGAGAAGAAGGATGGCCCATTGCTTGGGGCAGTAGTCTGGGACTTGGGTGATCTTGGTTCAATTCTTTGCTCTTCCACAGACCCCCGGTTGGCCCTTGAGTAAGTCACTTACCTCTCTGTGCCTTGGTTCCTCATCTGTACAATAAGGTAATAGCACTGGCCACCTTGCTGGGGTGCTGTGAGGATAAACACAGTTCGAGGCACTCTGTGGCTGTGGTGATCAAGTCCATATCAGCATTTGTTGTAGACAGACAGCATTATCCATTGCTTAGGTCTGATTTATGTTCAAAATGCAAATCAATACAGCAGGTGCCTTGGTGCTTTCTCCGTGCTGCCTCTTATGTCTGGCACAAACTCCCTCCCCCCCTCCAAAATATGGAAAGCCAACACCTTATCTTGCATAAGGCTCACTTCTGCTGTGATGCCTGGAGTAGCCTGCCAGCTGCTCCCCAGATGGTGAGCTACCGTGGCACACAGCTAGTCTACATGAAAACACACCAGGGTTATTATAGCCTCACTATAAGAGAGGCTATCATAACACTTCAAGATGCAGCAGCAGGTGCAAATGGCTGGACCTCTTCCAGTCGCTGAGGTCCAGCCGTTTGCTCCTGCCGCTGCATCTTGTCCTTGTTCTAGATTCTAAATTCTTTACGGCAGGGATTGTCTTTGCCTACATGCCCCAGTGCAATGGGGCCCTGATCTCGCTGCTTCGGCAAAACCTAATGTAACCCTTCTGCCCGTCAGAGTTGGCAGCAACAAGGGCCAAGTTCAATATCTAGGGGATCCATTCCAATAACACAATGCAAACCGGCTCAAGCCCCCACCCAGTGACCTGGGACAAATATATACCACCCCCGCTGGGTGCCTCCAAGAGGCAATACTTCCCCACTCGCAAGCACATAGTCTGAGGGTAGCAAAAAGCCTTTTAATAACAGAGAGAAACAATGTGGCATTATGTTGGGGAAACACCACCAACAGGATTCATAACACAACCCATGAGCAAAAAAACCCACCCCAAGCAAATTGGGGCATGCCCCTTTCCCTTTGGTTCTTGAGTCCAGCAACCCCAAATCACCCAAAGTCCCAAAAGTCCAATGACCCAAAAGTCTCTGTTCCTGGTCAGGGCAGCCCCAGAGTTCGAAAGTTTATCTGCGGAGCTTTACCTCCTAACCTGGGTGGAGATGGGACGGGGGTAAGAGGCACCTTACATGATGTGAAGCTGACCGCCCCACAGCTCCATAGGCCTTCGCTTCGCTCTGCTCGCCGCCCCACGAACTCCTTCGCTCAGCTCCGCTCTGCTCTGCACAAGCAGCTCCCGCCGTCCCATGAACTGCTCCACCAGCCGGTCCACAAACTGCTCCGCGTCCCACCAGCAGCTCCTACCAGCCTACGAACTGCTCCACCAGCCTGTCCACAAGGCACTCCAGCCTCCCGCAAACTGCTCCACAATATGTCTTCAGGCTCCCCCACTACTTAACACAACACTCAGTGATGTCAGCTCTTAGTCAGTTCAGCTCTTTGGTGAATTCAGCTTGTAGTAGGGGAGCCTCAGTGCTGGTGCACTATTCGCCCAAAGTGAGCTCAGCAGCCTGTAACTAGACTTCTAATGAAATCAAAATTAGCTCTGATATTCCATTGTGGAGAGAGGAGGAAGTGCAATTAGCATGTAAGGCCCTCACCAAGGGGCCTATGCCACCAAGTATTAATACTTGTCCCCAGCCTCTCTCAATTCACAGAGTTTTAAAACCCATGACCCTTGCCTAGCGAGTGCTGCTTAGTTGATGATGAGTCCCTCTATCATAACAAAAGGCCAAGTACAGTTCCAAGCATAGTTCCCATAATCAGGGTAATAACAAGTTATTCTTCCTGCCCCAATAACAGAGACACAGGGGATCCCACAGCAGCCAAAGTGACCATTTGGGCAGCTATGGCCTCATTCTAGGCGGGGTGGGTGTGCCTATGCAAATGAGATCGGCCCCTGAAGTTCTTTTCCACAACTTGCCACACCTCACCACCAGATGTCAGGGTGGAGCTCATCCTGACACTGCTTACACTAATGAGTAATGATAATGATTAGACAAGTCCCAAAAGGCTTGAGAAGGATGGAGGAGTCTTTTATTCTGAGGCTATTGATAACAATCACTAATACATAGCAAGGGCCTCTTTCTCGGACTCCACTCCGATCTATGCATGGTGGAACAACTCCCGCTCATGCCTTGATCCTCGGGGTTGCGGCAACAGTGTCGCTCTGGATATTGTCCACAGTAAAAGGCTGGTGCATTTTGCAGCATTTAGAACATTATCAGTCCTGTGATGAGCAGAAACGCCTGCTCCGAAAGTCAAGTCAATGGAAATAATAAGAGTCCCCAAGTAAGCGAAGCAGCATGTTTCACCAGGCGTAAGAAAGGGGAAGGAAAGCCCCACCCATGCGAGCGCCCTTCCACTGCTTGATCAAAGTCGTGTTAAAAAGTGTTAAAGCCCCACGTGCTCACACAGATTCCTTTCACGGGTTATGGGCTATGAAGCAAGATCCCTTTGAAACTGAAGCCAATAGGATCCATTTGTGAGCAAGCGGAGAAGGAGTCTGCTGCAGGGAGTTTATCCTTCCTTTCCTGGGGTTGTGGTTTCTCACCGGCTGCTCGTTGTGAAACGATAGTGCCCTGGGACATGCTGCGTGGGCCTCACAGCTGCCGTCAGCTTTCAGCAGCAGCCTGCAAGCAGGTTTCCAAGCCCTTTCCTTTTCTGCAGAGGGAATGGATTCAGCAAAGAGGCTGTCCAGGGGGGACTGCTCTCCCTTTCCCTGATTTCGGCATGGCAGGGAGACTGATGCCGAGCAGTTAACAAGCTGCTTTTTACTGCAGTGTTTCCGTGAAAGACCGGGATGCTGCTCCGCACGCCAGGGTAAGGGTGACTCCAGGGAGTTGAATCTGAGGCTAAAGTGGGACCTTAAAACGGGGTCTCCTTGTCATGCCAGTCCCGGCTCAGTCTTCAAGGCCTCTTAACATCTCCAAAGCCTACCTCGATCAGCATGACTGCGAGGCATTTGTCAGGCTCTCAGCAGAGGAGGGTTTCGGCACAGAGGCTGACTGGCTGTCACGGTGTAATGAAAGCAGGCAATTTTGTTTTCTTCTACGGCTTTATGAATAATTTTTTTTGGTGCCCCTGGAGAGGATAAATTTCACAACACGTGGAAACTTGCTGATTACATAGGTGTGAATCAAATGCAGCACCTACCTCACTGTTATTACTTACTACTGGTATAAAGGTAGCACAGAGAGGCCCCTACGGAAATCAGGGCTCCATGGTGCTAGGTGCTGTACATGCATATAGTGAGAGACAGTCCCCGCCTGAAAGCGCTTCCAATCTGGCTAGACAAGACAAAGGGTGCTCGGGGCAAGAGAGGCCCAGAAATGGGAAGTGTCTCCCTCAGGGTAAGTAGCAGAGCTGGGAATAGAATCCAAGTCTTCAGTCCAGGGCCTTTCCACTGGGCCATGCGGCCTCCTTCACCCACTAATATAGTCTCAGATGCATCAAAATGTCTGACTGAGGTTCAGGGAACTGGCAGACATTTAAGCAAAGCTTCCTGCACTCCTGGCCACGTGTTAAGGGTCCATTGCTCAGGGCAGGTCTCCGGCCTGTGCTATATACAGAAGATCAGACTAGATGATCATAATGGTCTCGTCTGGCCTTGGAATCTCAGAATCTCTGACTTTGCTTTCTGCAAGCTCTCAGACAGTTGACCTTGCTTGGAATGAATCTTTGGGGGAAGTAAATTTCAGCAGTACCTGCATGTGTATTCACTAAAAACAGATTGTAACTTCATGCCTGGGAATACTTAGGCTGAAAGTGCATATATACTCAACCAAGCGGGGACCAAAAGCAGTAGTATGGGACTTATCTGACCAATCTGACCTAAAGAAGAGCTCTATGTAAGCTCAAAAGCTTGTCTCGCTCACCAACTGAAGTTGGTCCAATAAGAGATATTACCTCACCTACTTTGTCTGTCCAATCACAATAAAACGAGACAGCTCAGTATCAAAGACTGATGATCACAAATAGCCATTTGTCATCTATCCATACTGTTTAAAAATGCCATATTGGAAAGAAAAAGAAAAAGAACGCACCATGTATACAACACTTTCTAAATATAGATCAACTACTCTTTATAACAGCCATGTGAGGTAGGTAATATAATCTTCATATTATAGGTGCAGACCAGAGAGACAGAGGTTAAGTGACAAGCCTGTGAAAAGTGTGGATCTCCAGGCAATGCCATATCTTTTCTTTTGCATTTGCTAATAATGCTATTTTTTCTTTCATTCTTTTCATAAGGGGCCCTAACCCTATGAACATGAACCTACCCCCCCCCCACACACACACACACAAAACCCCACCACTTTCAATGTACCCTGGTAGCAACTGGAGGGTAGATTTATCCAATATGGGTCAATCTTCAGGTGGCATAAATCAGCGTAGATTTGTTGACTTGAATAGAGTTATGCAATTTACACCAGCTGACCATCTTTGTCTCCTAAATTTAATTCTAGCTAATTGTCTCTCATACTCAATCTTACCTTTATCCTCCCTTCCTGAGTTGCCCAAACACTTAGATTAGCAGCTATAGCTCATCTCTGGGCAATAACAGATCTGCCTGTAATAATAGAATGGGTTGGGAATTTTCTGACAATTTTTTTTTTCATCTGAAAAGGTCAATTCGTTGAAACTGAAACTTTTTCCGAAACAGTGTCAGGTTTGATGAAATACTCATCTCAAAAACTTTTTGGTTAAAAAAACTTTCAGATTGTCAACCCAGAAAGGTTTTTCTTTGGGGGATGCAGGGGGAGGGGAGTTGAGTCAAAATGACTTTTTGTTTGAAATTTTAGTAAATTTTCAAAAAGTTGTAAAAAGGTGGGAGGGTTGCAGTCAAACCAAACATGTTTAAATTAAAGAAACAAAACTTTCTGATTTTTCTGAACCAGGATTTTTAGTTCACAAAAAGATTCAGGGTGGAAAAACAAAATCTGAAACGTCAAAAATGTTCACAGGAAAGGAAACCCATTTCTCACCCAGCCCTGGCAAATATAGGATACAGGATTGATACTGGAGCAGCTCAGAAGGGAAGTCACTCAGCAGAGTTTCTGTCAGCCAGACCTGGAATATTACCACAAAGGGCCAAAAGTGAAGTGGTACAATTACACCATCCTTTTTTAATAAGGCTTTCATGGTCACGATTAGTTGGCTGGCAGGTAAATTTAGGAAGATTTTGCCTTTGAATTTTGAGTCGCATTTTCATATAGTCAAGAATGAAAAGAAAATAAATAAGCGTAAAACTATATTGATCTGTGTGCAGTCCATCAAAGAACGGTTCTTAAAACCGGCTGCAATTGAATATAGGCACAGCCCTTTGCAGCAGTAATTACAACTAATATCGGACACAAAAAGATCCTGCAAAGATAGCGCTGATCCCATCTGGAGTGTTATTTCTTTGTTGTGGATTTAAAGTGCTCTTTAAATGTTGCCGGCAGTGGTGCCACAAGGGCACTAACAAATGATGTAGGAGCTCAATAGAACAAATTAACTTGTGGCTTCTTGCAACTCACCCTTTTCATTGTGCAAGCAACTGATTATGGCGAGGACTTTTCTGGTGACAGTAAATAAATGGGATCACAGTGTCACAGGGCTAAGCCTAATGGACATTTCAAGACCTTTTCTCTGAAAGGCTTGTGTCCGTGTAGGAGTGTGGCTGCCTGCCTGGCACACAGTGCCTCAGTTTCCCTTCTTGGATCCCCAAATAAATTCCCATCAGGATTTTTCCAGTCCAATCACAACAGGCCAGAATCTGATTTATTAACTTAAAGTTCAAAGCTAAGCACAGATGCCTTCCCTCCAGCCTTCATCTGGGTGCAGCCCAAACTCCCCTGGTCTGGTCAGAGCCCTTCCTGCTTTAGCAGGTACTCTCAGACCTTCCTAGCAGCAGCAATCCCCCTGGTCTGAGAGTCTTCCCTCTCTGCAGTCTCACTACAGCCTCTGGAGCTCCCCTCTAACTGCAGCCACCTTCTGCTCTTTATAGGGAATTGGCTGATCCCCTCTAGGGAGGTGGGGCAGGGGGGAGGCTCATTCTGTAGTCAGGGCTGGCTTGGACACAGGCTCTCCAGCCCATAGGCAAGCCAACCTGTGATGGAGAGCATGTGCCCCAAGCAGAGAGCTCAGCAAAGTCTCTTCGTACGTATTTGCTGGGGTTCTTGGTCCATGAGTCAGCATCAAGAATGGCAGTGGTCTGCTGTCTCTGTGCTGAGGAAGGGTTGTTCTCTGGAATTTCAGGGATCTCGTTAGAGAGAGAATACAGAGCATGGCATAGGGACTCTTTATTGGGAATTGAAGGCTAGGTGTTTTCTCACCCAGTAGTATTGATGGGAAGAAGCTGCTCTGGCAGCTTTCCTTCCCCCTCTTCTTTCCTGCAAGACACTCCCCTATGGACTAGGGGGTTGATCAGTGCTAATTTGTAATGAAAGAGGTGCTGAGGCTCAAGCAATTGGGTGCCAGGGCTCAAGCCATTTTTTTTTACTTTCATAACTGATGCGGCAAGCCAGAGGGGCCGGGGCTATGAACGGCCAAGCCCAGAGCGGCCGGGGATGTGAACTGCTAGGCCCAGAGGGGCCGGGGCTATGAACTGCCAGGCCCAGAGGGGCCGGGGCTATGAACGGCCAAGCCCAGAGGGGCCGGAGCTCAGCCCTGGCACAAATTAAGCATTGGACTGGATCGTACGCTCACTGAATTCAATGCCAAAGCTCCCATTGACATTAAGGATTCAAGATCAGAGGCCAAAGTGGTGCCTGTATAGCGTCCTATCCTCCAGATTGGGTAATGTTGCTTTTCTGTGTTCGGGTGCTTTTGATTTTGCTCCGGTGCTTGTGTCTTTTCACAGAAATGTTTGGGGAAAACCAGCTGGCTTGGGTCCCAAATGTCAATAATCTTACACTGGCAATCCTTCAGCTTCTAAATATTTGTTTGTTTGCTATTCCCCACTCTGTTGCTGAGATTATAAAGGGACCCATGACCCAAAATAATCCGTTTCTGCTAAATGTATGGCCTTGCATTATGTTTACTCAGATGGAACAGAGGAAGTGATATCAGAGAGCAAAGGAAGCTCCAGTGAATAGAACTGGGGCACTGTAGCACAAAAAGGGGGTGCACATATGCCTGCTGCTGAAACTTGCTGATTGGCTTCTCCACTAGGCGCAACCCCTGTGATCTGAGTTGTCATGAGTTCCCAGGTGAGCAAAATTTTCCTGTAAAGAATGTTCATCAGCAGCACCCTGAATACAGCCAAGTGTCCAGAGCTGCCAATAATTGACTAATGATCCTTTGCAAATTCTCCAAACAATTACTAAGCCACACAGATAATTATTTTCAAATTCCAGGGTATTTTTAGACTCCATGAGTAGCACCTCAAGGAAGACACTGCCTTGGGGTAGAAAAGACTGGCATTCAGTTCTCACCTCTTCCACAGACTCCCCGGGCAAGCCCTTGAATGTCTCTGCGACTTGGTCGATGGTATTCGTCTTCCTTTGTCTATTCAGCCTGTAAACTCTTCAGAGCAGTGCCTGTCTCTTCCTATGTGTCTGAATAGTATCTAACATGATAGGATCATGATCTTAGTGGGGGCTCTTCAGTTCAGAGGATAATAAGAAATGGGTTTTTATTTCATTTTTATATTGTAGGTTCGCTTGCAAAGCCGTCGTACATTGTTTACACTCCTAAAGTATCGCACTAAATGTAGACAGCATTTGGTAAACTGGAATGTCTATGAAACTGCATTCAATCTAACTGCGGAGCTGCTACGAGAAAGCTTTGCTGTGTTAGCCTTACGGCTTTTCTTGGCACAGCTAAAATCAAGTAAGCATTCGGTTGCTTCAGCTCCTCCCATGACCTTGCAGAAGTCGCTCATTTAGAATATGAGAAATAGGTCAGGCTAGTTTTCCTGTGCTAGATGATTAATAATTCACCAACAGCTATTGTGAAATCTCTGTTAAAGAACAGGTCACATCCTTCTTCGGCTGGGGCTGGGGTCTGCTGGCTGAACACTGGCAGTAAGGCTAGTCAAAGAGAACATTTTGCTTGAACCTGGTTTGCTCATAGCTGTGGTTTGCACAAACGTGCATCCCTTTCTGAATGCTAAGGAATCCGGGGATGGGCGTGGGAGTTTTTAAAATTAAGAAATGGTGCTTGTTCTGAATGCAGCATCCCTCAGGGGCAGAGAGACTGCATTGCAGGGAATCTAAGCACAAACACTTCACTGTTTTCAGGGAATGCGGCTCGGCCCGGTAGCTTCTCACAGCTTCTTACTTAGCTGCAGCATTGCACGGCCCTTACCCACACAGTGTGGTGCCCGACACCTTTGCTTTCAGCTGGACTCCTTGTGGAGTAGGGGACTCACAGGGAATAAGGGGATCGCTGTCTGGCTGCACATGACTAGATATATGGGGTGTGCTTCTTTATGCAATGCATAGACCTCATCCTGCAAACACCTGGGGTCATATTGGGCTACCTACCCTTACCCACAGTGAGGTCCTATTGATGAAAAAGGAATCCTACAAAACATGGAATAATGGACTAATTACTAAGGAGGGGGACAACAGAATAGCCTAAGCATATAGGGACAAAATCAGAAAGGCTGAGGCACAAATGGGTTACACCTGGCAAGGGACACACAAGGCCATAAGAGGAAGTTCTTTAAATACATTAGGAGTAAGAGAAAGAAGAAGGACAATGTAGGTCCTTTACTTAGCAGGGAAAGACAGCTGAGAACTGATGACCTCAAGAAGGCTGAGGTCCCTTCCAGCTCTAAATGTCTATGATTCTATAATTGCAGTGGGGCTGCCCGAGGAGGAAGGGGCTACGCGGTGTGAGGGGAGGGTATTCTGGTCTGGCTCTAACTTGTATTGTGTGTCCTTTACTCTCAGGGCCAGATCCTCAGCTGGTGTAAATTGTCATGGCCCCATGGGCTCCAGTGGAGCTAGGACCATTGCCCCGCAGCCTCCAAACCTCTCCGTCCAGCTGCCCCTCTTCATCCTACTCCGCCCCCCATTCTCACTTTCTTCCTTTCACCACCTCGATTCTCTCTCTGCCCATCTGAGCCTGAGCCTGCGGGTCTCTACCCATGGGCCTCCCCTGGCTCTGGGTGTGTCGTTGCTGTGGAGACAACAGAGCACTACTGAGGGGCGGTGCTTTTCCAGTGTAACGGGAGTCCCTGCTCAGCCCCTGAGGTAGGGGGTAGAGATGGAGCCATCCTAAGCTCCCCCTAGCAACCGGCCTGACCTCCATGGGCTCAGAAGAAAGACAGTGCGGCTGCACTTGGCTGAAGTGGAGGGGACAGGGACGGCTGCTCCCTGGACAGGCAGTATGGACTGTACCTCCACCCCGGGCTGGTCCTTGATGCCTGGGAAATCCTATTAACACTCACTGTGCTCAGCTGTAAAAGGGGACACAAGCAGCCAGGTAGCAGGATCCAGGCTGGAAGTTATTGTTACGCCACAAATACCCCAGATTCACCCATTTGGCTGAGGTGGTGGCGTGACTATCTGGATTGGCCCTCAGAACACTGGCCTGGCATGTGAGGGGCTGGAAGCATAAATGCTTACCTACCCCACTGTAAGCTTAGGTGGGGTTGGTCCCACTGATTGCAGAGATGCTGCCGGAGGAGAGAAGGGTGGTTGGTCTGGCCCTACATTGTACAGTGTGCTCATGATGGGCTTAGTCATAAATCACCTTCCTGACTTCTCTTCACGGGCTGCCACTCACATCACCCAGCTGTGCGCATGGGAGAACAGGCAGAGCTCCTCCCCCTCCCATGCAAGTGGGTGGGGAATGGGTGGGCAAGGTTGGGGAGTGGGCGGAGCCTTGGCTACATCTCCATAATGCACTAGCTAGCACAGCTGAGCTGGCACGGAAGGGGAAGTCATCTGCACCAGGTACAGGACTGGGTCAGATCGCTGCTCCCACCCGAGGTCAAAGGCTCATGGGAATGTCCTGCTGGGAATGCCCTACAGAGACCTCGTCAGCTCACAGAGGAGCCCTGGGCCCTGAGGGTATAGCCAGCAGCGTGACCTTTAACAGGACAACCCAGGATCTCTGCCATTTGTCCTGGAGACCTCTGACAACAAGCCCTGGTGTTGCGACTGTGCCTCTCATTGTGGCTGCTGTGCTGGGTGTTGGCCCTTGAGCTTCCGACTCCTTCGCACTGCTGCGGGCACAATTCTCCGTCTCGACACAGGCTGTGTTTTTCAAGTGGTGTTAAAGAAAGAAAAGAAACGCAAACTTCCCGGAAGATATTCCACCAGGGAAAGCTGCCGGGCAAAGTGGGAGCAATGTTACTAAGGGCTGCTAATTACATTAATTAAAACAAAACAGTTTTCTGCGTTCCGAACCCTTCCTTTCAGATGTGCTCTTATTTCTCACCCAGTGCAGCACAGTCAGCGCCAGCACTCGTACTATGGACTGTTGTCTACGGAGAGTCCCACGCCTGCTTTGGAAACGCTGACGTGGAGAGAATCCCAGGCAATCCGATTTCTAGGCACAGTCAGAATGGCCAAACAAATGGCGTTTCTGCCCCTCTTCACTGAACACTAGCATGCCATCCTTGGGGCTGCTTCAGTTTGGTGGCAGGTGCATGATGAAATATTGATGGGTAATCATCTTTTCAGAGCTGGGGAGCATTGCATCTTCAGTGATGAGCCTGTCTTTCAACAAGATGTGACTCTACGCAGCTGAGTCAGATTTCCTTATCTCTTTTCTTCTGGCGAAAAGAACTGGAGGTGCTGATGGCCCGGGAATAAGGAAATTAGGAGATTCCTACATGTGACGATCCAGCAGGAGGAGGAATAATTCATATGAAATATTGTGTCAATGTTTAATTTAAGGGTGGGATTTTCAAAGGGGCCTATGTGAGGTCAGGCTCCCTACTCCATTCGTCCTTATTGAGCCTCTGAAAATCACAGCCTAAATAAAGAATATTAGAACATAGGAATGGCCATACTGGGTCAAACCAAAGGTCCATCTAGCCCAGTAGCCTGTCTACCAACAGTGGCCAATGCCAGGTGCCCCAGTGGAAATGAACAGAACAGGGAATAATCAAGTGATCCATCCCCTGTCACCCATTCCCAGCTTCTGGCAAACAGAGGCTAGGGACATCCTGGCTAATAGCTATTCATGGACCTATCCTCCATGAACTTCTCTAGATCAAAGATCAAATGTCAAAAGATAAGCTGCCATTCCTATCACTAACAGGAGAACAATAGGCCTTGGCACCATGGTAAGTTTTAAACAAACTGGTCAAAAAAATGGGGAAAATGTTCTCAAAAACTTTTGAAGTAAATACATCCCTCTCTTTCCTCAGAGAACATGTCAGAATTGGAACTGGTGTGACCAGCTCTGTTATCAAAGTACATTTCACAGACTGGAAAAAGCTGACAGTAAAAATACCTTTCTTCACTGCACAAGGTGCTCCCAAAACCCACTGCTTGAGCTCCTCTGTCCCAGCTCCATCATAGCTCACATTCCATTGGGATGCCCTGGGAGGATGTGCTTCAGGGTGAAAGCAGCAACTGGTCAGAGCCAAGCAGCCATGGGGAGCCAGATAGCAGAACTGCTCAGGACCTGCAGGGAAGTGGTAGTTCCAGAGACATGGGCATGTTGCAGGTCCCACCATAGCATGAGTGTTCGGGGATTTCAGATACCCACTGCCTCATCTTCTCTTTGGGGCTGCCCCCTCCTCCCTAGATCGGAACAGGATTGGACAATAAGCTCTTTGGTTGCCCCCGTCCTGTCCTACCTGTATAAGGACATTTTAAAGGACAAATTTTCAGACTCAGTGCTGGAGGGTTGAGTAGGCTGCATCCTAAGACGCAAGGTAGCAAGTAGAAACTGCTTAGAACACTTTGCAGAAGTTCAATTCAAGGGATGAATGGAGGTTCAGATCAGTTCTTGTCTTATTCAGTCTAGCTTGCCCATCCCTTATTGGAACAGAAGTGCCCTCTTCACGGGCTGCTTTTCACTATACGCTTTCCTCTCTTTTCTGTGCCTCTGCACGGAACTCACCACTGGGCCGAAGTGCTCGTGTTCCAGTGTCTTGTTCTCCAGAGCATTGTCACCGGGCGCTGCTCCGAGCTCTGACTCAAGGCGGTTTGCCTCTGACAATCAAATTTTACATATTCTCCTGTGCCAATGAGTCAGCTGTCCTGTCCATCCCGCCTGTGTTCTAGTTTCCTAGCCTGCACTTTGTATGCGGCACAGGCCTATTCATGCAGCTCTTGCAGCTATAATTGGTTTTAGAGGCAGTGTTCACATTGACAAAGGACTCTTTTGTGGCAATAAACACTGAGACCTGAAAGGGTTTCTTCTGTAGCACAGCAAAAGCTGGCAACAAAAGACTCCCCGCACTTATCGACAGCATCAATTTGGGCTATTAAAAGACAAATTATTTTGTGTGCATAGTTGAGTTAGAGGCACATTTTATTTTATAGCTGAAGAACATCTAGCCAAATAGACACAATACTAGCGACTTGCATTGACGGAAAGCATGTAATTGAGGAATGCTTAAGATACACACTGGTCTTCTGAACTGCAGGCTTGCGTGGATAGTTTAGGCTCACGGATAAATCCTGCCCATGGTGGTATATTAGCTGGTCGGGGAGGGGAAATAGAGGGTTCCTGCTATGGTGATGGCAGCTATATGATGACCTAGCTCGTTGGGGTAATGCAGGCAGGGGTGTACGCGATCACTGCTTGAAGAGCAGCAGCACCTAGTCCAGTGTAGCTCATACTCTGCACCGTAGCACAGCTGTGTGGCTTGAGCATGGGACTCAGGAGACGTGAGTTCTATTCCTGGCTTTGCCAGGGACTTTGGGCACCTTAGTTTCCCCATCTGTAAAAGGGGGAGAGTGGTACTGCCCTCCTTTGTGATCTCCTGAGGAAACACACCAGATAAGAGTTAGGGATGAGTGTGATTATGTCAGGGACTGGCTTTAACAAAATCCCAAGGCGTTATTTATATAAAGGAAAAAGACACCCACCCCAGACAAACAAAAGAAGCTCCAGACCACCCGCCCTGAGAACAGAGAGCGTCTGTGCATTGCAGAGTCAGGGTCCTGCCCCTAAACAGTTACAGTTACTTTTACTACTAGCTCTCGCTAGCTGACCTGCTGTGGAGGCCTACAGGGATAGACAAGCCTATAAGCCACAGCAGTCGCACCTTGGAGCAGGGGAGTACAGGCAGACATAGCAGCCAAACCTTCCTTGAAACAGCCCCCTCCGCCCTGATGTTGTATTCCAGAGGGCGGTGGCTCCACAGGCCCTCTTCCGCTGAGTGTGTCCATGCAATATAGCCAGCAGATTACCCTCCCCATGGTCCACCTGGTTCAGTATTTAGAATGTTAACTCTTCGAGGCAGGGACTGTCTCTCACTGCGTCTGTACAGCTCCTAGCACATTGGGGCCCTGAACTGGATGTGGGTCATGTAATGACCTGAACTCTAGATCCGGTCGTACTGCACATAATAATAATAACAACCCTATCTCCAACAGTGGCCAGTTCCAACTGCTTCCAGAGAAGGTGACAGAAACTCCCAGTAAGTAGATGTGGGGTAATCTGCCCCATCCCACGAGGGGTCAATCTCTGCCTAACCCCTAATAGTTAGAGATTAGTTTAAGACCTACAGGGGGTTTTAATAATTTTGAAAATAATGCCTTGATCATTTCAAATACAAGCAATGCCCTTGAAATCACACTCTCTCTAGCATACGTAAGGGCTAGGTATTGTTAGCATTTTATAAATATGATGATATCTAGCTCTTTTATAGCACTTGTCACCAGTAGAGCTCAAAGTGCACTACAAAGGAGATGAGTACCAGCATGTCCATTATACAGATGGGGAAACTGAGGCACAGGGCGGCACCATGACTTGCCTTAGGTCACCCAACAGGCCAGTGGCTGAGCTGGGAATAGAACCAAGGTCTCCCAGTACAATGCTCTATCCCTTAGACTATACTGCCTCCCAGTTTGGTGCAGGTTGGTGCATTTGTGGGTTTTTATTATTCAGTAACTCACCCCACAAAGACAGGTTTCAAAGTAGCAGCCGTGTTAGTCTGTATTCGCAAAAAGAAAAGGAGTACTTGTGGCACCTTAGAGACTAACACATTTATTTGAGCATAAGCTTTCGTGAGCTACAGCTCACTTCATCAGATGCATTTTGTTAGTCTCTAAGGTGCCACAAGTACTCCTTTTCTTTTCACCCACAAAGGCTCTGCAGACCAAATTTTGCCATACAAAAAGTTTTTAAAATACCTTCTGGTCCTACAAGGCATGACAGGGTCCCTTTCAGACTGTAGTTATCTTTCATTTTGCTAGCTAAAGTTGTTCAAGATGCAGCCACAACTGCTCTTGCATTCATTCAACGATTTCCAAGTGCTTTACAAACGTTAAATGAATTCAGCCCCCTTTCCCGCTGTAAATCACCTCTGCTGTCAGTGCACACAGCGGTGAAGTGACTGGTCCAAGCTCATACAATGAATCCGGATAGGACCCGGGTGCCCTGAGCCCCAGTCTCTCTTCTGAAGACTGACCCATCCTGGTGGGTCAGGTACTGAACTGGGAGTCAGGTGACATGCATGCTCATCCTGTTTCTGGTCTTCTGGTTGACCTTGGGCAGGTAATTTCATCTCCCTGTGCCTCAGTTTCCCTCTCTGTAAAACGGGGAATGATCCTGACCTCCTTTGTAGAGTGCTTTGAGCTCTACCGATGGAAAGAGCTGAGGATTGTTGTTGTTTAAAGGCTGTGACAAGTAAATAAACATGCAGTATGATCTTATTGAATTCTCTTTGCTGCTGGAAGCTTTTTTCTTCTTCTAAGCATTCCCATGAAAGGGTTTTTACTCTTCCTGGCTTTTCTAATGGGATTTAAAAGCGTTTTTTGCATTTCAGAGTGAGGTTCAATTCAAAGGGTTGAAAATAATTGATTAATCGCTTTTGATTTTAGTGAGTCTTGACTCAGCCTCATGGTCTCTTCAGATGTATTATCAGGCGGAATGTTATAATGAGAGGATCCACAAAAGGGGGAATGGTACAGTTTGACTGTATTCAGCAAAATCCCAAGAGCACTGCGTAGAAAACCGAACTCGTCTCACAACAAGTACTAGATAATCACCTAGCTCACCTCCCCGGAGCTTTTAGCAAAGCAGGATTGTGCCTTGCTGCCCAGACTGCAAAACTGACTCGGAAAAATTGGAAGAGGCAATTGAAAAATAAATAAATAAATGGAACCTTTGGATGAGCCTAACACACTGTCAAAATGCATGTCCAATAATCCCTTCCATTCAAGGAAGCTATTCAAGACAGACTTCCTTTATGAAACATGCTGCAAAGCAACACTTTGGGCTTCCTGGCAATTGCATCATGGGTGCTGAGCACATATTGACCCCATGCTCCATTGGAATTCCAGTGGAATGTGCATCTAGGAACATTCTGTGTCCCCATCTGCCTGAAAAAATTCGTTGCCGTCCAGATTACACTAAACTTGGAAAAGCACAGATGCAAGCATGATAGCTGGTTCCATTATCCAAGGGGAAGGTCATCCTGGGGGCCGTGTTCCCTCCAGCTTTGCCCCCAGGAGTTCAGAGAGCTCATGGTGTAATGGTCCCCAGAGATCAGACCCAGCATCTTCAACAAGAAAAACCCTGGCCTCTGCGACATGAGCTGGATGAATGTTCTGCTAGCTACTAGTCAGCAATAGATTCTAGAGTCACTGAGACCATCACTGGAGCAAGATGTGATCGCACTCACTAGGGCCCTCCTGTTGCATCTCACAGTGCTGCTCCACCGTGTGCACAGAGGATGCAAGGCCCACGGGGAACATCAGCATTGAGGCCAGTGTAACTTCCACATATGGACTGCACAGGAGAGGGGAAAGTGCTGCGACACCTTACCTGGGAATCACAGAAAGAGAGACGTCTGCCTTACAGAGACAGCTGCTCCTTCTGAAAGCTCCCTTTTTTGGCTGGCTGCTGAGAGATGCTCAACTCTCCCCAACTGCTGCTTTATGATGAAAGATATGAATCCATAAGGTCATCTTCATGCTTGGCTGGCCCCCTTCCTATGTCTCTGGCTAACAGCTCTATTTTGAAGCTCAACTAGAGGGAGTCAGCACAACCTCATTATATTTCTTCTGCTTTAGAGAACCAGGGAAGAGGAAGCTCCGCACGCTGTTAGATCATAAGAGAGCAGTGGGCTTGGGGAAGGACACAGCAACAAAGTCAGTGGGTCTCTGGCATCGTTCCCAAGAATCCAGTTGACAAAGAGCATCATTTTGGTGAGGAGGACGTGTGCTTCTGTTTGAGAAGAGTCTTCAGTGACTGTGAAGGTATCCACAGAGAAGGAAGGATGGTCTTGTGGGTGAGGCACTGGACAGGTCCTAGCTCTGCCACTGGTTTCCTGTGTGATATCAGGCAGGTCACTTTACCTCATGGGTCTCAGTTCCTCCTCTGTAAAATGGGAATAATATTACCCTACCTTGCAGGGATGTTGCTTATGTGAGGTGCTTAGAGTCTATAATGAAGGTGGCAATGATGAAGGAGCAGCCTCTGTGGTAGTGGATCTCAACTGGAAAAGTAAATTTGGGCTAGAGAGGGACTTAATGTCTTCTGGGCAATAATATCACTTCATAGAATCATAGAAATGTTGGGCTGGAAGGGACCTCGAGAAGTCATCTAGTCTAGCCCCTTGTGCTGAGGCAGAACCAAGGGAACTTAGACCATCCCTGACAGGGGTTTGTCCAACCTGTTCATAAGAACTTCCAGTGATGGAGATTCCACAACCTCCCTTGGAAGCCTGTTCCAGAGCTTAACTACCTGTATAGGTAGGTTAGATATTAGGGAAATCTTTCTGTGTGTCCCTTGCTGCAGATTAAGCCCATAATTTCTTGTCCTACCTTCAGTGAACATGGAGAACAATTGATCACAGCCCGCTTTATAACAGCCTTAATATATCTGAAGACTTGCTACAATGCCTTTTGATTTCACTCTCCTACTGTGGTCATATGTACTATGCTCTGTCACTTTTGCTTAGTGGATACTACATTCAAAGTACTTTGAGCACTTTTATCAAATGTACAGTACAGCATAAACTTGTAATGTGAAGATCAACTGCACCTACTTGAAAACAAATGTAACACACCAGAGACAGAACACGTTTCAAAAGTTTTGTAATTCATTATTAGCGGTTCCCTAGAAATTCTGAAGAGGCCATACAGGGAGCGTTGAAATAATTCAGCTGTCAATCGCCAACCTCCAGAAGAATTAGCCGCTTGGGATTTAGCTTCTGAACGTCACTTGACTTTGATTCATGGGTTTGTGAAGGTTCTTGTGATCAATGCGGCAATCCTCAGAATTGCATGTCCAACCAGCACTAATTCAGCAACACAGAGCAGGAGCAATCCCTGAGCCTCCCAAGCTGCAGATGAACTCCTCTGAGGGGGCAGATAGGTGTTCTCGTTTGCTGGCTGATGGCATCAACATCACGCGTCACTTGGGACAGACAAGCTATCGGCTCCTCCCAGCGCTGAGCCAGGAACATCCACATGGGGCCTGTCTCATAACGTGCCCAGACATGTGCTGCTGGGTTATGAGCACTCCAGAGCTACTGCAGTAATTGAGAAAATAATGGATGAGACTGTGAAAAGGAAAATAGAGCTTTTCACACCTGGCAAGCAGGGTCTGGCAAAGCAGATGACTGTGCCTAATGGAGCATCCTGGGTGCTTATAATAGATTGAACAGCTCTGATTTGTTCTTGCTGTACTGGGAGGAGGCAGGACGCAAGTGTTTTGGGGGTTGATGCCTTGAGCCTGGGGTGTGTGTGTGTGTGTGCGTGTGTGTGTGTGCGCCTGTCCCACACCCAGGCCTCTGTTGTTAGCACCAAGACTTTGCACCATTTGCATATATAAAGAACTGGATGCTAATTGTTGCACTGCTTGGTGAAGCAAATCAGCCCCCCCCCCCGCCACCCCTTTCCCACCCAGGAATAAATGTTCTGTGCAACAATATGCAACACCACTGGGCCAGGGGTGAAACCTGGATACTCTAAGTGTCAGTGATCAGGAGGCAGAATTGAGGGTGTATGAAAACCAGTAGGAAATGGGATTCTAACTTCCAACGCAGGTGCCTCCTGTGTGTTATCATTGCGTCTTCTCCCTTCCCTTCATCTTCTGTCCATTCCTTTTAAGGAGTCATTTGGCTCATCCGTTATCTCTTTCGTTCTCTCCCTCTAGCCATCTCTCTTGCTGTCTGTTTTGTTTTGAAGCTCCAACAGCAAAGACGTGTCACAGTCCCAGCTCTTCAGAAATAATTAGCTCCTACCGCTGAATGGGCCTGCAGTGATTTCCCCCCCCCCATAGTTTTGTAATTATTAATGCACCAGACACCATATTCTATACTCTGCAGAAGTGCTGTGGAGAGTGGCCAGACTTCGTTATCCCCAATGACATAGTTGTGCCTTGGTCCCGCTCTAAGTAGCAATCTTTGTTATTTGTGTTGCAGGACCAAGCAGAGGCCCAGGCAGGTACTGGGATCTCATTGTGTGAGGGGCTGTACATATATCTAATAAAAACACAGTTCATGCCTCAGAGAGCTTACTGTCTCAGAACCGGCAGCTTGGTCCTACTCCCGACATAGTGTTGCCATGGGTCAAATCTGGTCCCACCGCACAGCCTGGAGAAATTGAAGGCAGAGCTGATCTCACTGCCATCTCAACAGGCAGGGCACACCGACTATTCAAAGTGTGACAGGGTCAGGCTAGATGGCTATAGGAGAGTAATAGAAGGCAGATACAGTAGCCCCAGGCTAAGTAGGTCCTTTTTCCCTGGGTAAGGTAAGAGGGAAGGTTCCAGAACAATCAGGAACCTTCTGGAGACAATTAAGACAGGCTGATTAGAACACCTGCAGCCAATCAAGAAGCTGCTAGAATCAATTAAGGCAGGCTAATCAGGGCACCTGGGGTTTAAAAAGGAGCTCACTTCAGTTTGTGGTGTGCATGTGAGGAGCTGGGAACAAGAGGCACTAGGAGCAGAGAGTGAGAACGCAGACTGTTGGAGGACTGAGGAGTACAAACATTATCAGACACCAGGAGGAAGGTCCTGTGGTGAGGATAAAGAAGGTGTTGGGAGGAGGCCATGGGGAAGTAGCCCAGGGAGTTGTAGCTGTCGCACAGCTGTTCCAGGAGGCACTCTAGACAGCTGCATTCCACAGGGCCCTGGGCTGGAACCCGGAGTAGCGGGTGGGCCCGGGTTCCCCCCAAATCCTCCCAACTCCTG
The DNA here is from genome assembly GCF_965140295.1 of Lepidochelys olivacea. Taxonomy (NCBI): domain Eukaryota; kingdom Metazoa; phylum Chordata; order Testudines; family Cheloniidae; genus Lepidochelys; species Lepidochelys olivacea. The sequence continues at coordinate 128,377,117 of NC_140415.1, forward strand.
GTCAGACACAGGAGGAGTCGACCTGGACTGTGAATTCAGAAAAACGGCCAAGCTGAGGGCTGCCGTGAAGCTCCAAGGCGAGCAAATCCGCCAATAGTAGAGCAGGAACTTTGTCACAAAAGACACTGAAGAGCAATTCAATAAGTTAATTTTACACGTTCGTTTTCAAAAGCCTTCATTTTCTGAACATTGTTCAACTTCCTTTCTCATTTCTGGTGCCTGTTGAATCCACCAGCACCCGCACTGATCCTCCGACTGAAGAATAGGATCTGTGGAAGAGTCATTTTCACCTTTCACAAAGAGCAATGCTTGTTCCCAAGCTGAAAACTCAAGCTGGCCTGGACTTTGTCAATTTTTTTTTTTTTTTGGTCTGAGAAAGCCAGTTCATCAAACTTGAAACTGTGGGAACATATCGGTTTTGATGAGCCTTGTGTCAGGCAGGGGTGGCAAATCCAGGATGGAATTTCCGGTGAAAGAGTTTGCAAGACTAGGATACCCAATAGCCCACTGGTTAAGGATCGACCCTGGGGTACATAAGACCCAGGTTCGAGTACCCCCTCTGACTGGTTGAACCTGGGTCTCTCTCTGAGGTATATCTACCCAGCAGCTGGGAGGAGTAATTGCCTGGAAGGAAGACAGACATGAGCTAGCACCTAGAAATAGCTCATGATAGCTGCCTCAGTAGGTGACCATGGGGTTGGGTGGAACTGTACTAGCAGACCCTTAAAGACACTTCCAGTGGTGCTCCTTGCAGTGCTGGTAACAGAGCCCTGTGAGCTGGAAAGCCAGTTCATTGGGATAATAATCCACAAGCAGTACTTGGGTTTATACCAGGGCTTTGTTCTCAGATCCCCTTTGAATGATTCAGTCAGTCACTCTGGGCCTGATCCAAAGCCCTTTGGTGCCTGTTTACGCCTTCACAAGGCACCAACTTATTGACAGTGGACCAAACTGGCGAGGAAGTGATGGATTCTCCATCTCCTGAAGTCTTCTGTTCCAAGCCAGCTGCCTCTCGGCTTCAGTCACACGCAAGTAATTGAGCTCAGTACAGGAGGAACTTGATAAAATTCTCTGGGCTTTGTTATAGGAGATGTCAGACTGGATGATTGAATGGTCCCTGCTGGCCTTAAAGTCTATGAATCTATGAATTGAGCAAGCATTTACATATATGCCTAATATAAAGAACATGCACAGTCCCATTGACTTCAACCTCAAGTACTTAACATTAAACATGCGCTTAAGTACCTTGCAGAACTGGGCCCTATACTGATGCAAGTAGTGGCATGAAATCCATGGCATTTATCAATGACGTGGATCTGAGCCTGCTTTTTAAAGCCTTCACAGTGAAACAATAATAATAATTTCCCTAAATCAAAACAAACAGGCATTTGGTACCTTGATTGGTGAGTTAAGGACATGATTGTGCTTCCATACAAGACAGTGGAACAACTCCCATTGACTTCAGTGGGGTAGGATTGAAACCTAAGAGCTGTGCTACTGGCTAACAGTCCGTCCAACTCCTCCCAGGAGCTAATTAGCAACAGGCCTGTTCTCATTTCTCCCAAGCTGCCTGGCACAGCTCTAGATCACTGCCTGCTTGTGGCAGTGGGATCATCCCATGAAAACGTTCTGTAATCCTTGGGATAATTAGGATGTAAAATTACAAGGGGTTTTTAGAACAGGAGCAAAAAATTGATACTGAGCGAAAGAACCGTTTCACCTTAATGTCAAAATATGCGGAAGAACAGGGCGCCGCTAAGACACAGCTGCAAACTAGCTGTGAATTAAGAGAAGCTTAGAAATATGCAAGTGCATATATTCAGGGCATAACACACTGAAAAATGCAAGCCTTAGCAAAGTCAACTAGAGAAATAAACACGGGTGTCTGCCATGGACCTGCTCTAAAATGCTGGCAAAGCAAAACACAGCCACATGCGGGGGGGGGATGCCCAGAACACCCCGCCTTGATTTTTCTTTCAATGCCTGGCAGTGCATATATCCTGCTTCTAAATCTTATTGTGCTGTAATGAACAGACTGGCTGGCAGCTCCTTATAGCTTCACTGTTAGACTCCTTTTGGGGGGGAACCAGTGAGCCAGATTCCACCCCTTTTATCTCACACTGAATACCAGCACACGGCATAAATCATGCCATTGACTGAGTGGGATCAGGAAGGGGCTCCGAGCTCTAATGTATTCAGTGTAGACAGGGAAATCCGCACCCCGATTTCTGATGAATAGTTCTCATTGCTAGTTACCTAGCCCTTCACAGGGAGCTATGCATTTTGCAGAGCTCTATGAAACCACGCCCCTGCCCCAAAGAGCATGGTACACCACACAGAGACAGAGCATGGTCTACTAGCTAGGGCCCTGGACTGTGAGTCCAGAGACCTAAGTCATGTTCCTAGCTCTGTTACTGACCTGCTGGGCAAAGCTGAGCCAGTTTGTGTTAGGCCTCTGTCTGGCTTGTCTGTTTAGATTGCGAGTCCTTTGGGCTGAGGCTTTTCCCCGGCTATGCCAGGGAAAGCACCGAGCAGAAAGGCAGCTGCGGTCGTTACATACCACTGTAATAGACATAAAAATTGGCCATGGGCAGGGGCATTGTGGGGGGGGGGGCGACAGCAGCCCCCATTCCATGTCCCCGCCCCTCAGGGCACACCGCCCAGGGCAGGTGGAGGGTCCAGGTCGCCCCACAGTGGCCTGGGCTCCCTGGGCAGGGCAGGGGGTGGGGCTTTGGGGCAAGGGGAGGAGCAGGGGGCAGGGCCCCATGGTGAATGGGGCGTAAGGCCCACCTTAGCCCCCCATCACGAAGAGGTTGGTGCTGCTCACAGGGGCTGGGCTTTGCGGTGGGGAGCTGATCATGTTATCAGCTCCCCTGTTGCTAAGCCTAGCCCTTGCCACTCTGCACCTGCCCAAGGTTACTACACCCATGTTAAAAAGTGGGTGGGCATGGCCCCCCCTGGCTCCCCCGATTCTGGCACCCCTGGGTCTCCGGGGTCTCTTTGTGCCCAGGGCCCCAGTGAATCTTAATCTGCCTCCAGGCTGGATGGCAGCCATTAAAACCTTCCAGCATAAGAATGTTGGGGACAAACAGGGACACACAGAGCCCCTGGCATGGGAGGGGAACCTGGGTGTGGGGGACACACAGAGCCCCTGGCATGGAAGGCGGGAGGAGACCCCCGGGGGGGGGGGACGACACAGAGCCCCTGGCCTGGAGGGGTGGGAGGGGAACCTTGGGGGGGGACACAGACCTCCTGGCATGTGTTGGAGGGGAAGTAGGCAGCACACAGAGCACCTACCAGGAGGGCAGGGGGAGGGGAGTTGCAGGGAGTCCCAGAAATAGAAGGGGATAGGAGTGGAGGGATGCAAGGAGACATTGGTCTATATGCAATGAGCTCAGCCGCTGGAAGCTCTGCAGGGTGCAGCCCCCTAGTGGTAAGTTCTGGTCCCTGAGCCCACCTCAGGCACTAAGCAGATAGAAGAGACGGGAGGGGGTGAGATCCAAAACTCCCCCCATCACCAAACGACCCCCTTTCCTTTTTGCCATCTTTCCTGGTATTTTATTTCCTGTCTCTGTTGTACCCTGACTGCTTTGCTCTTGAGTTGTGCATGCTCAACCCGACCATTTGGCCTTGGAGCACATTTTCCAGGCAGACCAGGTTCTGCCTGGCTTTTTTCTATCATTAATAAACTCTTAATCGACACGGGAACGACTCAGCACCGAAATCTACAGGACTGTGTGATACTAAAATTCAAACTCAGGGAAAAGTTTTTGTGCTGTGCCCGGGGAGCCGGTGAAAGCTGCATAATTCCCCGTGTGCGGTGCTAAATATGTACCCCTTATGTTATCTAAAAATCCTTTCTCTACCTTCTTTTCTCCATTCAACCCACCACACTACCGAGATTGCCAGGCTCTGTTTAGTTTGGCAGCCCCTCCAGAGTCATTTGGGATGACCACATGTCCTTTTCATCCTTTTCATGTGCTGATCTCATAAGCCCTCGGCAGAGCCAGAAATTAAATGGATCCGTTGCGGTGCTGGGTTCTTAGCTCTCCCACAGTAAAATGTATCCCCAGTGATGTTCCATATTATTTCTCTCCCACCTCTGACTTGTCTGAGTTTCATTATGGAATTAAATTAATTAATACGAACAAAGTAGCAAAAAACCCAAACAAACAGTTGTGGAGTTTTTTTTTTCAGAATTAAGGTTTTTGTTATTATAAAAGAACGGCATATATTGGCACCATCCAAAATCCTGGCACGTTTGAACCCACTAGGCATTTCCCTGAGAGAATTCAGGGGCAGCCTGGGGGCAGGGAAGGCACAGAGCCCCCTCATGAGAGTAGTCCTGGCTAGATGGCAGGCAGTTTGTGTGCCAGGACATACCGACAGTTAACACCAATGGTCTCTACTGTTCAGCTAAGGAAATCTTTCATATTTGGGCTAAGCGATAACGGGCCAGATCCTTAAGCGGGTATTATAAATTGAGTGACACTGATTTACACCAGCTGGGAATCTGTCCCATTGACCTCAATGGAGCAACGTCAATTTCCTTGCCAATTAACACCAGCTGGAGATCTCACCCACGGAACGGACATTTGTATTTTTGGCTGCTGGTCCCTCTTAGATGGATTTTTAACTTTGCGGCAACTTGAGAATTTCTTCCAACAGCTGCTCTGAACATAAACACCTGACGTGGCTACCTGGCAAGTTACTGTGTGTCTGCTTTGAGCAGGGGGTTGGAGTGGATGACCTTCTGGGGCCCCTTCCACCCCTGATGGCCTGTGATTCCCTGTAGCAAGCCAGGGGGCGAATCTACAGCTACGATGCAGTGAAAGTCCTGTCGCACCCAAGCCACACTCGCTCGCTGGGCCCACGTGGGACGTCACCGCGGCAAGCCGGGGGGCTGTAGATTCACACCCTGGCGTGCTGTGGAGTAACTTGAGAGAAATAGTTTCAGTGTGTTAACTTCTGTTTTGCAAGGACCCCAAATCATAGTTTAGGTGAGAGCAAAATAATTAGCTGCCAAAAAAAAGTTGAAATAGTTTGAAATGATTACAGAGCAAAATTGGTAATTATTCTTTAATGGTGACGGGAGTCGGCACGGATATTTCCAGAGACCACCAAATTAATATATTAACTCACTGACTGCGAGCATAGTAGCAGGTTTCCCCAGTCAGGCCCACACCGTTTATTTTAATTTCGTTGCCTGTGAAGTGAACTGCAGAGGATGACAGCAGCTGATTCTGAGACAAGCTTATATAAGCACCAAGCAAGTGGCATGTCAAGCAAAGCTTTCCGGATCTATGTAATTGGTTGCTTGTTCCGGGACAATCACAGAATATCCTTTAAATGGAAAGGTGCCTGATGAGCATTTAAATCATGTTGCAGCGGAAGCGAAACTGACCTGGCTTTGGCTACCTGCGGCAGCAGTTACTCACCTAGGGAAGCTAAGTCAGTTTCACTCAATACAAAACCAGATTTTTAGCTCTTGTCAGTATCGCTCCCCCCCCCCCCCCCCGTGCGTGTTTCGGTGCACAGGGAACTCCAGCTCTGGGAGTGTGAATTTGTTTCAATTTGAACAGTGCCCACGCGGTCGCCAGAATTCGTAATTGCGACTGGTTTAGCTTCTGCTTTCAATCTAAAGCTCCTCATCCATACAGTTGAACAGAAAAGGCCATCGACAATCTTTTCGGAACGTGCTTTTTCGTGTTTTCTGCTTGTATTTAAAAAAAAAAGTAATTTTTTGTTATTCTCGTTCTGTTTTGTGGGAACGAAGGTGAACGGGGAATAACAGACGGGGCTGTGTAAGGAGAGATGAGACATCTGTAACAGGGGGATAATAGTACCGACCTCCCTTTGGAAGGGGCTTTGAGATCTGCTGGGGGGGGCATTAAGGGGGGCAGCCAGCGCCCCTGTGGGCTGGGTAGGGCAGGGTTAAGCGTGCGGAATGAATTCTCGGGCTGACCATTCAGCCCTGGCGAGAGGCATGCAGTCTCTTCTTGTCCTTCTCAGTAGCCCTAATCCTGATTCGTTGCCCACGGTCCGTTTTAGCAAAGTATTTAAATGTGCTTCACTCCCATTGAAGCCAGCGGGACTTACCCATGTGCCTATACTTACGCACATGCTTAAATTCTTTGCTGAGTTCAGACTGCAGTGTGTGCTGGGCGCATCAGGCTTCCATTCCTGCAGCCGGGGTATGCGCTTGCCCGGTCCAGCTCGCACGCCTGGTGCTGTCCACACACGCCGCATTGTCCAGTCCAATCAGAGCAGGCGCGCATGGCGACGGTTCACGGCTCTCCCTCGGCCCGGAGCCTGTGGACGCTCTGTGGATAATCGCATGGCCGCTTCTGGGGAGGAACAGACAAACAGGTGTGAGCCGTGCCATCCAGGACTCCCGGCTCTGCAGTCCCCACCCCACTCTGCAGACTGAACGTGCAAGGTGCGCGGGGAAGACTCTCCCTTTTGGCCCTCTGCACCCCGGGGTGCCGCCCCCTGCGCAGCGCAGGATTGAAACCGAGCAGCTGCTGTGGCTCGTACAAAGGCACCGGCTTTTTCAGGCTACCGGCGCTCGGAAAGGCAAACGCCTCTGAGAGTTATCAATGGGCATCCTCGGAACCTCCGCATTCGCCTTGCCTTGCCACAGAGCCACAAAGTCTCCGCCGACCACGGCAGCCTTGAGAAATCAGGACGAACACGGGGGCGGAACCAATTCGCCCACTCGGAGAGCTGGTGTAACCAAGGGGTGAGAGGGATTTCCGTCCAAAGGCGCGTCTGGGGACGTGCATATTTGATGGAGATGATCTAACATTTGTCAGCTAACTGAACAATGCAGAGCAGCCCACGGAGTTGTTTCCTCTGTAGTGCCCCCCCAACGGCCATTCCTTCTGCGCCCCATCTGTTGGCACACGAAGGCTGCCACTGGCCCCTCACCTAACTAAAGAATAATTTGTCTTAACTAACCTTTCCATGAAATGTCATTGGAGTTGAATGGAAGATATTCGTGTGCTGCCTAGCATCAAAAGGAGGTAAAATAATGAGGCGAATATCCCCCCCACACACATAAAAGGGGGCTGGCATTTGCAATTAATTGGACTTTAAGGAAAGCGTTCCTTTAATCTCCTGTATTAATTTTGGGAATCTGTCACTCTCAGATCTAATGGTGAGGGGGAGGGAAGGCAGGAAAACTTTTTTTCAATAGAAAATGTTGAGGAGTTTCTTGATGAGACCTGCCACACTTTGGTCTGGTAGAGTTTGCGAGAGAATGGAGCTGAATTGTTGGCATTACAACAAATTACGCCAGATCTATGTAATGGGAGAAATAAAAAGAGCAAATCATGAAAAGTGCATCTGCAGCGTGCCTATTCCACTGCAGTGTACTGATGGTACCAGGAAAATACAGAGCACTTTGTGCCACTCTAATCCTTTGAGCTCTTTGAACTCCCATGTAATTTTCTTTTCAAAAACACTTATTCTTGCTGGCCTTTACAGAGGTTCAGGCTAGTTAGTCACCCTGTGAATCTGCTGTATCAAATTTAATCTTAATTCCATTCAGGGCTTTAATTAGAATGTGGGCAAGATGGAAGGAGGGGTATGGACGCATTCAGAGCAGGCAGACAGGTCGTCCCACAGAAAATCTCAGCTACCTCTAGACTCCTCTTCATCCATTCAGCTCAACTGAAATGAAAATGAGCCTACAGGAGTGCCCTAAGGGTATTTTGGATGCTGTAGGTTTGTACATAACTTGGAGCTGAAGTGCTTTTTTCTAATATTCCCGTAAACTCAAAGCAACTTCTTCTGGAAGTAACAGGAACGTCTGAAACTACCCTGAAAAGTGTAATGGCCATCGGGGAATTGGGAGTGGTGGTATAGAAATTATTCCTTGAGGTGGGTCAAACCCAGATCTTGGCAGCCAAGACCTTTCCAGTCTTATGCCTGCTTCTGAAACACCTGGTTCTGACCACTGTCATAGACAGGATACTTTTTAAAAATAAATAAATAAATATTTGTATTTTAAAAAAAAGGGGCGGGGAGGAGGGATAGCTCAGTGGTTTGAGCATTGGCCTGCTAAACCCAGGGTTGTGAGCTCAATCCTTGTGGGGGCCCATTTAGGGATCTGGGGCAAAAATTGGGGATTGGTCCTGCTTTGAGCAGGGGATTGGACTAGATGACCTTCTGAGGTCCCTTCCAACCCTGATATTCTATGACCCAGTCTGGCAGGTCTTATGTTTCTCTAGTGAATGCTGTTGTTTAAATATAGAACCCTAGAATAAAATTCTGTTACACATGTAGAGTCTCGGCTTCATGACTTTAATTCTCAGGGACAGTAGCAAATCTCCACTCCACTTGCAGGCTTGAGAATGTTTCTGTTCAAACAGTAATGAGTCAGATTCATACACAGGAGTACAGAAGCTTGCTGTGCCTCCAGAGGCTGCAGCTCAGAAGAAGGTATGTTTTGAGCTCAAAGGTCTCATTCCTATCTAAAGGATAAGGAAGAGGCAAGGTACGGGGCCACATCAGTTGTGCTAAACTCACCCCTCTGCTTTCATGGATTCCTGTTGCCTGCTAATCATTTTTTTCTCCGCAGTGCCATTACTGCCTGGTCCCAGGATAGAAAATGAAACATTGAGGTAGGCATAACTACTTGGTCAGGGGTGTGAAAAATCCACACCCCTGAGCCCTGTAGCTTGCTGATCGAACCCCTGGGGTAGGTCCACAGAAGAGTGCTTCTGTCAACCTAGCGACCATCGCTCAGGGAGATGGTGTTCTTGCACTAACAGAAAAATCATTTCAATCAGTGTAGGCTGTGTCTACACGATGGGGTTATGCTGACATAGCTACAGCCCTGTAGTGATGCCGGTGTATTCTCTGTAGTGTAGACATACCAAAGTCTTGTGGTGCGTCGAGTCCTTCACAATTGTGCATAGTGTTGGCCTAACTCTGCTCCCAGGGATAAAGCTCCCCTTGACTTTGCAGGTTCAGTATTAGGGTTTATCTAATACTGGGGACACTCAGGGCTTGTCTTCAGGTACCGTCAACACAGTGCTGTCTACATGGGGGTGGGCTAGGTCAGTGTAACAAGATCGCTCAGGGATGTGGATTTTTTGCAGCCCCGAGCAACATCATTATAGCGATACAGGTTTGCAGTGTAGACCTGGTTTCAGGAAAGTTAATCCAATTTGACAAGGTGTAAATTTGAAGTGCATTAGTTCATCTGCATTAAACCACTGTATGGATGCTCTTCCAAATTAAAGTTTCCTGAATTTGGTTTAGCTTAATTCACTTTCAAAACAAATTAAGCTAAACTATATTCAGGCCACTGTAAATACCGAATAGGGGCATCCACCCAGGCATTTAATGTGGTTTAACTAATCCACTTTAAAAGTGAATTCAGATTAACTTTCCTGAGTGTCTCCATGTAGACACTCCCTTATGCTAACACTGAGCACTATGGATAATGCCACCCAAACGTTTTAAAGTTTAAAAAACACAAGTTTGTATTGTCTTGGTGAGGGACATAATCATTAGAGTAATGGGCAGTGGTTAGGAGGGGCTGCTTTTAACAGGATGTCTCTGCTCCCTATGTAGGGAACAGAAGGCTGCTAACAATTATGCAGATATTGCAGCAGTCAGAGGCATAGTTTTATTTTCATTAGCACCTCAGGTTTCTACAGCAGGGCTGAGCTGACATTTGGAAGCAGATTCCTTTTTAAAGGTTCATGATTATTTAACACAATGCACTGCAGTGAGCCAGGATCCTTGTCAGAGCAAATGTCAATGTTTGATGGACCCCCTCATGTCCTCCGCCGCTCTGTTCGCTGGGTGTCTGACAGTATGTTCTTTCCCCCTGCAGTACGGGATAAAGAAGAAGGAAGAAAGAGAAGCCGAGGCCCAGGCTGCGCTGGAAGCCAATGCTGAGGGGAGTCTGACACGTCCAAAGAAGGCCATACCTCCCGGCTGTGGGGATGAGGAAGAGGAGGAAGAGGAGAGCATTCTAGACACAGTCATCAAATATCTACCTGGCCCTCTTCAAGACATGTTCAAGAAGTAATGGCTGCAGCCTGTTAGACTGTCATGAACAGTAAAGCAATGGATTTCTCAAATGAGAATTTACAATCTTGCCACACATCACACAACCCCACTCTCTCCCTCCACTCTAACCCCCGTCCCCGACCTCTCCGTTGGCCCCCTGAGATTCAATCCATTCCTATTTTGTACATAGTCACATCCAGTAGACGCCTCTGAATGGATGTAAGGATTAATGAGCTGCAGTCTACACAACTTTTATTATAAGCCATAGTACTATGTATGTTAAATAAGGCAACTGTACATTAAACAGAGCAAAGGAAAAGCCTCATGTTTGTTTCCACCCAAAGCAGGAAGGAGTGTTCACTAACAGTGAGCAGTGGCTTCTTTTATTTTCCTTAATTATTATTATAATTTTTAATATGATAGTTGATCAAGCCACCCTGGTTGTTCATTGTTGGTACATCTCTTGTAGCAAGGGATGCCTCCATTTCCCATGGAAACAGACCTTTTCCATTTTATTCCATAACCCTCATAAATAAGAGATCATTTGGAAAGTGAACCATGTGCAACTCCTATCTCCAACACCATTCTCAGAGCTGTGGAAGAGCTGAGCCTTCCTCACCAGGTGTTGATGGTAGAAACCAGCCGCCTCAGAATCTAAGCAAGAGTCTTGTTGCTTTGGGAATAGCCATACAATGAATAGCATGACCAGAGTGTAGTGTGGACGGTGCTGTCATTAGATCTAGACCAGACTGGTTCGGTGGTGTTGTAGTACAGAACTTCCCAACCCAGGGGCCTTATAAGCCCACCACTGAGTGGAGTGGATACTTAGACTCCCCAACCTTCCTCTTTCGGCAAAGATCCCCAGTGGCATATTCAATCATGCCGTTCCCAGCTGTGTTTCCAGGAATGGCATTCCAGCTCCAGCAATTGCTGTGGCTATGCTCTGTTCCCCCAGGTAGCATCAGAGAGGGGAGGGCTTCTAGTCAGAGAGCAGGACCAGGAGGCAGGAACTGCTCCTGAGTTCTAGTCTCCATGCTGACTCTAATTCCCTCTTTGACCTTGAACAAGTCACTTAACCTCTCTGTCCCAGTCCCCCCATCTATACACTGGAGATAATAATACTTACCTACCTCACAGGGATGTTGTGAGGGTCAAAAGGTGAATACTTGTATAGTGCTGCACAGGGGCTAAGTATTATTATAACGTTGGGTGGCATCGTTGGGTATTTACCCAGTAAATACCCTTGCGTATTTACCCAGTGATGGGAAGGTTGGACCAGGACTCTCGTACTGTCACATTTAAAACCTTCTCAAATTCAGATGGATTTAGAATGTCTCCCAACCTAATGGTGTCAGACAACACATTGTCCCCAGACGATGCTGTCTTGCTACTGCAGTGAGTATATGTGTACACTCTTATTTGTTACACAGTTATTCATCATTTCATCTGGTCTGTTATTTGTAGAGCTGACCTTTGGTTCTGGGACTCTCTCAGCTCAGAGTCACTGTAAATGTCTGGAGCTTCTGGTCAGCACCATGTCTTGATCTCATGAGAAAAGAAACGGTCTCAGGCGACTTCTAACAAGCTGATCATTTGTCTGGCAGCATTACACTGCCACATGCCCTGTGCTAGCCCAAGCTTGGAAAACAAATGGTTACTCGTTATTTCGAACATATTTGCAAGTAAATAGCCACTTAGCATGGACGGCAGCGGGGAAAATATACCGTAGATGCAGATTTAGTAGGAGACGTAATTCAGCTTTGTGTGCCTGCTGCCGACTGGTGCTGAGAACGAGACGTTTTTATTTGCTAGTATAAAACCGACTGTTGAGTTAAGTACGCCTGGGATTGCCATTGTAGAATATCCTGTTCATCAACAGCCAAATTGTAGGACTGGTGCCAATTCAGGCTGGGGTTGGTGGGTGCATTGCTGTTGACTTCAGTGGCAGTGTGCCTGCTTTATTCCCTGTGAGTCTGGCCTGCGGGGTTTTGCTCTGAATACCCATTCTGAATTTTATTCTTTCTTGAGCTCGATAAAATCTTGGGGTCAGATTCTCTGCCGGTATAGACAGACTACACTTCCCTGCAGCGATCGGCGCTACACCCACTGAGTACCAGCAGAGAACTCGGTCTTTACATGCCACAGATAGCATTTGAGCAATCCCATTGGCTCCAGTGAGACTATTCATCCGCTTAAAGCTAGGCACATGCTTAAGCATCTTTCTGAATGGGGCTCCTAATTAGATTCTTACATGAGCTAGACAGGAGCAAGCTGTGCTGGATTTAAGCAGGGGAGGTGGAACAAGGCTGTAAACACAGTCCCTTTAGCATCACCCATAGAACCACACATACCAACTGCAACAGACGGCCTATGGGATGTACACTCCCTGCCACTTGTGGACCGGTGTAATGAGCATGCTCCAAACCCCTAGCGCATGCTGGCGGACTTTTGCTTTCCTTCGAAGTCAGTGTCCAGAGAATTCACTAGAGTAGGAATGGGATTTAGAAAACCAGCCCCAGGAAATTTGTGTGCTGGTTGCTGAGAGCTGCAGGTCAGCCTCCCATGGGCAAAAGCAGAATGTTGTGACTTCTTAAGATAGCGTCAGCATTGTTTGCCCTCGCTTTCACTAAAGAGAGACGAATTTCCCTGCTCAGACTTCAATCACCTGCATTGTTTCTTATCTGTGTGCCTAGATTTGATACCAGAGCAGCTGTCAGTGATTTGTCATTTCCTAATGAAAGCACTCAGTTCTCCCTTTCCAGAACTAGCAAGCTCCCGCTTGTTTCCATTTAAAGTATAAAAATCCTTCCTCATCCTTAAAGCCATCCTCACCCCCACCAGACTGCAAAAACTACTGTAGGTTCCACAAAGTAAGTGGACATTGCTCACTCTGCTCCTGCTTTAGACACCAGTCGTCCTTTGGCCATCAGCATTGATTTACTTTCCTCTCCATGCAAGCTCTATTCCCGAGACACAAGTAGTGCCTGCTGTCTTGCCTTTTCTTTTCTCTTGTTGTTCTATGTTGGGTTTTTCAGGGTCTGCCTTGCGGAGAGAAAATACATCATTATATCCAGCTCTAGGTGACTTTACAAGACTTTGGTTTAATCGAATGGGTCACAGTGGTTGAGCCATTCACTGATTGGGTCCTGGAGTAGCTAATACAAGAGCCTGTGCTGCATGGTCTCACGGATCAGGAGTAAGTGTTGCTGCTCCTGGGGGGACAAGTGGGTTTGTTTTTTAAAAGTTCCATTCCCCTTTTTGATTTGGCCTCCTAGGAGACTGAAATTGCGCAAAAATATGGGGCCTATGTAGTCTTTCCACTTGGCTTGGAATCAGGATCATAAAGCAGAATTGGGAGAGTCATTTGTCTAGCGAAATTCACAAGGTCTATTATTGGTGCCATCAGAACCATTGTCGGGTTTCCCAGCTCATCCCAGCTGTAGTCAATATCCCTCTCACCTGAGCTCCCAATGTATGGTCTAGTCCTTCTGCCACTAAACTCAACTGGAGTTTGCCATTGACTATGGACTTCAGGGGGAGCAGGTCTGAGCCCACAGTTTTTATATTGTCATTCGTTCAGTAAAGAAACCTGATGGATAGGATACTCTGCCTGTGAATTACGTACAGGTCAGTCCCTATGGGAAAGGCAGCATGTGCTGACAAGATTTGCCTCAAATTACTTTTTGGACCTTGACTAAGTTATTGGTCAGCTCAGAGGGTTTCTCCAGCTCCAAAGTGCCTCAACAGCTTTGAATGAAATTGAAATGGGCACTTCCCCAACCCCGAATTTGACAATCATCACCCCCAACCCCTTCAGCTAACTTGCATTGTGCATGAACGTGAAGAGCACTGTAAAAATGCCACACGCTCAGTGCTCAGTCAGATGTCAAAGCACTTAAACAAGACCAAAGAGAAACATGGTTCATTGTTTGGATTCTGAATATCTCTTTGTCTTTCCATGCTATCGTTTTATTTGCATCACCAATATGTTCAATCTCAGGAAAATGAGGTCTTCTGTTTTTAATTGGTTTTTATTTACACAGAAAGGTGGGCAGCCATTTTTTTTCTTTTCTTTTTTTTTTTTTTTTTTTTGCCATTCTTTCTCCTTCATAACTCCAGGGCCTTTCTGTTTAATAAAAAAAAAAAATCAAGAGGTCTCCACTTTGTGGAGGGCAGCTAATTTAGTTTGACATTGCCCTTCATGGACTTACATCTATCTTTAGAGAAAGCCATATGAAATCAGACTGCAATATTAATTATGAATGCTACTCTGTGTTAAAAAAAAGAGAACAGATCATGTGCTAAATCACTCTGGCGTTTCTCTGTCTATGTTTCTAGTATTGTATGTTAGCCTAGTTTTTCCCCAGCCCCTTCCCTTTGTCAAAGAAAGACCATACCAATGCTGCTGACCACATCTTTTTGACAAGCTTACCGCACCAATATAACTGTTGTTTGCAATCAACTGTTGTGACCTGAATGTAATGTCCTATGTATCTGAAATGTGTCTGTATCTGTTTTACTCTGTTACCAAGATAATGTTTTTCATGTGCTGAGTCGGTAAAATGTTTCAGTAACTGTCCTCTAAAAAAAAAAAATGCTTGTTTTCATACATACACACACATACATACACACACAAAGGCGAAACTCTAACTAGCTGGTGCATTTTTCTAAAAGAAATGCCCCCAGGTGTCTCCAAGATGCATGCAGTACCTTCCAACCAGCCAGAAGATGATTTAAAGTAGAGACTTTGTGAATGTAAATTTCATTTGTAATTTGCCTGCTACCTTTTTCTGCATGACATGGATAAGTGATATGATGTTCTTTTAAAATGGAATCACAGCCAATAAAAAAAAATAAAGTGATTTCATGCCTTTTTTGTAATGCTTTCATATTAAATCCCTACCATGCTGACCTGGGAGAAGAAAATTCACTCGTACATATGCAAATAAAATTGTAGTGGAGTAATTTAGAAGCATGAGCCTGCATATGCCAGAAAACAACAGCGGCATGTTATTTTTTTTCACTTGTCCAAACTTCACCAAGATAATGTTACACCCACGGGTAATTAACCATAAGTTATAACCATGTCTATGTTAACAATGAGGCATCCGGTGGCACCTTAAAGACTAACAGATTTATTTGGGCATTAGCTTTCGTGGGTAAAAAACCCACTTCTTCAGATGCATGTTTCATTGTTTTGTGGATACAGACTAACATGGCTACCCCTCTGATACATGTCTATGTTATTGTTAGTTAGTTTTCCTTGGGAAAACCAGAAAATACATCCCTATCATAGAATATCAGGGTTGGAAGGGACCTCAGGAGGTCATCTAGTCCAACCCCCTGCTATAAAAGGTGGAGGATCAAAACCTATGGAAGTTTAGCAGATTTGAAGCTTAAACCAGGGAGAAGATGAGCTACTTTGAAATTGACTGTATCAGCGAATCCAGTTCTCGTGTTTATACAAGTTGTCAGGTTGTTGAAGACTCTAAAGACCTGATTCTCCTCTAAGTTATGCTGATGCAAATCAGAAGTAACACAACTGAAGTTAGTGGAGATACACAGTGTAAAAACAGCATGTGGGGAATCAAAATCTGGTCCTAAAATGTTCAAGCCTTATGTTTTCCCTTAGGAAATATTTTCTTTGGGAGCATACAGTAGGTCATACTTTCTCTGCCAGCTACTGAAGATTAGGAAGGACCATGAGTGAGTATTGGATATCAAACTGACCTTCTTGTTAGTCTATGCAGCATTTTCAGCAAATAAAAATATATCCTTTACATCATGTATATTCATCATGTGGTTCCTAAGACAAAGCCAATAGAAAATCCATAAGAACTTGCTGATAGTAGGAGTTAAGCCTCATGAGAGGAGGAAAAATGTCCCTGCTTTTTCCCCTCACCACCAAAAAAACTCTTCAATGTTCAAAGGAAGGATAGGCTATAATAACTCTGCAAACTATTGAGCAGCTGGGTGTTGAGTGAGGCATCTAGAATTTGCAGAGCAGTGACTGGGGTTGATAGGCGTCCCCTGTATCTGGAAGGAACAAGCTTTGTTGTGACGTGAAGCTCTCGACCAAATTGCGCTTGGTCCAAAAAGCATTTGCGGTGATTTTTAGATGGCTGTGGCCCAGCAAGGTCACCCTGTGGCAGTGAAGTTGATGGCTGAGGCATGTGAACATAAGAACATAAGACTTGCCCTACTGGGTCAGACCAAGGATCCATCTAGCCCAGTATCCTGTTATGATCTTGGCCTTCACAACATCCTCTGGCAAGAAGTTCCACAGGTTGACTACGCGTTGTGTGAAGAAATACATCCTTTTGTTTGTTTTAACAACTGCCTATTAATTAACAGCTACCTATTAATTTCATTTGGTGAACCCTAGTTCTTGTGTTATGAGAAGTAGTAAACAACACTTCCTTATTTACTTTCTCCAAACCAGTCATGATTTTATAGACCTCAATCATATCTCCTCTTAGCCATCTCTTTTCCAAGCTGAAAAGTCCCAGGTTTATGAAAAGGGCCGGCTCTAGGATTTTTGTCACCCCAAGCAAAAAAAAATTTGGACCCCCCCACTTTTTTTTCATGCCCCCTCCTCCCCCGGCTCCGCCCCAACTCCGCTCCTTCCCAACCCCTTCCCCAAATCCCCGGCCCTGCCTCCTCCCCCGGGCGTGCCGCATTCCCCCCCCCCATTGCTTCCTGCGGTTCCCCCCGCCCCCTGCAACCACCCGCTCTAGCTCACCTCCGCTCTACCTCCTCCCCTGAACATGCTGCTGCTCCGCTTCTCCCCCCTCCCTCTCAGGAGAGGGAGAGGCAGAGCATTCAGGGGAGCAGACGGAGCAGAGGTGAGTGGGGGGAGCGCAGGAAGTAGCAGGGGGGTAGAGGAACCGCTCCCCGCCCCAGCTTGCCTCTGCTCCACCACCGCCGTCTCCCCCGAGCACGCCGCCGCTCGGCTTCTCCTCCCTCCCTCTCAGGCTTGCCGCGTGAAACAGCTGTTTGGCATGCGGCAAGCCTGGGAGTGAGGGGGGAGAAGCGGAGCGTCAGCGGCGTGCTCAGGGGAGCAGGCGGAGGTGGAGTGGAGGCGGAGCGGAGGCGAGCTGGGGCGCCGGGGGCACATTTCTAGGGGCAGCATGGCCGGCGCCAGAATGTCACCCCTAGAAATGTGCCACCCCAAGCACCTGCTTGTTTTGCTGGTGCCTAGAGCCGGCCTTGTTTATGAATCTCTCCTCATAAGGAAGCCATTCCATGCCCCTAATCATTTTTGTTGCCCTTTTCTGAACCTTTTCCAATTCCAGTATATCTCTTTTGAGATGAGGAAACCACATCTGCACACAGTGTTCAAGATGTGAGTGTACGATGGATTTACATAGAGGCAACATGATATTTTCTGTCCTATTATCTATCCCTTTCTTAATTATTCCCAGCATTCTGTTCGCTTTTTTGACAGCCGCTGCACACTGAGTGGATGTTTTCAGAGAACTGTCCACAATGACTCCAAGATCTCTTCCTTGAGTGGTAACAGCTAATTTAGACCCCATCATTTTATATATATAGTTGGGCTCATGCTTAAATACCTTGCTGAATTTGGGCCTAAGGTTTTGAGAGCCCAACATGCCTTTTATGATCTGCTTCAATGCCAGTGCACAGGAATGTTTGGAGCTACTGCCCCAATCCTACACACTCCCAAATTCACATCCGTTGACGTCCCACCCAAAATCCCCAGGCACTGAAGACTGAGTTCAAGTTCACCGCTGGCCATTGATCAGTTCTTCACCAGAGCATGAAAGTCATGCCCACTCTCTGCTCAGCAACCGATTGGCACAAAAATAACTAAGTGTATGAACCAGACTGCAGCCTACATGGTTGGGAAGGTGAGTGGGAGCTGGAGAGACCAGACAAGAAAGAATCAAAATATAAAGAAGTGGAGGGGCCCTGTGAGAGAGGGCAGGCAGCCCACTACAAGTCCAACCCAAAGCCCAATGAAGGCTTTGGATCTGACCTACAATGGAGAGCCCAGATGCTCCCCACTGGCACAGGTATGGGGCTAGGACAGATGTTTCAGGTGGGCCTTTAGTTCCCCTGAAGGCAGTGGTGAAACATCCACTGATGTCAAGAGTTAGGCCAAGGCAGAGCATGCTTGAAAATCCTGTCGCTGGAAGCCAGTGAAGGCAAAGGGGGAAAGAGAATAATACAATGGTGTGATGGATGGAGGAGCCCGTTTACAGTTGTGTTTGGGGCTCACATCATTAAGCTGTCATTGTTCTGTAAGATGGGGCAGGAGCGGTGCCTACAGAATGTCCGCTCAACAGTGCCTGTAATGTGTTCAAATACAATACAATGAAATGTCTTCAGAAAGACTGGGCGCGGACAGGATACAGAAAACAGAATCCTGAAGAGCCAGTGTCCTGCTAAAACCCCCAAGTGAATGAAAGATTGATTGTGTTGTGTTATCTGCTCTCAAGTGGGAAAAGCAAAATCCTGTTGTAAGCCTGCAACAGCGATGACCAGGATCCTGGCTTATTGTGTCTCAAAACCATCACAGAGTGACAAATTGGTGCAATCCGCTGTCTTTCTTAAACCTGCGCTTTGTCACATAAAACACTCTTCCAGGAAAAGACGCAGGACAAATGTTGTGGGCTGGTTAATGTGAATCATTTAAAAGCCCTGCAGTTATGTAGGTTTGTAGTTAAAAATATTGAGCAAGATTGATGCTCTGCGTGATGACACTGGTTGTCAGGGTGACGAGAGAGTCAAATGAGTGATGGCTATTTCTTATTCATATTGGTATTAGTAAGCATTGTGGGCTAGTGGATAGAGCACTGGACCGGGACTCAAGAACTCTGGATCCTAGTCCTGGCTTTGCCACTGGCCTGCTGCATGACATTTGGGCAAGTCATTTTCCTCACTCTGTGCCTCAGTTTCCCCATCTATAAAATGGGTATAATGACATTAGCTTCCTTTGCAGAGCACTTTGTGAGCTGCTGATAAAAAGCACAATATAAAGCTAGGTATTAGTGGTCAGTGACCCAGTATGGAGAAAACAAAGAGTTCTAAGAGTTCATCCGCACAGAGAAGTCACACCGGTTTAAGTTAAACTAATTTCAAAAACTAATTTAGTTAAACTGGTGCAAACCACTGTGTGGATACACAGCCATGTGTTTAAAACTGATTATGTTGCGTTAGCTTCCTCCTGTAGACTAAACTGCTATAAGCCAAGTCTAAGCCAAACTAAGAGCATCCAGACACAAAGATTTGCCTAAACCAGTTTAACATCACACTTTTGGTTAAACCAGCACGTCTTTGTGTACAGACCAGGGTACATTTTCAGAAGCCTCTAAGTAACTTAGGACTCGAAGTCCCATTTTCAAAAGAAACATAGAGGCAGATTTTTCAACGGTATTTAAACCCTTACAGTGCCAGATAGGCGCTTAGTGGGCCTTTCAAAAGCATCAAGCAGGTTAGGTGTCTAATTCACATTGATTTTAATTGGAGTTAGGTGCCTAACTCACTTAGACCCTTTTTGAAAATCTCACTAGGCACATATCTGCACCAGTGAATACCTTTGAGAAACTGGCCCTTAGAAGCTTAAGTCCCACTGGCTGCTAATGAGACGTGCATCCGACGAGGTGGGTATTCACCCACGAAAGCTTATGCTCCAATACGTCTGTTAGTCTGTAAGGTGCCACAGGACTCTTTGCCGCTTTTACAGATCCAGACTAACACGGCTACCCCTCTGATAATGAGACTTAGACTCTCAAGCATCTAGGTCACATGGGCATGTTTGAAAATGTTAGCCTTAGTCTAATGACATACTTCAAAAATCAGAGCAAAAGAGAGCAGAAGCAACAGCTTTCTGATACAGATTGGAACATCTGGCTTGTCGTACTGGATCAAGCCACTGCTCCTTCAATTCCTCCAACTACAGCTACTACTTGATGCTTACAAGGAAGGTTAAAGAGGACAACAATGCCAGCAAGGAACTCTGCCACAGCTGATGTAACAGCATGCATTTGTACGCCCCCCCCCCCCCCGGTGCAGGGCTGGGCCTTCATGTGGCAATCAGCACATGGTCAACATAGACTGATCTGTTAACAGTGCTGAAGGGAAATGGCCAAAAAATGAGCAGCGGGTGAAGATGGTGCAAAGAAAATAATTTCGGGCCAGGGGGACGGGAAATAACCGAACTCTCTGTATCAAGATTGACAGTGCGGTAGGGCTGGTCTGAAACCAGGAGAAAGCAAGGAACAACACATATCCATGGAGAAACAAAAGGCAAGTGACCAATGCCTGTACTCTAGGGGACATGCGATGGGACTGAGTCACCACTTGATTACGGCTGGTCCATGCTGATGTAACACTACTCTAGGCAACACCCTCTAAGAGGTCTCAAGTTGGGCATCCAAAAGTCAAGTTCAAAACATCTTGATCAAGACTTTTAACCTTCCCTCATAAAAAAACATGGTTGATGTTGCATTATACCTGCTTGTTAGTCCAGCCCCCTCTAAAATATCCCCCTCGTGATTTCACAAGCCTCTGAAAGCCATACTAAAGGAGCTGGCTAATTGAAACAAATGGCACCAGCATATGAATGTTCATCCAAGACTTTGATACCCACAGACAGGGCTGGATTTCCAATTAGGCACAGTAGGCCCATGCCTAGGGGAGCCGGTGTTCTAGGGGCGCCTAAAGGTGGGTTAAAAGTTAAAAAGTGAATACATACAGCTCCCCTACAGACAGCCGGGCTCCTGGTAGCTGCCCAGTGTGTGGGGCTGGAGCAGGGTATGCATCCGAGCCAGCCTGCCTGGGGGTGCTGTGAACCCCAGCCAGGCAGGGCAGCGGCTAAATGTGCTGGGAACGCCCCAGCCCCTTCCCAAACTCGGCTAGCCTGCTGCCTCTGCCCTGTGCCACAGAGGGAGCGGGAGGAGCATGGCCAGAACCTCATTCACTTGCATGGGCAGAGCTGGAGTGCGGCTGCCACGCCAGGCTGCAGAAAGGGTGGAAAACACTCGCCATGGGGAGAGGTACAGTCCTCCCCTTGCACCTCGCCTGGGGCAGGTGGGCTGTGTCCTGATGGGGGCTGGGAGCACTGTGCGTGGCAGAGGGTCTTGTGCCTTCCCAGGGAGGCTGTGTTTATATTTCTTTTTGTTTTATTTGTTATGGAAAACACAAAGGTCAGCTGTAGTCAGGGGGGGCATTGAGGATGCTGTGCCTAGGGGCGCGTAAGGTGTAAATCTGGCCCTGCCCACAGTGGTGCGCTCTGCAGCTTCCTACCCAGAAAGCTCTAACCCGCTCGGTCAGGCAGAAAGATTGGACAACTGGACAAAACAGATTTCTTAGGAGAAAGATTTATTAGGAGCCTTTGTGATGCTTTATTGGGGTGGGGTTCAACTTCTCGGGCAGGGTTCTGGAAACTTGGGGAGAGATTGTCAAAGCCACGGTGAGATTTGGATGTCCGGTTATTGTTCATTTGAACAGGGCTGGCATTTCTAAGCCTTGAGGCTTCGCTAGAAGCCCAGGATTAAATGAGGCATGGATGTGTGGTGAGGCTGTTCATTTTCTCTTAGCTGCTACAGATGTTGAACACAGTGGACATTTTCTTGCCCTGTGGAAAATTCTAAAACCACCTGAGGCCAAATTCTGCTCTTGGTGGCCTGTCCCCAGCCTTTCCCTAGGCTAACTGTAGGAAGCATCTGGCCCTTAAAGTGGATTCACTCACAAACATGCATTTGCTGCTGCCTCTTGTTTTCTGGATGCACCAAGCAGCACCTTAGCAGCAGCTGTCACCATGGCTGGGCCAGACAGAGATGCACGTTGCTGTGACGGGTCTGAGCAGATACCTGACCATTGTGACTCTGTGCTTGCTTGGATGTTGGAGGCAAATACTTTCATGGTGGGTCCTGGGTGTTTATTAAAGATCCCGGTGGTGGAAAATCTCATTGCATATTGGTTTCCGAGGTGAAAAATACAGCTTGGCTTGACGATAACTCTCTCGAGGCGTTTATTCTGCTTTTCTGCCTGTGTTTTTTTCAGATGATATTTTCAGTGTAAACAGCATAGGATTGTTTTCATTACCCCACGCCAGAGTGAACATGCAGGCTGTAGATCAGTTGGTGTTTTCAAGAGAAAGCCAGGTTGCTAATCCAGATGACACTTGGTATACATCTACACGGCAGCTGGAAGTGAGCCTCTCCACCCAGGCAGGCTAACTTGCTACTGGGACTCGAACTAGTGTGCACAAAGAGCGGTGTGGATATTGCAACGCTGGCTCTCCAGCCTAGCGGGCTGGGGGTGCTTGAGAACCCAAGCACCAGCCAAGTTGTAACATTCACATTGCTATTTTTAGCATGCTAGCTCAAACCCCACTAATACAAGTCTGCCCCCCGGCGCTGGGAGACTCATACCCTGCTTCAGACTGCGTAGACATACCCGAAAGGTCTGGGAGTGACAGAAATGAGTGGGGCATCTTCAAAGATGAGCATGTGTGTGACTCTGAATATGAATCCCCTAGAGCCACTGTGAAACTCTGTGCCTGATCCTGATCTCACTTGCATTGGTGCAAATCAGCAGTAATTCCAGAAAAGCCAGTGGCATGACTTGTCAATCAGAGGGGAGTCAGCCCTTCCCAATGGGAGGATGACAGGTGGGAAGGACAAAGGGGGCAATGGCATTTGTCATTGTTGCTTGCTGAGATTCATGGGGCTGGTAGGGCTGGTCTCTGACCTGAGCGTGGTGTTATGCACTGAGTTAAACCTCTTTGGAACTGGCGTGGGTAACCTCTGGCCCAGGGGATTTCCTGACATAGAAAATGCAGGGGCAGAGGCATTGATTGGATTTGAACAGTGTTTTGTCCAGTTGTCTGAGAGAAACAGCAGAAAGACCAGAGACACTAAGAGAGAAAGCAGCAAAGAAGCCCCAGACATAGCCAAAGAACTGGTAGCATGGCCCTGAAAAAAGCCTACAGAGAGATTTTGGGCTGGGTGCTGGCTAAAAGAGGCTGTGAGCTAGGGCACTGTCTCCTGCTGTGTTCAGGGAAACTGGACTTGGTATGTCCTTTGTAAACAAATGGGATTGCATCAAAGAAATGTCTGCCTCCGTCATCAATTTTCTCCTCCTAACTGGAACAACCTGCAGGGTCCTGTCCTTTGGCTCTCTGCTCCCATCAAAAAGGGGTAAGCTTCGTTCCTTGGTTGGTGGCTGTCAGCAAGCTAAGCTGGTGGAGCTTTTCTTCAGGAGGGCAAGAAGCCAGCTCATTTTAAAGGGATGATTTGCTGGGCCGTCACGCTAAAAGCCAGCTCTGGATGTTGGCAGATAGGTCAACTATCATTGTATCCTGGTGGTGAGACAGGGAAGTCCACACCTGGGTGTGGTACAAGGAGCACCCTGGGTCAGTGATCTAATTCTAGTGATGTAAAAGATCAAGTGTCCATGACAATCTTTTTGTATTTGTGTCCCCTTTGGTCCTGTGGATGGGGAGGTGTTTCTGCCCTGCCTGTTGACCCCACGTGGCAGATGGAGTTTCCCGAGAACCCAGAAGGTGGCATTGCCATTTTAAGGGGCTCTCCCATGCAGGGTTCCATTCAGACTCACCTCACGCCCAGAAACATAATTTTTTTGCAAATGAAAATTTAAGTGTTGCTGAATGCACCAATCTTTTTCAATCCTCGGATGCACAGGAGGTGTGCTAACTCCTGGTGAGAGACAGTCCCTGGGCCAGGGTGCTCCTGGTCTAAATAGAGAGGAGAGACCAAGGGTGGGAGGGAAAGTGATTCATCCTTGGTCAGCATCAGAACTGGGAACAGAACCCAGGCTGCCTCTTGCCTGTCCCACTACACCCTTCTACCTTTCTAACCTGAGGGGACATGTGTGGCAGCTGGGAGGCCCGATTCCCGGAGCGGACTTGCAATGGCTAAGCTCAAGCTAGCATGCTAAAAATAGCAGCACGGAAAATGTGGTGTTGGTGGTGGCTTGGGGTAGCCGTCCAAGCCTGGCCGAACCCCTGGATCTGAGCCTGGGCAGCTAGAGCCTGAGCCAGTGTCACAACATCCATGCTGCTATTTTACCCCAGCATCTCGCGCTGAGCTAGCTCAAGTCTGTCACACCTCCCTGCTGCAATGTAGACATACCCCTATATACAAGTAGTGGGGTTTGGTGGATTATAAATGGCCCCAGATAAGCACTCCCTGGACTTGTCAGTCTGTTCAGGGAGAATGTGTATTGTTACATCACAAAAGAGATAAGCCCTCCTTATGTTCTGCTTAAACGTTTATCCAAGACCTGCTGAGCATGCTCAGAGCACATCTGCAATCTCTTCTAATTGTTATTAGCCAATCTGTCTTTTTCAAACTCAGTTCTGGGCAAAATCAAAATAAGCCCATTTAGCTGCCAAGCTGCAAAATCCCAGCCTGTCTGAGTGATCTGTGTGTGGGAACAGAATGTCTAGCAATAATCTAGCTGAACAGATGGCCATCAAAATTCCTCCTCTCGTCTGCAAAAATTCACCTTTTGGCTGAGAAGAAACATGGGAAATTGCAGCCCAAAATATATTGTTTTGGGTTTATGAGTGAAAAATCACCATAATCAAAAATGTTTGACCACTCAAATTAGTCAAAAAAGGGACCATTTTTCATATGTGCATGTGAATAAATGTCACTTTTTTCCCCATCAAAAAGTTTTTGTCATTTGACAATCTCCCCCCAGCGCTATTTCCATTCTTCCATGGGAGGCCCAATTTTCAAACTAGCTCAGTTCCTAGGTCATCATCATTATGTTCCTATTACGCCTCTGAGCTTTAGGGCTGCAGTGAAGCTCCTCCACTCCTGTCTGTTTCTGGCAAATCTTTCAATGGTTCCCCAGCTGTGCCCCAGGTTTTTCAGCTCAGCTTCCACAGCTTTTTGTAATATTGTTTTCGGGCGGCCTCATTTTTGCTTGCCTTTAGGAGTCCATCTTATTGCTACTCTGGTGATGGAATCAGTTTCCATCCGAAGCACATGACCGATCCATCTCCAACACCTCCTGGAAATGATGGCATTCAGATCCTCTTGGCTGCAATGTGTCAATAGATCTTGGTTTGAGATTGTTCTGGGCCAAAAGATACAGAGGTATTTTTCTGAGGTAGGTTGTATGGAATGAAGACAGTTTGGACACGTCCTACTTTCTCATTCCCCAACATTCCGCACTATAAAGTTGTGTTGAAAGAATGCAGCCCTGATAAATCTTGAGTTTGGTTTTGGTGTTGTATTTTAATCATTTGCAGACTGTATTTAAGATCCTGAAGGTGTTCCTGTCTTTACTGATTCTGTTCCAGATGTCCTGGCTTGCTCCACTGTCCTGGCTGATGGTGCTGCCCGAGTATGTGAATGTTTCTACATTGGTGAGAACATAATCCTCTATCCATACTGGTGATGGTGAGGCACTATTAAAGGTCATGAGATCTGTCTTATTGCGGTTGATTTTCAGTCCAATTTGCTGGCTGAAAGCATTGAGTCAAGTTGTTTTTTCTTGTATATGGTGTTGGGTATGTGATAGGAGAGCAACATCATCTGCAAAGTCCAGGTCTTCAAGGGATGAAAAGAGTGTCCATGTAATGCCTCTTGGCATATCTTCTGCTGTACGCTGCGTTACCCAGTCAATGGCAATGTTGAAAAGGATTGCAGATATGACACACCCCTGACGTATTCCTCTTTTGACTTCAAAACTGAGCTCACTGCGATCAACACTACATGTAAAGTTGAAATAGAAGCTTTTGATTACGTTGATTATATGGAAAGGAATTCCATATGCCCGCAGGATGTGCCATAGACTGGTCCTGTGAATGCCATCAAAAGCCTTCTCAAGGTCTATGAAATTTATGTAGAGTTGCCATTGCAATTCTAAGCACTGTTCTATTAGGTTTCGTAGAGTGAAGATCTGGTCTGTGCATCCATGCCCTTTCTGAAAACCAGCTTGCTCTTTTCTGAGAACGCTATCAACTGCCTCTGATGTATGCTGGACTATGATCTTACACAATACTTTGCTTGGCAAAGATAAAAGTGTGATACCACAACAGTTATTATAATCACCGAGAGTTCCTTTCTTTGGTATCTTTACTATAACCCCATTGGTCCACTCATCTGGCACTTTTTCACTTTCCCAGACTGATGTAAATAGAGGGGCCAGGATAGATGCTGCTAATATAGGATTTACCTTGAACAATTCACATTCAAGTTATCCTTGCTGTCATAAACATAAAGGGAAGGGTAAACACCTTTAAAATCCCTCCTGGCCAGAGGAAAAACCCTTTCACCTGTAAAGGGTTAAGAAGCTAGGATAACCTCGCTGGCACCTGACCAAAATAACCAATGAGGAGACAAGATACTTTCAAAGCTGGAGGGGGAGAGAAACAAAGGCTTTCTCTGTCTGTGTGATGCTTTTGCCAGGAACAGAAAAGGAATGGAGTCTTAGAACTTGGTAAGTAATCTAGCTAGATATGCATTAGATTCTGTTTTGTTTAAATGGCTGATAAAATAAGCTGTGCTGAATGGAATGTATATTCCTGTTTTTGTGCCTTTTTGTAACTTAAGGCTTTGCCTAGAGGGATTCTCTATGTTTTGAATCTGATTACCCTGTAAGGTATTTACCATCCTGATTTTACAGAGGTGATTCTTTTACTTTTTTTCTTCAATTAAAATTCTTCTTTTAAGAACCTGATTGCTTTTTCATTGTTCTTAAGATTCAAGGGTTTGGGTCTGTGTTCACCTATGCAAATTGGTGAGGATTTTTATCAAGCCTTCACCAGGAAAGAGGGTGTAGGGTTTGGGGAGGATTTTGGGGGGAAAGACGTTTCCAAGCGGGCTCTTTCCCTGTTATATATTTGTTAGACACTTGGTGGTGGTCACAATAAAGTCCAAAGGCAAAAGGTAAAATAGTTTGTACCTTGGGGAAGTTTTAACCTAAGCTGGTAAGAATAAGTTTAAGGGGTTTTCATGCAGGTCCCCACATCTGTACTGTCAAAGTTTGACTCAGACTCACAATTTATCAGACCACTCTGTTTTATTAGCAAAGCTGCTCTGCTAATACATTTAGAAGTGAGCCCCCCGAGTGGGGCTTGTGTCTTTTAATTTATACAGTTTTTTTGGACAACAAGTTACAGAGAAGTTACAGACAAAAGAAGAAAAAGATTTTAGTCACCACCCTTCGAGATCCCTGAGACCAGTCACGTATCTTCAACTACCTGCCACCCTTAACAATCTCCTTTAACAGCTTCCAGTTAACTTAACTAATTGCCCTTCACACCTTCCATTCTGATGCCTGCTTCTTAGATGTGCTGGCTCTATCTTAATTGCTTCTCCATTCAAAAGCTAACTGTCCCTACGTGTGCTCCCTCAGATACTTTGTAACATGTTTTGGCATGCCATCTCATATACAATGTATCCAGCATGTCCCCTTATACAACGTTATACTTATACAATGTTATACTTCCACAGTACCCTAGAGTTCAGAGTGAGGGAGGAACCTTGACACTTGCCAGGAGCTTTCCCATTTTTTAAGGATTTGATGGCTTGAATGATCTCTTCCTTAGTTGGGGTGTCTGTGTTGATATCAAGATCGTCTTCTGCCTGCTGGATGTTTGCTTCCTCTTTAGATGGCTCTGGTTCAGCAAATTGGCTTGTGAATTTCACAATGTTCAAATAGGGTTCTGCCAATGACTAGGTCATTCACATTACAGAAATCAATGAGCCTTTCTCCATTTTCATTCATGGTGCCACACCCATGTCTTCCCATTGCTCTGTCATTGTTTGTGTTGTCCTTACTGATCCTGGCATTCAGGTCTCCCATGAGGATAGTTAGATCGTGGCGTGGTACTCTCTCTAACTCCGCCTGTAGAGTAAGGTAAAATTTGTCCTTTACTTCTTCATCACTGTCATTTGTAGAAGCATAGCACTGAATCAGGGTAATATTATTATGATTCCCTTTCTGTCTGGCTCTCAAGTCTGCAGCTGATGGACTTCCACTCAAGCAGGGAATGCTCCACTCCCTTCTTCAAAAGGATGGCAACACCCTCATGGTGTTGTCCATCATCCCACCCAAAAAACAGCAAAGTTTCCCCTGAGGCTGCTGTTAATCTTCCTGATCCCATCCATCTGCTCTCGCTGACAGCCAGGATGTGTAAGCTGTAGTGTCTCATCTCTGCTGAGACCTGAGCTAGCTTCCCTACTTTGTACATTGTCCATACGTTCCAAAAACCAAGTTTGGTTTTTGTCTTGGTGTTGAGCACTTCAGTCTTCATGCCAGTGGCTTCCTTTCGGCTTTCACCACAGGCAGTCATACGGGTCATTGACTCCTAAAGGCCATCACACACAGTAATGGTCGATTTCTCCATCGCTGTTTCTGTACCATATTTCGTTTTTACAGGACAGGGTTGTTAGGACACAGACTCTGGGGATTGTTAGAGCACACAAGCTGTTCCGCCATGACAAGGCGTGGACACCAGAGGACAGTTCCTAGGTCAGGTCTGTCTATATCTGAGCGATGGAGTGTGATTCCCAGTTTGTGTAGACATATCTGTGCTAGCTCCTCAAAATAGCAGGGTGTCCACAGCAGCATGGATGGCTTCTTGGTTAGCTGTCTCAAGTACAGTCCCACTCAATCCCTAGGTATGTACTCTGGTGGCTAGACCAAGCCACAGTGGATACACTGCTATTTTCGGACTAGCAAGAGCGAGTACATCTATGCAAGCTGGAAATCCCACTTCCCTGCTTAAATGTAGACACAACTTTAGCCAGTTAGATAAGGGCCAAACTCTCAAAAGTGCTCAGCACTCCAGTTGCACATTAGGTGCAGAGCTCTTTTGATAATCTTGCCCATAAGCCAATGGTATAAGTCCTAGAAATTGCTTCTCCACCACTGGATTTCACAGCCACCCTGGGATGGAGCACAGCTACACTGTTCTAGGAGAGAAAGCGACGCAACATCCAATACCAACTGAACATGCAGGCTCAAGATGGATGGTAATGGCCCAGATTAGAATTCAGCCAGGACACCACACTTTTGCAGAAACTGTATTTCCTGTTGAAAATTCCTGACCAGCTCTAGTCTTGACATTTTCTGGTGCCGCTGCTGTGAGGGATTCAATCTGCCACCCCATTTCCTGGGAAGTCTCAAAGATTTCCTCACACAGGCAGCTTTCGAGGTTGCTTACTGCTCAATTATTCCAGTGTGACCTTGTGGGTAGTGTGCTGGTCTAGGACTCAAAAGAGATGGGTTCTATAGTGGCCTCTGCCGCTAGCCTGCTTGGGACAGTTATTTCGCTGCCCTGTGCCTCCTTTTCCCCATCGGTAAAATGGGGCTAATGACAGTAACCTGCCTTTTAAAGCACTTTGCGAGCTACTCATGAAAAGCGCTAGATAAGAGCTAGGTATTGTTATTCGTTACCATCTCAACACAAACACCTACAATTAACCTTCTCTGGAGCCCAGCCATCTGGATGTCAGATAAATCACTGTTTTATCTAAACAATCCAAGGAAAAACCACCTGGGAAACTCAGCATCAGGGTTCTCCTACCCCCAAATACTGTGTGAAAGAGGGTGGAACGCCGTCTTACAAAGCTAGACAAGACGGAGCCAGTATGGCAAATTGTAACATTCCCTTCTCATCCTCATGCTATTGCTTTCCAATGGCCCAGCCTCTTTATCTGCTTGCTCCAACATGCCCTATGAAGGGAGCAGCTCAGTACTATAAAAAGGCTGAAGAGAAGGTGGGGTTTAGAGGCAGGAGAGTTGCTGGGAATTTGGGTGAGAGCTCACTGGGGCTGCTGGGAGAGGATTAGGTGGTGTTTTGGTAGGTGTGTATATAAATTTAGTGGTAAGTTCTGTGATTGGTCTAACCCAGGCCAGTGGTTCACCACTCATTGTGGTTTGGGCTTAAAAAGGGAAGGAAATCCATCCCTTCCTGGCGGTGTCAGTGGAAGACCTGCTTTAAGGAGGGTGTCTTGGAAGCAAAGTGACTAAAATGGGGGTAAACTACGTGATTATCAGCTAAGCCTAAGTTGTCCAATAACAAGCCTGTCTGCTGGACTGCACAGACCAGCCTGAGCTGGGAGTAGGAACTTCTGGAGGTTGGTTGTTCAGGCGGGAGCCGCTTGGGATAGCTAAATCCATGAAACACAAACCTGAGTGGAGCAGAACTAGTGTAAACCATTCCTGGGCACCAGAACCAGCAATGATCTAAGAAGAGGGGAAGACACGCTCACTTAGAATCATAGAATTGATTTAGTTGGTGTTGGTCCTGATTTAGTTGGGGTTGGTCCCGCTTTGAGCAGGGGATTGGACTAGATGACCTCCTGAGGTCTCTTCCAACCCTGACATTCTATGATTCAATGAATCATTGAATTCCTACAGTGAAACCTTGGGTGGGAGAAAAAAAGCTTTCTAATTGCTGCCTCGACGCTGCCACTTCCAGTAGAACAAACTTGATGTCATTTCCCCTTAGTCAGACCTTTAAAGGTGAATGGCAAAGGGGACATTCTCGGTCTTGAGTCATTTACTGCTCCTTTCACATAGCAAGTGTTTTCACCCCAAAAAGCTAGGAACAGGTGTAAAACTTATAGCCAACTCCACTGGTTTTTTCCTGCCACCTTCTTCTTTCCCCTCATCTCACTCTGGCTCTACTGTAGCACCCGGGCCCGCCCACAGCTCCTGGTCAGGATATCCAGTGAGGGCGTTCAGCTGGGCCAGTCTCCTGCAGACAAATTAGGGCATTTCATGTACATCCTGGTGCTTCATGTTCCATGGTGACCTGTTCAGGGGCCTCTGTTTCCCTCCACTGTCAACCTGCAGGTACCTCCTGTCTCATGGACTGCCAAATTCTAGCTCTCTCAAGGCAATGTCAAAGCCTGTTTGACAGCTTACTGGAAGAGCTACTGAATTCTTCATAGATTTAGATTTTTCTCTGTCCAGACTTCCCATGTAGCTTCAGGATGTGACTGGTAAGCATTGCCTGCTTTGGCCCATCTTCAGGGTTCTTCTGATCATGCTGGCATTCCTTTTGCACTAGGGTAGTTTCCACTGAAAGTATCAGGACCGGTTATACACACCACATCTGATGGCCTGATCTGAATCTGCTGGTGAGTTTTCACCATGCCTGTTGGAGACAACAGTCACAGCAACTGATAGGTTACCAGATTGTGGCTCTCCTTTCACTCTTGGCAGTTTTCTCTGACTTCCATGTCTTCTAATGGTAAATCAAATTCTACTTCCACAGAGACCAGGCTACAGAAGCAGCAGATAAGCCAAGTATGTCCTGCTGGGTGGAAAATCAATGCTTTGGGTGAAACTGGCCTGACTTCAGTCCCTGAGCTTTGACAGTCATTGTGATAGTGAATGAACAGGGAGGTGGAGTTACCTTAAATGGGGGATGGAGATATGGAGGTACCAGGGTCTGAGTGGTCTGTTTTTGGCATGTACACAGAACTTGGATAAAAGCATAAAGTGCTCTCTGGAAGGTTGCGATGTAGCACTGCTTTATTTCTCAGAACTGTAATACACCAAGACTCAAAATCAGAGAGCAAGCTGCCTGCTCCCTCAGAAACACAACTGGCCCCACTTTACTCTAGGCTGGCTCTCTGCGGCCTGACTTATCACACGCTTCCTTACAGAGCCCCTTGCCTGCAAGCAAGGAAACCCCTTGCAAATTAAAGTGATAACTTTGTAATGCGAACAGATTTCAATGCACCACCGAGGACCGAGTTCCTTGCTCTCTTCAGCTCTCCCAAAAACTTGAGCAGCATCTACCACTAATACGTAGTCATGAGTGCAGGGGACTGGACTGGATGACTTCTCGAGGTCCCTTCCAGTCCTACGAGTCTATGACAGTGGGCATATCAGACATGGGTTGGGCTCTGACTAGTATCTGGAATGCCAAGGAGGGCTCTGAGTTAATACCACTCTGTGGGGCTAGGGGAACTATACACCTTCTCACCTAAGAAGGGTAATGGTTGGAAATAGCTTCCATTTGAGGTCTGCTTCATCCAGATAAACTAACAGACTCCAGAAGCAGATGGCAGGCTGCTCCACTCCCAACAGTGCTAAGGGACTTCAGCATGGTGGGTCAGGCTACAGTCCCAGCCTTCCTGAGAAACTAGTGGCTTAGAAAGACAGATGGTGGGGCTTAGCTTTTTAATCTGTTGCATATCTTCAGTCACTGCTCTAATCTAGCTACCCAGCTACCCAGCTTTCCTCCTCGGGGTCCCTAGTTCGTCAATCTGAGACTTGCCCTCTGCCATGGTGGTAGGAAAGCAGTGTTGGGTGTTCAGTAACTAGGGTGACCAGATGTCTCGATTTTATAGGGACAGTCCTGATTTTTGGGTCTTTTTCTTATATAGGCTCCTATTACCCCCACCCCCTGTCCTGATTTTTCACACTTGCTGTCTGGTCACCCTATCAGTAACTATTCAGCCTCCCAAACTCACTGTGCTGTATATCATGGATATAGCCTGCCATTTCCTTGCCATCCTCACTAATGCTACAGTTTTCAATCTATGCTCCAAAGTCAGGGAGATGCAGGGAAATTGGGCCAGAGCCTTATTCACTCACCCAGGCTTGTGGTGGTGATGGGTGACTTAATGGGTGTAGACTTCTATTGCAGGGCAGGGGAAATGTTTTGTTTTTAGATTTACTCTTTAGGCTACGGCAAAAGGTGAGAAGGGCATGCCTTTCGGCCTTTGAAATGAAAATCTCCATTCTGTGGAGTACTTATCCCTAAAGGTTTGATCCCGCATCATTTGACTTCATCACAAAACTCCCATGGAGTTTAGTGGAATCAGGTGATGTATCTCCTAAATGCAAGCCTTCCAAAGACTGAATAGACTGTTTCATTGGAGGTGTTCCATGAATCAGAACTATTAACTTGGAATCTGGAGACCTGGATTCTCTATTGGGTCCATCTTTGCTGACTGGGAGCAAGAAGCAAAGCTTATTGTGATCTGCCACTATGAAAACAGCAGCACAGCAGTGAACAAAATTCAATCCTGTTGGGCTATATAAAATGGGACAAGATGCTAATCCTAGGAATACACTTGATGGCTTATCTTCATATTGCAAACTGTGCTCAAATCTGCTTACCCATCTCAAGAGCAATGGAGCAGAAACAGAAGCAGCCCAAAGGTGGGGGTGTGACAGGTTTGGTCACAGAGATCCCCTTGGGACTGTCACCTGATGTGCTGACATTACCTCTGAGCCCATTTTCCCTGCCAGTTTGGGACTCCAGAGCCCTGTCTTGTTGAGCCAGACACATTAGCCTGCTGCAACACAGACTCTGGGTCTGGGCCGCGCCCCCAAAGCTGCAGACTTTAACCAAAAACTGCTCAGCAGGTTACCTGTCTCCAGCACCCAGACACCCAGTTCCCAATGGGACCCAAACCCCAAATAAATCTGTTTTACTCTGTATAAAGTTTATATAGGGTAAATTCATAAATTGTCTGCCCTCTATAACACTGATAGAGAGATATCCATAGCTGTTTGCTCCCCCAGGTATTAACCGCTTACTCTGGGTTTATAGGATGACTATAAGCTGCCAATGTGATATCGCCATGACAAAAGCTAATGTGGTCTTGGGATGCATCAGAAGAGGTATTTCCAGTAGGGATAAGGAGGTTTTAGTACCGTTATACAAGGCACTGGTGAGACCTTACCTGGAATACTGTGTGCAGTTCTGGTCTCCCATGTTTAAGAAGGATGTTCAAACTGGAACAGGTACAGAGAAGGGCTACTAGGATGATCCGAGGAATGGAAAACTTGTCTTATGAAAGGAGACTCAAGGAGCTTGGCTTGTTTAGCCTAACTAAAAGAAGGTTGAGAGGAGATATGATTGCTCTCTATAAATATATCGGAGGGATAAATACCGGAGAGGGAGAGGAATTATTTAAGCTCAGTACCAATGTGGACACAAGAACAAATGGATATAAACTGGCCACCAGGAAATTTAGACTAGAAATTAGACGAAGGTTTCTAACTAACAGAGGAGTGAAGTTTTGGAATAGCCTTCCAAGGGAAGCAGTGGGAGCAAAAGGTCTATCTGGCTTTAAGATTAAACTTGATAAGTTTATGGAGGAGATGGTATGATGGGATAACATGGTTTTGGTAATTAAATATTCCTGGTAAATAGGCCCAATGGCCTGTGATGGGATATTAGATGGGGTGGGCTCCGAGTTAGCCAGGAAAGAATTTTCTGTAGTATCTGGCTGATGAATCTTGCCCATATGCTCAGGGTTTAGCTGATCGCCATATTTGGGGTCGGGAAGGAATTTTCCTCCAGGGCAGATTGGAAGAGGCCCTGGAGGTTTTTTGCCTTCCTCTGTAGCATGGGGCACGGGTCACTTGCTGGAGGATTCTCTGCTCCTTGAAGTCTTTAAACTATGATTTGAGGACTTCAATAGCACAGATATAGGTGTGAGGTTTTTTGCAGGAGTGGTGGGTGAAATTCTGTGGCCTGCGTTGTGCAGGAGGTCAGACTAGATGATCATAATGGTCCCTTCTGACCTAAATATCTATGAATTAATAAACAAAAGTTATTTTATTAAGTATAAAAAGTAGGATTTAAGAGGTTTCAAGTAATAACAGACAGAACAAAGTAAGTCACCAAGCAAAATAAAGCAAAAACACGCAAGTCTAAGCCTAATACAATCAGAAACTGATTACAGTAATATCTCACCCTCAGAGATGTTCCAATAAGCTTCTTTCACAGACTAGACTCCTTCCTAGTCTGGGCCCAATCCTTTCCCCGGTACAGTCCTTGTTAGTTCCAGCAGACATCTCAGGTGGTAAGCAGGGGTTTTCTCATGACTGGCCTCCCCCTTTCTTGCTCCACCCCCTTTTATAGCTTTGGCACAAGGTGGGAATCTTTTGTCTCTCTGAGTCCCCACCCCTTCTTCTAAATGGAAGAGTACCAGATTTAAGATGGTTTTCATTATCAGGTGACATGGTCTCATGTCTCTGTAAGACCCCTAGTCTCCATTCCCCATGGGCTGGCCCACACATACACAGGAAGGCTTTCAAGTAACTAAGACCATTTACAACTGATGGAGGGAGGGATAGCTCAGTGGTTTGAGCATTGGCCTGTTAAACCAAAGGTTGTGAGTTCAATCCTTGAGGGGGCCATTAAGGGATCTGGGGCAAAAATTGGGGATTGGTCCTGGTTGGACTAGATGACCTCCTGAGGTCCCTTCCAACCCTGATATTCTATGATTGTTTCTGGAGCACCCTTAATGGCCTTAATATGTTTACATCAGTGATAAAAGTTTATATCTTATTCTCCTAACTCCAGATATAGAAATAATACATGCAAACAAATAGGATGAACACACTTAGTAGATTACAAGCTTTCTAATGACATGAAACAAGGGGTATTTAGCGTAAACCATATTACAGTTATGTCATATTCATAAGCATATTTCCATAAAGCATATGAAGTGCAACTTCACAGGTCAATAAACTAGGAGATGTCCAGTGAAAGTGAAAGGCGACATTTAAAAACGTATTGGCCAAAACTTGCAAACATGAGTGTCTAGGTACCTACATAAAAGGCCTGACTGTTTTGGGATGCTGTGCACCCATAACTCTAATTGAAGACAGTTTGACTTGCAAATGCTGAACTACTGAGTAGCATTATTATTCTGAGTTAAGTATCTGATTTCAGGCATCCAAGTTTTCCTAGCATTCATGCTATGTGTTTTATGGTACCCACAAGTATTCTCAGCATTTCACCAAGAACACAGATGGCTCAAAAGGAAAAAAGCTTTCTTTTTACACACAACTCACCTGTGGAACCCCCTGCCATAAGATATTATTGAGGATGATATCCTGAACAGGATTCATAGAATCATAGAATAACAGGGTTGGAAGGGACCTCAGGAGGTCATCTAGTCCAACCCCATGCTCACAGCAGGACCAATCCCCAATTAAATCATCCCAGCCAGGGCTTTGTCAAGCCTGACCTTAAAAACTTCTAAGGAAGGAGATTCTACCACCTCCATAGGTAACGCATTCTAGTGTTTCACCACCCTCCTAGTGAAAAAGTTTTTCCTAATACCCAACCTAAACCTCCCCCACTGCAACTTGAGACCATTACTCCTTGTCCTGTCCTCTTCTACCACTGAGAATAGTCTACAACCATCTTCTTTGGAACCACCTCTCAGGTAGTTGAAAGCAGCTATCAAATCCCCCCTCATTCTTCTCTTCTGCAGATTAAACAATCCCAGTTCCCTCAGCCTCTCCTCATAAGTCCTGTGTTCCAGACCCCTAATCATTTTTGTTGCCCTTCGCTGGACTCTCTCCAATTTATCCACATCCTTCTTGTAGTGCGGGGCCCAAAACTGGACACAGTACTCCAGATGAGGCCTCACCAATGTCGAATAGAGGGGAATGATCATGTCCCTCGATCTTCTGGCAATGCCCCTACTTATGCATCCCAAAATGCCATTGGCCTTCTTGGCAACAAGGGCACACTGCTGACTCATATCCAGCTTCTTGTCCACTGTCACCTCTAGGTCCTTTTCTGCAGAACTGCTGCCTAGCCATTTGGTCCCTAGTCTGTAGCGGTGCATTGGGTTCTTCCATCCTAAGTGCAGGACCCTGCACTTATCTTTGTTGAACCTCATCAGATTTCTTTTGGCCCAATCCTCCCATTTGTCTAGGTCCATCTGTATCCTATCCCTGCCCTCCAGTGTATCTACCACTCCTCCTAGTTTAGTATCATCCGCAAATTTGCTGAGAGTGCAATCCACACCATCCTCCAGATCATTTATGAAGATATTGAATTAAAGTGGCCCCAGGACCAACCCTTGGGGTACTCCACTTGATACCAGCTGCCAACTAGACATGGAGCCATTGATCACTACCCATTGAGCCCGACAATCTAGCCAACTTTCTACCTACCTTATAGTGCATTCATCCAGCCGATACGTCTTTAACTTGCTGGCAAGAATACTGTGGGAGATCGTATCAAAAGCTTTGCTAAAGTCAAGAAATAATATATCCACTGCTTTCCCTTCATCCACAGAACCAGTAATCTCATCATAGAAGGCGATTAGATTAGTCAGGCATGACCTTCCCTTGGTGAATCCATGCTGACTGTTCCTAATCACTTTCCTCTCGTGTAAGTGCTTCAGGATTGATTCCTTGAGGACCTGCTCCATGATTTTTCCGGGGACTGAGTTGAGACTGACTGGCCTGTAGTTCCCAGGATCCTCCTTCTTCCCTTTTTTAAAGATTGGCACTACATTAGCCTTTTTCCAGTCATCCGGGACTTCCCCCATTCGCCACGATTTTTCAAAGATAATGGCCAATGGCTCTGCAATCACAGCCGCCAATTCCTTTAGCACTCTTGGATGCAACGCGTCCGGCCCCATGGACTTGTGCACGTCCAGCTTTTCTAAATAGTCCCTAACCACCTCTTTCTCCACAGAGGGCTGGCCACCTACTCCCCATGCTGTGATGCCCAGCGCAGCAGTCTGGGAGCTGACCTTGTTCGTGAAGACAGAGGCAAAAAAAGCATTGAGTACACTAGCTTTTTCCACATCCTCTGTCACTAGGTTGCCTCCCTCATTCAGTAAGGGGCCCACACTTTCCTTCGCTTTCTTCTTGTTGCCAACATACCTGAAGAAACCCTTCTTGTTACTCTTAACATCTCTTGCTAGCTGCAGGTCCAGGTGTGATTTGGCCCTCCTGATTTCATTCCTACATGCCCGAGCAATATTTTTATACTCTTCCCTGATCATTTGTCCAATCTTCCACTTCTTGTAAGCTTCTTTTTTATGTTTAAGATCTGCAAGGATTTCACCGTTAAGCCAAGCTGGTCGCCTGCCATATTTACTATTCTTTCAACACATCGGGATGGTTTGTCCCTGTAACCTCAATAGGGATTCCTTGAAATACAGCCAGCTCTCCTGGACTCCTTTCCCCTTCATGTTATTCCCCCAGGGGATCCTACCCCTCAGTTCCCTGAGGGAGTTGAAGTCTGCTTTCCTGAAGTCCAGGGTCCGTATTCTGCTGCTTACCTTTCTTCCCTGTGCCAGGATCCTGAACTCAACCAACTCATGGTCACTGCCTCCCAGATTCCCATCCTCTTTTGCTTCTCCCACTAATTCTTCCCGGTTTGTGAGCAGCAGGTCAAGAAAAGCTCCCCCGCTAGTTGGCTCCTCTAGCACTTGCACCAGGAAATTTTCCCCTACATTTTCCAAAAACTTCCTGGATTGTCTATGCACCGCTGTATTGCTCTCCCAGCAGATATCAGGAAGATTAAAGTCGCCCATGAGAACCAGGGCGTGTGATCTAGTAGCTTCTGCGAGTTGCCTGAAGAAAGCGTCATCCACCTCATCCCCCTGGTCCGGTGGTCTATAGCAGACTCCCACCACTACATCACCCTTGTTGCTCACGCTTCTAAACTTAA
Source organism: Lepidochelys olivacea (assembly GCF_965140295.1). Taxonomy (NCBI): domain Eukaryota; kingdom Metazoa; phylum Chordata; order Testudines; family Cheloniidae; genus Lepidochelys; species Lepidochelys olivacea. Next base: position 128,415,566 of record NC_140415.1, read on the forward strand.
TCCAGAGACACTCAGGTTTTTCTGCAGTTTCATACCAGAGCTCTGAGCAGTCATACTGCTCCCTTACATACAGTGCTACTCCCCCACCTTTTCTGCCCTGCCTGTCCTTCCTGAACAGTTTATAACCATCCATGACAGTACTCCAGTCATGTGAGTTATCCCACCAAGTATCTGTTATTCCAATCATGTCATAATTCCTTGACATCACCAGGACCTCCAGTTCTCCCTGCTTGTTTCCAAGACTTTGTGCATTTGTATATAGGCACTTGAGATAACCTGCTGATCGCCCCCCATTCTCAGTATGAGGTAGGAGCCCTCCCCTCACAGATGTTCCTGCCTGTGCTTCCTCCCGGTATCCCGCTTTCCCACTTACCTCAGGGCTTTGGTCTCCTTCCCCCGGTGAACCTAGTTTAAAGCCCTCCTCACTAGGTTAGCCAGCCTGCTTGCAAAGATGCTCTTCCCTCTCTTCGTTAGGTGGAGCCCGTCTCTACCCAGCACTCCTCCTTCATGGAACACCATCCCATGGTCAAAGAATCCAAAGCCTTCTCTCTGACACCACCTGCATAGCCATTCGTTGACTTCCACAATTCGACGGTCCCTACCCCGGCCTTTTCCTTCCACGGGGAGGATGGACGAGAACACCACTTGCACCTCAAACTCCTTTATCCTTCTTCCCAGAGCCACGTAGTCCGCAGTGATCTGCTCAAGGTCATTCTTGGCAGTATCATTGGTGCCCATGTGGAGAAGCAGGAAGGGGTAGCATGCACCAAGAATACAATAAATCCTCCTGTTTCAGGGCATAATCCCGAAGATGACATCTAGAGACTAGGAAGAGAATTTCCTATTGGCAGGCAACTCTCTACTTGTCCATATTAATGGTTTTTGAGTATTCTTTTGAAACCACTAATACCAGGCATTGTCATGCAGGATGCTGGCCTACCGAGATCTGTCTGAGCTAGTGTAATTGTGATGTTCCATCCAAACACTACACTGAATGATGAATATTCAATCCTCTTCATTCCCTCAGTGGGCTTTGCCACCATAAAACTATATGAACAAGAGGTTTGTCAGCAAATTAAACTGAGCTTTGCTCACAGTCAGAGCAGCAAATGAATATGCTTGCAAGGGTCTAGACCAGTGGTTTTTAAAACTTTTTTTCTGGCTACTCAGTTGAAGAAAATTGTTGATACCCATGAGCCAAAGGTGTGTGGGAGGGGCTCAGGATCGGGGCAGAGGTTTGGGGTCCGGGGGTGAGGGCTGCAGGGTGGGGCTGGGAATGAGGGATTCAGGTTGTGGGAGGGGGCTCTGGACTGTGGCAGGGGGTTGGGGTGCAGGAGGGGGTCAGGGATCTGGGCTGTGGGTGCAGGCTCTGGGTTGGGGCTGGGGATGAGAGGTTTGGGGTGCAGGAGGGGGCTCCAGGTTTGGTGGGTCTCAGGGCTGGGGCAGGGGGTTGGGGTGCAGGAGGGGGTCAGGGATCTGGGCTGGGGGTGCAGACTCTGGGGTGGGGCCAGGGATGAGGGCTGTGGATGCAAAAAGGGGGCTCAGGGCTGGGGCAGGGGATCGGGGCATGAGACTGGGACACGGGTTTACCTCAGGCAGCTCCCAGTCAGCGGTGCAGCGGGGGTGCTAAGGCAGACTTCCTTCCTATCCTGACACTGTGGACTGCGCTGCACCCCAGAAGCGGCCAGCAGCAGGTCCGGCTCCTAAGTGGAGGTGTGCAAGCTGCTCCAAGTGGCTCTCACCCACAGGCACCGCTCCCTCAGCTCCTATTGGCCAGTTCCCAGCCAGTGAGGGTGCGGAACCAGTGCTCGCGGCAAGGACAGCACGCAGAGTCCCGTGGGCCACCCACTTAGGAACCGAACCTGCTGATGGCCATTTCTAGGGCCCAGCACAGTGTCAGAACAGGTAGGAACTAGCCTGCCTTAGCTGGGCAGCACTGTCAATGGCCAGGCCCCCCCCTTCAGCTGTAGCTCACGAAAGCTCATGCTCAAATAAATTGGTTAGTCTCTAAGGTGCCACAAGTCCTCCTTTTATGTTACTACTGCAGCCAAAAGCCACTACTGGCTAGTGTATGCAATTGTTGCCGCCCTGACAATCTTGTTTGTGCAATAATGCTGTTTATGGCAGTCAACCGTGACCCTAGCCAGCGTGTCAGAGGGAGGGTGGAAACCTAAGTGGTGACCCCTTACAACAAAACGTTGATTCGGGGTCAAGGGGGGATCTGGGGAAGGCAGATCAGGGGAAGGCAGATCAGCACTGCATGTTGCTAATGCTATTGCAAGCATCACAAAGAGTTTTGGGGAGGGTCAAAGGTGTGAGTGAAGAGTGAAAGATTTTTTTGCAGGCTGCAAGAGGCCAAAGGGGAAAGGAGAAAGAGAGAAAGGAGTTAACTCAACACTTCAGCTAGCAAGCTCAATCCAACAATAAGATGCTGGCCCCAGTCCCAGGTCACAGTGCTAGATGAGAAGTTTATCTCTCACCTAAACACAGCCAGCCATAAAAAAACTAGGGCTGCAGAGATAAAAAACACAGGTGAGACGACGAGGGGGGAGCAGAGCTTCGTGTCCTTGGAGCCATTGTGTTTTAAAAAAGCGAAAAAGATCACAGAAAGCCAGTTTGGACCAGCACAAAGAGCACCAGGAACAGAGGTCGCGGAATGGAACACCCCCAAAGGAACCCAGGACTTAAAACCCGCCTAAAAGATGGAGTAATTGGGAGATCATAGTGGACCCCGGATGACCTGAGCCCAGGACAGAACTCCTGTCCACCCTCCCCCCTCTTCTGCTTACATTACACCCAGGCTTGGCCAGCCTCGGGTAGAGTGTGTGAGAGGATGAAAGTGGGTTAGGGCTTGAGGCACTAACGCTTTCTTCCTTCCTCTGAGTGACATGGGGAGCATGCATCACTCTCTGCTGTTTTATTATTTTATCCATAAAGCTTTAAAATTTAGACAGTTGGTGTGTTTCGTCATCTCCCCCCTGAAATGATCCTGTGGCCTCAGCCTAATCACCTGATGCCTCAGGCAGATTGGTAACATAAATCGGTCACAATGGTCCCTGTCTCGTCATCAGGCAAGCACCATGCTTGTTCAAACCCTGCCTATGCAATCAGCGTGAGAGCGAGAATACCCATAGTGAGAGCTATGCTCCTCAGGCTGACTTCCTCCCCTCCCCGAGGGAAGACACTAACGGGGAGGACTCATCCAGATATCTGTAGTTCCTGGACAGCTTCTTTCCAGAGTCTTCTCCTCTCTGGGAAACAGGGGTTGTAAACAGGGCAGTTCTGTGAGTGGACAACCTGCGAAATTGGGATAAAAAAGGGATAACTTTCTCCTCCTTAACCAAGGAAACGGCGCTTCTCCAAAATCACTTCACCCCTCTCAAGTGAAAACAGGCTGCTGAAAAGCTAAGCCTACTGGAGATTAATTTTAATGGGAGATTTATTTCATTGATGCAATCTCCTAGGCTGCTTTCAAAAAAGAAGCCCTGTGAATAGCTGGTCTGTGAGCGCTATCGGCCCTAATATGAGCTTGGGCCTGGAGCAGGCTGGATCACTTAGTTTTTGGTTTGCTAGCAGTTCAGGTGGGGTGGAAGATGGGGTGGACTCTGTGTGAGGTGAACTGAATTTGAAAAATTTCAGTGAATCAAAAGGCCATTTTGGGCCTAACTAAACACTTGTTTCTGGGTGTTCATAAGGGGCTAGAACTCCCAGGGAGGCTGCCTGCTTGGTTTGTAACCTGTAGCCTGATGGTGAAGACACTCACTTGGGCTGTGGGAGGGCTGGGGTTACTTGCGAGAATGTGGAGACAGAATTCATATGAATGTGGGTAGTCTCTATTACAGAGAGTGTCGCGCCACTGGGTTCTGGGATATTCTGCTGTGGGGCTCTCCAGGCTCTCCTCTGTGTATAAATAGCCAGTGGAGTGGAGAGTGGGGAGTTGGTCTCCCCGCCCCCCGCCAAGTTCCAGGCCATATCCATCAAGCTATAGTTACTCCCTCGCTTGCTGGCCCAAACGGAACAATTTATACCCAGTGGGAGGGCTAGACACATCTCTACCATGTAGGTGTACTGGCTTCACTTATGCTGCTCTTTTAGTGTTAGGAAGTGAAGGGTATGAGTTATTAGTTACTTATCTCCTGCCTGAGGCTGCTGCCATCATTGTGACATCTCCCTAGCTCTCTGTGTAGGCCCATCAGAGCATCCCTGAAAATCTTGCCTATGCTAAGGCGAGGAACTTGGAGAAGGCCAGGCTGTCCCCAAAGCTTGGAAGTGTTTTGACTATTAACTGACTTGCAGCAATCATCAGGTGGCTAAACAACTTGCTTCCCTTGACCTCAGTGATGTAGGTATTCCTAACCCAAAAGGATATGCCTTCGCAAAGAACTGAAGGCTCACAGACTGTTGAAGAGGGGAAGTCTGTGCTCCTGGGCATAGTATTGGTTGCTCTGATTCTTCTCTGGCATGTGTACAGTCTCCATTGAACAAAACCCACCAACCCATTGTCTTGATTTTCATAGCTGCAAAGGAATTATCCCCATTGGTCAGTGGAAGAGCATGGACAACTTCCAGGTAGCATAACAAGCTGTCCTGGGAAACAGCTGACTCTCCTCCTCCAGAAGAGGATAATCTTGGCTGGCAGCTTAGGTTAGTTTAGCTTTTCAATTATTGCTATTGTGGGAATGTCTGAACCCCAGCCATGGAGAAGGACCCCCAATGTGCTCAGTACTGTATGAACCAATCTGTCCCTGCTCCCTGTGTGGCCTGAGTTAGGGGTTTCACCTTGGAAGCCAGTGGATACTGTGAATACCCAAAGAGGGTAGGATGACTGTTTAGTGAAGGTTTGCATGAACAGACGTTCTGTGTGAATGCTTCCAGGGCAGAAATAAATTGGGCATGTAGCCAATCACCTTGTTTCCAGGGGCAGCACTGTAGCTGGGATTCTGCAATGGGAGATGAGGTAGAAAGGTGGTGTAAAGAGATGGTGGCTGGATATGGAGCCGGGGGTGGGAGGAAGAGTAGACAAGGCTGGGAGAATGCTCACTCTTTTGGAGGCTGATTGCTGAGACAAGACCCCTATGAAAGGGCAGATGAGCCAAACTATCTAGCACAGTGCTTGGCATGTGCACCCTCCCCTATTCCTGATCACACCCATTCTGCTCCTGCAGAAGGGAAGATGGAGCACAATTTGCCCCGTGTTCTTCCTTCCAGCAAGACTTTGAAGCCTTTCAGCTGATATTTTTAAATTCCTTAGGGAGCTTTGACTATTCAGTTCCTATTCAGTGTGATGTGAATGGGACATCTAAATCCCTTAGCCAGCTTTGAAATTGTTCCCCAGTTAAAGTTTTACCCATAAGAGCTTGGTATTTATGTGAAATAAGTCTTCCCTCTCAACCTTATAGTGCTAACTACCTCCATGGCATTTCCATGTGTCACCACTGAAGCTGCTCATTTGACCTCTAGGTTACTCTGCCTCAAAGATGGGGAAGACATACGGGCAGGTTACGCTGTTCTAGGTGTATAAAGGAAATTGCTGATGGCCAGGAAAAGTGAAGTGTTGGGACCCTGTTTCTGTTCTTAGCTGGGTCCTATTTCTACTGTAGGCCAGTGCAGAATAGAACTTGGGAGAACTGCAGCTTGGGTGGGAAGAGATGACTCCAGGTTAGAACTCAGTCACCTGGATTGTAAAAATAAATGGCAAAATGCCAAGGCAGTTTAAGCAGCTGCCCCACCCACTAGGGCTGGCTAGCAACAAAGAATAGGGACACTTGGGCTACCAGCAACCCGACCCCACCATGATCGAAAGGAGCAGAGAGGGGTTTCCCAAAACATTTTGAATTAAAACAACTTTCTGGACTCCATATTCTCTCCCTAGCAGTCAGGCCCTGCTCAGCACCATCAGTTAGGGAGTGTCTGCTTTCAGGCAGACTGGCCCCTTTTGCACCTCTGAAAACCAGCTGTAACCTGCCCATCTCTGTGGGCGCCTCACCCCATAACACGCCAAGCAATACTGACAGCTGACGAGCTGTAGAATTTGTGCCTTGGCCATGCCCTGCATGCTGCCGGACCCAGGATATAGCTCACTGGAATTTGGGCGGAGATGAAATATTTTGTAGTGCAGGATGTTTAAGTGAGCTGTAGAAAGCAGTGGTGCTGGGTGTAACAGCACACTTGTAATAGTCTCCCGCTTGGCTCAGTGACAGGATAGATGGGGTGCTCAACAAAGAGAGCTCTTTACCAAGACGTGTTTTCTGTAATGCCCGCTGCATCGCTAAAAAGCCAGCCTTTGCTAGCAGGATTATCTGAGCTCGCACTGTAATTTCCAGCCTGTTTACAAAGAGGCTAATTGAGTTATCTCAGATGCTCCAGTGTGTTAGCGGTTGGCAAACAGTCATTTTCTAATAGCAATCCCTGCAGAAGAGAGTTCAGTGCAGCCATAATGTTCAAGGCCAATACTGCAATGAAGTGGGTGTTCGATGCTCTGGAGAGGAATGAGGCAGTTACATCTCCGCTTCAGAGAAAGAGAAGCAGAGCAAAATACATAACCGATTGTAGGCTTAATCATAATTGCAGGTCTAAAGAAGACCTCCCTTGTTTTGCACTGTACTATCAATGCTGAATTACTACAAATGTACATGTAAAGGGGGAGACTCTCAGCACTAAACAAAGCCTTAATAGCCTCCTTTCTTCAGTGCTACTGTCTGCCGTTACACAGCAGCATTGCTGCAGTTCAGAACAAGTCAGTGGATGTGGGGCTGCACGGAGTCTGACTTATCTAAATTGGGTGACAAGTCCATAAAGCACGTGCAGGAGCCGGAGGAAGAAGCTGCAGTAGGAGGTGAGACCAGCATGAAATCACTCCAGGCGCATGTTCCCAGCCTTTACAAATACAGGAAGGATCCCTTGGAATTGTTGCATTGCTGGCTTTCGAGCTGATCCCCTGAAAAAACACAATTGAAAAGCATGCCTGCTTTTCAAACACTTGCTCTGAACTAACTGTGTTGGCTTTTGGGGAACTGGGGGCAAGGAGGGGGCAGTCCAGGCAGGTCAGAAATCGTTTTTTTCCTTATGAGTTCAGTGAGGGCTGAATCCTGCAAGGTACAGAGGCCTAGATCCTCAAAGGTGTGGAAGTGCCTGACTCCCATTGACATCACGGGGAGTTAAGTACCTAAATCCCTTTGAGGAGCTGGGCCCACAGTTCCTAGGGTGGTACGTGACTGTGCCCTAGCTATTCAGGCTGAAAGGCATAAATAAAGATAAACAATGAATGTGCTGGAATCTCTTTCCCAGAGGAGAACTGGCCATATAATGCCTGTGTATCGTTATGTCACTGAGTCAGCACCATGGGAGAAGCGTGTCCTGGAGAGAGGCAGTGCAGTCCCGTGGAAACCTGGGTTCTCTTCCTGACTGGCTTCCTGACTTGCTGTCTGAGCATGTGCAAGGCCCCTCCCATCTCTGTGCCTGTTCCCCTCTCACCCTTTGTGTGCCTGGCCTATTTAAAGGTCCACTCTTTAAGGCAGGGACTGTCTGTCTCACTGCATGACTCTACAGCACCTTGCACAATGGTTAGGGTTGCTAACTGCCACTAGCCTACAAGATATTTCCCTGTTCGGAATAAAACATCAGGGATGGGACCTTCCAAGCTTAATCAAATGAAACGAAACAAATGGCAATTAGCCATCCAAACCCCCATGGTCCCTGAAAAATCTCAGCCCAATATTTAGACACCTAGTTTTTTACCTGAGCTCTTAAGTAGCTATTGTATAGTAGTGCTATGCATCAGCTGCTTCAAGCAGCAAGGGGAATAAGCCATGCACTCAAGAGTTTTCCTATCTTGGTAGCTAACTGAGATCCGGATTGTTTATGAATTTGGGCCTCAGACATGATTTGCTACCTGAAATGTACATTCATTCTGACTGTGGAATAGGGGCGGGGTGTTAAAAAGTAGAACACCAGCTGAGCATCAAAGGGAATGTTACAAGACGTAGAAATAAATAAATATAATATCCTACAGGCTGATAGGCATCATTAACCAGGGAAAGAAATAAATATGCGACTTGAATCAATATCACTGATTTAAAACAAACACACACAAATGATTTTAAACCACAGTCAGCAAAAGCTGCTATTTTGCTAAAGGCCGTATTGTGCTTAGCGGCTTGCTCGTCACTGGGTTAAAACCCAGTGCACCTTGAAGAGTGACATGGCTCTTGAAATGTAGGTGGAGCGTGATGTATGTATGTGACTGGAAAGTGTTCCACATTCAGTTACTGGCATGTGCTTGGATAACGTTGTGCAGAAGCAGCTGGCTTGCAACCCTGCAAAGATGGCTCACAAGTCACTCCAATAGAGTGGCACAAAATAGCACTGCGAAAAGCCATTGAGTTTTCAAGGGCAAAGGAAGGTTACAAGCAGAATATTAACGTATTATATTGCCATCTTTAATTCACCTCTCGATTATTGTTCTGCTAAATATTAGCCCAATGTGTCTGAGATAACCGAACAAAAATTATGCTTGTAATAATTTTATTTAAAAGGGAAGTTATCTCCCAGTTTTGTAACGCACAGAGATATTCATGTATGAAGCTTTGCTAAAGTTGACAGCATGATATTTTCTTTCCCATCCCATAAGAGATTCCAGTGTTTGTGTGTGGCAGTGGGGGCAGGGTGTGTGTTAAAAGTCAAATACTTCCCCTCCTCCCCCTCCAAGCATTAGATGCAGAGAATAAGACCAGGTTTAAATGGATTGTGTGTGAACAGTATCTTGTGCTAATACACACACCAGTGAGCCTACAGCCCACTGAGGAGGTGTTGCTGCTGAAAGCTTGGCAAAGCTCCTGTTTAGTAAGGCGATGTCATTAAAGGGAAAGAGGCTGCGGTGGCAATTTTGCTGTGGTCCCCGACTGCACTGCCTTGGCTGGATGGCTCCACTGATTCCAGTGAACAAAGCTGTTCCCAGGTTTGCTCAGTCCCATCACGAGCCATGCAGCTCGCATGTCTCTGTGCGTCAAGATGGGGCTCAGAACAAGCGGGCTGTTCATTGGGGTTCTCCTGCCTCCAGACACAAATCAGTTATCCCCAGACATGTGCAATTGCTTCACACCTCCCACATAAAATCAACCCATCAAACCATCTGGGGCTCCCCACCCTCCTGCCCCAACAGCTCTAACGCCCACCTCTTCTCCCTCGCGCCACTGCCTCCTGGCAAGGAACAGGTGCTCCACTCCCTTGCACCCCATCCTTCACCAGCTCACAGGCTTCCTCGGCTCTCCCTCTCTGCTGTGCCCCTCGCCAGGTCATGGGCTCCCCACGCACCCCTTTCCTCCCTCGGAAAAGGTCACAGCCCCCTGTCTGCTACCACCTTGCAATCGCAGGCTGGCTAGCACCTCCCTCCACCTCAGTTTTGCCCCCTTGCCCCACCCCTGTCCCCAGGTGGAAAAGGCTTATTAAAACCCCTGCTGTGCACTCTAGGCTGCTGGCTCCGTTGTCCTGCTGGAGAGAAGGAAGAAAAGGGAGGCATCTGTCCCAAGGCTTTTTGTTTGCTTAAAGAAAGAAATGGGTCCACTGGCTCCAAACTCATGTGAATTCGCTAGCACTGGCAGTGTGTAAATGAAAACTGATGGCTTGGCTAAAAGAGCTGCTAAGATACAAACAGGAATTATTTCTGAGAAGTCCTATAGCCAGACATGCCAAACACATGAAAAAACCTCAGAAATTGGGCTCACTTTTGGCTTAATTGGCTTGTGAGTTGCTTGTTGGCAAGTTTTTGGCTTGTAGCTTGTTGGGCTTGTAGCTTGTTGCTTCTTTTTTTTTTCTTTTTTTTTGCTCCCGGCAAACAGGGGCAAGCAGGGGCAAGGGGGGGAGAGAGTCAGGGATCCACAGTCCCTGACTGCAAGCGGGGGGGGTCTAGTCACATAGAGTGTGGGGATTCTTAGGGATTGGCTTGTTTTGGCCTTGTTTTGAAATGGGATTAGCTTGATTTTTGGCTTATTGTGAAAGTCGGGGAGCTTATTTACTGTGTGAAAGGTGGCAACTGTGCCTATAGCCTGTGTTGTGCAAGCATTGAGTCCAGATGCTCATTGTGGTCCCATCTGGCCTTAGGATTTATGATTTACCAGTTACCATTGGGCTCAAAGACTTTGCAGACTCAGGGCTAAAACACAACATGCTGTAGACAGCATCTAAACATAACTTGACTCGAAAGTTCTGTGAACATTAAAATATTTTTGCCAGTGGTCAAAATAATTTTTGTAGGCGGTAAGTTATTTTTTCCCTAGAGCTCTTTAGGCTAATTGTGCCATTTCTCAAAGAAATGCTTAACAAATGCTGACATCATTAAATTACATAATGGTTGAAACTCAGTTCATGCGGTTAAATGAAGATGTTGGTTTAATTGGCTTTTTAAAAAAATGTATTTGCCTCAGTGATGTATTTCCATTATTAAATCATCTTGTATTTGCAGGAAGATTTTAAAACAATGTATTTTTAGACTGACTCATTTTCAATCAATCATCTTAATGGGACTGCCAGAAGACAGCAGAATAATCAAGAACAAAAGACGCCCAGCAGAAATGAATTGTATTTTATGGGACTCATAGTAGTCTATACAATGTATGACTTCTCCATTTGACTTACCGATAGAGCTGGCTGGGAAATGGGATGTATTTTTCCAGGAAAGAAAGTAAGAAAGAAAAAGAAAATGCCTGCTTTGAAATGTTTCACAGACATTTTCTGCTTTGTTTTTTTCTACATGGAAAAAAGGGGAAAATGCTAAAGAAAAGTCAATTTTCATTTCCGAAAGGGGCAATTTTTGAGGGAAAAAAATCATTTTTCTTAGCTGTACTGGAATGCTTGTTTTCACTAAAGATGGATCTGACCTGCACAGGGCTAAGTCTACAACCTATGACCCAGCTGCGAACAAACCCCAAATTTGGGGCAGTCAGAGATGAGCCCATCTGTTGTGCTTTGATACAGAACCTGGATGGGACAGGTTTGAGTTTCTGGGGTCAGACGGCCCCAGCTTCATTAACATCTCAGCTGTAGCCTGACCAGCCCCCACCACTCACAGGTACAAACTATATTCCACAGAGACGCTTTCTTCCCTTCCCTAGTGGTTTAAATTCACTCACAACAACACAGCACAAGGGAACTAGGGTCTGGGGGCCTGATCAAAGGCCTTTAGAAGTTGTTGGGAGTCTGAGAACAATGGAGCGATTCCCTTTGACTCCAGTGGGCTTTGGATGACTTAGCCAGATTTTCAGAAGCTCTCAGGAATCAATGTTTGCTCTGCCTGCTGTGCTCTTTTATAATATTTGGTTCCAATTATGGGGGTTGAGCTCTTCTGAAAATTGTGAGCATACTGCACAGGTAGAATGCCAGTCCACTGCAAGATTCACGAAACTTTGGGGCCTCCGATCGCCCCCATTTTGCTGTGGAACCCTGTAGATTTTTCACTTGTTTTATGCATGGCCATGCCCCAATCCTTGCAGAAAGTGTTTCTTCATAAATCCTCTCCCTGCAATGCACATGGAGCTGAGTGGAAGAATGAAGCAGAACTTGAGACCTAGCTTTTCTGGTGGGATTTTAGGTGGCTTGTGAGGTTTGGCAAACCAGGTAACTGATTTCTTCTCAGACTGGGGGTGGTGCAACCAAGCCTTGCTAGCAACCAGCTGATGGGGCAGGCTTAGCAGCAGCAGACCCAAACCCCAGTGAGCATGCTCCTTTAGGAGATATCCCTCTCTACCTCTTACTGCCGGATCTACATTCTGGCTGGTATCACGTGACTCCTGTTTGCTTTTTCATACATCCACACGTGAAATACTTTTGTTATAGGCACTGTGAGAATGACTCTCAACTGCGGCTCTTCTGGAAATGTTCTGCTAAATTTTCATGTTGCTTCATCTCAAGGCAGAGAAGCCTTCTGTCTGAAAGACAGGGCTGCAATTTTGACAAAGGCCTAAAGGATTTGCGGGCCAAGTGAATGGTAATGGGATATCCAGATCTCCTGAGTCGCTTTGAAAAAAAGTCAGCCTAATGGTATGACTTCAGACAGGCTTTGCCTCCTCTGTAGTTACTGCCACTAATAACAAGATGAGTGCACTTCTCCCTGGAATCCTGTTCTCTTCATGCAGGGGGACAGGACTGTTGGTTTTTGCAGGATGAGAGAGAAGCTGAAGCACATGTATTAGAAGACAGGCCCAGATTTCCATCCTCAGCTGGTCTAAACTGGGCCACAGCCTCAGCTGATGTAAACTGGCATTGCATTACTGACTTCAATACTGGGCAAGGATCTGGCCCTGTGTTCAGTACTTCTGCAGAATTTAGAGCCTTATGTTGCAAATCTTTCGAGCCAGAGACCAGACTTCTTACAACACCACGCAAATCTATGGCACCATAAATAATCATGTTAATAAATAGTTTTGTGCTGTGTTTGGACAGTGTCTAGCCTCATGGGTCCCCAGTCCCAATAATACAAATAATGATAAATAGGTATGCCTGTCACGTGGTGTGTATGAATCTAAAAGATACTAGATCCGATTCTCAGCCGGTGGAAAGCAGCATCACCCCACTGAATGCAAATGGAGAGAAGTGGCTTTATACCAGCTGAGACTCTGTCCTGGTGCCACCTTTGTAAAAAAGGTTTGTTATTACTGCACAAACGCTGATGAAGCAAAGCAGCAAGAGACATTGCTAGGAAGATGCACTGACTGAACCAGCATCTTTGTTTCTATTTTGAATACAGTTTTCCATTCCCCAGCACGCTAACCTAGATCACCAGGCAGGTGGGTATCTCAAGACCATTGAACACATACGCTTTTCCCCAGTTACAGAAAACCTGTTTCACACACTTCTGTGCTCACCACTGTGGACATTTGCCGTATTTCATGGCCCCCGAAATTAATGTTTGGACTCTTTTCCACAGGAAACCATTGATTGGCTCATGTTCACTGGAAGCAGGACCCAGTTTTATGGGCAGTTTCTGAGCCCTAGCAAATGTGAGTGGAGTTTTGAGATTGTAATGATCCTAGCACCAGGCAAGTTTGGGTTGGTTTCTGGCTTCATTTGCACAGCTCCTCTAGTGTACACCTCACCAAATCTGATGATGGCACTTAAAAAATTATAGAGTATAAGGCCAGAAGGGACCATCTCATCAGACCTGAGGAACAATTCACCTGTAGAATGCGTTGCCATGGAATGTTGGGAAGGTCGAAAGTATAACAGGGTTCCAAAAAGAACTACTGTAGATACGTTCATGGAGGATAGATCCATCAGTAGCTGTTAGCCAAGATGGTCAGGACTAGAATCACATGCTTGGGGCAAGGCTAAACCTCTGACTGCCAGTACCCAGGAGGGGAAGCTGGGGTGGAGCTCTGGTACTGGACTCTGTTGGAGACAGGCTACTAGGCTAGATGTGGTATTGGTCTGACCCTGTATCACAGTTCTTATGACATGCTGTATATTACAGACCACTAAACATCACCCAGCCAAGCCCTACAACCAGCATTAGACCAAAATATTACAGCCCCGCAGAGACTAAACTGTTGTGTGCCACCTGCAGAGAACAGGAAGGACCGAGGTGCGCCAATGCTCGAGGCCTCTGCCATGGCAGGGAATTGATGTGGTGAGATATAGCCAGATGAGCCAACCAAGTGATCTGTGCCCCATGCTGCAGACGAAGGTGTAGCCACCCCAAGATCCCTGCATGTTTGATCTGCATGTGGGAGTTCTAATTCTTTGTTTCGTTTAAAAAAAAAAAACACACCTCACAGAGTGCTGGCCCCGAATGTTAAGTGCCTAATCTCTGAGTAAAGCTTGAATTTTCAGAGGAGTTGCAAGAAAATCAGTTAATTAGTTTCTGAGGTCTACTCAATTAAAAGCTGGCACCAAACAAGTTCACATTCTGAGGGGGTTTTCTGGGCTGCTTTTGCTTAAAAACAACAGAATGTGCAATAATTGTACCTAGCGGGAGTTAGATGGAGTCTCTAGAGTTACATAATTATTTTGTTAATTAACAAAAATAAGGTTTTACATCATAACTGTTAGTTTACATCATGTATGCAGTGTAGCTGCGGTGTAAAGCCCAGGGTGTTAGAGAGACAAGGTGGGTGAGGTAATATCTTTTATTGGACCAACTTCTGGTCATGGTTAATCAAGGGAGTTATGTCTCACCATGGAAGTCCACGGTTAATGATGACCAGCATCTTCTATGAAACAATAGCTGTTGGTTCATCATAGCCCAGGAGCTCTGTGAAGCCGGCTGCATAGTATCATACATGAACATTAGGATCTTAGCAGCTGTTGCTATGATGAAGTCCAGGATTGGTTTGAACCTGTTGAACAGGTTCAGAACCTGTGTTGTACTGTACTCCTGAGTCATGTCATGATGACCAAGATCCTCTAGTCCAGTGGTTCTCAACCTTTTGGGGCTCAGGACCCATTATTTATTTATTTGGCATATGCAATCTGGTCAAGCCAAGCCATATCATTCTTATCAACAATGTTCAAGGCACAAAGACCTCCAGTCATTCCACTAGTTGCAGTTCTCAAAAGTGCATGTCATGGTTTGTGGTTGCCTACATGGTCATAGTGGACTGTCTCTAAAAATGCCACTGAAATGCTGCTGCAGCACAAATTCCACATCTAGTACAAAACTGGTGAAAACTGGCTCCATTGCCGTCATGGGAAATCAAACCGGGGTTGACATTGAGCGGGGTCCAAGATGAGATAATTATTTGTCACTTTCTCTGTGGCCCATAAAGCTCACCACACGTCCTCTACCGTAAATCCCTTGCCTGTTAAACTTAGCCACAGTGGGCGCCATGTGGGCAGATGACCATGTGGTGGATTAAACAAATCTTTAGTTATCAGTAGATGTGGCATATCACACACTTTCATCATGAACTTTCCTGTGCTTTCCTCTCTGTGAACACTGGGTGGAGCAATATTGCAGAGAACCACTAACCATGGTATGGGATTACATTTTAGTGTGCCTGAAATACTACGCATGGTGGAATTAAGTTGTACATCAATCATCCTTGTGTGAGATGAGCGAGCCCATACCGAAGTACAGTACTTCCCCCACTGAGTAACAGAGTGCCTCTCTGAAGTGCATAATGTTTGGGCGTTGGCACCCCACATCATTCCGACCAGTTTTCCAAGCAGGTTGTTGTGCATTTTGACCTTAGTCATTGTTTTTGTAAGATGGTCACAATATGTGAGAGTTCCATCCAACGTGACAAATAGATAGACCCAGTGTGAATCATGCTTTATTTGGTGAGCATTGAGAACTACATTCAGCTCTCTGCTCGCTCCTGCATGATGTAAGTGGAAGATACTTGACACAGTCTTACTTCCACTTGGTATCAATGACAATAATCAGCCATAGCTGCCATATCTGCATTGAGAACATGCTCAAGTACGTCAAAGGAGTGTGACTGGGTGCCAAGGCATATGTTGTCTGCATAAACTCACTTATGAGACCTGTATATGGTAGGTCAGTTGAATAAAGTTGGAAATAATACTGACCTTTGTGGGAGGCCTTCAAGCACATTTTCTATCACCAATATGCACACGGAAAAGGCAGTTTCTCAAAAACAGAGCCACAGCACATACAAAGGTACTTGGCATAGGACCCATTTGTAAATGTTTATGACCTGTCTTGACCCAGTAAATAGTCGGGGGTGGAGGCCCTGGGATGGTTTCACTCGGATCCTGCCTCCCGGGTGGGGTTGGGTCCTGCCAAGGATTCACCCCATGGTAGCAGCTCCAGTGCTGTGGGGCTGGCTGGTCTTGGCTCTCTGCTTCAAGCGTTGCAACCTCTGGGGTTGCAGCGCTGCTCAGGTTTGGCCCCACCCCTGTGACTGGGGGGCTGGGCCAAATTTGTGAGAGTGGAGTTGTGACCCAGCTCACGGGATTGCAGTGCTGCTCACTCAAATCTAGGCTACCCAGACTCCCATCATCATGGTGCTGGGACCCCAGAGGATACAATGCCTGGAACAGGAAGACGAGCCCAGCCAGCCCTGTGGGACAGGAGCTGCCATGCGATCCTTTGAAACATTCTGATGACCCAATTTTGGGTCCCCATCCACTGGTCACTGCTGGCTTGTGGAGATCCATGGAGCTGGTCAGCTGGTCAGGAGAGAGTAGCATCTTTGACAAAGATATAGATACAGTGTGGAAGGTCCAGATGCTGCAGTCCTGTCCTTTGTTGAACTGTCAGGCCAGTGCAGGGGTCAGGCTACTGCGCTGGCTTGGCATTTTTCACAGAGATCTTGGTTGTCCATGAATGTTGCCAGTGCTGGCTTGGAGTTCCTTTCTTAATCTATGCTAGGAGATTAGTACCCAAAATGCATGGGAGAGTTACATGGTATGCGAGTTAAGGCTGCTCTGTATATAGTGAGGAGGTGATTTTACTTCTGTATTCAGCACTGGTGAAATATTTCTGCAAGAGATGCTTGGGTCAAACACAAGTGATTAGGCTCAGTACAGGAGCAACTGGATGAAATTCTATGGCATGCGCTATACAGGAGGACAGACTAAATGATCTAGTGGTCCCTTCTGGCTTTAAAAATCTATCAACAACGCACCTAACCCAACCCCACAAATGCAGGGAAATGAAAAGTTAGGGCATCTAGCATTGTATTCTGTATGCTGCTCCAGAGATGTACACATCACCCCAACAGTCAACACCTCCCCCCACCCCAATCTTAGTTCTGCCCCAGTATCTTCCAGCCTTCCCTCCCCCAGCTACAAGTGAGTGCAATGTTTCAGAACGGCGCTGGGCAGAGGGTAAGAGACAAGACTGGGGGGCGTCTGGCCATTTATGATAGCAAGGAGTGTGGGGATAGAGGATGCTGGAAGGCTGGCAGCTCTAAAGGGGCAGAGTTAAGGTGGTGGTGTGCTGACTGAGTTGGCCAGTGGTGAAGTCTCTGGGTGAAGAAGGGAATATTAGATGCCTTAACTTTTCCCTCACTTTTGTGGGTTTGTGTTAGGTGTATTAAGATGTGGGGAACCCTTAACTCACATAGTCATCCTGTTTTTGTGTACTTCTGAATGGTTAATTAGCCTGGATGTTTCCAAGGGCCCTAAGGGAGTCAGGCTGCCCTTGGAACTCAAAAGGGATGGAAAGCAAAGATGACACAACTGTCTCAGCCAGGGATTGACTTTACTTAAGAAAGTCCCCAGGTGTCATAAAGTGGGCATCGTTGTCTTCACGCCACCCATTCCTGGCTGCGAAGGGTGAAGGCCTATTGGGCATGTGGGTGCCAGTCAGAGGGAGCATGCTGAGCTCTGTCAGTCCTGGACCAGCAGAATGGCCCTGAAGGGATGGCACAAGCTGGCACAAGTCTGTGCCTCAAGGACTGTGGGGAGGAGCTGAAAGCTGGCCCCACCTCCTTGGGTGGGTGGGGCAGAAATCAGGTGAACCATTTACCTGCAAAATTAACCCCAAATTTCAAAGCTGTGACAGGTTCGGTTCAAATTTTGCATCCTTCCTAATTTTAAACTGTATTGAAACCTGCATTAGCTTCTCCTCCAGCCACTAAGCAAGAACGCAGCTCTTTTAAATATCGCGGGTATCGGCATGCGATCATGATGTGAGGCAGCTGTGTCAACACCAAGGAAAATAATTATCACAGCAGCTTGAGAGTGCCAAGAAGCAGCGAGCCTTTGGGGTGGCATGCCCCCAGCACACAGCTGAAGCATGAATGAGCATCAATGTCATGGAGCCATGGCCTTGAGCTGGGGCAGCAAAGATGGGCAGCAAGATTTGGACAAGCATCTGGGAGGAAGGAGGGGGCAGACAGGGTGGGAGATGGAGAAGGGAACTGATCCGCCGCATAGGAGCGGGGAGATGCCTGGAATCAGAGAGAGAGGTGGGGAAAGGAAGCGAGAAGGGGAGTTGACTGGCTGAGACAAGGTCACGCATATGAGGGTGGGGTCTGCTGGGGGCAGGTGGATAGTGCTGCATGGGGGGAGAGGGCTTGGTGTGTAGTCCTGGTCGTGGGTCCAGGTGGGTGAAGATAGTGGTGGCAGTGGAGATGCAGTGGGAACACAGTTTTACCTTTCTGACCATCTGTCCAGGACCAGTGGTTATAACATGGGTCCGGGAACCATTTGTCCTCATCTGTCAGAGTGGTTTCTGTATCCAGTGGGAGCTATTCAGAGCCTCTAGAGGCATACAAGTGCTCAGGGGTATTAGGTTCACCCCACAGTGCCCAGTCTACACTGCTACCCTCTCAGCAAACACAAGTGCGGTGTAGGGGGCCTCACTCCAGACTCAGAGACTCTGACCATGAGAGATGAGAAAGTTGTGCACTACTGGCATGAGGGATCAAACAAGGAGAGCCCAATGGCAGGTGCATCTATCATACTTATATGTCCCTGTGACGGGGTTAGGACTCACCACTGCTGGTGCCTCCTGCTGGTTGCTCCGGGAATTAGCTCTGTCCAGACATGGAGCACCTTTTTCGCGTGGCGCCTTGCCCCTCGTCTGCTCTGCTGCTTTGGGGACCTTCGTTGCTCCCCACTCGGTGCCCACTGCTCCGGTCTCACCCCCTTCCGGGGGTTTGGTGTTATCATCAGTCCACGATCTGCACCTGTTGTAGAGGCCAGCTGCAGCCTCTAAGTCTAGCCACTTATTGCTGGGCCCAGCCACAACCTGGATCAGGCCACGCTCCTCTTCAGCCCGGAGTAGCACAAGGGGAAGGGAGGGACACAGGCCCACCCATTACTCTGGGTCCCAACTCAGGTACCCTCTAGCAGCAGCTTCTCTGCCCTCCTTCTCTCCCCTTGCCCGGCTATTGTCCCTGGGCCACTTCCCCTTCGACCCTATGCACCTGCAGCCTGGGGTTTTCCATAGCTCCCCAGCTCCTTCTGGCCTTCCCCAGCACTGCTCTGTCCAAGGTACTACCTTCCAGCCCAGGAGCCAGTCCTCCTCCCTTGACCATGAGGGAGAGACTGCCTGCTCCCTTCCTGGGCAGCCTTTATATATGGCTGAGTCTGGCTCTCATTGGCTGTCTCTAACTCAGCCTCTGATTGGCTGTCTCTAATGCAGTCTCTGATTGGCTCCCTAGCAGGCCTTGTCTGATTGGCCACCCATCTGCACTGCCTCCGTGGCCTGCTGAAACCCCATCTAAGTTAGGAGTGGGGCAGCCACCCCACTACAGTCCCCCTTAACCATACTATCCAAGCACTGCACAGTCATTCATACATGGAAGAATATTTAAATAAGTTAGATGTATCCAGGTAGCCAGGGCCTGATTATTTTCATCTTAAGGGGCTAGCTGAACCAATGTCGCAGCTGTTAGCAATTATCTTCGAGAGCTCATGGAGGATGTGTGAGGTCCCAGAGGACCGGAGAAGGGCAAACACAGTATCTATCTTTAAAAAGGGGAACTAAGAGGACTGAGGGAATTATAGACCAGACAGCATAACTTGAATACCTGGAAAGACACTGGAACAAATAATTAAACAATCAATTTGTGAGCTATAAGGAATAGTCAGCATGGATTTATCACAAACAAACCAACCTAATTTCTGTCTTTGATACGGTTTCTGGTCTTAGAATCATAGAATCATAGAATATCAGGGTTGGAAGGGACCCCAGAAGGTCATCTAGTCCAACCCCCTGCTCAAAGCAGGACCAATTCCCAGTTAAATCATCCCAGCCAGGGCTTTGTCAAGCCTGACCTTAAAAACCTCTAAGGAAGGAGATTCTACCACCTCCCTAGGTAATGCATTCCAGTGTTTCACCACCCTCTTAGTGAAAAAGTTTTTCCTAATATCCAATCTAAACCTCCCCCACTGCAACTTGAGACCATTACTCCTCGTTCTGTCATCTGGTACCATTGAGAACAGTCTAGAGCCATCCTCTTTGGAACCCCCTTTCAGGTAGTTGAAAGCAGCTATCAAATCCCCCCTCATTCTTCTCTTCTGCAGGCTAAACAAGCCCAGCTCCCTCAGCCTCTCCTCATAAGTCATGTGTTCCAGTCCCCTAATCATTTTTGTTGCCCTTCGCTGGACTCTCTCCAATTTATCCACATCCTTCTTGAAGTGTGGGGCCCAAAACTGGACACAGTACTCCAGATGAGGCCTCACCAATGTCGAATAGAGGGGAACGATCACATCCCTCGATCTGCTCGCTATGCCCCTTCTTATACATCCCAAAATGCCATTGGCCTTCTTGGCAACAAGGGCACACTGCTGACTCATATCCAGCTTCTCATCCACTGTCACCCCTAGGTCCTTTTCCGCAGAACTGCTGCCTAGCCATTCGGTCCCTAGTCTGTAGCTGTGCATTGGGTTCTTCCGTCCTAAGTGCAAGACCCTGCACTTATCCTTATTGAACCTCATCAGATTTCTTTTGGCCCAATCCTCCAATTTGTCTAGGTCCTTCTGTATCCTATCCCTCCCCTCCAGCATATCTACCACTCCTCCCAGTTTAGTATCATCCGCAAATTTGCTGAGAGTGCAATCCACACCATCCTCCAGATCATTTATGAAGATATTGAACAAAACCGGCCCCAGGACCGACCCTTGGGGTACTCCACTTGATACCGGCTGCCAACTAGACATGGAGCCATTGATCACTACCCGTTGAGCCCGACAATCTAGCCAGCTTTCTACCCACCTTGTAGTGCATTCATCCAGCCCATACTTCCTTAACTTGCTGACAAGAATACTGTGGGAGACCGTGTCAAAAGCTTTGCTAAAGTCAAGAAACAATACATCCACTGCTTTCCCTTCATCCACAGAACCAGTAATCTCATCATAAAAGGCGATTAGATTAGTCAGGCATGACCTTCCCTTGGTGAATCCATGCTGACTGTTCCTGATCACTTTCCTCTCATGCAAGTGCTTCAGGATTGATTCTTTGAGGACCTGCTCCATGATTTTTCCAGGGACTGAAGTGAGGCTGACTGGCCTGTAGTTCCCAGGATCCTCCTTCTTCCCTTTTTTAAAGATTGGCACTACATTAGCCTTTTTCCAGTCATCTGGGACTTCCCCGGTTCGCCACGAGTTTTCAAAGATAATGGCCAATGGCTCTGCAATCACAGCCGCCAATTCCTTCAGCACTCTCGGATGCAACTCGTCCGGCCCCATGGACTTGTGCACGTCCAGCTTTTCTAAATAGTCCCGAATCACCTCTATCTCCACAGAGGGCTGGCCATCTCTTCCCCATACTGTGCTGCCCAGTGCAGTAGTCTGGGAGCTGACCTTGTTAGTGAAAACAGAGGCAAAAAAAGCATTGAGTACATTAGCTTTTTCCACATCCTCTGTCACTAGGTTGCCTCCCTCATTCAGTAAGGGGCCCACACATTCCTTGGCTTTCTTCTTGTTGCCAACATACCTGAAGAAACCCTTCTTGTTACTGTTGACATCTCTGGCTAGCTGCAGCTCCAGGTGCGATTTGGCCCTCCTGATAACATTCCTACATGCCCGAGCAATATTTTTATACTCTTCCCTGGTCATATGTCCAACCTTCCACTTCTTGTAAGCTTCTTTTTTATGTTTCAGATCCGCTAGGATTTCACCATTAAGCCAAGCTGGTCGCCTGCCATATTTACTATTCTTTCGACTCATTGGGATGGTTTGTCCCTGTAACCTCAACAGGGATTCCTTGAAATACAGTCAGCTCTCCTGGACTCCTTTCCCCTTCAAGTTAGTCCCCCAGGGGATCCTGGCCATCCATTCCCTGAGGGAGTCGAAGTCTGCTTTCCTGAAGTCCAGGGTCCGTATCCTGCTGCTTACCTTTCTTCCCTGCGTCAGGATCCTGAACTCAACCAACTCATCGTCACTGCCTCCCAGATTCCCATCCACTTTTGCTTCCCCCACTAATTCTACCCGGTTTGTGAGCAGCAGGTCAAGAAAAGCGCCTCCCCAGTTGGCTCCTCTAGCACTTGCGCCAGGAAATTGTCCCCTACGCTTTCCAAAAACTTCCTGGATTGTCTATGCACCGCTGTATTGCTCTCCCAGCAGATATCAGGAAAATTAAAGTCACCCATGAGTATCAGGGCATGCGATCTAGTAGCTTCCGTGAGCTGCCGGAAGAAAGCCTCATCTACCTCATCCCCCTGGTCCGGTGGTCTATAGCAGACTCCCACCACTACATCACTCTTGTTGCACACACTTCTAAACTTAATCCAGAGACACTCAGGTTTTTCTGCAGTTTCGTACCGGAGCTCTGAGCAGTCATACTGCTCCCTTACATACAGTGCTACTCCCCCACCTTTTCTGCCCTGCCTGTCCTTCCTGAACAGTTTATAACCATCCATGACAGTACTCCAGTCATGTGAGTTATCCCACCAAGTCTCTGTTATTCCGATCACGTCATAGTTCCTTGACATCACCAAGACCTCCAGTTCTCCCTGCTTGTTTCCAAGGCTTTGTGCATTTGTACATAAGCACTTGAGATAACCTGCTGATCGCCCCTCATTCTCAGTATGAGGCAGGAGCCCTCCCCTCACAGACATTCCTGCCTTTGCTTCCTCCCGGTATCCCGCTTTCCCACTTACCTCAGGGCTTTGGTCTCCTTCCCCCGGTGAACCTAGTTTAAAGCCCTCCTCACTAGGTTAGCCAGCCTGCTGGCAAAGATGCTCTTCCCTCTCTTCGTAAGATGGAGCCCGTCTCTGCCCAGCACTCCTCCTTCATGGAACACCATCCCATGGTCAAAGAAACCAAAGCCTTCTCTCTGACACCACCTGCGTAGCCATTCGTTGACTTCCACGATTCGACGCTCCCTACCTAGGCCTTTTCCTTCCACGGGGAGGATGGACGAGAACACCACTTGCGCCTCCAACTCCTTTATCCTTCTTCCTAGAGCCACGTAGTCCGCAGTGATCCGCTCAAGGTCATTCTTGGCAGTATCATTGGTGCCCACGTGGAGAAGCAGGAAGGGGTAGCGATCCGAGGGCTTGATGAGTCTTGGCAGTCTCTCCGTCACATCGCGAATCTTAGCCCCTGGCAAGCAGCAGACTTCTCGGTTTTCCCGGTCAGGGCGGCAGATAGATGACTCAGTCCCCCGGAGGAGAGAGTCCCCGACCACCACCACCCGCCTTCTCCTCTTGGGAGTGGTGGTCGTGGAACTCCCAACCTCAGGACATCGCATCTCATGCCTTCCAACCAGCGGAGTCTCCTTTTGCTTTCTCGCCCCAGACATATCATCTGGTCCACTCTCCGCAACGATACCTGTGGAGAGAACATGAAAGCGGTTAGTTACCTGTGTCTGTGTTACTGGAACCCGGACATTCCGCTTACCTCTTCTGGAGGTCACATGTTGCCAAGCTTCTTCACTGGCCTCCTGGCTCCTCTGTGCAACCTGCTCTATATCTGTAGAGCTTTGTGCCCCTAGAAGCCTATCCTGAGTTTTGTCCAGGAAATCCTCAGTTTCCCGTATGCAACGCAGGGTTGTTATCTGTTGCTCCAGACCTTCAATCTTCTCTTCCAATATGGAGACCAGCTTGCACTTTGTACAGACAAAGTCGCTTCTGTCCTGTGGAAGAAAGACAAACATGGCACATCTAGTGCAGGTCACAACAGCTGAACCCCCCCCCTTCCATATCACCTTCCTACTACCAGCTTCCTCAGAGCAGTTTGCAAGACATAAGCCTCACTGGGCTCACTCCAGGCGAACTCCCAGGCAAACTCCTGCTGTGAGCTGCTCTGCTGTCCCCGCTGCTCAGCTGGTTCTCCGCCGCTCAGCTGGTTCGCGAAGCTCTGGCTATTTTTAAACAGCCAGGCTTCCCTGTCGCAAACAAACAGACACCCTACAGACACCCTACTGTCTTGTGGATGGGGGGAAGCTGTAGACATGATATATCTTGATTTTTAGTAAGGCTTTTGACACAGTCCCACATGGCATTCTCATAAGCAAACTAGGGAAATGTGGTTTATATAAATGACTATAAAGTGGGTGCAAAAGTGATTGAAAGACCATACTCAAAGAGTAGTTATCAAGGGTTTGCTGTTAAACTGAGAGGGATGTATCTCGTGGGGTGTCCTGGGTCTGGTACTATTCAATGTTTTCAGTAATGACTTGGATCATGGAGCAGAGAGTACGCTTGTAAAATTTGTGGGTGACACCAAGCTGGGAGGGGTTGCAAGCACTTTGGAGGACAGAATGAGAATTCAAAATGACCTTGACAAATTGGAGAATTGGTCTGAAATCAACAAGATTAAATTCAATAAAGACAACAGCAAAGAACTACAGGTAGGAAGAAAAACTCAAGTGCTCAACTACAAAATGGAGAATAACTGGTTAGGCAGCAGTACTGCTGAGAAGGATCTGGGGGAATCACATATTAAATGTGAGTCAACAATGTGATGCAATTGCAGGAAAGGCCAGTGCTATTATGGGGGGTATATTAACAGGAGTGTTGTATGTAAAAGACACAGGAGGTAACTGGTGAGGCCTCCACAGGAGTACTTCTCCTGTTCTGGGTGCCACACTTTAAGAAAGATGTGGACAAATTGGAGAGAGTCCAGAGGAGAGCAACAAAAATGATTTAGGAAAACCTGACCTATGAGGAAAAGTTAATAAAACTAGGCATATTTAGCCCTGAGAAAAGAGGACCTGATAAAAGTCTTCAAATCTGTCAAGGTCTGTGATAAAGAGGACGGTGATTGGTTATTTTCCATTCTACTGAAGGATGGACAAGAAGTAATGGGCTTAATCTGAAGCAAGGGAAATTTAGGTTAGATATTAGGAAAAAATCTCTAACTCTGAGAGTAGTTAAACTCTGGAACAGGCTTCCAAGGGTGGTCGTACAATCCCCCTCATAAGACTGGAGAAACACCTGTCAGAGATGGTCAAGAGAGACTTCGTCCTACCTCACTACAGGGGGTTGGACTAGAGCAGAGTTTCTCAATGACCAGTTCATGGACCAGCGCCAGTCTGGGGCAGCCTCCTTGCTGGTCCCCTGAGAGTTCCCTGACACAGAATATTGAGATTTAAAAAGTAAAGGTGTTTTTTGGACTTGCATTTTGCATCACTATAGTCATTCAATTATTTCAGAACCTTAAAAAATAATAAATAAATAAATAAATAAACAGAATGCGTTGCCATTGTGCTGATATGCAGAGCACATTCGTGTGCTTTTCTTGAAAGGAAGTAGTTAACAGAAAGTGGCGAGTGAAATTTAAGCTCTAGTAAAACTTTTACTTAGCTAAACCAGACAATGTCATTGTCAAAGCAGTTACCTCTGGATTGATTTTTTGGGACTAAAAAAGGTTCAGACAAATATAACAGAAATGCGAGTGACTCTAAACATGATAAGGAAGAACGGTTAAAAGAGAAAAGGAAACATTAGGCCTTCAATCAAAAATACAATTTGTCTTACGTTAAGTATAGGTTTGTTGCAAATGAGGCTGTCGAATGCTCAAAACCTCTCTGTGTTGTGTGTGGCCCGTCTCTGAGCAATGATGCTATTGAAACCATCAAAAATGATTCCACACCTTCAAACCAAACATCCAAATTTAAAAGAAAAGTCAGTGGAATTCTTCCAAAGGAACCGAGATGAAGAGAAGAGGCAAAAGAAACTACTGCACACTGTCATAACATCAAATGAAGGCACGTTAAAAGCATCCTATCTGCTGTCCCTACGCAGAACTAAATGCAAATCAGCACTTGCATCTGGTGAAGAACTAATCAGTAATAGATGCCTGTTGCGAAGTCTGGGGTGATGCAGCTGCTAAAAAAGTGAGCTGCATTCCATGGTCAAATGATACAGCAACACCCTAAATTGGTATTCTTTTCCAACTGTTTTCATTTGATTCTCAGACCAAATTACAACCACCTAGGTGAGAGGTTTCTAAAGCCTCTCATCAGTTGAAGCCTGCCATTTATTTCTCTTTTTTAAAAGTCCCCACTAAAGTTAACTTTTAGATAAAACACTCTCAAAGTAGAGTCAGATGCAAGAAATTGCAGCCCCTGCCTTCCCCTCACTAACTTTGCCAATGACTCACCATCAGACCATTTCACAGCAAAAGTTCTGCAAGCAGGTGGTCTCTGAAGGCATGTGTCAGACTCATTAAGGAGCAAAACAAATGATGCCCATTAGCTGACAAGACTAAACTCCATCAGCTATTCCTGGTGAAATCTGGGCTGTACACAATAACTCTCCATCTTTGGGAGCACCACAGAGTGCAAGAGAAGCAGAACAGGGACTACTCAGGATTTCTACATCCTTGATGTTTGAAAGTGGCTCATAGTCCCCAAAACTTTGAGCCCAGGCTCCTGGCTGCAGTGACTTGTGCTGAAAGCAGAACTGTGTCAGACATGAAATGGCTTTTATGAACAGAACCACCCCACACCCTGAAGGTACAGTCTTTAATCCCTGGCATGCCCAAACACATGTGGAAGTCAGTGGTTTGATTCTGCCCTTTGTGTGGTCATTTACACCTCTTGCAACATGACCCAGATCAGAGCAGCAGCATTTCACAACCACTTTGCTCGGATGGAGATGACACTGCAGTGTACAAGACACTGGGGGATCAGGCCCCTTGACTGCAGTAAGAATTTGGAATGTGCGAGGCATCCAAGTTTGGACCCTTAGACACCTAGAAATCAAAGACCTCTGAGGAGTTCTAGTCTGTCTTTCTGCCCATCCAGGGTCACTCCAGATGTAAACTCATTGGGCCAGGACCATGAATCATAGAACCATAGAATCATAGAATATGAGGGTTGGAAGGGTCATCTAGTCCAACCCCCTGCTCAAAGCAGGACCAATCCCCAACTAAATCATCCCAGCCAGGGCTTTCTCAGGCCTGACCTTAAGAGCTTCTAAGGAAGGAGATTCTACCACCTCCCTAGGTAACGCATTCCAGTGTTTCACCACTCTCCTAGTGAAAAAGTTTTTCCTAATATCCAACCTAAACCTCCCCCGCTGCAACTTGAGACCATTACTCCTTATTCTGTCATCTGCTACCATTGAGAACAGTCTAGATCGATCCTTTTTGGAACCCCCTTTCAGGTAGTTGAAAGCAGCTATCAAATCCCCCCTCATTCTTCTCTTCTGCAGACTAAACAATCCCAGTTCCCTCAGTCTCTCCTCATAAGTCATGTGTTCCAGTCGACTAATCATTTTTGTTGCCCTTCGCTGGACTCTCTCCAATTTATGTTTTCCAATTTATCTACATCCTTCCTGTAGTGCGGGGCCCAAAACTGGACACAGTACTCCAGATGAGGCCTCACCAATGTCGAATAGAGGGGAACAATCACATCCCTCAATCTGCTGGCAATGCCCCTACTTATACATCCCAAAATGCCATTGGCCTTCTTGGCAACAAGGGCCCACTGTTGACTCATATCCAGCTTCTTGTCCACTGTAACCCCTAGGTCCTTTTCTGCAGAACTGCTTCCGAGCCATTCGGTCCCTAGTCTGTAGCAGTGCATTGGATTCTTCCGTCCTAAGTGCAGGACTCTGCACTTGTCCTTGTTGAACCTCATCAGATTTCTTTTGGCCCAATCCTCTAATTTGCCTAGGTCCCTCTGTATCCTATCCCTACCCTCCAGCATGTCTACCTCTCCTGCCAGTTTAGTGTCATCCGCAAACTTGCTGAGGGTGCAGTCCACACCGTCCTCCAGATCATTTATGAAGATATTGAACAAAACCAGCCCCAGGACTGACCCTCAGGGCACTCCACTTGATACCGGCTGCCAACTAGACATGGAGCCATTGATCACTACCCATTGAGCCCAACAATCTAGCTAACTTTCTATCCACCTTAGAGTCCATTCATCCAGCCCATACTTCTTTAACTTGCTGGCAAGAATACTGTGGGAGACCATGTCAAAAGCTTTGCTAAAGTCAAGGAACAACACGTCCTTCGCTTTCTTCTTGTTGCCAACATACCTGAAGAAACCCTTCTTGTTACTCTTAATATCTCTTGCTAGCTGCAACTCCAGGTGTGATTTGGCCTTCCTGATTTCACTCCTGCATGCCCGATCAATATTTTTATACTCTTCCCCGGTCATTTGTCCAGTCTTCTACTTCTTGTAAGCTTCTTTTTCGTGTTTAAGATCAGCAAAGATTTCACTGTTAAACCAAGCTGGTCGCCTGCCATATTTACTATTCTTTCTCCACATCGGGATTGTTTGTCCTTGTAACCTCAATAAGGAGTCTTCAAAATACAGCCAACTCTCCTGGACTCCTTTCCCCCTCATGTTATTCTCCCAGGGGATCCTGCCCAGCAGTTCCCTGAGGGAGTCGAAGTCTGCTTTTCTGAAGTCCAGGGTCCGTATTCTGCTGCTCTCCTTTCTTCCCTGTGTCAGGATCCTGAACTCGACCATCTCATGGTCACTGCCTCCCAGGTTCCCATCCACTTTTGCTTCCCCTACTAATTCTTCCCGGTTTGTGAGCAGCAGGTCAAGAAGAGCTCTGCCCCTAGTTGGTTCCTCCAGCCTTTGCACCACATGTTATGTGTTTTTCTAGTTCTGAGCACAAGGGAGTCCTGGGTCATGACTGGGCCTACCAGCCACTAAACTAGTAACAATAAGAAGAGAAAATATTTACTAGTGTTTTGTTAAGTCTGGTTTTGACATGAAGAGAGGAGGATTGGTCTTGTGATCAAGACACTGGCCTGGAACCTCAGATTTTGTTCCCTAGCTTTGCCTGGGGCTCCCTTGTGACCTTGGGAATGTCAGACAGGCCAAAAATTATCAAATCGAGATGCCTCCAGTTATGCTTCTCAACTAGGCCCCTAAATGCACAGCGTCCTATTTGAAAGGGCTGCACTCCGAGCAGCTCCTATGAACTCCACTAAGAGGTGCTGGAGGCTTGGCCCTCTGGAAAAGCAAGTGTGAGTCAGTGCAGTGCAAACCCGACAGCAGAGTGATGCTACCAACTGATATGCCATTGCTAGTCGGCTACCATCATGAGTATTTTTGAATTTAGTAGAGGCCTGGAGGTTAGGGCCCTCCCCTGGGCGGTTGCAGCTTGGGTTCAAGTCCCTGCTCCATTGAATGTTTAATTATCTAAACAATGTGGAAGAGACGTTCCCCACAATAGCCCACATCTGGGTGGCTTGAACTTTCAAGGGGTAGACCTGGGTTTAAGTCCAGGTGCCGATGATGCAGAGTGGGGACTTTTGACTGGAGGGAGGGGCACCTCCGCCTCCCTGTTTGGTGAAGGGCACCTTCATTTCCAAATGTCCTTTGCTTCTATTTAATAAAGGTGAAACAATGCCTGTAAAGAAAACATCTTTCATTTCAGGTTCAACCCAAAACAACGTTTTTCTGACTTTTCAATTTGCCAAAAATTTTGAACTTTTTCAGGTTGACCCGAAACGATTTTTTATTTTCCAGAACAGCCAGCAAACGAGAAAACCAGTTACCCACACAGCTGTACTCTATGGATACCCAGTAGCTATCGGAGGGAGTTCAGTTGCTTTTGCTAAGTTTCCCCATCTATTATAAACACAGTGCATTAAATCCCAGCAATCGGTTTGATGCACCCGTCCCAGCAGGGTCAGCCTGGTGTAACTTCTTATTATCATCCCTTTCATGTCACTGACTGCCAGAAAATGAGATACAGATTGTGGTGGTGAGTCCAGTTCTTCCCCCTTATCCTGCACGACACGTATGATTTATGGCTGTTTAATTCAGAGGACCTTCACCATTATTATCACAATTAGATAGCAAGATTGAATTGCACATCAAACGCTTCCAAGCTGCTTTACTCATATTGATCCATGCATTCTCCCCTAAATAAAGACAGGCAGACTTCCTGTTCTAGTGGTTTGACCTCTTTGGTTGGCTGGAAAACAGCAAAGGGTAAATTCACATGCTGACACCTACAGCCTTTTAACTTGACCCAAATTGAATATGATGCTTTTTACATTGGACCTGATTTGCCTCTCACAGTTGGTGAGTTTGGGTCAAGTTTGAATTAAAAAAAGAACTCAAAATGTCAAAATGGTTTGTTTCAGCCTTTCTGAAATGAAATGTTTTGAGTTTTTATTTGCTGATGGAAACCTGTTTTGATGATTTTTTTCCAACCAGCACTGCCCAAAAAACCCAAAGAGAGAAAGATCTGCCCAGACCCAGGTCAGAAAGGGGTGGACAGTTTGGACTGGTGGGTCCCTGGCAGGCCAACTAGGGAAACTAGGGGGGGGGCTTAGAATTTGCTGCAGGAGGATCTGCTGTCTGTTAGCATCGGGCGAAAGGGAGTCTATGTGAGGGGAGATCTTTCCAGATTGGCAGACTTTCTCATCCCAGCTAGGCACCCTTTTGCAAGCAGACACCAGGGTCTACGCTGGAACCCCGAGCTGTACACACAACTCATTTTTTGGTTTGGTGGCAAAATTAAAAAAGATTACGTTCAGCTCAACTGGCCACTTTTAAAAAAAAATTTCTGGAGAAGCAAAACAGTAAAAAAAATTGTTTTAACAAAATATGTTAATTTGTCTTCTTTTGTTTCTGAGATATTTTAAATCTTTTTTAATACAGGATTTTTAGTAAAATTGAGTGAAAGTCATACATGGAACATCTTTCTGAAATAAAAACTCAAAACATTTCTTTTCAGAAAGGCTGAAACAAACCATTTTGACATTTTGAGTTCTTTTTTTTAATTCAGACTTGACCCAAATTCACCAATTGTTTCAGTTTGAATCTTCATTTTTTGGTGAAAAATGATTCATGTGACACATTTTGCCCAGCTCTCCTGTCCCGTGAACCTCACTCTGAGTGGGTCTCAGTGCAAATACTCTCCACAACTGGACACGCACATCCCACGGGGCGGATCTCATTAAAAACCTCGCGCTGGTGCTTATTTTAAAATCACACCTTCAGATGGGGACCGGGCCTCTTCCAGTTCACACTGGAGGGTTATTTTACAAGCACGCTGACTGTTATGCCTAACAAATGGTGACCATTAAAGTTACAGTATTACCTCTCAGCAGGATGACCTGGGAGAAGGCTTGAGATTTACTGATACCTCTATTTAGTGGCTCAGCTACACTTCCTCTGAACCAGCTGCTGGGTGACACTGGAGACTCAGTCATGACTATCCTCTCATCTTGTCTGCACTGCAATACACCCTTCAAAGAAGCCATTGAAATAAAGAGAAATTATTTCTCCGTGCAGCCCCCAAAACATTATAGTACAATGTGTAACTACATGTACATACCCAGCAAATGCAGCTTTCTAACATCCAGTCCCACTGTGATGCATTAATACCAAAGACATCCGAGACAGGATTATGTCCCCATCCATACTGAAGAAAATGAACAGGCCAGATCCTCAGCTATGCAAATGGAGGATAATATAGAGCTACACAGATTTACACTCTGGCTCAGATCCTCAAAGGAATTTAGGCACCTGACTCCCATTGATTTCACTGGGTGGGAAGTACCAAAATACCTTTGAGGATCTGGGCTGAACTGAAGGTCTGGACAATAGAATAGAAATCAGGGGCTACACCGTATGTAGGGAGAAATACCGGTTTCCTCACGATAGATGACGAGATGGCCCCATCTCTTTCACATATAAGGAATGATAGAATCATAGAATATCAGGGTTGGAAGAGACCTCAGGAGGTCATCTAGTCCAACCCCCTGCTCAAAGCAGAACCAACCCCAACTAAATCATCCCAGCCAGGGCTTTGTCAAGCTGGGCCTTCAAAACCTCTAAGGATGGAGATTCCACCACCTCCCTAGGTAACCCATTCCAAAGTGCTTCACCACCCTCCTAGTGAAATAGTGTTTCCTAATAGCCAACCTAGTCCTCCCCCACTGCAACTTGAGACCATTGCTTCTTGTTCTGCCATGTTGTGCTAACTGTCCAGGAGTACAAGCCCATGGGTTTGTCTGGCCAACAAACCTTTAGTCTATACACACCCAGCTCAGTATAGGACTGCTGCAATGAGCTGGAGGAGAGCTGGCTGAAGGACGACTCCTTTTCTCCAGTGCTCTGCAGTGGGTATCCCAGGTGGGGTACAAACCCAGGCAATGGGACCAATGTTTCCAAACCTGGGGGCAGATCCTCAAACTCAGCGAAAGTCCTATTGAGTCGGGCACTCCTCACCACCAGCTGGGGCTGGCAGAACCAGGCTCTCACTGTTTGCACGGGACAATGAACTCTTTGTCTGGGACAAGTGCAGCATGGTGAGACCTTCTTTGTTTCCCTGGGCACACACATGAGCATGTCTCCCAAGCCAGGGATGCTGCTATGCTTTTGCTATTTATGTTTGAAAAGCAATTTCAGCGCTCTGATCTCTCTCCCTTTTGTTAAAGGGATGTCTTTTGTACTAAGAAAGGAGCATTTCACTGCCAATCTAAGGCCACTGCCTATACCCTGGTTCTTCTCCCAGCCACACGCTCTTCTCTGTCCCTGCTACATTTTCCTTCTGCGGTTGCTGTTGTCCCTGGCAGCACAGCACAATTTCATTTTGTTGTTGCTTCTCAGAAGCCAGCGTGTCAATGCCAACCCAGCATTCATAACCTTGAGCTGCAACCAGCAAACAGATACAGAGCTCTGTCAACTCCGCTTAGTCTCTCTGCCCCTGCTAGGCTGGATTTGTCAAAATAGAGAGACAGTGTTTAAGGTACAACGCTGGTGGCTGGGCCAGCGCTCATAGCTGTGAACTCCAGCCTTCAGCAGCAAAGAGACTGTCTCAACCTCTTTCCTCCACTACAGGGGTGGCCAACCTGAGTCTGAGCCAGAATTTACCAATGTACATTGCTAAAGAGCCACAGTGATACACCAGCAGCCCCTCATTAGTTCCCGTGCCCCACTCCCAGCACCACCCGCCCACCGGCAGCCCCGCCGATCAGCGCCTCCCCAACCCTCCCTGCACCACCCAATCAGCTGTTTCGGGGAGTGCAGGAGGCTCAGTGGGGGAGAGGGAGGAGTGAGGGCACGGTAGGCTCAGAGGAGGGGCCGGGGAGGGGTGGAGTGGGGGCAGGGCCTGTGGCAGAGCCAGGGGTTGAGCAGTGAGCACCCCCCGGCACATTGGAAAGTTGGCGCCTGTAACTCCAGCCCCGGAGTTGGCGCCTATACCAGGAGCCGCATGTTAACGTCTGAAGAGCCGCACGAGGCTCCGGAGTCACAGGTTGGCCACCCTTGCTCCAGTACATCTATTGGTTTGTATTTATCTAGCAAACAAGACCTGACTCAGGAAAGCAGTCAAGCTCAAGCTCACTTTAAGCCTATGCTAAGTCCCACTGACTTCACCAGCAGAACTGGTTGAAATTTTTTCAAATAAAAAAAAAAAGGCTTTTTGACCAATACAACTTTTGTGGAAATTTTTCATTTTCAACAGAAATTTTTTTTAAAATAACAATTTTCACAAACACTTTTGATTTTGGTAGGTTTTCTTTTTCAATGAAAACAATACAAGCATAACATTTTGACTGAAAATGGTTTTAAAAAAACAAACCCTATTTTCAATTTCAGTTTTTCATTGAAAATCCGCCCCCAAAATGAAGAAAAAAAATCCACAGAAAATAATGGCCATTTTCCAGTCAACTCTATTCAACAGGGCTTAAAGTGTGTGAATCAAGGGTGGGGGGGTTATCACAAGGGGTCATAGACCCAGCCGAAAAACCAATTAAAACTCAAGCTGGGTCACTGAGAGGTGCACAGTGTAAACACGGTTTTACCAAAGTTGCTGCTCCCAGATTATGGTAGATCCCCCCCACACCCTTTTTTGAGACCACTTTAAGTACCGGTCTTTAGCATGTGCTCTGGTGCTGTCCTGAATAGAACAGCTTTAGTGAAATGGGGCCATCAGGTGTTTTTATTGTGCCTTTCTTGCACACGCTTCCCTGCTTGCCCCATGTTTGGAAAATGAACCTGAACTGACTGATATTACAGATGAGACCAAGCAGCAAAATTCAGCAGTTTACCTGCAAAGTTCCCCAAGGTTTAAGTGTTCTGACCTGAGTTGTTGGCTTGGGCCCATGTGCAATATGCTGTTTCAGGAAAGTCCTAGCTGCTGCCTGAAGTCCTGGGTAACATAGCCTCTTCTTGTCTGCATGTGACTTGATCCAGCCCACTGGGCATTCAGTTCCCTTCTTCCTTTGACTTTCATTGACACAGGAAAATTCGGTCCATTTCTATGTCTTGGACACAATTTGTTGCTGTTAATTGGCATCATGCCATTGCAGTCAGAGACCTAATTTTTATTAGACAAAATCTTCGATTTTGAGTTTAAAAATGCCAACTGCAGCAAAAGCTCTAGGAAGACCCTCAAACTCCTGGGAGCTACAATTTATTTGCCATCACGATTTTCTACTGATGCCATGTATGACTCATTGCAAACCCCTTCCCCAACAGCCTTCAATCTAGTCCTATCTGGACAACACAATAGAAATCCATGACCTAGGAACAAGTCTGGTGGCATCCCATGTGCCTATATTTTATTTGATCTAGGGCACAGCAAAAGGCAATTGAGTTTGATTATGACAACAGTGTCAGTTGTCACTTTTACTTACCCAAGCTCTTTTTCTGCAGAAAGCTGACATAAGTATTGATGCTTCTTGGCAGGAAGGGAGGAGGTAGAATGGGTCATGCACACTCAGGGCTTGGATTTACAATCCACAGATAAATTCTAGCCCCAGAGTGTCCTAGCGATGGGCTTGCTAGATCCCATTGTCACCTGCTTTCTGCACTGGATGGAAGTGACCCTAGTCTCCAGATGTGAAAAGTGAGTCATTGGCCGAGCTCTGCTGAGGACTTCTACTGGACAGGGGAGAAAGATGAAAGGTTGCTGGCTGGCCCTTATGAGCTCCTTTTCATTAGGAAATGAGGTTGTGTTAGAGCTTGACCTTGAGGGGTCTTATTAATGAACACAGTGTTAAACCAGACTTGGCAGTCAGTGCAGACAGAGGCGAGTCAGCCGGACTGGGGAAACCTGGGCTCTCATGAGTCTCCCCTATTCCACAAAGCCATATTTCACATTGTGACTCCTTCAGGTTGTGTGCCAATAGGAGCTAGTTTTCTAGTGATGCCAGTCCCTTGGATGAAAGCAAAGGGAGCTGGGGCTCATCGTTCGGTTCTATTTCAGAGCAGGTATCCAAATCTGAAGCGATTTATGGGAACTGATCTTCCGGTGCTTCTGAGAAGCGCCCGGTGCTAATGTGAAGAAAATAGCATCCGGATTATTTGCAAGTAAGATGCAATTCTTTGTTGATGACTTCCATCTGGAAACACTCAGACCTATGCACAATAGGAACAGTTTTTGTCATTTTCACCTTTTCCCCCCCTAAAATGAATATCAATCACATTCTCTTTCTGCACCCTTCATCCTTAGCTATTTCCTCCGCTATTCAAAAACCATTCTTTTCATCCTCATTGTTTACTTTGTCCATTATCAATTCCCCCGAGCTGCCTATTTTACAGTGGCCAGAAGGGATTTTCATTTCCAAATGTAAATATCTACAAACAGTTTTTAGTGCCATGTGATCACTTGAATATCTACAATTTGTGTTTGAATTGGAAGGCACTTACAGTAAAACTGCTTCGTTTATACAGTGTTTGGACTACTTACAAAATGTTTTCTGAATTCAATATGCAAAAAGCTCTTTGATGCACTCTATTAAAAGTGAAATGGACATTTTGTTACTAATTCTTTGTTTATAACAATTAAAGAATAATGGACGAACTAGCTTAGAGCAACTGCACCTGCACCTGCATTTCTTCTTTGTGGGCCAGCAAGGGAACCCACACTCAGGTTTTTGACACCCCAGACATCACCTCTCTTGGCTGGGGACCTGCGTCTCTCTCCCTCCCGACTGAGGCTTTTCCAGAATGTGAATTCCCCAGCAAGTCAGGCTCCCCAAAGGTCCAGAGTCTGCGCTTTGCTTTCTCTTAAAAGTAGTTACAATTTCAGTTGTAACTGGCCATGGTTTTAACTTACCACACAGCTCATTCCAAGCAAGCACATTTATTCTTAAGGTAAAAAGCATTATAGAGAAAACATATTAAAACAAGAAATGGACCTAATTTATGCTCACCTCCTCTCCAATTCCAACAAGAGCTCTGGCCAGTGTTAGTCTTCCAACCCTTCCCTAAGGATTGGGGCCCTCCCTTTGGACAGAAACTCCTGACCCTTTGCTGGATCAGAATGAAGGCCCTGAGCCAGTTTAAACTCAGGCTATTTACCCAAAAGTCCTTTCTTTGTCGGTTGGTCTCTGGAGAATCCAGTTTGACCCAGGATAGGTGAGCCTCTCTAGGCAGTCGTACGTCCCTGGAGGTGTTCCAACCTCAGTGAATTTGCCTAATCACTCCCCCTTGAGGATCTGTGGTCATTCCCTCCCTTCACCATCATGGAACTACATGCAAACCCTGGCCCACAATGATACATAAAATTAATACAGTAAGATCGCCCAAAGACATTGCAGAAAATTGCCATGTCTGTCACACTATCTGTTCTTGATAGTGCATTACGCAGCATGAGTTAAAGTTATAATGCTAATTACAACTGAATCCAAGGGCAAACACAACATCCATTTGTGCTGTAGGACTCTGCTAATTGAATGTGATCGCCATAGGAATGACTTACTTCGGATTCACCTGATGCAGGTGTGTGGGCACCAAACTCACACATGCAGATAAGAAAGGGGTAGGGGGTGCTGCAGCAGAAGCAGCAAAGGTGACTGCTAAAGAGGTCAGGGGGATATGATCTACACTTAAAAGCTATATTCTGCCTTTCTCTAGTTAAGAGAGCTGATGCATGTAAAATACCTGCCGTGCTTATGTAAAACACGGACATCAAAACCAGACGTGCACATGGATATGAAAGTGAAAGTTACAGTGTGCTTGAAGACTGGTCATTACAAATAGTATGAGAAGAGTTTGTCTTTTCTCCCCACCCTGTGAGCTGTAAACAAATCATTATCCCACTTCTCCCATGTGATGCAATTTAAGGCCCAGATCCCCTGCGGACAGACTGCTGCCCCCACATGGAGCCACACTGAATTTGATGGATCCGTGGGTCACAGAATTGGGGCCTGCACCATTTCCTGCTGCTAAAGCTACACTGCAGTCGGGAGGTGTCACTACAGCATGAGCAGATACACGTGAACTAGCTTTGAGCTCAGCTTGCTGGAGTGACAATGGCAGTGAAGCTGTAGCAGCCTGGTCAGTGACTACTCGAGGGTAGCGAGGGTGAGCGAGGCTAGGAGGGGCAGCTGCCCAGGCTGCTATGCTTACTCAAGCTAGCTTTGATCTAGCTAGGTCAAGGAACACAGGTATGCCTATCCCTGCGGCAATCACACCTGATTGTAGTGGGCACATACCCAACAAGGCAAAACACTCCCATGGGCAGCGTACCACTGGGGAGAGGCTTCTGCTGCTTCTGCTGCTCCAGCAAATGCCAGCCTCTTGCTTGGATGCCAGCAGACAGATGCAGGCAAGGGATATAGTGGGAACCTGCACATGCTGACAGAAGGATAATGAATCTTAATGCCCCTCTGTCAAGGTTCCTCCCCCACTCTGAACTCTAGGGTACAGATGTGGGGACCTGCATGAAAACCTCCTAAGCTTACTTTTACCAGCTTAGGTTAAAACTTCCCCAAGGTACAAATTAATTTTACCCTTTGCCCGTGGAATTTCCACTGCCACCACCAAACTTTAACTGGGTTTACTGGGAAACGTAGTTTGGACACGTCTTTCCCCTCAAAATCCTCCCAACCCTTGCACCCCACTTCCTGGGGAAGGTTTGGTAAAAATCCTCACCAATTTGCATAGGTGACCACAGACCCAAACCCTTGGATCTTAGAACAATGAAAAAGCATTCAGTTTTCTTACAAGAAGACTTTTAATAGAAGTAAAGGTATCAACTCTGTAAAATCAGGATGGTAGGTACCTTACAGGGTAATTAGATTCAAAACATAGAGAATCCCTCTAGGCAAAACCTTAAGTTACAAAAAAGACACACAGACAAGAATAGTCACTCTATTCAGCACAACTCTTCTCAGCCATTTAAAGAAATCATAATCTAACACATACCTAGCTAGATTACTTACTAAAAGTTCTAAGACTCCATTCCTGTTCTGTCTCTGGCAAAAGCAGCATACAGACAGCCCCAGACCCTTTGTTTTTTTTTTCCCCTCCTCCCAGCTTTTGAAAGTATCTTGTCTCCTCATTGGTCATTTTGGTCAGGTGCCGACGAGGTTACCTTTAGCTTCTTAACCCTTTACAGGTGAGAGGATATTTCCTCTGGCCAGGAGGGATTTTAAAGGGGTTTACCCTTCCCTTTATATTTATGACACCCTCTGTATATAAAAACTGGGAAGATCAGCTCTCGGCAACTGTGTATCCTTTAACAAAGAATCCTACGAAAAGGATTCCAGAGCATGGACAAGTTCAGCCATTTCTTGGAGAACACTCAGAGAGAACTGGAGTTAGGAGAGAAGGATGAGGGAACAGGGAATATCCATTCCCTGCTAGGACAGCACTAAGAACATGATAATCATAGAATCACAGAATATTAGGGTTGGAAGAGACCTCAGGAAGTCATCTAGTCCAATCCCCTGCTCAAAGCAGGACCAACCCCAACTAAATTATCCCAGCCAGGGCTTTGTCAAGCTGGGCCTTAAAACCTCTATGGATGGAGATTCCACCACCTCCCTAGGTAACCCATTCCAGTGCTTCATCACCCTCCTAGTGAAATAGTGTTTCCTAATAGCCAACCTAGACCTCCTCCACTGCAACTTGAAACCATTGATTCTTGTTCTGTCATCTGCCACCACTGAGAACAGCCAAGCTCCATCCTCTTTGGAACCCCCCTTCAGGTAGTTGAAGGCTGCTATCAAATCCCCACTCACTCTTCTCTTCTGCAGACTAAATAACCCCAGTTCCCTCAGCCTCTCCTCATAAGTTATGTGCTCCAGCCCCTAATCATTTTTGTTGCCCTCCGCTGGACTCTCTCCAATTTGTCCACATCCCTTCTGTAGAGGGGGGACCAAAAACTGGACGCAATACTCCAGATGAGGCCTCACCAGCGCTGCATAGAGGGGAATAATCACTTCCCTCGATCTGCTGGCAATGCTCCTACTAATGTAGCCCAATGTGCCGTTGGCCTTCTTGGCAACAAGGGCACACTGCTGACTCAGATCCAGCTTCTCATCCACTGTAATCCCCAGGTCCTTTTCTGCAGAACTGCCGCTTAGCCAGTCGGTCCCCAGCCTGTAGCAGTGCATGGGATTCTTCCGTCCTAAGTGCAAGACTCTGCACTTGACCTTGTTGAACCTCATCAGATTTCTTTTGATAAGTAACTAGATGTGTAGGACAAGAAGTGACAGGGCCCTAGTTATTTTCATGAGAAAACCAGGATGAAAAAAGAAACAATGGTAGTATCTACAGCAGGACAAAAAGTAGTATTTAAAAACTTAAAACTCTAGGAAAGTCAGCCACTGGGACAAGCTGCCCAGGAATGTTTAGCATTGGAGCAACTCCAAAGGAGACATCTGTCAGGGATAATTTTAGGTGTCACTAAAGGTACCATCCAATGAACCATTGATACACAAAGAGCACAGCAATAAATGTGGTGCACAGGGATTCAGATATAAAGACCTGTTGATAATGGCTGGCCCTAGTCACGTGACATTGATCGAGCTGACATATCTGTGTCATATGATGGGGACAGAAGGTGATATCTTTTGAAAGCTATATACGGTCTGATTCTGCTATCTTTACTCATTCAGAGCAGTACCTTATTCCACTGGAATAAATGGGATACTCATGGCATAGCATACAGCTCAATAGGAAGTAAGGGCAGAATTGGGCCTAGAACCAGGGAACTTGCAAAACAGTAGACAGATCTTAAGTACATCCATTGTATTCTATTCCATTCCAGTCCTGACCACCACATCCAGCACCATTGCTTGAAAAATGGTAACAGCATTTCAACAAACAAACCAACCCCTCAACTATTCCAACATCATTTTCAATCCATGGCTTTCAAAAATGAATGATTTTTGCCTTTTTTGAAAATTTTGGTTGCTTTTTTTCAGTTTTCAATCTATCACTGAAAAAAGGTGGGGTTAGGGTCGGGGAAAATTACATTGAGGTTTCAGTGAAAAATGGAAGAAAATGTGTTTGCAAAAAAATTTTGGTTTTGAAGGAGAAAAGCCATTTTTGGATTAACAAAATGCCAGCCCTGCTCTCGTGAATGTCTGTGCTGTAGTCAGATACAGGGAGAGAGACAAATGGAGATGCAGAAGGGAAAGGACAACATTGTTATTGCACTGGCCATAATAACGATGTCTGAAGAAGATAAATCAGGAGAAAAGGACAATTCAGAATACAGATGCCTGTTGCTGAAGAAAAGTCTCTCCATTCATTTTCTGAGGTCTTTGTTTTCTGAAAGGTTTCTGT
This sequence comes from Lepidochelys olivacea, assembly GCF_965140295.1. NCBI lineage: Eukaryota > Metazoa > Chordata > Testudines > Cheloniidae > Lepidochelys > Lepidochelys olivacea. The sequence goes on from NC_140415.1 coordinate 128,455,881, forward strand.
TAGACTGTGAAGGCTGAAAAGAAACTCTGTGATTCTGTCATGTGAACCTACCTTTAGTCCTTGGATTTCAGGAATGGGGTTTTGACCTAGAGCTGTGGCTAACTGAAGCGTGTAGATAGATGCTCCTGTGGCCAGGGTGACTGGGCACTGCACTGTTCACAGTGGCTGGAGGAATTTGGCCTACCCAGGACAAAGGTAGGCAAAATGCCTTCAGAAAAGGAAGGATGAGCCAATGGTTAGAGCACTGACATGGGTTCCATTCCTTGCTTCCCTGTTAGTCTCTCCATGTGCAAAACGAGGCTAATAGCACTTCCCGACTTCACCGAGTTGCCGTGAGATCCCTGGAGGCAGAGGCGTGGGTGGAGCAAGGAGCGCCTCCTCATCCTTTATAAGGTCTGGTGTTCTCTCCCAGTCCACCAGCTGGAAGAGGAGGACGAGGCTATGGCCTCATGTTTATCCTGCTCCATCCCTTGCAGGGTATCCAGCGCCAGTGGCTGCTTTCCTCCTCAACCTGTGCTTTCCCTCTGTGAGCACAAGCACCATTTGCCTGATGCCATACCCTGTGAAGCCGCCATAGATGTCACCAGTAAAATTCTTCAGATCCCGCACAGGTGAGCAATGGTGGAAGCAGGTTCCTCTCCTCACTGCTTGGGAGCCAGACTCTGGGGCCAGGTCTGTACTAGAAGAGATTGCCGGTACTGTCATGCACTCCTTGCACATGGTTGCAGGGCTGCTACTAGCCAGCCAGGCCCTGTGCGGGATAGGGACTGGCTACGGCACTTCCAGAGAAGTACACGAGATGTGTCGTCCATAAAAGCCTTTCATGCAAGGTTGGCTCCAGCCACTACCAACTCAGGTACGGTATGTTACACATGGCGCCACCTAGTGGCTGATCTACATAGTACAGTTTAACATCTTTAAGTTTTACTTCCCGCCCTTTACAATATTTACACTATCACTCCGTCTTTGAGGCTCAGTACGGATCGGTCTGTTAAGTGTCTCTGAATTGTACTGGTTTTCCAATTACATGAAATGACCATGTAATAACTTGGTCAGCTGGCTGTCTATGAGGCGTAACGACTGGCTGTGGTTGGTCTGGAATCCTTGAGTTGTCTTTTTGTTCTGCATCCACCCTCTGGGGAGTTTGCTCTGTTGATTGTTTCTTTCTGAGGAACAAACTATAGGCATCAATGGTTTCTGTCAAACTCTCCATTGTCTCTGTCGATCACGTATGATCTGGACACTAAATTCTTTCTCTTTTAGACCGCTGAAGTTGTCCATCCTGATTCTCCAGTCAGTTTGTTATGCAGTCACTAGTTCTAGACCGGGCAGGTTTCTGAGGGACATAGTGTTCATCAGCTCTTTGAGCCTTTTCATCTGATTTGGCTGCTCTCTTCACATCTGCCCACCTTGGAGGTAGGCTCTTTTTCAGAGTTGGAACAGTAGTTCTGAATTGTCTTCCCATCAGAGGCAGTACTGGACTATATCCAGTAGCTGCTGTTGGTGTTGATCTTTTGCTCAGAAGAGCAAGGAATGGATCTTCCTGTTGTAGGTTTTTCTTGGCTGTTTGTACAGCTCTCTTAGACCCTCCATTGGCTTGTGGGTAACGTGGGCTGCTAATAATATGATCAAAATCATATTTCGTTTGGAAGGTCTTAAATTACGGGGCAGTGAATTGTGGCCCATTGTGCATCACTAGTTGTATTGGGACACCTAGGTGAGCAAAAGTGCACTTCAGTTTCTCGCTAACACTGTGACATGTTATGTCTTTCAAGTACATTATTTCTATGTACCTGGAAAGTAGTCCATGATGACCAGGTAATAGTGTCCTCTGAATTTGCATAAATCTGCAACTAGTCCCTTTCGACGTCTGTCTGGTAGAGGAGTGGGATATTAAAGGTTCTTTGCACAGTGTTGTGTGTTAGTTCTCAGTGTTCATATGCAGGGACAGTACACTCCCGGGTTTCCGAATAGCATGGGGGCCACAGATTCTAGTTGGATAATCAGGAGTTCAGATAATCGAGAGGAAAGGAGCCAATCCAACATTCTGTGGCCTCCCTCGCAGCTGGGGCCCCATCCTCCTCTTCTTTGCAGTCCTGGCCAGGGGTCTCTGCTCTATCCTGCTCACTCACTCCCATGACAGCGGGGCTGCATTGGGCTCCCTGCACTGCCACAGGATCCATTGAACAACAGGCCAACCTCCCCCAGGGCCAGAGTCTCCTCTGCCTCATAGTCCTGGCTGGGGGGATCTCTGCTCTGTTTCCACATCTGCATTATCCACATCCCTTCCTTTTCCCACAGCATGAGCTACATGGGGGACAAGGAAGGGAGTCAGGTAATGTGGAGGTTCAGATAATAGAGTTTCAGATAAACAAGAGCATTCTGTACTTTATTCTTTACGTCCTTGCTGATGTCTGGCACCCACACTGACTGGTCAGCCTGGTCATGAAATTTAGTTGGTCCTTGATGTCCCTTATGGATACGTTTAGGAATTCTCCTCTCATTGCATTTGGAATGACAATGCAATCATCTTTAATCAGGAGTCTATCTGAGTCATGTAATTGTCCACGCACTGTAAAATTGTCTCTTTTCACTTCCTTAGTGTTCTTAAGATACTTGGGCCAGCTGGCATTAAGGTAACTTAAAACTTCTTGATGTTGTATGTCTGTCAAGGTTCTTTTTTTGTAGCTGGTGTAGCCTCTTTTCTGACACTGGTCTGTATACCTCCACAGCATCCGTACATATCTATATGTCCTTTTTGAACTCACAGGTCATTGAGTGCGATGCTGGGCTCCATGACAGTGTCTGCTACTACCAGATTTTTCCCAGGAACATATTTAGCAACTGGGTGAAATCACATTAACCTTAGCAATAGATGTGGGCATCTCAGCAGTGCTTGATCCAGGTCTTTTCCGCTGAGAGTGGTTATAAGCAGCGGAGGGTCTGTTAACAGTGTAAAAGAATCCAAGCCACACAGAGATCTGAAGTCTCTCCACCCACATGTTTTGAATTCCCAAGATGTACCTTTGTTTTGGACAGTGTTTTGGCTGGAGGCTTCTATTTTTTCAGCTACTGGGTTTCATAAAGGAGTTTAGTCAATTCTTACAAGTATCTTAAACGAAGGGCAGCAGGTATCCGCTGCCCTCCACCCCTCTGTTTCACTGGGGGTTATCCCAACCCATGGCAGTAACTAGGCCTGGATAGCTGTCCCGTTCAGACCTTAGGATCGTTTTGGAGGATCTCTGCCTTTATATGCAGGATAATCATTAATCGAGAGTACAGTGTGGGGGAGGTCCTTGGGTTTTAAAAGGTGATGTGGCTGTGGGCTCTAATTTGAGTCTCTGATCTAGTCACAACGTGTGCTCTCTGAAAGCAAAAGGGCTGAATTTTTAACAGCACTAATGTGCCGGCTGGCACGTTCAGAGGAAGCCTTTTAAGCACTTAGCGATTTTTAATATATAATGTTAACTATTAGCAGTTGCCAAGCCTGAGCTGTCCTCTTTTTCTTAAGCCATTGGAGAAGCAAGGCTTCTACGCATCCAGGAGATCGTGCATCCCTATCCTGAATACCTTGTGCTTATAATATTGTATTCGTGTGGGGCTCGATCTAAAGCCCGTTGCAACCAGTGGACCTCTTATCACTGACTCCAGAAGGCTTTGGGTTGTGCCCTGGCAGAGGCTGTGCTTGGAAATTGCTCCCCCTGTACAGAGAGTAAGCAAACCAAGCTATTTACAGACATTTTATCTCAGGATTTGTAACTTCGGGAATTGCCCAGCTGGGGAGGCACATTGGCAGTCAGGAGACCCAGGTTCTAGTCCAGGCTCTGTGGCTGACTTTGAGTAAGTCACTTCACCCCTCTGCTTCCCCTCCTAGCCTCTCTCTGACATGGATATTTAGACTGAGAGCTCTTCAGGACAGAGACTTTCACTCCGTATGCGCAGCACCTCCCATAACGGGGCCCTGATCCTGGAGGAGTCACCAAATACACATAATGCCAGTTCCTCCAGCACACATCCTGCTTCAGTTCAGCCATGGTTCTAACCAGCCCATTGGAAATTATAGGTTGGTTATTGCTATGCTAACACCTTCAGTACGGCACAGATTTGGGCACTTAAAGAACCAGATCCTTAGCTAGTGGAAGTCATTGCATCTCTGTTGCCTTCAGTAGACCTAGAGAGTTTCTATCAGCCAGGGTTCTGACCGTTGTTAGTAAATATTAACAATGAACAATATCACTGGGTAGATTTATCAGCTAATTCAGCAGAACCCATCTGGGGGGTTAGTTAGAATCCTAATGCATAAACATCAGCGGTGCAACCCATATGTAGCACTGGGCTGGGTTTCTCCAGGGGATGGGGAGAGGGGCATAGATCTTAGCTGGATACTCTGTGTAGATACCTGGGCAGGGCACCTCAGTGAGAAGAACCCTCAAACATCCAGACCAGGGGCATGGCCGGTACCAGCCATGCTCAGCAGCTGTTTCTGGACAACCCACCTGGCAGGTCAGACCCTAGTCACCCTGCCAGAGCTGAGCCAATCAGAGTGCAAAGGGGGGGAGGTTATAGAGGAGTCACAGACAGCTCTGCTGGGGACTCTGTGGCTGGTCAAAGCAGACCCAGATCTGCGTCTGCTGGGAGGCCTGGGTCCCTCCACATTTTGGGTACAGGCTGTAGACCAGTCAGCGCTTAGCCCCAGGGCCGGGCTGCTGCTAGCTGTGGAGTACCCTGACTGGTCGATTGCTGCCAGGGCTCGGCAGTGTTCCACTGGTCTGCGATGCTGCCCTTCCTCCCAAGCGCCGAGGAGTCCGGGCGACCCCCCTCCATCCTGTGTCACATCACAGAGAAGGGGACATCATCCCGGAGAGACAATCAGAGGGGAATGGGTTGTGATGCATGTGTGCTACAGTGCAGACAAGGGGATGTTGAAATCTTATATTTGGAGGTTTGTAACAGAAACAAAATGGGGAAAGTCTGTATAAGAAACACACAATAGCCCTTCAGTAATGCATTCTGAAAAGACTGAACTCAGGCCAAGAGCTAAGCTAAGGTGCAGGGAGAAGGGGGGTGTTATAGTTATATAGAACACTGCCTGAGCATCCCCTGCCCCCTGTTGCACAGGGTCAGACCTCTAGCCCTCCACTGCCTGTCTGGCATGGAACAGGGCCCGGGGCCTGCAAGGAGACTGACTCCCCGTTCTTCTGCTCTCCTTCCTTTGGTGGATCCTTTCCATGGATCTGCTGCTGTGAAAGTGCAGTGTGACTGGGCCAGGATCCCTGCCCAAGCTCAAGGAAGTGCAAAAAGCAAACAAACCTCATAAACAATGGAAAGCACATCAAGGGTTAAATGTTTTAATAATCAGCAATGCTCCTGGGGCCAGGATTATCCAGTGAGCGTCATGCTAGAAACTGCAAAGAATTCTTGCAGAACAGGTCAAATCAGGGCAGAATGGAACAATGCAGAAGAGGGGGAAGGCAAAGAAGAGAATACATATTTGGCTTATTTATTTAATTAGTTCCAGTTAACATCAGAACCTTATTGTGCTAGGTACTACACTGGGTGAACTTTTCAGATTAAACTTTATTTGGGGAAACATTCCATTGCGAACAAAACAAAAATGAAGAAAAAGTTGAAGTGTTCCAGGTTGACATTTTCAAAATGAAACATTCTGGTTTTCTGATTCAGAACAGCTTTTCTTTTCAAAATGTCCTTCCCTTAAAAAATAAACCACTCAGAATCAAAGCAAAATGCTTGACATAAGAACGGCCATACTGGGTCCATGTAGGCCAGTACCCTGTGGCCAATGGTAGATGATTCAGAGGGAACAAACAGAACAGGGCAATTATTGAGTGATCCATTCTTTGTCATACAGTCCCAGCTTCTGAAGTCATCTGAGGTCAAACACAACATTTAATTTAACCCAAAATGAATTTTTTTGTCAACTTTTTGATCATAGAAAATTTCAGAAGTTTTCATTTTCAGGTTGGCCGGAAATAGATCCTTTTTTTCAATTTTTCAGCGTTGCCAGCAAAGCAAAACCGTCAGTTACTTGAGCAGCTCCGCCCCCCGCACAGAATTAAAAGACGGCCTCTGTCGCTAATTGCTTACCACCTGAGAGGAGCGTTTAATGTCAGGCATAGTCTTAAGTGAACAAAGGCATTAAATTATATGCAAAAGGCATCCTGGTGATTTTGGCAATTAAAGGGATCATTTCCACTTTTCACAATTAGTCTCTGATCATCACTTGCAGCTAGCTGAAGAATCCAAAATGTGTAATTAGTTTGGTTATGCACAATGATTTACTGCATTAGAAAAATCATGATATTTAGTGAGTTTTAGCTAATTCAGCATCACTCATCCGGATGCTCAGATAGAATGCTAATGCAGAACATTTCCTACAGCCATCAATCTGTGAGGCATGACAAGTCACAATCAGTTTTCCCCCTCCGACATTGCTATTATCTTGCATATTTTCTCTCTGCATATTTTGAATGGAATTATTCAGAAAAGTCTCAGTTTTTCTGCTAGCAGTGAGATTTCCGCTCTAACAAAACAGGCATGCAACATTTGTCAGAACCACTGTATGTTGATGGGTGTTTCAGAGATGGGATTTTCAAAAGCAATCCCCAAAACTGCCCTCACTTGAAATGCTTCTATTGACATTTTGCTAGCAGTCATTTCTTGTTTTTACTAAACTACCTCATCAAATTGAGGAATGACTGGATGGAAAATGAAACATTTAACTCATTGCTCTTTTCTTGCAATTTTCTGATCTAATCTTTTTCAGGGCACCTAGAATATTAAACTCAAAAGCTTTTCATGCATGCTTGTCAAACCTTTCTCTCGGTTGCTTGATATATTGTTTTAAACAATTCAGAGGTGAAGTGGATGCTCTCTCATTTCCACAGTGGATGAAAACCAGAGTAAGGCACAGTCATGGGACTTCGCACTAATCCTCATAGTTGGGATGTAAACGGGTTTGTCGAGCTATTTGACAAAACCCTCTGATCACATTGTTTTATAAAGCAGGTTATTTAGTAACTTAGAGCACTCAGGATGAGCTCTGCAGATGAAAAAAATATATACAACTTCCTTCCGCAGAAAAGGACCTAGGGATTACAGTGGACGAGAAGCTGGATATGAGTCAACAGTGGGCCCTTGTTGCCAAGAAGGCTAACGGCATTTTGGGATGTATAAGTAGGGGCATTGCCAGCAGATCGAGGGACTTGATCGTTCCCCTCTATTCGACACTGGTGAGGCCTCATCTGGAGTACTGTGTCCAGTTTTGGGCCCCACACTACAAGAAGGATGTGGAAAAATTGGAAAATGTCCAGTGGAGGGCAACAAAAATGATTAGGGGACTGGAATACATGATTTATGAGGAGAGGCTGAGGGAACTGGGATTGTTTACTCTGCAGAAGAGAAGAATGAGGGGGGATTTGATAGCTGCTTTCAACTACCTGAAAGGGGGTTCCAAAGAGGATGGCTCTAGACTGTTCTCAGTGGTAGCTGATGACAGAACAAGGAGTAATGGTCTCAAGTTGCAGTGGGGGAGGTTTAGGTTGGATATTAGGAAACACTATTTCACTAGGAGGGTGGTGAAGCACTGGAATGGGTTACCTAGGGAGGTGGTGGAATCTCCATCCTTAGAGGTTTTGAAGGCCCAGCTTGACAAAGCCCTGGCTGGGATGATTTAGTTGGGCATTGGTCCTGCTTTGAGCAGGGGGTTAGACTAGATGTCCTCCTGAGGTCCCTTCCAACTCTGACATTCTATGATTCTATGAATAGCACAGATCATTCGGCACTCATTTGCGGCTTGCCACGTGCCCTCAGTAAAGAGTTATGTTGACTCCAAGAACAGACCAGGAATGAGAGCTGAGCGGGAACTGGAATTTCTGTCCTCTGGGCAGTTTTATAATTCCAATATATATATATTGTTCAGAACTGGAATGAAAAGTTGGAAATCCAAACATGTCTGCAGGATGGAAATTTTGTGAAAAACCCCATATGGGGAGACCCTATGGGAATTTTTTGAAAAATCCGAGGCTGGCCAGCTAGGCATCTAGGGAGCCAGCCTTGGGAGCCCAGGGAGCCTGGCAGCCCAGTCGTCCACCAGACAGCTAGCCTGGCTGCCTGGTTTCTAGGGAAAGTTTCAATGGAATTGACACATTCTCCTGGATTATGCTGATTCCATCAAATCCATCGGCATTTTCTGATGGACAAGTGTTCTGTTGGAAAGTTTGCAATCAGTTCTATTGGAAACTAATTGGTGGACCGAGCTATGATCCGGTCCCTTGCTCCTGGGAGAAAGTCATCTGTCAGCCCTGTTCCATCAAGAAGAAGGCTTGGCTAGTGGTTAGAGGCTACCCTTGAGACCCGGAGGACCTGGAGTAAATTCTCGGCCTTGCTACATATTTCCTGGGTGACCTTGGACAAGTCACTTAGCCGCTCGGTGCCTCCGTTTCCTGACCTGTACAATGGGGATAATGGCCCTGCCCTACCTCAGATGGGTGGTGTGAGGGTGAATACATTACAGACTGTGGTGATGGGAGACTGATAGGTACTTTCAAGACAGTCCCTCTCTGCGCTGGCTGTGTGTCAGGCATACACAGACTCGGGTCTGTCCCCAGCCTGCCTAACTGTGTGGGAGGGGAAGTCAGAGTCCTGCAAAGGCTGCTCGTCCCGCTGTGCTGCCATCTCTACCCATAGGAGCAGTCTGTGCTGGGCCAGGGTCACGCTGTGACCTCAGTACGTAGGCCCAGGTTTCTGATATCCTGACACCTTACTCCACCCATAAGCCCCGATTGCAGCTGGGTGCCCCAGTCCCCTTAGACAGCTTTGAACATCTCAGGCCCTCCACCTAGAAGCGCTCCAGACAGCCCAGCACTCGCTACCTCAGCCCTTGCATCAAAGCCGCTTTTGTCTCCCTTCTGCAAATTTGTGCCCGGTTGGGTGGGGCTCGACAGCTGCATTTCCAGGCTGCAGGTGAGCGGCCCTTCGGCCAGCCTGATGTCAAGCAAACCAAGGAGGAAAATAAAACAAGTGCTCTCCGAAGGGGTTACTAAAACCTTCTCCCGTACCCGCTTCTTCAGGGTCAGCACCAACAGAAGGCCCAAATCATCACATGTCTGGGCTAGCCCAACTCACCTGTACACCGCTCTGGCACTGCCATGTCTGGCCCCTCTCTGGTCTGCCTCAGCTTACCTTGCCCTTACCCGGCCTGGGGAAGAATCTGTCCATTCTGGGCGCCCCATCGTCTCAGGCATTAGCACCCTGACAGCAGGATTGTCTGGCTATGTAGACTCCCTCCTCAGGCCCTACGCTACCAGCACTCCCAGCTACCTTCGAGACACCACTGACTTCCTGAGGAAACTTCAATCCATCGGTGATCTTCCTGATAACACCATCCTGGCCACTATGGATGTAGAAGCCCTCTACACCAACATTCCACACAAAGATGGACTACAAGCCGTCAAGAACACTATCCCCGATAATGTCACGGCTAACCTGGTGGCTGAACTTTGTGACTTTGTCCTTACCCATAACTATTTCACATTTGGGGACAATGTATACCTTCAGATCAGCGGCACTGCTATGGGTACCCGCATGGCCCCACAGTATGCCAACATTTTTATGGCTGATTTAGAACAACGCTTCCTCAGCTCTCGTCCCCTAAAGCCCCTACTCTACTTGCGCTATATTGATGACATCTTCATCATCTGGACCTATGGAAAAGAAGCCCTTGAGGAATTCCACCATGATTTCAACAATTTCCATCCCACCACCAACCTCAGCCTGGTCCAGTCCACACAAGAGATCCACTTCCTGGACACTACAGTGCTAATAGACAATGGTCACATAAACACCGCCCTATACCGGAAACCTACTGACCGCTATTCCTACCTGCATGTCTCCAGCTTTCACCCTGACCACACCACACGATCCATCGTCTACAGCCAAGCTCTGCGATACAACCGCATTTGCTCCAACCCCTCAGACAGAGACAAACACCTACAAGATCTCTGTCAAGCTTTCTTACAACTACAATACCCACCTGCAGAAGTAAAGAAACAGATTGATAGAGCCAGAAGAGTTCCCAGAAGTTACCTACTACAGGACAGGCCTAACAAAGAAAATAACAGAACGCCACTAGCCGTCACCTTCAGCCCCCAACTAAAACCCCTCCAACGCATTATTAAGGATCTACAACCTATCCTAAAGGATGACCCAACACTCTCACAAATCTTGGGAGACAGGCCAGTCCTTGCCTACAGACAGCCCCCCCCCAACTGAAGCAAATACTCACCAACAACCACATACCACACAACAGAACCACTAACCCAGGAACTTATCCTTGCAACAAAGCCCGTTGCCAATTGTGCCCACATATCTATTCAGGGGACACCATCACAGGGCCTAATAACATCAGCCACACTATCAGAGGCTCGTTCACCTGCACATCCACCAATGTGATATATGCCATCATGTGCCAGCAATGCCCCTCTGCCATGTACATTGGTCAAACTGGACAGTCTCTACGTAAAAGAATAAATGGACACAAATCAGATGTCAAGAATTATAACATTCATAAACCAGTCAGAGAACACTTCAATCTCTCTGGTCACGCAATCACAGACATGAAGGTCGCTATCTTAAAACAAAAAAACTTCAAATCCAGACTCCAGCGAGAAACTGCTGAATTGGAATTCATTTGCAAATTGGATACTATTAATTTAGGCTTAAATAGAGACTGGGAGTGGCTAAGTCATTATGCAAGGTAGCCTGTTTCCTCTTGTTTTTTCCTACCTCCCCCCCAGATGTTCTGGTTTAACTTGGATTTAAACTTGAAGAGTGGTCAGTTTGGATAAGCTATTACCAGCAGGAGAGTGAGTTTGTGTGTGTATGGGGGTGGGGGGGATGTGAGAAAACCTGGATTTGTGCAGGAAATAGCCCAACTTGATTGTCATGCACATTGAGTAAAGAGTTGTCACTTTGGATGGGCTATCACCAGCAGGAGAGTGAATTTGTGTGGGGGGGTGGAGGGTGAGAAAACCTGGATTTGTGCTGGAAATGGCCCACCTGATGATCACTTTAGGTAAGCTATTACCAGCAGGACAGTGGGGTGGGAGGAGGTATTGTTTCATATTCTCTGTGTATATATAAAGTCTGCTGCAGTTTCCACGATATGCATCTGATGAAGTGAGCTGTAGCTCACGAAAGCTCATGCTCTAATAAATTGGTTAGTCTCTAAGGTGCCACAAGTACTCCTTTTCTTTTTGCGAATACAGACTAACACGGCTGTTACTCTGAAACCATTCTCCCACTTGTAGCCCGGGATGTGGGTAACACACCTGTCTCTGCCAACCACGCCAGGCTTGACCCAAAGACTGAGCGTCCTAGTGGGGGCTTTGCTCTTGCCGTTCCCACAGGCCCAATTGCCCTGTGCAGCTTTGGAGTTGCTTCTCTGTTCTTATGGTACTTTAAGGCTAGCACAGTCCTGTGCGAGGGCAGCGTGGGACCTGCATGGGGGCATCGGGCACCCCATGCTGAGCACCTCCTGGAACTCTTCTGTGCATGGGCGAAGCACACAAGCTCCCACAGCTTTTCAAGGGTTGCAATATCCTTCCTATCCATACTTTTCTTTCCTACCTTCCCAGGGGCACCATGCAAATTAGGGAACAATCCATGCCCTTCTCCACAATTCTGCTTGACCCTGACACAGTCTGCTGAAGTGGTGAGGTGGGAAATGCTCCTTACTCACGCACTGCCCTGCGTTGTGCACCCAGGCAGCCCTGAGTTAATAGCCAAGGCCGCGAAATCACTTTGAACCAGACATTCATTAATTAAGCTTCACAACAACTCTGAAGAGGTGGATCCCAGCTCAGCCTTTCAGAGGAGCAAACAGTTGCAGAATGGCTAAAGGCTTGGTCCCAGGTAGCATTGGGGTGAGGACAGGAGAATTCTCCCAAGCCCTGATCCTCTGCCCTAGCCGTAAGACCGCTCTCTGCTTCAGGATGTTTAATGATTCTCAGAGAGTGAAAGGCAATATCTTTCCACTGGCAGGTTTGACTTGTAATTTGCCAGCTCATAATTACATCTAGTAGGCCCTATTATCTGATGCCAGCACATGTTGAAGGGCACTCCAGGAGCTACTGAAAATTGGATTTCATGAAAAGAGACAAACACAGCAAGAACCATATACAAATGTGACTGCTGAATGCTATTTTTATGCATCTGCAAACACATTCCTCCCATCTACTACTAACACTTTGGACTTTAATTTAGGGGAAGTAGCACATTGCTCTGGCAGAGGAACGTCAAGCTGGCTTGGAAGCTGTCAGGATAGGCCATCAGAAAGATGGGCACAAGCCACTGATATAAAAACCATGAGTAATGTTATCAAATTGAACTTTTCTATGGTAATCTGGGAATCTGCAGCAAGTTCTGGAATTTCAACTTGGAAGAAAGTCCACAGGCCGAAGTGAATCTTTCTTTGCTAAAGCTGACACCAGCAGAGTTTATAACCATGCAGCCAGTATCTCGTCTGATGCTGGATTGATTGCCACCAGCTGTGCAATCTATGCAATGTGGAAAAATAGCTCGCCGTTTATATAAGATGTTTAAGATATTCATGAGTCTGTGTGCTTATACAGAGAGCTAAAAAGACACTCACTGTGTGCTAAAAAAAAGACCCTGTTGTATAGATTTATGTGCCTGGTGAACATGCGCACAGTCTGAAAGCAGCCGATGCAGCACATCTCGGGCCCCGCTGCGTGGCCCTTACAGTCGCGAGCTTGGGGAGATGCAGCTCTCGGCGGCACAATGCGGGAGGTGCTGCCGCTCGGGTGCCGCCACGCCACACCGGAGCCCTGGCAGCGCCTCGGGGCAGAGTTTAACCTGCACAGCTCTGTATGTGCAGCACAGCCAATAGCTACGTCCAAAGCCCGGGCGGCCAGTGAGAATGGTTAGCCAGACTGTGCAGCTGGAGAAGGGCAGATGTGCCTTCTACACCAGTAGACTGGCCCCCGTAGCTGATGACACCTGGCCCTTGTCTGGCTTTCTGCAGTCTAGCTATGGTATGTAGCTGGCCTCCAACACCAGAGTAGCTTCCCGCCTCACAGTCCTTCACGTCTTTCTCCTCACACCGTACCTGGAAAGCTGGGGTTCTTCTCCCCATGTTTAAAGACGGGGAACTGAGCCAGAGAGGGCTAAGACCCAGATTCACAAAGGTACGTAAGCACCTAAACCCCAGAAGTATGTGCCTAAGTCTTGGGTTTAGGTGCCTGAGTCCTAGTTTTTGCTCCACCCCTGAGCTCTGTAGGCACCTCAGCTCACTTGGTGCCTCATTTTTCAGGGTAAAAGTTCCCTCAGTGCCCATGTGTGACTCTCTCTGGCCCCAGGACTTCTTAGGTATTTATCCAGAGGGGAACAGCCGCTGGGCCAGGGAGAGAGAATGACTCTGTGGCCCAGGGGTTAGGGCATGCAGGTGGGAGACCCTGGGTCCAGTCCCCCAGCACCAATCACCCCTCCTTTATGTCTCCACAGTGGATGAGGAGAGATGGAAGCTGCCTCCACCTCAGAATGCCCCACAGCTCAGCGGATAGAACACTGCCCTGCAAGGTGGGAGGCCCCTCTTTAGCTCCTCTCCTCTGGAAGGGAGACGGGAATTGAACCTGGGGCTCCTACATCCCCCGGCTGCTCTGTGTGGCCTTAGGCAGGTGCCTAACTCATTCCTACAAGGGAAGCCTGAGGCACTTCAGCTGACTGACTCAGGAGAGGGGCTCTCATCCATGGCTCTCTAAGTGGAGTGGGGTGGGGCTTAGCATGGGCCTCTCATCAGCATCACCCCTTGGCTAGCGTAGGCCATTCCCTACCTCGCATGCTGGCTTTGGTGACTTGCACTCAAAATGCATTTCAGCGGTGCTTAGGCACCTGACTCAGGCTTCGCGGGTGACCAACGCATTCCTGAGATCTTCTAGGCACCGCAATGTCCTAGTGACTCACCCAAGGTCATGCAGCAAGGCTGTGGCAGGGCTGAGAATGGCACCTGGGTCTCCCAACTGCTAGGCAGCTGCCCTAACCACTGCGCCAGCCTTCCTCTGCAAAGGTGAAGCTGTACACACAGGTGTGTTCCTTCCACACTCGTGCGTACATGGTTACCAGTACCGCTCAGTGTTTGGTTGCTGGAAACCAAGATGTTTTCGATTTCCTCTCTCCTGGGACCATATCGCCCTGCGGTCAGCAGAGACCCCCAATCTGGATTCCCCTTGTTATAAGAGAGCAGGGACAGCTGGCCAGGAGCTGTCTGTGAGGACTCCAGGACTTGTTCCACCCTTGGGCCAAAGAAGCCCTTTTGTTAGGGTTGCCAACTTTTGATTCGCACAAAATTAAACACCCTTGTCCCGCCCCTGCCCTGCCCTGCCCCTCCTCCTAGTCCCCACCCCCTGCCCCACCCTTCTTGAAGGCCCCACCCCTCTCACTCCATTCCCCTGGTTGCTCGCTCTCCCGACCCTCATTTTCACCAGGCTGGGGCAGAGGGTTGGGCTGCGGGAGGGGGTGAGGGCTCTGGCTGGGAGTGCGGGCTCCAGGGTGGAGCTAGAAATGAAGGGTTTGGAGTGTGGGAAGGGGATCAGGTCTGGGGCAGGGGGTTGGGGCATGGAGGGTGGTGATGGACCTGACTGTCCACTGTCTGTGCCCCACTTCTCCCCTGACCCCTGCACTCCCGCCCTGTGCTCCCCTTTCTCCCTGAACCCTGCCCACCCTGCCCTCCCTGCCTCAGCCCCTCTTCTCTCCTAACTCTTCCCCACCTGCACCTTCATGGCCCTAGCCCATTGCACTCCCTCCCCATCCCCCCGTGCAGGGTAGAGCCTGCTCCATCCAGGATCACTGGGCCCGTGATCTTGCAGGGAGGGGAGCTTGAGCACCCTGGGCTGCAGCCGGACACTGTTGCGCTTGATCCTGTGAGTGCAGACTGACACTGCTGGGCTTGATCCTGTGCTCCATCCCATTTTTGCACCCCCAATGATTCTGCACCCTGGGCAGCTGCCCCGATCTCCCCACTCTACTTATGGCCCTGGGGGAATCATAACGTCCTCCTACTCCCCTGCCTAACAACACAGCTGATCTAGTCTCTTTTTGTTGAAGGCAAGGGTCTACAGGCCACATTATTGCACATTCAGACCAGAAGGTTGTTCTTATTCTCCAAGCCCAGGCTGGCTTTCCTTGACTCTGAGCCTGATTTACACCATCTGGGCCTAGGCACACGGTTGATCTGGTCTCTGGGAATCAGCCTGCTGCCACGATTATTGGCAGTAGCGTTTACATTAGACTAGAGGTCATCCAGGTCGGGGCCCCATGGGGCTGGGTGATACACAAACACATAGCGAGAGTCCCTGCCCCAAAGACCAGACAGTCTAAACAGGCAGTGGGTGGGAAGGGAACCAGAGGCAATGAGATGGGAAGGGACTCTAGTCACAGAGTCACAGAGCCGGTCAGTTATAGAGCTGGGAACAGAATCTAAGTGTCCAGCATCCCAGGCCTGAGCCCGTCCCAGCAGGCCACAGTGCGAGCCAGAAGAGCCATGGTATTAACAGAGGTTCTGCATTGCCCAGAAATCACTGTCACATCTTTAACCAAGTTTAGGTCCTTCAACTTCTCCGGGGAAGGTGGTGGTGGTGGGGGGTTGCTTTTCAGCCAAGGTAAAGCAATTCGTTCCCGCTGCCTCTCTGCCATACTCGGCTGAGACCTGGATCGCAGATGTGCCCAAGTGACTGACAGGCAGATGAAAAATTAACAGTGAAACCATTAATTCAAAAGACAGCCTCCAATTCCATCTCCGAGCAGAAATCCCGTTAAATGGAGCACTGCTTAGTTTGACATTAGCTGGTGACGGGGAAATATTAAGCATAATCTAAAAGTTAATTGTTTCTTCACAAGCAATTTTTATTTTGATTAGCGTTTGAAAGCATTAGCCCATCACAGTCAATTAGAAGACGGAGCTGTTTGAAAATGTGTCCCCACCCATCCAGTGAAAGGGGCTCAGTATGCCAGATTCCAGGTTCAGGCTTCTAGGTACAGATATTTAGGTATCTAAAGAGGCAGACAGTTCTCTAGTGGAGCTTTTAAAGCACCTACCTCTATTCGACATTGGTGAGGCCTCATCTGGAGTACTGTGTCCAGTTTTGGGCCCTGCACTTCAAGAAGGATGTGGATAAATTGGAGAGAGTCCAGCGAAGGGCAACAAAAATGATTAGGGGACTGGAACACATGAGTTATAAGGAGAGGCTGAGGGAGCTGGGATTGTTTAGCCTGCAGAAGAGAAGAATGAGGGGGGATTTGATAGCTGCTTTCAACTACCTGAAAGGGGGTTCCGAAGAGGATGGCTCTAGACTGTTCTCAATGGTAGCAGATGACAGAACGAGGAGTAATGGTCTCAAGTTGCAGTGGGGGAGGTTTAGATTGGATATTAGGAAAACTTTTTCACTAAGAGGGTGGTGAAACACTGGAATGTGTTACCTAGGGAGGTGGTAGAATCTCCTTCCTTAGAGGTTTTTAAGGTCAGGCTTGACAAAGCCCTGGCTGGGATGATTTAACTGGGAATTGGTCCTGCTTTGAGCAGGGGGTTGGACTAGATGACCTTCTGGGGTCCCTTCCAACCTTGATATTCTATGATTCTATGATTCTATGATTCTACCTCCACAAGTGGATTTTCGGAAGCACCCATGACCTAGTGTGCTGAGATCTTTTGATTGTTAGTGCTGGGCTCTCGGGGTCTGATAGTCAGAGGTGGCGAGCCCTCCTCCCAAAGCTCCGATGAAGTGAGCTGTAGCTCACGAAAAGCTTATGCTCAAATAAATTTGTTAGTCTCTAAGGTGCCACAAGTCCTCCTTTTCTTTTTGACGATAAGTTTATTACCCAAGATTCAAGTGTTAGAGGGGAAGGATAATGGAAACAAAGGTGACATATAAAACAAAATCATAACATGCTTTCTACAGACTAAACTTGGCAGGCTAGCCTCAAGTCTACAGCACTCTTATTTTACCCAGCGTCTTTCCAACAAATACCAGCTGTGATCCCATTTTGATGAATGTCAATGCACTGCCCGTTTACTTCTTAGATGCAGGATGATGGGGGTATCTTCTTTGTTCCCCAAATATAGTCCAGCAAACCTTGGCAGTATATCTCCAGATAAGATCCTCTTCCCTGCTGTGTTTCCATACCTTAATCCCTTTCTGAAATTCTTACAATATTTCATCTGCGTTCAGCTTAGATGGGAGATGGGGAATCCACTGTGAATGTGACAATACTTAATGTACATTTCAACAGCGACTGATGGACACACATCTCTGTCTGATAGAAAACCTGGTTTGTCCTGGACACAGACTTTAAAACAGGTTTGCAGTGTACTCACATAATGCCTTACATAGTATCTGTACATAAATTTCATAATGACATTAGTGATCAGTGTGACTCTGGCTTCCATGTGAGACCTCACAAGTCATTCTTTGGTGAGCCAGAATGTACACACCAGAATCAGGACGTTCCTGTAGCCTCTTTGCCAGTTGACACTGAGGCGTTCTTGGGTCTCAATGGCCAAGTCCACTGATCCTTGAGATTTCTGCGGGGCTCCTGGGGCATCTGTGTAAGGTGGGGATGTGTGTGGAGGGGAAATCTGTGCACACCCTTAGTACACCTGCACTACTTCCCATGCTCACTGTCACATGGCTTCCTGCTGCCCCCAAAACCACCTCCCTTGGCACATATCACTCTGTGAAGGATAATCCCATGAGAAGTGACTATCTCTGGTCCAGCTGATCACCATGCCTCAAACACATCCAGTAGGAAGGAGAGAGTTTGGATTCTGCTAAGACACAGCTGCACCTTCACGGACACAAAATTGATATGGGCTTATGGGAACTCAGCAATTTCCCCCTGCCCTTGGCAGGATTTTCAAGAGGGCTTTCATTCAGAAGAGAGCCTGCCTTGCTGTGCAGAGTCAAGTCCATTTGCCTGTCCATCTGCAAGCATGGAGAGGCATCTGACATCACTACAGAATGAAAGTGATCTTCAACCAAAACCCAAAGGATCTGAAATGAGAGGAGAGGCATGTCTGAATGTGGAATGGTAATCTGCATTATCAGCAACCAGGGAAATCAAAGGTACCTCTAAAAAATGGAAGCATTTCTCATTAAAGGAAGGATGGTCTTGTGATTAAGGCAAAGGCATAGGTCTTGGAAGACCAAGGTTTATTTCCTGCTCTGCCACAGACTGCCTTTATGACCTTGGACAAGTCACTTCACCTCTGGGCCTCAGTTCCCCATCTTTTAAAGATGGAGTTAGTAGTTTAGTGGAATATAAACTCTGCTGGACAGGGAATGTACGTGTATGTGCAGACTCAGCACAACGGGGCTCTGAACACAGCTGGGGCCCTGGGTGCTACTGAAATACAAATGATACTATGCATCAGCGTTCACATTTCTCCTGAAAATAGGAGGAGCTGTAATTTGTCTATCCCCATTTCCATCAATTCATTTATCCATCCAAACATCCACCTGGCTACACTTTTATCCCTTTGAATCCATGCTAGAGCTTTTGCTAGAAAGGAAAAACCACATATAAAGAGCCCCCTCCTCAGCTGGTGTAAATTGGCCCAGCTCCATTGACCTGGATGCAGTTACACAGATTTATGCCAGCTGGGGAATCTATCTTAGGAGTCCAACTTCCTTAAAATTACACAGGTACGATACACGAGACAGATGATTTCCTCAGGACCCTTTTGGCCCTTCCAGACACAGGGAGAAAACCTTGAGTGGTTACAACCCCTCTATTCTCCGTGCATCTGCCAGACATTTCCTGGGGTCTTTCCTGATGGACATTTTGGGAGTGTCTCTCAATGGAAGCCAGTCTTCACAGTGTTACAAGACTTAATATTCCAGAACGTCCAAACACTGCCCTGCACCTTCATCCTGCCACAGTGCAAAGGGATGGACTCGATGCCTTCGCAAGGTCCCTTTCAGCCTGACACTAAACTGGGAGGAGAGGTAGATACGCTAGAGGGTAGGGATAGGATACAGAGGGACCTAGACAAATTAGAGGATTGGGCCAAAAGAAATCTGATGAGGTTCAACAAGGACAAGTGCAGAGTCCTGCACTTAGGACGGAAGAATCCCATGCACCGCTACAGACTAGGGACCGAATGGCTCGGCAGCCATTCTGCAGAAAAGGACCTAGGGGTTACAGTGGATGAGAAGCTGGATATGAATCAACATTGTGCCTTTGTTGCCAAGAAGGCTAATGGCATTTTGGGATGTATATGTAGGGGCATTGCCAGCAGATCGAGGGACGTGATCGTTCCCCTCTATTCGACATTGGTGAGGCCACATCTGGAGTACTGTGTCCAGTTTTGGGCCCCACACTACAAGAAGGATGCCAGTGGGACTATTCACAGAGCACAGCTCCCACATGCAAGTAAGGGCATTACAGCCTGGCCTTCGGCAGCCCAGGCACTAGCTTGATCCAGAGCATCGCTCTCACGCTGCACAGTACAGAGCTACTTGGTGCCTCTGAGGCTTAGCCCATAGGGCGGGGTGGCCTGGAGCTACAATACCCCTTGTGAGCACTAGGAGGCATGTAGCCTACATCACCTGCTGCACTGTGCAGAGAAAGGCTGGAGATATGACTGCCTTGTTGGGATGCTCTGCACCCCATGAGGGACCAAGTGACCACTGTGCTTCCCAGAGTTCAGAGAACTGCAGTTCACAGTTCAGGTGGGAAAGGATCCTTTGCTGCCCCAGCCACACTAGACCCTGGGCACATGGGCTAGGCAGTGTATGGGCTCCAAGAAGTTTGGAGTTCAGCATGCAGAAGGATCAGATCAATAGACCAAATCAGCCTCAGGATCCTCCACTCCTGGCAAGGAGCTTTGTGGATTGAGTTGTAAAGGGATTGAATCCCCCTGGAAATAATTTCTCTTTAACAACAACTTTAACTGTACTTCAGTGCAAATGCTACAGCCAGCTGACATTCCTGGGAATGGGGTGGGTTTTTTCATATCAACAGCCTCCTAGACAGCACCGTAAACAGCTTCTATGAGCTAGAGCGTAAATCTTCTTTTATACACCACTGCAGCAAGGCCTTCTCGTCGTTGAGAAAGTAATTTGCACCTGCCTGTAGAAGGGTGGGGGTACATGCATTGCAGGACTCTAGGCGCATGGCTCCTATGATCAGTAATGAACACTGAGCCTTGGACATCACAGTCCCTTCTGTGTGCCCCTGAGGCTTGGGGGCAGATGGCGACTGAGTCTGGATTGAAGCGCTGCCTCTTGTAGATGGTTCCTCACTACCTTTATGGCACTGGCGAGTACCAGACCAGGCAATGCCCAGTCAGCGACAGGAATCCCTGGACTTCCACCGACCTGGGCCTGTTCCCATTCTGAGGAGGCCCCAGCCGGAGGCCTGTGTCCAGTGCTGGGCACCACACTTAAGGAAAGATGTGGACATGTGGGAGAGATGATACAAGGTTTAGAAAACCTGACATATGAGGAAAGGTTAAAAAGTAACTGGGCCTGTTTAGTCCTAAAACGACTTAGAAGGACTTGCTAAGTCTTCAGATATGTCAAGGGCTGTTATAAAAAGAGGACTGGGATCGATTGATCTTTATGTCCTGGCAGGCAGGGAACTCCCGGGGCTCGGGAAGGGGTCCCAGGTCCCAGCCAGAAGTCTCTGCACAAATATGAACCCTCCCTCTTAGGGGGGTCAGAGTTAACCTCGGGAACAAGCCCCAGAGCAGCAGCTGTCTCTCCTCCAAGCAGCTCCTAGTTAAGACTCTGAAGCCCTGTGCCCTGGTGTCTCTCTGCCTCAGGTCAGCCTGGCTGCTTCTCAGCTCACTCTTCTGTCTTTCTCCAGAACTTCCCAGGCTTATTCCCTATGGTGCCCCACTTCTGTTCATTGGCTCAACCTCCCCCCCCCCCACCCGCACCCCTCCACCCCCGCTGGTCCATAGTTAATCCTGTGTCCTTCCCTTCCCCAGGTTTGCTCAGAGAAGGGAGGGGGAAACGGAAAAGAAAGGGGCTCTCTACCCAGTCTCACAGTCCTCTGAAGGTAGGACAAATAACGGCTTAATCTGGAACAAGGCAGATTTAGGTTAGTTAATAAAAACCTTTCTAACTAAGATCTGGGACAGGCCTCCATGGGAGGGTGTGGAATACCCATCCCTGGGGGGGTTTAAGAACAGGTTGGACAAACCCCAGTCAGGGATGGTCCAGTTTAGCTAAATCCTGGAGGTTCCTTCGAGTCCTGCAGTTCTATGACACCGACTGCTGAAATGGATCCCTCTGTAGTTGCTAGGCAAAGCATACATTCTCCAAATAATGCCAAAAATGCCCCAGTTCCTTCAGCATCACCATCTCAAAGATACTAGCAAACAATTTTGCAGTCCCTAGCCATATCATACTGACCTGCCTTCCTACCAAAGGTTTTCTGGTTAAAGAGTTGGACAGTACGAGCCAAATGCAGTCCTTATTTACAGAGCTCATTGAGGGCTCATTCATTTCACTGATGATAAAATCTGACCCAGCATTAGAACGGATCAAACACTTTCTGCTGAATAATTCATCTTTAAATCCTTGGCATTTTCACAGTAAATACTCATCTTTGTAAAAATGTCTTGGGTTTTCATTTAAAAACTGAAAATCAAACATTTTCACCTCAAAACTGGCAGGTGGGGGGGGGCAACTCAAAACAAAGTTCCCAGCTAAAAAACACTTTTGGTACAAAAATATTTGATTTGCACCCCCAAAAAAGGATTTAGAACCTGAAAATCCCAGATGAAAAATTTTGACAGAAAGAAAACACTTTCTTTTGATCAGAATTTGTCAGGAGGAAGCATAGTTTAAATATCAGAAAGAAAAATCACATTGCCTTGTCCTGAATGTGGCTTGTCACTTTATAGCACTTTCTAACTCAGGGCCGAGAAAGGGCACAAACTTAGTGGTGGCAGAACCGCTGAATCCAATTCTCTCCCTTCTCCGGAGGAAAGAGATCTCCTGGCTGAGAACGTTTCCCTCACTGTGGATGCAGGGAAGAATTAGGAGCTTTGATGTCACTGAAAGCATTGTGAGTGGCATTGGAAAGGGTGACTGTGAAGTAGCGAATCAACACATTAGGGCAGAACCCATATGAGCACTGACCCATGGCTGCGGGATTGCATTCATATATCGATGCTAAATTCGCTCACTGAATATTCAGCACATGTAACGGCTAGCGTGAGTGCAGTTGTGCCTAGAGCAATCACATGGTTTGAGGGTTGGCTTCCCTACCACCCTTTTGACCTTGGCAGTGTCTCACTGGCTGTAACTTCACTGCTGATAGTGATTATCACTATTAATTGACTGTTCCATGTACTGATCCCTTTCATATGAATCCTTCCTATCTCAAGCCCCTCTGCAAAGAAATACAGTGCAAGGAAAGTGCCATTTTTGAAATCACTGTGCATGCCAGCTCTGTCTTCACATGTTTAAGTGCAATGTCACGCACAGGATTGCTCATCCAAATAGATCATTGTCTCAGCACATCACAAGGGGCAGTCAAGCTCAGCAAGGCTTGTGCTAACAACTCTGTCTCATTGCTACAGCACACCGGCAGAATGGTGTGCTCAGTTGTCAATTGCAGGCCATGGAATTAGAATATAAAATCAGGCCATTAGAACTGGAATATAAAATCATGAGTGGTGTGGAGAAAGTGAATAAGGAAAAGTTATTTACTTGTTCCCATAACGTAAGAACTAGGGGCCACCAAATGAAATTAATGGGCAGCGGGTTTAAAACAAATAAAAGGAAGTTCTTCACACAGCGCACAGTCAACCCATGGAACTCTTTGCTTGAGGAGGTTATGAAAGCCAAGACTATAACAGGGTTTAAAAGAGAACTGGATAAATTCATGGAGGTTAAGTCCATCAATGGCTATTAGCCAGGATGGGTAAGGAATGGTGTCCCTAGCCTCTGTTTGTCAGAGGGTGGAGATGGATGGCAGGAGAGAGATCACTTGATCATTACCTGTGCGGTTCACTCCCTCTGGGGCACCTGGCATTGGCCACTGTTGGTAGTCAGGATACTGGGCTGGATGGACCTTTGGTCTGACCCAATATGTCCATTCTTACATTCTTATGTAATGGGGGAAGAGGGATTTTATTTTGACCTTCCTCCAAAGTTCAGAAGCAGAAGTGGGATGAAATGTTCAAAAGTGTCTAAGTGACAGACACCAAGTCACTTAGGCACTATTGACAATTTGGCCCATGGTCTTTGTGCTTCGGTTTCCCTATTGTATAGATAGGGATAATAATACTTACCCGTGTTTGTAAATCACTTTGTGATCAATGGATGGGAAGTGCTATGCTGGTGCTAAGTGCTAAAGTCTCTGCCATCCCTCTAACCAATTTCTGTTCCCTGCAACTGTAAATTTAAAGTCTATGTTTGTCTATAGAGGACAATGTTTAACCAATATTATTTCATTGTTTCCTTCAACTCCCCTATCTGTCTGTCTCTATCTGTTGTCTCTTTCCTTTTATTCAGATCGGAAGCCCTTTGGGGCAGGGACTGTTTTTTGTTGTGTATTTGTACAGCACCTAGCGTAATGGACTCCTGCTCCATGACTAGTGCTATGTTTTAGCAGTACAAGCACTGTGGTAAAGGGGACAATGCAAGTGACCTGTGAGTTAGGGCCATTGTTTCCCCATGTGCTCCCCTCCTGTACAAAACACCAAAAAAACAAAAGAAACTGACAGGTTTCTTCGAACTCGCTGTGTATGTTTCTGTGCTTCCCTCCTTTGTGCTGTGGCCATGGGCATATATCTGTAGGGGGCAAGAGTTTAGCAAGACTCAAAGCAGGATTGGCCATTTAGATGGATAACAAAAATATCCAGACATATAATACTGAATGCTAAGCATTTTGGAAAGGATAGTAAACCTTGAGCTTCAGGGCACGAGCTACTCTCTCTTGGGAGTTAGGATGAGACACTGGCGGGAGGCAGATTATCCTCATCGGCCCACTGTGCATTTCTTGCATGTTCCTCTGATGCATCTGGTATTGGCCACCAGCAGAGGCAGGATACTGAGCCAGATGGACCTCCGTTCCTAATGCTTAGCCCAACACTGCAGCCTGCTCCAGCTGCTGCCAACTATTCCAAAGACCCAGCAGGTCATTTGATTACATTGCTCATGGTTATTTCAATGGTACCAGTATTTCAATATCCCTCTCCCTATAGAAGTCTTTATATTCTGGGGTAACTTTGCCAGAACTTTCTCAAATGAAACTGCTTCGGTCAGCACAGTCAGAGAGATGGGAACATCCCAACTTTGAAACCAGGAAGCGTAGGCCTTTGAAGCCTGTGAAAAGGACATCAAAGACTGGAGAAATGTGGGCTAAGGGTTCCATCCTCTCTGTGAAGTGCTGAGCACACCTAACGCCCCGGCCTCAATGGACATGACCTCAGCCCGCTCTGGTCTGGCCTTTGGTGCTCTCTGTCATAACCAAGATATTTATTAACACGGCACAGACCAGTGAAAAATGGGCACATGAGAAAAAGGCCGATTTGACCATGCGACTTGGCCAAAGCGAAGTTGCTGCAGTCTTGTTGAGGGGACCTGCCAGGGAATAAGTAACAATGTCAGGGGAAGGGTCTCTCCTTGGGAGAGTCACTGGGCATCTTGCTGGGCCCAACCCTGCCAATGTCCCATCTCCCTGGTATTGTTGCTCTCATAGATGCAAGGTTGATTCTGATCTCACTCACACAACACGTCAATCAGGAGTCACCCCACTGTGCTCAGAGCTGGTGTAAGCAATTTCAGAAATGGGCATCTCTACACCTTTTAATAATCAACTCCTTTCTCACAGGACATTCTCTCCCCCCAGGGTCATTCCCAGGATCACACTGGTCTGTACAGGATTCTGATCAACTGTGTCCTGCTGATCAATGGGTGTGCTGGCTATCTTGCTTCTCCAGACATGGTGATTTGTTTTTGGCTTGTCTCTTATCACATCCCCAGGGGGTCAAGGGTAGCAGGCCTGGAGCAAATAACGAACCTTTTCAGCATAAAATACGTGAACCCACTTAAACAGGGCAGAACTATTCCGAAGAAGTTTATACACAAGACCCAATGAAGTTACTTTGTTTCCAGGCATAGGGAGCATCTGATACTTTGGTAACCCTGTCTTTGTTTACTTTTGGCCTTTTAGCAGTCTTCATTCCTACCAAGGAGCGAGGCAATTACCAGAATAGGGCGTGTTTGTTTCCTGATGTTTTCTTTGCAACCCCCTGGTCTTTGGGGGAATGAATGCAAAGCCCTCTTAATTAGACGTGTAGATAAAAGGACATGTGTTTTTAGTTAAGGCAAATATCTCCCATAGTCACAGTAGCTATTAATGTAAGAGGATGTTGACTAACTCATTAACCGTAGTGTGGAACTATTTCTTACTTATGCCAAGGTGTCGTGGTCCCTTCAGGTATCTTTACAGATACAAGCTCTCCTATCCACAAGGATTTGGGGCTCTGTGAACAATACAGACAGATGACACAGGCACTGAGGTCAAGGGGGTTTCAGTTTGATCCTGCAACGTGCAAGGGTTTAGGTGGGATTTGAGGCCGTGTGATTAGGTGATTTTTACCCTCCACCAATACATCATACTAAAAGTCATTCATTGTAACAGGGTTGTCTACCTCCCATGTGCCACCTCATGGGCGAGGCTGGGAATGCTGTGCCTCCCTCAGTTTCCCTTCTTCCAGGCTCCTTAAATAAACCTCACCAGTCCAGAGTTCTTAGAACATTCCCCTTCTGGGTCAAATTTATAGAGACTTCAAAACAAACTCAGGCCTGGGGCTTCTCCCTTTACCCAGGAGAGGACCCAAATCTCTCAGCTTTACTCGCCAGCTGGAGTTTTTTGGTCTCTGAAGCCTCAGACTCTGGCAGCCTGTGCCACACTGTCTTCTGGCTGGTTCCCATGCCCCTCTGGTTCTTTACGGAGGCCAGCTGCCCTTGACCAGGCCCCACCCAGAGGCTGTTAGTGAGACACATGTCAGCTGGGTTAGTTCCCTCTTAAAGGGACCCAGTCCACCCTGTGACACTTGTTTTGTTTTAGTTTAGTTTTTTTAAAATTCCATATGATAATTCATTGCTTTCTTGTATAAAAGTGAGGAAAAATTAGGAAGATCCAGAATTTCAACTTCATAATTCTTGTTATAGGGCTCAAATCTGGAGTTCTTACGCCAGCAAAACTCTTCTGTAAATCATTCGGAGATTTGCTGGCATTAAAGACAGAAAGATTTGTCCCAGGATTATTTTAAGAACTTGGACACTTAGGTCCTTGAAAAAAAATCACAGCCTACCTAACTCCCAATTACTTTCCATGGCCTACTGGAAAAAAAAATTACAGCCTTATAGGATAGCTACCTGAACTCCTAGCCTGCAGGGGGAGCCAGAGGGGAGCTATTGTCTGTGCAAACCAGTCCAGGCACCAGTTGCAACAACACATTGTTAAGTATGACAATAAATAATAATTGTATTGTAGCAGTATGTAATGGGTCCCATCAAGGATTGGGGCCCCACTGTGCTAGGCTGTGTATAAACACATAACTAGGTGGCCTTTCATTTCGAAACCAAATGTGGAAATATTCAACCCTCCATCCAGATGGAGAAGAGAGCTGACTCTAAATGGCTTAGAACAAGTGTAACTTTTAGGAAAGCCTCTAAATGCTGGAGGAGAAATTAAGAGCTTTTAGTTGAAGATCACAAAAAAGGACACCACTTTATTCTAGACCAGAGTGTAGGAGACAAGGTCTACAAACAACTCTGACGTGGTTTCAGCTATTTTAGTTAAGCACAGGAAATCAGTAATGATCTGTGAAGAGCTTCAGTGAGAGAGAAAAGAGTTGAGTTGTGACAGCTGATTAATGCAGTGTCTGCAAGTGCATTTTGATCATCCCAAAAGGGAAAGGTTGACAATTCTTTTGTGGGGATGCCAGAACTATGTAAAGGCTTATCTACAGTAGAAGGTCAAAATGACCCCACATGTCATGTCCTGGGGCAAATGGGAGGGAGAGCTGAGAGGTCTTGGAACAGGGCTTGTTTTGGGAAATGCAATGACGTCAAGGAAAACGTAGAGACAACAGGTTGATTTATTCCAAACTAAGAGCTCGATTTGTCAAACATGAAGACTCAGAGGTTGAAGTTCCCCTCCCACCCAAGCAGAGGACCAGTACAAGACAGCCTCAAAATAAGGACATATGTAGTGCCTAGGTCTTGTGCTGGTATTTGCATGGGGGGAAGTTCATAGAAATAAAAAAAAAAGATCTAGTTGGAAGACCAACATCAACAGAAAATTAAAAACAAATCATCAGCACCAAGACCTTCTGCCACAACGAAGCTAGGGAACTAAGGGTATGAACCATTTCCACACAGAGTTGAATCCAGGGGATGTTTTTTATTGACTAGTTTCATATTAGATTTTGGGTTTTAACCCTGAGGTTCTGCCCAATGGATATTTGAGCATCTCCCATTGCTTAAATAACATGACAATATTGTCCTTGTCTTCTTCTAGGAGATAGGCTTAGGGGTTTATTTATTCATCAGACTCATTCTGAAAGAATCAGCTATGAGAAGGGAGGGCACTGATGTGGGAGGAGAGCTGGGTCTGAAAGCAGCGAGGGTAGTGGCTGTTCTTATTTCTTCCAGCAGTGACTCCCATAGTCCTAGTCTGGCTGCCGTGAACGCCATCACCTGCAGTCGTTTGCCTTAAGTTTATTAGTTGACAAACATCAATCCAGTGGCTGCAGCTCAGAACTGGCTCTGGGTATCTGACAGACGCGTCTCCCTCCTCAGCAAGGGCCTCCCACAACAGCTGAATTGGGCCGGTTGAGGACAGAGGTGTCTCTCGGGTAGGAGTCTAGGCAATGTCTTCATTAGAAATGCTGCAGCAGTAGCGCTCCGGTGTGGACACTCACTACAGTGACGGGCGGGGTTCTCCCGTCTCTGTAGTTAATCCACCTCCCCGAGAGGGAGTACCAAGATCAACAGAAAAATTCTTCCATCGACCCAGTGCCATCTACACTGGGGGTTAGGTTGGCTTCTCTGTGTCACTCAGGGGTGTGGATTTTTCACACCCCTGAGAAATGTGGCTGGGTCAACCTAACTTTTCATATAGACCTGGCCTAAACCAGATTATCTAGGTCAACAACAAGTTATGGGCTTGATGCAAGGACCAGATGGAGAAATTATCTGACCTGTGTCCTACAGGAGGTCAGAGTGAGCATGGTCCCTTCCTGCCTTAACCTCCATCATTTTCTGGATTCCATGTAGGGGTTTGTAAAAAATCAAGGCAATAACCATGACCTGGCCTTTGTGTTCAATAGAGAGCCAGTGCATAGAGCAGCATCTCAGGGCAATACAAGAGATGAGATCAGGTGGGTTTGTCCCGAACAAACTGCAGACTCCTCCCAGGACAGGGCTTCTCTGCAACAATAGTGATCAGAGGCATCTCACATTTTCCCAAAGCTGCAATGTTAATTGATGGGGGGCAGGAGAGAGAAATCTACAAATCTCAGAAGAGGCAAAAGAATCAACAAATTCCAAACTATAGAATCATAGAATCGTAGGACTCGAAGGGACAGGGCTGGCCCACAACATTTTGGGACCTGAGGCGGGGAGCTCAAATGACGCCCTCATGCCCCCTCATTTGGGCCAAAACTTTGAAAGGTCTCAATTCTGCCTTCTTCCTGTTCTACTCCTCTCATGGTACTGCTCTGCTACGTACCCCAATAAAGGAGAACTAACAACTTAAAATGCCTTGTTCAAAAATTTTAAGTAACACTTAACTTAACTTTCACAAAAAGAAAAGGAGTACTTGTGGCACCTTAGAGACTAACAAATTTATTTGAGCATGAGCTTTTGTGAGCTACAGCTCACTTCATTGGATGCATCATGAAAGCTTATGCTCAAATAAATTTGTTAGTCTCTAAGGTGCCATAAATACTCCTGTTCTTTTTGTGAATACAAACTAACATGGCTGCTACTCTGAAACTTAACTTTCAAACACCTGAACAGCAGATGTAACTTTTCTTGTCTGCACAGTAAACGCTGGCATTTTTATCCATTTGAATAATCAAAGTGGTGCTTTCTGTGTCTTTTTGGTTGCAAAGATTTGAACTGCTTCCTGAAGATCCACAGTCTGGGCCAGCTCATGCTTTATTGCGATGGCTGCAAGGCCGACCAGCCTCTCCTGTGTCATTGTGGAGTGTTTTCATTAACTTCAGCTTGGAGAAGCTGCGTTCTCCTCTTGCAACTGTTACTGGAAGTGTTAGAAGTATGCGCAGAGCAACAAAAGCATTTGGAAAGAGGGTGGTCATCTTATTTGTGCACATATATTCCAGAACAGCCTTTGGAGTTGATCCTGCTGAATGTATCTGGAAAGGGCTTTCAGTTCATCACCTAAATCACTCACATCAATATTGCGCATGTCATCATGTGTCAACACTGTCTCTAGTGCCCTGCATTGCTGGTGTAGGCCTTCTTCAGGTATAGTTAAGAGTTTTGGAATATCATACAACATCCCAAATATACTACTGTGTTCCTTGAGCTGCATGAGATGTTCTTCAACTGACTGTATTGCACAATCTAGCACCTGGTTAAATAATTCAATTTTGAATTGTTGTTTGGGGTCTCTTATGGGATTATCCCGTGCTTTGTAATCAAAATGTCTTTTTCTTTGGTGACTCTTGTATTCTTGAATGGGTGGGAAAATAGCTTCAGTGTGAAGTTCCTCTGCCAACTTCTGTGCACTCTTCAGAACGTTTTGAAATCCCTCATCTGACCGGTAAGACTGTAGGTATGACTTTGCTTTGTCCAGTTCTTCCATTGCTCCAGATATATCAAGGTCAACATCTTGGAGTCTCTTGCTTACAACATTTATTTCAAACAGTATGTCATGCCACAACAATAAGCCACACAGAAATTTGAAGTTATGTATGTTTCTGGTGATTCCATTTCCCTCTGTCACTGTTTTCCCATGAACAGTTCCTGTCATAGCATTATCCTCCATAATGGCAACTATGGCATCATCTATTTTCCTAATTTCATGTTTGATAGGCTTTATTGTCTCCACGTAACTTTCCTATCATGTGGCACTCAGTGGTTTCAGTGTCAGAGAGGATGTTCCCAGATGTTGCTTCAAAATTTGCCATCAATGAGTCGCTGCAGAGAAAAATACATCGATGCTTTGAATTACATTAAAAAATTCAGCAGCTGACTAGAAGCTGATGCTGCATCACTGACCACCAAGTTCAATGAATGAGAACTGCATGGGACAAAAAAAGCTCGAGGGTTTAACTCTCGGATCCGTGTCTGCACTCCTCTGTTCTGTCCTCTCATGTTGGCACCATTATCGTAGCCCTGACCTCTCATGTCAGCTACCGCAATTCCCATCTCTCCCAGCTTCTTAAGAAGCACGTTTGTCTCACCAGCTCCTGTAGTATCATCAATGTCCATACATTCTAGAAAACGCTCTCTGACAGTCACCACTGCAGGGACATTTTCACTAGGTTCTGCTGTTGTTACAAAACGCACCATTAAAGTCATTTGTTCCGTATGGCTGATGTCAGGTGTGCCGTTCAGAATAACAGAGGAATATCTTGCTGACTTCAGATCTGCCACAATCTTCTGTTTGACTCTTGTTTCCAGTAACTGTATAATCTCATTTTGAATTGTTTTTCCAAGGGAGTGGTGTGTGTACATTTCTTGGGTGATGACTCTTCTTAGTTGCTCCTGGAGTACAGCATCAAACTCAGCATCAGCTCCACAGTTTTAAGGAAGTTTCCATTGTTTGGCACATACAGCTGGTCTGAAGTGCTGCGCAGTGCTCAGTTTTGGGTAGCAAGCATTCTCACAATGGCAGTGAAACTTTTCAGAACATTTTGCCAGTAAAGAGACTCTGATGCAATCTTCTCTTGATGCTGATCATCTATGGTGGCCTTTAACCTTAGTCTCATATCAAGCTCTTTCCATCTACGGAATGCTGTCTGGTGATTTGCTGCCTTTTCATGGCATGCCAGATTTCTAGCCAGATTTTTCCAGTGCTTTGTTCCTGTAGAACCCACTGTGGCTGGAACATTAGACTGGAAGGGTTTGCAACAAAAACAGTATGCAGCATTCTGGTTTTTGGAGTACATAAGCCATGGCCTCTCCACTTTGTCACCATTGGGGATTTCACACCAGTAATGTGTTGGATGGAAACTTCCTATTTTCATTGTCTTTGGGGAATGTGAAGTTTTTCACTTGCTGTGGCCCATGCAGTACAAGGAAGTCCCTCAGGCTACTGCTCAAGTGGGTCCACAGTCCTGGATCATCTAGACTTAAGGAACTAAACTCAGCAGCAGCTGTTTCTTGAGCTTCCACCACACTCTTCTCTGATCTACACTTTTCTTCAGGAATGTGCATGGCTACATCCATTTGAGATGGAGATATGGATGCTGCAGTAGCTGCCAGGTCACCAGCACTCTGACTAACTGGAAGATCAGGCATCTCCTCACCACTCACATCCTCACTGGAGCCGGAAGGCTCACCGTGAACATTTGTGTCTATGTATCTCAGGAGAGCTCCTTCCTGCTTAGATAGAAAAGCTTCCTTTGCTTTCTTTCTTTTTCTGAATGCTGCCCCAGAGAGGCCTTTTCTTCTTTCACTCATGACTGCTGTTCTGTGCCAGCTATAGTGGCTCTGAACACTCAATTGAAGGGGACAAATAAGCAGGCTGGTAGCAGGCCTGAGTGAGGGAAGATATCAGCGTCTTAAGGGCCTAACTGGCTCCTACTACTTCAGTTGACTGCCTGTTCTCCTCAAGTGGTTCAGGGAAGCAGCAGGAAACAGGAAGCTCCCTGAGAAGCTGGTGTTAACAGTCCAGGCTCCTGGGGGTGCCAGAGAGGTACATAAAAGGCTCCTCCTCCTCTCTCTCCCTGCAGCTCCTGCTGCTTTCTGTGATTCCCTCTCACCTTTTCTCCTGCCTGCCTGTTCTGTCTCTTGTGCCCTCCTTCCTCCGGCACAGCACTCCACCGTCTCTGTGCATCTCCAGCAGAGAGAATCCAGATGCACCAGCAGCAGACACAATTTTCTACACTCTGGGTCCTAGTGGAGCCCCCGATCCCCCACAGTCTGGCACTTGAGGCAGCAGCCTCAGTTCACCTCATGGTAAGGCCAGCCCTGCGACAGGCCCTCAAGGGGTCATCTAGTCCAGTCCCCTGCACTCATGGCAGAACTAAGTATTATCTAGACCATCCCTGACAGGTGTTTGTCTAAACTGCTCTTAAAAATCTCCAATGTTGGAGATTCCACAACCTCCTTATGCAATTTATTCCAGTGCTTAAACCACCCTGACAGTTAGGAAGTTTTCTAATGTCCAACCTAAACTGCCCTTGCTGCAATTTAAGCCCATTGCTTCTTGTCCTATCCTCAGAGGTTGAGAAAAACAATTTTTCTTCTTCCTCCTTGTAACAACCCTTTACGTATTTGAAAACTGTTATCATGTCACCTCTCAGTCTTCTCTTCCCCAGACTAAACAAACCCAGTTTTTTCAATCTTCCCTCATAGGTCATGTTTTCTAGACCTTTAATCATTTTTGTCTCTCTTCTCTGGACTCTCTCCAGTTTGTTTGTCCACATCTTTCCTGAAATGTGATGCCCAGAACTGGACACAATACTCCTGTTGAGGCCTAATCAGCACAGATTAGAGAGGAAAAATTACTTCTCGTGTCTTGCTTACAACACTCCTGCTAATACGTCCCAGAATGATGTTCACTTTTTTTGCAACAGTGTTACACTGTTGACTCATATTTAGCTTGTGGTCCACGATGACCCCCAGATGCCTTTCCGCAGTACTCCTTCCTAGGCAGTCACTTCCCATTTTGTATGTGTGCAACTGATTGTTCCTTCCTAAGTGGAGTACTTTGCATTTGTCCTTATTGAATTTCCTCCTGTTTACTTCAGACCATTTCTCCAGTTTGTCCAGATCATTTTGAATTTTAATCCTGTCTTCCAAAGCACTTGCAACCCCTCCCAGCTTGGTATCATCCACAAACTTTATAAGTGTACTCTGTATGACATTATCTAAATCATTGATGAAGATATTGAACAGAACCAGACCCAGAACTGTTCCCTGTGGGATCCCACTTGTTATGCCATTCCAGCATGACTGTGAACCATTGATAACTACTCTCTGGGAATGGTTTTCCAACCAGTTTTGCACCCATCTTATAGTGGCTCCATTTAGGTTGCATTTCCCTAAGTTTTGGCCTTGCTTCTCCTCTGCACAAATACTTGAAAGCTCAGTTTGCCAAACATTTATGGGGCAACCCTGGGAATTCATTCAAAACCTGACCTGGCTCCTATTAGAACTGGTAAGAATCTTTCCATTGTCTTCAGTGGAATCTGAATAGGGCTGTAAATGCATTTTTTCTAATGACTGAAAGGCAGAAAAGCTACACAAACATATTTTGACGTTGTTATTTGTATTATTTTTGCTCTGTGATGTACTTACACATGACAAGCCCCACCCCAAGCAGCTTGCCATCAAAATACACAAGACAAAGTAGGAGGAGAGGAAGCACCATCAATTTACAGGTGGGCACCTGAAGCCCAGAGAGATGGTGTGACGTGCTCAGGATCATGCAGGGAGTATGTTGGAAAGGTGGAGGGAAAGCCATATTTCACGCTCTTGCATGTTACCTGGCATCTTTGGAAAACTAATGGTAGCACAACCCCGGACCCTTGCAAGCACAATGAACAGTGTTTGAAACCTCTGCCTGGGTGGTTGCCAGCCCGAAACATTCTGCTGCTGGGCAGCTTTGCTTACATCTTGGTGTCCCCTCCCTGTTTTGAGTTTGTTGGCCCCCACTAGGTGACGGTCACAAGCCCTGCATGCCAGCGAGGGAACTACTCAGGGCTTAGAACTTCTGCACAAATCCTGTTACCATAGCAACCTCCGGTTGTTACCCAAAAGTAGCTGCCTGGTCCACTGCATTCCCTGTTTCCTGTGGTGTCTTTGGAACTGCATCCCACTGAATCTGAGCGTGCCAGTGTTGCAGCTGGGCATATCGGGGTTCCCAGCTATAATCATTTGAATAATACTGGGTCTGATCTTGGGACAAGAACCTGTCAATCCTCAAAGTGATAACCTGGGGATTCTTAAGTCATCAGTATAATTATTACATAATCTATAGATCAGGATACAGATCAATGCTTTGGGACCGAGAAATATGGATCTATTTTACTTGACCTGATTTATCCACTTATCCATCACTCTAAAACAAAGGTGGGCAAACTACAGCCAGGCCATTTCTGGCCCATGGGACCGTCCTGCCCGGCCCTTGAGCTCCTGGCCAGGGAGGCTACCCCCATCCCCCTGCCCTCTGCTGTTCCCCTTCCCCCTCAAGCTACGCCGCTGCGTGGGCAGCAAGGCTGACTCCATACATAAAGAATCGTGGCACATCATGAAGAAATGGTGCTCAGATTTCTAACTGGCTGCTGTGTTCACCTTGGCCACTGCAGTAGGAAATTCACCTAAAAAGGCCCCCCAGAGTAATAGAGCGGGATTCGCTTTTGTTCCTTCTCCAAATATGCAATTGTGCCAGGCTTTTCCTTCGCACAGTCACTCAGTCTTCAGCCTGGTGCCTTTTATTAGTGCAAACATTTCAAATGCACATTGCAGTGGCTCAGAATTGAAACCACATGCAAATACGGGAAATACAAACACAAATTCTGGGATGTGACTACCCAAGAAAATCTGTAGTGCACACACGCTCAGCATAAACTCTACAATATGCATTCAACTGGAGTTTCACAGCATATGCATCCACCTGCTTTAGGTACCTGTATGTTCCCCATCACCACAGTATCTGAGCATCTCAGAATCTTTAATGTATTTATCCTCACAACCTCCAAAGCACTTGCAACCCCTCCCTGCTTGGTATTGTCCGCGAACTTTAAGTGTACTCTCTATGTCATTATTTAAATCATTGATGAAACTATTAATAATAGTCACAGTTTAGGTCTTTCTTCAAAGATTTTTTTTTCCACTCCAGCTTCAACTTCTTGATTCAATAGAGGTGCTGGCTGGTGGTCAGCATTCATGACCTGGTGGTCCCTCCTAGGCTTGGACTCTGTGGCTCTAATGCTAAAATCTGGCACGAAGCAAGGGCCTTTTGCCAGGAGGTTTCTGTATAATG
Source organism: Lepidochelys olivacea (assembly GCF_965140295.1). Classification (NCBI taxonomy): domain Eukaryota; kingdom Metazoa; phylum Chordata; order Testudines; family Cheloniidae; genus Lepidochelys; species Lepidochelys olivacea. Next base: position 128,491,131 of record NC_140415.1, read on the forward strand.
CCATGTAGAGTCTTTTATAGAGTGCTCTAAAATAACATTCATACACTTTTCACTTCAGCACCATTCAGCAACTATTTATGGTTAGCATTTTCAAAGGGGCCTATGCGGTGTAGTCGCACACCTCCCACTGAAATTCAGTGGATGTTGGGCATCTGCCTGCCTTATACTCTGGGAAGATATCTTTAAATTAGAGATCAAACGTTTATATTAGAGATTATAATTCACATACAGAGTCATGAATGTGATGAATACCCAAGTCACTTTTCATCCTTACAGGCTTAAAAAACATGAGACGGCTTATGTTACGACACACAAAACTTAACTAACCGATGAGGCCACTGAGTGATTTAAAACACACAACTGATAGGTGGGTTGTACGATATCTCCATAAATCCTCCAAATGCACTATGTTGTTTCTAAATCATAACATGGATAAGTCAGGGGCATGAAGTTAAAGGCATCATCTGTTGTGAAGGATCATCCTGCTGATTTATTGCATCGTGGTTCTCTTATTAGGGTCACACCAGGATTTTCCATTACAATACATTCAATTTTCTGTTTTTTCAGAAGTTTCTAATTCTATGAAAAAATACTTTAGGAGCTCAAATTGTCATATTCAATTGGTACTTGGATTCAAGATGTGTACATTAAAACTTAACAAGAATGTGGATACATATTTATATCAATTATATTGACAGAGAAAGTTATGGCTTCAAGTACTCTGAAATTAGGAAACAGCCTTCCTCAGCTTATTCGTGATTGCACACTGGAGAAAATTAAGCATTTCGATCTTCGAGCCAAAAAGAATCCCCACATTCCACCCCATGTGACTTCCCTATCGCTCGACTCCAGCTGCCCACAAGCAAGTGGCAAGACACCAGCCAGTAGAGCTAACTTGATCATGGGAGACATGAAATGTTATACCGGCTGGGAATCAGCAGCAATTTACTCTCCCTTTGGGAGATGCACTGTACTGTGCAACCCATAACTAGAGCTGTGTGGGAACCAGATGATGCATTTTGCAGGAAATTCCATTACTTCAACATTTTTTCCATTCCAAAACAGAACAGAAATAAACATTTTTGAAATTTTCCATGAAATGAAATTGTAAAAAAATAAGTTAGTTGCAAGTCAATCAAATCATGTAGTTCCAATAAAATCTAAAGGGTTTGTTTCGATTTCCACTTTTAAAAAGTTAAAAAACGGAAACAAAAAAAGTCATTTCAAAACATAAAAATTGAAATGTTCCACTCTGAAAAGGTCAAAACCAAATGTTGGACCTGATCAGAACACTCTGTGACGACTATTTTGGAGACAAAATTTTGTCAAAAATCGACCCCTTTCCATGAAACTTGTTCTTTTAGATGAAATGGCACTTTCTGGTGGAAAAACGTTCCCTTAGAGTATTCCCATCAAGCTCTATAAATAACCTATTCACTGCTGCTTGCTAGACCTTTGTCTAGTCTGGAGAGCAACTCATTTACAGAGAAACACAAATTGCACCAATAGAGTGCTTGAATTTGAAATACAGAGTGCCTTGCTAATAAATAGAGCAATCCTCTGTTTTTATAAGCACCACTGTAAAAATTGTGCATGCTTCTAATTCAAAATAAAGAAGATTTTATTTTGAAGACAAACCATGCACTTCTCCACTACAGCATCTGAGCACCTTCCTTTCCCTGGATGTTGCCTGGTTATTTTACAGCTTGCAAATGAATCTTTGATCACACTCCCCCGTAATGGGAATAGGGCCGATATTTACGCTACTGGCCACAGCTTACTGGGATAGATTCTCTGCTTCTGCTCCGAAAGCTCCGCCCTTTTATGTGCTGCATTTCACAGCTGTCCATTTACAGTTTAATGTTACATGACAGCTGTCAAAGCTTCTGCCCTTGCAAAAGCAGAAAATCCCTCTGAAAAACGCAGCCTGCCGCAGTAACCTTGAAAAAGCATCAGTCAGGGAAAGTGACACTCCAGAGGAGCACAATCTGCAGTCAAACACCCAGGCTGCTGGGCACCGTTTTACAGGAGATGCCAGTCAAAGCATATGGCCCTGGTGGTGATCAAAATCCACATCCTCTAGCAGGCAAGGGAAGAAGATGATCACCCTCCTGGTCGTTAATCTCTCCCAATGTCAAGCACATCCCGTCTGTAAGACATATGGAAAAGGCACAGCTAGGATAAGTGTACATAGATCTGTCAGTCCAGAAATAAAGTATTAGGGTGACTTAATACCTACATTTCCCATTACATGATGCATGGGGAACTGAACCTACTTCACCCCTGACAAGAGCAGGAGACTAAAATTATGGATCTCAAGATCCATGGGAAGGCAAGGCAGGGCAAGCACCTGCAGAAGGTGGTATTACTCTTGCTTAAGACATTGCATTCTGGGGGCAGAGGGAGGAACTGTACTAGGCAGCAGCCTTTGTTACCCCTCTGTCAAAGTGTAGCAGAGGCGTTCCCCTCCCAGCACTAGCCAGCAGGGCAAACCCTGGCCATATACCCCTCATCTAGACACACGCCCTATGGATCAAGGAGTGCTGGAAGCAGTGCTGGCCTGTCTTTCCCCAGCACTCTGCCAAGTCAAATCATAGCTGTCTCCTGCATAGGCACGCTCTGGGGAAACAGACTCACCCATTTCTTAAGAGCCTGTGCAGAGTTAGCCTTGATTCAGGCCAAAATGTGTAAGGCAAATAAAGGTCCCATCCAACAGCTTTTTGGTTGCCCAGAAGATTCCAATGCAACTTACTGACCAATGGTAACACTTACGTGGAATTGCCAAGTTGAAATATTATGTTGGATTGAAAGAACATATAAAAGACATTACAGGGGTCTTGTAATTATCCTGGACCAAGCACTGTAAGCCCAGAAAATTCACAGTCAAAGGAAATCCAAATGTATTTGGGGATGGGAATGCCAAATTAACACCCCCAAAACAACCATAACTTTGCCCTGCAAGAAACATACTTGTATGACGAATGGATTTGAGTGTTTTGGGGACCAGAGCAGATTCAGATGATATTTAAAGCTGATATTTATTTGAAAATTTGGAAATGTAAGAAATAACGAAGAGTTAAACAATTCCGGCAAAACATTTCCCCCCATGTCATAGATCAACCTATGGTGGAGCTGGTTGGAATTGAAATTTTGAAATCTTGAATTTGGAAAAAATGTTTTGTTTTAAATCATGATTTCCCTCCTTTCCCACCAGCTCTACTGTTTGTTTGTTTTTTTAAAGGCAATCTTCCCCCCTCCTCCACATTTTTATCGTCATGATGTCACTTTACGGCAGAATTAATGTTATTCGAATACCTCAGCTGTGTATTTCCATATCTTAACGTTTTAATATGACCTTGTGCACCCACACATGCCCCTCCCCAATTACATCCCCCACCTGTGTGAGTATGTCAATGCTGTCTGTGCATTTGCTGAGACTGTAATTAAGGTTTTGCATTATGCCGGGAGAGAGAGAGTCACGTTTTGCGTGTAGTATGGCTCCTTACCACTGGGATGCAGAAGGGAATTCATTTCACAAACCAGTATTTGTGACTGTCAGCAAAAACATGCTCTGCCTGAGTAGGAAGATACGGCTCAGAGAGGGTCTCATAACTTATTTCCTTCCTCGTTCAGGTTTATCTGGGAGGGACGTCACACTTAACCCCCTTTAAACAAAGTCTTTGTTTCTGAAGAGACAGGAGGGTTAGCAATGATTTCTCAAGTTACCCAGTTTAGTCTCTAGCATCCTTGCAGTGCAGCATTCCCAGATTTTGACAGACTCCCCGTCACTCACTATCAGTTTTTTGAACACTGCCAGTGATGGGGATCTGGCCACCTCCCGGGGCAGATGGTTGCTCCATTCTCCAAGTCAGTGTTTCCCAACCTTTTCAGGTTGACAACCCCACGTTCAAAGTCAAAATAATTGTGTGACCCCATTTTTACTATGAGAATAAAGGAATGTATACGGGACACCAATGATAAGCCTGTGAAATTTAGCTGGGTGTGTGTGTTTTCAGAGCTTGAGCGAGAAAACTTGAATTTGAAGGGTAAAGGTGTGTGAGGAGGAAGATAGTTGAAGAGGGTCTGCTACTCCTGTCTTAACTACTACTACATTCAGACACACACACCTTGAAGATCTTGGCCTTCCCAGAGTTTTTCCTGGAAATTTTAGTTGCTTTGCTTTAGAATTGTTATACAATTTTCATCTCCCCACAACCCCCTCCCCTTCTCTCCCCAATTGCCTTTCATGACAGAGGGTCACACCCAACCAATTGAAAACAACAGTTTAATTCACCTCACTAAGAATTCTTAGTATTAACTTAGTTTCTTGTAATTAGTAGTCCACCAACACCCGTCACCTACCGCTTTAGTTTCTTATGGTCACACACTAAGGATATACTTGTGTCTTTCAGCAAGCCGCTACGCACAGGATCACCTTTAGGATTTGGGGGGAGGGGGAGGAGAACCCGTGAGAAGGATGGCCGGGTGGTTAAAGTAATAGATTGGGACTCAAGAGATTTGGGTTCCGTTTCTGGCACTGCCACGGATTTCCCATGTGACCTTGGACACGTCCCCATGCTTCAGTCCCCCAGCCTTATGATGGGGATAAATAATATTTCCTGTGTCTGTCTTGTCTATTGAGATTGTTAGACAAGGTGGATAAGGTAACAGCTTTTATTGGACCAACCGAAAGAGAGAAGCTTTCAACCTCTTCTTCAGGTCTGTGTAAGGTCCAAAGCATGCCCTTCTGCACCAGAAGCTGGAGCAATAAAAGATGTTACCCTCATCCACTTTGTCTCTCTCATACCCCAGGACCAAGCAGGGCTAGGCCCTAAGACTGTGAACACTTTGGGGTCAAGCGAAGTCTCTCATTTTGCGTTTGTACAAACATTCAGTGCAGTGACCCCACAGTACCAGCTTGTGGGCATCGGGAGTTATGGAAATAGAAGTAAATAAAAACGGTGCAGTAGGGTCCTCACAAGTCAACACACTTTACATACAGAGCAAGGAGTATTGTGCAGCAGAAGAGCTGGAGCTCAAATAATTATGCTGGGATCTGTGTGGAGTGGCAAACAGTCTCATTCCCCCCCCCAAAGGATGGAAAGTTTTGATGGAAAGTTGGAGCACTGTCTGCTGCCAGTCTGCCAACCACCAGTTGGCTGCATTCTGGTGAATCTGAGACTCTTTTCTCTATTACTCATCAGTGGACTCTGAAGGAGCCAGAAGTATTAACTGAGATAATACCCATCTCACCTCTTTCCCAAACTGATTTAGATTTTCTCCACTGGATATTCTGCCAGGAAAGTACAATTAAAATAAAGAATAAATTAATTGACTGGTAGACTGAGGGGCGGACAGATCCTCAGCTGATATAAATTGGGGTAGCTTCATTAACACCTCTGAAATGGATTTGTGACCCTATCAGAGTCTTTAGTCATAAGTGTGGAAAATACGAGTGGCTTACGAGGGAATGGGTTGAAGTGACAGTCGTCGGATGGAACACAAAACTCATTGCCTTGCTCTCAGAGAAACTAATCCAAAACCTGCTCAAACAATGGAAGAACCCCATTGTCTTTTGGAGACTTTGGAGCAGGCCTCGAGTTTTACGTTCTCCTCTCCAGCCCTACTTCTGGGCTGAAGACAGAATTCAGCAGCAACAAGTGTGGAGGCCCAGATCAGCTGCCGAGCTGGAGTCTCCACAGCTAGTGAAAGTGTTATTGGAGTGCGCATAGCTCTCCTCTAACAAGTGCAGGTGACAGCAGTGAAGTACTTATGCCCACTCTGCAGTAAGGGCTCGATTGTTAGTACGACAAAGTTTATTTCCTTCATCCCATCCCCTTACATGTCTCATCTGAATTTGAGACTCGATATGCTAGGAGTGAGTCATGTGACTTTTTAAAATTCTTCCCTCCAAAGCTGCCTTTTCAGAGTAACAGGAGATTAATGTTCCCCTGATGAGCAGAATGGCACTATGCTGTTGTTTATTGAATGCTTAAAGGCATCTCTATTAGCCGTGTCTTTAGATAAATGCATTCCACAGAATGAAGCATATTTATTTGTCTAATTACCGTGGCTATGCTTTAAGTGCTGCACAGAACCGTTTAATCAACCATACTACATGAGCAGGGTTTCAATCAAGAGTTCACTCTTCACCAGTGCTTCCTCTCCATTTGGGGCTGAGGACTAGAGCTGGGCAAATAGTCGTTTGTCCCAGTTTGACTTTTTGGAATTGCTGACAATAGTGTGTTTTGGGTCAAACTACCTACTTAAGGGAAGTTTGTGGTGTAACTGTCTGGAATAGGACATTGCTATCCAATGCCTGTTTGAGTTAATAGCTGTGAAAAGATATCACATTGTCTTGCAATACAGTCCCAAACCCATGCCACAAAAATTATTGTGTTTGATTAATTTGATTTCAAAAAGAGAAGGAAAGATAATTTTGGTGGGGGAAGGGAGAGAAAAAACCCCATGAACTCCCTCTTTGCAATCATTTAGAGAAATATATTACAATTTTAATATAGCTAATGAGAAAGCCTCTGCCTCGGTACATATGGTAATACCAATTAAACACTACAAAGATGGGCCCTAACCTAAATAGACAATTTAAAATAGTGCTCGGCTTTAGGGCTCTGGAAGGCTGAGTAACAAATGGAGGGGAAATCCTGGCCCCGGTGAAGTCAAGAGGAGTTTTGCTGCTACTTTCAATAGGGCCATGATTTCACCCTCTCTTTAGGATACAAGAAACCCAAAAGCCCAAGGTCTGGATCGAGATTTCACTTGTTGCAGTTTGAGTCCATCTTAGCGGACATTGTGCAAATACCCTAGGCTAGCTACTGCAGTACGGTAGGTACAACAGGATAGGGTTATAGGCAGAGTGTGGGCAAGTTTACAGTGCATACTAGTGCTACCTGCGCACAGCTAAGGATGGATTAGGAGCTATTTTTCCGCCATTGCTCTGAATTTTCTGGGCTTATTTTGGTTTCAGATCCCAGACAATAATTCCAGTCAGTGTTTGTGATCTGATTTGATGGAATATATCCCTCAGTGCCTTAGCATCTTCAGAGCAGCGGTTTATTTTTAGGGACACTAACATTCAGAGACACTGTATGTACATAGATAGGACTGAAAGAGACCTCCATTCCAGGCCTCTGCTATTGGAGGGAACTTGTCAAACTCCATCTTAAAGCTATTTGGGGTATTTGCTCCCCCACTGCTCGGATTGGGAGGTTGTCCCAGAACCTCATTCCTCTGATGGAGAAAAATCATCTTCTTATTTCCAGCCTGAGTTTGTTCATGGCCAGTTTATCCCCATTTGTTCTCGTGCAAACATCATCCAGCAGCTCTTCTCCCTCCGTGGTGTATGTATACAAAGAAATCAGATCCTCACCTCAGGCCTCCTTTTGCTAGGCTAGACAAGCCCTGCTCTTTGAGTCTCCTCTTTTAAGATAGGCCCTCCTCCATCCCCCTGGTCATCCTAGTAGCCCTTCTCTGTACCTTTCCACTGTGAAGTTCCGGTTCTTGACCGGGGTGATCAGAACAGTACACAGTAACCTGTTGAGGCCTTAGCAGTGCCTTATACAAGGGTATTAATACATAGGCAATATTTAAACTTATGTTTCTACATTTACCAATTGTGATTGCATTTGCGTACCTGTCAGCTTACCGTTCCAGCACCTATGAAAGAGCTGTTTTTCCTTATGCATTGTTTTTCTTTCAAGTAACAATATTAAGGCCTGATTTTGCCACCTTTGCTTACTTGTGAGTAGTATTTTGCTGATCAGCTCCATTGAAATCAATGAGACTCTGCAGAGTGAGATACTCACTGTAAGGGGGGCAGAATTTGGGCCTTAAGAAAAACTTTTTTTTGTTCTCAGACTCATTGCGATTTTACCAGATCCAGTGAGCTACTGAAACAAAGCCGAGTACGGGTTAGGTTGCTGTAAAAAAAAAAGACTATTTCTCATCCAGCTCATTTGTAGCTGTAATTGCTTTATTTTTTAAATGCCTTAATTTCCAGAAGGTTATCAGATAGAAAAGTCACTTTCCTGGTTTCTCCCAGAGCTGTTCTTGGTGCTGATATTTCATTGGCCGTCCCCAAACTCCGCAAATTGTCTGTTTGTCTACACATGAAACAATTCTCCATTGGCCATTTCCTCCTTTGTGGCACTGCAACAGAGAGCAACCAGCCTATCTCTTGCCCTCAGCTCACTATCCAGAGGGTTTGAAATGCTAATGTCATATACATTTGCAAGGCAGCATTGTAGTGACATACCCTGAGACCTTTTCCTTGTGTGCCTCAAAGCATTTTCCCCATTTAAAAATAGTCAAGTAGCTGGGCTTACAAATATCTGGGAGAAAGAAGAATGTCCTTTCAGAAGAATGGATTGTTAATGTCAGCAGATGTATGAAAGGTCGGATTCAAAGCACATCTGTGAATGAATTGTGGCTTTTGGAAATAATAAGATAAGAGATATAAGATTTATTGCCATTATAACATGGACAACAGTGACCATAGCAGTTTGCTATAGAGCAGTGGCTCTCTACCTTTCCAGACAAATGTACCCCTTTCAAGAGTCTGATTTGTCTTGTGTACCCCCAAGTTTCACCTCACTTAAAAACGACTTGCTTACAAAATCTGGCATAAAAATACAAAAGTGTCACTATTACTTAAAATTTGCTTCCTCATTTTTACCAGATAATTATAAAATAAATCAATTGGAACATAAATATTGTACTTACATTTCAGTGTATAGTACACAGAGCAATATAAACAAGTCATTGTCTGTGTGAAATTTTAGTTGGTACTGACTTCGCTAGTGCTTTTTATGTAGCCTGTTGTAAAACTAGGCAAATATCTAGATGAGCTGAGTATCTCCCGGAAGATCTCTGCATACCCCCAGGCGTATGCATACCCCTGGTTGAGAACCACTGCTACAGAGTGAAGATCATTGTTTATTAACAACAACCATCAGGTTAGGAAACTAGTAAGCATGGAAACAACTAGCAGGTGCCATAAACATCTGTTATTTACTTTACCTGGCATTTGCAATAATAGCACACTATCCCCTTTCTGAACCTGTACAGGTCCCTATAGCTTTGGTATAGTTGTTCTAGTGGGGAAGATTAAACCTGCTCGTGCACTAATGTTTAATAGTGACTGTATAGTGTCAGCGTAGAATACAGCAGAGAAAGGAATGGTTTTAGAATGAAAGGACTTAGGAGAGGTGGATTCAAATCCCTGCTCTGACTGACTTCTTTGTGACTTGGGCAAGTCACTTAGCCTCTGTGCCTCAGTTTCCTCATTTGTAAAATGGGGAGGATAGCACTTCTAAATCACCAGATGCTTGGAGGATAAATACATTAAAAAACCCTGGTGCACACATATGACAGTGCTGGGTGCCCTACAAGACAGAACGAACAGTAATAGCCTTTTTTTGTTAAGCCACACAGATGATACTTTTTTCAGAGTAACAGCCGTGTTAGTCTGTATTCGCAAAAAGAAAAGGAGGACTTGTGGCACCTTAGAGACTAACCAATTTATTAGAGCATAAGCTTTCGTGAGCTACAGCTCACTTCCTCAGATGCATATCGTGGAAACTGCAGCAGGCTTTATATATACACAGAGAATATGAAACAATACCTATTCCCACCCCACTGTCCTGCTGGTAATAGCTTATCTAAAGTGATCATCAGGTGGGCCATTTCCAGCACAAATCCAGGTTTTCTTACCCTCCACCCCCCCACACAAATTCACTCTCCTGCTGGTGATAGCCCATCCAAAGTGACAACTCTTTACACAATGTGCATGACAATCAAGTTGGGCTATTTCCTGCACAAATCCAGGTTTTCTCACATCCCCCCCACCCCCATACACACACAAACTCACTCTCCTGCTGGTAATAGCTCATCCAAACTGACCACTCTTCAAGTTAAAATCCAAGTTAAACCAGAACATCTGGGGGGGGGGTAGGAAAAAACAAGAGGAAACAGGCTACCTTGCATAATGACTTAGCCACTCCCAGTCTCTATTTAAGCCTAAATTAATAGTATCCAATTTGCAAATGAATTCCAATTCAGCAGTTTCTCGCTGGAGTCTGGATTTGAAGTTTTTTTGTTTTAAGATAGCGACCTTCATGTCTGTGATCGCGTGACCAGAGAGATTGAAGTGTTCTCCGACTGGTTTATGAATGTTATAATTCTTGACATCTGATTTGTGTCCATTTATTCTTTTACGTAGAGACTGTCCAGTTTGACCAATGTACATGGCAGAGGGGCATTGCTGGCACATGATGGCATATATCACATTGGTGGATGTGCAGGTGAACGAGCCTCTGATAGTGTGGCTGATGTTATTAGGCCCTGTGATGGTGTCCCCTGAATAGATATGTGGGCACAATTGGCAACGGGCTTTGTTGCAAGGATAAGTTCCTGGGTTAGTGGTTCTGTTGTGTGGTATATGGTTGTTGGTGAGTATTTGCTTCAGGTTGCGGGGCTGTCTGTAGGCAAGGACTGGCCTGTCTCCCAAGATTTGTGAGAGTGTTGGGTCATCCTTTAGGATAGGTTGTAGATCCTTAATAATGCGTTGGAGGGGTTTTAGTTGGGGGCTGAAGGTGACGGCTAGTGGCGTTCTGTTATTTTCTTTGTTAGGCCTGTCCTGTAGTAGGTGACTTCTGGGAAGATGATACTGACAATCACAATAATCAACTAAACTGAAAAACCGTCCAAGCTGCCTCCTGCCAAGGATCCATCTTGGGAAAAATGCCATTTCCATTGTAAATGTCCAGTCAAAATGACACTGTTTCAATTCTCTGAATGAGAATTTTATTCTATTTGGTCAAAATAGCCTTTCACGTGGAAAATGTCAGCTTCAATTAAACCATATTTTCTGAAAGGAAGATTTTTCCATGCAAAAAATGTTAATGAGTTCTACTAACCAGTGGATTTGTTGTGACTAATAATTACTAGGAACAGAATGAGATCTGTCAAGTCCCAGTTATAATGGTAGTATTCAAAGATTAAAGGCCAGAAGGTCTGACCTCCTGCATATCAAAAGCCACAGAATTCCATCCAGTTACTCCTGTATTAGTCAACAAGTTATTGGGCTCAAGATTTATCTTCCATATGGGCATTGTTGATCCTGTGCCCTATATCTCCTATTCCATTATTATTAGGGTCTTGATCCAAAAGTTTGTTGAAGTCAGTGGAAAAACTGCACTCTACCTTGAGATTATTGTTAATACTTGATGCAGCCCAGGACCCCACTGTGTTGACATTGTATAAACAGAACTAAAGGGAGGTAGCCAGAGCGCTGACAATCTTATACTGCAGGGAAGGTGCAAAACTCAGGGCTCCAGTTATCCCAGTAGTTCTCTCCAGGATATGAATACCTCTCCATGGCAGTGTGACATGCATGGAACCAGCTAGGTCATTCAGTGCTGTCCAGTCACAAATGTGCCATTCGTCCTGAAGCAGTGGGGCCATCCGTGGAGGGCTTAAGTCTCCTGAAGCAGGCCATTCACAAATGGATTTTGGTTACACCTGTGTGCACTAATTGAGCACTTTGACGGTAATCTGTTAGATTTGTACAGTGCCTAGCACCATGGGGCCCAGCCTGGTTGAGGTGTTAGAGTTGTCTAATATTTGCAACACTCTCAGACAATGGGGTGGCATTATCTCCTGGCCATTACAGGGGTCTCAAGCACTGGTGCCCATCTGTTCATCCTCTGGCACATAGGAGTCTAGTCTCCTGCGGGCAGTGATACTTGAGTCTTGTTTCGGCTGTTGGGTTTGGCATGTGGGTGGTCGCCTGTGCTATTCAAGAGGTCAGGCTAGATGATCTGGTGGTCCCTTTTGGCCTGGAACTCTATGACTGACACTCAGAGTATGGAGCAATCCAAGGGCAATCATCATGCAAATAAGACTTCTTTCCTCTCCTGTTCATAGATTCATAGATATTAAGGTCAGAAGGGACCATTATGATCATCTAGTCTGATCTCCTACACAATGCAGGCCACCGAATCTCACCCACTCACTCCTGCAATAAACCTATCACCTATGTCTGAACTATTGAAGTCCTCAAATCATGGTTTAAAGACTTCAAGGTGCAGAGAATCCTCCAGCAAGTGAACAGTGCCCCATGCTGCAGAGGAAGGGAAAAATCCCCCAGGGCCTCTTCCAATCTGCCCTGGAGGAAAATTCCTTCCCAACCCCAAATATGGCGATCAGCTGAACCCTGAGCATGTGGGCAAGACTCACCAGCCAGATACCCAGGAAAGAATTCTCTGTAGTGACTCAGATCCCACCCCATCTAACATCCCATCACAGGCCATTGGGCCTATTTACCATGAATAGTTAAAGATCAATTAATTGCCAAAATCATGTTATCCCATCATACCATCTCCTCCATAAACTTATTGAGCTTAATCTTGAAGCCAGATAGGTCTTTTGCCCCCACTGCTTCCTTTGGAAGGCTGTTCCAGAACTTCACTCCTCTGATGGTTAGAAACCTGCATCTAATTTAAAGTCTAAACTTCCTGATGGCCAGTTTATATACATTTGCTCTTGTGTCCACCTTGGTACTGAGCTTAAATAATTCCTCTCCCTCTCTGGTATTTATCTCTCTGATATATTTGTAAACCTTCTGCCCGTCAGAGTTGGCAGCAACAAGGGCTGGGTTCAATATCTAGGGGATCCATTTCAATAACACAGAGCAAAACCGGCTCGAGTCCCCACCCAGTGACCTGGGACAAATATATACCACCCCCGCTGGGCGCCTCCAAGAGGCAATACTTCCCCTCTCGCAAGCACAGAGTCTGAGTGTGGCAAAAAGCCTTTTAATAACAGAGAGAAACAATGTGGCATTATGTTGGGGAAACACCACCAACAGGATTCATAACACAACCCATGAGCAAAAACCCACCCCAAGCAAATTGGGTCGTGTCCTTTCCTTTTGGTTCTTGAGTCCAGCAACCCCAAATCACCCAAAGTCCCAAAAGTCCAATGACCCAAAAGTCTCTATCCCTGGTCAGGGCAGCCCCAGAGTTTGAAAGTTTATCTGCAGAGCTTTACCTCCCACCCTGGGTGGAGATCGGGGAGGGGGGCAGAGAGGTAAGGGGCACCTTACATGATCTGAAGCTGACTGCCCTGCAGTTCCATAGGGCTCCATATCCCACAAGCAGCTCCCACCGTCCCACAAACTGCTCCACCAGCTGGTCCACAAGGCACTCCAGCCTCCCGCAAACTGCTCCACAATATGTCTTCAGGCTCCCCCACTACTTAACCCAACACTCAGTGATGTCAGCTCTTAGTCAGTTCAGCTCTTTAGTGAATTCAACTTGTAGTAGGGGAGCCTCAGTGCTGGTGCACTATTAGCCCAAAGTGAGCTCAGCAGCCTGTAATTAGACTTCTAATGAAATCAAAATTAGCTCTGATATTCCACAGTGGAGAGAGGAGGAAGTGCAATTAGCATGTAAGGCCCTCACCAAGGGACCTATGCCACCAAGTATTAATACTTGTCCCCAGCCTCTCTCCATTCACAGCGTTTTGGAACCCATGACCCTTGCCTAGCGAGTGCTGCTTAGTGGATGGTGAGTCCCTCCAGCATAACAAAAGGCCAAGTACAGTTCCAAGCACAGTTCCCATAATCAGGGTAATAACAATTTATTCTTCCTGCCCCAATAACAGAGACACTGGGGATCCCACAGCAGCCAAAGTGACCATTTGGGCAGCTATGGCCTCATTCTAGGCGGGGTGGGTGTGCCTATGCAAATGGAATCGGCCCCTGAAGTTCTTTTCCACAACTTGCCACACCTCACCACCAGATGTCAGGGTGGAGCTCATCCTGACTCTGCTTACATATTTATAGAGAGCAAACATATCTCCCCTCAGCCTTCTTTTGGTTAGGCTAAACAAGCCAAGCTCCTTGAGTCTCCTTTCATAAGACAGGTTTTCCATTCCTCAGATCATCCTAGTAGCCCCTCTCTGTACTTGTTCCAGTTTGAATTCATCCTTCTTGAACATGGGAGACCAGAACTGCACACAGTATTGCAGGTGAGGTCACCCCATGCACAGAACAGGCAGGGAGCACAAGGATGAAGAGACCAGTGACCGCACAATCCATGAAATCATGCCCTGTAAAACAACCCCCTTTTGTTTCTAGTTGACTGTGTTAACATGACTTTAACAGGGACCCAGCACGAACGGGAGACAATTAAATGCAGATAACGAAGTACAAAGCTCGATGTGCACTGCACATTTTTTAGTCTTGCTCTAAGACACCAAGGCATGAAATTGTCAGTAGGAGGTGGCGAATGACTTGCTTTAATTAGTCCAAATAATAGAGGAAAATCACAAATTAATGGTTTCCACAATGCAACGCTGCTTTTTTAACTTGACATTTAAAGCTCTCAGAGCGAGCACCAGGGGAGTTCTGCCTTCTGCTCCCCTATTAGTGCAATTATGACCATCGTAGAGAGAAAGCCCAGGGGACTGTTCATTATGACTCTCATGTTCTGGTGTAGGATGGGTGTGTCTGTATCATTGCAGAGGCGGGTCAGACACAGAGTTTTCTGGGGGGTCACAGTTATTTGTTGACAGCAGTAGAATGGAGCAACTGAGGACTTGCGGGTTCAGTTCCAGCTCTGGAGGGAGTGTACCCTAGTAGTCCTTGACCCTTCTGCCCATGTCTGTAGCCTGTTTCTGCCCCCTTTGCTTCTATCCACCATGGCTTCTTAACACCTCCACCCTGCATCTTCCCCTGCAGCCTCTAGTTCCTGAGATGCTCTGATGTGACATTGGCAGACCAAGTACCAGCTCATGCCAAGGCCCCTAGGCCTCACTGAACACTGAGAAATGCATAGCTGGAAATCAGTCCTGCACACAGCTGACTCATATCCAGCTTCTCATCCATTGTAATCCCCAGGTCCTTTTCTGCAGAACTGCTGCTTAGCCAGTCGGTCCCCAGCCTGTAGCAGTGCATGGGGTTCTTCCGTCCTAAGTGCAGGACTCTGCACTTGTCCTTGTTGAACCTCATCAGATTTCTTTTGGCCCAATCCTCCAATTTTGTCTAGGTCACTCTGGACCCTATTCCTATCCTCCAGTGTATCTACCTCCCCCCATCTTAGTGTCTGTCATCTGTGAACTTGCTGAGGGTTCAATCTATCCCATCATCCAGATAATTAATAAAGATGTTCATAGAATCATAGAATATCAGGGTTGGAAGGGACCTCAGGAGGTCATCTAGTCCAACCCCCTGCTCAAAGCAGGACCAATCCCCAACTAAGTCATCCCAGCCAGGGCTTTCCACCTGCACTCGGTGGAGCTGCTTCTCTCCCACCTCCCCCAGCCCCGCAGTGGGAGGAGCTGGCTCTCCCCCTCCGTGGTCCCAGAAGCTGATTCTCCCTGCTGCAACCTGGGGCAGGACCCCAGCAGCTAGAGAAGCTCACTCTCCCCCACCTCCCCCCATGGCCCCAGGGCTGGAGGAGTTCTGTGCCCCCGCCAATGGTTGGGGCCTGTGCCCCTGCTTCCCCCTCCCCCCACCGAGCACACCCCTGACACTATCTGTGACTGGCCCGTTAACAAGGTGAGAAAGATTCTCCTAGAAAAAGTTGAGTTCCTGGGAAAGCCTCTAAGAACTGACGTTGCAAGGTACTTCTGTGCAAGGGAGGTCACAGGGACAGACACTCAACAGGCTGGTGTCCTTCCCCCTAAGCCCAACAGGTTAATCCCCCCTCTGAGGGAGGACCTCCATCTTATCTGCATTTCCTGCCAGGGCTGGTGCTCACCGGTCAGCGACCAGGCAGAAGTGCATGTTAGGTTTAGTATACTATACAACCCCACCCTCCCAGCCCAGGGAGAGTAGGACCCATATCCACATGTGGCCCAGCTCATAGTCTGCTCTGCTCGGCCTGCGGAGCTCTCGCCTGCAAGAGGGGATACTAAAGAGACGCTCTTGAGGCAATGAGACCCGAACAGAAGAAGCCTGGCAGCAGAAGGCATTAGCAAGAGGAGCTGAGTTTAGCTGCTCTCTCTCTTTCAAGGAGACCCTGCCTTGCTTTCAAGACTCTGGTTTTCAGAGATGGCTGGGGGCTAAACAGCTTGTGCCCCTTGGGCAGAGGACCAGTTAGGGAAACACACATGGCATGTCCCCTCTTTCCCAGGCAGGCATGTGTGAAGCAACAAAAGCTGGCAGGCACCTTCCTTTGGCATGTTTGCACAGCTGGGGCTCGAGAAGGTGGCAAGACACTTTTCCGGGCTAACCAAGGTGTCCAGGGTGAATCTCCCTCACCTGCTCACAACAGGAGACAGTCTTGTCTGTGCCCATCAGGAGAAACCCACCGCAGCTACCTGCCACTGGCAGCACAAGTGCTTTGCTCCAGCAGGCTCCACAAACCCTGTCCTTTCCCAAAGTGGGCTAGCAGTTTACACACCCCACTACGCTACATTTGAATGTCCAGTCCCTTATCAGCTGGACACTCGCAGTGGGCATCCATCGGCTGCCTGCGTGGGAGCAGTGCACCCCAGATCACTGTGTCACCTCAGTTCAACTCTTTCCTTAGTACAAGGCACTTAGATGTGTCTATAGTACAGTACCTGGCCAGGCTCCGGGGAGGGGTCCACCACAGGGATGTAGCCTAGAGTCTGGTTCCCCACCCCCCAGCCTACCCATGGCCACAGATTTGGAAAAATATGCAGAGCACCCTCCCCCACATTCCTCCCAAGGCAGGGATGAGTAGCCAGAGCCCCTCCTGCCTTCTCCCAGATAAGAAGCAGCAGCCTGAATCCCTGTAGCCAGAGTCCTGGGACTAGAGCTCTCACAGCCAGGGAGCAAAGGAGCCCCAGCAACGTACCTAGCTAGGCTGGCTGCTTCCTGCCACGTCCCACCTCCAGCCAGCACCAGGGGTCAGCACCCCAACTACAGCCCTCCACCCATCCAGGACAAGGAACCACCAGAGTTACCTGGCCACCCACGGTGGGAGGTGTCAGAGCCAGCCGGCAGCACCGCAGGTGGTAAAGCTCGTTCTATCCTGCAACCTCCTCAGGGTTACATTCTCATCCTCCAGGTGGGGGTTGTCTTGGTAGGTTCTGATCAACTGGGAGCTAGGACCGGAAGAAACGGCATGGGAAGACAGCAGGAACAGTGAGGAGTTGCTACCGTGCTGGACTTGACTCATAGAGACCCGGATAGTCAGCCACAGACGGTGACCTTGGGCAAAACCTATTTCCACGCTAGCCCGAGGTGCACAGCCCTGCGCTACCAGCCATTATTCAGTAACCTCTTATAAACCCACTTTTTTCCCTGCAGGAAGAACCACATAATTATAACTCATTTGTCTCATTTATTTATTCTTCTCAGCACGAGCTCATTTCCCCAACCCAGCAGGAAAAGTGCACGATCTATTAAACCACTAAGCACTAGTCTCTTCCAACAGCAACAATGATTAGACAAGCCTCCAAAAATGGAAAGGCCCAATCTTAACCTCCATCCAAGCTCCACCTAACCCAGCCCAAGGGGACAAAAGCAGCTTATGTGCCCTCCGTTCCTGGGGCCATTCAGGAACCAGGTTGGTCCCTGGCACAAATCAGAACTTCATGATGGCTGTTGTAATTTACTGCTCCAGCTACCAGGGATCTCTGGGACATAGACATCCCCAGCCACGCCCCCTTTCGCTCGGACATACCCACTGCAACAGGGATGGGGAGGGGGTAAAGGAGTTGCTCTGACTAGCACTGTGTGATCTTTTTGATTCAAGGGGAAAAGTTACTTCTAGCTGACCTGAAAACGAAGTTTTTCAGAATTTTCAGCAAGTCAAAGAGTCGGAAGAAAAATTTCTCAGGCTGAACACAATATTTCCATTGACCCAAAACAAAATGTTTTGTTTAAAACTTTCTTAAAAGGAAATTTTGAAACAAAATGTTGTTTCAACCCGAGGAATCAATGCTCATTTCAAACATGTTGAAACAAAAGGTTTGGACATTAAAAAAAAATTGCAAAGGGTATTTTTTTTCAATCAAAACAATTTTCCAAACTCAGCATGAACACACAAAATGCTTTGATCAACCCGAAGCCACCTTTTATTTTGCCCCCCAAAAGTGGCTGAAAAATGTCACCCAGCTCTTGCTGTGGCAGCTCTACCCCAGCCAGGGATTCTGTTAATGACGTAGGTCTGTCCTATTTTTCCTTTAGATCAGTGGTTCTCAAACTTTAGCAACCCGAGGACCCCCATTTGGATTAAAACTTTTTCACAGCCCCCCAAGCCTCCCACTCCACCCCACTGGACCCCGCCCCCACTCCACCCCTTCCCCCAAGGCCTCACCCCCACCCCACCTCTTCCCCGCCTCTTTCCGCTTCCTCCCTGAGCGTGCCTCATCCCTGCCCCTCCCCCGCCTTCCCAGTGTCTCCTGCATGCCGCAGAATAGCTGTTCAGCGGCATGCAGGAGGCGCTGAGAGGGAAGGGGAGGAGGTGATCAGCAGGGCCAGCAGCCTGGGCATGACTCACAGACCCCCTGGAGTAC
This sequence comes from Lepidochelys olivacea, assembly GCF_965140295.1. NCBI lineage: Eukaryota > Metazoa > Chordata > Testudines > Cheloniidae > Lepidochelys > Lepidochelys olivacea. The sequence continues at coordinate 128,509,644 of NC_140415.1, forward strand.
CCTTGCAGACCCCAGTTTGAGAAATCCTGCTTTAGCTATTTGGAAGTCAAAAGCGGGGGGCTGGGTTGCAGGGTGCAGCAGATAGATATGCTTTAGTTCACAAGGAATTGTTTTGAGGACGTTCTCTGGCCTGGGTCAGGAGCAGCAAAAGCGCCCTAAAATTGGGAGGGCCACTGGTGCCTGAACCATGGCCCCTTCACTGTCCCTTCCCTTGTGGTCCCATCCCCACTTCTCCCTCAGCCCCCACTCTCATGCTTCCCTATGGCATGCCCAGAAGCCTGTAACTTTCCCTGTAACATGGCTACAGCTGGTTTGGTATGGAAGTAGGGTGACCAGCTAGCAAGTGTAAAAAATCAGGATGAGGGTGGAGGGTAGCAGTCACCTACATAAAACAGAGCCTCAAATATCCGGACTGTCCCTAAAAAATCAGGCCATCCGGTCACCCTATATGGAAGCATCTGCTCCAGTAGCCATCAGATGTGCCCTTGTGCTTTTTGACAGGCTAGAAAACAAATAAATTACAGCGGGAAAGAAATACCAGCAGACCCTGAACTGCATGTTCAGGAGAGAGACAGCATGACAAGGAACAAAAGTTTGTATTCTCCACAAGCAGGGTTGTGCTGAAAGGAACCGTCACCTAACCAGGCACCACCCCAGGGTGATATCAGTTACCAAAGGCTTTTGGTTGTCCTCTGCTTCAGTCAGCAGAATTGCTGTCAGCTGAGCACAAAATAAGCATGCATGCAATAGAGGGATGCAAAATTTCAGTAAGGGAATATTCATGTCAGGCTTCCAAAGGGTTATAACAGAGGAAAGAGTTTCAATTCTAAAAAGTCCTGTATCTGGACAGTGGCACTTTGGGATCTTACCTTGCATTCATTGTTCTTTTCAGAGGGAGGTGTTCCAAGAATGCCAGGTCAGCCGCGTACTCTGCCCGCTGAGCAGTCTATGCAAAAACAGCATCTTCATCCACTGCAGAGTTTTGCACATTTGTTCCAAAGACAGAAACTGGCCCGCAGAATTGTTATTACTTGTGACGATCAACCCGGAAGACAAAAGCCCAGCCCGAGTCTCAGAGCCGAGATTTACCTCTTTATTTGTAAACTAATAATAAGAGACAATAAACAACCTCACACACATATACACACCCACAGTTGCATTTTCGCAAGTCTATTTTCAGAGCAGCATTGCACTTTCAGGTAGAATGACAGCATTAGGCATGACCCAAGCTTGTCAGCTACCAGCTAGATTTCATTTTAATTCCTTTTTTTCCACCCTCAAACATTATTGAACATCATCGCATCATGGGCATGTTTTCAGTTTCCCGGAGAAATCTGCCTGTAATTACATCACCCACACTCATGGGAGCCTTTTGCAAATGTAATAATGCTGCATTTTAGGATGGCCCGAAGTATTTGCAGCAGACACGAGAGGAGTCATTTGATGCTTTTATTGGTTTTGTCGACTGCAATAGATTTAGAGTGAATTGCAGCTCTTCCAACCAATAGCATGTACGTTATTCATTCCAGTGATGCTATGTAACTGTTAGGCAATATACAGCAAGCCTGCAGTGATGCCTAGCACATAGCCCACTGGACAGGAACTCAAGTGAGGAACTCAACTCAAGCCTCTGCTGCTGGTCTGTAAAATGAGGATAATACTACTTATCCACCTTTCTAAAGCACTTTGAGACCTACTGATGGAAAGGGCTATCTAAGAATTTGGGATTATTATTGTGCCTAGGGCGGTGGACCAAGAGACTGCAACTGTCCTGCTGTATCAGTTTGGGCACATCACTTCCCTGCTCTCTGCCTCAGTTTCCCCTTCTCATGCTTTCTCTAGTTAGATAAGTTCTTCATGGCAGAGATGGTGTTTCCCTCTGTGTTTGTACAGCATACTGGGGCCCTGATCTCAGCTGGGTACTCTGGGTGCTACCTCATAGATTACAAATATTCAGAATGATCACAGACTTTATTGACATGCTTTAAAAATGCCAGAGAACGTCTGGGGGTCAGTGAAATAAGTGCCACTTGCTTTTGTCTTCACTAGGCCTTCCCTTTCACCTCCTCAGGGTGTCAATGCTGCCCGCTTTCTACCCCCGCCCCTACCGTCCTGGGGCAGGTTCCACGTGCTCTGGAACTTACAGGACATGCTGTTGAGAGCCCTGCTATGGCCCCAGGAGGTGGAGGGAGACAGGGAAATTGTACAACGGCGGGTTTTTTCCTTTCTAGAAACACTGTTCAGTCCCCTCAGGGCCCTGGGAGATAAACTTTGACTTAGCCACAGAATGAGCAGGATCAGGGAACCGAATCTGAGGGTATGTCTACACTACGGAATAAGGTCGAATTTATAGAAGTCGTTTTTTTAGAAATCGGTTTTATATATTCGAGTGTGTGTGTCCCCACAGAAAATGCTCTAAGTGCATTAAGTGCATTAACTCGGCGGAGTGCTTCCACAGTACCGAGGCTAGAGTTGACTTCCGGAGTGTTGCACTGTGGATAGCTATCCCACAGTTCCCGCAGTCTCCGCTGCCCATTGGAATTCTGGGTTGAGATCCCAATGCCTGATGGGGATAAAACATTGTCGCGGGTGGTTCTGGGTACATACCGTCAAGCCCCCCTTCCCTCCCTCCCTCTATGAAAGCAAGGGCAGACAATCATTTCGCGCCTTTTTTCCTGAGTTACCTGTGCAGACGCCATACCACGGCAAGCATGGAGCCCGCTCAGGTAACCATCACCGTATGTCTCCTGGGTGCTGGCAGACGCGGTAAGGCATTGCTACACAGCAGCAGCAACCCATTGCCTTCTGGCAGCAGATGGTGCAGTATGACTAGTAGCCTTCCTCGTCGTGTCCGAGGTGCTCCTGGCCAGACATGGGTGCAGGGACTAAATCTGGAGTGACTTGACCAGGTCATTCTCTTTAGTCCTGCAGTCAGTCCTATTGAACCTTCTTATGGTGAGCAGGCAGGCGATACGGATTGCTAGCAGTCGTATTGTACCATCTTCTGCCGGGCAGGCAAGAGATGAGGATGGCATGCAGTCCTTCTGCACCATCTGCTGCCAGCCAAAGATGTAAAAGATAGATGGAGTGGATCAAAACAAGAAATAGACCAGATTTGTTTTGTACTCATTTGCTTCCCCCCCTCCCCTGTCTAGGGGACTCATTCCTCTAGGTCACACTGCAGTCACTCACAGAGAAGGTGCAGCGAGGTAAATCTAGCCATGTATCAATCAGACGCCAGGCTAACCTCCTTGTTCCAATAAGAACAATAACTTAGGTGCACCATTTCTTATTGGAACCCTCCGTGAAGTCCTGCCTGAAATACTCCCTGATGTAAAGTCACCCCCTTTGTTGATTTTAGCTCCCTGAAGCCAACCCTGTAAGCCGTGTCATCAGTCGCCCCTCCCTCTGTCAGAGCAACGGCAGACAATCGTTCCGCACCTTTTTTCTGTGCGGACGCCATACCAAGGCAAGCATGGAGGCCACTCAGCTCACTTTGGCAATTAGGAGCACATTAAACACCACACACATTATCCAGCAGTATATGCAGCACCAGAACCTGGCAAAGTGATACCGGGTGAGGAGGCGACGTCAGCGCGGTCACGTGAGCGATCAGGACATGGACACAGATTTGTCTGAAAGCATGGGCCCTGCCAATGCATGCATCATGGTGCTAATGGGGCAGGTTCAAGCTGTGCAACGCCGATTCTGGGCTCGGGAAACAAGCACAGACTGGTGGGACCGCATAGCGTTGCAGGTCTGGGACGATTCCCAGTGGCTGCAAAACTTTCGCATGCGTAAGGACACTTTCATGGAACTTTGTGACTTGCTTTCCCCTGCCCTGAGGCGCATGAATACCAAGATGAGAGCAGCCCTCACAGTTGAGAAGCAAGTGGCGATAGCCCTGTGGAAGCTTGCAATGCCAGACAGCTACTGGTCAGTTGGGAATCAATTTGGAGTGGGCAAATCTACTGTTGGCGCTGCTGTGATGCAAGTAGCCCACGCAATCAAAGATCTGCTGATATCAAGGGTAGTGACCCTGGGAAATGTGCAGGTCATAGTGGATGGCTTTGCTGCAATGGGATTCCCTAACTGTGGTGGGGCCATAGACGGAACCCATATCCCTATCTTGGCACCGGAGCACCAAGCCGTGGAGTACATAAACCGCAAGGGGTACTTTTCAATAGTGCTGCAAGCTCTGGTGGATCACAAGGGATGTTTCACCAACATCAACGTGGGATGGCTGGGAAAGGTACATGACGCTTGCATCTTCAGGAACTCTGGTCTGTTTCAAAAGCTGCAGGAAGGGACTTTATTCCCAGACCAGAAAATAACTGTTGGGGATGTTGAAATGCCTATATGTATCCTTGGGGACCCAGCCTACCCCTTAATGCCATGGCTCATGAAGCCGTACACAGGCAGCCTGGACAGTAGTCAGGAGCTGTTCAACTACAGGCTGAGCAAGTGCAGAATGGTGGTAGAATGTGCATTTGGACGTTTAAAGGCGCGCTGGCGCAGTTTACTGACTCGCTTAGACCTCAGCGAAACCAATATTCCCACTGTTATTACTGCTTGTTGTGTGCTCCACAATATCTGTGAGAGTAAGGGGGAGACGTTTATGGCGGGGTGGGAGGTTGAGGCAAATCGTCTGGCTGCTGGTTACACACAGCCAGACACCAGGGCGGTTAGAAGAGCACAGGAGGGCACGGTACGCATCAGAGAAGCTTTGAAAACCAGTTTCATGACTGGCCAGGCTACGGTGTGAAAGTTCTGTTTGTTTCTCCTTGATGAAACCCCCCGCCCCTTGGTTCACTCTACTTCCCTGTAAGCTAACCACCCTCCCCTCCTCCCTTCGATCACCGCTTGCAGAGGCAATAAAGTCATTGTTGCTTCACATTCATGCATTCTTTATTCATTCATCACACAAATAGGGGGATGACTACCAAGGTAGCCCTGGAGGGGTGGTGGAGGAGGGAAGGAAAATGCCACACAGCACTTTAAAAGTTTACAACTTTAAAATTTATTGAATGCCAGCCTTCTTTTTTTTGGGCAATCCTCTGTGGCGGAATGGCTGGTTGGCTGGTGGCCCCCACACCGTGTTCTTGGGCGTCTGGGTGTGGAACTTGGGGAGGAGGGCGGTTGGTTACACAGGGGCTGTAGTGGCAGTCTGTGCTCCAGCTGCCTTTGCTGCAGCTCAACCATACACTGGAGCATACTGGTTTGGTCCTCCAGCAGCCTCAGCATTGAATCCTGCCTCCTGTCATCACGCTGCCGCCACATTTGAGCTTCAGCCCTGTCTTCAGCCCGCCACTTACTCTCTTCAGCCTGCCACCTCTCCTCCCGGTCATTTTGTGCTTTCCTGCACTTTGACATTATTTGCCTCCACGCATTCGTCTGTGCTCTGTCAGTGTGGGAGGACAGCATGAGCTCGGAGAACATTTCGTCTCGAGTGCGTTTTTTTTTCTTTCTAAGCTTCACTAGCCTCTGGGAAGGAGAAGATCCTATGATCACTGAAACACATGCAGCTGGTGGAGAAAAAAAAAGGGACAGCGGTATTTAAAAAGACACATTTTATAAAACAGTGGCTACACTCTTTCAGGGTAAACCTTGCTGTTAACATTACATACATAGCACATGTGCTTTCGTTACAAGGTCGCATTTTGCCTCCCCCCACCACGTGGCTACCCCCTCAACCCTCCCCCCACCCTGTGGCTAACAGCGGGGAACATTTCTGTTTAGCCACAGGCAAACAGCCCAGCAGGAATGGGCTCCTCTGAGTGTCCCCTGAAGAAAAGCACTCTATTTCAACCAGGTGACCATGAATTATATCTCACTCTCCTGAGGATAACACAGAGAGATAAAGAACGGATGTTGTTTGAATGCCAGCAAACATACACTGCAATGCTTTGTTGTAAAATGATTCCCGACTACATGTTACTGGCCTGGAGTGGTAAAGTGTCCTACCATGAAGGACGCAATAAGGCTGCCCTCCCCAGAAACCTTTTGCAAAGGCTTTGGGAGTACATCCAGGAGAACCGCAAATGCCAGGGCAAAGTAATCCTTTCACATGCTTGCTTTTAAACCATGTATAGTATTTTAAAAGGTTTCAGAGTAACAGCCGTGTTAGTCTGTATTCGCAAAAAGAAAAGGAGTACTTGGACTACAAACCATCAGGAACACTATCCCCGATAATGTCACGGCTAACCTGGTGGCTGAACTTTGTGACTTTGTCCTTACCCATAATTATTTCACATTTGGGGACAATGTATACCTTCAGATCAGCGGCACTGCTATGGGTACCTGCATGGCCCCACAGTATGCCAACATTTTTATGGCTGATTTAGAACAACGCTTCCTCAGCTCTCGTCCCCTAAAGCCCCTACTCTACTTGCGCTATATTGATGACATCTTCATCATCTGGACCCATGGAAAAGAAGCCCTTGAGGAATTCCACCATGATTTCAACAATTTCCATCCCACTACCAACCTCAGCCTGGTCCAGTCCACACAAGAAATCCACTTCCTGGACACTACAGTGCTAATAAACAATGGTCACATAAACACCACCCTATACCGGAAACCTACTGACCGCTATTCCTACCTGCATGCCTCCAGCTTTCACCCTGACCACACCACACAATCCATCGTCTACAGCCAAGCTCTGCGATACAACCGCATTTGCTCCAACCCCTCAGACAGAGACAAACACCTACAAGATCTCTGTCAAGCTTTCTTACAACTACAATACCCACCTGCAGAAGTAAAGAAACAGATTGATAGAGCCAGAAGAGTTCCCAGAAGTTACCTACTACAGGACAGGCCTAACAAAGAAAATAACAGAACGCCACTAGCCGTCACCTTCAGCCCCCAACTAAAACCCCTCCAACGCATTATTAAGGATCTACAACCTATCCTAAAGGATGACCCAACACTCTCACAAATCTTGGGAGACAGGCCAGTCCTTGCCTACAGACAGCCCCGCAACCTGAAGCAAATACTCACCAACAACCACATACCACACAACAGAACCACTAACCCAGGAACTTATCCTTGCAACAAAGCCCGTTGCCAATTGTGCCCACATATCTATTCAGGGGACACCATCACAGGGCCTAATAACATCAGCCACACTATCAGAGGCTCGTTCACCTGCACATCCACCAATGTGATATATGCCATCATGTGCCAGCAATGCCCCTCTGCCATGTACATTGGTCAAACTGGACAGTCTCTACGTAAAAGAATAAATGGACACAAATCAGATGTCAAGAATTATAACATTCATAAACCAGTCGGAGAACACTTCAATCTCTCTGGTCACGCAATCACAGACATGAAGGTCGCTATCTTAAAACAAAAAAACTTCAAATCCAGACTCCAGCGAGAAACTGCTGAATTGGAATTCATTTGCAAATTGGATACTATTAATTTAGGCTTAAATAGAGACTGGGAGTGGCTAAGTCATTATGCAAGGTAGCCTATTTCCTGTTGTTTTTTCCTACCCCCCCCCCCGAAGTTCTGGTTTAACTTGGATTTAAACTTGGAGAGTGGTCAGTTTGGATGAGCTATTACCAGCAGGAGAGTGAGTTTGTGTGTGTATGGGGGTGGGGGGGATGTGAGAAAACCTGGATTTGTGCTGGAAATGGCCCACCTTAATTATGCACATTGTAGGGAGAATGGTCAGTTTGGATGAGCTATTACCAGCAGGAGAGTGAGTTTGTGTGTGTATGGGGGTGGGGGGGATGTGAGAAAACCTGGATTTGTGCTGGAAATGGCCCACCTTAATTATGCACATTGTAGGGAGAATGGTCACTTTGGATGAGCTATTACCAGCAGGATAGTGAGTCTGTGTGTGTGGGTTTTGGGAGGGGGGTGAGGGGGTGAGAGAACCTGGATTTGTGCAGGAAATGTCCCAACTTTATTATCATGCACATTGTGTAAAGAGTTGTCACTTTGGATGGGCTATCACCAGCAGGAGAGTGAATTTGTGTGGGGGGGTGGAGGGTAAGAAAACCTGGATTTGTGCTGGAAATGGCCCACCTGATGATCACTTTAGATAAGCTATTACCAGCAGGACAGTGGGGTGGGAGGAGGTATTTTTTCATATTCTCTGTGTATAAATAAAGTCTGCTGCAGTTTCCACGGCATGCATCCGATGAAGTGAGCTGTAGCTCACGAAAGCTCATGCTCAAATAAATTGGTTAGTCTCTAAGGTGCCACAAGTACTCCTTTTCTTTTTTATTTTAAAAGATACACTCACCGGAGGTCCCTTTTCCACCTGCTGGGTCCAGGAGGCAGCCTTGGGTGGGTTCGGGGGGTACTGGCTCCAGGTCCAGGGTGAGAAACAGTTCCTGGCCGTCGGGAAAACCGGTTTCTCCGCTTGCTTGCTGTGAGCTATCTACAACCTCATCATCATCATCATCTTCTTCGTCCCCAAAACCTGCTTCCGTATTGCCTCCATCTCCATTGAAGGAGTCAAACAACACGGCTGGGGTAGTGGTGGCTGAACCCCCTAAAATGGCATGCAGCTCATCATAGAAGCGGCATGTTTGGGGCTCTGACCCGGAGCGGCCATTCGCCTCTCTGGTTTTCTGGTAGGCTTGCCTCAGCTCCTTCAGTTTCACGCGGCACTGCTTCGGGTCCCTGTTATGGCCTCTGTCCTTCATGCCCTGGGAGATTTTGACAAAGGTTTTGGCATTTCGAAAACTGGAACGGAGTTCTGATAGCACGGATTCCTCTCCCCATACAGCGATCAGATCCCGTACCTCCCGTTCGGTCCATGCTGGAGCTCTTTTGCGATTCTGGGACTCCATCATGGTCACCTCTGCTGATGAGCTCTGCATGGTCACCTGCAGCTTGCCACACTGGTCAAACAGGAAATGAGATTCAAAAGTTCGCGGTTCTTTTCCTGTCTACCTGGCCAGTGCATCTGAGTTGAGAGTGCTGTCCAGAGCGGTCACATGGAGCACTCTGGGATAGCTCCCGGAGGCCAATACCGTCGAATTGTGTCCACAGTACCCCAAATTCGAGCTGGCAAGGCCGATTTAAGTGCTAATCCACTTGTCATGGGTGGAGTAAGGAAATCGATTTTAAGAGCCCTTTAAGTCGAAATAAAGGGCTTCATCGTGTTGACGGGTACAAGTTTACATCGATATAATGCTGCTAAATTCGACCTAAAGTCCTAGTGTAGACCAGGGCACAGACTATCACATGTGCGTTGGCACCCACTCCCTGCCGCTGTTGGTAATGGGCTCCAGAGCCTTCCACCTCTAATGATGGGCTCAGCTCCAGTCCCTGTCAGTTCCGGTTCCCATCCAAGGGCGCGGCACAGGGCTGTGTGCAATCAGCCGGCGCTCAACGCACAGCTCCCAGCGGAGAGCTGCCCGCACTGCTAAAAATCCCCGTCTGTTTAGCGCTGGCCAGGCACGTAGAGCAGAGAGCCTGCGGACCCGCCTCAGCTCCCGGCGGTGCTTGCTCGACCCCGCCTGGCCGCCGCTTGGGGAAGGCGTTCTGTGGACTCAGCAGAAGCTGGAGTGTCGCAAGAGGGCAACGATACGAGCGGCTTCCTCCCAGGTTCTCAGTGCTCAGACCCATGGGTCTCGCCCCTCCGGTCTCCTGGCCCAGGGCTAATCAGTTACCGTGGGATGTGGTTCCACCGCTGCCCTCTCTTAGCCTTTCCAGGACAGCTGTGAATCCTTTGCAGAGCTGCACCCTCGAGATGCTCCCCAGGCAACCCTGCAGGCTGGGGCGGTCAATTCAGCCCCTTTTCACAACATCGCCCTGGGGTGAGGAGAAAGACTGAGGAAAAAGCAGAACAGAGACGCAGGGGCTGGTCACTAGCCAGAGGCACCCGAAAGAAGCCGAGACAGCAGAGCAAGTCCTAAGGGCGGGTGCGTGGGCAGCTACAGGGCACGTGTGGCTGGCCCAGTGGTCAGGACACAAGCCTAGGTCTTGGGAGACATGTATTATTCCCTGTTCTGCCCCGTCTTCCTGTGTGACCTTAGGCAGGCCACTGAGCCTCTCCGTGCCTCAGTTTCCCCTCTGCCCACTGGGGATAAAAAGCCCTGCCTCACATGGGGGTGTGAGAATACATACAAGAAAGGTTGTGATGCGCCCTGATACTGCGGTGAGGTGGGCTATGGGCAGTACTCTCCCATAGCCCAGGGTACTGAAGGGGAAGGCACTGCTGATGCTGTATCTGCCCCTCGCTCCGAATTTCGCCCTCTCCGTTCCCTTTAAAATGGTTCCTCTCTCTGCCCCTCATTTCCTTCCCCACAGTGCTCCACTGAGAGGCTAGGGAGGGAAAGAGGGCTGCCCCCAGCTCAGTTGAGCAACCCTGCCTTTGTTTTCAAGGCCTCCTGTCCCAGGGGCTATTTCTCAGCTCTCGGAGCTAAGTGAGATGTTCATTTAAGCAAGAAAGGTCACCTAAAAATGGAGTCGGCAGAACGTAATAGCTGGAGCTGGGGATGAGGGGATCCTCATCGGAGGGGAGGGATAGCTCAGTGGTTTGAGCATTAGCCTGCTAAAGTCAGGGTTGTGAGTTCGATCCTTGAGGGGGCCATTTAGGGATCTGGGGCAAAAATTGGGGGTTGGACTAGATGACCTCCTAAGGTCCTTTCCAACCCCGATATTCTATTCTATGTGAGATCCTAAAAGCTCTAAGGCAAATACAAGAGGTTTTGATTCAGTTTAGCCAGTTTAATAAGAAATGCCATCTGCGCTGGGAGATAGACAGCGAGAACCTGCTATAATGCCCCAGCTTAAGAGCAGCTTCAGGCGCTGAGAAGCAGGAAGAAAAGGAAAAATGGGCTGGGTGAACAAGATAAATCTCTCAGAGCAACAGCAAATTCAGGCGTCACTATCTTTTACCTCCTCTTCCCTAGGCAGCGCTGGGGCACGAGCATACCCCTCACGCTGCATTATGAAGAGATGCATGTCAGCGTCAATCATCTGTGTTTTAGTTCATTCGAAAGAAGCAAGTTGAGGCGTATCAGATGGCATTCTGCCAAAAACTAGGCACATGCCCAAGGGTATGTATACAGTATGAAATTATTTTGAAATTATTCTATTCGAATTTTCGGAAGCAATTTTTACATTCAGTCTTCTGTTTCCCCACTAAAGCCCGTGAATTTGGCAGAGTGGGTCCACAGTACCAAGGCTAGCATCATATGTCGGAGCGGTGCACTGTGGGTAGCTATCCCACATTTCCTGCAGTCCCCGCCGCCCATTGGAATTCTGGGTTAAGCTCCCAGTGCATGATGGGGCAAAAACATTCTCGCAGCTGTTTCTGGGTGTGTGTCGTCAGTCGCTCCTCCCTTCATGAAAGCTAAGGCAAACAATCGTTTTGCGCCTTTTTGGTGTGCAGATGCCATACTGCTTTCAGCAGACGGTGCAGTACGGTGCACTGCTGCTCTCCTGATACTATGAATCCACCTCTCATTTCCTCTCATCTTCCTATGTAATCTCTACTATCCACTCTTTCTCTTCCTCATCAAACGCTTCCACTGCTAACTCTGCTCGGCCATCATGAACCGAGCAGCACAGCTTCCACCGCCAACTCTGCTCTCCTGCTATTGCCGTGCTTCCGAGCTTCTCCATGTTGTCTGTCCTGGGCTCCCACCTCCATGAAAACTACAGAAGACAACCATTTACCGCCTTTTTTCAGCTACCATGAACCGAACAGCACCTCTTGCGCCACCACTCTGCTCTCCTACGTTTTGTGCCCTTTTTCCAGGATTACCCATGCAGGTGCCATAGCCATGGAGCCCGATCAGATCTCCGCTGCAGTTTTGACCATTGTAAATACTTTGCACATTATCCAACAGTATGTGCAGTACCTTCAAAACCGGGCAGGGAAGTGACGACAACGCGATTACGATAGTGATGAAGACACGGACACAGATATTCCTAGAAGCACGGCATGTGGCGATTGGGAGATAATGGTGGTGTTGGGCCAGGTTCATACTGTGGAACGCCGATTCTGGGTCCGGGAAACAAGCACAGACTGGTGGGACCGCATAGTGTTGCAGGTATGGGATGATTCCCAGTGGCTGAGAAACTTTTGTATGTGTAGGGCACTTTCATGGAACTTTGTGACTTGCTATCCCCTGCCCTGAAGCGCAAAGACACCAAAATGAGAGCAGCCCTCACAGTTGAGAAGCGAGTGGCCATAGCCCTGTGGAAGCTTGCAACGCCTGACAGCTACCGGTCAGTCAGGAATCAGTTTGGAGTGGGCAAATCTACTGTGTGGGCTGCTGTGCTGCAAGTAGCCAATGCAATCATTGACCAGCTGCTATCAAGGGTAGTGACTTTGGGAAATGTGCAGACCATTGTGGATGGCTTTAATGTGCTAGGGTTCCCTAACTGCCGTGGGGTGTTAGATGGAACGCATATCCCTATCTTGGCCCCAGAACACTGGGGCGGCCAGTACATAAACCGCAGGGGATACTTTTCCATGGTGCTGCAAGCACTGGTGGATCACAAGGGACATTTCACCAACATCAACGTTGAATGGCCGGGAAAGGTGTATGACGTTCGCATCTTCAGGAACTCCGGTCTGTTTGAACAGCTGCAGGAAGGAACTTACTTCCCAGACCAGAAAATTTCTGTTGGGGATGTTGAAATGCTTATAGTTATCCTCGGGGACCCAGCCTATCCCTTAATGCCATGGCTCATGAAGCCATACACAGGCACCCTGGACAGTAGTAAGGAGCAATTCAACTGTAGGCTGAGCAAGTGCAGAATGGTGGTAGAATGTGCGTTTGCACGCTTGAAAGCACGCTGGTGCAGTTTACTGACTCGGTTAGATCTCCGATATTCCAATTGTAATTGCTGCTTGTTGTGTACTCCACAATATCTGTGAGAGTTAGGGGGAGACATTTATGGTGGGGTGGGAGGTTGAGGCAACTCGTCTGGTGGCCAGTTTTGCAGCGCCAGACAACAGGGTGATTAGAAGAGCGCAGCAGGGCGCGCTGCACATCAGAGAAGCTTTGAAAGCCAGTTTCATGTCTGGCCAGGGTACGGTGTGACAGTTATGTTTGTTTTTCTTAAAGTTACCCGCCCCCTATATATATGAAAGGAAATAAAGTCAAAATTGTTTAAAAACCACTGTTTATTATTTGTTGCTCAAAAGATTGAGAGAAATCAGAAGCTAGATGGGGGAGGGGAGTATTGGGTTAGAGGGGTGGAGGAGGAGGGAAGGACAAGTCCAGAAATCAAATCAAAATTTAGGATATGCCAGCTTTCTGCTGCTTGTTCAATCCTCTGGGGTTGACTGTGTGGGTCCCATAGCCTCCCACCCCCACCCCTGTGTTCTTGGGCATCTGGGTGAGGAGGCTATGGAACTTGGGGAGGAGGGAGGGCGGTTATACAGGGGCTGCAGCTGCAGTCTGTGGTCTTGCTGCCTTTCCCACATTAGATCCACCATACAGCGGAGCATGTCAGTTTGCTCCCCCATGAGCTTGACCATAGCATCCTGCCTGCTCTCATTGCGCATATCCCTCCTCTCTTCATATTCACGTAACGCTTTACGTGAATCCGCAATTCTTTGCCTCCACACATTCAATTGGGCCCTATCAGTGCGGGAGGACTGCATGAGCTTGGCAAACATGTCGTTCCGAGTTCGTTTTTTCTGCCTTCTAATCTGGACCAGCCTCTGGGATGGAGTAGATAGGGGCTGCGTTGAAACATTTGAACCTGCTGCAGGAGGAGAAAAAGGGAGGGTAGTATTTTAAAAGATACATTTTAGAGAACAAAGGGGACACTCTTTCTCAGTGAAACAGGCAATTAATAGTACACAGCACATGTTCTTTCTGTACAAGGTAGCATTTTGCCGCTTATACTGAAGTGCCTGCCACTTTGGTGCGAGTAAGCCATCACACGCGGCCGAGCAACAGAATTCAGCTTGCAGGCAGGGCCATGGTAAGCCCTAGGGGCACACGGGGTTCTGCTTCTTCCACATACATTTCAATGTTTTCAAATTGCCAGGCCCCCTTTCCCATAGCAAGCAATGCCTGGTGGGTTTGCCATATAAAAGGAGGGCCTGCGGGCTCTCTGGGATGATTGCTTCACACAACACCCTCCTTTCCCTCCCCACCCACACACCATGTGGCTCTGAGCAGGGATGAGCCCTTTAAACTAAATGCGAACAGCCCAGCATGGCTGGGTTTCCCCCCACTGCATGGCTCTGATCAAACTCTCACTCATCAGAAGTGCCTTCTCCAGGGTCATGGTCCAGAAGCATGCCTTGGGAGTGGGGGGAGGCTATTGGCTCCAGTGTTAAGAATAGTTCCTGGCTAGGGGGGAAAACAGATTCCCCACTTGCCGCCTGTGCACTGTCCTCCTCCTCCTCCTCCTCTTCATCCTCCAAAAACTCATCCTCCTCGCTCCGTGCAACTCCCCCCGCCCACCAGGTGTCAACAGAAAGTGGTGGGGTAGTGGTGGTGTCACCCCACATAATTGCATGCAGCTCACGGTAGAAGCGGCATGTATGGGGCTGTGACCCAGAGCGCCCATTCTCCTCCCTGGCTTTTTGGTACACTCGCCTGAGCTCCTTGATTTTTGTACAACCCTGTTCTGTGTCCCTGGAGTAGCCTTTTTCCGTCATGGCCCTAGAGACTTTAGCATACGTATTTGCATTTCTTTTTTTGGAACGTAGTTCTGTCATAACAGATTCATCTCCCCAACATGCAATGAGATCCAGTACCTCCCGTTTGGACCATGCTGGAGTTCATCTGCAAATCCGGGACTGCATGGTCTCTTGTGATGGTGGACTCTGCATGGTTGCCTGTGGTGGTGGACTGTGCTGATGGCCATCTGTGCTGGTGGTGACCAAACAGGAAATTCAAAAGTTCCCGGGGCTTTTATTGCCTACCTGGCTAGTGCATCAGAGTTCAGAGTGTTGTCCAGAGCGGTCACAAGGGAGCATTCTGGGATAGCTCCCGGAGGCCAATATCATCGAATTGCGTCCACAATATCTGTAACCCAGAACTGCGACCTCGATTTTAGCGCGACTCCACTTGCCAAGGTGGAGTACAGAAATCGGATTAAAGAGCCCTTTAAATCGAAAAAACTGGTTTGGTCATGTGGACGGAATCAGTTTTATTTCGAAGTAACTCGGCTAATTCTGAAATAACCGCGTACTGTAGGCCTAAGCCACAGCCGAACTTCTCCACTGCCAGGCACGGCTCTGAAACTTTTTCCCAGCTTGCTCGAAGGGGCCTGGTTGTAGGAATTCGGCCATTTGGGTTTACCGCACTGTGCTGCACATTATGGCTTCTGAGGTCAAATGGACGGATCCTGTGGTGGGCACGTTGCAGCGGATGGTTTTGCAAGCTGTAAGGCAACTTGATCCAGAGCCTCCTGGGCATTTGGGTCCCTGGCTCCCACTGATGTCCCCTGAAGGATCTGGGCCCCTAAGCCTGTGGGGCTGAGGGCAGAACCAAGCTCCAAGTCTGTAGGATGCAGCTGATGGGAGGTGCAGCAGCAGTTTTCAACTAGGGGTTTACAGCCCCCTGGGGGCCACAGGCCAGTTTCAGGGGGTCCGCGAGCCCCAGGAACCTGTTGCAGAATTGGAGGGGAACATGGGAGATGTTGCCCACCCCAAAAAAAACCTGCAGGGCATAAACCAGAGCAGAGCAGTCCTGGGGGGCACCTCCATACCGCCCCCCGCACCCTACCTTCTCCTCTCTCCACGCCAAGTCCCTGCTCCCTGGCCAGGTCAGAGGCCGGGATGGCTGCTGCTCTGACTAGTGCTATGGAGCGGTCGGCCAGGCTGCTCCCTTGTCTGCTGCTGGTTCTTGCAGTAGCTAGGAAGTCCAATAAGAGGAGTTCTTTATTAATCCTTGTAACAGTGCAAGGAGGATATCTGCTCTTATTTCACCCGATCTAGTATGCAGTCCATGCTTACACTGCTCAAGAGAAGCCGATTCCCAGAAAGGGCCTCCTACACCAGCCTGATTTTTAGGAAACTGATTATTCTGTTTTCTGAGTTTTAAACTGTCTGAGTTTCATATACTCCCTTAAAGACCTTTCCCTTTGCTGTGAGCTATAATGTAAAAAAGTGACCTAGTTTTTTTTTACTGGTTGGATATTTCCCTTCAAATCAGTAACCCAGCAAGGGAAGTTTTTCAGAACTCATTCTGTCTCCGAGATGATCAAATGGATGGCAAATGTAGAGAGGATTCACTGTGAAATATATCGGGGAGCTTGCGTCTGGGTGTTTTCGTGATTAAAAAATATCACCTAGGTGGCATCCATTCAATAAGGCGGTCTTTTACATGCAAATCACCCCAACGTATGCTAATTAGGTATATAAAATTGCTTCTCTCTTCCAAGCAGTAGGACTCTGGAGAATTCCTGACTGCAGCAGGATGGCTGCAACCAATGAGCGCTGTGGTGGGTGCAGTAATGTATTCAAGGCTATTGCTTGTTTTTATGGAGTATTCTGTACGCCATCCCTAACCATCGCTATATTTTTTACTGACTGCTAGCACGGTTCTCCAGTTACTTTAAACACACAAGTTGGGGTGGGAGGGGAAGCTATACAGGGCTGCTAGTAACTAGTACATTTTGCTTAAAAATAAATGAATGTTAGAGCCTCACCCCGCTTGGCTGACCGAGCCTTG
This sequence comes from Lepidochelys olivacea, assembly GCF_965140295.1. Lineage (NCBI taxonomy): Eukaryota > Metazoa > Chordata > Testudines > Cheloniidae > Lepidochelys > Lepidochelys olivacea. Next base: position 128,526,269 of record NC_140415.1, read on the forward strand.
CCAGGCACAACTGTTACTTGTGCTGTATAGCACCAGCGCGTGTATTGTCTGCCCCAGGAAATGCTGCCCACAATTCCCACTAACAGCAGTGGCACCCAGCATTCCCTTGCACAGCAACACAAGCAGGCTGTGCAGTGGAGTACAGGGGCCCTGATACACCCTCTGGGTGGGCAAATGGGCTGGCTCCCAGCTGAGACTAACGTGTTTAGATCCCGCATGGAGGACACTGGTGATGAGTGACCCTGAAAAGATGCACAAAGGCATGGTCTGCGCGCTTAACCAAATTCATCCAAATGCTTTCCGCCCCACAGCGTAGCCCTTCTCCCCAAGATCCTGTCAGCTCACCCACCCCAGTGCTGCACGTGGCTGGTCCCCCACATTGTTCCTCAACCTGAAGGGTAGCTCACAGATCTTCTGTCCCTCTTTGTTCAGCAACTCCTCTTGGAGAAGAGCCAGACTCCTCTTTCCTGGCCCCCAGGCAGCAGTTCAGCCTCAGACAGGCTGAAGAAGCCCTTTTTAGAGGCAACGCCAGCATAAGAGAGGCTGTGCCACCCATACAGCAGTACTCCTTTTGTCTGTTTAAATGATAAGCTCGGCCACTATGATCGATATGTACAGCGCCTAGCGCCCCAGCACCCTGATCTCAGGTGGCCTACCTAGGGACAGGATGAACCACCTGGGATGGATGACAGCCTAGAGAATGCACTGGAGGCATGCTCTCAGACGACCGTGAGAGAATCCTAGAGTAACACGAATAAGTAAATAATTAATTAGGTGGCAATTTGAGGGCAGCAGAGATGACTTTTAAATTGTGGGAAAAGAAATGAAGTTCGGAGAAGAAACAAAGTGTTGACGTAACTGGACATTAATGAGCAAACAAGTCATAATCCCTGAAGGCGGCACCGGAACAATGGGGAAATCAGAACAGAAACTTCAAAAGGAAAGAAGATAGAAGAAAAGCAGAGGGTCACAAAGGAATGCTAGTTGGAAGACACACACCAACCTTTTAATAAATCAAAGCTCTTTCAAAGCCGGGGGGGAAAGGAGTGGTTGGAAGAGGGAGGAAATTTTTAAAGGCCTCTGTTAAAAGGCTGTGGAATGAACTTCCGCACAAACGAGGGACCATCACCAACCTCCCCACCTTCCACTCCAAGTGCAAGGAGCAATGCTCGGATTGGCCATCTCCAGTGTGACAAAGAGCAGTGTGGACATTTAGAAAACAAACACTCCACTGCACAGACTATTCTCCCTCCAGGGGGAGTACGAAAGAGGAAACAAACCACAGTGACAGGTGTTAGTCATGTCGCTTAAAGCCCAACTGGAAGGCAATCAGACCCTGAGGTCATGAAGGCAGTATAAGAACCAGCATAAAATAGAATTCATAGAATCATAGAATCATAGAATATCAGGGTTGGAAGGGACCTCAGGAGGTCATCTAGTCCAACCCCCTGCTCAAAGCAGGACCAATTCCCAGTTAAATCATCCCAGCCAGGGCTTTGTCAAGCCTGACCTTAAAAACCTCTAAGGAAGGAGATTCTACCACCTCCCTAGGTAACGCATTCCAGTGTTTCACCACCCTCTTAGTGAAAAAGTTTTTCCTAATATCCAATCTAAACCTCCCCCACTGCAACTTGAGACCATTACTCCTCGTTCTGTCATCTGCTACCATTGAGAACAGCCTAGAGCCATCCTCTTTGGAACCCCCATTCAGGTAGTTGAAAGCAGCTATCAAATCCCCCCTCATTCTTCTCTTCTGCAGGCTAAACAATCCCAGTTCCCTCAGCCTCTCCTCATAACTCATGTGTTCCAGTCCCCTAATCATTTTTGTTGCCCTTCGCTGGACTCTCTCCAATTTATCCACATCCTTCTTGAAGTGTGGGGCCCAAAACTGGACACAGTACTCCAGATGAGGCCTCACCAATGTCGAATAGAGGGGAACGATCACGTCCCTCGATCTGCTCGCTATGCCCCTACTTATACATCCCAAAATGCCATTGGCCTTCTTGGCAACAAGGGCACACTGCTGACTCATATCCAGCTTCTCGTCCACTGTCACCCCTAGGTCCTTTTCCGCAGAACTGCTGCCTAGCCATTCGGTCCCTAGTCTGTAGCTGTGCATTGGGTTCTTCCGTCCTAAGTGCAGGACCCTGCACTTATCCTTATTGAACCTCATCAGATTCCTTTTGGCCCAATCCTCCAATTTGTCTAGGTCTTTCTGTATCCTATCCCTCCCCTCCAGCGTATCTACCACTCCTCCCAGTTTAGTATCATCCGCAAATTTGCTGAGAGTGCAATCCACACCATCCTCCAGATCATTTATGAAGATATTGAACAAAACCGGCCCCAGGACCGACCCTTGGGGTACTCCACTTGATACTGGCTGCCAACTAGATATGGAGCCATTGATCACTACCCGTTGAGCCCGACAATCTAGCCAGCTTTCTACCCACCTTGTAGTGCATTCATCCAGCCCATACTTCCTTAACTTGCTGACAAGAATACTGTGGGAGACCGTGTCAAAAGCTTTGCTAAAGTCAAGAAACAATACATCCACTGCTTTCCCTTCATCCACAGAACCAGTAATCTCATCATAAAAGGCGATTAGATTAGTCAGGCATGACCTTCCCTTGGTGAATCCATGCTTGGAATTATCCAAGTCTGGCTCAGGGAAGGGATAAAACACTGTGTATCTGCAATACATTTGCATTATTGCAATGTGCAGAGCTCAAAGGGCTGGCTAAGCAAGGCTGACAGAAGTATGGGGCACCTCTTCTCACTTATATTGAGGGAAATCAGGAATAAATGCCCTGAAATCTCTGGGCCTGATTCTCCATCTTCCATTATCATTTATGCCAGTGCCAACTGGCTACACCACTCTGAGATGGTCATGTCTTGCACTCACTCTGCATTGAGCACACAGTGCAGAGCAATGAACCACCAGGCCTAGAGAAAGAGCGAAGACTTAGGAGCATTGTTCTCTCAGCCCCAGTGCAGAGAGCTGCATACAATACTCAGCAGCGTGAGCAGACCTCCACGCCTGCCCTGAACAGAGCACTGATAGTTGAGAGGCGGGGGAGAGTGGATAAGATGGTGCAGAGGCAGCAAGGAGCCAGGCTGCTCTGGTGATAATTGGTGCTTTTCATAAAGCCCCAGCTGCTGGACTCATGTGAATACCCAAGGATCTCAGCTTTCATTTTCAAATAATGAAGTTTCTAGCTCTCATGGTTGTAATAAAAAGCTTCACAACATAACCCTAAGGCAACCTTAAGGTTCAAAACCCAAAAGGCAAATAAGAACCACCCCTCATTTATTAAGATCATGAGTTTTAAACCTGCCTCGTGATTTCTGGGGGGGATCAACTCATAATTTTTTAACTATAGGGACTGGCCGTGCTGCTAGTTACACTGGAAAACTTTCCCAAAACTTTAGAGACTAGGAAGAATAAATACTATGTAAGTTATGACAAATACTATATTTGTCATAAGGTAAATGTTAGAACTATATACCCTTTAAACTAGCAAGAAATCTGAGAGCCTGCATAAGACAGGGCAACTCCAATGAGCATTTTGTCATGGACAAAATAAGCTATGTTAAATTCTCCTACAGCCAGAGGAAGCACAAGCAGCTGATAAGAAGAAAACATTCTGTCTTCTAAACATCTGAGAAAACAAAGAGCAATGCTTTTGTAATGTCTGTTATTGCAGAATAAGGGTTAAAAAAAGGTGAGTCTTGCTTCCATCTATTCCCTAATATTAGCCATGCCTAACACAGAAAGGTCAGCTCATTCCAGACGGCCAGAGATCTGAACTGGTTTGAAAGATGAACCCATAAACTGACTTGAAGCAATAGCTGAATTTTGATAACATGCTCATGTAAATTCCTCTGGCCCCCTCTTATGGGACGTGTGTCCAAATAGGGGATTCTTCCCTGATTCACTAGGGCCGTGTCTCAGAAGACAGGATCAGTGTACAATAACCTGGATAAGAGAAGCCTTCAATAAATTGTTTCCCTATGCACCAAATTCACCTGGCTTCCCAAAGCCCAAGACACCTGTGGCCTGATTCTCATTGACACTAAGCTCCTTTACGCACTACAGTGTAAACTGGCCCAAAAGCAGGCATACAGGAGAATCAAGCCATTGGTAACCTGCAAGCCAAAAAAACCTGGCTTCACGCAATGAAACCCCCTAGAAGAGTAAGAGAGCGCTGAGACTATTAGCTGGCCCCCATGCATCTGAGATGTTCCCAATGGGAGTGTGAGCCGTGTTAGTCTGTATCCGCAAAAAGAAAAGGACTACTTGTTGTAGTCTCTAAGGTGTCACAAGTACTCCTTTTCTTTTTCCAATGGGAGTAGTTAGCAAAATTAAATATGTTACCAATCTTTACATTTTTACTTCCTAAGGCAAGTCAGCAGGGTCATCCAGAATAAAAGGGGATTAGAACTGTATGCATAGGTTGCAACCAGGTACCAAACTGAAGTTTTTCTCCTAGCAGAGACCAGTTATTGCAAACTGTAAAACTGGGCACGAGAACATCTCCTATATGGATTCTATTGGATGAGTAACAGACTTTTATATAAAAAAGAAAAGGAGTACTTGTGGCACCTTAGAGACTAACAAATTTATTTGAGCATAAACTTTCGTGAGCTACAGCTCACTTCATCAGATGCATGCAGTAGAAAATACAGTGGGGTGATTTTATATACACAGAGAACATGAAACAATGGGTGTTACCATACACACTGTAACGAGAGTGATCAGGTAAGGTGAGCTATTACCAGCAGGAGAGAAAAAAACCTTTAGTAGTGATAATCAAGGTGGGCCATTTCCAGCCGTTGACAAGAATGTGTGAGGAATAAACATGGGGAAATAGTTTTACTTTGTGTAATGACACATCCACTCCCAGTCTTTATTCAAGCTTAAGTTAATTGTGACCAGTTTGCAAATTAATTCCAATTCAGCAGTCTCTTGTTAGAGTCTGTTTTTGAAGTTTTTTGTTGAAGAATTACAGACCTAAAAGTGGCAATCGAGTGACCAAAGAGATTGAAGTGTTCTCCGACCGGTTTTTGAATGTTATAATTCTTGACGTCTGATTTGTGTCCATTTATTCTTTTACGTAGAGACTGTCCAGTTTGGCCAATATACATGGCAGAGGGGCATTGCTGGCACATGATGGCATATCACATTGGTAGATGTGCAGGTGAACGAGCCTCTGATAGTGTGGCTGATGTGATTAGGCCCTATGATGGTGTCCCCTGAATAGATATGTAGACGCAGTTGGCAGCGGGCTTTGTTGCAAGGATAGGTTCCTGGGTAAGTGTTTTTGTTGTGTGGTGTGTGGTTGCTGGTGAGTATTTGCTTCAGGTTGGGGGGCTGTCTGTAAGCTAGGACTGGCCTGTCTCCCAAGATCTGTGAGAGTGATGGGTCTCACATAGGGACTGAGTCAAAGCCCACAAAAGTTGATGGAAAGACTTCCATTGACTACAGTGGGCATTAGATCTCAGGTCTGCATGTTGGTGCTGTGGTGGGGCTGGAGCAGATACTTGGTGAGATGGAGGTATTGTATCCGACATGTATAGTTAACAATTGATACAACTCTTCTATGCAGAAATGCAATGAGTTTTGGATAGGCCATTCTGAGATGGCAATCCCCGTAAACAAATTCCCCCGCCCATCCCCCAGTCTACATCCCACTCCTCCTCCTCAGGGCCTGGCTCTTCAACCTTGGAGAGCATAAGCCTTTGCCCTGCAATGCCCAAGATGTGTGCTCTACTGCTTTTCCATTGCTACAAGAGCAAGGCTAAGGGGCTGCAGAAAACCACACTGTAGTAACCACAGGGAAAAGCCAATAGCATGCACTTAGATCAATGAAATGGAACTTCTTACTGTCCAGCGCATGGATGGACATCACCATGCACCTTCATTGGTTTTCTCCAAGACCCATCCACCTGACCTTACTGCACACTGTATACTATTTGCCCCAAAACTATTATATTGTTTCTCCATCACATCTTACAGGACTTTTATTTCTGCCTTCTCTCCACTCTCTTCCCTAGCATTTTTGGTTCTTCTCAGTTTTCTATATGTAACCTACACACCTTCTGGTCCCATCTAGTGGCACTGAGACCACTAGAGACAGACAAAGACAGAGAGAAATGAGTCTGCTCTACAGCCTTAGCTAATAGCCATATGGCTTTCAGCTCATGCACTAAGCTCCAGAGGCCCCAGGTTCAATCCTGCCCGAAAATGACAGACATTTGTCGGCGTTACATATGTGACTGTCTTCTACCTTTTGCTGCTTCCTTCTCTTCACCCTATATCAGCTGGCCTCAACTTGACCTCCCACCGCAACCTCAACCCTCATAAGAGCATAAAAACAGCCATACTGGGTCAGACCAAAGGTCCATCTAGCCCAGTATCCTGTCTCCTGACAGTGGCCAATGCCAGGTGCTTCAGAGGGAATGAACAGAACAGGTAATCATCAAGTGATCCATCCCCTGTCGCCCATTCCCAGCTTCTGGCAAAAAAAGTCACTGGGAATGTTTCTGTTTAATGGTCAGTGTGCACCAATTGAGTGCTAAGGTTAGCATCAGAATTGCTTATGTAGCCTTAGCTTGTGGTTCATATTCTTTTTATAGATTGAGGTTTTTGAAGGTTGTGTTTAAGGGTACATCTCTGAATTGCTTATGGTAATTTTAACTGAAACTTACATTTCTTTCCTAATGAATCACAAACATAAATGCTGTAGTCTCTCACAATTAGATGTGCACATGAATTTTTTGACGAAACATTTTTCATCAAAAATGCTGATTCATCAAAAGCAAAACTTTACATGAAAGGATTGGTTTTGATGAATTTCTCTAGTCAAAACTGTCATAAATATAAAAGGAGGGGTAAACACCTTTAAAATTCCTCCTGGCCAGAGGAAAAATCCTCTCACCTGTAAAGGGTTAAGAAGCTAGGATAACCTCACTGGCACCTGACCAAAATGACCAATGAGGAGACAAGATACTTTCAAAAGCTGGGCAGAGGGAGAAAAACAAAGGGTCTGTGTCTGTCTGTATGATGCTTTGGCCAGAGACAGAACAGGAATGGAGTCTTAGATCTTAGTAAGTAATCTAGCTAGATATGTGTTAGATTATGATTTCTTTAAATGGCTGAGAAAATAGCTGTGCTGAATAGAATGAATATTCTTGTCTGTGTGTCTTTTTTGTAACTTAAGGTTTTGCCTAGAGGGATTCTCTATGTTTTGAATCTAATTACTCTGTCAGGTATTTACCATCCTGATTTTACAGAGGTGATTCTTTTTACTGTTTCTTCTATTAAAATGTTTCTTTTCAAGAACTGAATGTTTTTTTTTTCATTGTTCTAAGATCCAAGGGTCTGTGGTCACCTATGCAAATTGGTGAGGATTTTTACCAAACCTTCCCCAGGAAGTGGGGTGTAAGGGTTGGGAGCATTTTGGGGGGGGGGTAAGACGTTTCCAAACAACATTTTCCCAATACACCCCGATAAATGTTTGGTGGTGGCAGTGGAAGTCCAAGGGCAAAGGGTAAAATAGTTTGTACTGTGGGGAAGTTTTAACCTAAGCTGGTAAAAGTAAGCTTAGGAGGTTTTCATGCAGGTCCCCACATCTGTACCCTAGAGTTCAGAGTGGGGAAGGAACCTTGACAAAAACAATTTTGGAAAAAAGTTTCAAAGCTATTAAAACATCCCATTCTGACATTTCTGAAATGAAAAATTTTGATTTTCCATTTTGAAATGATTTCATCTCACAATTAAAGATGATCATAATACTTCTTTTTAATTGTAAAATGGTTGAAATTGAAATGAAACAATTCAAAGTTATGGAAACAAAACTTTTCAATTGACCTGAACTAAAATCTTTTCCAAATTTTCTAGTCACAAAAATTTTCAGAATTTTGACTTTTCATCCTGTAACAGGGTGGAACTCACCACCGTGGTGCCTCCTGCTGGTCATTCTGGGAATAAGCTCAGTCTTTTCGCATGGCCCCCTCCTCCGGTGGGGCCTTGCCACCATCACTTCTGCTCCGGACTGCATCACCTCAAGGATCGTAGTGTCCTCTTCAGGACACAGCCCACCGACCGTGCCCCGTTCTGTTGTCCCCCCACTTCTGAGGGAGCAGCAGTCCTCTGGCCAGCCACTCGCCTCTGTGGCCAAATGCAGCCCAACGTTCTAGCCACTTGCCTCAGTGGCAAACTGAAGCCCTTCACTGGCCACTCTCCTCAGTGGCAAGAGGGGGCAAGGAGGACGGGGAGAACCCAGGCTCACCCACTACTCTGGTCGTGACCCAGGGACCCTCTAGGCAGCAGCCATTCACTGTGTCTCCGTCAACCTCCACCGTCTGTTTCTCTGGGCCACTTCCTCATAGCCCTAGCACCTTCTCCGCCCCTGTATCTGGGCTTAAGTCGTTCAGCCAGTCAGGTTGGAGGTCCCTCTCACTTCCCTGACCCTGCCGAGCACTGCTGTGTCCAGGGTGCTGGCGGGTCCCTCCACCCTTCAGGGACCCAGTCCTCTCTCCCCGGGCCCCCAGGAGGGAACTAACTCGTCTGCCCTGCAGCTCTCTTTATATATGGGCCTGCTCTGATAGGCTGCTCATTGCAGCCTCCCCAGGGCTGCTTTTAACCCATTTTCCACCAGTGTGGGGCAGATGCCCCAACACACACCCTTGCCCTTAAGACAACTCCCTAACAGGGAGTTGGGATTCTATCTCTCCAGCTTCCCTCTCATCTGGGTCTGCCGGGAATCCCTTTCCTGCTGCAGGTTCTTCACTGTCTGGAGCAACCTGCTTCCCTCTTCCAGGGTTTGGGTCCCCACCGCAGCCTTCTCAGCTCCCATGTGGGTTCCCCTTTCTGTTTGGGTCCCCACCGTAGTCCGTCCCACTCCTCTGTGGGCAACCCTTTTTGATCTGGGGCCCTTCTCTTTTGGCCAGTCTCAGCCCAAGCCAGTGTCTCAGGCATCCCCCACTTCTGCCTCAGGAGGCAATACCTTTTTATATGGCCCTCTTGATGGCATTGGAAGCACCCCTCATGCTTTCCCTTGGCCACGGCTTTCTCAACACCTATCTCTGGCGTAGCCCCTCCCTCAGGGCTAGCCTGGGCCCTGCAAGTCCCCTATAGGCACTCTCTCCTCAGGTGCCCCAGCTTCCTACAGGCCCAACACGCCCATTGCCCCCCGTTTGCTTCACAGAGGGGCCTCTATTTGGCTTCTTTTCCTTAGTCTCTGGGTGGGGCCTCTGTGCCCACATCCTGGGGAAGGCGCTCACTTCTGACGTGGCCCGGTCGCCCACAGGCAAAAAAATTTCTTGGCCCCAACACTGACCCCCTGCCCATGGTGCCTGGCCTCCTGTAAGTGCCCCCTCCCACAGCAGCTGGAACAACCCCCATGCTGCTCAATGAGCCGGGCCATCCAGGCTCTCCAATAAGAGTCCATCCCCGTGGTCTCCACTCTGAGCCTCTTCAGCAAGCAATAGTTGCACAGTCCTCTCTCTTCCCCTTGTATCAGGGATGACTGTGTGCCTGCATTCTCCACCATGTGTAACAGTCCAGCCTCACCACTGTGAGGCCTCCTGCTGGTCATTCTAGGAATTAGCTCAGTCTTTTCACAGGGCACCCTCCTCTGATGGTGTCTCACAGCCGTCGCTTCTGCTCTGGACCCGCGTCACCTCCAGGATCGCGGTGTCCTCTCCAGGACACAGCCCTCCAGCCGTGCCCCATTCCATTCTCCCCCCTTCTGAGGGAGCAGCAGTCCTCTGGCCAGCCATTCTTAACTTGTCAGCAAGTTAAGGAAGTATGGGCTGGATGAATGCACTATAAGGTGGGTAGAAAGCTGGCTAGATTGTCGGGCTCAACAGGTAGTGATCAATGGCTCCATGTCTAGTTGGCAGCTGGTATCAAGTGGAGTGCCCCAAGGGTCGGTCCTGGGGCCGGTTTTATTCAATATCTTCATAAATGATCTGGAGGATGGTGTGGATTGCACTCTCAGCAAATTTGCGGATGATACTAAACTGGGAGGAGTGGTAGATACGCTGGAGGGGAGGGATAGGATACAGAAGGACCTAGACAAATTGGAGGATTGGGCCAAAAGGAATCTGATGAGGTTCAATAAGGATAAGTGCAGGGTCCTGCACTTAGGACGGAAGAACCCAATGCACAGCTACAGACTAGGGACCGAATGGCTAGGCAGCAGTTCTGCGGAAAAGGACCTAGGGGTGACAGTGGACGAGAAGCTGGATATGAGTCAGCAGTGTGCCCTTGTTGCCAAGAAGGCCAATGGCATTTTGGGATGTATAAGTAGGGACATAGCGAGCAGATCGAGGGACGTGATCGCTCCCCTCTATTCGACATTGGTGAGGCCTCATCTGGAGTACTGTGTCCAGTTTTGGGCCCCACACTTCAAGAAAGATGTGGATAAATTGGAGAGAGTCCAGCGAAGGGCAACAAAAATGATTAGGGGACTGGAACACATGAGTTATGAGGAGAGGCTGAGGGAGCTGGGATTGTTTAGCCTGCAGAAGAGAAGAATGAGGGGGGATTTGATAGCTGCTTTCAACTACCTGAAAGGGGGTTCCAAAGAGGATGGCTCTAGACTGTTCTCAATGGTAGCAGATGACAGAACGAGGAGTAATGGTCTCAAGTTGCAGTGGGGGAGGTTTAGATTGGATATTAGGAAAAACTTTTTCACTAAGAGGGTGGTGAAACACTGGAATGCGTTACCTAGGGAGGTGGTAGAATCTCCTTCCTTAGAGGTTTTTAAGGTCAGGCTTGACAAAGCCCTGGCTGGGATGATTTAACTGGGAATTGGTCCTGCTTTGAGCAGGGGGTTGGACTAGATGACCTTCTGGGGTCCCTTCCAACCCTGATATTCTATGATTCATTCGCTTCTGCGGCCAACTGCAGCCCAATATTCGAGCCACTCCCCTCAGTGGCAAACTGCAGCCCTTCACTGGCCACTCCCCTCAGTGGCAAGTGAGGACAGGGGGAAACTTGGGCCCACCCACTACTCCAGGTCCCAACCCAGGGACCCTCTAGGCAGTAGCCACGTGCTGTGTCTCCTTCCACTCCTACTGTCTGTTTCCATGGGCTATTTCCCTGTAGCCCTAGCACCTTCTCTGCACCTGTATCCAGGCTTCAGTCTTTCAGCCAGGGCCCCTCAGGCCTTTAGGGACACAGATGTTTCTCCCTGGGCTCCTAAGAGGGAACTGACTCATCTGCCCTGCAGCTCTCTTTATATATGGGCCTGCTTTGCCCTGATAGGCTGCTCATTGCAGCTCCTCTCTGATTGGGTCTCTGCTGCGCAGTCTCCCCAGGGCTGCTTTTAACTGTTTATCCACCAGTGTGGGGAAGATGACCCATCACATATCCTGACTCAGAATGGGAAAAATTTCTGAAAATCTCAAAAAATTTCATAGGACAGGAAAACTGTTTCCCACCCTGCTCTACTCACTATATATATATATATAGCTATATATATAGTTCTACTCACTATATATATGTTTGATATATATATAGCAAAACCAAGAGATGAAATTGAAGATACTGTTGAAAATCCCACCTGCATCTCAGAGATTTAAAATTAAATTTGGTCAGAACATTTTAGTACAATTTTTTTAATGGAAAAACCTTTTGAGAAAGTTTCTCACGCAAAAAAATCCTTCTTTTGTCAAAAAAAATGTTGAATTTTCATTAACAAATGAAAAAATGAGGATTAGTTTGACTTTTGGAGAAAACCTCAAAAAAAAAAACCCAAACAAAAAGCATTTATCTGACTAAGTCACTGTGTGCAGAAATTTTCAGAAGTACCCAAGTTCTATGAGGGAGGGATGGCTCAGTGGTTTGAGCATTGGCTTGCTAAACCCAGGGTTGTGAGTTCAATCCTTGAGGGGGCCATTTAGGGATCTAGGGCAAAAAGTGGGGATTGGTCCTGCTTTGAGCAGGGGGTTGGACTAGATGACCTCCTGAGGTCCCTTCCAACCCTGATATTCTATGATTCTAAGGTGCTTAGGCACTTTTCAAAATTCCACCCATATAAATACAAGTGTAACAATTTCAGTACTTGCATGATCTCTTCATGTTTTAGACAGAATACAGAGGAAAACAACAGAAAACAAACAAAAATGTACTTGAAGGAGATGAGGCTATGAAAAGGAGACAACATGATTCCGAATAATAATAATTAATAATAAATAATGTTTGTATTTTCCTGATGCCATCACATTACTTTCCCTAGAGAAATTCAGCAGTAAATAAAAGGACCTAAGAGAGAATCAGAAAACAGAAGACTAAAATAAATCTATAAAAATCTTCCAACTAGAAGGAAACTGTAGTAATCTAGATATTACTGGGCAAGAAATTAAAAGGAAATTAAAGTGATCAAAAAAAAAATAACTGACAGCAATTTACCATCAGAATTATCATATTCATTCATATGCATTTTTAAACACCATGTATGTTATTTTCTTTTAATGCTCTCATTAGATGTGGTCTCAGAGGAGAGAACATTCTCCTTAGTCACCTTTGCACTCGGGTTTTCTGCAGATTCGCTCCCTTCCACACTACACAGCAGGGATGGCGGGGGTCGTATGGGCCAGTGTGTTTGAGGGAAGGCTCCTCTTACCCTTTTATAACTTGGTGGTTTCCCAGATCTGAGGAGGACATTTTTTTATTTAGAGTAACTTTAGACATATCAGCAAAAGGAATCTAGACTTTATCCACTTTGGATCAAGGGAAAAATGGTTGAGAAAAAGGCTTCTCTAAGTCAACGGAGAGAGACCTATATTTCTAAACCCGAGAGCCAGATCCTCAACTGATGTAAATCAGCATATCTCCAGTGAAGTCAACGGAAGTGCGCCAGTTTACCCACACTACTGCCCCAGGTGACGATCTTGGTACGAGAGCACTCTATGAAAGGGACATGTCTGCATATTGTTATGGGTTGAGTTAAACTCATTGTGATGGGACAGGTATAACTGCTGCCTTACAGATAGGTGTAGAAAAGCTACCGTAATTAGGTGGTTGAAACATTTAAATGGCCTCCACTCCAAACCAAAGACACATCCAAGGCTGGTCAGGAATCAGAGCTATGTGGTTAGAGGCTTGGCTGGGCATTGTTTAGGTTTGTAAGAAGGGGGACAGAGACAAAAGCATCTAGAAAGCCAAGCAAATGCAGCCTTATGTGTGTTCTTTGTAAATAAACAAAATCACATCAAAGAAATACATAACTCTTACCAATTTCTCCTCTTAACTGGACCAGCTTCCAAGATCCGAGTTATGGTTAGCCACTCAGGGGAAAGGGGGTAATAATACATACCAGCTGTTAATAGAAAGGGTGTTAATAGAAAGGGTGCTATCTAGCAACTCATTAAAATATGAAGTATTGCTTATAAGTTGTGTGCAGCCTGTATCAGACCTGACCCATAAATTGTAAATATTTAACGCCGGTCTTCACATAATTAGCGGCACCCTCACATCAACACCACGTCCATGACTATTGGTATGGGCTAACATTGCGCCAGATGCTACACTGGTTAGAGAGTACATAACGATCATGGCAAATCCCACACTACTGCCCCACCATGACCAAGAATACCCCTCTCACCATTGACTAACATCAAGAAAAACCTTTTGGTCTCATGTCACAGCCGTCCTTGTGGATGACAAGGGTATTCACAGAGGATGGTCTGAAACCTACCAACGTACCAAACAGAAATCAAATCAATGACCCAACTATGCAACTGCCAGGCTTCTCCTCCCCATGGTACGTATGGACAGCTCTAAACTATATCCACACCCGACATGGAAGATGCACGTACTTCCATAGATGGAAAGTGAGGGAATCACCGAACTGCGACTGTGATGTGGTACAAGGGGATGAAGGGTTTGAACTCTGGCTGGAACACACCACTGAAATGCTGCAGGAGTGGGCAGTACCTGATGCTGAAAAGAGAAGGCGTCTAGTAGAGTGCCTCAGGGATCCATCACCAAATGTAATTTGCACCCTGAAGCTCAGTAATCCTGGAATCAGGATGAAGAACTGCCTAGAGGCCCTTGATCACGCCTTTGGGAGAACCAAGGGCTTGGAGGATATTTATTGCAAGTTCCATCACTGAGAAATTTCGAGACTACTTGTATGGTGCTCAGTTTCAAGTGTGGACAGACAACAATCCACTGACTTATGCGTTAACAAGTGCTAAGCTGGATGCTACAGGGCAGAGATGGGTGGTTGCCTTGGTGAGCTATGAGTTCAGCATTCAGTACCCATCAGGGAGAAGCAATATAGATGCAGATGCATTGTCTAGCAGAAAACCTTTGGCGCTGGTATGCATTGACTTCTTGTCTTTAGAAGTGGACAAGAAATATGTCGGGAACATTTTAGTAGTGACTGACCATTTTACACAGTATGAGCAGGCATATCCCACACGTAACCAGCGGGCTACCACTGTCGCTCGAGCGCTGTGGGAGAAATATTTTTTCAGTGTAAGGGTTCCCAGCTCAGATACACTCCGACCAAGGGTGGGATTTTGAGAGTCACCTTCTGAAGGAAGTGCTTAGGATAGCAAGAATTAAAAAGTCTATGACAACGCCTTATCACCCGCAAAGTGATCCTCAGCCAGTGAGGTTTAATAGAACTCTGTTAGATATGTTGGAAACGTTACGGCCTGAGCAGAAGGCATCCTGGAGCCAGCATGTTGTGGTTTTGGTGCATGCCTACAATGCCACAAAGAACGATGCTACAGGAGTCACCCCATATCTCTTGAGGTTTGGGCAAGAACCAAGACTTGTGCTTTGGCATATCGGAGGATGGAGATAGTCATGAGACTCCTCAGCAGGATGTATCCTGACTAAGAGAAAAGCTGTGGTGTGCTTATCACTTAGCTACGTCTGCAGCTCGGAAAAACTCAGACTGTAACAAGCATTGGTATGATTCTAGGATGCGTTCACAGGAGCTCCAGCCAGGGGATAGAGTTCTGCTGCGATATTTGGGTATTGCTGGCAAACATAAGATAGCAGACAGATGGAAAGCAATACCTTACCTGGTGGTGGAAAACTGGAAGATCTGCCGGTCTACAAGATTAAACCCAAAGTGGGTCAGGGTAAATAAAGACAGCACATAGAAACCTTTTACTCCCTGTGGGGGAGTTGGTAGGCGCTCCTTATGAAGTGGACCACACCATGGTAACTGGGCAGAACAAACATCTAGACCAAAACCACTATCCAACATGGACAATCAGACCCCTGCAGCTAACCTACCCCTACTCAGCATATGTGACAGTGAGTCTGAGGAGGAAGACGCTACCATGGTGTATCCGAGAATGGAGATAAGATTTCGGTCTCGATCAGCTGAACCCAGGGGGTGGTGTGTAATTGTCCCAAGTCACTGGGTGGGGGCCCAAGCCGGTTTTGTGTTGTATTGGTGAAAAGGAACTCCTAGATACTGAACCTGGCCCTTGTTGCTGCTGGCTCCACCTGGCAGAAGGGTTACATTTGAATGTAAGCTCCCAAGGGCAGGGTCTACCATCCATTCTGCATCTGCCTGGCCCCCTCCACAATGCTGCTCCAGACTGGCCGGCCTCTGGGCACAGCCATGATGCAAATGGTCAGTCATAATAAATGTCTCTCTTTGCATCTCTGCCATAGTTCAGCCCGATGCTTCATTCCACAGAGCGTGTAGCTGGTTTCTGCATCCCCGTGACAGCCAAGATGGATCACACAATCGCATTTCTCTATAAAGGAGGCATTTCCCATTGGGTCCTTCCCCTCACTAGACATTCTGCCCCTTCTTTCCATTCCATAAGTGCAATCTGTGGCTGGCTGGAGGGAAGACAGGCAAAGCTGCAGGCACTGGATGTACTTCCTAGGTTCATAGGGAGCTGCAGGTGCTCAGAACTCCACCCCAGAGAGCCCTCCCTAGGAAAGAAGATGAATGTCCAAGACACCGATAGCAGGTCAAACGCTGCATGCTGGCTCATCCCAGGGCTGTGCTGGACAGTGTGTGTGGTGTTTTTTATTTTGTTTGTTTTAAGCCAGGGAGCGGAGGGAGTGCAGGACATGAAGAACCAGCCGGTGAGTAAAACGCACTTGTTTCTACTAGGCATCTTCTCCATCAGCCTCTCCATCATCTCCATCAGCCTCTGGGGGTACACCTGCACTGCAATCAAAGACCGGCGACATGGCTGTGGCAGGCTGTGGTCAGCTGACTTTGGCTCATGCTGCAGTGTAGATGGTCGGATTCAGGGTGGAGCCCGGGCTCTGAAACTGTTCTGGGGGTTGGGTCTTGGTGCCCAGGCACCAGCCACAGCCAGAATGTCTGCACAGCAATTTTTAGCCCTGCAGCCGGAGCCCTGCGTCAGCTGACCTGGGCTCCGAGACTTGGTGCAGCCGGATTTTTATTGCAGTGTAGACATACACTCGCTCACACCATGGGAGTTCCTCCTGATTACCCATGCTGTGAGAGGAGAATCAGGCTCTGTGGTTTGGAATGGCCACCAGAATTTGCCTGGTCAGTTCCACCAGGGCAATGTGTGGGATGGATGCTTTACTTGCTGCGTTCCTCCTCCTCCTGCCCAGGGGCAGATTAGGGGGTCAGAATTTGGCTCAGGGTAAGTAACACCAGCAGAACAATTTTATCACTGGATAAAATAGTAAATAAAACCATCGGCAATTTAATGAACGGTGAAATGCATCGTCTGAATGCTAGTCTCCTAACTGTGAGTGCAGGCGTACAGGGCCCCTCAGCCGCCCTCTGCCTAGGAAACAGGATTTTTCATTAGAATGTTCTGTAGTCTTAAATTATTCAGCTGCAGCAAAGGTGGCAGAGCAGGGATGTTGTAATAAGGATTTCAAATCAGGGGCTAAAACCAGAAGAAAAAGCAGGAGGAAATGTTTTTTAAAAACATCTGAAAGGCTGGGAGTTGTGAGCAAATTTTACAAGGAAATGGACGAAGTTTGAAACCAAGTTTTGGTGAGACGGTAAAAAGAAATCAGTTGGGCTCCTAAATCTACTTGCAGGGCCAGATTTTCAAATGCTCAGCACCCAGATTTTCCAGAGATGCCTGATCATAGAATATCAGGGTTGGAAGGGACCTCAGGAGGTCATCTAGTCCAAACCACTGCTCAAAGCAGGACCAATCCCCAATTTTTGCCCCAGATCCCTAAATGGCCCCCTCAGGGGTTGAGCTCACAACCCTAGGTTTAGGAGGCCAATGCTCAAACCACTGAGCTATCCCTCCCACATATATGTATATACCTAAAGGGGAGTTGTCGATTGCTGAACTCTTCTGAAATGCTGGCTCATAGAGCAGTAATGTGGTCGAGGGAAGACCTGGGTTTACTCATGTCTCATTTGGGGAATTTAGAGTTTACTCGCCCCCCCCCTTTTACAAAACTATCAAAATCATTACAGTCAATAACCATTAGAACCCAGCGTGGGCTTTGTGTACGGGTGTTAGAGAGATTATTCCTTCACTCTCCCACTTCCCTGGTCCTTCTCGCATGAACAGAGAGCAACAATACCCGAAGTCCAAAGGTGCAAACAATTTGATGTTTATTGGGGTGAACTTCCAGCAAGCTTAAATTCTTAAGTTCCTTCTTCCTTATTTTCGAATCCCAACTTACTTCCTGTTTGCCCCTAATTTATATAGTAATATTCTTAGCTATACCTTAACCAATCATTCTACTAAAATTTACCTAACCAATCCTAACATATTGTAACATGATTATTTAACCAATTATATCCCACTGCCTTAATTAGTTTACACCCAGCAAAATTAATTATACAGCAGACAGAAACAATCACAGAATCAGACAGCGACCATGCAAATAAACAATAGCAAAGTGGGAACTATAATGACAAAACGATACAGAAGTGAGGATTTCACAACTACATCTATAAAGACATAAGGGTTTTCCAGCTGCATCTATTGATAAGTGAGTTCTCACCAGACAGAAAACTATCAAACTAAATTTCCTTTTACATCTTCTAGGATCTTCCCTTTCTCTGGAGGTGATAGATTGAATCACCTTGCTAACAGCCCCCTATTGACTAGTTTGGAATGTGAGGATGTGACCGGTCGCTTCCCAGCTTATGGCGGCCTCTGCTGCTTAGCCAAAGGCCTTGGCCTAAGAACAGGGCCTCAGCCTGAGACAGTGAGAGAAGGCCCTTCCACAGATTCTTTCTTGTATAGTCTATTACTAGCTAAATGATAAACATATACCTAAATTCTTAAAGTATAGGCCTTTACAGGCAGGCCTGAATATCTATACCCTAACAAGGGGATCTTCAAAATGCATTTGAATGGCACTTCTACTTTTCACCCCCATGTCATCCTAGCCTAAACCCCATTCAGAATAAGGGGACCTCTGCACACCTGCAGGATCTGCATGCCACTGCTCAGCCTGAAACACACCAATGTTAGTTTACCTACCTCTTTTCTTGTGACTGAGCTAAAGCTTTACATCAGGTGCATAAATGTAGAGAAATAGGCACCCAAGTGTGAGCATTGCAGCCTAAAGGTGCAGCAAAGAAACATGCCGTGATCAAATCCTTGATGAAAATTCAAGTCACAGCAACGACTGTGCATTCAAAGTGAAGCCACTTTCTTAAGGCTGTTGAAAAACCCTCACTGACCAGCCAAAACCCAGGCTCGGTCAGAGCAAGGAGGCTCTTTCCAAACCACAACCAGCCTGACGGAGTGAATGCCAGGAGAATTGCAGAAGGCCTGAGCTCATTGTGTTGTTCAGACTGGGTCTGACCATTCTGTTCTGCAGATGAGGTGTGGGTATGTGATCGGCAGCATCGCTTCGCTAGCAGAGGGTGCCCGTCACACAGTCAGTGGAGTTTGCCACTAGCAGCAGCGTGAGTGCTTAGAAAAGGAGGGTAAAGAATGATGGCAAAATCTTTGTCTTGTCCCCACAGCCGCAGGCCCAGGCGCCTCACTTGCCTGACTGCTGCAGGCTCCAGCCTCCCATGCAGAGGCAACAGCATGGCGCCTGGGAAGAGACCCCTGCTGCCCTGCAGGACGCGAAATGCCATTAAACCCTGGCAAAGAGCCACGGATGCAACCAGTCTGCACCGACTGTCTGACACATCCGTAGATAGGAGATAAATCCAGAAAACAGCTGCTGACCCCAGGGCTTCTCGCTGCCAGAGACATGGGAGGAGATGCCACAATCAACAGGGGCAAGGCTATTTGGGGCACAGGCCTGGCACACAGCTCACTAGCTGAACAGTCCCTATGAATCCCACGAGCCCCTTTTCCCCATTGCTCTCCCTCTGGCGCCTGGTGTCTCTTCTCCCTTCTCTGACTGACCCAGCCCACGCTGATCAGCTGGCTCCCCTACCCCTGCACCCAGAGGGCTCTGCTTCTTCCCCATGTCCATTGGCAGCTTCTGGGGGCTGTTGTAGATAATAAAATAAGCAAATAAATAATACTTTGCTCTATTTAGCACTTTTCACCAGTAGATCTCACAGGGCTGGTTCTCAGGTCCAGCAAGGCATGTTAATGAAACCCTTGCTCACTGTCACAGCATTAAACACTTCCCTGTGATTCAGGATGTCAGTTCCAGTCATCGCTGGCCACACCCCTGGGAATAACCAGCATTAACAAATGAATCTGCTTAACCTTTTATGAGAGACACAGAGAAAGGAGGAGAAGCAGTTAATCATTTGCAATGTAAAGTAGTAAATAAGGCTTTCATGGTAACAATTTCCCTTGTTCCCTTTGGCTATAGAAAGTCTTCTATAGGCAAAGCCCCTGACAGGTGTTTTGCTGGTATTGTGCATAGTATAAAATGGACCTTTTTTTTTTTTTTTTTTTTTGCAGAGAGGGAAGGGGAACGATAAAAGGTTAGTTTAGACGAGCTGGGTGTTGCTGGTGTCTGTTTTCTTTAAGACAAAATGAGGCACACCACCGTGGAGAGAGAAAAGAATAGCAAAGAGAGAAAATGCAGCTTCCTGCTTTGAACGTGTGTGATCCAAGGAGGGGAAGATACATGGAAACCTAACATGCTTGAGGGGACGTTATCCAGGCATTTTTAAACCGGGCTGAGTTTGTGTTTGGCTCAAGTACAGGGGAGATCAAGGTCAGTTATTATTTCAGCCGAAATACTCAATTCATCTGACCTCAGGTTCTGCTGCTGCTCTACAGAGCTCCAGAATGGAGCCCACGAGCCTGAGCCACTCTGAGGAGGTGCGGTGGTGGCAGTGTTATGCCTTGGGCCTCTGGGAGGGACCGCCTCGCTATTCAGTGTTGCCAGCTCTCATGCAGCATTCTGTAGAGCCAGGATTCCCCCCTTGTCTGGGGCTGTAAATGCAGCTCCGAAGCCCTGGGAGTCTGACCATCCTCAGCTTTTGTGTAAGGAACAACATCCACAGGGGTCATCAAGCAGGTTCAAACCTAGCACTTTCAATGCTGCAACACAATCCTCTTCCACTTGATGTAACTTCATAAACTGGTAGCTGTAGTAGGCTTTATCCTGCAGAAGACCAGCTTCTAGAAGGGCTTGCAGCACACGTATGAGTAGGGCACTAAAGGTAGAGGGGCCCCTGTGCTCTCTACTACCCTCACAAAGGGGGCACAATTTAGCTCATAATATGTAACCCATTAGTAACATGTAACTCACAGTGACACATTAACCACTGCATGGAACAATCATTTGTCGTACGTAAAACTAAAGGGATGCTCCTTCCCCACCACATAATTATAGCAACTGCTCATGGACATCTGGGTCTGCCTAATGCTACTTATGACTTCCTCTCTGGTTTGCTCTGTATTCTGACCTGCAGACATAACCTCCTTTTAAATGGGAACCATCTCAGCTTTTCCATACCATAACCGTTCATTCATGGGCTGGATGGGGAAATCTGAGTCTGGTGCTTTATTGCCTTTGAATCATAAACAGCAGAGAACAGACTTGTCATTTTAACATATAGGAGTGCGTATTCTAAGCGATGACATTGTGCATCGTAATTTTGTTATTCCCCTGAATAACATATTCCTGTCTAATGATCTAGGGTCTGTTTATTCAGAAAGCAACGAGAGCCGTATTCTGTCGAAAACCTTCCATAAAGCTGGATGAGATTGTGCTCCAACGGCAGGAACAATTTTCTGCAGCATCATGCAGTGAAATAAAATAAAATAAATAATTTTTTAAAAAACCCTTAATTTGGAGACTTCACGGACCCTCTAGAGCATATGTTTCCTCCTAACACCATGATCTGGCATCACAAAAGGGGACTTAGTACTAAGCCTGGATGGCAGGATCACAGTTTGCTCACAGACCTTAGAGACTTACAATTCAGCACAAGGCAGCTGCTACATCTGAACTGAAATGCCTCTTTTGTTGCAGGCATTTATCAACTGCAGTTTCTTTCAGGAAATATTGAGTGGTCGTTAAAAATATAGGCCTAGCCATCCATCGCTACAAAGGACCCAGCTTACAAGAAACGAGGTCAGTGCAGCTTTAAAAGAAAAATACTCTCTAGCCCCATTTGCTAGAAGAAGTCTGCACCACCCTCAAGTTCACACTTGAGTCCTACTCCCATTCTGGGACCACTACTAAGATGGTTTTGAGATGAAATGGAGTTGAAATGCCAGGACCTGCCCTCTGAAAACCTACCTTAGGGCCCAATCTATCAAACCATATAAGCAGATGTTTAAGTTGGAACATGGGATATTGAATTCAGTGAGAACTAACTCATGTACCTGTCTTCACTGCAGAGTTACCTATACTTGAGTTACTCCTCTCAAGTTAGCCTAGCTCAAGGGAGAGCAGCCACATTGCAAAACCACACTGGAGATGCTGTGGGCTGCACTCACTCGTGTGGCACTAAAACTTTTGGGGGCATGTCCCAGGGTTCTTTGCACTACCCTAAGCTGAGTTGTTCTATGCTCTCTTACCTATGGAATTGTGGAAGAACTCGTCTGTCCTTTCTGGGCACCCACAGGGAATTGTGGAGGACTAGCTGCACATGTGTAAAATTAGTCTGAATCCACACTGCGGAGTGATTTTGTTAGCAGCTGAGAGCTGTAGGCAGGCCAGCCAACTCGTTAAAACACCACAACCCACAAGCGAAGGGTTTCAGTGTGTAGAGGGAACTCCAGTTAGGGGCAACACTTGAGGTAACTTTGCAGTGAAGACATGCCCAAAATTAAGCATGTGCTGTGGTGGCCTTGATTCCAATTTCCTTACCAGTAGATAACGATGTGTGTCATAGGGGGACAAGGAAATGTTTTTCAACAGTGGTCTCCAACCTTTTTACACCCAAGATCACTTTTTGAATTTAAGGACAACCCAGGATCTACCTCCCACTTCCCTGAGGCCCCGCCCCTTCCCAAAGCCACACCCCACTCACTCCATCCCCCTTCCCCCACCTTCACTCACTTTCACTGGGCTGGGGTAGAAGGTTGGGGTTAGGGAGGGAGTGTGAGCTCTGGGCTGGGGCCAAGGGGTTCGCAGTGTGGGAGGGGGCTCTGGGCTGAGCCTGGGGAAGGGGGTTGGGGTGTAGGAGGGGGTGAGGGGTGCAAGCTCTGGGAGGGAGTTTGGGTGCAGGAGGGGGCTCTGGGCTGGGGCAGGGGGGTGGGGTGCAGGAGCAGGTACAGGGTGCTGGCTCTGGGAGGGGGGTCAGGACTGGGGGCAGAGTGTTGGGGTGCAGAATTGGGTGGGGGTGCTGTTTCTGAGAGGAGGTACAGGGCTGGGGCTTGGGGTACAGGAGGAGGTATAGGGTGCTGGCTCTGGGAGCAGGGTCAGGGCTGGGGCTTGGGGTGCAAGAGGGGGTTCAGGGTGTAGGAGGCCTCCCACCAGGTAGCACTTACCTCTGCCAGCTCCCTATGTTTTTCAACAGTGGTCTCCAACCTTTTTACACCCAAGATCACTTTTTGAATTTAAGGACAACCCAGGATCTACCTCCCACTTCCCTGAGGCCCCGCCCCTTCCCAAAGCCACACCCCACTCACTCCATCCCCCTTCCCCCACCTTCACTCACTTTCAGTAGGTGTCGCAGTGAGGCTAAGGCAGGCTCCCTGCCTACTCCGGCTCTGCGCCGCTCTTGGAAGGGGCCAACGTGCCCTGCGGCCCTGGGGGTGGGAGTGTCGGGTAGCACGTGGCTTTGCACGCTGCCCCTCTCTGCAAGAACCTCCCTTGCAGCTCTCATTGGCCACAGCTCCCCATCCCCAGCCAATGGGAGCTGCAAGGGCAGTGCTTGCAGGCTGGAGCAGCAATGGAGGGAGACCCCTGCCCCCCCCCAACCTGGCTGCTTCCGGGAGAGGCGTGGGGC
The DNA here is from genome assembly GCF_965140295.1 of Lepidochelys olivacea. NCBI lineage: Eukaryota > Metazoa > Chordata > Testudines > Cheloniidae > Lepidochelys > Lepidochelys olivacea. The sequence goes on from NC_140415.1 coordinate 128,549,560, forward strand.
TGAGGCAGGCAGGGAGCCTGTCTTAGCAACAGCCCTGCTGTGCTACCTGAGATCATGATCGACTGGGAGATCCTCTAGGATCAACCAGTTGATTGTGATCAACCAGTTGGTGACCACTGTTTTACAATGAAAACTCATGTCTTCCGTGGTACGAAATACGATGCATAAGTGTGAGTCTGTACCCTTATGTTCACCTTTTTTACAAGTCTATGATAAATTTTGTACAAGGCATGCCTTATGAGGTATCATTTGAAAACCTATAATCTGCTGAACATTATTGGCCTTGTAAAATATGAGTGGCAGCATTGTATGAAAAATTATAAAATTCTACTGTATAAGACATGTTCAAGTCTGGGGAAACAGCTTCAAACTAGTTCCCTAGAGACAAAAGGCTGGGCAATACCTCAGCCAGGTGTCAACAAAATCAAATAGTCTATCACCTGGTTAAGCAGCCATTCTTTGGCAGGAAGAAGGGTGTGAGTGAGAAATTTGCACCTTAACAAAGGAATAGCTGGAAGTTCCCATCCACCAGTCATCCTGTCTCTTGAACCCCATCTGGAGATGATCTTCAAAGGGAAAAGAGAACTATAAGAAATGAGAAGAGACGCCCCAAAACACTTTTCCCTTTCTCTCTGCTCACAAGAGCCACAACTCCTGAAAGACAAAGCGACAGCTTTGAACTAGGGGGAAAGGTCCTGACTTAAAGGATTTCAGCCAGTAAGACTGCAAAAGCATGTTGCAAAACAGACATTTTGCTTTGAATTCAGTTAGCTTGATACATTAGATGTTAGTTGCATTTTTACCTTTTATTTTCTTTGTAACCAACTCTGACTTTAATGCCACTTGTAATCCCTTAAAATCTTTCTCTCTGTAGTTAATAAACTTGTTTTATTGTTTTATTTAAACCAGTGTGTGTTTGGATGGAAGTATTTGGGAAACTCCATTCGAGATAACAGGTTTGTAAATATGATTTTCTACTTATGAAATGATGAATGTTCTATGAGCTTGTACTCCACAGAAGGCAAGTGCTGGGCAGTACAATTTTCTGGGGACAAGTTGCAAATTTCTGGGGACAAGTCTGGCACTGAGAATTTGGTGGTGTCGTACCGCAGTATAATTCAGGAGCATCTTAGCTAAAGCACTCCTATAATTCATCAAGAAATAATTTACCTGCAAGAGCAGAGTTGGACAAACGACGGCCCACAGGCCACATCCGGCCTGCGGGACCCTCCTGCCTGGCCCCCGAGCCTCTGGCCCAGGAGGCCTTCCCTCGGCCCCTCCCCCACTGTCCCCCTTCCCCTGCAGCCTCAGCTCAGTGCACTGCCAGCACAGTGCTCTGGGCGGGGAGGGGGCTGTGAGCTCCTGGGGCAGCACAGCTCCAGAGCCCGGCCTGACCCGGTGCTCTGTGCTGCATGGTGCGTGGCTGGCTCCAGCCGAGCGGCAGAGCTGCCTGTCCTGGTGCAGCCGCGCTGCCAGCCACCAGTGCTCCAGGCAGTGCGGTAAGGGGGCAGAGAGCGGGGGGATTGATAGAGGGCAGGGGAGTTCAAGGGAGTGGTCAGGGGGTGGGGGAGTGGATGAGGTCAGGGAAGTTAGAGGGCAGGGAAGAGGGGGGTTAAATGGGGGCAGGAGTCCCAGAGGGGCAGTCAGGAAGGAAGCGGGGGTTGGATGGGCGGCGGGGGGAAGTCAGGGGCAGGGGTTCTGGGGCCAGTCAGGGAACAGGGAGAAGGGGTGGTTGCATGGGGCAGGGGTCCTGGGGGTGCAGTCAGGAAGGAGGGGGGGTTAGATGGGGCAGTCGGGGCAGGGGTTCTGGGGGCAGTCAGGGGACAGGGAGAAGGAGTGGTTGGATGGGGCAGGGGTCCCAGGGGGGCCGTCAGGCAACAAGGGGGGTTGGATGGGGCAAGAGTCCCGGGGGGGGCCGTCAGGGGGCAAGAAGTGGGGGGGCGGATGGGGGGGAGCCAGGCCACGCCCTCCTCCCCTAACAGGCCAAAAAGTTTGCCCACTCCTGTGCTAGAGGCTGTGTGTGGAGTACACCAGGAGTGGTTGCTCTCACAGCAAAGCAGTGCAAAAGGCCCCCCAGTTTGGAGAACTGAGGGGACACAGCTGTCTAAAAGTCCAGATTTTACGCAGGCTAATGTCACAATAAGGCTGGGTAGGAAATTATATTTTTATTATATTTCCTCCCTACCAAGAAAATTTCCAGAAAAAATTATTTTTTTCCATTTCCATTAAAAAATCCTGTGACATTTTCAGGTTTCCATCAAAAAGCCAAAAACCATTTCCAGAACACCAAATAACATTCAGGTCTTTTATCAACCAAAACCTGAATATTTTTGGCTTAAATCTGAACATTTCCGGTGGCTGAAAACTGAAAAGACTTGGAGGTTGGGTTTTTCAATGAAAACTCCAAATATTTTGACAAAACTAGAGAATTCTTCACAAAGAAATTCTGTTCAAGGGCAAATTAATACTCCATTAAAAATACCATGCACATTTTGACAGACAGTGTTCATCCAGTTCTGGGGATGAGCCCTAAGAGCTAGAGGGAGTGATGGCATCTCTTTGATTGTACTGTTCAGTATTCTAATCTCACTTCATTTCTCATTGATAATTCTGGATAACCAAGAACAAAGCCTATTTTGCAGCTTTCGTTCACATTACTAACGCCCAGCTGCAAATATCAAGAGAAGAATCTTTTTAGTGGCTGCAGGTGTCCCAGAATAGAGAGGTTAAATAGCAGGTATCATTCTGATAATTTGGAGGTACTAAATCTTTTGCAGAGATTTGGTACAACCCCTCCTCCTCCCTCCCCGCCCTCACCCCAGCACATCCACTTGTGTTTTTGCAAGTAGACCTCGGTTGTCAGATTCACTTGCCGGTTTTCAATTTCCTCCACCCAAAAAGTTCCATAGACATGCACGGGAGAGAAATCCAAAGTCACCTAACCACAGTGTGTAGGGGCAGTGGGGTCTGGTGAACTGGGAGTCATGAGGCCTGGATTTGAATTCTGGCTCTGCTCTGAACCTGCTGTGTAACGCACCTCTCTGTACCTCTGATTCTTCTTCCACTCACTGTCTGTAGTCCTTTCAGGGTAAGCACTCTTCCCCTTGACTACAGTGTGAAATCCATCTAGTGACGTACTTACACGGCTCTCAGCACCATCAGATCCGACTCAAATTCTCACCCTCTGACAGATTGTATCCTCACAACCATCCTGCGAGGCAGGTTAGTACTGTCCCTAGCTAGTTAGCAGATGGGAGACTGAGGTATGGAGAGACTAAGTGACTTGCCCAAGAACACCCAGGAAGTCTGAGGCTGAGCTGGGAATTGTACACGGGTCACTTAAATCCAAGCCCAGTGCCCTAACCACTAGATCGTCCTTCCTACCTCACCCAGGCCATTCACATCATGACTGAGGAGTGGGCAGAATTGGGGCAGCAGAAAGCCACCTTTGCCTGGGCTGAGCCTCCTATGTTGTGCCTCAGGATATGGAGTGCAGAGTCTGCCTGTGGCCCAGGCAGCCGCCTCTCCAGCACCCTCTCCTGGCCAGGGTGCCTCTGCAATGCCCAGCCCCACTTTTCCCTATTCAGGGCCCATTAAGGACTCACCCCATACAAAAAGAAATTCAAACCAATCCCCCCGGGAGATCTCATTTGTTTAGTTGTCTGGCCCTCCAGACCCCAACCCCAGGTCAGTCTCTCACCCAGCGGCCCACATAACACAAAGTCTTTGAAAAATGAAATACAAACTCATGCAGCCTTTCTCTCAGCCCTCTCCTCCCTGAGGGCAGCTGGGTAGGAGGTGGCCTTGGGCAGAAGGGATGAGGCAGGGAGTAAGCCTCTGCAAATGGGCAGTTTATGCGCTGCCCAGAACTGTAAACCACCCACCCACCCCTGAGATCCAGAGGCTATCTACTAGGGGCAGGCCCTTCTGCAGATGTGGGAATAAGCTACATTACTTTGGCCCCACTCTTGCCACCTGCCCCAGCCTTTCCCTCTTCTAGGGCACCAAGGAACCCAGAACCAACCAGCTGGTTACCTGTTAGCTGTATATTCAGCTTCTATATGTGTATGTACTGAACCCCGCTTTTCTCCACGGCTGGTTACATTTTTGCCAGCTTGCCTTTCCCCTCCTAATTTCCAGCAATGTTTGTGGATTTAACTTGATTGATCACATTACATTGCCATAGCTTTTTGTGGTGGGGACTGTGTCTAATTGCACTTCTGTGCCTGTTCTCAAGCCTCCTTCTCTGTAGAAGGAACAGGATAAGAAAGCCAGAACAATAGGTTAAGTTGGCATTTAACTTTGATGAGAAGGGGCAAGATTGTGGCAGATAAAATAAGCTGTCTCTCGGAGAGTGATGAATCTCCCTGCAATGTGACTCCTATTCCTCCAGGAGCCATATCCATTTACTGTGCAGTATTATGGAGGGTGATGAGGAGGGGAGCCGGGGAAAGAGCAGCTTGTCTCTCTGACCTCTTTCGGGGGGAATTCTGGAGGAATTTGAGCCAGTTACACACTCAACTTCAATGCAAGTTTCTGGTCCCTGTTAAACCCAGTCAAACTCTCTTGCTCACTGGGAGCCCCCCAGGGCCAGCACTGATGGGTTAACACTGCTAGCCCATCTTAAGGTTTATAGTTATGCTGTAGGTATAGGGCAAGGTGAAACTGATGCTCTAATTTAGTTGACCAGTTTAGTAAAGAACAAAGAACCTCATCACTCTTCGAAAGGCCAGTGACTCAGCAGGCCTCTACAGACAGCTCGCCAACCTGAGAGTGGGGCTTTGAGGACAAAGGGGCTAACTGTCAAGTTGGCGCTGGGACGGAGAGGAAGCGTGATTCCTGAGAGAGGGGTAAGCCACTGTCATCTTGCCCACAAAGGCACACAAGATACACCCCACTGACTCACTGCTCATCCTCTATCAGGTTCCTTAGGGCCCCACTCTCATGTCCGTTGAAGTCAATGGAAGGCGCCTACTGATTTCAGTGACCATTGGGTTAGGACCCTAGTGTCAAATCTGCTTTTCGCTTGCTCCACCCCAGCCTGGTCCAAAGCCTATTGAAATCAATGCGAGTTTTTCCATCAGCTTTAGACCAGGCCCCAAATTTCTTTAGTTCGAGCTCAGATTAGCTGGGCACCAGCAGCAGTTCGCAGCTCCCTTAATCATTTGGGTGTGTTCCTCAAGAAGTCATCTGGTTCCCTAGGCTCGCATGTCTGAGCTCTAATGAAATTAATAGGCAGCAGACAAACAAAGGAAGTATTTTTTCATACAACATGCAGTTAATCTATGGAACTCCTTGCCAGAGGATGTTGTGAAGGCCAAGATTATAACAGTGTACAAAAAAGAAACTAGATAAATTCATGGAGGAAAGGGCCATCAATGGCTATTAGTCAGGATGGGCAGGGATGGTGTCCCTAGCCTCTGTTTGCCAGAAGCTGGGAATGGGAGACAGCGGACAGATCACTTGATGATCACCTGTTCTGTTCATTCCATTTGAAGCACCTGTCATTGGCCACTGTTGGGAGACAGGATACTGCACTAGATGGACCCTTGGTCTGACCCAGTATGGCCGTTCTCATGTTCTAATGTGGTCTCATGCGTATCACCTAACTCCCGAGTCACTGCATAATGAATAAATAATGCAAATGACTCTCATCAAGTGCATTTTTTCCACGGGTTGAAATATTCGTCCCTGCCACATATATACATAATCTGCACCAGGTCTTCCTGCTTCTCCCTCATAAAATCACTCCCAGCACAACCCTGCATAGGCGCTGAGCAACTCCTGAGGTCGGCAACTTGTGTTAAAATCACCATTCAGGACTGGACCTTTTGTAGCTGCAACTCAAGTCATTAGCTGACCCCTCTGCCCCCAGCACAGAGAAGAACTTGATCAAAATCCCAAAGAGGCCAGGTAGAATTCCTGGCCCTTTGTCTGCTGTCCTCTGTAAACACAGTGCTATACAACAGGTCTGATTCCCCATGGCCTTGCACCACGTGCAGTCATTTATATCAATACAGTGAGCAAGATGGATGTGAAATAACTGAGTGGTGTTTTACCCTCCCCGCTCCTCGGGCCATTACCTTGTTGTGGTGAAGAGGCTTGTGTGTCTCAATGGCCCTCAGAACTACGATGCCCGGAGTCTTATACTCCTAGTAGGGTCACCGTTGGTGAACAGTTCTGAGGGGAGGTTCCAGACAAAGGGCAGTCCAAAACTTCTCAAGACTCCAATGATGGGACAGGCGTATTCGAGGACTTGTCAGTTGTCTGTGGCTGTGAAGGTGTGAAGCGGGGCGATCACCCTGCTCCGGCTCAGAAGGGGTTAAAAGCCAGCCCTTGCAGAGGGCTGGGGCTAAGAGAAGAGCCTAGGCTGATTGGGGAAACAGCCACAGCTAGGGCCACACCCCAGTCAGGCCACAGCTGGCCCTATAAAAGGGCTGTGAGCCAGGACCTCAGGTAGAGTCACTCTCTAGCTGTGGAGAGAGAAGGACCTGGTTGCCTAGGAGCTGAGCAGGGCCCCTAGAATGGAGTAGGGCTAGGGGAAGGCCAGAGGAGGTGAGATGCTCCAGCCTGGAAAACCCCCAGGCAGTGAAGCCTTGATAAAGGCCAGGAAAGGTACTGGGGCTACCGAGGGGTAGCCTGGAAAGAGGCAGAGACAGCTGGTCCATTCCCCCTTTGCCGATGATGAGTGGTTTACAGACTGCAGTCTGCCTCAATGAGTGGGGGCTGGATGGTGACTGGCAGTAGCCACTGAGGCAAGGTGGGGATAGAGGGTTGGGGTCTCCCCTGGGTGGGGAGACCCAGATTGTGGATTACTGCTGTGGGCAGAACCCTGATGTAGAGGGGGTCTGGGAGGGACATGGGAGGCCAGCACCAGTTGAGACACTGGCCTGCAGAGGGTGCTCTGGAGAGCTAATTTTCAGGATGACCAGCTGGAGGTGCCACATGGTGAGTCTTGACCTCACTACAACGTGGGTAAGTGCTGCAGTAGAATGGAGACCTCCAGTTGTCTTGGACTCCCTTGTCAAGTTTTGTGAGGTTACCACCTGTGCACCAGCTCAGTTCCTATTACCAGCAGGTGCACCTAAAATGGTCTGCCAGCTTGAGACCATCACTACTTCCCCCCCAGGACTCCCTGTTCTGACTCCAGGGGATTTCTTGAGTGGATCAGGGACTGGGGTTTCATGAGACATGAGTACATTCCAGGCTCTGCCACTGGCCTGTTGGGTGATCTTGGATAAGTTATGCCTTGCCCCATGCCTCAGTTTTCCCAGCTGTAAAATGGGGATAATGATACAGACTAGCACTGGGCACTTTTTTTCAGCCAAAAATGCAGATTCAGTTGCACCAATTCAGGTTGATTTTACAAAATTGTTTGACCTAAAACATTTTTTTCAACTTTTCAATTTGCCAAGAATTTCAACAAATGTCATTTTCAGTCTGACTCTAAATGATTTTTTCCCCAACTTCTCTAAGTTATCAATGGACTGAATAAAATCCATCATTTTCCCCAACTATAAAGGTGACCACTTTTCTAAAAGATCCTGGAGATTGATGGATGAAAAGATGCTAGATAAGAACTAGGGATCATTATTTATCTACAACCCTTGGATTCTTTCCAAAGGGAATTTAAGCATCTGATCCTCTGCTGGTGTAAATCAGCACAGCTCCTTTAAGTCAGCGGAGCTACCCAGATTTGCACCTGCTGATGACCTAGCCCAAAGCTTTTAACTGTATCAAAGTGCCCAGAGCTAGGGGTGGAATTCTGGAGAAAATGAAGAACCGATTCCAGTCCTTTGTTAGCTTCATACAATTATGAAAACACCATAGCTCAGACAGAATTAGCACAGATATTTTGACAATTGGAAAAGTGGATTAAATTATTCAATAACAATCAATAATATTATACGCCACAGTCATTTGCACTTTGTCAGGAACATCCATCCAAAGCTCTTACAGAGATTTACAAATGCTGTCTCCCCCACCCCCCAGTTTACTTTAAAACCACGAGACTGTATTTTGAGGACTTAAGTGATGCCCAGACCTTGTGCATAAACTGCACAGGAGTGAATTTAACCCATTAATGAATTAAGCCCCATAGCACCTCTCTGAAATGGGTATTATCTCAGTCCTACAGGTAGGGAAACTGAGACATAAAGAAGACATGTGACTTGCCCATGGCCACCTGGCAAGTCTGTGGAAGAGCCTAGATAAGAAATTAATTTCTCTGCTGGTGTACATAGCAGACCTCTTGACTTCAAGTAACCTTCTTCTAATTGAAAGGCAATGGGATAAATTCTCTGCTGTAAATTGATGTAGTTCCATTGAAGTTAATGGGCATACACTGATTTATACCACTTGAGGATCTTGTCGAAGTCAATTAAATTAATTTTTCATGATCAAGTAAAAATCTTCTACTCCTCCTTTCTGCATTTTCTTTTTAGACACAATTTTTAGGGGATTTCTTAAATAAAATCCTTTTTAGACAGATTATTTAACATGAAGAGTTGATTGCTTTGAATATGGCAACTGCCACACAAATGTTTATATTTCAGAATGAAAGAGATCATGTTCTTATGTCTGCATTATCCTCAATGCCTAAAGCAGAAACAACTGCTGCCCTTGACACATGTGAGAGCTTAAGAGAAAAATAAGATCGTAAACAACCTGGAAAAATTCTGCTCCCCTTATGGATTGTTATCCATTCAAAGTTCATCTCTTCCCCTCATTTGCCAGCTAGTGTCACGTATCAAATGGTCCCTATTCATCTCCACAAAGCCTGCAGAAAAGGCAGCCTCAGAGGCATGCTGCAGTTGTTGTAACATAGCTGGGGATGTTGAAAACACACAATGGAACTGCCCTAGAATTCAGATTTCCTGGGCCTCTTTTAGCAAAGAGTCAGCTCTAGGAGCTATTAGAAAATGAATCTGGACCTAAGGGCTTGTCTACACTGGCAATTTACAGAGCTGCAACTTTCCCGCTCAGGGGTGTGAAAAAACACCCCCCATCCCCAAGCACAGCAAGTCTCAGTGCTGTAAAAAGCACCAGCGTAGACAGTGCTCCAGCGCTGGGAGCTATGCCCCTCGTGGAAGTGGGGTTTTTTAGAGCGCCGTGACCACACAAGGCAGGTTAAAGACTGACTCTTTTAGGCAGCCATGTAGTGAAAAGTTCTCCGGAAGGAATTGGCTTTCATTTAACAATTGACACTTGGTTTTGTTCATCAGTGCAGCAGAATAGAGGAATCCTTTCCACCTGCCTCTATTAACAAATGAATTCACAAAGTGGGAGGTATCTTCACTACAGCAAATCATCTGTTAGGACAAATGGACTCACTTCAGTGACATCACTCGGATACATTCACAAACCTCTGTGCTATGCTGAAATGTTCACCTTTCCCATTTCCAGGTATGTAGGTTCCTTGAGTGATACCTTCATTCCACTGTTACCGTACAACTGTTCAGTTATGGATGGCATGGGATTGAGCGTATTGCTATTGAGTTTTGACTCTCTGTGGAGACCCACACAAACATATGTATAGACAAATGCACATATACAAAAACACACATCCACCCACACACTCATGCTCTGGGTTTGTCTTTCTCCTTTGTAAAAAGTGCAGTGTTCAATGAATCTGGGGAAGAGGTGGGCAGGGTAACAAAGAGTCCAATTCACTGCCCATTAAAATCAAGAGGAGCCATCTTCTTGACTTTGGTGGGAGGTCACTCATGCCCACAAGGAATTAATAGCCTGACATTCCGAATTCTGCTGCAGCAGCCAGATGCAGGTTTCTTTTGAGTAACAAACATAGGGGCTAAATCTATGTACCCTCCCAGGAACGTTGATGGACACAGTTCATGGAGGCCAGTCATGAATATGAGAACAGGGCAAATTTGTTTGACAACTTGATTTGCAAAAACTGCAGTTTTGAAGTGATCAAAGCTGTTCATGAATTCGGGTCAAATTTTGTAACTTCTTTAACTGAAGAAAAGGGGGGAAAATAAAGGTTGAAATATTTCATTTCGACCTTTTCAAAATGAAACATTTCAGCTTTTCATGTTGAAATATTTTGTTTCAAAATTTAGCTAGATTTAACTTGAGGGAGGAAAAAAGACCCAAATCCAGAAAAGGGTAAAAACACCCCCCAAACAAACCAAAATAAGATGTTTGATTTCAGGACAAACAAAACATTTGGTTGAGCCAAAACTAAATGTTTTTGATTTTTCATTTCATCAAGAAAATAGTGTCATTTTGGGTTGACCTGAAACAAAATTTGGGGAGGGATTTTTTCAGTTTAGCCACTGAACCAAAAAAAATAATTGATTCACCCAGTTAGTGAACAGGAGGCTCAATTCAATATCCATTGAAGTTAATGGAAAGACTCCCATTGACTCCAAGGGGTGCTGAGATAAGCCCATAGTGATATGGACCTCTAGGGAAGAGACAGAACAGCCATAGAGCAGTGGGTCCCAAACTGTAGGTTGGGGGTATGCCACCAACAATGACCCCTAGTGTGCAGAGGATGCTATTTTGCTCTGTACAGCGTGACCTCCCATTTACAGTGCACACAAGGTCATGATGCATGAAGGACGCCATTTTGCTCTTCAAAATGGCATCCTCCATGCTGTCTGGGGTCCTGACAGGAAATACTTCATTCAAACAGGGTTGTGCGAGCAAAAAGTTTGGGAATCCCTGCTCTAGAGGCTTAGGCTTAATGCTAGTTGCCACATTCAGTGTCTTGGGATGTGCTGAAGAAAGCAGCAACATACATAGCACAGACTCATGAACAATAGTTTAAAGCTCCATTAATCTAGCTACTTTAACTTAAACAGCTGCTTGTATTTATAGCTGAGAGTTCTTACATGCCTGGTGATTATCCATAAGCAGCTGCTGAGTGCTCCGGAGAAAATATTGAGGTGGGGGGGGAAGGATGGACATATTGGAATCGAGGTCTAAATAAATCCAAGCATCAGCCCCCCATGTAAGAACGCTGGGCCCCGTGCACATCCTTCCAATGTTGAGCTGATGAGTTGACCTACATGTAAAAAGCCGACACCTGATTCAAAGCAACCTGGCTAAAATCTGGAGGCCTGAAGAAAGACCCACTCTTATTCACACTCCTTTTACCAGCAAATAATTCAGTGAGCGAGGCAAAGGGTGATTTGTATCTGTGGCGCAAATAGAGGGATCCTATTACCCAGCTTTCTCCAACAGTCCTTTTGAAATGCGTTGCCTTGGTGCTTTTTTAAAGCCCATTGGTCATGTTGACGGTTCACACAGAGGTGTTGTCTGCAGATGGAAATGTCACTCTCACTGAGTAGCTTTTGATTTTATTTTTTACGCTGATCAGAGAAGCTTGCATGACTTGCAAGATATTTACCTTGCTCCACACCCTTTTCAGATGCAATAGTTTCTCTTTAATCTGACTTGGTTTGCTTTGCTATACAGAGATGATCTGGCTGGTTGCAAAGATTTATTCTCTTATAGCAGGTTGCTTTTCTGGCCTAGAAAGCTTCCTTCCAATGGAGGTTTGCTCTTTATTCCTTTGATTCACCCAGCTACCATTGTGATAGGCTAGGTGCCTTCAATATATGACAGACAGATACACAGAAAGATAGATGGGTGTCATGACAGAGTCCTAGGATACAACTGCTGGGCCAACCCTCCAGTCAAACACCAATTTCTTCCCCACCACCTCCTGGGGGTGCCTAGTTTTTGGATTTGAATGGGCTGGGGAGAACTAAAGAGCCCATTGGCACAAAGGGTAGAAGGCCACACGGGAAGGAATTACTGGGGCAAGAGGCAGGCTAGTGGAGGCAGAAACAAGAAGGATCTCTTCCCTCTCGTTGGCAGAGGACTGAGGAGAAACTGATGCTGTAAATGCTGTGGCGTATGTATCAGGAAAGGTGGTGGGACGAGCGATGTAAATAACCTACACGGTGGTCTTTAACAACTGAAGGTCTCCGAATAGTCTGATGTAGGAGGAGACATGGGCAGGACCTCGCCTTGTGACAGTGCATTTGGGGAAAGACAGACACCATTCTGGTGGCATGCAGTTTGATCTGTGTTCTGGGTTTTGTGGCATTCACTCTCTCAAAGGCTTCTTACCTCTCTGCTTTTCTTCACATTGTCTCCTGTTTGACTCCCCTTGTGCATCCTCTGAGCAGTAGCTTAATCGCTGCTCACCACGGGTCAGATTGTGACACCCATTCCCTTGTTGCGTTGGACCATACACCATGTCCCTCTAAAGCCAACGGGATGAGTTATATAGTAAAGTGCCATTCGGTGTACGTGACTCTCAATTTGGCCCAGTGTGAGAGGTAGATAAACCACTGGCCAGAGATGAACAAGGAGATAGTACAACCAATAACCGGAGAATCCGAGTTCATTCTTGTGCTGAGTAATGGACTGACAGGACCTCTGCTGCTGCTTTTGCTACTCTAATCTGCACTTTTTGGTGTGACGTTTTTCCCCCCAGCTAACAGAAGCATCACAACTGCCACAGAGCCAGCTTGGGGGTCACAAACAGGTGCCAGAGGCCACGACCACCCTGCCCTTCCCATATTGGAAGAAGGCCCCAGCTAGCTGCTGGCTAAATGGGAGAGTGCCCTAGAATGGGAAAGGGGTTCCAATATGGACAAGTTGAGTGCCTCTGCTGGGGAAGATTGTGCACTTCTCCATGTCTGATTTACCTCTGATCTGCTACTGATATCATGGAAGCTTTGGCCTTTCTAAACCAGTCTTCCCTCCCATTGTTTTCCCTCAACAGTTAGTCTCTTGCAGGGTTCACTAGCTCGGTTGGTGCAAGTGGCAGCTGGGCTCTTGTTCTTTGATACTGGGAAGTTCATTTCCAATCTTCCTTTCCCAGCTCTAATGTCTTTATCCTTTTCAGACTTGCTGAATTTTACATTCAGGGCTGGGAGAACTTGGACATCCCCCTCCCTCACCCTGAAGTGTTTATTTTCCAGGCTAGGCTTGTGAGCTTGAGAACGTTTACATCCTGCCAAGGATTTCAGCAGTGACTAGTCAGCCTCAGTGTCTTGATTTTCGACGGCCTGAACTGAGATGCATTGATGAGGCCTGATTTTCACAGGCCAGGTCCTCGGCTTTTTCTGAAAAGAGGGCTTAGCAGCACTTAAGAGGCATATAGGGCGCTGGGCAGACCCTCTGCACTGGGGTCAGTTTCATGTTAAGTTTGTGCGTCTGTTTAACAAAACTAAAACATGATGAGGACAATTGCAGCAGTAACCTTCATCTGGGCATAAGGAATCTTCTCTCCCTGCACTCTCTATAAGCTCAGGGTCTGGTCCCTGGTAGCCTCGGCTACAAGCCATGGGGAGGGGCAGGGAAGACGACATGGGGACATGGCTCTTCTCTGCCTGGCAAGCAGAGCTGACAGCTATAGCGGGATGAGACCACAGCACATGGTGTTGAGGCCACAGCAGGAACTTACCCTACTGGTCTCCAGAGAGCTCCAGGAACCGTGGGTCTCACTGAGGCTAATGTCCTCGGGTGCTCTTGCTGGGGTGGTGCAGCTCCATCCTTCTGTAGCAGCAGCATGAAAAGGGTGGGGAGGGGTAAAAGGGAACAGGAAAATGTTTTAGGTTGAACATTTTCAATAAACACGTTTGCAGACGTTGCAAACAAATGGAAAGTGGTCTCTTCTCAAACCTGCGAGAGAAGAGCCATAGCAACATTTTTTTGCAAAAATTTTTCCTCCTTTTTTTTGACCAGCTCTCACCATCTGAAACAGTGAAGAGAGCTGCACAAATCTGTACAATTATACAACATGGTCTCATTGTGTCCTGGTAGTCTTCAGTCTGCCTGTACCAATGGATCAATGTATCTCAATCCATTTTTGATTGCAAGCTCTTTGAGTGTTTTGTTCTGAATTTGTACAGTGCCTAGCAGAACATGTCCAACTCTGGGGCTTCTAGGCACTACACTAATACAAATAATAAAGAATAATATTCAACACTGGGAAATGCATCATCTTCCCTCCTGGTCAGCCACACCATCTCGGTAGACAATACAATACCCGACTGGATGCAGGATTTGAGACTTAGATGGGGGGTTGGTGGAAGGACACCTCGGAGGAGGAGATAAGGATCTTCCAGTGTTCAGTATTTTTTTAAAGAGTATGAGGAGATCAAGCCAAGGGAGGCTCCATTGAGCCACCAGTGAACTTTGAGGGTGAAATCCTGGCCCCGCTGAAGTCGATAGCAAACTTCACATTGACTCCAGTGGAGTTAGGATTTCATGCTGAATGTTGAGTAAGGTGCTGTAGTCACTACAGGACACAGGGTTTGTGCTCTCACCACAGAGGGCACAATGCCCTAGGAGGAATATTGGGTGGAGGTGAGACATCATAGAAATGTGGGGCTGGAAGGGACCTCAAGAAGTCATCAAGTTCAGCCCCCTGTGTTGAAGCAGGACAAAGTAAACCTAGACCATCCCTGACAGCTGTTTGTCCAGCCTGTTCTTAAACACCTCCAAAGATGGGGATTCCATACCCCGCCTTGGAAGCTGGTTCCAGAGCTTAACTACCCTTAGAGTTAAAAAGTTTTTTCTATTATCTAACCTACATTTCCCTTACTGCAGATATTACTTGTCCTACCTTCAGTGGACATGGAGAACAATTCTAACAGCTATTAACAGATTTGAATACTGGTATCAGGTCCTCCCTCAGTCTTTTCTCAAGTTTAACATGCCCAGTTTTGACAGGTTTCAGAGTAGCAGCCGTGTTAGTCTGTATCCGCAAAAAGAAAAGGAGTACTTGTGGCACCTTAGAGACTAACAAATTTATTTGAGCATAAGCTTTCGTGAGCTACAGCTCACGAAAGCTTATGCTCAAATAAATTTTAGTCTCTAAAGTGACACAAGTACTCCTTTTCTTTATGCCCAGTTTTGTTAACCTTTCTTATTTTCTAAATCTTTGATCATCTTTGTTGCTCTCCTCTGGACTCTCTCCACCTACTTTGTCCACATTCTTCCTAAAGTATGGCACCCAGATCTGGACACAGCACTCCAGCTGGGGCCTCACCAGTGCTGAATAGAGCAGCACAATACATCTGTGTCTTCCATACAACACTCTTATTACACCCCAGAATTCTATTATTCTTTTTCACAACTGCATCACATGTTTGGCTTGTGTTCCACTTCTAATTTACTCCAATCCTCTGATCCTTTTCAGCAGTAGGACCACCTAGCCAGTTATTCCCCATTTTGTTGTTGTCCATTTGATTCTTCTTTTCCAAGGGGAGTATTTTGCACTTGTCTTTATTGAATTTCATCTTGCTGATTTCAGACCAATTTTCCAGTTTGTTAAGGTCACTTTGAATTCTAATCCTGTCCCACAAAGTGCTTGCAACCCCTCCCAGCTTGGTGTTATCTGCAAATTCATAAGCCCTCTCTCCCCTCCATTATCCAAGTCATTTATAAAATATTGAACATTACCAGACCTAGTACTGACCCCTGAGAGGCCCCACTAGATACAACCTTCGAGTTTGACCAGCAAACCACTGATAACTACTGTTGAGTGCAGTCTTTCAAATCCAGAGCATCTCCATGGAAGTTAATGGCATTACTCAAGATCCTGGAGGGATTTTCCATTTGATATCTTAGGCTGATGCTAGAGGAAAGGTCACTCCTCATGAAGAGAGCTGTAGTTAAACAGAAATGCCAGCTGTGATTAAAAACAACTTTCAAATCTGAGGAAACTATGATGCTGTCAAAGTACTGCTGCGTTTGTGAACTTGGAGAATGCTGGGCTATGGAGCCAAATTAGCTCCATTTGCTTTGAGCTTGATAAACGGAGTGTGTGGGCACCTTACTTTAATGGTGCCTGCACCTTTCATGTAGACATTTTACAATTTTAAACAATATGCACTGTGAATGCATGACTGAGTCAGGGAGCAAAATTCAGGAGTACAGGCTCCCTAATACTACCGGTACAGAACAGAAATACCTTCCCTCTCACTATATGTGGATTATTTCTAAACCTTGTGGCCTGGGATGGCTGTGTGGCATTGTGCCTCAGTTTCCCCTTTTAAACCAACAACTGACCATATTCTCCTCTTGTATCAGGGCCAGCTATCATGCCCACATTCTTCATCATATGTGAGAATCTGGCTTCCTCACAAGCCTGGGGAATTTTCAGCCAAAACCATATTGGTCTTTAAGCCCTCGGTTCTGGGTTCCATTTATTGTCCAAGTGATCACAGGCTCACAAAAGGAAAACAAAATTTCCAGAGCGGCTTTTCTCCCCAGCCACAACTCCCAGGGTCCCTCAAAGGAGTCTGTCTTTCTCAGGGACTACTGCTAGAGATTGTCCCTTCCTGCAGCTTCTCTGGGCAGTCCACCCCCAACTGAGCCACTTTTATAATCACTTTCTCCCTTTCCAGCTGGGTCTGATAATTGATGAGATCTGGCTCGTCCCAGACCCCTCCTTAAAGGGGCAGGCTTCACAGTAACACTTAACAATTTACATTCATCTCTGCTGTAGAGGGCAGTCTGTGTTCTCTTTTGGGTCTCAAAAACTATTCTGAGCGTAAATTTTTAGTTTTCAAAAAAATATTTCTGGTAAAAAAAATCAGTTTTAAAAAATGATCAGTTTCTAAAGTGAAAATTGTAATGAAAACATTTTTATATTTTCATTTCTGGTCAGGGGGTTTAAGGAAAAATGATTTTTTCATGAAAATTTTCATTTTCAGCTAAAAGCCATTTTTCATCAGAATTACCTTTCAACAAAAATATTTTGACCAGCTGTAAGGAAGATCTTTGAAAATCAGCCATTTATTTGATTGGGTGTTTAGGAAGATTAAATGTGTGTTCCCACTGGTGATGGGATAGGGGGGATGGAACCATTTTAGTTTTTTTAATTTATTAGTGGGTGAGTTAATTTGCTACTTTTTGATTGCTTAATGCCACCAGTGGGCAGAATTTGTGCTTTTTTAACACTGGTAGATAGTCATTATGTGGTTGTAAGACCGGTTAATTGTCAGGACTCCTTGAGACCTTTGCATAGCTTTATCTTAATTCTTGTTTAAATTCAAATAAATAAATAAATAAATACCTAGCTCCTATAGAACACTTTTCATCAGCAGATCTCACGTACTTTACAAAGTACCATTATCCCCATTTTACAGATGGGGAAACTGAGTCACAGGGGGAATGACATGCCCAAGGTTACGCAGCCTGCCAGGGGCAGATCCAGGAATAGAACTTAGACAGACCTAAGTTCCACTGGGCCACATTTAAGCTCGGGATTTGGTTCCTGGACAATCAAATCAATTTTTTTAAATATAGCAGCTGCTTTTGGAGACACAATTTTTTGTGCTGCAGTGTATGACCGAGGGAGTTTTGTACATATAGCTGAAGTGTTCTTTGAAGCACAGGCTTCAGGTACTTTTGCAGTCCTAAAGTTGGTGAGTGTGCATCGGAAATTTTCTTTGATGTGGTTTTTAATGAAGGATCCAAAATAGCCTGCTTATCAAATTTCCATCTCTGGAAAAATTGTCCATTGGTGACATCAAAAAATGAATGCATATCATCTCCGCTAATTAGTAAATTCACACTGAGGGGTATTTTTACCCTTCCTCTTCTCACCTGAAAGCCATGAACCATCTTGGCAGCATTTTAGGAGAGATGACATGAGCATTTCCCCCCACTTTATTTTACACATACCATTCTTTGCTACATTCATGCCTTTCATTTGTACCAGCCTAATAGCAATTGCTTGCTCACTAGCTAGCAAGACTTGCAAAATAAACAGCCCTATCCCCTCCTCTCCCACTTGGCCGCATGTCATTCCAAGCTTTGCAAACTCCCTGGCCAGCTGCAGTAGCGTGCCCCCACTGGCACATCCATTTGTGCACTCACTTGGCCAATTTTAAAAAAAGCATCAGTAAAAATTTAATACACAGTTGTTTCTATAAAAAGCCTGTCCTTGAAAAACCACACCTGGCAGCAAAAGGTCAAGTCACTGTTTAACAACATGATTAGGAGGGACCATGTCTTCAGGCCATGCACACCCCAGATTCCCAGGGCTTCATGAGAGCAATGGGTATGCACGGAATGCAGGATCAGCCCCTTTGTTTAGTTAGAGGTCTACAACATACCTATTCCCCAAGCCCACAGAGTTCTGCTTTTGTATAAATATTAATAACAGCACTTTGACTAGCACCTGGAAATGAATGGGAAACCAGTTCTACGGATCACAGATGTAATATGCTCATTGGGAGCAACTCCACAAAGTAAAGGCAGAATTCCTTTGCACCAGCTTAAATTTGAGTGCCCCCTGGCATAGCCCTAACTGGAATTAGTGCCACCTGCAAATTGGAGGGGACAAAGGCATGGGGAACTGCAGTGAAGTACAAGCTTTTGCCCAGTGCAAATGGAAGAAAGCATTTGGCATCTCATGCTAAAAATCTGATCATCCAACAAGTTTGTACCCATCATACTAGTGTCTCCTCTCTCTCAGTCAGCCAGCTAGCTTTCAGACAAGAATCTGTCTTGTACAGATGTTGGGAAATCAGATTTTCACCATCTGAGTCCAAAAAACTACAGATGTAAATCTATGGATGACACTGCAACCCAAATGATCTCAATGTACCACCTAACAGCCTGGCATGCTGTCATGTTTCTGCAAGGCAATCCAGACCAGTGAGCGGGGATGTCACCACTTGCCCTGCAATGCTGGGTACACCTTACAATGCTTTGCAGCTATAGGTCCCAGCCTGGGATGCTCACAGCCAGCATACAAGGATGCAGGTCACACCCTGAGTGTCTGTGTGTTATGCAGCCAGCCTTGGTTCAACAACTCTGACCCCAGCAGCCTGTCCAGAGCCCCACAGCCCCAGTCTGGCTCCCACCAGCCTTGGTTACAACCACCAAGGTGACGCCAACACACTCCCCATCTGAGGTTTCCCAAAACCACTTGCTCTGCAATGCCCATCCCGCTCACGGACAGTTCAGAGAAAAATATGGTTTCTTTATTCCTTTAAAAGGGACAAAAAGCACATCACAGCTTATTCACTTAACTGGGGTAAACACATCCTTCCCCTTAAACACAGGGTTGCTTTATAGTAAAAATAAAACAAATATATTAAGAAAATATACATAGGAGTGAGTGATTTCAAACATAAGGAATGAAGATAGAAAGAGTTACAAATAAAACAAAACATAATACGCTTTCTAGTGGCTAACGCTTAATTTAACAAGAGGCCGTCTTTGTTCAACAAAGCCCGTTGCAAACTGTGCCCACATATTCAGGAAAGCAGATATGTGCCACATATTCAGGAAAGCAGACTTCGACTCCCTCAGGGAACGGATGGCCAGGATCCCCTGGGGGACTAACTTGAAGGGGAAAGGAGTCCAGGAGAGCTGGCTGTGTTTCAAGGAATCCCTGTTGAGGTTACAGGGACAAACCATCCCAATGAGTCGAAAGAATAGTAAATATGGCAGGCGACCAGCTTGGCTTAATGGTGAAATCCTAGCGGATCTTAAACATAAAAAAGAAGCTTACAAGAAGTGGAAGGTTGGACATATGACCAGGGAAGAGTATAAAAATATTGCTCAGGCATGTAGGAATGTTATCAGGAGGGCCAAATCGCACCTGGAGCTGCAGCTAGCCAGAGATGTCAAGAGTAACAAGAAGGGTTTCTTCAGGTATGTTGGCAACAAGAAGAAAGCCAAGGAATGTGTGGGCCCCTTACTGAATGAGGGAGACAACCTAGTGACAGAGGAGGTGGAAAAAGCTAATGTACTCAATGCTTTTTTTGCCTCTGTTTTCACTAACAAGGTCAGCTCTCAGACTGCTGCGCTGGGCATCACAAAATGCGGAAGAGATGGCCAGCCCTCTGTGGAGATAGAGGCGGTTAGGGACTATTTAGAAAAGCTGGACGTGCACAAGTCCATGGGGCCGGACGAGTTGCATCCGAGAGTGCTGAAGGAATTGGCGGCTGTGATTGCAGAGCCACTGGCCATTATCTTTGAAAACTCGTGGTGAACCGGGGAAGTCCCGGATGACTGGAAAAAGGCTAATGTAGTGCCAATCTTTAAAAAAGGGAAGAAGGAAGATCCTGGGAACTACAGGCCAGTCAGCCTCACCTCAGTCCCTGGAAAAATCATGGAGCAGGTCCTCAAAGAATCAATCCTGAAGCACTTGCATGAGAGGAAAGTGATCAGGAACAGCCAGCATGGATTCACCAAGGGAAGGTCATGCCTGACTAATCTAATTGCCTTCCATGATGAGATTACTGGTTCTGTGGATGAAGGGAAAGCAGTGGATGTATTGTTTCTTGACTTTAGCAAAGCTTTTGACACAGTCTCCCATAGTATTCTTGTCACCAAGTTAAGGAAGTATGGGCTGGATGAATGCACTATAAGGTGGGTAGAAAGCTGGCTAGATTGTCGGGCTCAACGGGTAGTGATCAATGGCTCCATGTCTAGTTGGCAGCCGGTATCAAGTGGAGTGCCCCAAGGGTCGGTCCTGGGGCCGGTTTTATTCAATATCTTCATAAATGATCTGGAGGATGGTGTGGATTGCACTCTAAGCAAATTTGCGGATGATACTAAACTGGGAGGAGTGGTAGATACGCTGGAGGGGAGGGATAGGATACAGAAGGACCTAGACCAATTGGAAGATTGGGCCAAAAGGAATCTGATGAGGTTCAATAAGGATAAGTGCAGGGTCCTGCACTTAGGACGGAAGAACCCAATGCACAGCTACAGACTAGGGACCGAATGGCTAGGCAGCAGTTCTGCGGAAAAGGACCTAGGGGTGACAGTGGACGAGAAGCTGGATATGAGTCAGCAGTGTGCCCTTGTTGCCAAGAAGGCCAATGGCATTTTGGGATGTATAAGTAGGGGCATAGCGAGCAGATCGAGGGACGTGATCGTTCCCCTCTATTCGACATTGGTGAGGCCTCATCTGGAGTACTGTGTCCAGTTTTGGGCCCCACACTTCAAGAAGGATGTGGATAAATTGGAGAGAGTCCAGCGAAGGGCAACAAAAATGATTAGGGGACTGGAACACATGAGTTATGAGGAGAGGCTGAGGGAGCTGGGATTGTTTAGCCTGCAGAAGAGAAGAATGAGGGGGGATTTGATAGCTGCTTTCAACTACCTGAAAGGGGGTTCCAAAGAGGATGGCTCTAGACTGTTCTCAATGGTAGCAGATGACAGAACGAGGAGTAATGGTCTCAAGTTGCAGTGGGGGAGGTTTAGATTGGATATTAGGAAAAACTTTTTCACTAAGAGGGTGGTGAAACACTGGAATGCGTTACCTAGGGAGGTGGTAGAATCTCCTTCCTTAGAGGTTTTTAAGGTCAGGCTTGACAAAGCCCTGGCTGGGATGATTTAACTGGGAATTGGTCCTGCTTTGAGCAGGGGGTTGGACTAGATGACCTTCTGGGGTCCCTTCCAACCCTGATATTCTATGATTCTATGATTCTATATCTATTCAGGGGACACCATCACAGGGCCTAATAACATCAGCCACACTATCAGAGGCTCGTTCACCTGCACATCCACCAATGTGATATATGCCATCATGTGCCAGCAATGCCCCTCTGCCATGTACATTGGTCAAACTGGACAGTCTCTACGTAAAAGAATAAATGGACACAAATCAGATGTCAAGAATTATAACATTCATAAACCAGTCGGAGAACACTTCAATCTCTCTGGTCACACGATTACAGACATGAAAGTTGCAATATTACAACAAAAAAACTTCAAATCCAGACTCCAGCGAGAGACTGTTGAATTGGAATTCATTTGCAAATTGGATACAATGAACTTAGGCTTGAATAGAGACTGGGAGTGGCTAAGTCATTATGCAAGGTAACCTATTGCCCCTTGTTTCCCCCCCACCCCCAGACGTTCTTGTTAAACCCTGGATTTGTGCTGGAAATGGCCCACCTTGATTATCATACACATTGTAAGGAGAGTGGTCACTTTAGATAAGCTATTACCAACAGGAGAGTGGGTTTGTGCGTGGGGGTGGGGAGGAGAGAAAACCTGGATTTGTGCTGGAAATGGCCCAACTTGATTATCATACACACTGTAAGGAGAGTGATCACTTTAGATTAGCTATTACCAGCAGGAGAGTGGGGTGGGGGGAGGTATTTTTTCATGCTTTGTGTGTATAGAAAGATCTTCTACACTTTCCACAGTATGCATCCGATGAGGTGAGCTGTAGCTCACTAAAGCTAATGCTCAAATAAATTGGTTAGTCTCTAAGGTGCCACAAGTACTCCTTTTTTTTTTTTGTGAATGCAGACTAACATGGCTGTTACTCTGAAACCTGTCACTATGCAAGGCACTGCATTTAGCCGTATGGAGTGGAAATCTATCAACTGCATGAAAAAACTTGTACAGATTCAGACAGACATCATCTTCCTTTCCAAATGCAAACAGATGGACATCGTACCAGAAGGACTGAAGGTAAAAAATCCATTACAATCTACCTACTACACAGACTATGCTGACAGCTTGTGCCACACGCTCTCAAAGAAACTGCGGAACCACCTGATCAACATCCTCTACAGCAAACAGGGAAAGATAAAGAATGAGCTCTCAAAAACGGATACTCTCATAAAAAAACAACCTTCCACACAAACTTCCTCGTGGCTGGACTTTACGAAAACTAGACAAGCCATTTACAACATACACTTTGCTTCTCTATGAAAGAAAAAGGACACTAAACTTTCTAAACTACTACATGCCACAAGGGGCCACAGCAATGGTTCCCTCAACCCACCCAGCAATATTGTTAACCTATCCAACTATACTCTGAGCCCAGCAGAAGCAGCAGTCCTATCTCAGGGCCTCTCCTTCTGCCCCTCCACCCCCACGAACATGATACAGTTCTGTGGTGACCTAGAATCCTATTTTCGACGTCTCCGACTCAAGGAATATTTCCAACATACCTCTGAACAACATAGTAATCCACAGAGACCTCCCTACCAACACTACAAAAAGAAGGATTCTATGTGGACTCCTCCTGAAGGTCGAGACAGCAGACTGGACTTCTACATAGAGTGCTTCCGCTGACATGCACGGGCTGAAAGTGTGGAAAAGCAGCATCACTTGCCCCATAACCTCAGCCATGCAGAACACAATGCCATCCACAGCCTCAGAAACAACTCTGACATCATAATCAAAAAGGCTGACAAAGGAGGTGCTGTTGTCATCATGAATAGGTCGGAATATGAACAAGAGGCTGCTCGGCAGCTCTCCAACACCACTTTCTACAAGCCATTACCCTCTGATCCCACTGAGAGTTACCAAAAGAAACTACAGCATTTGCTCAAGAAACTCCCTGAAAAAGCACAAGATCAAATCCGCACAGACACACCCCTGGAACCCCGACCTGGGATATTCTATCTACTACCCAAGATCCATAAAGCTGGAAATCCTGGGCACCCTATCATCTCAGGCATTGGCATCCTGACAGCAGGATTGTCTGGCTATGTAGACTCCCTCCTCAGGCCCTACGCTACCAGCACTCCCAGCTACCTTCGAGACACCACTGACTTCCTGAGGAAACTACAGTCCATCGGTGATCTTCCTGATAACACCATCTTGGCCACTATGGATGTAGAAGCCCTCTACACCAACATTCCACACAAAGATGGACTACAAGCCATCAAGCACACTATCCCCGATAATGTCACGGCTAACCTGGTGGCTGAACTTTGTGACTTTGTCCTTACCCATAACTATTTCACAGTTGGGGACAATGTATACCTTCAAATCAGTGGCACTGCTGTGGGTACCCGCATGGCCGCACAGTATGACAACATTTTTATGGCTGACTTAGAACAACACTTCCTCAGCTCTCGTCCCCTAACGCCCCTACTCTACTTGCGCTATATTGATGACATCTTCATCATCTGGACCCATGGAAAAGAAGCCCTTGAGGAATTCCACCATGATTTCAACAATTTCCATCCCACATCAACCTCAGCCTGGTCCAGTCCACACAAGAGATCCACTTTCTGGACACTACAGTGCTAATAAACGATTGTCACATAAACACCACCCTATACCGGAAACCTACTGACCGCTATTCCTACCTACATGCCTCCAGCTTTCACCCCAACCACACCACACGATCCATTGTCTACAGCCAAGCTCTGCGATACAACCGCATTTGCTCCAACCCCTCAGACAGAGACAAACACCTACAAGATCTCTATCAAGCATTCTTACAACTACAATACCCACCTGCGGAAGAAACAGATTAATAGAGCCAGAAGAGTTCCCAGAAGTCACCTACTACAGGACAGGCCTAACAAAGAAAATAACAGAACGCCACTAGCCGTCACCTTCAGCCCCCAACTAAAACCCCTCCAACACATTATTAAGGATCTACAAGCTATCCTGAAGGATGACCAACACTCTCACAAATCTTGGGAGACAGGCCAGTCCTTGCCTACAGACAGCCCGCCAACCTGAAGCAAATACTCACCAGCAACCACATACCATACAACAGAACCACTAACCCAGGAACCTATCCTTGCAATAAAGCCCGTTGCCAACTGTGCCCACATATCTATTCAGAGGACACCATCACAGGGCCTAATAACATCAGCCACACTATCAGAGGCTCGTTCACCTGCACATCCACCAATGTGATATATGCCATCATGTGCCAGCAATGCTCCTCTGCCATGTACATTGGTCAAACTGGACAGTCTCTACGTAAAAGAATAAATGGACACAAATCAGATGTCAAGAATTATAACATTCATAAACCAGTCGGAGAACACTTCAATCTCTCTGGTCACGCGATTACAGACATGAAAGTTGCGATATTACAACAAAAAAACTTCAAATCCAGACTCCAGCGAGAGACTGTTGAATTGGAATTCATTTGCAAATTGGATACAATGAACTTAGGCTTGAATAGAGACTGGGAGTGGCTAAGTCATTATGCAAGGTAACCTATTGCCCCTTGTTTCCCCCCCCCACCCCCAGACGTTCTTGTTAAACCCTGGATTTGTGCTGGAAATGGCCCACCTTGATTATCATACACAATGTAAGGAGAGTGGTCACTTTAGATAAGCTATTACCAGCAGGAGAGTGGGGTGGGGGAAGGTATTTTTTCATGCTTTGTGTGTATAGAAAGATCTTCTACACTTTCCACAGCATGCATCCGATGAAGTGAGCTGTAGCTCATGAAAGCTAATGCTCAAATAAATTGGTTCGTCTCTAAGGTGCCACAAGCACTCCTTTTCTTTTTGCGAATACAGACTAACACACCTGTTACTCTGAACTTTGTTCAAGGTAGATTTCCTGTCAATCTTTCTTCTTTCCAGCCATGGCTGCCTCTCTCTCAGTCAGGACCTCCCACAGAAACACAACAGGCTGGTTTCCCTTGTCTTCCTACAGGAAAGATCTTTGCCTAAGCATGTTTCTCACCTATATGCAGTTTTCAGAGACTTCAAACCCCACCACCACCCCCAGTTGAACGAGCCACCTTTCTCAGCTTGCAAGAGCTGACTTCCCTTGTGTCTGTCTAGTGAGGGATGCCAAAGATGGCTTCTGCCTTTGCTTTTTTCTGCCAAAGTTCAACGACCATTTTTCAAGAGGCCCTTCCTCTTCCTTTGGGCTTCCCATCCCCCCGTATGTAAATAGGGTTTCCACTGTTTTGAGTTACACCTTGCTTCATTTCTTTGGAGATTGGCAGATAGCTGTGATGGTCCCTCCTTTTTCTCTCTTTGTTTGGAAACAGATTGTAAAGCCTAAAATCAACAAGTGCCCATCATTCCTTATATACTGTTAATACATACATTTTACAATGGTATTGATCAGTGTGTCATAGGCTTTCATAAAATTTCGCACTCTAAGGTCTTTTCTAATACAGTAATATTGTACACAATCAGATGATTCAATTACTTACCACTTGAGGTTCAGCCTCCCCACCCCGCATCTTTACAGTTCAGGAAACCTTTGCAATGTATCCTTTGAAAAGTAAAACCCAGACGATGCTTCTCTCTCTTGCTGGGGCATAGACCCCATGCTGTCTCCTCCTTCACATTAGCTTGATAGCTTTGTTTACCTGATATGTAAATGTATCTTCATTGTCTCTGCCTGAAGACCCAGCTGGTCAGAGAAACAAACACATTCCTTTGTTTAGGGCAGAGCTATTTACCAACAGCCCCCAACATGTCTGATTTAGAAACATTTTAGTCATAATCCTCACATATATCCAAAACTCTCAATACACACCACGTACATACATCACACAAGAATATTAATGATCAGTGAGTTATTAGTTTTTCAATGACATATTACATATCATCTTTTAGATATAGATCATAACCAGAGTGAGTTGGGATATGCTGAATTGCTCAGGCCAGCTGAAACTCATACTGGTGATCTCCTTGCCCTCTGCCACTAGGATGCTCTTAGGGTCACAACAGAATCCTGCTGAACTCTACAGGAGAATACATTCAGAGCAGATGAGCAATCACCCAAACCTACCCACTGGGATTCCTCAGAACCACTCACGTACAACTCCATCCATCCTTGCCAGAAGGCACAGTTATGTCCACAAATCCATGTAGATAACAGCACCAGGTAAATGACAGAGTGAAGAGAATCATCATAGATAACTGATCTTTGCCCATGGCCTTGTCCTTCCCATCTGAATCTCTCGTCTTATGCTTCAGCTGTCAGCTCCTTGGGGCAGGGCTTGTCTCTTTGCTATATGCATATACAGCACTTAGCACAATAGGACCCTGATCAGGGCCTGTGATAGGGTGTACAAGGCCTTCTCAGCCCTCTGCTGGAGGTGTCACCTGGGAGAGAAAGGCAGTGAATTTAGACCACTGAGCACTGCCTAGAACAGCCATTCAGGCACTGGTACCATCAGAACCAACAAGGAATTGGCGGCTGTGATTGCAGAGCCATTGGCCATTATCTTTGAAAACTCGTGGCGAACGGGGGAAGTCCCGGGTGACTGGAAAAAGGCTAATGTAGTGCCAATCTTTAAAAAAGGGAAGAAGGAGGATCCTGGGAACTACAGGCCAGTCAGTCTCACCTCAGTCCCTGGAAAAATCATGGAGCAGGTCCTCAAAGAATCAATCCTGAAGCACTTGCATGAGAGGAAAGTGATCAGGAACAGCCAGCATGGATTCACCAAGGGAAGGTCATGCCTCACTAATCTAATCGCCTTTTATGATGAGATTACTGGTTCTGTGGATGAAGGGAAAGCAGTGGATGTATTGTTTCTTGACTTTAGCAAAGCTTTTGACACGGTCTCCCACAGTATTCTTGTCAGCAAGTTAAGGAAGTATGGGCTGGATGAATGCACTATAAGGTGGGTAGAAAGCTGGCTAGATTGTCGGGCTCAACGGGTAGTGATCAATGGCTCCATGTCTAGTTGGCAGCCGGTGTCAAGTGGAGTGCCCCAGGGGTCGGTCCTGGGGCCGGTTTTGTTCAATATCTTCATAAATGATCTGGAGGATGGTGTAGATTGCACTCTCAGCAAATTTGCGGATGATACTAAACTGGGAGGAGTGGTAGATACGCTGGAGGGGAGGGATAGGATACAGAAGGACCTAGACAAATTGGAGGATTGGGCCAAAAGAAATCTGATGAGGTTCAATAAGGATAAGTGCAGGGTCCTGCACTTAGGACGGAAGAATCCAATGCATCGCTACAGACTAGGGGCCGAATGGCTAGGCAGCAGTTCTGCAGAAAAGGACCTAGTGGTGACAGTGGATGAGAAGCTGGATATGAGTCAGCAGTGTGCCCTTGTTGCCAAGAAGGCCAATGGCATTTTGGGATGTATAAGTAGGGGCATAGCGAGCAGATCGAGGGACGTGATCGTTCCCCTCTATTCGACATTGGTGAGGCCTCATCTGGAGTACTGTGTCCAGTTTTGGGCCCCACACTTCAAGAAGGATGTGGATAAATTGGAGAGAGTCCAGCGAAGGGCAACAAAAATGATTAGGGGTCTAGAACACATGACTTATGAGGAGAGGCTGAGGGAGCTGGGATTGTTTAGTCTGCAGAAGAGAAGAATGAGGGGGGATTTGATAGCTGCTTTCAACTACTTGAAAGGGGGTTCCAAAGAGGATGGCTCTAGACTGTTCTCAATGGTAGCAGATGACAGAACGAGGAGTAATGGTCTCAAGTTGCAGTGGGGGAGGTTTAGATTGGATATTAGGAAAAACTTTTTCACTATGAGGGTGGTGAAACACTGGAATGCGTTACCTAGGGAGGTGGTGGAATCTCCTTCCTTAGAGGTTTTTAAGGTCAGGCTTGACAAAGCCCTGGCTGGGATGATTTAACTGGGAATTGGTCCTGCTTCAAGCGGGGGGTTGGACTAGATGACCTTCTGGGGTCCCTTCCAACCCTGATTTTCTATGATTCTATGACTTGGTCCTCCAGAGGCTAGAAGGGTCAGGAGGAGGCAGTAGCCCCACCAGGTGAGATAAGAAGGCTTGCCTGTTTCTTCTGTGGGGAAGTGCTGGGTGGAACCGAGACAGGAGCTGAACTCCCCTGCTCCTAACCCAGAACCCCAGGCCTCGCTCAGGTTCTACCCATCTGACTGCACCTTCCATTGAATGAGGTGCAGGAAACTGGTTATTCTGCTGTACAGTCTTAAGGCCCAGGTGACCATTTTTTGAGCTGGACTTTAACTGTTAAAATACTATCAAAGAGCTCACTGCATAAGACAGCTTGTTCTGGACAAGCTGCGACAGGGCTCGTAGGCACTAATACAGTAAAGAATTTAACTCCGATTGATTTCAGTGGGCTGAACCAGACCATAGTATCCACAAAGCCAGCAAAAGTTGAGGAGCAGATGGAAAATCCTATTTATCCTGTTATCTTCATGTTGACTTTCAACGGATGTCACTTTGACTGGCTTTGCAATGTCCATTCTAGTTGGTTACCATTTCCAGCAGTCACCCAGCCCTCCCTAGCACAGCGGCTTATTCAAGAGGTTTCTTAACACTGCTGTGCAATTAGTAAAAAATAATTTTAGCACACAGTGTATTCCCTCCCCTGGAGGGATAACTGAGCGTCAATAAACCAGGGTTCTACTGGATTATGTATCTAAATGTACAGTTCTGAAACTATTCATGAGGGATCCAATCTATAGATTAACTAAATCAGAGCCTATATTGGGAATTAAATCTAACAATATTGGTGGGGCTCTGTCACACAGTAAAACCTTTTGAAGAAAGAAAGAATTGATGATTCAGAAACACAGCTTCCTAGCCCACATCAAAAGGGCCTTTGAAATGCAGAAGGGGGGGTGGTGGCAATATTCCCCTCCGTTAGAATGAAAAACAGATAGTACTATTATGGAGAATGTAGGAGACACCGGCTGAGTGTGTGTGAATATGATGCATACCTCTGTCTTTTTGATTACTATCATGTTGTCTGCTACCTTGGGGCAAAGAGTTCCCTCAGCCTTGGGTGGTTCTGCACATCTGCAGGAAGGCAGACAATGGCTGTAGACTGTCCAATCACCGACACTTACACAATACAGGTGTCCATTCCTTTGAAGGTATCTCCTCACCAACCTCTGATCAACAGCTGGATAACCATTGAGTGGGGAGAAGAATCCAAGCAGGGAAACTCTGAACATAGAACTCGGAATCTGTGAAAAGCTTCAGCCCTGAAGCTGAGAAGGGTAGGTTGGTCCTCAGGGAAATAGACTGAAACCCATTCCTCAGAAGAACATGGGTACCAGGGCTAAGCTGGGCCTACCGAAGTCTTGAGGGAAATGTTCATCTTAGGTAAGACAATATACATATTGACCCTTTTCCCACTGATTGCCATATCCCTGAGGATTAATAAATAATATTTTGTTTGGACAAAGCTGTTCAGTGCCACTGCACTTAGCTACTGTTCACAGGTCCCAAAGGGAAGTCTATGGCAGGGGCCAAACTCATTTGGTCCTGCTGAGGAGACATGGCTAGTAAACACGGGTGCTGTGTCCTGGGGACCCAGTCTAGAAGCAGGGGGAAATCGCAGGGTTCTACTCAGGGAATGGAACCTGCAAGGCCTGTCACTTGATAGGTGACAGGGGGTGCCCACAGAGAGACTGAGAAGTCAAAGCTACAGCTCACCCTGAACCATGGCAACCAAATAGCTTCATTTATTTCATCTTCCGGAAATGCAAATCTGCAGATATTTCACATGGAACAAATCTTGTAATTAGCTTGTTTTTGGCAGCACACACATGAATCCTCTCACTGTTTTAGCCACAAATAATCTTTATCTTTCCATCTTAGTAATGACCTAAATGTTAATAGCCGACCAAGAGCCTGACCCGAGTGACAATGGAAAAGGATTGCACAAAGGATAGCTTTCTTCTAACACTGAACAAGGAACTACTTTAAGTCAAGGGAAAACAAGGCCTAAAGCTGTTATTTTCATTGGTACCATGCTCGTACCTAGATTCTTCCCATTGTGCCTGATGCTGTACAAACACACCGAGAGACCATCCCTGCCCTCAAAAGCTTGGAGTCTGAATAGACCACACAGACAGAGAGTGGGAGAAAGAAAGGATAAAATTACTCTGTCTACTCCACTGTAGCACTCCTCCACAGAAGATGGAGCAAGAACTAAACAGGTTTATTACACCCTTCGGTGCACTATGAGCACAGAATCAGGGCCCCAGCTCAGCGTTCCATTTCTCACAAGTTGTCTTCACTAGCAGTATAGGAACATTTCCTTTATTTCCCTGTAATGGAGACTCTTTTTCAAGGAACTGCTACTTCTAAGTCAGAAAACTCCTCTTTTGCTCCAATGCAAGTTCTGAGGCATTTCAATCAAAGCATGTGAAGGTTGAATCAAGCATTCCATAGTGACTCAAGCATTCCATAGTGCATTTAGGGTCTGACATGGTGACACTTCATGCTAGTCTTGTTTCACTCTTTGTATTTTCTGTTTTTTAATTTTCCCCTCTTGGACTCAACCACTTGATGAATAAAACTCCAATTTCCCACCGCTGTGTCAAATTACTAAACACAACAATACTTGACCCTAACACAGTTCAAGGATCCTAAGGCGTAGTTCACCTGGGAAAATAGCTTTCTCTTTCAGATCCACTCCAATTTTCCACTACATCACTTCTGCCAAGACACCTTACTGGATTGTCTTGACCTTTTTGTCCAGTTCTCAAAAAATCAAAAACCAAAACCTAATTGTTTTTCACTCCTATCAGGCTGATATTTTCCTGTTAAAGTGCAGCCTTTTTCTCAAGCCTCTATCACCAGATCATCGACACTGGCCCAACACTATGGTGCATTCTTCCAACATATGCTGCAGGAGGGTTGTTTCTTGGCACACGCCATGCACACATTTGCATCTCAACCCCTAGCTGTTATAAATCAGCTGTTAAATACGAGCTATTTCCTTTAAAAGCATCAGTCTTCTCTGTATCTTTACTTTTCTCCTCTGGCTGGATTTTCTCAGTGAGGGCCCCAATCTAATGACCTTCAGAGCAAAGTATCATAGAAATGTAGGCCTGGAAGGCACCTCAAGAGGTTATTTAGTCCATCCCTTGAGCTAAGGCAGGACCAAATAAACCTAGACCATCCCTGACACATGTTTGTCCTCCTGTTCTTAAAAACCTCCAGTGATGGGGATTCCACTATCAGGAATGCAGGTCTGCAGCTGCATTTGGGATTAGGTAACTAACTGCAGCTGAAACCTCTAATTGGCCAAATTGCCTGATTGGCTGAGTAGCACTTGGCCAGTGGCTGCTCAATACTTAGACCTGCAACTATGCTCATCCCCACCTTGTTCCCCACCTTCTTCCAGTCATGTTCCTGCCCTGCTTGGTTCCTGACTCTGGCTCTCCTGGAGTTTGACTTCAGCTCCGATCACTAGGCATGACTGCCCGTGTCCCAGTCCGTGACATCCACAGCCTCCCCAGGTAGCCTATTCCGCTACTTAAGTAACCTTATATTTAGAAAGTCTTTCCTCATATTTAACCTGTATGTTGCAAAGCACATCTTTTGCCCCAGAAATGTGAAAATAGGGGAGAATTGGGAAGGGTGAGTTGAGTCTTTAAGATGCCTGGCTCACTGATGGTGGGTTTTACTCAATTGCACTGCAGCCCATTAGGTATCACTTCATTTATTCAGTATAATTGTCTTACTGTACTTCCTAGAGACCCCAACCAAGATCAGGGCCCTATGGTGTTAGGTGCTGTACAAACACACAGGACGAGACAGTCTCTGCCTTGCAGAGCTTACAGTCAAACTAGACAAAACAGATGAAGGGTGAACAGAGGCACAGAGAGAGGAAGAGACTTGACCAAGGTCACATAGCAGCTCAGTAGCAGAGCTGGGTAATAGATCCCAGGATTCCTACCTCCAAGTCATGAATGTAGCCTTGTCCACAGAACTACTACATGTGACATATCCTTAAATTACATCAATGGCACCTGAAATGTACGGATAGGCGCTCTCCTTTTAACATTTGTATATATCTAAAGAAATATAGTTTCCCGTCAAGTTTTTTACTGCGCTGAATCACTCTTGGGCTTCTTCCCCACGTTGGAACCCTTCCTGAGCTGTAGCTTGCTCTGATTTGTTAAGCACTTCCTTGCGGCGTTTACGGCTGCTCTAATCTCAACTATCTGCAATTCAATAAGGGATGGTGGGGAAAGGTGTAATTAGCAGAGTTCTTTCTAGAAAGCACAGAGCTTTGTCAAATTACTCTAGATGTAACAAGGCAAATAAGAAATGCGATTTACTCAAAGAAGATTTCCCCTAGGAAACGTTAATGTACAAAACTGTTGGCTGCTGATGTAACAGTATAGGTAGTAATATACCATTTGTGTTCTCAGACTATTAACTTGATTGGGTAAACAGCACAAGGAAGCTGTGTTTGCTTCTCAGTAGTGTTTTAGAAGAGGTATTATGTATTTGTATTAGCCTAGTCATGGCCCAGACGTGTATTGTGTTAGGTGCTGGACAAAGACAAATAGATGGTTCTTGCCCCAAAGAGCTTACAGTCTAAGAGCCTGTCTACACCTGAAACGTTACTGCAGCTGCGACACTATACCACTTCAGTGTATGCATTCATTACAGCGAGGGGAGGGATTAGCCCAACACTGGCGTTAATTCACCTCCCCAAGAGGTAGTAGCTAGATAGACAGAAGAATTCTTCCATTGATCTAGTGCCCTCTACACCGGGGGGTTAGGTCGGATTTTTCGCACCCCTGGGGGATTTAGCTGAGTTGACCTAACTTTTTAGTGTAGACCTGGCCTAACTACAAGACAAGGGACAACAGGTGGATACAAGACAGAGACAGGGAATACAAGGAAACAATATCGGTCAGCATAAGATTAGGCTATGGAGCACTTCCCCCTTCCTATCGATATCACCACAGTCTCACCTGGATGCAGCATTAGTCATGTGTTCCCTATCCAGGGATGGATTTCAGCTAGCCTATAGCCCCATACAGTCAATTTACCTTGCAGGCTCTAGGACCCTGCAAGGTGGGAGAGTCCCAGAGTTCAGGTGCCAGCCTGAGCCCGGACGTCTACGCAGCAATGAAACAGCCCTGCAGCCTGGGCCCCACGAGCCTGAGACAGCTGGCACGAGCCAGCCGCAGGTGTCTAGTTGCTGGGTAGATTTTCCCTCTGGCCTGTGTCTCTTCATGCTGATGTATCTCAACATCTCTCTCTGGTAGGGCTGCCGGCTGTCCAGGTTTTCCCAGGATCATCTCTTTGATGAGGTAGCTGTAAGGACGCTTAGTCCACACTGCCAGCAATCTAGTTTTATGGGCTCAGGATCATTCCAGATGTCCCAAGTTATTATACCTCAGAGGTGGCACCCCTACTCTATGGGCCTGAGCCAAAGCCCACTGACATCAATGGGGGTCTTTCCATCAACTTCAATGGGCTGACAGAGTGAAGAGCCACTTCTCTGACAGTGTCTGTGACGGGTGCCCTACTCTCCGCTGGATGGTGCCGCCTCCTCCTGGCCGCTGTGGGGAATAGCTCCGATGCCTCTCCCTCCTGTTGCCCCCCTCTCACTCCGGGTGTTGCAGCCTCTTCTCCATGACTTGGCCCTTTGACCAGGTCACTGTCCATCTTTCCTCAAAGTCTCTCCTGACAAATAGGCCCAGCCAGTGCCACTTCCTCAGAGGCTGGTAGGGGAGTGCGGGCCCACCCTCTACTCCAGCTTCCAGTCCAGGGTCCTTGATCAACAGTCAAGGTCTGCAGCTTCCCTAACTTTACTGCTCTCACCTCTGGACTATGTCCTAACTTGTCCACTCTTCCCACTCTGGCTCCTCTCTCTAGGGCCCACTAGGTCTCAGGGACTCCCGTCCCTCCTTCTCCCAGGGAAAACTGTTAGGGTATAGATATTCAGGCCTGTCTGCAAAGGCCTGTACTTTAAGAATTTAGGGGTATTCTTATCACTTGGCTAGTTCTAGAGGTATAAAAGAAAGAATCAAAATCACTGTCTGCTGGTGTAAGGGCCTTCTCTTACTGTGACAGTCTGAGGCCCTGTGCTTAGGCTAAGGCCTCTGGCTAAGCAGCAGAGGCAGCCATAAGCTGGGAAGCGAACAGTCACATCCTCACATTCCAAACTAGTCACATTGAAATAAGGTGTTATTGGGCTGTCAGGCACTATCAGGACAGGATTGTATTCCTATCACCTCCAGAGAAAGGGAAGTGCCTAGAAAATGTAAAAGGAAACTTAGTTTGATAGCATCCTGTCTGGCAAGAACTCACTTATCAATAGCTGGGATGTGAAATCCTCACTTCTGTATTGTTTTGTCATTATAGTTCCCACTTTGCTATTGTTTATTGGCATGGTCTCTGTCTGGTTCTGTGATTGTTTCTGTCTGCTGTATAATTAATTTTGCTGGGTGTAAACTAATTAAGGTGGTCGGATATAATTGGTTAAATAATCATGTTACAATATGTTAGGATTGGTTAGTTAAATTTCAGTAGAATGATTGGTTAAGGTATAGCTAAGAATATTACTATATAAATTAGGGGCAAACAGGAAGTAAGTTGGGATTCGAAAATAAGGAAAAAGGAACTTGTATTTAAGCTTGCTGGAAGTTCACCCCAATAAACATCGAATTGTTTGCACCTTCGGACTTCGGGTATTGTTGCTCTCTGTTCATGCGAGAAGGACCAGGGAAGTGGGAGAGTGAAGAAATAAGCTCTCTAACAAAAACGGCTGCCACTCTTCACCCTGCAGCCTCCTCCTGTTGTCAGCCTCTTGGCTTTATGTAAGTCCCCCTTCTCCCTCACAGGTGAGCTTGCTTCCAATCAGTGGCCTCCTTCTAGCCTAAATCTCTCCCTTATATTGCTGCTTAATTGGTTGATTTGGCCGAAGTGGGCTAATTCAGCTCTCTTAGGGCCGGTGTGGGGAGCACACCCCCTCACAGTGTCTGTACTGGAGAAAGAGCTAATACAGAAATACTAAGAAAGGGTGTGGAGGTGCAATTTTTAAATCTACCTGTGTATTCTTCCAATGGGGGGATGGGGAGGGTTCATGTTCTGATTGATTGTGTAACGTGCCACCTTGTTGGTACTATACATAAACAACCGTGAACAACCTTGTCTTTATTTATGTACTGCTAGACTGGGCCATCCATGGCATGGGGCAGGGCCTAGGTACAATCCCTCTCTGTGCTCCCGGTTCCCTTTATGGAGTAAAATACACTCCCCACCGTCCCTTTCCCCTCATGACCAACCAGCTCCGCCTAACATCCAAGCTTTCCAGCCCAGCTGCTCCCACAAGCCCGCAGCCCCTGCACAGTGGAGAGTGCCTGGTAGCCCTCACATGGCTGTGCCAGGGGTGTATGGCCACCTACTCCCCGGCATGGCTACAGTCCAGTGTCTGGTCCCCTTTAACACTCTGTCAGGCATTGCTAATGCTTTGTGGGCCAAATGCAGATGCAGACAATAACTGACTGGTCAGCAGTGTAACATCCTACCCCTAGCCAGGGAGGTCTGTTAGATTGCACGACATGACTCAATGCGCGTGATATTGAGCCTTTGCTCCATCCCCTGGGTAAGGGGCCATGCACAGGAGGTGTCTCTCTGACTCTCCCAGTCACGAGCAAGGGAGGGAATAATTTGCTACGGCCATATAGCAGGTGGACCACACTTCCCCTTCGCAAACTTGTTTGCGGCGGTGGAGCCTTAGTTCTGCCATTTCCTGTCCCCCTCCCTGCTCACAGCTTGGGAGGCAAGGGGAGTATCAGGTGCACAGCCCTGTCCTGCACCCAGACGCTGGGGAGCCCTAACGTAGCCCAGCAAGGGGGTGGAGAGCCCTCACTCCATCGCATACCCCAGCCCCATTAGGATGAGTCGCTATCAGGGACTTGCTGAAAACAGGTATTTTTAAAGAAAAATTACAAATCACATTAAAAATGAAAGAGAGAAACTTTGGCCAAAATTTTCAAAAATGGAAGGACAAATCAGGCTCCTAAATCCTTATGGAAGAGGCTGAGGATGAGGCCTGGCTTTTAAAAGGACAGAGCAACCAGCAGCTCCCACTGAATTCCACTGGGCCATGAGACCATTCAGCGAGAAGTGCGGTACCCGCAGGACCCAACTCGGCTCTTCCCAAGCTAATGCAAGCTCCTGTTTCCCCTTTGCCTGCTGCATTGCTTTTCTAATGGCTTTCAGCTCTTCTGGTGCCGGCTGCTTCAAAGCGTAAAGGGGACCTGAATAGAAAGTCTAGAGATGAAGCAGAAATCTATTTTCATCCCTTGGACTGATTGCATCAATCATAAAAAAACTGTTTGGGATCTTACGGAGCACCACAAGAGGCTCGCAGCAAAGATTAATATTGTGTTCTCTCTCCTAGCAGCAGGATGCAGCATTTAAAGCATATCATCTTTGTGAGTGGTTCAAGGGAAGTGCAGAAGTGTGTTGTGGAACAGATATACACCAAAACAAGAAGGAATGGGAGCAGCACGAATAAAAGAAAAGTGCTGCGCTATTGTCAGGAGACAAAAATGATACTGCAATTGTGGCAGAAGATGAAGCTGATTTAGAGTCAATTGAGAAGCGATGGGATGAGATACGTGAAGCGTAAACACAAAACAATGAAAATCAGGTCACTCTTTCATCCTGGGCGGAAAGTGGTGTCAGGCACTCAGGCCTAGCAAGGTGAACATGACAGTTGAGCTCCTGTCCAATTTTCAATATCTGCAAAGCAAGATCAGAGAAGCCGAGGAAGGTTGCAATCCCAAATCGAGACAGAACAATAAGCGAGGGGAATATTGCGAGCTAGCAAGTCTGAAATGGCAGGTGCCAAAAGAAAGCTGCAGTGAGTGACAGGTGTAAGAAGCACTTAACTCACTAGTCTTGTCCTCAGAGGTGCTGGCAAAGAGCAATGAAAGTTCTTTCGGTGAGAAACACGCACAAGTGTGTGGAACAGGATGACAGTGAGTGGGCAACATCTCCTTTATGAATGGGCTCCAAAATGCAGGCGAATTAAATAAGATTCAGGCAATGTTTCAATGCTTAGGCATGAGCATGCTGTCTTTGAGCCTGCTGCTGCAGTCTTTGCACACACAAATATCCCACTTCTCACCCTAGTGGACAGAATTCACTGCCTCATTCATACCAAAGAGATCTTTCCTAAAACCTACTTCCTACCCTTTTATCAGCCACTTTAAACAAGAACTGCAGAGCTGGACTCACAGAGAGCTTAGCACTGCTGATTGTTGATAGACTCGGAGGAGAGAGGAGGCTTCCCTAGCTATGCATGGCAGAATTCCATTTTTATTTTTTTTAATTTTGACAGATAATTATCTTGAAGCTTTTTTATTTTATCGATTTAAATGTTCACAGTTGCAGGGGGTAAGACAATGGAGGAGGGTCAGACAATTATTTAATGACAACAGACCTGGAGATTAAAAAAATTAAAGCTTTCTAACCATTAAAACACAAATTGTCAACATTCTATGTCAAAGTATACAAAGTAAATATCCTTCAATCAAACTCTATTAAGTTCTTAAGCAGCATTTTTCTCGCTGTGCCTATCTGTAAATTGCAATTAGCTATCCAGCCGGTTAGTTACCCTGACATTGGAACACAGGGAATAGATGGGATTGAAGCAGGCCAGGAAGCCCATCCGAGCTATGATTATTATTATGGTGTATTGCGGTAGCACCAAGAGGTTCCAACTGAGATTACATCCCCATTGTTATTGGTGTGGCTGGAGACAGTCATTGTCTCAAAGAGCTCACTATCTAAACAGACAAAAGCAGGAAAAGGAAGCATCATAATCCCCATTTTACAGATGGGGAGCCAAGACACTGAGAGACTAAATGACCCGACCAGGGTCACTAAAGAGTCTGTAGCAGAGTCAACAATCAGATCTCCTGAGTCCCAGTTCAGTGCCTTAACTACGAGCTTATCCTTCCACTCAACTCCTTGGTATCTCAGTCTACGCTAGTTGCTGCTATTGTTAGGTAGCTTGTTACTCATCTAAATGACTCTCTTTATAAACTATAAGCCAGCTTCCTCACCATTCCCTTAAGCTAAAGTTTGGGCATCTGTCCCTAGCTCGGGTGGCCTTGTGGTATGCAGTCACTCTGTTCCCATCAGGGTTTTACCTTGTTGAGTTCCTCTTCCCATCTCTTTTATATTATTTTTTCCCAAACTGGTTCTCAATTCTTTAACCTATTTAACTAATGACTGGCCTTGACCTCCTGCTGTTTGCCTGCTCCACTTCTGTAATATCCTTCAGAAAATAAGGTGATTAACATCTAGCACAGAATATTACAGTGACCTTCATAGAAAGGCCTACTAAATGGCTATAATAATATCTCATTTAAATTCTGTAGAGGTATTTCTATTCATATAGCCCATTTGTTCTCTTAGTTTTAATAACCCCAGGTTCAACTCATCTGCTGCCCTCTCTTCTTTAACACGTTCTCCAAGCCTTCTGGCCCTCTATGAGGTCAATTCTCTAAATACCTTATCTGTTTATCTTTCGGCCTGCTAAATGCTCTGATTGGATGATGATTTGCAAGGTTGCATCTGAGAAGTTCGTCTAGCAGCAACCACATCCGTAGGAGTTACCCTTGGATTTTGCACTTCTACAAGTCACAGGATTCCTCTGCATTGAAGGTTCCCACGCTCTATCCAATACAGCATATGCACCGTGAGGGAAATTCATCCTGAGCATGAGGGATGATTCTGGCAGAATCTGTCAGGAAGTCTGTATAATCTCCATAGACTGCCTGGTGTGGGCTAATTAGACATGTAAACGGTACACTAATGATCAAAGGAAACTACAAACATACAAAATTCTTTAAACAAATCTACTTTCATAAAGAGTGTTAGACTCCACATACTCTACACTAAACAACTGATGAGTATTGCTTTATTTGTTACACAAATGCATCCCAACTTGAATCCCACTGAAGTCAATGGTTTTATATTGGTGATGAACCTGGAAGTATATTCAAGAGAGTCAACTGACATTTTTGGTGTGAAAATGGCCATTTTTCAAAAACTAAGCTTTCGGTAAAATAATTGTCAACATTATTGACATTTTCAGTTTTTGTAAGATTTATACCATATTTCCCCAAAAATTTTTTTGAAGTCATTTTCAAAACTGTTATCAATGTTTTTTGTTTACCAAAAAACACATTTTCTTACTGAAAACTAGATCTTGGTAAGTAAAAGGCACAAAAACAATTTCAGTTGTGTTCTAATATTTCCATTGGTACAAACGAACCACAAACAAAACTGTAACCTTTTAGTTAACAATGTACTATATTTTTTCTATGCTTCATAAAGAAAGGTTACTGGGGTGTACTGAGGACTATGCTGGAATTGCAAGCTATTATTTAAAGAGTGGCAGGAAGAAGCTGTTCCTTCTTGCACCCTAGCGGGGCTCTGGAGGGAAGCATGTGATGCAATTGGAGTGAGTCTTGAAAGAACAAGCATAGAACAATGTGGGGCTAGTAGCGCCTCTGCCTTAGAGAGCAGCCTGCTTTGTCTCTCTGTTTTTAGTTGCTGTGTTATCATTCTGGATTCTAAGAATAAAAGTAGTGTTATGTTGCAAACTTCCAGCAAGAGTACTGATGTTTGTATCTAATTTCTCAGTGTGTATGCCGTGAACATAACAGTTTCATACAGTAACTGTGAGTTTCCCAGAGTTGCTTCTGTACATTCACTCTCAAGGGAATATACACAAGCCCTCTAAGAACAATATTTACATTCTGCAACTGATGTTACAAAGGTCTGCAACAAAATGGAAGTGTCTTGGCTAACGAGAGTGCAAGGAAGCTATACAGTTACTGTGTACATATTGTGTATAGCTAATAATGGCTGTCAGCTACTCAGGTTTTCATAATCAGTGAGCAGTTATGTCTTTGTAAAATGTAATCAGGCTGCAATCTCAAATCTGCTCCTAACATTTCTCTCTCTCTCTCACACACACACACACACAATATGATCTAAACTCACACCCTTCTGTCTTTGCTTTTATTATTAGCTTAGGGTCCCTATCCAACACCTCTTGAAGTTCCTGAGAGTCTCCTCTAACATCAACAAGCAATGGATCAGGCCCTTAAACATTAACCAAAGTAAAATCAGCTTCAGCATCCTCCCAAACTTGGCTATTCCTAGGGCTTTGCTCTGCAAGATCCCACTGCGATTCTTGTCCCTGGTTCCTTCTGCCACAGACAGACACCCAAACCCTGCTTTAGTTACCTCCCTGAGTTGGAGCAGACTGGCGCCGACTGCCAGGAGATGTGTCTGCAGAAGTACCTGCCTCTTGTGCAGGACCCTAACCCATGACATCCAGTCACGTAGGCCAGAATTTTCAAAAGATTCATAGATTCATAGATATTTAGGTCAGAAGGGACCATTATGATCATCTAGTCTGACCTCCTGCACAATGCAGGCCACAGAATTTCACCCACCACACCTAAAAAAGACCTCACACCTATATCTGTGCTATTGAAGTCCTCAAATTGTAGTTTGAAGACCTCAAGGAGCAGAGAATCCTCCAGCAAGTGACCCGTGCCCCATGCTACAGAGGAAGGCGAAAAACCTCCAGGGCCTTCCAATCTGCCCTGGAGGAAAATTCCTTCCCGACCCCAAATATGGCGATCAGCTAAACCCTGAGCATATGGGCAAGATTCATCAGCCAGATACTACAGAAAATTCTTTCCCGGGTAACTTGGATCTTACCCCATCTAAAAACCCATCACAGGCCATTGGGCCTATTTACCATGAATATTTAATTACCAAAACCATGTTATCCCATCATACCATCTCCTCCATAAACTTATCGAGTTTAATCTTAAAGCAAGATAGATCTTTTGCCCCCACTACTTCCCTCGGAAGGCTATTCCAAAACTTCACTCCTCTGATGGTTAGAAACCTTCGTCTAATTTCTAATCTAAATTTCCTAGTGGCCAGTTTATATCCATTTGTTCTTGTGTCCACATTGGTATTGAGTTTAAATAATTCCTCTCCCTCTCTGGTATTTATCCCTCTGATATATTTATAGAGAGCAATCATATCTCCCCTCAACCTTCTTTTAGTTAGGCTAAACAAGCCAAGCTCCCTGAGTCTCCTTTCATAAGACAAATTTTCCATTCCTCGGATCATCCTAGTAGCCCTTCTCTGTACCTGTTCCAGTTTGAATTCATCCTTCTTAAACATGGGAGACCAGAACTGCACACAGTATTCCAGGTGAGGTCTCACCAGTGCCTTATATAACGGTACTAAAACCTCCTTATCCCTACTGGAAATACCTCTCCTGATGCATCCCAAGACGACATTAGCTTTTTTCACAGCCATATCACATTGGCAGCTCATAGTCAACCTATGATCAACCAATACTCCAAGGTCCTTTTCCTCCTCCGTTACTTCTAGTTGATGCGTCCCTAGCTTATAACTAAAATTCTTGTTATTAATCCCTAAATGCATGACCTTACACTTCTCACTATTAAATTTCATCCTATTCCTATTACTCCAGTTTACAAGGTCATCCAGATCCTCCTGTAGGGTATCCCTGTCCTTCTCTAAATTAGCAATACCTCCCAGCTTTGTATCATCTGCAAACTTTATTAGCACACTCCCACTTTTTGTGCCCAGGTCAGTAATAAAAAGATTAAATAAGATTGGTCCCAAAACTGATCCTTGAGGAACTCCACTGGTAACCTCCCTCCAACTTGACAGTTCACCTTTCAGTAGAACCCGTTGTAGTCTCCCCTTTAACCAATTCCCTATGCACCTTTCAATTTTCCTATTGATGCCCATCTTATCCAATTTAATTAATAATTCCCCATGTGGCACAGTATCAAACGCCTTACTAAAATCTAAATAAATTAGATCCACTGCGTTTCCTTTATCTAAAAAATCTGTTACTCTCTCAAAGAAGGAAATCAGGTTGGTTTGGCACGATCTACCTTTTGTAAAACCATGTTGTATTTTGTCCCATTTACCATTGACTTCAATGTCCTTAACTACCTTCTCCTTCAAAATTTTTTCCAAGACCTGAGCACTTTGGAAAATCTGGCCCCAGTTGTGGTTGCTGAGCCAGTGAACACCTGACTATGAGCTCTCTTGACAACTTGGCCTTGGTGAACATGCAAAAGCCTCTTCTCTGATATGCAACTTGGAGTTTAACAGCTGTAAACACCTCAGCCTCTGGCATTATTAACTCCAGGATACTGAGTTCTTATCTCATACAGAGAACCAAGTATTGAACTAAGCATGAAGTTTATAAAACATTGTTAGAAAATTGCCAAAGTTCCCTCCTTTAAAGTACACAAGAAAGCTGAAAGGGAAGATGAGGATACGGAAGCACAATATAAAGGTAACCAATTATCCTCCAAGACTGCTTTACCCACACAGACTCGAAATAGGAGTGTGCCCCAAACTCAGCACATAGCAGATGTTCATGTTGCCATATAAATTTCCTTTATAAACCAACTGCATAAAAACCCTCTGACTTTGATATACTAGCTATAGCCGACTGAAATATTTTTTATTTCTTTTAACTTTGCATCCAACTGTTTTCGTCTCTCAGCCCATGACAAGAGCCTTGTCCAAACTGAAGCGATTATGAAAACACATTTCTTTGAAACACACCGTGGCTTTCCCTTTATTATAGCTTTCACTAATAGCAGAAGCTACAGGTAGGGTTGTATTTATATTTCCATTCTCAACTGGTTTCAACCCCCCTTTTCTTCATCTGGAATATTTTTTATTCTTAGCTTAGTGCAGAGAATTATTTACATAAAAAAATACCTGACTAGAATCTGTTGATCCATTTTTTTTAATTACAGAGGAGTGGAAAATAATTGTATATTGTACATTTTTAAAGACATATTGTGACATATATAGCAATTTCCTGCTATATCTTTAGAAATCTGTATTAAGTGTATTATCAATGTGGGCCAGGGATTGTGTGTAATTCCATGGGAGAGGGTAACTACAGACCCTGCAAGAACTAAGAGAATCAAAATGAATTCTTCGCATCGGTCTTCACTGCAGAAGATGTGAAGAAGATTCCCACACCTCAGCCATTCTTTTTAGGGGAAAAATCTTTTTAGGAGAGGAACTGTCCAAGATTGAGGAGTCAATAAAGGATGTTTTGGAACAAACTGATAAATTAAACAGTAATAAATCACCAGGACCAGATGGTATTTACCCAAGAGTTCTGAAGAAACTCAAATATGATGTTGTAGAACTACTAACTGTGGTATGTAACCTATCACTTAAATCAGTTTCTGTACCAGATGACTGGAGGATAGCTAATGTGACACCAATTTTTTTAAAAGGCTCCTGAGGCAATCCTGGCAATTATAGCCCAGTAACTTCAGTTCCTGGCAAATTGGTTAAAACAGAACAGAATTATCAGATACATAGATGAACATGATTTGTCGGGGAAGAGTCAATGTGGCTTTGTAAAGGGAAATCATGCTTCACCAATCTACTAGAATTCTTTGAAGGGGGTCAACAAGCATATGGACAAAGGGAATCCAGTGGATATAGTGTGCTTTGACTTTCAGAAGGCCTTTGACAAGGTCCCACACAAAAGGCTCTTACGCAAAGTAAGCAGCCATGGAATAAATGGGCAGGTCTCCTCATGGAACAGTAACTGGTTAAAATATAGGCAACAAAGGGTAGGAATAAATGGTCAGTTTTCACAGTGGAGAGAGGTAAATAGTGGGGTTCCCCAGGGATGCACACTAGGGCCAGTGCTGATCAACATATTCA
This sequence comes from Lepidochelys olivacea, assembly GCF_965140295.1. Lineage (NCBI taxonomy): Eukaryota > Metazoa > Chordata > Testudines > Cheloniidae > Lepidochelys > Lepidochelys olivacea. Next base: position 128,593,779 of record NC_140415.1, read on the forward strand.
TAAATGATCTGGAAAAAAGCATAAACACTGAGATGGTAAAGTCTGCAGACAATACAAAATTACTCAAAATAATTAAGTCCAAAGCAGACTGCAAAGAGCTACAAAGGGATTTCACAACACTGGGTGACTGCGCAACAAAATGGCAGAAATTCAATGTTGGTAAATACAAAGTAATGCATATAGGAAAACCTAATTCCAACTATACATCCAAAATTATGGTGTCTACACTAGCTCTTACCACTCAAGAAAGAGATCTTGGAGTCAATGTGGATAGTCCTCTGAAAACATCTGCTCTATGAGCAGCGGCAGTCAAAAAAACTAATAATGTTAGGGACCATTAGGAAAGGGACACATAATAAGAAAGTAAATATCATATTGCCAATATATAAATCCATGGTACATCTGCATCTTGAATACGGTCTGCAGTTCTGGTCGCCCCATCTCCAGAATGATATATTAGAGATGGAAAAGGTACAGAGAAGCACAACAAAAATGATTAGGGGCATGGAACAGCTTCTGTATGTGGAGAGATTAAAAAGACTTGGACTTTTCAGCTTCAAAAAACTGAGGTGGGATATGATAGAGGTGTATAAAATCATGAATGGTGTGGAGAAAGTGAATAAGGAAGTGTTATTTACTCCTTCACATATAGCAAAAGAATCAGGGATCACCCAATGAAGTTTATAGGCAGCAGGTTTAAAACAAACAAAAGGAAGTATTTATTCACACAATGCACAGTTAACCTGTGGAACTCATTCCCAGGAGATATTGTGAAGGCCAAAACTATAACTGGGTTCAGAAATGAATTAGGTAAGTTCATGTAGAATAGGTCCATCAGTGGCTCTTAGCCAGGATGGAACCCCATGCTCTGGGTGTCCTTAGCCTCTGACTGCCAGAGGCTGGGAGTGGACAACAGGAAATGGATCACTTGACAATTGCCCTGTTCTGTTCATTCCCTTTGAAGCACCTGGCATTGGCCACTGTCAGAAGACAGGATGCTGGGCTAGATGGACCATTGGTCTGATCCAGTATGGCCGTTCTTATCTTTTTTTTAAAAAGTGGGGATAGGACTGGACAAATTCACTCAGGGTGTAACACCTCCATAGAAGTACCACCTCCCAGGGAGGTCCATCTATACTGGTTCAGAGAGGATTCCACAGGGGCTAGCAGGTGAAGAAAGGACTTTGGGATAAATAGCCAGAGTTTAAATTGACTCAGGGACTTCTGTGCAAGGGGGCCCCAATCCTTAGGAAAGTATTGGAAGGACTTTGGCTTACTCAGGCCTCATAAAACTGAGTGTTCTTGTTCTAAGCAAAGGAGTGATCAACTGATAACCACCAAAGGAGGTTTGAAGGCCTTTTCACCGGCCACAGCCCTTGTTGGAGTCAAGGGGTGATCTCTAGTAAGCTTATTTACATGCATGCAAGTTCTTTTACTGTTTTTAGTATGTTTTCCCTGAATAAATGAGCTTGCTTTGAAAGAGTGGTGGGGCAGCTTAACTGTAGCAATTACACAGTTTTCCATCTCTGAGGAAAAAAGTAAAGCAGGCCACTTAGGCAGCCTGACTCTGCTGGGAAATTCACAGCGTAGGCAGGGAGCTGCGCAGCTTGGAAATACCCTGGTCAGGAGGGACAGAGGTGTAGGGCTCTGCCTAAAAGAGGTCGTAGTAGGGAGCCAGAATCCTAAGAGATGGTGCCCTTGCTGGACCATAGGGGGGGAAAGTTGCCCTGCGTTGTGACCCACATGAATATCAGATTTCCCACAGCAGATAAGATGAGTGGTCCATCTAGTCAGTGTCCTTTCTCTGACAATGGTCAGCACCAGATGCTTCACAGGAGGGTGTAAGAACCCCACAGCAGCAAATGAGGGATAATCTGTCTCCCATGCAGGTGTCATCCTGATGTCTAGTAGGTAGAGACTGGCTTGAGCTCTGTAGCATGAATTTAAATATCCCTGCCACAAGTTTTTGTTATAAATTAATAACAATGCTGCATACTCTTGCTATCCATATATAGATATATATTCTCAGGCCCTATTTGAGTCTTGCTACATGCTTGGTCTCAACATCGTCCAGTGGCAGTGAGTACTGAGTCTAATTACACATTGTATGAAAAAGTATTTCCTTGTATTAGTTTTTGAATTTCCCACCTATTAATTTCATTGATCATCCCCTTGTTCTAAGACAGGGAGAACAGAATCGCCCTCTCTCTTGTCTCTCCACCACTCATTATTTTATATACTCCCCTCTTAGTCTTCTTCTTTGAAAGGGAACAATCCCAATTCTTTCAAATTCTTCTTATGAGAGTTTTCTAGGCCCTTGATTATTCTTGCTGTTCTTCTCTGAACTCTCTCTGGGTTCTGCAATATCTTTGGAGATGGAGGGTCCAGTACTATATGCAGTATCCCAACAGGCCACACTATTGCTTTACATAGACATTATGATATTCTCCATATTATTTCCCACTCCAATTCCTTATTCAAACTAACATCTCATTTGCACTTTTGACTACCGCTGCACATTGAACAGAGATCTCCATGGACAGCCTGGGCCCACACTAGGGTGACCAGATGTTCCGATTTTATAGGGACAGTCCTGATATTTAGGGCTTTGATTTATGTAGGTGTGTATTACCCCCCAACCCCTGTCCCGATTTTTGACACTTACCATGTAGTCACTCTATCCCACACACTATGCGTTGTATAAAATAGTCTTTTTACATTCCCAACTCAAACCAGCTGAACTTTCCAAGATAAATCTTTCCAAATGCCTAGTCCGTTTTGGAAAAAAGACTGTTAAGTTAAAATATAACAGTTGTTAGCAATCTTTAAACATCAGTTTTGCACAAGCATCATAAAAATATCTCGTTATATTAGTTGTTCTGCTATGTATGGAGTAACAACTACATAGAGCCTGATTTTGAGAGCACATGCAAATTTGCTTGTCTAATTAGCAAAAGCAATGTCCACACTGAACACACAGCTGGGGTATTCATATACATCTAGCTGCCATTTGTACATTCAACCATCCAATACGCCAACCTTATATTTTTTCTGTTGCATCTGTCATGCCACAGCAAGATACATATCTGTCAGTGGGCAGGTACAAAATTCAAGATATGCCTGAGCAGCCACAGTAAATACAAATGCAAATTAGACACACAATGGGGAGCACATTTTTGTGCAAGCATTGCCTTCCTTTTTTTTTTTAATAACAAGCCCAGTATATTGATAATTACAAAGATGGGATTTAACCATTTCACCATGGCATTCCATAGGTGAATAATTGTTAATTAGGTTTTGAAAGTGCAAAATGAAAACAATAGAGAGATTACAGTCAATCATTTCCAGTGCCTAGCAATTTTGTGTGTTCAAAGTGTGCTCAGCTCTTTCTGAAAATCAGACCCCTTTAAGGTGGGGGAGTTGCATTGTATGTAGGAGAGCATTATGACTGCTCAGAGCTCTGGTATGAAACTGCAGAAAAACCTGAGTGTCTCTGGATTAAGTTTAGAAGCGTGAGCAACAAGGATGATGTCGTGGTGGGAGTCTGCTGTAGACCACCGGACCAGGGGGATGAAGTGGACAAGGCTTTCTTCCGGCAACTAACGGAAGTTACTAGATCATAGAATCATAGAATCATAGAATATCAGGGTTGGAAGGGACCCCAGAAGGTCATCTAGTCCAACCCCCTGCTCAAAGCAGGACCAATTCCCAGTTAAATTATCCCAGCCAGGGCTTTGTCAAGCCTGACCTTAAAAACCTCTAAGGAAGGAGATTCTACCACCTCCCTAGGTAACGCATTCCAGTGTTTCACCACCCTCATAGTGAAAAAGTTTTTCCTAATATCCAATCTAAACCTCCCCCACTGCAACTTGAGACCATTACTCCTCGTTCTGTCATCTGCTACCATTGAGAACAGTCTAGAGCCATCCTCTTTGGAACCCCCTTTCAGGTAGTTGAAAGCAGCTATCAAATCCCCCCTCATTCTTCTCTTCCGCAGACTAAACAATCCCAGCTCCCTCAGCCTCTCCTCATAAGTCATGTGTTCCAGACCCCTAATCATTTTTGTTGCCCTTCGCTGGACTCTCTCCAATTTATCCACATCCTTCTTGTAGTGTGGGGCCCAAAACTGGACACAGTACTCCAGATGAGGCCTCACCAATGTCGAATAGAGGGGAACGATCACGTCCCTCGATCTGCTCGCTATGCCCCTACTTATACATCCCAAAATGCCATTGGCCTTCTTGGCAACAAGGGCACACTGCTGACTCATATCCAGCTTCTCGTCCACTGTAACCCCTAGGTCCTTTTCTGCAGAACTGCTGCCTAGCCATTCGGTCCCTAGTCTGTAGCGGTGCATTGGATTCTTCCGTCCTAAGTGCAGGACCCTGGTTCTCATGGGAGACTTCAATCACCCTGATATCTGCTGGGAGAGCAATACAGCGGTGCACAGACAATCCAAGAAGTTTTTGGAAAGTGTAGAGGACAATTTTCTGGTGCAAGTGCTGGAGGAACCAACCAGGGGCAGAGCTCTTCTTGACCTGCTGCTCAAAAACTGGGAAGAATTAGTAGGGAAAGCAAAAGTGGATGGGAACCTGGGAGGCAGTGACATGGTCGAGTTCAGGATCCTGACACAAGGAAGAAAGGAGAGCAGCAGAATATGGACCCTGGACTTCAGAAAAGCAGACTTTGACAACCTCCGGGAACTGATGGGCAGGATCCCCTGGGAGAATAACATGAGGGGGAAAGGAGTCCAGGAGAGCTGGCTGTATTTTAAAGAATCCTTATTAAGGTTACAGGGACAAATCATCCCATTGTATAGAAAGAATCGTAAATATGTCAGGCAACCAGCTTGGCTTAACAGTGAAATCATTGCTGATCTTAAACACAAAAAAGAAGCTAACAAGAAGTGGAGGACTGGACAAATGATCAGGGAAGAGTATAAAAATATTGCTCGGGCATGCAGGAGTGAAATCAGGAAGGCCAAATCACACCTGGAGTTGCAGCTAGCAAGAGATGTTAAGAGCAACAAGAAGGATTTCTTCAGGTATGTTAGCAACAAGAAGAAAGTCAAGGAAAGTGTGGGCCCCTTACTGAATGAGGGAAGCAACCTAGTGACAGAGGATGTGGAAAAAGCTAATGTACTCAATGCTTTTTTTGCCTCTGTCTTCACAAACAAGGTCAGCTCCAGACTACTGCACTGGGCAGCACAGCATGGGGAGGAGATGACCAGCCCTCTGTGGAGAAAGAAGTGGTTCGGGACTATTTAGAAAAGCTGGACCAGCACAAGTCCATGGGGCCGGATGCGCTGCATCTGAGAGTGCTAAAGGAGTTGGCGGATGTGATTGCAGAGTCATTGGCTATTATCTTTGAAAACTCATGGCGATCGGAGGAGGTCCCAGACGACTGGAAAAAGGCTAATGTAGTGTCCATCTTTAAAAAAGGGAAGGAGGAGGATCTGGGGAACGACAGGCCAGTCAGCCTCACCTCAGTCCCTGGAAAAATCATGGAGCAGGCCCTCAAGGAATCAATTCTGAAGCACTTAGAGGAGAGGAAAGTGATCAGGAACAGTCAGCATGGATTCACCAAGGGCAAGTCATGCCTGACTAATCTAATTGTCTTCTATGAGGAGATAACTGACTCTGTGGATGAGGGGAAAGCAGTGGACGTGTTGTTCCTTGACTTTTGGAAAGCTTTTGACACGGTCTCCCACAGTATTCTTGCCAGCAAGTTAAAGAAGTATGGGCTGGATGAATGGACTATAAGGTGGATAGAAAGCTGACTAGATTGTCGGGCTCAACGGGTAGTGATCAATGACTCCATGTCTAGTTGGCAGCCGGTATCAAGCAGAGTGCTCCAAGGGTCGGTCCTCAGGACGGTTTTGTTCAATATCTTCATAAATGATCTGGAGGATGGTGTGGATTGAACCCTCTTCAAGTTTGCAGATGACACTAAACTGGGAGGAGAGGTAGATACGCTGGAGGGTAGGGATAGGATACAGAGGGCCCTCGACAAATTAGAGGATTGAGCCAAAAGAAATCTGATGAGGTTCAACGAGGACAAGTGCAGAGTCCTGCACTTAGGATGGAAGAATCCCATTCACCGCTACAGATTAGGGACCGAATGGCTAGGCAGCAGTTCTGCAGAAAAGGACCTAGGGGTTACAGTGGACGAGAAGCTGGATATGAGTCAACAGTGTGCCCTTGTTGCTAAGAAGGCCAATGGCATTTTGGGATGTATAAGTAGGGGCATTACCAGCGGATCGAGGGACGTGATCGTTCCCCTCTATTTGACGTTGGTGAGGCCTCATCTGGAGTACTGTGTCCAGTTTTGGGCCCCACACTACAAGAAGGATGTGGAAAAATTGGAAAACGTCCAGCAGAGGGCAACAAAAATTATTAGGGGACTGGAACACATGAGTTATGAGGAGAGGCTGAGGGATCTGGGATTGTTTAGTCTGCAGAAGAGAAGAATGAGGGGGAATTTGATAGCTGCTTTCAACTACCTGAAAGGGGGTTCCAAAGAGGATGGATCTAGACTGTTCTCAGTGGTAGCAGATGACAGAACAAGGAGTAATGGTCTCAAGTTGCAGTTGGGGAGGTTTAGGGTGGATATTAGGAAAAACTTTTTCACTAGGAGCTTGGTGAAACACTGGAATGCGTTACCCAGGGAGGTGGTGGAATCCCCTTCCTTAGAAATTTTTAAGGTGAGGCTTGGCAAAGCCCTGGCTGGGATGATTTAGTTGGGGATTGGTCCTGCTTTGAGCAGGGGGTTGCACTAGATGACCTTCTGAGGTCCCTTCCCACCCTGATATTCTATGATTCTAAGGAGATTTAAATTGGGCCTCCAAAATCTATTAATCACTGGAAATTCTTGGCCAAGTATTTTAATCTCATTTTTTTCTTCTTCCTTCTTATAAACTCTGAGAATTAAAATACCAAAAATTACATCAATGTAATGTTAATGTTACTGTTTTAAGCATCAGTCCAGGAAAATGTCCATATTCAAAAGAAATTAAATTTGCACTTACAAGACTTAAACACATGCTTAAAATTAAGTGTGTGCTTAAGTGATTTCCTGATTTAGGGCCTGAATTAGAAAATGCAAAAATTAAAGTTTGTGTTGGAACTCAAGCATAGGGTACATACAGGCTAATTCCTCAGCTGATGTTAATTGATTTAGCCAGTGGAGTTATGCTAATGTGCACCAACAGAGAATCTGAATCATGGAGTAAATTTGGGTAGAGTGGGTCAGAAAATGATTTCCCCCCTCCCTTGAACATTTTGGGTTTTTTTCTGTTAAAAACATCAAAATATGAAATATTTCAAATGAAAGGCAAAATATTTCAATCTGAAAATATTGCCATGGTCCCTCATGGGAGTTATAGTTTGCATGTCTCATTCTCCCATTCTCCTCTATAGACTGGGCTCCCTGGTCAGACTACATCTCCCATGATCCATTCACCACTTCATGAGGAGAGATGGTGCATCATGGGAGTCAGATGGCCCTACTACATCATGGGAGATGAAGTCCAGTTGTGGAGTTCAGTCTATAGAAGAGAAAGGGGACATGAGGCAAACAAACTAAAGTTCCCACAAGGCACCGTGGTAGCATATCTGAGTCAAAATATCTTAGTTTTCAATTAAAATATTTTGGGTTTTGAGAGTTCAGGTTTTGGATGAAAAATTAAAATTTTCTGCAAAAAACAGATACTTTTTGCAAAAAAAAAAAAATTTAGTCAAAAACCCCATTTCGCATTAAAAACAGTTTTGATGCAAAATTTTTGACCCATTCTAAGTCTGAATGATAGTTGTTCTAGTAAATTAAACAGGCCCAATTCTGCCCTCTGGTATGCATGTGCCACTCCAGTTAACATCAATGGCCACTGCACACATATATTTCAGGAAAAAAATGGGGGCAATTTTACTCATAGAGCCACTATTCAACATTTTTATTGGAGTAGTGGCTATGGCCCATCAGGTTGGGGCCCCATTGTGATAGGCACTGCATAAGCCCACAGTAAATACATTCTCTGCCTCTTAGAGCTAGCAGTCTAAAGCACAAGCAGGCACAAATGCCTTCATGTCAATGCAGCTATGCTTGTTCACTTTAAGAATCGTTTCCTTGCAATGCTGAACAATTGACACTCCTGGAGTCATTGACAATTTCCACTACAAATCAGCAAGCAGATCAGTACCAATTATTTCCATTCCACTGAGCCCCACAAAGATCTGGAATAGGATATTTTGGTGCATGTCAGGTTTTGCTAATCAGGAAATCACTTCATTCAGTGCATGGTTAATTTTAAAAATATGCTTAACTGCTTTCCTGAAGGATCCTACAAAAAGGCCATTGAAGGTGCAGAGTTGTGCACTTTCTCTGTGGTGTTGGGACCTGCCAAATCCCATGGCTAGAACCTAAAACTCAAAACATTCTTGCATTTGGAAATGTAGACATGACTTCTTCAACTGTTCTTTTGGGCTAGTGCTGACAGGGCCGAACTCATGTTTGATTATTTCTTTCAAGTCTTTGTATCTATACAAATCCTTAATTTGACTGGTTTATTTAGGCGTGGGGGTGTGACTGTGAAGAAGTGGATGTGTGCAGTGTGGGTGGGAACTTCCACAGTAGCACTGAGATTGGGGGCCCATTGTACTAGGCACAGAATCAGATACTTAGTAAGAATCAGGCCCTACCCTGCAGTTGTTGTATTAATTTAGATGGTATACAAAAGCCTCAAGAGTTAAACAAGGTTCAGGGTTTGGTATAGAGAGAGATCTTTAGCCTGCTTAGTTCCATGGCAAACACACCATTAAAAATCTTTCTCACTATTTTAGTAAAGATACAGAAAAGAAGGAAAAACAGTTACAAACTTTAGTACTATATCAGGCCTTCATTTTAACAACTTCCCTATCTATGTAGCTGGATAGAGTTTTTAGAACTAATGCTCCTCCCACCTCTCTTCTCTGATAGTCTCTAAGATAGCATTAGAGATGGTGATAGCTGTCCTCTGACAGAAAAGAAGATTACAAGGGAGAATAGGAATGGAAAGAACTTGCAGCCAGAGGGAACAGGGGATAGACTGGAGAATATCCACTAGGAAAAGGCAGGTCTATGTGATTGGGGACTCTTTACTGAGAAGAATAGATAGGCCTGTAACCAGAGCTGATCCAGAGAATAGGAGTGTGTGCTGTCTTCCAGGTGCTAAGATACGGGATGTAGACCTGAGGTTGAAAAGGATTCTAAAGGGAGCAGGAAAGAATCCCCTAATTATCCTTCATGTGGGAACAAATGATACAGCTAGGTTCTTGCTGGAAAGTATAAAGGGAGACTATGCTAGGCTGGGGAAGACGCTTAAGGAAATCGAGGCTCAGGTGATCTTTAGTGGGATTCTGCCTGTTCCTAGAGAAGGGCAACAAAGGTGTGACAAGATTACGACTATCAACAGATGGCTTAGGCAGTGGTGCTATAAGGAGGGCTTTGGGATGTATGGCCACTGGGAGGCATTCATGGACAGAGGACAGTTCTCTCGGGATGGACTTCATCTGAGTAGGGAAGGAAATAGACTTCTAGGATGGAGGCTGGCACAACTGATTAAGAGAGCTTTAAACTAGGAATCTGGGGGAGATGGTTGGGAGATGTCCAGGTAATCTCCATGCTGGATTTTAGTATTGAGAGGAAAGAAAACGAAGTAAGAGAGGATATAGCCATGGGTAGGAGGAAGGGTAGTGTAGATACCAGTCTAATAGGTTATACTGGCTGTAGAATGACCATGCCTAATAGGTACAGAATGTGAGTGAGGCCAAACAGCAAAAATTAAGATGTTTGTACACTAATGCGAGGAGCCTAGGTAACAAAATGGAGGAACTAGAGCTACTGGTGCAGGAAGTGAAACCAGATGTTATAGGGATAACAGAAACATGGTGGAATAGTCGTCATGACTGGACTACAGGTATTGAGGGATATGTGCTGTTTAGGAAAGACCGAAATAAAGGTAAAAGTGGTGGAGTAGCACTGTATATCAATGATGAGGTAGAATGTAAAGAAATAAGAAGTGATTAAATGGATATGGGGGGAGGGATAGCTCAGTGCGGGGGGAGGGATAGCTCAGTGGTTTGAGCATTGGCCTGCTAAACCCAGGGTTGTGAGTTCAATTCTCGAGGGGGCCATTTAGGGATCTGGGGCAAAAATTGGGGATTGGTCCTGCTTTGAGCAGGGGGTTGGACTAGATGACCTCCTGAGGTCCCTTTCAACCCTGATATTCTATGATTCTATGATATGACTGAGTCCGTTTGAGCAAAAATTACATTGGGGAAGAAAACTATTAAAGCCTCCCCTGGGATAGTGCTTGGGGTGTGCTATAGACCGCCAGGATCTAATTTGGGTATGGATAGAGCCCTTTTTAATGTTCTTAATAAAGTAAATACTAATGGAAACTGTGTGATCATGGGAGACTTTAACTTCCCAGATATAGACTGGAGGACGAATGCTAGTAATAATAATAGGGCTCAGATTTTCCTAGATGCGATAGCTGATGGATTCCTTCAGCAAGTAGATGCTGAACCGACTAGAGGGGATGCCATTTTAGATTTGGTTTTGGTGAGTAGTGAGGACCTCATAGAAGAAATGGTTGTAGGGGATAGTCTTGGCTCAAGGGATCATGAGCTAATTCAGTTCAAACTGAACGGAAGGATTAACAAAAATAAATCTGCAACTAGGGTTTTTGATTTCAAAAAGGCTGACTGTCAAAAATTAAGGAAATTAGTTAGGAAAGTGGATTGGACTGAAGAATTTATGGATCTAAAGGTAGAGGAGGCCTGGGAAGTTTTTAAGGTCAGGCTTAACAAAGCCCTGGCTGGGATGATTTAATTGGGGATTGGTCCTGCTTTGAGCAGGGGGTTGGACTAGATGACCTCCTGAAGTCTCTTCCAACCCTGATATTCTATGATTCTATGATTATTTTAAATCAAAGCTGGAGAAGCTATCGGAAGCCTGCATCCCAAGAAAGGGGAAAAAATTCATAGGCAGGAGTTGTAGACCAAGCTGGATGAGCAAGCATCTCAGAAAGGTGATTAAGAAAAAGCAGAAAGCATACAGGGAGTGGAAGAAGGGAGGGATCAGCAAGGAAAGCTACCTTATTGAGGTCAGAACATGTAGGGATAAAGTGAGACAGGCTAAAAGTCAAGTAGAGTTGGACCTTGCAAAGGGAATTAAAACCAATAGTAAAAGGTTCTTTAGTCATATAAATAAGAAGAAAACAAAGAAAGAAGAAGTGGGACCACTAAACACTGAGAATAGAGTGGAGGTCAAGGATAATCTAGGCATGGCCCAATATCTAAACAAATACTTTGCTTCCGTCTTTAATAAGACTAAAGAGGATCTTAGGGATAATGGTAGCATGACAAATGGGAATGAGGATATGGAGGTAGACATTACCATATTTGAGGTAGAAGCGAAACTCAAACAGCTTAATGGGACTAAATTGGGGGGCCCAGATAATCTTCATCCAAGAATATTAAAGGAATTGGCACATGAAATTGCAAGCCCATTAGCAAGAATTTTTAATGAATCTGTAAACTCAGGGGTTGAACCATATGACTGGAGAATTCCTAACATGGTTCCTATTTTTAAGAAAGGGGGAAAAAGTGATCCGGGTAACTATAGGCCTGTTAGTTTGACATCTGTAGTATGCAAGGTCTTGGAAAAAATTTTGAAGGAGAAGGTAGTTAAGGACATTGAAGTCAATGGTAAATGGGACAAAATACAACATGGTTTTACAAAAGGTAGATCGTGCCAAACCAACCTGATCTCCTTCTTTGAGAAAGTAACAGATTTTTTAGACAAAGGAAACACAGTGGATCTAATTTACCTAGATTTTAGTAAGGCGTTTGATACCGTGCCACATGGGGAATTATTAGTTAAATTAGATAAGATGGGGATCAATAGGAAAATTGAAAGGTGGATAAGGAATTGGTTAAAGGGCAGACTACAACGGGTCCTACTGAAAGGTGAACTGTCAGGCTGAAGGGAGGTTACCAGTGGAGTTCCTCAAGGATCGGTTTTGGGACCAATCTTATTTAATCTTTTTATTACTGACCTTGGCACAAAAAGTGGGAGTGTGCTAATAAAGTCTGCAGATGATACAAAGCTGGGAGGTATTGCCAATTTAGAGAAGGACTGGGATATCCTACAGGAGGATCTGGATGACCTTGTAAACTGGAGTAATAGTAATAGGATGAAATTTAATAGTGAGAAGTGTGAGGTCATGCATTTAGGGATTAATAACAAGAATTTTAGTTATAAGCTAGGGACGCATCAATTAGAAGTAATGGAGGAGGAAAAGGACCTTGGAGTATTGGTTGATCATAGGATGACTATGAGCCGCCAATGTGATATGGCCATGAAAAAAAGCTAATACGGTCTTGGGATGCACCAGGAGAGGTATTTCCAGTAGGGATAAGGAGGTTTTAGTACCGTTATACAAGGCACTGGTGAGACCTCACCTGGAATACTGTGTGCAGTTCTGGTCTCCCATGTTTAAGAAGGATGAATTCAAACTGGAACAGGTACAGAGAAGGGCTACTAGGATGATCCGAGAAATGGAAAACTTGTCTTATGAAAGGAGACTCAAGGAGCTTGGCTTGTTTAGCCTAACTAAAAGAAGGTTGAGGGGAGATATGATTGCTCTCTATAAATGTATCAGAGGGATAAATACCGGAGAGGGAGAGGAATTATTTAAGCTCAGTACCAATGTGGACACAAGAACAAATGGATATAAACTGGCCACCAGGAAATTTAGACTAGAAATTAGACGAAGGTTTCTAACCATCAGAGGAGTGAAGTTTTGGAATAGCCTTCCAAGGGAAGCAGTGGGGGCAAAAGATCTATCTGGCTTTAAGATTAAACTCAATAAGTTTATGGAGGAGATGGTATGATGGGATAACATGGTTTTGGTAATTAAATATTCATGGTAAATAGGCCCAATGGCCTGTGATGGGATATTAGATGGGGAGGGATCCGAGTTACCCAGGAAAGAACTTTCTGTAGTATCTGGCTGATGAATCTTGCCCATATGCTCAGGGTTTAGCTGATTGCCATATTTGGGGTCGGGAAGGAATTTTCCTCCAGGACAGATTGGAAGAGGCCCTGGAGGTTTTTCGCCTTCCTCTGTAGCATGGGGCACGGGTCACTTGCTGGAGGATTCTCTGCTCCTTGAAGTCTTTAAACTACGATTTGAGGACTTCGATAGCACAGATATAGGTGAGAGGTTTTTTTGCAGGAGTGGTGGGTGAAATTCTGTGACCTGCGTTGTGCAGGAGGTCAGACTAGATGATCATAATGGTCCCTTCTGACCTAAATATCTATGAATCTATGAAAAGAGAAGAACTTGCTTGAGGGGGGTGGGAGCTGTTGTTAAAGTCCGATCTCATTTCCTAAAAGACAAAACAAGGCCAACACACACGAGTGGGGAGAAAAAAAGAATAACAAAGATAGAAAATGCAGCTTCTGTCTCTGGTGTTGACTTGTAACATCACTGCCAGAAAAAAACAGGCACAGCACATGGGCTTACCAGCCACTCCAAGGCCTGGCAAACTTGTACTAATGCCATGCTGTTTAGGGTATGGCATTTGGTTGTTTTTCTGGTCACAGGCTTATGGCAGTATGGCCAAATAGACCATCTTGGCCAGCTGAGCTAACTCTTATTAGACAGCTGGAGAAAAGGAGAGAATTAGGAAAGATGTGAGGGGTAGCAGCCATGAGTGAAGCTCGCTCCTTCCCCTTCTCTCATCACCCTGAAATCTGAATATTGAGTATCAAATTCCCACTACACATTTTTGGGGGTCAGTAAAAGAGCGCACCAAAAAAAAAATGTAGTCAGACTGAGCAATTGGAATATCTGAGGAAAATACAACATTCCAGGAGTGGGAAAAGACACTGATTTTATCAGGGAAAGTACTTGCTGAGATTTATTTGTCTAGCACTAAGGATAACTCAGGCATCCCAGCTGTCAAACAGTGCGGAGTCTCTATCCTTATCTGTGTGCACCACAGCCCCTATATCTATAGAGAACAGCACACGCCAACTGCACAGCACCTGAAAAACCTGTTACAAAGAGGAAAAATATCCAACCAATCTCAGCCTTCAAAATATAGCCCACTGCCAGTAACCTGAGATCAAGGTAATGCACGTCAAAGCCAACCACATGGCCAGCAGCAGTGGCCTGCCAGCTGTTGGTCATCATGCATGGATAGTGCCATTTGACCTTAGCTGTGACAGCCATGGACATCAAATACTTGCTCAGATGGGAAGCCAGAGAATATCGACAAGCAATGGCAGTCCAGTAGGGCACTGAACTTTTTGTGCTTCTCTTGACAAACCCTGGGCCCGAGCGTGTATAAGACTATTGACAAAGTAAATACATCTGCATCCCTAGCAGGCAGTGATCCCTCAGAAGAGACCGAGGTGCAATATTCCAGGGTTAGACCAACTAACAAAATCCTCAAAACCTCAGTGAGCGAAATACATCTCTCTGATATACAGGCAGGACAGCAAAAGGTTGATAAGAACAATGGATCCTGCCTGGGCCATGTGATAGAAAGCACTTTACCTTCTCATTATTTTGTCATTTCTATTCTCTTGATCCATATCACGCCCCATGCTGTTTGTATAAAGAAACTCAGGCCGCAGGGCAAAGCAGAGGAGCCAGCTTGACACTTTGGCTTTAACCCACCAATTGGTGCCAGTCCATACCAGAGGCACAGGAGGCCAATCATCACCAGAAAGGAGGCAGTGGTTGGAGATGGTGCACTGATGAGTCTTCTCACAATGGCACCACACCATTGTTTACCAAGCAAAGATGCTTCTGGGAATTGGCAAAGTGGCATCCCCACCACACCACATCTGCTGACACTGTTTAAGATATCAGCACCCAGTTTACCAGCACATTAAAATAAGGCATCAGATGTTCTTCACCCACCAAGTTTATGTATCCGCTAACTCTGAAAGATTGAGAACAAGGAGAAGGACATGCAACCCACTGCAAAAGCAGATTATGGTGCTCATCAAGAGACATACACTATTGCCTTTTCTTGACCAAATATACAATGCAATGACATTTTTACCTTTGCAGTGAGACACACACACACACCCAGAGCAGGTCTTTGGCATCTCTACAGGCTACCGGATAATGTCAGCCACTCCCTCTCTCTTGATTAGCGTTTGGCTGGTTTTCAAACACAAAAGACTCAAGACCCATTATCTCCCTTTGAAATCTGTTTGTTCATCATATTCACCGTGAATAGTTCATCAGTTATTCCCTAGCCTGCAGTGAACAGAGGATGTCGCCCTACTCACTTGCCCATATGATTCCTCAGGAGCTTGTGGAGTTTCCCCAAGTAACTTTAGCTCTCTGTGTGTTTTCCCGAAGAAGGACGTGCTCCAGCCCCCGGCAAGGGAACATCTAAATGCAAACTGTCAGCTTCAGCAGAAAGTTTCGTTTGAAAAAACCAATGAGAACATTTCTACTCGCTGGAAATGGGTTTGTTAACCCACTTTTGCATGGGGAGCGATTGTCTGGATTTCCTTTATGATGGTGGTGTTGGCTGTTTTTTCTGAGGGGTTTTAACACCCAAAACACCTAAATTACCAGACACCAAGCCTGGTCCTGCACTATGGACTTTAAGGAGAGCAGAATGGGGCCTGACGTACGGATCTTTACAGTATGTTGTTTACAGTGACATGGAGACTTGGGCGCTAACATGGCAACACCACCTTTGGCAGCATAACCATGGCCCCTGCCCTGTGGAACACTGAGTGAGAGCCACAAAAAGATCATTTTAGAGCAGTTGACGAGCTCAGGGGAGCTTTGTAAAGCATCAAGAGCCAGACCTCCCGCCAAGGACCCGGCCTGAAATATTTAGAGACAATTCTGCACGCCTGACAGACTTTTCAGGGATTTTCCCCTTCCCCCATTTTTCTTAACGGGTACAAGTACGGCAACAGGAAGGGTGTTGCTTAGGAATCCCTCTGCTCCCAAGCCAAAGCCCACTGGTGTAAATGGAAAGCTCCCACAGGAAGCTGTGGGTGCAGGATTGGGTCACTTCTGCATAGTCTTCATTTGATGACAAAGGTTGAGCTTTTCCAAAATTTGCTCTCCCGGATTCAATGAATGGGAACTGGGTGCTCCGGACCCGCTAGGCAGCTTTGGAAAGTCCAGCCAAAACCTGCACCTTGTGACCTCATAGCCATTTGCAAAGCAATCAACTGGAATGCCCCAGCTAAATGATGATGGTGCTTGCTGTGGTCAGAAGGGGTGTCCAAAGTTACTGGCAGCTGTGGCTGAGTTTATCCCACACTTCCAGAGCTGCAATGTAGGCCTCTCATTCAGTGAGTCAGCATGTGCAAGTCTTTCAGAGGCAGATGCTGCGACTCAATCCTTTAACCATTAGGGCATGGCTAGAAGGAAAGATCCAGTCTGTGCCCTGGGAGGATTTGAGAGAAGGGACACACATGGCACTTAACATACTGAAAACGACTTGTCTGTAATATACATGTTTCTGGCTTTCTCTTTCCCTTCAAGCTGCGACTGGCTTTCCTTCCCAGCTCTGCCAAGCCAGCAGCCTCCACAGAATCCCAAGCCCTTTGTGGAGGATTTTTCTCTTTAAGCCTTATCCAAGCACTGGTACTGAATCAGTATTACAGCAGCAGCTGAAGACGCCCTTTAAAAAAGAAATCACAGCCTAGCACAGTCCTTCCACTCCTGTTCCAGAGAGGCATGGTGGGTAGCTTCCTCTGCAGATGTTCATTGAGGCCCTGATCCAGCAGACTATCCCTATTCAGCAAAATACCTAAGCACATGCTTAATTTTAGGCACGTACTAAGTCCCACTGACTTCAATGGGAGTTAAGAACGTGCTTAAGTGCTTTGCTGACTAGGGATGGATTTAAGCAGACGCTTCAATGTTTTGCTGAGTTGGGGCTAAGCCAAAGTCCACCAAAGTCATTAGAATGGCTCCCAGTGATTTCTCCAGGCCCTGGCTCAGGGCTGGGAATGGTTATAGGGTGACCAGAGAGTAAGGGTGAAAAATCAGGAGAGGGTGGTGGTGGTAATAGGGTCCTATATAAGACAAAGCCCCTAATATCGGGACACCTGGTCACCCTAAATGGTTATCACTGAGAACTACAACCTGGATTGTACGAGCGGAGGTATAAATCAATGGACAACCATGTCTTTAGCTCCCTTGAATGGCTGCATCGCTTCATAGGTTTTGGAGTCTGATATTATCTCCAAATTAAAGGGTCTGGTCCTTTAGCGCAAGCAGTAGCAACTGATGCTTTTAGATACGGAAGTCCCTGGTTCACTCCCACGAGGCAGCCCGGCAGGAATGTTGTTACTAGAAGTCTCGTTAAGGAAACTGTAAATCTCACCATGGCTGTTGCTATTCATTTGTGACCTCAGAACGAAAGCTGCTCATTCTCATTGACAGCAGACAAGTGTCTATAAGAAACCACCCCCAAAGCAGGCTGTAATCACATTCTGATTGGCAGGCTCAGTGGAGAGGCCAAAGATTGAGTGACCTGCCCAAAGCGCTGGCCCCTCCAGGTCAGGACGACACCATATGATTGGTCATGGGAAGCCTGCATTGTCATTGCCTTTGCTGACACTCTTTTGTGACTAAGGAGAGGATTGGGACATGATGGATGCTGAGCAACTCTGTAAATCCACCTCTTATTTAGGTGTCTAAACACGCACCGAGGTGTCCTGGAAACTTTGGTGCTGAGCACTTTTGAAAATTGCCTCCACCTTTCCCCAAGGAGAAAACTGATACATAGATTTTGAAGCCAGAGGAACACTTGTGCTCATCTCCTGCATCACACAGGGCAGTACCTCGCCTAATAATCTCTACAACAAGCACAATAACTTACAGGTCAGCTAAGTGTGTCTCTTAGCAGGACAGCTCGTCTCAATTTAAAAACTTAATTTGAGGGAAAATCCACCACACCCCTTGATAGGTTCTTCCATTGGTTAATTCCCCTTATTGTTTAAAAAATGTGTACTTTACTTCTCATCTGCATTCGTCTAACTTCACCTTCCAACCACAGGAGCTCATCATGCCTTTTTTCTGCTCAATTAAAGATGTATATACTGCCAGAAATCTCTCCCCCACGTATGGTTTTATGGTTCTAATCAAGTCACCTCTTAACCTTAGACCTTCACATTGATTTTACTGAGGGAGATGTAATTTAACTGAACCCTTTCAACCCTCGCCGCACTCCCAAGTTATGATTCTCTCCGACTGAAAAAGAATGATTTGTCTTTCACCGTTCAGAAGTTTTTTCCTTAGGAGAAGAAATTAGAAAAATGTAAATACTACGTTTTTTAAAGGAACATGGTATTTCCATGCAGTTTCCCAAAGCAGGGATATTTTTTAGAAGTGATCTACCGTGCACTTCCATCTGTAGAGTTTAATTAAAATTTTCCTACTGGCAAAAATCCATCGGTAAACAAAAAATATCTTGGGTGTGTATAACTGTCATGCTGCTATGGCTGAATACAGTATACTTAGACTCAGTGGGTTGAGGTTTATACTCTCATATTTCCACATCAGATTAGAAAAGAACAGCTGACTTCTCTTAGAGGATGTCATAAATATAAAGGGAAGGGTAACAACTTTCCCATATACATACTATAAAATCCCTCCTGGCCAGAAGCACAAAATCCTTTTATGGGTAAAGGGTTAAGAAGCTCAGGTAACCTGGCTGGCATCTGACCAAAAGGACCGATAAGGGGACAAGATATTTTCAAATCTGGTGGGGGGAGAAGGTTTCGGTCTGTCTGTTCTGTTGTGCTTGCCCGACAGATCAAGGAAGCAAGCAATCCAACTCCATTAGAATTCGTAAGTACTAGCAAGGGAATGCATTAGCCTATTTTTGTTTTGGCTTGTGATTTTCTCTGTGCTGAGAGGAAGGTGTATTCCTGGTTTTCTTTTTGTAACTTTAAAGTTTGGCCCAGAGGGAAATCCTCTGTGTTTTTGAATCTGATTGCCCTATAAGATTATCTTCCATTCTAATTTTACAGAGGTGCTTCTTTTACCTTTTTTCTTTATAATAAAGTTCTGTCTCTTTTAGAATCTGACTGGGGTTTTTTTAAGTGTCCTAAAAAACCCCAAGGTTGGTCTGTGCTCATCTTATTTATTCTTCAACCTCCCCAGGAAAGGGGGTAGGGACTTGGGGGATATTAGAGGGGAGTAGGAACTCCAAGTGGTCCTTTCCTGGAATTTGTCTAAATCACTTGGTGGTGGCAGCATTTCCTAATCCAAGGTACAAGGAAGAATTTGTGCCTTGGGGAATTTTTAACCTCAGCTGGTAGAAATAAGCTTTGGGAGTCTCTCATGCGGGTCACCACATTTGTACCCTAGAGTTCAGAGTGAAGAGGAAACCCTGACAGAGGAGTAACAAAAAACCCCTCAGAAGTTATATTTATAATGTTAAACTGAACTCCAAGATTCACACCATATATTGACAATGCTTGTTTGTGATTTTCCAGCTAATAAAGGGAGAAGAGACAAAGGCCATGCCTAGACTACAAACTTTGGTTGGCACAAGTTATTTTGTTGTATGACTGCTGGAGTTTGTCCATCGCTCGGGCACATACATATTGGTTTTCTTGCATCCGTGCTGCACGTAATCACAATGAGTGCTTGAGTCAATGTAAAGTGCAGTGCACCATGGGTAGGTATTGCAGCATGCCATGTGCTGATGTCCAGCACAATGCCTTTTGGGACATTTTCGCAGTGTTTTGTGGGAGAGAGTAACGATTGGCCCATGGATTTCTGGGAGCTAGGGGTCAAGTTCCCAGCATGCAACTTTCTCCATCCCACAATACATTCCATATCCCTTCATTTTTATGCTATTTTTTGAAAATCCCACAAACCTGCATGGCTCTTTTTGATCTCTGCTATCTCTGGCAGAAACCTGGAGCCCACAGAGCTCTATGCTATTCTCATGGAGTTTGCAAACAGAAGAGGCACAATTCTCTTGTACTTGCAGATCTTCAGGAAGTATCACAACTGCCAGGATCACAAAGATGATGGGAATATCTTCAAGGAGAGGTTGTTGATGGACATAGCAGAAAAAAAATTCCAGGTTGCTGGTAGCAGTCATGCAGCAGCTGCTGATTGGAAAGTGACACTTCTGGGCCCAAGAAACAAGACTGGTGGAATTACATTGTAATGCAGGTTTGG
The DNA here is from genome assembly GCF_965140295.1 of Lepidochelys olivacea. Lineage (NCBI taxonomy): Eukaryota > Metazoa > Chordata > Testudines > Cheloniidae > Lepidochelys > Lepidochelys olivacea. Next base: position 128,614,018 of record NC_140415.1, read on the forward strand.
GGTGATGAGCAGTGGCTACAGAACTTTAGGATGTGATAGGCCACATTCCTGGATCTGTGTGCCGAGCCCACCCCAGCCCACCAGCTCAGGGACTCCAGAACGAGAGCGGCATTGACAATGGAGAAGTGTGTGGCGATCATGCTCTGGAAGCTCTCAATGCCAGATTCCTACCAGTCAGTGGGAAATCATTTTGGAATTGGAAATCCACAGTGGGGGTTGTTGTCATGCATTTGTGTAGGGCCATTAATTGTCTCCTGCTATGCAGGACTGTCTCTCTCAGCAACGTGCAAGAAATAATGGATAGATTTGCAGCAATGGGGTTCCTGAACCGCAGTGGGGTGACAGACAAACACATATCCCTATTTTGGCATCAGCCAACCTTGCTACCAAATATGTCAACAGAAAAGGATACTTTCCCAGATTATGCAAGCACTAGTGGACCACCAGGAATGCTTCACTGACATCAGTATGGGTTGGTCAGAGAAGGTGCATGATGCTCGCATCTTAAGAAGACAGCTCTGTCTTGAGATAATGTCTGTCTTGTGTAACGAAAATGATGTACTATTTGGTTTTTACCTGCTGGTATCTATTTTGTAGTGCTGCTGCAGAATTATAAATACTGCTGGGATTGGAGCTTTGCCATCTGTTATGAATTGATGTACATTTATAAACATGGCTAGGTGTTTTCCTGCAGCTATGAGTTCTGTGGTGGTGCTTGCTATATGCCAATAATTTGTGTTTGATTTCTTTATGGCAGCTATGCATTCCATACTGTTTGTTGTGAACAAGACTTTATTTCTCCAAAAATGGAACATTGTTGGGTACAAAAATGCAGTGCACACAATCAAAGAACACACAAACACATACAAGGTTATACAAATTTCTAACATAGATTAACGGGGTGCAACTTTTAAAACTCCCCTCAAGGCAGCCAGGCCGGAAGTGCTGATAAAAACAGACAGATGCACCATTAGATTTACAGTCACAAAGGAAAAGGAAAAGGTCACTTTCAAAACTCCCTTCCCTTATTCCCCTGAATACTTTTAATACCAAATACTTATTGACATTTCTGGAGCAGGTTGACCCAGCACCACTCTCCAGCCCTGGCTACAACGAACATGGCCTGGTAGGGAAGGGGAGCAGGATTTTCTGTCTCATGAAGCTATAAAATGTTGGCCCCTGTTACATGGATTCCAGTATAGGCCCTGGCACTGAATACTGACACTATTTTCCACAGGCTCTCTCACGCCTGAGGGTAAGAAAGTCAGAGAGAGTACAGCTGCTACTGGTGTCCCGAAGCCACTCAAGCCCATATGTCACTAGCCTGTTTACTGCAATGTTGACAGCTGAGTGCATCACAGAGGGGCATGGGAAAGTGTCCTACAAAGGGGGAAAAAATAAGGCAGCCGTCCCTAGAAGCCTTTGGGAGAGGATTGCCGAGTATCTCCATGAGGGTTTCATCGCAATCTCTGAGGATAACAAAGGGGACATCCCTATGCACATAACCCAGGTATGCCACATGGCCGACCCACCTAGCCCAGCAAGGTAATGAAAAGCAGATGTTGCCTCTGCCTCTGTTTGTTCTACCTCTCCCCGAGCACAGGACAGCCAGTCAATGTGGATTGTGTCGCCATAGTGCTGTCCAAGAATATGTTTTTAATTTACTCACTGTATACCAAGGAAAGGACAGTGCCTCTGCCTTGTAGACTTGGAGATAGGCTGGGTACCATATTGAAATAGCAGGGCAGGCTGGGGAGGAAAAGCAAATAAAACATTGTAAGGACAAATTCATGTACACGCTTACCCGAGCTCCCTTGCCCTTCAACAGCGGGGTCACCCACGCTTTCCTGGCAGGACTAGCTAGACTACTGCTGAATTGCCAACAGGTCCCAGCTTGCAGCATGGTTGGAGTCACCCGCTTTGTCTCCTCCTCCTCCTGACTGTTCATGGCAGGGGTCTCTGTCTCCGGCTCCTCCGAGGTATCCACAGTGCTGTGCTGGCAGCATCTCCGCCAAGTGTGGCATGCAGTTCCTTGTAAAAGCGGCAGGTCTGAGGGCAGCACCAGATGTCTTGTCACCCTCTCTTGCCTTGTGGTATCCCAGGCAAAGTTCCCCTGCTTTTACGCTGCTGTTCTTTGTTGTACCCCAATCTGCTCATCGGTCTCTACATTTTTATGGCTGGTTCGTAGCTGAGTTTGCACAGCCTCTTCTCCCCACCATCCCAGGAGATCCAATGCTTCTTGCCTACTCCATGCAGACGTTTGTCTAGTACCTCTCTGTGCGCACAAAGCCGCCTGGTGAGCTGCTAGGTGTGCTAGCCAAGGTGAGCAACCAGGAAAGGGCATTTCAAAAACATAAGTCAGGAGCAAGTGACTCCTTGTGACCCCTAGCCTGTGGAGTTCAAAACTGTGAGCAGAGTGTTCTCACTGTTGCAGGGAAGGAGCATTGTGGGACAGTGGCTGGAGGACCATTAGGGTTGACACAGGTCATGCAGTGTCTACTCTTACACTGGGTTTACGACAGTAGGTTGACCATGCCTCTATGCTGTGGTTTTTACTGCATTGCCATAACTGGATGCTCACGTCAATTGGAGGCAAATCTGAGTGTAGACACATGCATATATAAGGTTGACACAAGGCAGCTTACATCAACCTAACTTTGTAGGTAGGTAGACCAGCCTAAAGACTCCATGAAGGGTTGTCACTTACTAATCTAAGATGATGGATGGATGGATGGATGGATGGATGGATGGATGGATGGATGGATGGATGGATCAGGAAACAAACAATAGCCGTAACTGTTTTCAAGATATTCAGAAATTAAATATAAAGAATCAACTACCACATGATCTTGTGAATAAAAAAGAGAAGCAATGTATGGAACAGTACACCAATGCAGAGGAGAGGGGGTTCTCAGGAGTGTCTAGAAAAAAATTATTATTAAATATCCATTTTCTATTTCCCGGCTACTATGGTGCCAAAGAGAGGCATCAAGCCCAAGCACTCTTAGATTGCCAACATGTGGCATTTAGGGGTCTGGTAGTAGCATTGGCACCACATTTTTGACAGGCTGCTACAATGCAATTCTGCTAAAAGAGCAGCTCCTCATGTCAGAAGAAGGGGGCATGGTCTGATCACAATGAACACAAAGTATGGAGCGGTACTATGTCATCAGAAAATGGTGACTTGGGAGGGAAAATACTCAGTGAAAATGCATACCTTGAATACCTTATGCTCTTCAGCATCTGCACATGTTGCCTGTTTACACATGCTTTTTCACATCTGTCATTTAAATCAAAGGTTCAGATATAAAATGTGTCACTCAAGAACTTCATGCAGATCAGTGATTCTCCCTGGAGGCATTGGGTCCATATAGCTATGTGCTTCTCTCTGCAATTAAGTCCCCCCCTCAAACTTCATTTCTGCCATGATGTCCACAAAAAGTGAGCATTAAAAACCATATTTTTTCCACTGGAATTTTCAAAGTTATTATTATTAGTCTTACAGTAACCATGAGAGTCATCACCAACTAATGGTATGTCTATACTTTGAGCTAGGGCTGTAATTCCCAACTCAAGGACACTGTGATAGGACAGAGAGGCCCCACACCAGCAGAGAAGGGGTTAAGGAGAGCCTATGGGCTCTGCTAGCCCCACCCAGCTGTACCAGCAGCCAATGCCAGGCCTGAAGAGGAAATAAAAGGAAAAAACCTGGCTCAGTTCAGGTCTGACTGGCCAGGGAGGAAGATGGAGCTCTGCCTCTCTGGCTGTAGGGAGCTTCTCTTGAAGAGTTGTGGAGAGACTGGCCTGCTAGCCAGAGCAGCCACTGGGGAGGAACAGTTAGACCCCAAGGAACGAGCAACACACAAAGCAGAGACTGTTTAGGAACCAAGCCCAAAGCAAAGGGCAGAAATGCCCCCTTGAAAGACTGCAGGGAGGCCCAGTATGGAGTTAGTTTTGCTTTTTGTTGTAGAACATTTAGGGGCTGAGCCCCTCAACCCCACCTAGCAGGGGATAAGACTGAAGGGACAATTACCCAGTGGCCAGAGCCTCCTCAGTGGACGCTGAAGATAGAAAATTCTACCCCCATGGGGACACCACGTCGGGGTCCCAGGAAGGTCCTCCAGGGGGCAATGCTTCAGCCATGCCACTACAGCCACACCTGCACTAGCTCACTAAACAAACAGGGTAGCAGTACGAGTGGCGGGATGGGCTCGTTCTCCCAAGCGTGCGCCCACGGTCTCGGACAGGTGGGTATTTGCCTTGCCATGGCTACGTTCTATTTTTAGCATGCTATGTCTCCTCCAGCTCCACATCTTAACACTGCAGACCCATTGTGCAAGGCGTAGTATAAACACACAGTAAACTCCTTTCCCCAACGAGCTTACAATCTAAACAGACAAAAAGTGAGGAGCAACAGAAGCATGAAGTGACTTCCCAAGGTCCCAGAGCAGATCACTGGCAGAGCTTGGGCTAGCACCGAAGTCTCCTAGCTCCCAACCTAGTGCCTTCCCCACTGGACCACTGTCCGTGTTGTCCTGTTATGGAAGTTTTGTGCCCACCATGGTCCACTGGAGTAGCACAAAGGGGACAGCCAAAAAGCAGGAACTGGCCCTGTATATTTGTCAGGAATAAAGCCTACGCATTTTCTACCCAGTGGTGTTGCTGTCTACCTTGGTTCTGATCAGAAAGCGTCTTTGTTTTAAGGGGGAAACAAATGAATAGATCTATCATTCTCCACCATTCCTCTCTATGAGCACAGACATCCCTGATACACAGGGCCTATCCCAGAGTAAAGGGACAGGACAATCTGGAGAGATCCCCTGGTCAAAGCACCAGTACTGCCAACCTCAAGTCTTCAAAAATCATGGGCCAGGCCCTAAAAATCAACAGTTTGCTTTAAAAATCATGCATTTTAATAACAACCTTGGGGTTGTTTTTATTTGCCCTCCTTTAGGGGAGTCACCTTTTCAAGCTTTTCTCCATAACCACTAGCGCTAAAAATGTGTTTTCTATTTAAATTAAAAATTGAAATCCTCCCATAATCACATGACTCCAGCAGCTGGGGCTTTAAGAAAAATACCAAATAACTCAATGCTCACAATAAAATTATCGGATTTAGTGCCTCTGAAGTCCTGGCAGCCCATCACTGAACCTCTGGGGGTATTTCCAGGCACCAGAATACAAAGCTGTTTAAGCTTTATTTTTCAACCATTGCAAAATCCCCAACTTCCCTTGTCACTCCCAAACAAAGCAAAGTATTTCCTATCACCTAAACAATTTACAACAAACCAAAAGAGGGGCGCCTTGCTCTAGAAGCAGATGGGAGAGGAGGTAATATAGCATATGCCTGCAGCGTTTCTCCTCTTACCATATGTTCTAATTATGCTTTATACGACACAAAGGAAAATCTTGGCTCACTGAACTACACCTTAAAGGCTATTTCATCTCTAAAATACTTGTCCTGCATATTGACAGTAGTATTAACTATTTATACCGTCCTTCAAACAAGCCTTAGCTTCCAAGTTGCCCATGGTGCTTCTATGCCTGTAGAAAAGTTTCCATGAACTTGGTAATAAAGAAAACTGATGAACTTAGTTTAGCATTTAAGTAAGAGCAGTCCCTACGCAGCCAGCTGGTGGGACTTGTCAAATACATACCAGTCCATTTGGAGGAAAATAAATTCTTCCAACAGTTGCATCATCTGTCCTTAGAGCGTGCGCTCTGCAGCCTTAAGTGTCTGGAAAGTCCCTAGCACATCGTGAGTGTTATTGCAATAAATCATATTAATTATTAGCCCTCTAAGAGATCAATGTGATACCTTGAAATCACTTTTGATGCCAGTAAAGATACTCGTTTAGCCCTCTTTCTAACCAGTTTATGTCTTTCTTCAGCAGGTTTCCATAACACAGACAGAGGAGGCCCCTCAAGACTGTCCTGAGTCAGTAATTCTGTAGACTGATCACCAGAGAAGCTTCAAGCCACACATGGCCCTGCCTGATAGTTGAGGGAATGGCTCAAACACAACTGCAGCAGACTCTCCATTTAGCCAAAGGGAATTCGGGAAGCAGAGTTTATTCTGATAAATGGGGCTGAGATAGATTCCTAGATTTTAAGGCCAAAAGGTTTCATAGGGTCATCTAGTCTGATCAGCTACTTAACACAGGCCAGAGAATTTCACTCAGCTGTTCCTCCATCCAGCCCTTAAGTTGTGGTTGAGCTAGAACCTATTCTTTAGAGACCCATCTGTCAATGACCAGGATGTGGGTGGTCATGTCCAGTGGTTGGAGCAGGAGTCCATAGTCAGGAATCAGAGCCAAGGGTCAGGACTAGTTTCCCTGGAGCAAGGCAAGGCTGGGAAAGCAGGAACCATTGATGACATGGGCAAATGCTTTGAGTGGCTGCTGAGTTTATGAGCCAAGCTGCTGACTCTTCCAACCAATCTGGCACTGTAGCCAATCAGGAACCTACTGTAGGCCAGCTGCGCTCATTGGGTTGCCTGGAGACTGGCTCTGCTTCCTGACACCATCCAGTTGTGATGTAAAGACTCCGGGTGATGGAGAATCCACCACATCCCTAGGTAAAATGACGGGGTAACAACAGGGCTTTCTCCTGGAAGTAGTGCTGGCCAGAGGCCAGGAACCATTGTGGGTGGAGCTCCCTAAATCACCAAAGATCAGGCCGAGACCATGTCTCTCCTTTCTGGGGAGCTGCAGCCAAGTGGCAGACTCTGGACTGTGCAACCACAGGTAGATGGAAAGTGAAGCAAACCTATTTGCATTGATGAGAACAGCCCAGCCCTCCTCCTGGGGAGGAGACTCTTTACTCTCTGCCCATGATGCATGCCCAAGAGCTGGCCCCCACTCCAGCCCTGTGTGGTTTTTAAATGCCATTAAATCCTGGAGACACTAACAGAGGAGCAGCATCCCCACCGAGATGACTATGCCTGCGTGCAGCAGCCCACCTATTGAACAGTGCTTCTCAGTAGCAAGATATGTCGCTGGTGCTCCACGAAGCACACTCACTGCCTATTGGTTTCCAGATTGAATTCAAGGAACTGGGTTTGGTCTGTGCAGCCCTAAGTGGGTTGAGACCTTGCTAGCTGAGAGGCCGCTTCTCTCCTCCGAGGTGGGGGAGCGAGGCTTGGGTCATCTCATTTTGTTTTTCGCAATTTATAGGAAGAGCACTTAGGACCTCGGATTAGGACCCTTTTCCTTTTTGTGTACATTGAGTCATGACAATGATAATCTGTGGGGCACTTGTATAGAATGAGGCACTATCCCCACAGAAATGCTACAGGAAATTCCTGTGAGGGAAGTGAAAGGAGATGAGAGCCAGGCAATGGTGTAGTAAGGCATGTTCACCTCTAGGGCGCCCCCTCGGCTCTCCCAGCAGCATTGCACATTGTCCTTGTCTCAGCACCCCCTACTGGGCTGTCATTGGGCCTGCGATGGGCTTTGTCAGTCTTGTCCCAAGATTTGGCCATCCGGGTTAAACGCTATTGCAGGGTTCTCTGCATGAGACACACCTGTCTCCTCTGCAGTCTCTCCCCCACTGAACTCCCTCAGTCTACTTTTAAGGCCTAGCTTCGCCCCCTCTGGCCAGGAGGCAATTAGCTAAGCATCCCTCAAGTGTGCAGCATGGCTAATTGGGGTTCTTTCCCTTTCCTTGCAGATGATAGGGCTTAAATCCAGCCCAGAGGTAATTCCTCAGTCTTTGGCAGTTTTGTTTTAGTCGTCCTGAGCGTTTAACACATCCCTGAAATATTGTGTCATGGTACATTTTTAAGCCGTCATTTCTGGTAAACTTGTAAACAAAGATCATTGGCAAACCTCGGCCCAAATGGAGAGACCGTGGTGCCTGGACGATGCCCTGGTGAGAGGAAACAAAAGTGGGCTGGGCCATGGAACAGCAATAATTAACATCTCTTCGCTGGGTCAGGGATGCGCATACAGGAAGAAGAGGGAATGGGCATTTCACTGATGATGGAGATGTTTTCCATTCCCCAAACTTTCAGAGATGCCCATGCACTGTTAATATCATTGAACCACAAGGCTATCTATCACCACGGGGAACGCCTGAGAGAGGGCAGCTCCTTTTCACCACTGCTGCCTTTGTGCTGAAGGGTTCGTTCAATTACAGCCTGAGGAGGGAATGATACGCAGCTACACAGCCCCAGCACCAGCTCCAGGGGCTCCCCTCCCCTCCAGGCCAGCCCTGGTGGCTTGTGTAAAGAGAAAGGGACTGGCTCTTAGCCCCATGGCCTCCCTGCCCCCTTTGCCCAGGCCGCTAACCAAGCGGAGCCCTGGCATTCTCCTAGCACAGATGCCCATTGTGCCTGGCCTCTGGCAGCACTAGGGCACCTGCGAGAACAGCTGCTGAGGTGAGCACACCCCATGCGGGATACGTCTGTGTGGTATGAAGGTGGAGTTGAGCTCCCCCTCCCTCAGGATGCCCCCAGTCAGTGGCAGCAGGAGTGGAGCAGGCAGAGATTCCCCACACATGTTGGGGGGGGCTCGTGAACAGGTGCCCAAGAAAAATGTCTGGAGGGCCAGGGGTGAGCAGGAATGCCCTCTTGCAGGGCTCGCCATAGGAAAGCGAGAGAATCGGGTGACAAGGCGGCCTTCACCTCCCGGAGTACGCGCCTAGGGATCGGAAGGGTGGAAAACCCCATGCGTCGCCCGAGCGCACGGGGCTCCACCCAATCCCCCCTGTCGTAGTCCAAGAGGTCTCCGACTCTGGTGGTTTCTGCCAGGACCAACCTCCAACACACCGAGGGAGACTCCGCCACCTGCACATGGAGGTCGAGGTTGTGTAGCAGGGCTCCGCGAGGAGGTCCGCTCCCTCGGTGGCCACAAATGACCTGGTCGCCGAAAAAAGCTTCCAGGTCTGGAGGAGGTCCTCGTAGAAGACCGGCAGCTCGAAGAGGTCTCGTGGAAGGCCTCTCAGATGGAGAAAAAAGAGCTGCCGGTCATATCGGAGCCCTCGGAGGCGGCGAAGGAAGGCATGCATCAACGTGCTCCATGCCAGTCTACCTGCACTATAAAGTAGCCTCTGCAGGGCCCGGAGGTGGAAGACATGGACCTGGCTGCGCAAGCAAACCAGGCCCTGTCATAGAATCATAGAATCATAGAATATCAGGGTTGGAAGGGACCCCAGAAGGTCATCTAGTCCAACCCCCTGCTCGAAGCAGGACCAATTCCCAGTTAAATCATCCCAGCCAGGGCTTTGTCAAGCCTGACCTTAAAAACCTCTAAGGAAGGAGATTCTACCACCTCCCTAGGTAACGCATTCCAGTGTTTCACCACCCTCTTAGTGAAAAAGTTTTTCCTAATATCCAATCTAAACCTCCCCCACTGCAACTGTCCTCTCTCCTCCAGGGGAAGACTCAAAGCCCCTGCAGAGACCCAGTGCAGCCCCAGCCAGAAGAACTCCAGAGCCATCCTCTGGAACCTGGCCAGGATCCTCGGGGCTGGGCTCAGGGTGTTGAGACGGTGCCAGAGCATGGACAGGACCAGTTGGTTCAGCACCAGTGCCCTCCATCACAGGGAGAGACACCGGAACAGTCCTGTCCATCTCCGCAGCTGCTCACCCACCCTGGCCTCCAAATCCTGCCAGTTCTCCGGTGGAGAAGGATGTGTGGTGGAGAGATAAATGCCAAGATAGAGCGGCGGACCCGCACTCCACCGGATGGCTTGAAGCATGGGTGGGAGGGAGCTCGCCTGCCACCTGTCCCCAACGACCAGGCCAGAGCTCTTCACCCAGTTGATCCGGGCAGTGGAGGCCACCGAATAAATGGCCTGGCAGGCCTCCACCCACACCAGGTCATCCAGGTCCTGGACCAAGAGGAGCATGTTGTTGGCATACGCCAACAGGACCAGCCGCAGCTCCGGCTCCCAAAGCGCTAACCCCGTCAACCTCCAGCGGAGGAGGCGGAGGAAGGGCTCGATTGCCAGAGCGTACAGCTGGCCCAAGAGGGAGCACCCCTGCCGTACTCCCCGCCCGAAGCTGACCGGCTCGGTCAGGGTCCAGTTGAGCCTGACCAGACACTCTGCGTCAGCGTACAGCACCTGGAGAAAGCCCACAAACTGGGGCCCGAAGCTGAATGCCCACAGGCTGCCCAGGAGATAACCCGTGGTCCACCCTGTCAAGTGCCTTCTCCTGGTCTAGGGACAGGAGGGTGAACGACAGACCATCCTTACGCTCCAGCTCAAAGAGGTCCCGGACCAAATACAAGTTGTCAAAGATGGTCCGGCCCGGAACGGTGTAGGTCTGGTCGGGGTGGGCCACGTCCGCCAGCATGGACCCCAGCCACAGCGAGATGGCCTTCGCTATGACCTTGTAGTCCGTGCTGAGGAACGAGACAGGACGCCAATTCCGTAAGTCACGGAGAACCCCTTCTTCGGCAAGAAGGCGAGCACAGCTCGCCTGCACGAAAGAGGGAGGACCCTGCTTTGCAAGGACTCGGCCCAGACGATGATAAGGTCCAGGCCGAGGACGTCCCAGAACACGCGGTAGAACTCCACGGTCAGCCCATCCATGCCCGGAGATTTGTTAGTGGGCATGCGATGGAGGGCTTCAGAGAGCTCGGCCAGAGAGAGAGGCAGCTCCAGCCGGTCTCGGTTGCCCGCACTGACCGTCGGGAGTTCGGTCCAGAGCACCCTGCGGGCATCGGCATTGGTCGGATTTGGGGAGAAAAGGTTAGCGTAGAAGGCCCTGGCCCTTCCACACATCTCCTCCGGATCCATGAGGGGGGTCCCATCCTCCACCAGGAGGCAGGTGACGTGCTTTTTGGCCCCCCTCCTTTTCTCCAGGGCGTAGAAGAAGCGGGAGCCGTGATCCATCTCCCAAAGGAGGCGGATGCGGGATCGAACAAAAGCACCCTGGGCTCGATGGTCCTCCAGGGCCCGGAGCTTCTCCCGCTTCTCCCGGTACACTGCGGGGGGGGATGGATCCTCGGGGCCGGAGGCGAGACGCCTCTCTAGCTCTAAAACCTCCCGCTCCAACTGCCCTATCACCACATCCCTCCACCAGGTGGCGCCCCAGGTGTAGTTGCGGCAGAAGAGCCATGCGCGCACCTTGCCCACATCCCACTACCGCCTCGCCGAGGGAAAGGCACGCCGCTGCCCCCGCCAGGCCAGCCAGAACTCCCGGAAGGACACCACGAAAGCCCACATCCTCCAGCAAGCTCTTATTAAAATGCCAATAGGCCAGCCCCGGCCTCTCTGGATTGAGAGAGGCTGTCACAGTCACCAAGTGGTGATCTGAGAATGGGGTCGGCCGGATGCCAGAGGCATAGGCTCGTGCCAGGTGGAAACGCGAGATATAAATGCGGTCCAACTGGGAGTGGCGCGACCAATCCCCCTCTACCCGGACATAAGTAAAGGTAACATCGTCGTCCGGGTGGTGGTCGCGACAGACGTCCTCCAGGGAGTGATGATCCACGATCTCCCTGAGGACGCCCACGGCTGCCTGGGATGTCTTGATTCCTGAGTGGTCCTGCTCCTTGAGGGTGGTGTTGAAGTCCCCGCCCAGGACCAGGCACTCATGAGGATCCAGGGTGCCGAGGAAGGCCAATGCCTGCCGATAGAACCGCACTTGTTCCGGGCCCGCGTTCGGGGCGTAGACGTTGACCAGATTTAATCTCAGCCCCTCCATGCAGGCCCGGAAGTACAGCAGGCGACCCGGCATGACCTCAGCTACCCCCAGCACCTCGGGCCGTAGCTCGGAGGAGAACACAACCCCAGCTGAATGGGCGCCGAGGTGGCTAAAGTAAATCTCGTCCCTCGACTCCAGCCACGAGCTAGCCTCGACGGCTGGAGCTGTGTGGGTCTCCTGCAGGAAGATCACAGAGTACCCCCCTTCCTGAAGGAAGGAGAGCACCTGGCTCCTGCGGAGACCCACGCTACAGCCCCTGGTGTTCAACGTAGCAAAGATGGTATCCTTCATAGGGAGGGCTGGGGTGAATCCTCACGGGCAGGGGAATCGACGGCCTCCAGCGGGCCCCGTAATAACCCGTGTTCGACTCCAAAGGTCATCAGGGAGTTGCGGAACTTATAGGCCAGCCAGTAGGCCACAAGGCCCTGCCTCCCGGTCCCTCTCCCCTCCCCTAAAAGGCCCTTCATGGCCCGGAGGACGCGATGAAAGTCTCCCCAGTGCTGGAGGGCGAGCTGCACCTTGCCCTTTGAACCACGAGTGTCCAGCAGGAAATAGCGCAGCTCTTCCCTCAGTGCAGAGGGGGACGCGGTAGCCAACCCGCCTACGCCCTCCAGTAAGGCCCCTAAAAGATCTTCGCAGCCTGCAGAGATGGGCAAGCATGGAGCGGAACCCCGGCGCAGTTGCACCGGGCAACCTGTCCCCATCCCCGGCACAGGAGGGGGCGGCGGAGGGAGTAGTGCAGCCCCCATGTTGTTAGGAAAAGGGGACACGAAAACCGCCCCCTGAGAATTGTCCGTAGACAGAAGAAACGAGACAACCTCGAGGGCAGCAATAATATGGGCGGTGGCAGGGAAAGGGGCGAGCGACTCATTGGGGGTGGAAACTGGATCAGGGACAGGGGCAGGGACAGGGACGAGGACAGAAGAAGGGGCAGGATCAGGGACGAGGGCCAACATTGGGACGGGGCAGAAAGGGGGCTGGGAGCAGGAATAGGAACAGGAGCGGGGACACTGACAGATTCATGGTCCCCGGTAGCTGGGTTATCGGGGTGCGGCTCCTCTCAGCCGGGATTGGGGGACAACGTGACAGGGGTTAGAGAGGGGCCTTCACTGATGCCGGGCATGGGAGCTGTGGACAGTACATCACCCGCAGCCACGGCGTCAGGCACTACGGAAACTTCTGTGGGGCCCCCCTCCGGAGGGGAAGCCAACCGCTCCATCTGGGCACTGGAGGGCACGCCCACAGGCTCGGGGCCCGACTGCTCGGCATCGGCCGTCGCCTCTAGGGGCTCAGGGGCCTCAGGTGAGGTGCCATCCGCGGCCAGGCAAAGAGGGAGAGCCAGGGGTGCCCCCAGGACCAGAGCGGGGGCTACGGTTGGGAGTGAGAGGCAGGGAGAAGGAGGAGGGGGTGGTGGAACTGAGCCACCACCCAGATTGAGGCCCGCTGACTGGGGGTTGTCTTCCCCCTGGGTGACCGGGGTCAGACCCAGGGCCTTGATCTCCTTGAATATGGAGGTAAATCCAGTCCCCGTGGCCCCAGAGTCCTCCCCATCAGGAGCCAGGGCAGTAATAGCTCCGCTATCGACAACAGCAGGGGGGCGCAGATGGCAAAGGGGCCGGGGAAACTCCTACAGAGGCCTTCTCGGGAGGGGACTCAACAAGGGGGGGTGGTGACACCTCCGTCTGCTGCCATGGCTGCTGTAGCCAGCGTCCCCTGCTGAGCTCCATCCAGAGGCGCGGCAGAAGATGTAACAGCATCAGCCCCTCGCAGCATTTTTGGGGGGCCTCCTCTCCCTCCTCGTCAGAGGGGAGGGATTGAGCCCGTGATTTACGGGCACCACGCTTCCCCCGGACGAGCACCCAGCCCTCCGAAGTGGAAGTGGAGGGCCGGTCAGCAGGGGCAGGGCCAGGGATGATCATTTCAGGTCTTGGGGCGGCAAGGGCGGGGCAACAGGAGGAAGGGAAACCTCCCCCTGGGGCGGGCCCTCTCCCTCAGCCAGCAGAGGTTTTGCCGCCCTCTTCTCCACAGGAGGAGGGGCCGCGGCAGTGGCAGCTGGGTTGCCAGGGTCGCCGGCGGTGACAGGGCCGGCGCCCTCCCGCGTTTCGGGGGTCCTGGACGCTCCTCCAAGCCGGGCCAGGGGCCAGTCCCTCCGGACGTGCCCCGTCGCCCGGCAGAGGAAGCACCGGGCCTCCCCTGTCAAATAGTGGACCCGGTAATGGGCCCCCTGATAGGGCACCAAGAAGGACCCCTCGAGCGCCACCCCGCCACTCATTGCCGGCAGCACTTGAATCTGCACCTACCGGTGGAAGGACAGAACATGGGGGAGGGCGGGGTCCTTGCAGCCCAGTGGGAGAGGGCTGATGATGGAGATGGGTTTCCCCAGGGTGGAGAGGGCAGGCAACAGGGCGACGTTGGGCAGGAAGGGCGGGACGGAGGTCAATGCCACCCGTACGCCCAAGTCCTCCAGGGGTCTAAGGGAACAAACGCCCCCCACTGCCATGCACTTCTCTACCACCTCCTGAGTGGCAGCCTCAGACGCTAGGAAGAACACAACCTTGCCGTACATCTTGGAGGCCGCCACGATGCCCGTGGGCCCTACCACCCTCGCCAACGCCCGCACATATGTTTCAACGTGGGGCGAGGCGGACACCAGGAGGCAGCGGACGCCATGCCTCCTGGTCAGCGAGGGGAAGGGGCCCCGGCCACCAGGAATGGTACCAGAGGTGGCAGTCGGGGCAGATGTCACGGCGGCATGTGAGGGGGCGGCAGCCACCTGGGCATACGCTCTGGGGGCTAGGGATGGAGCGCCCCCAGAGCCAATGGAGGGAACGGCTGGGAAGGAAAGGACCGCGGCAGATGTCGGGCGGTGAGCGGCCAGCCAGGTGAGGACCCAGGCAGAAGGGGTGACAACGGTAGTGGTGGTGGTGGGGTCCTCGCTTCTCCTCCCTCCAGAGGGGTGGGGATGGGGGGACAGGCTGGCAAGGCCCCCCCTTTCCCACAGCAGTAGCAGCAACAGCGGCTCCCAGAAGGGGTCCCAGCCAGCAGCAGTCTTCCAGGGAGGGAGGCAGAGAACTCCAGCCAGCAGCAACAGCCCAGGGAGGGAGGGAGTGAGCTCTAAACAGCACCAGCAGCAGCCCAGGGAGGGAGAGAGCTCAGGGCAGACTGACCTCTCCCTCCTGTAGCGGGGTAGTTATCGGCTCCGGCCCCGTGGGGCTTAAAAGCCAGCCCTGGGAGAGAGCCAGGGCTGAGGGCAAGAGAAGCTGGGCCTATAAAGGGGCTGCTAGGCTGAAGCTTAGCCAGTCTCTCTCTGTGTTCAGAGAGGGAAGGGCCTGGCTGCAGGGACCTGAGGGAATACCTAGCCTGGAGTAGGGCTGAGGGGGAAAAGGCCTGGGGAGCTCTGGCCTGGAAACCCCTAGCTGTGAGGCCTAGATTAGGGCCTATTAGGTGCCACCGGGTAAGTCTGGCTCTATTACATCCCCCTCCCGGCTGTTGTCACCCCCACCTCCTCCTCCCTGGGGCTCCCTGGCCAGCTGACAACTGGGGGCATAGTGAGAGGGGAGGCAGAAAGCCCAACTGGCTGCTTGCAGTCAGGAGCTGGAGCAGCCCCAGCAGCCAGAGAAGGACCTGCCACAGTCTGCCCATCTCAGCACAGGCACAGGGAGGCATAACAGGGCTGCCAAAGGCACACGTGCCATGTCCAGCACATGACACGGGGCAGCCTCATGCAACTTGCATGTATCCTGTGCCAGCCTAAATCTGCTGGACAGCCCAAAGTAACAGTAGAAGAACGGTCCCACCCTTGCCCGGGCTCCCCACCGCCGACTCTCTTGGAAACGGCTAAGGCTACTCTCAGTGCTGGTCTCAGTTATGTAGCCATCGTATAGGTGCCTTCCTGTAGAGGGTGAATATTAGTGCTGGTAAAATGTTAGTCAACTACCTTAAAAGTCAGTCTTTGTGGTCTAGCCTTTTCCATACCCAAAGGTGGCCTTGAATCTCCTTTACTCCTTTGCTGTTTGTGCTCTTACTCCAGGGCTCAAAGCATCTCTTTTTTTTTTTCCCCCGTTCCATGCTAGCCAGCTCTACAACTGTGTGAATATTAAATGTGAGATTAATTAAAAGCAAACTAAAAATCATCAGTGGGGGTGATTGTGTAAGCCAGCAAAACACCAGCAAATCTCTGCTTGAAAAACCAAAGAAATGCAAGTAAAAGGAGAGAATATTTATTGTCCTCCTTTGCCACAGCGTCCCTTTCTTGGTCAATTTACATTTTCCTCAGATGAAATATTCTGTAGGAAGCCAGCTTCCAGAGACCCTGGAAGGGGGGGAGGGATAGCTCAGTGGTTTGAGCATTGGCCTGCTAAACCCAGGGTTGTGAGTTCAATCCTTGAGGGGGCCGTTTAGGGATCTGGAGCAAAAATTGGGGATTGGTCCTGCTTCAAGCAGGGGGTTGGACTAGATGACCTCCTGAGGTCCCTTCCAACCCTAACCTTCTATGAATCTATGACTCTGAGCAAACGCTTTAAATACCCAAAGCCAGGGCAGATGTGGCCTCCCGATAAAATGGGTGCAGTATGCCAACCTGCCGAGGGGGCACTGGTCATCCACGACAGCAACTTCCACTCCAGCTGTGCGACCCTAATCCCAGCCCAGGGGGGAGGAGAGAAGAGGCCTGGGAAGGGGGCTGGTCTGGAGAGTAAGCCCACCCTGCACTCACCCCACAACGGCCAGTGCTGTCCCATGGCACTCGGCCCAGCTTCCCACTCTGGCCATTATGACCTGTAGCCCGCTCTGCTAAACAGGACTGATTAGTGCTACTGCATAATCCAAAATACCACGACTTCATTAGGATTATTAGAACTTTTTCTCATGGTTGCACCAGAGGCTGCAACCAAGATCAGGGCCCCATTGAGCTAGGTGTAGCGAGAGAGAGTTCCTGCCCTGAGCTCTTAGAACTTAGACCAGGGGGTCTCAAACTCCATTTACCTTAGGGTCAGTTCCAATCCTCAAATCCTCTGGTGGCCAATCATGTCACTGAAGATGGTTCATGCCACCTCCCAGCCCGTTTCCCACCCTTTTCCCTTGTTCCCTTGGTCTCTTGCTGCCCTGGCTGACTCTGCCCAGCAACTAGTGATGATATCTCTGCCCCTCTTCACCAGCCAATGGGAGCTGCGGCGGGCAGCACCTGCAGCAGACAGCTGGCTGCATGCATCTCTCCTCCGGGGTAACAGCAGGGATAGGGAACCGCTTGCAGGGAGCTGAGCTGCCCAAGGTGAATGATATGTTGCCGAGTGCAACCCCTGGGAGGATTGCAGGAGCAGCAGGATGGCGCAACATTGAGGGGAGGGGCATGTGACTCTCTCCTGCCTGCTCCCCCCCTTGGCAGGCCGCCATGAGAGCCGGATGAAATAACTTTATTTAAAGTTTCTACGGGCCGCAGTGGGGAGGTTCTCGGGCTGCAGATGGCCTGCGGGCCAAGACTTTGAGACCCCTGACCTAGACAGACAAGAGAGAACAAGGGTGGGAGAGGGGAAGGGTTACTCTACCCTTTCACAGCTGGGGACCTGAGGGCACAGAGAGACCCCAAAAGCCACATAAGGAATTTGTGGTGGAGCTGGGAACTGAACCATGTTCGGTCCCTTAACCACAAGGTCAAGCTTCTTCTCAAAGGTGGAACTGTTGGTCTAATTTTCATTTACACCTAGGCCCCTTACACCACTCCAGCAGTGTAAAGGAGCCTTCCAATGGGCTTAAATTAGATTTACACTTACTCTAAGACCCTTTCACTTTGCCAGAGCAGTGTAAAGAGGGCTTGGGGTCAGTAAGTATCAGACCCTCAAGTATGCTCTGGACTGAGCTATTTGTTTTCATGCCTATTCATAAGGAATAGGCAAATTTGGGCCAGTCGTAGTTGTACCAGAATACAACACCCAGCTTTATGCATCACTTAAATACTCTGACCTTCAGGGGCAGGATCTAGGGACCTCTATATATGCTCTACATTTTTATAGAATTGCCTGCCTCTGTTTCATCTTATAAATAATGCTTTATTTTCTAGGGAAATTGGAAGTTATATAGCAGTAATCTCTGGTAGATCACAAGCATTGAGGAAGTCCCAGGAGAAATTTGGAACATCCTGTTAATGTATTTCTAAATTTTTATATGGGAGAGTGAAAAAAAATTAATTACAGCAAACTATAAAACTTGGGACCTCGTGGCGCAACAGTAGCGCGTCTGACTCCAGATCAGAAGGCTGCGTGTTCGAATCATGTCGGGGTCAGGGTGCCCCCGGCCTGCAGGGGGATTTATTCTGGGGGGAGGGATAGCTCAGTGGTTTGAGCATTGGCCTGCTAAACCCAGGGTTGTGAGTTCAATCCTGGAGGGGGCCATTTAGGATCTGGGGCAAAAATTGGGGATTGGTCCTGCTTTGAGCAGGGGATTGGACTAGATGACTTCCTGAGGTCCCTTCCAACCCTGATATTCTATGATTCTGTCTTAACTTTTCTGGAGCACTCTTCCTTAAGAAGACTCCCAAAGCACTTTGCTGGAGATACAGAGAGAGCTATAAGATGCAGAAATTTCATTAATGTAGCAGAGCAAACATAACAAAGTCAGGAAATGAAAAGACTAAAGGGCCAGATTCTCAGCTGGTGCAAGTGAACAGAGCTCCCCAGAAGTCATCATCAGCTCATTTCCACCAGCTGAGGATCTAGAGCAAGGATTCTACAGCAGCAGCAATTTGGTTATCGGGTCCATCCTCGGGCCTTCTCTACACCACAATACATTACACGACTTCAGTTACATGAATAACGTAACTGAGGTTGATATAGCTTAGGTCAACTTACCGTGGTGTCTACATTGTGCTGTGTTGATGGGAGATGCTCTCCCGCCGACTTACCTTGCTCTTCTCGGGGAGCTGGAGTACCAGAGTCAACGGGAGATTGCTCTACCATTGACTTGGTGGGTCTTCACCGGACCCGCTAAATCAACACCGCTGCATCAATCTCAGCAGTGCCAATCTACCAGTAAGTGTAGACATGGCCTCAGTATTTTCTCTTCCTCTCCCCCACCCTTTGGCTAGATCTACTGCACAGTAGATTGCTATTTATGTTTTTTAAAGATATAGTGTCACGTCCACCATCTTGGCTGGCACATTTGGGATTGAAGCACAGACTTCCAGTGCAAAAGCATGAGCTGCGACAGCTGGCGCTAAGAAGCCACATCTCAGAGCCCCATTGTGTTAGATGCTGCACACATACATAGTGAGACAATCCCAGAGAGTATGATCTAGTGGAAAAGTTAGGGGACTCTAGAGAGGTAATCCACACTTTGAAGAGTGGGGTGTGCAGCATTCCAGGCATTTCCCCCCAGGAGGTCTGGAATGCCAGATGCATAATCTCCAGGGCACAGTCATGCAACCCTTACTCACCCAGGTGTACTCTTGAGCGCTGTCATCCCAATGAAATTTCCAGGGCTGAATTTGTTCCGTAGTCTCCTGACCTTGTGAGAATGACAGAACAAAGCTCAAAAGTGCTCACTGTTACAGTTCGAAAACCATTTCAAAGCAGGTGCTAGCGCCAGAACAATCAAAGGGAAATTGTGCTCAAAATGAATCAGAAGAGATGTACTCAGGCAAGAGACTGTCTGCATTTGACTGGGGCTCTTGGGACTTGCCCAAGTGTATTGGTTTTGCAGGACAGTCAGCACTTACAGACTAGCAGTTACCTTCACAGCAGCTTGAAGATTGGCTGGTGGCCGTCATGCAAAAGGGCATTATTATCTCATGTGGTTTAACAACAATAGGCAGAGGCCATGTCTTGTGGCTGAGGAGAGGGTACAAGGAGTCTTCTCTAGTCCATCACCCCATGTGTCTCCACACAGCCACACCCTCAAAGGGTGCAAGGAATGCTCAATTCCAGCATAGCTGTTGCTGGTCCTAGCCAATGTAAAAGTGCAGGGTGAGAACCAGACCATGAACCTTCTCCATCTTCTGCGCCAGCCAGCGGAGTTGAGCCAGTGTAGAGGGAGTCTGTATTCCATAATTTTCATGCCTCTTTTTCAAAATTCCACAAACCCGTGTGGCCCTCCTTGCTGTCCACCATCTCTGACAGAAGCATGGAGCCTGCACAATTCTGCAATATTGTCATGAGTGTTGCAATCACAGGGTGCACGATCATGGAGTATTTGAAGAGCTGAAAGAAGAACCAAATGGGCGGAGAAAGTGCCAGTTCCTTGGAGGACAGATTGCTGTGGGGCATAGCAAGAACAAATGCAAAGTTGTTGGTGGTATTCATGGAGCAACTGCAAATGGTGGAATGCTACTTCTGGGCCCCAAAAAACAAGCATTGATTGGTGGGATCACATTGTAACACAGGCTTGGGATGATGAGCTGGGGCCGCACAACTTTCGGATGTGCAAGACCACATTCCTGAATCTGCACACTGAGCTCACCCCAGCCCTCCTGCACAAGGACACCAGAATGAGAGCTGCACTGACAGTGGAGAAGCGAGTGGTGATTGCACTGTGGAAAGTTGCAACTCCAGACTGCTACCAGTCAATTGGGAATTAATTTGGAGCTGGGAAATTCACCATGGGGGCTATTGTGATAAGTGTTCAGGGCCATTAATCGCCTCCTGCTATGCAGGACCATGACTCTCAGCAATCTGCAGGACATAGTAGATGGATCTGCAGCAATGGGGTTCCCAGACTGCGGTGGATAGACAGCATGCATATCCCTATTTTGACGCCAGACCACCTAGCTACTGAGTACATCAACAGAGAGGGCTACTGGTGGAACACTGGAGATGCATCACGAACATCGATACAGGCTGATCAGGGAAGGCGCATGACATGAGCATCTTAAGAACACAGGATTGTTCAGAAAGCTGCAAGCAGGGACTGCCTTTCCCAACCGGTGGATTACCACTGGGAATGTTGAAATAGTGAGCCTGGGCAAGCCAGTCATAGATTAGGGTTAGAAGAGACCTCAGTAGGTCATCTAGTCCAGCCCCTGCTCAAAGCAGGACCTGCCCCAACTAAATCATCCCAGCCAGGGCTTTGTCAAGCTGGGCCTTAAACCTCTAAGGATGGAGATTCCACCCCCCGCCCCCAGGTAACCCATTCCAGTGCTTCACCACCCTCCTAGTGAAATAGTGTTTCCTAATATCCAACCTAGACCTCCCCCATTGCAACTTAAGACCATTGCTCTTTGTTCTGAGAACACCCTAGCTCCATCCTCTTTGGAACCCCCCTTCAGGTAGTTGAAGGCTGCTATCAAATCCCCCCTCATACATAACTACTCAAGACAGTGATGTCCAAAGCAACTGCAAAGAGCTACAAAGGGATCTCACGTAACTGGGCAACAAAATGGCAGATGAAATTCAATGTGGATAAATGCAAAGTAACGCACATTGGAAAGCATAATCCCAACTATACATATAAAGTAGCTGGTACCACTCGAGAGATGTTGGAGTCATTGTGGATACTTCTGTGAAGACCTCCACTCAATGTGCAGAAGCAGTCAAAAAATCTAACAATGTTGGGAACCATTAAGAAAGGGATAGATAAGAAGACAGAAAATATTATAATGCCTCTATATAAATCCATGGTTTTCCCACATCTTGAATTGTGTGCAGATGTGATCGCCCCATCTCAGAAAGGATCTATTGGAATTGGAAAAGGTTCAGAAAAGAGCAACAAAAATTATTAGGGGTATGGACCAGCAGCCGTATGAGGAGAGATTAAAAAGACTGCTACTCTGCATGAACGTATATTCCAAATGATTTATATTTCAATAGCATAAGATTGTCACAGATTCACAGCCATGAAAATGTATCAGTAGCAAGGAATGGAAAAATGCAAGAAAATCAAACCAACAGTTAAAATAAGTGACTGCCTAAACTGTACTGTGGAAAGGCTACATAATAGATGCCATTACAATTAAAGATTCTAAGTTATCAATTTAACAGTAGGGGTAATGAATTTTCCTTCTTGTAGCCTTGCTCTCTACCCACTCCCTTCCCCTATTAGCACGGCGTGGAATATGTCTGAAGTTTTCTAGTGCACAAATGCTCCATTTTGAATGTGGTGTTAGAGATGTAGGAAGCTCCTGGCAATGATAGACAATTTCGAGTCATCCAAATATAGTCGTGGCACCTTAGAAACTAACAAATTTATTTGAGCATAAGTCTCTAAGGTGCCACAAGTCCTCCTTTTTTTTTTTTTTTTGCGGATACAGACTAACACGGCTGCTACTCTAAAACCAAATATAGTTGTCACTGACAGCAGCCTTCTCTCTCTTTCCGGACAATCAGTCTTCAGTGAATTAATCATGCCTTGCTGTTTTGGGGTTTGTCATACAATTAGTCTTTCAAGCCAACAGTTTAGAAGATGACCTACTTGTGACAATCACTGTATACAAACACATTTATCTCCAGCTCCATGTCACATGGAAAACAAAGATGGAGAATTTAAAAGATTCTCAAGGTTAAACCATGGACCTGACTGACAGTTAATAGAAATAGATATTCAAAAACTAGAAATTTTATACTTGGGGAAACCAATGGGATAGTCACTTGTTGAGATGAGGGATGCAGGGATTCCTTGCATCAGGAGTTTGAACCCCTTCTGCCTACATAGGGGGGCCCAGGTGAGCAGTCTCTGGGCCAGAGGTGGGGACACTGGTGGAGGCTGAGACCTATGTCTAGTGAAGAGCCCTGCCAAAGGGGAAGAGCAAGTAGGAAAAACTGAGAGGGGAGTCCCCCCGCCTTGATCTCAGACACGTCATTCTTATTGTATCCACATCATTTCACCCACACCTAATTTCCTTCCCCCCTCCTGCTCTGCCACTCTGTCTCTCCCATCTCTGAGCTCCTCCTTATTTCCTCTCTCTTCACCCACCTTTTCTCTGTGTCCATTTCCCTTCCAATCATAGAATATCAGGGTTGGAAGGGACCTCTGGAGATCATCTAGTCCAACCCCCTGCTCAAAGGAGGACCAATCCCCAAATAAATCATCCCAGCCAGGACTTTGTCAAGCCTGACGTTAAAAATATCTAAGGAAGGAGATTCCACCACCTCCCTAGGTAACACATTCCAGTGTTTCACCACCCTCCTAGTGAAAAAGTTTTTCCTAATAGCCAACCTAAACCTCCCCCACTGCAACTTGAGACCATTACTCCTTGTTCTGTCATCTGCTACCACTGAGAACAGTCTAGATCCATCCTCTTTGGAACCCCCTTTCAGGTAGTTGAAAGCACCTATCAAATCCCTCCTCATTCTTCTCTTCCGCAGACTAAACGATCCCAGTTCCCTCAGCCTCTCCTCATAAGTCATGTGTTCCAGTCCCCTAATCATTTTTGTTGCCCTCCGCTGGACACTTTCCAATTTTTTCACATCCTTCTTGTAGTGTGGGGCCCAAAACTGGACACAGTACTCCAGATGAGGCCTCAACAATGTTGAACAGAGGGGAATGATCACGTCCCTCGATCTGTTGGCAATGCCCCTATGTATACATCCCAAAATGCCATTGGCCTTCTTGGCAACAAGAGTCAACAGTGTGCCCATATCCAGCTTCTCGTCCACTGTAACCCCTAGGTCCTTTTCTGCAGAACTGCTGCCAACCCATTCGGTCCCTAGTCTGTAGCGGTGCATGGGATTCTTCTGTCCTAAGTGCAGGACTCTGCACTTGTCCTTGTTGAACCTCATCAGATTTCCTTTGGCCCAATCCTCTAATTTGTCTAGGGCCCTCTGTATCCTAGTCAAGAAGAGTTCTGCCCCTAGTTGGTTCCTTTAGCACTTGCACCAGGAAATTGTCCCCTACTCTTTCCAAAAACTTCTTCGATTGTCTGTGCACCGCTGTATTGCTCTCATAGCAAATATCAGGGTGATTGAAGTCTCCCAGGAGAACCAGGGCCTGCGATCTAGTAACTTCCGTGAGTTGCCGGAAGAAAGCCTCATCCACTTCATCCCCCGGTCTGGTGGTCTATAGCAGACTCCCACCACGACATCACCCTTGTTGCTCACGCTTCTAAACTTAATCCAGAGACACTCAAGTTTTTCTGCAGTTTCATACTTGAGCTCTGAGCAGTCATACCGCTCCCTTACATACAGTACAACTCCCCCACCTTTTCTGCCTTGCCTGTCCTTCCTGAACAGTTTATATCCATCCATGACAGTACTCCAGTCATGTGAGTTATCCCACCAAGTCTCTATTATTCCAATCACATCATAATTCCTTGACTGTGCCAGGACTTCCAGTTCTCCCTGCTTGTTTCCCAGGCTTCTTGCATTTGTGTATAGGCACTTGAGATAACTCGCTGATCGTCCCTCTTTCTCAGTCTATCCTATACCCCTCCCTCATTTCTCAATTAGGATCTCCATGTGCTACCTCCCTTTGTCACTCTCTTCTACTCCTTCATCTCTCCCCATTGCTGCCTGGCAGGCCATTAGTTCAGTTTTAAGATGCACACCCTGTTTTCCTATGGTTTGTTCCCTGTCCAGTACTGAGACAAAACTGGACGCAATTTTGTCAGGTAACAAGCATGGAGGACTGCCATTTTGAAGAGCATGCTGCTCCACCCCCACCAGTGCAATGCATGCAAGGTCACGCCGGCAGGGGCAGGGCGAGCGCTCTTCAAAATGGCATCCTCTATGCAGCATGGGTGTGTGAGAGATCATGCCAGCAGGAGTGGAGAGGTGCACTTTTCAAAACGGCAGTCTTCTCTGCCAGAGACTGCACCGTTCCCGGAAGTACCAGAATGTCCGGTATTCTGGAGATGTGGCAGTGGCCACCACACATCTTCACTCACAAATGAAAGAGCTCTTAGGTCAAAATCCGTCTCTGGCATAATGCCATTAAAATCAGGGGGTTATGCCAGGGATGAACTTGCCCCTATACAGTTAATCTGTGCCCTGGCACAATTCTGATGGCCTAATAGAGTGGTAGCCATAGAAAAAGGAACAGCCAGCCGTTAATGTGAGCAACCAGGACATGACAGGAAGATGGGTAAGGATGTGTTGCAATGAGTCTGTGTCCTGCAGACTGTTAAGAGCTGATAGAAAGAGCTGCACAGAGGAAGCCAATCACAGTGTTCACCACAAGTTTTATTAGTCCTACCAAAGCCAGGAACAATGCTACACAGTCTTGCATGTCATCACAGAGTCATAGAATCATAGAATATCAGGGTTGGAAGGGACCTCAGGAGGTCATCTAGTCCAACCCCCTGCTCAAAGCAGGACCAATCCCCAATTAAATCATCCCAGCCAGGGCTTTGTCAAGCCTGACCTTAAAAACTTCTAAGGAAGGAGATTCTACCACCTCCCTAGGTAATGCATTCCAGTGTTTCACCACCCTCCTAGTGAAGAAGTTTTTCCTAATATCCAACCTAAACCTCCCCCACTGCAACTTGAGACCATTACTCCTTGTCCTGTCCTCTTCTACCACTGAGAATAGTCTAGAACCATCCTCTCTGGAACCACCTCTCAGGTAGCTGAAAGCAGCTATCAAATCCCCCCTCATTCTTCTCTTCTGCAGACTAAACAATCCCAGTTCCCTCAGCCTCTCCTCATAAGTCATGTGTTCCAGACCCCTAATCATTTTTGTTGCCCTTCGCTGGACTCTCTCCAATTTATCCACATCCTTCTTGTAGTGTGGGGCCCAAAATTGGACACACTACTCCAGATGAGGCCTCACCAATGTCGAATAGAGGGGAATGATCACGTCCCTCGATCTGCTGGCTATGTCCCTACTTATACATCCCAAAATGCCATTGGCCTACTTGGCAACAAGGGCACACTGCTGACTCATATCCAGCTTCTCGTCCACTGTCACCCCTAAGTCCTTTTTCACAGAACTGCTGCCTAGCCATTCGGTCCCTAGTCTGTAGCTGTACATTGGGTTCTTCCGTCCTAAGTGCAGGACCCTGCACTTATCCTTATTGAACCTCATCAGATTTTTTTTGGCCCAATCCTCCAATTTGTCTAGGTCCCTTTGTATCCTATCCCTGCCCTCCAGCATATCTACCACTCCTCCCAGTTTAGTATCATCCGCAAATTTGCTGAGAGTGCAATCCACACCATCTTCCAGATCATTTATGAAGATATTGAACAAAACCGGCCCCAGGACCAACCCCTGGGGCACTCCACTTGACACCGGCTGCCAACTAGACATGGAGCCATTGATCACTACCTGTTGAGCCCGACAATCTAGCCAACTTTCTACCCACCTTATAGTGCATTCATCCAGCCCATACTTCTTTAACTTACTGACAAGAATACTGTGGGAGACTGTGTCAAAACCTTTGCTAAAGTCAAGAAACAATACATCCGCTGCTTTCCCTTCATCCACAGAACCAGTAATCTCATCATAGAAGGCGATTAGATTAGTCAGGCATGACCTTCCCTTGGTGAATCCATGCTGACTGTTCCTGATCACTTTCCTCTCGTGTAAGTGCTTCAGGATTGATTCCTTGAGGACCTGCTCCATGATTTTTCCAGGGACTGAAGTGAGGCTGACTGGCCTGTAGTTCTTAGGATCCTCCTCCTTCCCTTTTTTAAAGATTGGCACAACATTAGCCTTTTTCCAGTCATCTGGGACTTCCCCAGTTCGCCACGAGTTTTCAAAGATAATGGCCAATGGCTCTGCAATCACAGCCGCCAATTCCTTCAGCACTCTCGGATGCAACTCGTCCGGCCCCATGGACTTGTGCACGTCCAGCTTTTCTAAATAGTCCCTAACCACCTCTATCTCCACAGAGGGCTGGCCATCTCTTCCCCATTTTGTGATGCCCAGCACAGCAGTCTGGGAGCTGTCCTTGTTAGTGAAGACAGAGGCAAAAAAAGCACTGAGCACATTAGCTTAGAGTTGAAGGTCAGAAGGGACCACCAGATCCTCTGACCTCCCATGTATCACAGGTCACCCTCACCAGCCAGCCACCTCCACACCAAGGCAACAACCCAAAGTTTTACAGGCCCAGAGGAGACTAAACCATTGTGTGCCACAGGCAGAGGACAAAAGCGACTGAGGCGCACACAGCCTCTGAAATGGCAGGGAATTGATTAGGTGAGACATACCCAGATGATCCATGTGACAGAGGAAGATGAAAACCACCAAAGGTCGCTGCCAATCTGACCTGGGGGAAAATTCCTTCCCCACTCCACATATGGTGACCAGTTAGACCCTGAGCATGTGAGCAAGAACCAGCCAGCCAAGCACCTGAGAGACTCTGCTCGGTGCCACCTCACAGCCCTGGCCCTCCCTGTCCAGTATCCCATCTCCAGCTGTGGCCATCTCTGACGCTTCAGAAAAAGGAGACAAAAAAAATCTACTGGCAACCGTTTACTATATGTAGCTATAAATTACTATCATAACACAGACTTCAGAGACTATTATTAGGTACATCATACGCGCACACACCTATACGCACCCCTGGGCAACCAGGGCTAGAAACTTGATCCTTCATCTTCAAAAATGGGAGCCTCTACCACTTGAGCCAAAGAAAATCTCACAACTGGCAGCACTAGTAAAAGGGCCCCATCTTCTCCTTGTGCATGAACGACTAGTGGGCAACATAACCCACAACACAAAGCTAGTATGTTGTAGCATGCTGAGGCGTAGGCCCTGATCAAATGGAGAAATTCTGACTATTACCACAACCTTCCAAGCATCTAAACATGGGGAAGGTGGACGACACATACTTGAACTCTTTTCTTCTTGGGAGAAGCAGTGAGAGTGAGGCAGGGTTGTAAATGAATACGAACACCAATATAGCTAAGAAAAATCCCTTCTTCTATGTTGTTCATCTAGAAAGTTATCTGGCCCCCATCACAGTAAAATCTGAGCACCTCACACTTGTTAATGTATTGACCTTTACAGCACTCCATAAAGCAGGGCACCTATCCCCATTGTACAGAGGGGGGGCATAGAGAAAGTGACTTGCTCAAGGTCATATGGGGCAGAGAAGGGATTGAACCTAGGTCTCCCAAGTCCCAAGTTAGCACCCTGGGCCATCCTTCCTCTCAGCTCCCCTCTTCTCTTCTTGGTGTCTGTCTAGATTTAGCTCCTTCTAGAAAGTTCATGGCAGGATCCCTCACTTGTCCTATTACTGGTCATATGGTTCACGTTTCCTCTAAAACAGGGGTGGGCAAACTTTTTGGTCGGAGGGCCACATCATGTTTCTGAAATTGTATGGAGGGCTGCTTAGGGGAGGCTGTGCCCCCACAAACAGCCAGACATGGCCTGGCCCCCACCCCCTATCCAACCCCCCCTGCTTTTCGGCCCCTGACAGCCCCCTCGGGACTCCTGCCCCATCTAACACACCCTGTCCCCTGACGGCCTCCTCCCGGCACCCCTGCCCCATCCATCCCCCCCATCTCCCTCTCCCCTGACCGCCCGCGGAACCCCTGCCCCTGACTGCCCCCTGCCGCCCCATCCAACTCCCCCCCCTTCTTGACTGCCCCCCCGGGATCCCTGCCTCCATTCAACCCCGCTGTTTCCTGCTCTCTGACCGTCCCACCCCCTATCCACACCCCCACCCCCAACTACCCTCCCAAACTCTACTGCTCCCTGTCCAACTCCCCTGCTCCCTGCCCCCTTACCGCGCTGCCTGGAGCACCGGTGGAGCCAGTCACACACCGTACAGCACAGAATCCTGTGTCAGGCCGGGGTCTGCAGCTGCAGTGCCCCAGGAGCTCACAGCCCCCCCAACCAGAGCAGGCTGGATGTGGCCTGCGGGCTGTAGTTTGCCCACCTCTGCTCTAAAATGATGCCTAAGGCTGTGATCTTCAGACTCAAATGGACTCTCCATAGCCTAATCCCTCTTTGCTGGCTTTCCCCACTGCACTTGCTCAGCGATTGCCTGCCCAATTTGTAAGTGTGTCACTATTCCCTGACCAAGCCATGGACAACAGTGAGTTGTTTGTCTTCCACTTTCTTCTGTATGATCACCTGCAGTAAAGCAGTTCTTATGCACGGCCTGGAGCACAGGGGCCTGCTCAACACTCACATAGAGAGCAAAGCCGCTGTTGCTCTCCTGCGCATAATTCCTCTAGTCATTTTCCTCCACCACTCTCTTGGCCCTTACGCTAGTCTTCAGGGAGTGCATGACAGCATGCTGGGACGTACTGTTCTATCTCCACCACAGGATACAGAAATGAGATAAAGACAGCATGACAATACCAAGGCAGGGGTGTGTGCTAACAAAACGCATTCTTAGTCCACACCAGTAACAATGGAGCGTCTGTTTTCACTTCACTGTAGACGAGGTGCTAGCATAGCTCCGTACAAAACAAAGGGAGGGAACAGTAAACAAAACACAAATGTCATCTTACGGTTTCAAAAGAATGAGACTAACATACGAAGCAGCAGGTGGGTGCCTTGTTTCTAGAGTACTGTACATGATTACTTCCCCCGAGTGATTTTTTTCAACTAGCGTTGGGTCCATGAATCTCCCAACCAGTTTTCTATAGGAATGAGATACACGGTATTTGGGCAAAGTTTACTGGTCACAACTCAACAGCGCTATCTTCAAAATGAAGAATTTCACATACGGTATGATGCGCTGAAAGGACTGATCACTGGGCTATTTATTTGGGGGGAAGTTCACCCCCATGCAGAGGGCCGGCACAAGACCAAGGCGTGAGCTAATTGAAAATCAGAATTTCCATCCTGCAAGAAATTCAGATATTTCAACTTTTGTTTTCGTTCTGATTCAGGAGATATCCAAATTTTCCTTGAAATAGAAATTGCTGAAAAAACCCATTTGGAAATGTCAAAGAATTTAGTTATGTTTCAATCAGACATTGAACTGTGTCCACCTGAGCAGCCAGTGTGTCATAGAAGTCATACTCTTGCTTGTCCCATGTCCTTATTCTCCAAAATGGTCTGGGCTACCCTAGCTAGACTACATCTCACATGAGGCACCATAGCAATTCAGACAGAGGTGAGACTGTAGTGCATCATGGGAAATGTAGTCCAGTCAAAGAGCTCCTCCCACAGAAGAGAATAGGTACATGAGATAGCTGCAAGGCATCAGTCGGGCAGACACAGATTAATGCCAGATGACCAAAAATTAATTTTAATTTGGCTCAACAAAATGTTTTCATTCAGATCGACCCAAAACATTTTGCTTTGATTTACCCATCAGAAAACTGAAAAATTTCAGCAAAATCTATTCAACTTCAATTTTGCAGAAACTGCAAATTTCCATCAAAAAAGCATTTTGATGGAAAATTCCCACCCCACACTAATCTATGTACTACTTATGTTCTCAAACCACAATGGAACACAAGAAACACACTGGCTTTGTGGCTGGCCCTTTGCAGAAGTGTGAATTTCATTCTCTCGCAAATCAGTATGTATAGATGATCTGAAGGAAAACTGTGAGCCAAACATCAGTTTTTGTTCCAAACATCCCCGAATACTGGGGGACTTCAGACCTGGGCTTGAATGTTGCATCTTCCCTAGCTTTGTTGCTTGGAAACTCACTCTGCAGAATTAGATTTTTAAAGAGGCATGTAAGAAGATCAGATTAGAGTTTAATGACTTGATTAATCATGTTTTAAGGCACCCGCCCTTTAACAGTGTTTAATTTTTCAAGATGCAACTACATCTGCTAACACAATAATTTGGTTACTTTTTGTAACCCAGGCTAATGCAGGGTGGGCTTTTTGTCCCTCTCCGGTGGCAGCTGATTATGCATGCAGGTTTATGTGCTCAGTGGTGCCTCTCGGCTAATTTACTCGGTTCTTTAGCAAAAGCAGTAGACACTCAAGCTGGCAGAAAAATGTCAATCTGTTTCATGGGAAATTTCAATTTTTTTCCATTTAAAAAAAAATTGTGTGTGTGTCTGGAGGGGGGGTATTATATAACCATGAAAACTTTATGGGAAATTTTTTGTTTTGGTCAAAAAAAGAAAAAGTTTTGATGAAAAAAATAGCAACTGATTCCGGTAGATGCCAAGGGTGAAATTGTGGCCCCATTGAAGCCAATGATTTCACTAAAGCCAGGATTTCACCTTTGTGCTTTTCACTACAAAAGGTCCTGGGTTCAATTTCTGCTGGTGACTCAACCCATGGCGCCATTCTACATTATATCACGCCCTGCACTCTTACTATGAGAGGGTATGTCCAGGCTGCTACAGCTTCTTCCAACTTTTTCTTTTCTGAAACGCGTACATAGGTAAATCTGAGCCGCATGCAGAGTCTTTGAGTCACTCTCGGTTAATTTCCAACCCTCCGCATTATAATACTCTCCTCTCCAGACTTCACATGCTTGAGCTTTTTCGCTAAAAGTTTTTCAACAACGATAGATTATGTGCTACTGTGTGTGGCAAAAATGCTGAATTTCCACTACAATTTGAACCACTGTTTGCATTAACCTTTCCCAAACTATGTTACTACTTTCAAAGGAATTCTGAATAGAACGTTTGGCAATGATATCTAGGCTGTTCTGATGCATTTTAAGTACAAACAAAATGAGCTTTTAATTCTTGTCCCATATTTAGTCAATAAAAAGACCAGCTCTCCTCCCCCCACACGTGCCAGTCAGGCATGCTTTACTAATTCCCCTTAAAAGGACACTTTTCTCTTAGAAGCAGATTTGCCAGGCAGTATAATAGGAGTTAATCTTTGTAGAGTCAGTAGCACTTGCTGCACGGAAAGATAATGTTTTCTTATTTAAAGGGGTTTGCTGCCATTTGTCACAATATGACAAATGCTGCTTAGTGTTTGTTAGAGGCTTTTTTTTTTTATTTCTCCTTTTTTCAGGCCCTCATAAGAATCACACTGATAACACAAACGACACAGCAGCAATATGAGGATGGGATTTGGGTGGGGGATTCTTTTGCTCTGGCAACTGTGTAACCATGGAAGTAATATTTGGAGAGATTTAGCTGCCAAGTAGGACAATCCCTTTCAAAATGAGTTATCTGAACAATAATCAAGACGAGAGGCATGCTGAAGTCTCTACCACTGAAACAGAGCCTCCAGCTCATTTTGAGCTCTCCAGTATGTAAGTAAGCACTCTGCTGGTCCTTATTAGTTGAAGTCAACTGTTTTTTGTCAGAGTCCAGATTTCATGGTTGAGGTGTAGTCAAGGTCCAGACTGCAGAGAAATAATAAAAAAAAACCCAACCCAACAATGATAATAATAAATGTCAAGGTCCATTCAAAAGCATCTGGCGGTTCAGATTTGGCCCATGGTCTGTCTATTGACAAAGCAATGGATTTGCCTTTTGTTGCTCTATTTAAAAATCAGGGGCTGGAGAAAACCCTTTCTAAAAGCGTGACAATGCTTTCCTATCATTTACTGAGGGCTGGATGGGTTTCATGACATCTGCCACAAGTAAGGGATAGCGCACCACACCGTTGTGCTGCCCAAGGAGCTGAGCAGGGACTCAGTCAAGCTTCGTTCCCGTTTGTTCTCGGAGCTGGCTGATGTGTTGGAGGGGAGGGGCTAAACAAAGTCATCACCCAGTCCCCACTGAGGATGCTTTTCTTTGGGAAAGTCCACCCAACGGTGTGGGAGACCAAGGTACAGTGTCATGGAGGCTGTTCTCTCCTCTATGTTGTGAGCAGCTGTGTGGGTAGCCTATGCAGGGGACTAAAAGGATCCTTCCACCACCTCACCCATGTGCATGGCAGAGTGGCCAGCATTGCAATCTGACCCTTATCTATTTAGATTTACAGAGATGCTTAGAAAGGCCATGTGCCCATTTCCTGTATATGACACTCTCCCTGCTCCCCCATTTCTTGTGATGGCAAGCGTGATTCCGACTACAATACATGTCAAGATTTCTTGTTTAATTTCCTCAGTAACCAGGAACGGCAGAAGGAAAATGGGTTCTGGAATGTGACCTTGTGTTACCTCTGTTTCCCCACTAAGCCTGAGAATGGAAAACCGTATACCAAATACATTCACTAATCTGACGCGTGGAACAACCCAGCCATATCTGGGCCCTTATTTGCTTTTCCTTTCTCATGTATGCGGCACTTTTTTCTTGGCATGATGGTTTGGGAAGGAGCTGTGATTTGTGAGACTCATGTGTCCTCACGCTCTACACAACTTTAAGACTATGAGGACATCACAACTGACTTCCAGATAACCATGTTTAATACACAAGGCCTAGCTACCTGTACACAGCACTGCTCCAGCGTGGTTCTGATGTCTTCTGCAAGAAGTCTTACGGCTCCCGTCTCTTGAAAGGGATCTTACCCATTTCCTATACCCTACTTACAATGACTATGGGTTCTTCCATGCAAATGGACATATTTGCATGCAAATGATCTTATTTGCATATGCATATTTGCCCTGAAAGTGCTCATCTGAACATAAGAATGGCCCTACTGGGTCAGACCAATGGTCCACCTAGCCCAGTATCCTGTCCTCTGACAGTGGCCAATGCCAGGTGCTTCAGAAGAAATGAACAGAACAGGGCAATTCTAATTCTTTTTTTAACCCAGTTATACTTTTGGTCTTCAAAACATCCCACAGCAATGAGTTCCACACTGACTGTGCATTGGGTGTAGTAGTACTTTCTTTTGTTTATTTTAAACCTGCTGCCTATTAATTTCATTAGTGACCACTAGTTCTTGTGGTATGTGAAGTGATAACTATCACTTCCTTACTCATTTTCTCCACAGCAGTCATGATTTTATAGACCTCTATTATATCCCTCCCTTAGACATATTTTTTCCAAGCTGAACAGTCCCAGTCTTATTAATCTCTCCTCGTATGCAAGCTGTTCCATGCCCCTAGTCATTTCTGTTGACCTTCTCTGGACCTTTTCCAATTCTAATATATCTTTTTCAAGATGAGGTGATTAGAACTGCACACAGTATTCAAGCTGTGGGCATACCATGGATGGATATAGAGGCAATATGATATTTTCTGTTTTCTTATTATCTGTCCCTTTCCTAATAGCTCCTAACATTCTGTTCCCTTTTTTTGACTGTGGCTGCATATTGAGCTGATGTTGTCAGAGATCTATCTACAATGACTCCAAGATCTCATTCTTGAGTGGTAACAGCTAATTTAGACCTCATCATTTTGTGCGTATAGTTGGGATTATGTTTTCCAATGTGCATTACTTTGCACTTAACATTGAAATTTATCTGCCATGTAGTCACCCATATACAGTGTTGTTGTAGCTGTGTCGTGTTCAGTCACCCAGTTTAGTGAGCTCTCTTTGTAACTCTTTGCAGTCAGCTTCGGATGTAACTATCTTGAGCAATTTTATATTGTCTTCGAATTTTGTCACCTCACTGTTTACCCCATTTTCCACATCATTTATGAATATATTGAATAGCACAGGTCCCAGTACAGATCCTTAAGCCCCCTCTACCACACATTTACCTGTCTCCACTGTGAAAACTGAACATTTATTCCTACCCTTTGTTTCCTGTCTTTTAACCAGGAGGACGACCTTTCTTATTATCCTATGATGGCTTACTTTGTTTAAGAGCGTTTGGTGAGTGACCCAGCTAAAGGCTTTCTGAAAGTCCAGTTACACTAAATGGACTGGATCACCCTTGTCCACATGCTCAGTGGCACCCTCAAAGAATTCTAATAGATTGGTGAGGCATGATTTCCCTTTGCAAAAGTCGTGTTCACTCTCCACCAACATATCATGTGTATCTGTGTGTCTGATCATTTTGTTCTTTATTATAGTTTCAACCAATTTGCTCAGTACTGACTTAGCAGACTGTAATTGCCAGGATCACCTCGGGAGCATTTTTTAAAAATCAGTGTTACATTAGCTACCCTCCAACCATCTGATATAGAGGCTGATTTAAGCAACGGGTTACATACCACAGTTAATGGTTCTGCAGTTTCATATCTGAGCTCCTTTAGAATTCCTTGGGGGAATCTGCTCCTGCTCCTAGTGTCTTATTACTGTTTTATCAATTTGTTCCAAAACCTCCTCATATGGACACTGCCATCTGGTACAGGTCCTCGGATTTGTCACCAAAAAAGAATGACTCGAGCGTGGGGTTCGTCCTCACATCCTCTGCAGTGAAGACCAATGCAAATAATTCATTTAGTTTCTCTGCAGTGGCCTTGTCTTCCTTGAGTGTTCCTTTAGCACCTTGACTGTCCAGTTGCCCCACTGATCATTTGGCAGGGTTCCTGCTTCTAATGTAGTTAAAAAACATTTTTGACAGTTTTTGTGTCTTTAAATAGTAGCTTTTCAAACTCTTTCTGGCCATACTATATCGCTTGGTGGAACTTTGACAAGAAAAAAATAAATGTAAAACCCACTTCACTGCTAATAAATCAGATCTCTCTCTCTTTCTCTCTGCCTCCGTCAGGAAGAGATCCAACGTTTTTAAACCTGGGGTCCAAATACATCAACAAGCATAATGCTTT
Organism: Lepidochelys olivacea; assembly: GCF_965140295.1. NCBI lineage: Eukaryota > Metazoa > Chordata > Testudines > Cheloniidae > Lepidochelys > Lepidochelys olivacea. Next base: position 128,649,034 of record NC_140415.1, read on the forward strand.
TCTAGTGTAAAAAGGGACTGAAATATTTTAAACATTTTAGCATTTCCTAGACCTGCTTTTTTCTCCCTAAAATACTCCTCACCTCCTAATGGTTTCTTCAGGCACTGCTCTTGCTTATATAGGTTAGGCTATCCAATCAGGACACAGAAACCCTATCATGTGACGTAGGTGACCAAGAACACAGTGCAAATATTAACTGCTCAAAGGACCATTTGTTCCTAACAGTTGGCAAAAACTGATGTTTGTAAAACCTTCTTCTCCCTGAACAAGAAATATAGCCCCTCTTTCTGCCAGGGGCCAGTGACAGTAACCAGGGACAGGCACAATAAAATCTAAGGTTTCAGAGTAACAGCCGTGTTAGTCTGTATTCGCAAAAAGAAAAGGAGTACTTGTGGCACCTTAGAGACTAACCAATTTATTTGAGCATAAATTGGTTAGTCTCTAAGGTGCCACAAGTACTCCTTTTCTTTTTAATAAAATCTAAACTCAGCAAACATCTGGCTCGAGGCCCTGCCTAAAACCTTACCCACTCCCAATTTTTAGAAACTTTACATTGAACTCCAGACTTACCAGCACTGAGGAGTCCTTGGGGAATCGGAAACTACTCATAACTTGGAAAAAACGCAATAACAATATACTTAGATAACTATTAACAAAATCCAAACAGTGTAACAGGGTCTGGCCACTGCCACGGTCTCCATTATCAATGGCCCAGAGGTGTTATTCATAGGCCCATCCTCACCCAGCTGAATCCACTCAGGATCCAGAGAGGCTCAGTAATGGCCAAGAAAGCATTCACCGGTGGCGCTTCTCCGGCTGTCAGCTCCTATAAAATCTGCAGGACCTGGTCCAGCTCCATACAGGGTTCAGCACTGTAGGAGCACAGGGCAGAGGGCTCCTACTTTTCCCCACAAAACACTTAGTCAATCCAGAAGAACCCTTCAGATGCCCTGTTTGAATAGGAATCCCCCACCCAGAGCCCACAACCTGTTATGTCAGGGTGACCCACTGTCCTCAGGCCACACCTTCCACAAGTTCTCTCCTGCCCTTCATAAATACATTTGCATCCACCACATAATCTAACTCCCCAAAACACAACACAAACTGCCAATAATACACTGCATCCAGTCCTTCACAGAAACGTACTGAGGCAGAATGATCATTCACGTACATTAAATACTGCCAAAGCTAGCATCTTTTTCTTTTCTCCTGCATGAGGGGACGTGGGGGAGTGGGAAGGAGAGGTGGGGCAGAGAGCATCTTTGTCCACTAATCCTTCAAGCTCTGGGGTTTACAGAAATATTTGCAAAGAACGGGATCTGCTCACAGACAGCGTGTGAATGGGGAAATGGGTTAGATCCAGCTAAAAGCACTGAACAGCTTGACGACCCACTGTGAAGCAGGACAGCTCTGCAGCGTGGCATTGCAGCCCTGCCATGCAGCGTTACAGGATTGCATTGTTATCTGATGACGCTGTCGTGCAAAGCTGTGCTCCTGTAGCATGGTAGTTTAGTCCCTGCAGATAAAACGAAGCAGAGCAACAACAGACCCACCCTGCCGGGACCAGAATTCGGTTTAAAGGCCACATTTTCATGAAGTGGCCAATAACGTTGCATGCAAAACTGAAATGCAGCGTGTCTCTGATTCTTAGAGTCATAGATTTTAAGGCCACAGGGAGCCAACAGATCCTTTAATCAGACTTCTTGTATATCACAGGCCACTAGCACCACCCATCCCCCTCCGCACCAACACCAACTTCCAGAATCAGCCCTCAGGAAACAAATCTGTGATGTTCCACTGGCAGAGACCAGGAAGTACCAAGGTGCTAGGGTGGCCATTTCCGGAATATTGGACAGTCCAGTACTTCCAGGAACAGCATGGGCCTGCCTCTGTCAACGCTATCCTGCCCCTAGCCCCACGACCTCAGATGCATGTGAGGTCAGGGCACATGGGGGGGGTGCCCTTTCCAAGAGCATGCCACTCCGTCCCTGCCAGCTGGCCTTGTATGTGAGGTCATGCCAGCAGGGGCAGAGAAGTGTACTTTTCAAAATGGCATCCCCCATCCGATACCAGACAAAACCACATCTGGGTTTGTATGAGTACCAGACAGCGGACAAACCCTAGAAAAGCAGGACCATCTGGTTTTATACCAGACAAGCAGTCGGCCTCTGAAGTGCATCATTTTGACCTGATGGCTAGTCAAAGTTCAGGGCTCTAGAGATGTCCCACTAGGGAGGAAACATTGACGGAGTCTGGTGTTTTCTTTGATGTCATCTTGTTTCTTTACAAGAAATGTACAAAGTCCTGGGTCTCTGAATGCACAAGGAAGCAAGAACAAAAGAAGTGATGTTAATCGAAGGGTGCATTCACATCCAATCTCCAAGAAGTTGGTGAGTCACCAGTACCTCTTAGCATAACAATATTATGAGGAGCAAGGGGCAAACCCCAAGAAGTTCATCAGATTAGATCAGGTACAAACCCTAAAGCTTTTGAGGCCACCTCTCCTCCGCTCCCTGATTGCCCCTAACCCCCACGTGGCATGCACTGGGATGGAGGGAAAGGAAAAGTTCTTTGCACTCGGTCCCCCTGCCCAGACAATCCAAGGCCAGGGACAGTCTGTCCTGTAACAAGCACTACTTTGGAAAGTCAAACTCTACCGCACAAAGATCAAAGGTTTGAAAGACGTTGAGTAGTTCTAGCAGAGATGCTATTGTTCAGCATTCGTTCTCTTGTCCAGCAAGCTAAAATCTACTCTTCAATTTCAGTAGGGAAGAAAATTATGAGAGAAGAATGCCCACTAACACTACAGAGTTCTGGAAATATCGGTCAAAGCACTGGTGTCTTTTATAATAAGCGCCGGCATTTCAATACATTCAGGCATCACTCAATGCTACTATTGAGACGGGCTTGGCAGACTCTAGTTAGCAGAGTACTCACAAAGTGCTGACACCACTGTCTATGGGTGTGTGTGCGCGCGTGTGTGTAGGAAAGGTCACACTGGACAGGGGCTCAATGAGCTGGCTTTTCCCAAGCTTAATCCAGGTTAGCATGAGCTATTCTCTACCTAATAGAGCACAGAGAAAAGAAGCTTCCCCCCTTTGTTTTTGCTGTGCTTTGGACAGGGCTATAGTTTCCTGCTCTGATTTTATAGCACACTGAAGCCAGATGCACGGGCTTTTCCTTCCTTTGCATCTGGTGCTGCCATTTTCCACCACCAGCCTCATCTGCTTATCTTTGGCTTCTGCAAAGTAGAGCAGATTATCTTAAACCTTCCCTCTTGGACAGTGTTCTGTCTATCACCGCTAAAACCATGTTTCTCAGCTCTGACTTCACAGCTCACTAGACCAGAATTAAACCATTCTACAGGCATTTCTTCTACAGCAGCTAAATATAGCCCAGATAGGGAATCCTGGGATGAAAAGGAACCCAAATCCTAAGTAAAATGCGGAAGCTACATTGCATCCCTTCCAAAAACTCTCACAGCAAAACTACAAAATCAGACTCGGTCGCATTTTTTTTTTGACTCAATATATGTGAAAAGAGGGAGTAGAGTCTCACGCATTCCCCGCTCCCCTCCTGCCCGAGACAGACCAAGGCAGGGTCGGCCCTAGGGAAAATGGCACCTTGGGTGAGCCCCTCACAACTTCATCCCCTACCCAAGCTGGGAGCCAGCTCAACATGCCCATCCCCTCCGTCAAGCCAGGACACTGTGCAGGCCACAACGACCCCCACAACTTCAATCCCTCCAACGGCTGGGAGCCAGCTTGATATACCTGCCCCCTCCAGCAATCCCGGATATCAGCCAGGCCACGGTGCCCCCCTGACCACAGCATCCTGGGCAGTCGCCCAGGTCACCCACCCACAGGGCCGGCTCCAGGCACCAGCTTTCCAAGCAGGTGCCTGGGGTGGCAATGAGAATGGGGCAGCAGTCCGTGTCCCGCGGTGGCAATTCGGCAAAACAGCTCCACCGCTGTTGCGGCGGCAATTCGGCAGTGACTACTTGGGGCAGCAAAATTGGTAGATCCGCCCCTGCTCACACATAAGGCCGGCCATGGACCAACACTGTATTCTGGTCTTAATTACACCCAGTCTGAAGGAAAACTACCTGGGATTACTCTAGTTTTACAGCAACATATCTCAAAATGAGAGCTCTGGCCCCTCAGTGGCAGTAAAGCAGCGTAGCTCCATTGGAGTCAATGGAGCTACAGCAATTTATGTCACCTCAGAATCTAGGCCACCAACTCTGGAGCTACTCGGGCCTGAATCACCACGGTGTTACTCCAGTGTCACGCTGGTGCACGCTCTCTGATGTTGAAGGAATTACATAAAGCAAAAGCAATGCAGCAGAGAATTCTGTCCCTGCACAAGAAAGGCATTGACAATGCTGTCGGACTAAGGCACAGGAGGTGTGGGCTACATTTCAGAAAGAAAACTAAAAAGTTGCTTTATAGGCCACAAAAGATTTCCAGAAACATTTTACAGAGATGCCTGCTGCTAGAAGAGATAGATTGTTACCTGATTAGAGAGATTCATGAGTGTAACAAGGCGGAGCACCTGCAAAGGAGCCGTTGAACATATGAAATCCATTGCGTTAATTGTTAGGAGGAATAAATCTTCATGTGCTACTCTTCCCCAGTGCAAAACTCCTCTCTGACTGATTCTGGGAGAGCTGCTGGGCCAAACCGAGCAAACACAGGGCAACAGGGGCCTGGTGACTAAGTTACAGACCGCTGCCGTGTCCAACTTGTGGGCCTCAACGCTCCGAACGGCAGCCCTCGAGAGAAAAAATGAGTATTCAGATAAGGCATTGGGCTGTGTACCCTCGCTGCACCCTGGGAGAAAGGAGAAGGGTTTGGAACAGGCCTGTCGCTACAAGGAGGAGATGGGGGTGTCCCCTCCACACCTGCCTCCCCGGAGCAGTGCCAGTGGGCGCCAGGAGCCCCCTGCAGCTGGTCAGCAGCTCCCCTCTTCTGGCCACCTGCTGCATTGCACTGAAGGGTGGGGAGCAGCTCTGGCAGCTCCGTGGCCTGCTTCCCTGTCGGACTGTGGGAAATAGGAAAGTGTTGATGTGGGCTCCTTGGCCCGTGTGAAATATGCCAGGCCCCAGGCTGGACACCACTGAGAGCACCCACTGCAGATGCACCAGTGATGGACAAGTCAAGGCCACTTCTCAGCCATGCAAGGTCCTTTTGGAGCATGGTTGGGCTTGCTGTGGGAGACATGGTGAGCTCTGTAGGTGGAACAAATGACTGTCGCCAACACCAGGGGCCAGGCCAGGGACCTCCAGAGCTGGAAGCATGACTCTCTGCAGCTGTGGGCTGTGACAGACTCGCATCCTCTGGGCACTGGGGACACACGACAAACACTGACCAGCGGGTTACAGTACTTCCGGGAAAAGAGGGTCTTCAGGTGGCTTTCTAGAGCAAGGGGCGGACCGTAGGAGAAAAGGCACTGCTCCTGGTGAGGAAGGGTATCAGAGTCCATCCCTCAGCCTTGGCAACATCAACCACAGCCTGAGGCTTTTGCTGAATACATAACATTTCCAGCTGAGTTAAGTAATCCCAGCCCCCTCCCTTTCCCATCTGAGTCAGATTCAGAGTTCCCCGTGGAAGAACAGATGGCGGTGTTGCTGCAGGTGTCCTAGTGCTCTCCCCGACTCCGTCTTCCCCGCTCTTTGCCTCGGATTTGCTATGTCACTGCTCAGCTTCTGACTGGCGGGAGAGGCATATCCCAAAGCGTTAGCGTTAGAGCCCTTCACCACAGCACAGAAAGAGACCTTTCATGTCCTTAACCCATCTTCCAATGCTTATTCACCGTAACATGCACTGGGAGATGTGTCAAATGACTTGACAGTCATTTGAATTCTGGTTAGCTGGTTCTCCACTGAAACAGGAGTAATACCAGACTCCCAACACAGACTTGAGGTTTTTGGCATTCTCTGGGTGAGAAGTTTACCCAGGGGAACTCTCTCCCTGTTTGTTGGTCTTTTTAGACTAGTGAGTAAACAACTGCAACTTCTTCAGGCTGTAGAAACAGATCTAAAGTGTCCACCCTCAAGTGAGACCTCTTTTGGGGGCAGAGACCATTTCTTCATAGACTCACCTCAAATGAGACATAAGTATGTGCTGAAAGTTAAGTATGTGCTAAGTCAGGGGTCTCAAACATGCAGCCCATGGGGTTATTTTCTGTGGCCTGCCAGCTCTCCTTGACACCCCTGCCCCGCCAGCATTTACCTAGAGCGGCTCCAGCCCGGCACGCACCGGGGGCAGGGCAGGCTCCCTGCCTGCCTGCCAAGCCCCCGCACCGCTGCGGGGAGCGGCCGGGACCTGGGGTGGGGGGCACAGGGGTCTGTGTGTTGCCTTGGCCACTCCTCCAGGTACCCCCCCTGAAATGCCCATTGGCCGGAATGGGCCAATGGGAGCTTCGGGAGCTAATGGGAGCTTTGGGGGAGGTACCTGGAGGAGCGGCCAGGGCAACACACAGACCCCTGTGCCCTTCCCACCCCCCAGGTCCCGGCCACTTCCCAGAGCGGTGCAGGGGCAGGGCAGGCGGGCAGGGAGCCTGCCCTGTCCCTGGTGTGTGCCGGGCTGGATCCACCCCCCAAACCCCTCTTGCTGCTGAACCCCCTGCCCTGAACCCCCTGCTGCACCCCACACCCCTCCTGCACGCTGACCCCCTGCCCTAAGCCCCCTGCCACACTCTGCACCCTCCTGCACCCCTGGGGGCAGGGAGGGGGCAGAGTTGGGGTAGGGATTTCAGGGAAGGGGTTGGAATGGGGGCAGGGAAGGGGTGGGAAGAGGCGGGGCAAGGGCAGGGCCTCATGGAAGGGGTGGAGTTGGGGCAGGACCGGGGCAGTGGGGTCAGTGGTACAGCCCTCGGGCCAATGTACTAGTCCTCATGTGATCCTCGTGGTCATTTGTGTTAGAGATCCCTGTGCTAAGTGTTGTCGTAAATAGGGACGGACTTAAACACATGCTGAAGTGTTTTCCTGAAACAAGACCTAAATTACATGTTGTAACATTTAGGGCCAAATTTTCAAAAACAGCCTCCAGTTTTGTGCATGCAAGTTTTATTAGCAGATTCTTATACGCCCATCATCACTGCAGCGGGGTGCATTATAGACATTAACTTAAACCCTTTATTATGTTATATGCCCACAATGGACTCCGGATCAACCATAAATAAACTAACAGTCATCCACAGGTAATCAACTAAGACAACATCCACCTGATTCATGCACACATTTTCTGTAGGCATATGCAATTTGAGAGTGGTGTGTTAACAAACACATATGCAAAATACCCAGCACTAAGATAGAGGAAAGACTGAGGACCCTTTGGAAGTGATGCCCATATTGCTGAACTAATAAGAGAAAGAGATGCAATCGGGTAGCCGGTAAAATTATATTTCAATTTGCTGGAGCCTACTGGAAAGTAATACCATGTTCCATACACAGCATGGTTTCAAATGTACTACAAGGTATTCAAGGTAGTTTTCACGTCTCTTACACGGGAAACCAAAAATGTAATTTACCCTGGAAAAGAAAAGTGAAACAGTAAAGACACCTTATGTCCAGAAGCTTGTTAAGTGACATCTAGTTACAGTAAAGAAAGGGACCTTTTGTCTGTCTTGTCTATTTAGACTCCAAGCTCCACAGATCAAGAACTTGTTTCTTACTGTGTGTATGTACACAGAATCCAGCACAATAGGGCTCAGATCTCAGTTGGGCTGGTTGGAGTTATTGTAATAAAACAAAATAAAGAATAGTACCAATAGTACGTCAGTCATTCATTTACTGTTTTTGTCTATTCACTTGGTTTTTAAGACCATGGCAGTCTGTGAGATGGTGCACCTGGCCTTCCCGGCTCCCTACAGGAGTTTCCACAGGGCTACCACACCCAGCCAAGGAAACAGCCAATCAGGGCACAGCAGACTCAGATAAAAAGAGGTGCAGGGCCCAAGCAGGTCAGCTCCTGGCTGGGACCACAGGGGTGAGGAAGGGTGCTCCGCTCGGGCCAACGGCACTTGAGGGATAGCCAGGGTTTGTTTCTGGCTGCACTGGCACCGCTGGGTTTGCAGGGAGAAAGGGGACCTAAGAACCTTAACCCTGAGATAAGGACGAAGCTGAAAGGAGCCAGGTAGGGACAGCCCGAGGGAAAAAGCAGCAGCAGCAAACTGAAATTGAGCAATGCTTAGCTGCTGTGTATCAGGTCCCTGGGTTGGAACCTGGAGTAGTGGGTAGGCCCAGATTCCCCTACCGACCACGAGTAAAGTGGTATAAACCCTGAGAAGAGGACAGACCCTACTTTAGAGCCCAAAGGGTCAAATTTAAAGGACCCAGAGCTGGGGCTGAAGGCCTTAGCAAGGGCAAATAGATGGTTAGTTATTGGACTCTTTAATACCCTGGAAGGGGTTCATTTGGACTTTGTGACTAGGCTGGAAGGCCAAGCCACAAAAGACCCACCAAGGTCAGCTGGCAGCCTGCAGGAGGGACCAGGGCAAAAACAGGGAATGCAATACCACACCCAGCCACTAGGAGATGATCAAGAAGTGAGTACCCCCATCACACCGTCTTTTTAAAACCAGGAGAAGTAGCTACTTTGGGGTTACAAAGCTTTGAGACGTGCACTGAAAACAGACTTCCATTGTCAGAGGTCCTGTGAATATCGCAGAGGCCCGTTTAATATAGGGTTATGGGTTTTCTGTATTTAATTAATTACAGATTGAAAGGGAGTCTTGGAATGAGGCTGAAGTGTGGGTTAGTGGCTAGGACAGAGCATTGGTCTGAGGGACAGAGAGGTAGGTCATAGTTCTAGCTCTGCTGCTGTCTTGCTGAGGAACTTTGGCCAAGTTACTTCACTTCTGTGTCCCCTCCCATCCTTTGCCTTCCTGGCCAATTTATACTGTAAGCGCTTCAGGGCATGGAGCATCTTTTACTGTGTGCATGCAGCATCCTACACAATGGCGGCCTAGCACTGCTTAATATAACAGATAAAGTGAAGCAAGAGCCCTAACATACAAAGACATAGCAGACATAAGAGGCGAGAGCGAAGCACCAGAAAATGCACTCTCCCACGCACCGTGGAGGGAGGGTGTTTGAGAAACGTTTTTGTGAGCTCACATTTTTAAGTGCTATTCCTAGCCTTCCAAATCCCAGTGAACAAAAATAGCATTTTCAGTCTCTGAAAATGTCACAAAATAATTATTTTGATTAAAAGAAAGGCACCAAAGAGTGAAAATAATATTCCTAGAAAATCGAAATCATTCATGTGACATTCAAGTAACCTTTAAAAATCATCCCTTCAAGATAGACATAACCTTTTTACTTAAGCAACAAGAAACCAACTCTGCATGAGTCCACATTAGAGCTGACTCTTTTTTGATCAATTGAAGAACTGCACAGGGGCAGCAAAAGGTAAATGAACACAGGGCAGCTTTAGCCACCAAAGGCGACACTAAAGGCAGCTGGCTCAAACCAGCTATTAGCGGAGTTTTCATGCTTTCAAAGAGGCAGGCTTGTTTCATTAGAATCTTTTTTAATTTCAAGGTGAGATCTGGTGGCCTCTTTGCCACTTTACCTTTGCACTCCCCACCTGGGGGTTCCCCTGGAGTGGGGGATGCCCTATCCAGATGTGCAGGTGTCATAGCTGGCTCTTACTCCATCTCCCAACTCAATGCAACCAGAGCATTCAGTCGACCTGCAGCTGGGAGACAGTTTCTTGGTGGGCTATTATCTGTTGGTGTAATTTAGAGCAGCCCCTGAGTTGCTGTAAAATTAGTATTACCATTGTATTCCATTAGCACCCAGGGATCCAGACTGAGATGGGGGCCTGATTGTGCTAGGTGCTGTATGCACACATAGCAAGGGGCAGTTGTTTCCCAAAAGAGTTTACAATTGAAATAAGAAAGCCAGGCAAAGGGTGGGAGAAAGGGCGTATTATTATCCTCATGTTATCCATGAGCATAGGGGACAATTTCCTGGCGCAAGTGCTAGAGGAGCCAACTAGGGGGGGCGCTTTTCTTGACCTGCTGCTCACAAACTGGGTAGAATTAGTGGGGGAAGCAAAAGTGGATAGGAATCTGGGAGGCAGTGACCATAAGTTGGTTGAGTTCAGGATCCTGACGCAGGGAAGAAAGGTAAGCAGCAGGATACGGACCCTGGACTTCAGGAAAGCAGACTTCAACTCCCTCAGGGAACTGATGGGTAGGATCCCCTGGGGGAATAACATGAAGGGGAAAGGAGTCCAGGAGAGCTGGCTGTATTTCAAGGAATCCCTATTGAGGTTACAGGGACAAACCATCCCGATGTGTTGAAAGAATAGTAAATATGGCAGGCGACCAGCTTGGCTTAACGGTGAAATCCTTGCAGATCTTAAACATAAAAAAGAAGCTTACAAGAAGTGGAAGATTGGACAAATGATCAGGGAAGAGTATAAAAATATTGCTTGGGCATGTAGGAATGATATCAGGAGGGCCAAATCGCACCTGGAGCTGCAGCTAACCAGAGATGTCAAGAGTAACAAGAAGGGTTTCTTCAGGTATGTTGGCAACAAGAAGAAAGCCAAGGAAAGTGTGGGCCCCTTACTGAATGAGGGAGGCAACCTAGTGACAGAGGATGTGGAAAAAGCTAATGTACTCAATGCTTTTTTTGCCTCTGTTTTCACTAACAAGGTCAGCTCCCAGACTGCTGCGCTGGGCATCACAAAATGGGGAAGAGATGGCCAGCCCTCTGTGGAGATAGAGGTGGTTAGGGACTATTTAGAAAAGCTGGACCAGCACAAGTCCAAGGGGCCGGACGAGTTGCATCCGAGAGTGCTGAAGGAATTGGCGGCTGTGATTGCAGAGCCATTGGCCATTATCTTTGAAAACTCGTGGTGAACCGGGGAAGTCCCGGATGACTGGAAAAAGGCTAATGTAGTGCCAATCTTTAAAAAAGGGAAGAAGGAGGATCCTGAGAACTACAGGCCAGTCAGCCTCACCTCAGTCCCTGGAAAAATCATGGAGCAGGTCCTCAAAGAATCAATCCTGAAGCACTTGCATGAGAGGAAAGTGATCAGGAACAGTCAGCATGGATTCACCAAGGGAAGGTCATGCCTCACTAATCTAATCGCCTTTTATGATGAGATTACTGGTTCTGTGGATGAAGGGAAAGCAGTGGATGTATTGTTTCTTGACTTTAGCAAAGCTTTTGACACGGTCTCCCACAGTATTCTTGTCAGCAAGTTAAGGAAGTATGGGCTGGATGAATGCACTATAAGGTGGGTAGAAAGCTGGCTAGATTGTCGGGCTCAACGGGTAGTGACCAATGGCTCCATGTCTAGTTGGCAGCCGGTATCAAGTGGAGTGCCCCAAGGGTCGGTCCTGGGGCCGGTTTTGTTCAATATCTTCATAAATGATCTGGAGGATGGTGTGGATTGCACTCTCAGCAAATTTGCGGATGATACTAAACTGGGAGGAGTGGTAGATACGCTGGAGGGGAGGGATAGGATACAGAAGGACCTAGACAAATTGGAGGATTGGGCCAAAAGAAATCTGATGAGGTTCAATAAGGAGAAGTGCAGGGTCCTGCACTTAGGATGGAAGAATCCAATGCACCGCTACAGACTAGGGACCGAATGGCTAGGCAGCAGTTCTGCGGAAAAGGACCTAGGGGTGACAGTGGACGAGAAGCTGGATATGAGTCAGCAGTGTGCCCTTGTTGCCAAGAAGGCCAATGGCATTTTGGGATGTATAAGTAGGGGCATAGCGAGCAGATCGAGGGACGTGATCGTTCCCCTCTATTCGACATTGGTGAGGCCTCATCTGGAGTACTGTGTCCAGTTTTGGGCCCCACACTACAAGAATGATGTGGATAAATTGGAGAGAGTCCAGCGAAGGGCAACAAAAATGATTAGGGGTCTAGAACACATGAGTTATGAGGAGAGGCTGAGGGAGCTGGGATTGTTTAGCCTGCAGAAGAGAAGAATGAGGGGGGATTTGATAGCTGCTTTCAACTACCTGAAAGGGGGTTCCAAAGAGGATGGCTCTAGACTGTTTTCAATGGTAGCAGATGACAGAACGAGGAGTAATGGTCTCAAGTTGCAGTGGGGGAGGTTTAGATTGGATATTAGGAAAAACTTTTTCACTATGAGGGTGGTGAAACACTGGAATGCATTACCTAGGGAGGTGGTAGAATTTCCTTCCTTAGAGGTTTTTAAGGTCAGGCTTGACAAAGCCCTGGCTGGGATGATTTAACTGGGAATTGGTCCTGCTTCGAGCAGGGGGTTGGACTAGATGACCTTCAGGGGTCCCTTCCAACCCTGATATTCTATGATTCTATGATTCCTCATTGGTCATTTTGGTCAGGTGTCAGTGAGGTTACCTTTAGCTTCTTAACCCTTTACAGGTGAGAGGAGCTTTTCCCTGGCCAGAAGGGATTTTAAAGGGGTTTACCCTTCCCTTTATATTTATGACACCTATACATGTGCCTTATCAAGGATTTCATATATCTGAATACTGATTGAGAGCTGCATCTTTTTGCCTCCTTCTTTTCACTCTGATTTGTTCTTGAAAAAGTCTAAAATCTAAATTCTTACAGCATCCATTGATAAAAATGTCTGATCAGCAGGGATCCTAGAAATCCGTTTGCCACAGAAAAACAGTGTTTGCGTTTTTACAGAGAATCTGGCAGCACTCTGGCTGTCAGATTTCATTTTAATCATTGGAAAATGCAGATTTTTTGTGGGTTTTTTAATCAGAAAATTTTGTTTATCATGGAAAACTAGGATCCCTGCATGAGCAATGCTTGCTGTGTTATGTTACTGCAATTTTGAGCTCCTCAAGAGGCCCTTGAATATTGCAGAGGCAGCATTTCAGTGAGCTGGAACCTGCATTGGGTGACAAATCGTTTTCCTGCTTCAACTCTCTAAGGAGCTCCCCGTGCAGGATGGAGTTCCCGAAAGAAAAAAACTTGTTAGAATTAACTTACTATATTTTCAGAGCAAAGGGAATCATCAAGCAGCGAGTCAGTGAAAAGCAAAGTGAGGCTGGATGAAAGATGTGTTCATAAAATGATACTCATGTTTTGCACTAACATAGCAGCCTTCCTCAAAAGTTCTCAAAGCACCTTACAACAATAGCTTTTATTCTCCCCATCTTGCAGCTGGATAAACAGAAGCATCAAAAGGGAAGTGATTAATCAAAGGTCATGTAAGGAGTCATTAGAATAAAACCTAGCCCTGGGTTATAATAATTACAGTTGTACACACACTGTGCTTCAGATATGGTAATGACTGCAAACCCAGTTTAAAAAAACACACCCTTGCATTATGTACACATAGGGCTATATCAATGGGACTTACACTGAGTGAGAACCAGTTTTCCCATTCTGCAAATATTTTTGAGACTTTGAATACTGCCCAATTTGAATCAAAACAAAAAGTCGAAATCTCAAAATATTTGCAAACCAAAAAATATATTTTCTTGTTTTGAAAACAATTAGTCGTCAGTCTAATTAGCTAAAATTTCTACATGAAAAGTTGTTTTGAACCCGAAAGCTGGAATTTTTCATTTAAAAAATGTTGAAACAAAACATTTTGAAACTTTTTTCCGAGTCAGGAAATTCATCAAATCCAACCTGGCTTTGTGAACAGTTTTGGTTTCAACAAATCTGCATTTTTGACAAAAACAATCATCAAAAAATTCCTAACCTGCTCTAAAAGGGTCTACTTGTAACCCATACAAAATAGGTCAAAATGGAGGTTCTCATCATCAAAAGACCTTCTTACTTAGAAGATGGAAACAAGACGACCCTGAGACCCAGACACACCCCTTCTACTTACTAGTGCTAATAATTCTGTGGCTTTCACCACCGTTATCACCAGGGCCAGCCCTAGACCAAATGGCGCCCAAGGTGAGAAGCATCTTTGGCGCCTCCCCTCTATTTGTTAAACTTTTGAATACCTTATTTTTTATTGCATTTGTAGCCCATTTAACGACTTTGATGCACAGTTTGCATGCATGATTTATTCCTGCCATATAAGATGGTACATTTGCATGCTAGGGTCTGTAAATCTGTATTTATTTATGCCATATATAAGCAAATACAAATATTCATTTCCTCTAAGCTTACAGAAACTTTTGAATTTTAAGAATAAATGAAATATACTAACAGCAAGAAATTGAACTGTGCACAACCATTGGGTGGACCAGTATTAAATAGTGTTACTGTAGGTGACAGCCTTAGAATGTTAACCCGAGTCCTTTAATTCAAAAAGTCGTTTACGATAATACAGTGAAACAAGGTTCACAATAATTCATCTGGGCTCTCACTTCATTCTGTTATCTCACTGACTGACTGGCGACTCCCGGCCCTGTATATACCCGCGAGGGCCTGGCTGACAACATTCTAGGCGGTTCGAGGAAAATGTAGTTCTCAGAATGTCTGGAAGGTTCCACAAGATTCTACAGAGGTCCAGAACATTTTAAGTGGTTAGTGAAAAATGAATCCACATATGGAATACCTGAAACATGTTACTTCAACCTTTCCATTTTCCCTTTTGTTGCTAACAACAAAAACAGCACCCCGAGCCTGGTGCCTCCCAAGCCCAGCAACCCAAGTGGTCACCTGCCCCTAAATCCAGCTCTGGTTATCGCTGAGCAAGTCCTCACACGGTACTGAAGGGTTATACAAGCTGGGAATACAACCCATATGTCTAATATGACAGATTCTTTCTGAGACACAGTAAGGCTTTATGATTGGCTGTGCTATCTTTAGCAGTAGCTCTCAACCAGGGGTCTGGGGCCCCTGCGGGGGCTGCAAGCAGGCTTTAGGGGGTCCACCAAGCAGGGTTGGCATTAGACTTGCTGGAGCCCAGGGTGGAAAGTTGAAGCCCCTCCGTGTGGGACAGAAGCCCAGGGCCTCGAGCCCCACCACCCAAGGCTGAAGCCAAAGCCTGAGCAACTTAGTTTTGTGGGGCCCCCTGTGGTGTGGGGCCCCAGGCAGCTTCCCTGCTTGCTACACCCTGATGCCAGCCCTGGCTTTTACTCTACTGGATATGGAGAAAAACAGTTGTTGTGGCGGCATGGGCGAGTCATGAGGTTTTTATAGCATGTTGGTGGGGGGGAGGGCTCAGAAAGAAAAAGGTTGAGAGCCCCTGGTCTCTAGAATGGGTCGACTCAGGTACAGGTACCTCACAGTTTCAGTGCATCACGTTTCCTCTTCTAACGTCTGGTCCACGGAAGAGGTCAGCCTACCCCCAATGCCAGCTGTTGGAGTTAGGTCACGTCCTGAAGGTCTGTGCTGAATTCTGCCTGTGCATGTTCGGCATGATTTTGCAATAAGTGTTTCAGATGAAGATTTTGGGGATATTTTATGGGGGAGAGAATAGGTGGGATAATGAATGGGGACAGGAGAGCAGGAAGCAAATAGGTTGATGGAGTCTGGGGTGAAAGAGAGGAGGCAAAAGGAAGAGATGGGAGAAAAGGCCCAGCAAAAATCTCTGTCGATTGCTGGAGATTCTCTCAAAGACTCTACCAAACTCCAGAGAAATAGTAAAGAGTCCCTCTAGGACAGTGGTGGGCAACCTGCAGCCCCCATTGGCTGGGAATGGTGAACCACTGCCACTGAGAGCTGCGGGGGACCATGCCTAGGGGAAAGGTGGGAATACTCCAGATGGGATTTTTTTAATGTGTTGCATTGTAATATCATCCCATCTTTTGATTTTTCATCTATCAATCATCTATCCCAGTGGTTCTCAAACTAGGGACCCTGCTTGTTCAGGGAAAACCCCTGGCGGGCCGGGCCCATTTGTTTACCTGCCACGTCCGCAGGTTCGGCCGATCACGGCTCCCACTGGCCGCGGTTCGCTGCACCAGGCCAATGGGAGCTGCGGGAAGGGCGGCCAGCACATCCCTCGGCCCGCGCTGCTTTCCGCAGCCCCCATTGGCCTGGAGCGGTGAACTGCAATCAGTGGGAGCAGTGATTGGCTGAACCTGCAGACACGGCAGGTAAACAAACCCTGTAGATGTTTCTGTTAGGAGGAGAAAGTGATGATGGAGTCAGGTATCTTTGATGCAATCCTGTTTATTTACAAACAATGTACAAAGTCTTTTTTCCCTGAGCACAGGAGGAATCAAACAATAAGAGACTATTTTTTTGCTCACAATTCCAAGCCTCTTTCTGGCAGCACTCTGCCCAAAAAGTTTTCTCTGTATGCTTTTATCAGAGCCATGCTCCCCAGCTTTTGTTGAGGCTGTGTATGGAACTTCCTTGCTGTCTCCTCTTGTATCTCTCTCCTTCCACACACTTCCAAACAATACCCAGTGAAAACCATCCACCCACATAGTTCTAATTCCTGAGCAGACTCACATGGGCCTTTGTTTTGGGCAGTGATATAATGTCTGTCTTGGTTTGAGTTCCCTATTATCCCACATTTCATCCTTAATGGAAGGCAGCTGCTAAACTCACCAATTTCAAGGAGGTTTAACCCAGCCGACGATGATGATAAATACCAAATCATAGTCTTGGAGTCATATAAAGTTTCAAAATTGTCTTGATATTTTACGTAAACAGACAAAAGCTTTTCTTGAAACTGTCAGGAAAACACAAGATTTATACACGAATTCAGGATCACTAGACAATATTATTCAAATAAACCATTTTTATTTATAACACTGTACCAGCAACTCTCCAGGGGATCCAGGGATAAATACGTTCCTGAGAATGCGCTGCATCAAAAAGAATGACTTGATCTGATTACAAATGTTATTGCTCTAAGCACACACAAGCTGCATATTAATGGACTACTTATTGAATTGAGGAGGACCTTCAGAAAGGGCATCAGTTTATCCATATGGTTGTACGCTGCGTGGCCTCACTAAAATGGTACCAATTATAAATAATTCACATGAAAAACTCAGATACACAACCTCTGCAAATGGGAACCCTGGGAGTGGGTTGCAACCTCAGTGGCACTGCTGAAGATATTAAAATATATTTGCATACATATCCTCATCTATAAAACTTTCCCCTCGCCTGAAAAATGATTTGAAAGAGAAGTTCCATTTCCTCTGCTGGATCCCCTTTCAGGGGCGGTCTTTGTCTCTCTGATTCTTATCCGCAGGGAGGGCACGCTTTGGTTCTGGATGTTTGAAGAGCACGCACAGTTCATGCCATACCCTGCTTTAAAGAGTTATGGTGGGATTTTCCAAAGGATCTAAGGGTGTGTCTACATTGCACACTAAGCCCACACCTGTGGGACTCATGCTTGTGATCTTGGCTTTTCCAAACCCGTGCTTGAGCGTCCACTCTATATTGTAAACCTGGGCCAGCGAATGTAAACTCGGGTCTTAGGACCCTGCAATGATTGGGGCTCAGAGCCTGAGTCCCACTGTGACTCAGGTCTGCAACTTGAGTTGTGTCCACACTGCAAAATGGCAGGGCTTAGACCTGAGTCACAGTGGGACTCAGGCACTGACCCACCCCTCTGCAGCAGGGTACTAGGACCTGGGTCCTGAGTGCTTGCTGACCCGAATCAGACTGCTCTGTGTGTGGACGGAAACAGGGCTTGAGCTCAAACCTGAGTCAGAGCCTCGGCTTCATGTGCAGTGTAGACATACCTAAGTGACTTAGGAGCGCAAGTCCTATTGAAAGCCAGTGGGACTTATGTTCCTAAATTGCTTAGATACTTTTGTAAACCCCAGCCATAATTACAGCCAGGTCTACACTGTATACCTATATCGGCATAATGTAAGTTATACCGACCTAACCCCCAGTGAAGGCAGCACTGTGTTGATGGGAGGGCTTCTCTTGCTGACAGAGCTACTGCTTCTCGGGGAGGTGGATTAACTATGCCGAAGGGAGAAGCTCTCCCCTTGGCATAGGCGTGCCTTCCCTTAAGCGCAGCTGTACCACTGGATGTGAAGACAAGCCCCACCTCACAGTTCTATACTGTGGTCCATGGAACACTTCTAGCCTTTGGAGCATCTGCTGCTGGTCTGCAGAGAGCTGGCTGGCTCTCCAGGTTTGCAGCTGATTCTACAGATGTTCAGGCCCTTCACTGCAAAGAGAGTTTGGAGGTCAGTGAAAGGAGCTAGAAACAAAGAGGAAGAACCAACCAGGCAGCTGCCTCCACCACGGGTGGCTTCGATGTAAGAGGAGGAGGAGAAACAGAAGCCAACTGCAGGTGCTGGAGCCAGCACTGGAGCAAAGCTTCCCTACCAAGTGGAAGAAAATCCAGGGGAAGAGGGCTTATACAATTAGTTTTTTCACCCTTATTTACTATGTTCTGGCTTATGGCTACTAGGCAGAGCCTACATTTTAAGAGAAGTGGGTGCTAAAAACCAAACTTGAGTTTCTGTTTGTAAAATAAAGTACAAATAAAAGCCATAGCTGTACAAAAACCTAGGAAATTACATACAAAAAAGAACATTAAAAAAGCATGAAGGTCACAAAGTCAAACACTCAGGAGTTAGGAGATGCCAGAACGAAGGCTGCCTCTGTGCCAGCATTGTCCTCTCCCAGCATTTGCAGCTGAATCAGAATCATAGAATATAAGAGTTGGAAGAGTCCTCAGGAAGTCATCTAGTCCACCCCCCTGCTCAAAGCACGACCAACCCCAACTAAATCATCCCAGCCAGGGCTTTATCAAGCCAGGCCTTAAAAACCTTTAAGGATGGAGATTCTACCACCTCCCCTAGGGATCCCATTCCAGTGTTTCACCACCCTCCTAGTGAAATAGTGTTTCCTAATATCCAACCTAAACCTCCCCCACTGCAACTTGAGACCATTGCTCCTTGTTCTGTCATCTGTCACCACTGAGAACTGCCAAGCTCCATCCTCTTTGGAACCCCTGTTCAGGTGGTTGAAGGCTGCTATCAAATCATAGAATCATAGAATATCAGGGTTGGAAGGGACCTCAGGAGGTCATCTAGTCCAACCCCCTGCTCAAAGCAGGACCAATCCCCAACTAAAAAATCCCAGCCAGGGCTTTGTCAAGCCTGACCTTAAAAACTTCTAAGGAAGGAGATTCCCACCTCCCTAGGTAACCCATTCCAGTGTTTCACCACCCTCCTAGTGGAAAAGTTTTTCCTAATATCCAACCTAAACCTCCCCCACTGCAACTTGAGACCACTACTCCTCATTCTGTCATCCACTACCACTGAGAACAGTCTAGATCCATCCTCTTTGGAACCCCCTTTCAGGTAGTTGAAAGCAGATATCAAATCTCCCCTCATTCTTCTCTTCTGCAGACTAAACAATCCCAGTTCCCTCAGACTCTCCTCATAAGTCATGTGTTCCAGTCCCCAATCATTTTTGTTGCCCTACGCTGGACTCTTTCCAATTTTTCCACATCCTTCTTGTAGTGTGGGGCTCAAAACTAGACACAGTACTCCAGATGAGGCCTCACCAATGTCGAATAGAGGGGAACAGTCCCCCTTCACTCTTCTCTTCTGCAGACTAAATAACCCCAGTACCCTCAACCTCTCCTCATAAGCGGGGAAAACTCATTCCAGCCCCCTAATAATCTTCGTTGCCTCCGCTGGACTCTCTCCAATTTGTCCACATCCCTTCTGTAGTTGGGGGGACCAAAACTGGACACAGTACTCCAGGTGTGGCCTCACCAGTGTGGTGGGGTTCACACACAAAGGGGCTTGTTCAGGATTGAGAACAGTAGGTGGCATATTGCACTATTGGCAGCCCTTCCCAGTCTGCACCTGTGGAAGTAGAGGGGATGATCAGGCCCAAACCTAGCTGCCCTGATCATCTCCACTTCCCTCTGTAGGTATTTCTGCAGTGGTACCAAGCAGGGGATGGCTGGATTATTTGACTTTGCCTGGAGCTTTTACTTTGATGCCAGAAGCTCCTTCTATGCACGTGTAAGTATCCACACTGCTGCAATCCTGTGCCTGAGCTGTTGGATTCAGGGGCTTTGCCAAGACCCAGGGCTCTTTTCTAATTCAGTAGCATATTTGTTTGCAGCTTGTGGACCGAGCTCTTTCCTTGCCAGTTGCTGAAGGCTGAGCTTCTGTTCTGGGAGCATCTTAGTGGCAGATCAACTCGCAGGGCAGAGGCAGTTCCCTGCTCTATTCCTCTTTTCAGTCTCTGACTTCCATAGTCTACAGGGCTTTGAAGCATGCTCCATGCAGCTCTCTAGGTCATTCATTCCTGCCCCGGCTTTGTAGAAGTGTAATCATCATCTGTAGGAATAAATGGCCCTGTGCAGGATCAGACCCTTGAACAGAAATCCTGCTGTACGCAGGGGGGGCAGGAAGGTATGTCATGTAATTAACAGACCGCAGTGGATTCTGTGGGTATACTTGATTATTACTACATGAGGTAGTGATGCTGCAGAGATTGAAGTGCCATAGCTCCTGGGGCCCGGCTGCTAGCAAGGAGGGATGGACAGAGTTAATCTCAGGCTAGGAACCTCTGAACGCAGAACGCTTTGAAGGATCAGGGACAAGCCAATCTAGCTCTCATCTGTTGGGCACTGCCATCTGTGTGCAGTCGCAGTAATGCCAGCAGGGTTATGGGTTAGGATGGGAATGCTTTATCTCCTGCCAAGGGAGATTTGTCTAGTGAGTCACCAAAGGCCCCCATGTGGCTGGTTTCAGGTAATAGCCCCAAACAGCCACAGCTGAAGAGTAAAAGGCGTGGGGCAAACAGACTCACAAAGGGCAGAGGTGGCCCTGCTGCCATCTCCTATATGAGGGGATTATTCTGAGCGGGGAAAACTCACAGGGCCACCTCGCTCCCTTCCCCGGAGAGGGCCATGGGCAGAGACAAACGTGTGAGGTTCACCTCCCCGCAGCCCCTCCCATCCAGCTCCCAGCGGATGGAACCTGCTCCCTGCTGAGCATACAGAGGGCTCCTACACCCACCTATGTCCCAGATTCCACCGGGAAACCTCCGCGCATCAGGATGTGCACACTGCTCCATGGCATGCCTCTCCTCCCCTGCAGCATTCCCGCCCCTGGCTGGCCAGGAGGGGTCAGCATTAACATAGACAGGGGAATGCCAGGGAGAGAGCATCACAAAGAACTGTTCCTCCCCTCCCAGGCCTAGAGCCCCACTGCATCCCCACAGATGAACTTCCATAGGATTGAGGATATAGGGGGGGAGCAATCCATGCAGGAGCTGAACCCCTTTGTGTCACCCCTACCTGGGGCAGATCTCCAGGCGGTTCCTCCACCCTAGTGGTAGCATAGGGCTGTCTGCCCCCACCCCGTGCTAAAGAAACAGAGCTCCAGGATTCTGCCCAAGCCTTCTCAGTGCCCTTCTTCAACGTTGGAGGAAGCCGTGGGCAGGGGTTTCCCAGAGTGGGACTTCCCTCTTGGAGATGTACCAGCAAAGACAGCTGGGGAGGTAGAATGTTCTCTGCGTATTCTCTCTCCAGCTAGCAACCCAACAGCTCCAAAGGTTTGTCTGGTGAGATGACAAGATTCCAGCTCTCCTACGAATGGTACATTCCCAATTATAGTTCTGACCATTTCAGATGATCATGTGCTGTGGGGGCTAATTAGCCAGAGTCTGACCAGACATATAGAAACCCTGCGAGTGAACACAACCGATTGGGAACAGAATTGGCTTGAAGCTGGGGTGCAGGCACAGCATGCACGGAGACTGACTGATCTCTCTTCTGTCCCCTGGCCGAAACCCTCATCCTAAAAACTAGTCTTTGGGTTTGGACATCACTGTGATAAGGAGGAAATCATAGAGATCTGCTGCTCGGCTCTGAAGAATGACAAAACCCAGGACCCCTTTCCTGCATCCCTGCACCATCTGCACGATGGCTGCTGATGGCACTATGGTTTCACAAGGCAACTTTCACTGTGCATGATCCGAGGAGAGTGTAGATCAAGGCCTGAGCTGTAGAAGGGGCACTTTCTGCAGTAGAGCATTATTATAAAGCGAAAGACACTCTATGGAGGAGATTTCCGTATTTTTTTTCTCTCACTCTGGCAGGTACTGCCCCACTTCACAGATCTGGCTGGCCCTCCAAACACACTCCTTCCATTGGCTATCAGGAAGGAATCTTTCACTTGACAGCATAGCTATGCAAATATTCATTAAGTGATTGCAGATCATGTCAACAACTACATATTGAACATAAGCATCTGTGTAGCAGCAAACCACTCAACATTTATGCAGGAAGCAGACAGTCTGAGGTTTAAAGAGAGGCTAAAGGAGAAGGGGAAGGTTAGTTCTGTCATTAAGCCACTGGCCTGGGACTCAGGATATCTGGGTTCGAATCCTACTTCTGCCCCAAAGTCCCTGTGTGACCTTGAGCAAGTCCCTTCATCTCTCTGTGCCTCAGTTCCCCATCTCTAAAATAGGATTAATACCTCCTTTATTTAGCTTGTCTGGAAAAATATCCCCTTCTTTGTTTGTACAGCACCTAGGACATTGTGGATACCACCAAAAATATGATCTCTTACACTTTTTTAAAAAAAGTTAAGTACTTGCTTTAAATCAGTTTGGGAAATGAGGGGCTGAAACTGACATTCCCAGTTGACAGGGATTGTTCGAACATCCCATAGAATAACCCCCAGGAATCTGGATATTGGATTCACTTCATATTATTGTAATTTCTTTCCACCAAAAGCAAATCACTTCCCTCTATACGATTTTTTTTTGATGGAATAAAGGCCACGTCCAATTGCACCATGGGCTCTCACTAAAGCTTTGCTGCGAGATGAAACCATGCTGCTCATCAGTTACAATGTGAAGCAGAACAAGGATGAAATGCAGACAACAAAGGACTGACACAAGCCATTGTCCACACAGAAACGAGAGACTGTTACTAATAACAATGCCTTGGAGTTTGTCTAGCAGAGCAAATTCAGGCCTGAGATCGGAGGAGTAGATATATTCTCCTGGCCCTGTGCAGAGCAATGCAGATCAATGCAGCTCCATTCTCTCACCTTAGGGTCCTGGCATTGCTTACACTCTATTGGTTAAGGTGACTTGCGAAGGAACCCTGTGGGAGAACCACTGGATTCTTTTCCACTTGGGACTATGTCCCTTTTTTTGCTTTTTGTTCCAGCCACACTCTGTGGCAGCATGGAAAAGGAAGGGCCATTTGCTGCCTGGAGGAACAAGAACCAAGCTATCACAGCTTTCAAGGACTGCTAGTGTAATCTGATCTCATGCAGGCCATGCCAGGAGGGCGGGCTTCTTCCGTGTCCTTCCTCTCACCCATACAAACTGCAAAGGGCAGAGCACAGTTTAGCCCAAAGAGTTTGATCTAATGTCCCTTCCCATCTCAGTCTGCCTGGCTTCAGCCTCTGAACTCTTATGTCAATACTTTACCAGTTCTCAAGTCACCCTAGAGGCTTCCAGCATAAAAAAGACCTGAATTTCTAAGGCAAAAAAAGAAGCAGCGTCTTTGTTTTCCTGGCTCTTTTTGTTTTCAATTTTTACAAACTCTTTCTAGGCCTTTTATATACACCACAGAGACGCAAAAAGAACACAAGTGCAATCATATTTCCACTTAGCAAGTCACCTGTCAAGGTTCCTCCCCCACTCTGAACTCTAGGGTACAGATGTGGGGACCTGCATGAAAAACCTCCTAAGCTTATCTTTACCAGCTTAGGTCAAAACTTCCCCAAGGTACAAAATATTCCACCCGTCGTCCTTGGATTGGCCACTACCACCACCAAACTAATACTGGTTACTGGGGAAGAGCTGTTTGGATGCGTCTTTCCCCCCAAAATACTTCCCAAAACCTTGCACCCCACTTCCTGGACAAGGTTTGGTAAAAAAGCCTCACCAATTTGCCTAGGTGACTACAGACCCAGACCCTTGGATCTTAAGAACAATGAACAATCCTCCCAACACTTGCACCCTCCCTTTCCTGGGAAATGTTGGATAAAAATCCTCACCAATTTGCATAGGTGACCACAGACCCAAACCCTTGGATCTGAGAACAATGAAAAAGCATTCAGTTTCTTACAAGAAGACTTTTAATAAAAATAGAAGTAAATAGAAATAAAGAAATCCCCCCTGTAAAATCAGGATGGTAGATATCTTACACGGTAATTAGATTCAAAACATAGAGAACCCCTCTAGGCAAAACCTTAAATTACAAAAAAGATACACAGACAGAAATAGTTATTCTATTCAGCACAATTCTTTTCTCAGCCATTTAAAGAAATCATAATCTAACACATACCTAGCTAGATTACTTACTAAAAGTTCTAAGACTCCATTCCTGGTCTATCCCCGGCAGAAAACCAGCATATAGACAGATACACAGACCCTTTGTTTCTCTCCCTCCTCCCAGCTTTTGAAAGTATCTTGTCTCCTCATTGGTCATTTTGGTCAGGTGCCAGCGAGGTTACCTTTAGCTTCTTAACCCTTTACAAGTGAGAGGAGCTTTCCCCTGGCCAGGAGGGATTTCAAAGGGGTTTACCCTTCCCTTGATATTTATGACATCACCTTTAAACCCATAACATCACAAAGAAAACTCCCTTCCATAGTGCCTGTGCCTTACTAAGGAAGAACCAACATCTGCATAACCTGAACCAGCTCCCAATAAAGACCATGGGAATTTTCCTGTGGACTCTGCTGAGAGTAGGACTGAGTCTGCAGAAAGCATGTGGCTTGTATTTCATCATCTTTGGGCTTGGCATTATTTTGCTGTCTGCAGACTGAATGCTTTCCTCCCTTGGGGAAAATTCCCTGGGGGAATGGGGCCAAGCCCCCAGTGGAAATTTCACAAGATGCTCATGGAATTTGCTTTGCATCTTCTGATCAAAGGGGAGGGGAAGAGAGGAACAAAGTCTACACCAGTGGTTCTCAACCAGGGGTATGTGTACCCAAAGGGTTACGCAGAGGTCTTCTGGGGGTACATCAACTCATCTAGATATTTGCCTAGTTTTACAACAGGCCACCTAAAATGCACTAGCGAAGTCAGTACAAACTAAAATTTCATACAGACAATGACTTGTTTCTACTGCTCTATATACTATACACTGAATTGTAAGTACAGTATTTATATTCCAGTTGATTTATTTTATAATTATATGGTAAAAATGAGAAAGACACTTTTCTATTTTTATGTCTGATATTGTAAGCAAGTAATTTTTAAGTTAGGTGAAACTTGGGGGTACACAAGACAAATCAGACTCCTGAAAGGGGTACAGTAGTCTGGAAGGGTTGAGAACCACTAGTCTACAAAAGTGTAGGTCCATGGAAGAAGCAGAGAGCAGATGCCTGGTCTGTGAACTTTCCATATGGCTATAGAGTCTTTCCACTGCCTTTGTGGAGCTAGTGAGCCATGCTGCCAATGACTCTACCTCACCCACCAGTGCTCTCTGCCCACCTGTGGGTACTGCTAGATACGGAGGGAGGGTGGAGTTAATGGTACCTGCAGTTCGTACAATGAACTTTCCGTGGTTATCTACTCAGATAGCAGTGGGCTCCAAAATGGAGTGGGCTGCACATTCAAAAACCCCAGCAGATATTATCTGATACTAGAGGGCTCTTTAATCCATCAAGGAAAGATTAAAGTGACAGGGAACTGATGTTAGAGAAGGTCAAACCTGAAATAAGTGGCACATTTCTAACAGGAAGGGTGCTTAACCTGTCTAGGTGCTCAGCACGATGTGATTACTTGCCCAAATGATCACTTGTGGCTGGTATTGGATCCCCAGTCTCCTTGTTATTGGGGCAGGAGTAATAAAGCATTGTTATAAATAATAATAAAAAGTAATAAAGCATCTTGTTACACGCTGCAGAGCTGAAGTCACCAATACCTAGGTCTAAGTATTAGACCTACTTTAGGACAGTGTCTCTATTGCAAGAGCCTGTCCAGTGTGCACCAGCAGTGAGGCTCCCCCACTAACAGCTGAAATCACTGACAGCTGTGTTAAGTGGGGGGCCCTAAAGACATCTAGGTGAGTGGCCAGCTGGGTGGCTGGTGGAGAGGTGTGGCAAGTGGCCAGCAAGGTGGCTGGCAGAGAGGGCCAGAGCAGAGCCCCGCAGAGGTGTGGCAAATGGCCACTGGGGCAACGAGCGAGTGCCCAGACAACGGAGTGTGTAAGGTGCCTTCTTACCCGCCCCCCTCCCTTTCCACACAGGATGGGAGGTGAACTCTGTGGATTAACCTTTGAACTCTGGGGCTGCACCGGCCAAGGACAGCAATTATGAGTGGGATGCAGAGAAGGGACGGGCACGTTAAAGGGACTTTTGGGTTGCTGGACTTAAGAACCTGAGAGGGAAAGGACACTGCCCAACTTACGTGGGGTGGGTATTTTGCTCATGGTTTGTGTTTATGAACCCTGGCTGTGGTGTTTTCCCAAATTAATGCTGAGTTACTTCCCTCCTTTTATTAAATGTTTTTGCTACACTCAGACTCTGTGCTTGCGAGAGGGGAAGTATCGCCTCTTAGAGGTGCCCACGGGTGGTGTGTAATTGTCCCAGGTCACTGGGTGGGGGCTTGAGCCAGTTTTGTGTTGTATTGTTGAAAAGAAACCCCTAGATCCTGAACCCAGCCCTGTTGCTGCTGGCTCCCCCTGGCAGAAGGGTTAATATAAAATATAAATAATTGATATCAAAATAACATAAAACATGTTTGGACGGAGAAAGCCCATCCCAGAGGAGGATATGCAAGCAAAACAAGATGGCAAAGCATCTGCCTGCTCTGGGCAAAGCTCAGCTAATCATCTTTCTCTTCTGAGAAACCTGTTTCTTTCTGATCATCATCTGTCTCTAGCAAGGCTTCCTGTCTCCCAACAGAGAAATGTGCTTATCCCCACAGTGGATTTACAGCTTGCCGAGTTGCAGCAGAGCTATCTCACTGTTCCAGTCAACAAAAGCTATGTTTTAGGGTGAGAAAAGTTCTTTTGTTATTGCCGATGTAATTGGCCCCAGGTTGGCAAGAGGAGCATTTGATGGGCTTTTTAAGCCAAGTCCTTTTGTTTCCAGGGTAGTGTTAATAGACTCTCCTTGCCTGGCAGCTCTGAAATACAGAGGATTGCAGAGCTGGATGGGGTTGGTATGTTGCCCTGGTCTCCCATTTCCCCTGCAGTTTGTCTCTTGATCTCCTCTTGGGCCCTGCTCCCACAGTTCACATGCCGTGCCCACATTTTTAGAACCTAATGCAGTTGCTCTCTTCACCCCAGGATGCCAATGATTCTCATACCATGCAATCTCCTTTTCTCCTCCAGCAGCTCCAGATCAGCATTTGGCCATTTGTCTTCCTTTAGGAGTGAGAGAAATACTTGGTTTTCACTGCTCTGATCAGTCATTTTCTGCTTTGCAACATCCACCTGGTGCAGCAGTTCCAGCTCTTCTTAGCTGGCTGATCACATTTCAGATCCGGATTGTCAATGGTAGCCCATATGCTATCTGGCTTTGCACTGACCCAGATCTCTCCTGGAGCAAGTTCCTGCCTGGGGTGGGATCTTCTTGCCATCCTTGATTAGGGTTGACAACTTTGCAATATTTAAAAAACGGACACGCCAGTAGGCGTGACGGAACCTCCCCTTCCCCATCCCTTCCCCCCACCCTACCCCCGAGGACATGCCCCTGCCCTGCCTCTCCCCCCGTCACTCACTGCTTTTCCCCTCCTCCTCCCTCCCTGAGTGGGTCAGGAGGGACTTGCCAGCAAAGCCTGCAAGGCAGGTAGAAGGCAGCTTCGGCTGAGCAGGGGCTGGCACGGGCGATGACTCAGCACCAATCCCTCCCTCAGTAACCGGACTTTGGGTGGCCAGTCAGATCAGACTTTCAAGTCAAAAACTGGACAGCTGGCAACCCACTCCTTGAGTAGTAACGTGTGCTGGGACTCCTGGGGTTCGTTTGGGAGTAAAGGAGCTCTGGAACAGAGCCTGATTGTCTTGTTTGGCCATTAGATTTCAAGCTTCTTATGCTTTGTCACCCTCTGATTACAGATATTTTAAAATTAATAACCAGTTTCTGTGGCAGCAACATCACGCTGGGCTGGAGCTGTGTGCCCAGCAGAGCAGCTGGGCAGGGGATGCCCAGGTTACTCCTCTCCCAGCTACCCACATTACAAGAGACTGCCCTGGGTGAATGGGGAGCAGTTGCCACCAGGCCTGGGTGGGTGGTCAGAGGGTGGGGAATGGAGATCCGCCCACACTGTGCTCCGCTCATTGCAGCTGAGCTGGCACCAAGGAGGACATGAGCTGCACTAGCAAAAGGGATGGTTTAGACCACTTCCTCCTGGAGCCAGGAATTTGCAGGGGCCAGATTCTGACTCACAGTATGTCCACACCACATTTGTAAGCCCAGGCTCAGACCCCACCCCCTTCCATCAACACACAATCCAGTCTGATTGTATCCCAGGCCAGAGGGCCACGCATGGGTGGAGGGTTCGAGCCTGGACCTCATGGGGCCTCAGGTCCAAACTCCATCATTTTGCAATGTGGACAGATCTTGGGCCCGGCTTCCTCAAGCTTGGGTCCTAAGAGACCAACAACACTATCCCATAATCCCATGTGACTGTGGCCTTTGTCCTGTCTATCCCAAGATTGACCAGTTGAGGCTGCCCCTTGCTCCAAGTACAGCTGCTAGGCATGTGACCCGTCCATTTTATTCTGACCACTGAGCCGTAAGCAGAGTGAACCCTCTCCTGCGTTTATAATGGCCACCAACAGGAAGAAGTCCTTTGCCAAGCATGCTGCTAGCTGGTCAGGAGGCACAGCCAGATTCCTGGGGCAGCACAGCTACCGAGTGTCCCTTGCTCAGGCTGGATCACTGAGTCCCAACAGAGCCCCTGAAAGCTGTGACCAGTTGTGTCTGATCAGCCCAAAGGACACACCACCTGCTCTGCTGCCCTACTGCTCCTTTTAGTCTCTGCCCTGCTGCCCACAATACACTGTGCCCTCTTAAAAACCTGCTATCCGTTTCCTCCTCCCACAGTCCCATCCTGGCACTCTGCAGATGCTGCGGCCCATGCTCCTGCCCCTGCGGAAGGAACAGTACATGATCCTGTAATTAGACACTGTATGATGGTCACCCATAAAGGGCCTCCCCTGACCTATTTAATGCTACGCCAGGGCCTAACAGATTTCTCAGATCCAAGTGCTGCTACCTGGACATGTTCCTTTGTGAGTAGCCATATTTTCATCGGTGTGGAATTTATACTGGGGTGTGGAGAAGCCTGGAGAAGAATGAAAGTGAACAAGTACCTCCATCAGGAAGGAAATCCATGAGGATATGGTGGCAACACGGAGGGATGATGCCCCTTCATACGCACACTACAAAACTGGCTGCTGAATTTATGTGAGGGAGAATCATCACTGAGGATGAGCCAAGGTCAAGATACTCCAGAGAGGCCACCACACCAGAAAACATTGATGCAGTCCAAAGGTAGTGACGAATGACAAAAGATCGACAGCCAGGTATGTAGCTGAAATCATGGACATCAGCTCTGGGGCTGTGCACGCCGTCCCCAACGAAAACTTGGGCGTGAGAAAGGTGTCAGCAAGGTTGGTGACCAGAACATTGAATGCCAATCAAAAGAGAGCTTGACTTGACATTTCCAGGGAAGTCTGGGAATTTTGTTTCTCCAGGACAATGCATCACCCCACACATCCCAGGTGGTAGTGACCAAATGTTGCTTTCAACTGTTTCCCCAGCCAGCATATTCACCAGATTTGCCTCTCTCAAACTTCTGTCTGTTCCCCAGGTTGAGGGAAGACCTTTGTGGGAAGAGTTTAAATAATAACAAGGTGATTGCAGCATTCAAGGAGTTTCTGGACATGCAGGACAAGGACTTCTACAAGAAGGGCATAGCTAAGGTGCAGGTGTGCACTGGACCAAGTGCATTGATGTCAAGGGGGATTAGATCGAAAAATAAACAAACAATTGAACACAAATTATATTTTTTCTTTGACAGGCTAGAAAATTTCTGAATGCCCCACATATCATAATGCATATGCACAATGAGCAGAGTTAAGGGTGCACAAGCAACCTACCTTTTGGCATTTTCTTACTCCTCAATGCTTGACTTCACAACCTTAGTAGCATTCATTTAACGTAGCTTCTTGTACATCATTCCTAAGGTTGTTTTAAAAGAAAAAATTCTCTGATGTGAAACAAACACACCTGCAAGGTTGGAAACCTGGATCTTCAATCCTATAGAACAAACCTCTACCATCTGAGTTAAAGGTTACAATACAGAAACTGGCAGGAGCAGTAGGCTGTTCTCTTCTGAGGGAACAGTCTCTAGAGGAAACCGGTTAACATTGAGTCAGTGGGTTGAATGAGTAGCCCACAGGTTTACTGACAGCCTAGCTGAGTCCATAGAGTCGGCACATTCATTCTGAGAGATGGAGTTGCCAAGTCTCTGAGACATAAGCCTGCTATGTTAGAGATCTGGGTTCTGTTCTCAGGTTGTGTAAACTCTTTGTGGTGTATGAGGCTGGTTGCAATAATAATGCCTTTGAAAGGCACAGAATTATTAACACCAGTCAGCAGAAGGGACACTTGAATTTATGGACTCCTGGTTCTTAGCCCAGTGCACATTCCCCTACATCCAAACATTCTGATGTGGAAGTGGAGGAGCCTTCTCCATTTTATTCATGTCCCATCGAAGAGGTTTAGCTGTATGTGTTACAATGAAGTGAGACACCAGGGCTGTACAGGTGCAGTGCTAATCTAACGTTGACGGATTTGGTCAACAAGCTAGGAAAAACCTGTACTGAAGAAAATACAGACAGGAAATGATCTGTTTTAGCAGATCACAACTTGTCAAAATCTGAACAGCTCTCTCTTGTCCTCAGGGTCACCCTGCCTGCCAAAGGTCAAGTTCTTGTTGCAAACCATGGCGGTGCTAGCACTCTTCAAAAACTCAGCCCAAATGAAAGTATTAGGCAACGGGAAGATAGGGGTGGCCACTGCTACATGTTGACTTATGTACTGAGTTGTCAGAGTGGTGATGAGTGCAACACAAGTCTCCTGATTTCTAGTCCTCTGCTCTAGCCATTAAACACATCAAAGGTGCCGCCCACCTACCTGCATCACTGCACACCAATTTCTAGGAGTGGGAGTGAAAAACGGCCTCTCAAACTGACACTGCGGGCAGGCCGAATCCAAGAAATCACGCCATGATTTTGCTCACTCCACAGGGCCTATAAAAAGAACTCCTAGATCTTTAATGAGCATGAGAGATCAGGGACTCCATTTCACGTTTCATCAGGCAGATGGATTGATACACAACAGGTGTTAGCTTCTAAAAGAAATCAATTAAAGAAAGTGCTTCAAGGTCACAAAGGTTATGCTGGAGTCCTGTATAAGAAAGGAACCCTCTCATCAGAGGGTAAAGCAAGAAGGTTCTTATGTGCTGCAAGAGCTGGATGTGTTGTGGTTATGATTCCCTGGAGATGACTTATGCTGCATTGAGTGGTTAATAGTCTCTCTACTCCATTGTATTCTGGATTACTGCTTTTGTATTTATTGTGGAAGTACTAGCTTTTGATTTTACACTGTTTCCTTTGGATGAAAAACAAGGCAGTTTGGCAGTTCTTATGCACACAAGTAATCATCCCATTTACTGTGCCAGGACTCTTCACACGAGTAAGGGTTGTAGATCCTGCCCCCAGACAAGGGGAAACAAAGAACTTCCCCAGTTCCTATTGCGAATACATTGGCTATGGGTTAGGCCCAAAGTCATCAGGAAGGGGGGGTGGAAGGCAGGACTGAATTTTTCATTTAAAATGAAAGCTACGACATTGTGATCAACTGATGTGGCTTTTAGAAGAGCATCTGACATCGGAGTTTGTTTTGGGCAGCAAACCATAAATATTCAGGATATTTCAAATGAGACTGTCACCCCCACCCAGCAGTCATAGAATCATAGAATATCAGGGTTGGAAGGGACCCCAGAAGGTCATCTAGTCCAACCCCCTGCTCGAAGCAGGACCAATTTCCAGTTAAATCATCCCAGCCAGGGCTTTGTCAAGCCTGACCTTAAAAACCTCTAAGGAAGGAGATTCCACCACCTCCCTAGGTAACACATTCCAGTGTTTTACCACCCTCTTAGTGAAAAAGTTTTTCCTAATATCCAATCTAAACCTCCCCCACTGCAACTTGAGACCATTACTCCTCGTTCTGTCATCTGCTACCATTGAGAACAGTCTAGAGCCATCCTCTTTGGAACCCCCTTTCAGGTAGTTGAAAGCAGCTATCAAATCCCCCCTCATTCTTCTCTTCTGCAGGCTAAACAATCCCAGCTCCCTCAGCCTCTCCTCATAACTCATGTGTTCCAGACCCCTAATCATTTTTGTTGCCCTTCGCTGGACTCTCTCCAATTTATCCACATCCTTCTTGAAGTGTGGGGCCCAAAACTGGACACAGTACTCCAGATGAGGCCTCACCAATGTCGAATAGAGGGGAACGATCACGTCCCTCGATCTGCTCGCTATGCCCCTACTTATACATCCCAAAATGCCATTGGCCTTCTTGGCAACAAGGGCACACTGCTGACTCATATCCAGCTTCTCGTCCACTGTCACCCCTAGGTCCTGAGAAGTGGAAAGAGCTCTTCCCTCCTGTGGGCTGGGTTTTCTTTTGTTTGGTCTCTTTCATTTAAGGAATCAGACTTTCAATACCAACTACAAGGCTGCCAAAACTCAGTGACTTATTCAAGTAAAAAAATAATGCAACTTACTAACCAATGGATATTAAAGGCCATCTTTCATTCCGGTAAATAATTCCACAGTTCACGCCCCATAGCCGGTTACATTTATACTTCATCAAACATGTATGAAGAGACATTGATTTTAACCAGATTGCACAGAAACAGTTACATTCCAACAGAGCGTAGAGAAGAAAGAAGGCAAAGGGAACAATGGATGCTCATTTCGCACAGGGGCCCAGGTTGTAGCAGGGAGCTCTCCTTTGTCGTAGGTGGAAAAGAGGAAGAAGGCCCAGTGGCTAGGGCACTAGCCTTGAACTCAGAACAGCGCAGTTTAATTCCCCCCTCTGCCACAGACTTCCTGTGTGACCTTGGGCAAGTCACTTAGTCGCTCTGTGCCTCAGTTTCCCATCTCCATGTAAAAAGGGGGTAACAGCCCTGCCTCACCTCACAGGGAGGAGGAGAACATGGTGAGGTTACGGTAACAGGAGCCATGAGAGTACCTAGGATAGATAGAGAGGAGGTGGGAGTCATAAATGTGCTGTACTTCTCCCCTCTTCGGGCGTGGCCTCCCTGGCACCAGCATCTGTGGGAGAGGATTGCATGAGGCCCCCACCTGCAGCGCTACCCAGATCCCCCCAAGGCTGCATTACTATGGCTGCATCCACCCTCTCCAATGAGGAAACATCTGGTTTTCACATGCAAAAACTTTTCATTTGAAAAATTCTGACCAGTTGTGGTCTTAACACCGTTGGGCCCTGCCAGCCTGTAGGTAGCTAGCCCCAAATGATGGGAACACCAGCAAGTGCGCTAGGCATTGCCTGATTGGTCTCTGGGGAAGTCAGTGGGCAAGAACACAATCAGAGCGATCAGATCTGTTATCCACTTCCCTCGATACGGATGGATTCTTGTAAAGGCAGGCCCTGACCCACCACGGCACCAATCCAATTGTACATCAGCATAATCCACCAACATCAGTGGAACTACACAGGCACAAAACTGCCAACAGGGGGTGATAGAGGAGACAGCTGTATGCTACCCAAGGCCTGCCCCATGCTGGCCAGTCATGCTAACTTCCCAACTCCGGAGTGGCATAAAGGGGAGGGAATTACCCTGCGTCTACAAGAAGGGTGGATAAATCATACAAGAGAGTCGTGCAAATAAACAGGTTCAAAACCAACGTGCTAACTTAAAGAGACACAAGGCCAGACCCTCGGCTAATGAGAATCAGCAGAGCTCCATTGATTTCAATGGGGCCATGCCACCTGACAGCATTTGAGGACCTGGCCTGCTAGATTATTCACCAAATATTTCCATAAACAGCTCTCCCCTGCTCAGACTGTTTCCACAGCACCATTTAATGACCTTTTGTACCATCCTCACTCCCTTGCCATGAATAGTATGCTTGTCTTAACTCCTGTAATTAGCTGTAATTCACTGTAGTTTCCAAATGAGGAAGGCAGAGGTACAATAGCACTGGGGCTATGAATAAAGCCTATTTCAGGCTGCAGCATGCATGTTGACAAGCCTCCGGACACTTTATACTGAATTATTACTAATTTAATATTTAGTAGTATTATTGTTCCAACCACCACTATTTGCTTGTCTCTTTCCAGCTCTGGACTAGGCAAAATTAATTGTGGCTCCTTCTAGGCATAATAGACAGCAAGCAAAAATTACAGCAAATGGGCTAAATGAATCCTTGGTGCAGCTTCATAACTTGGGCTGGTGATACCAGGGATGAATATGGCTCAGTCAAGCTAGCACTGTTGAAACATTCACGCTTGCCTTTGCAGATACAAGAGGTTCAGTGCACTAGACACTGGATGTAGCAGGGACAGGGGGTGTCACAGAGTTCACTCACTGTTAGAGGGAACTAGACCTCCTTCTGTCATTCATTTGTCCCACGGCCCCCCTCTCTCTCTCTGTGAGACTCAGGGTGTTCCCTCTCTTCATGACTCAGCCCTCCAGCTAGGTCACTATATAGTTCCTCCTTCTGGAGTACCAAAGTCCCTCCAGACCAGCTGTCCGCCTGTCATCTCCAACAGTCCTCCGCCACTTCCCGGTGTCTGGCAGGGGAACCTGGGCCCACCCACTACTCTGGGTTCCAGACCAGGGACCCTACAATCAGCAGCTAAGCTCTGTATAGTCTCTGTCTTCTGGCTTCACTGCTCTTTCCCTGGGCTACTTCCTACTCTGCCTCCAACAGACTCCCTTCTGGGTAAGCCTTTCCCTCAGTGCCAGGATCCCAGGGCTCCTCCCTCTCCCTGGGTTTTCTCCTTTTCCCTCTCCAAGCCCAGAGGGAGATTGCTGGCTTTCACACTGCAGCCCCTTTCTGCTACAAACTTCCTGGCTTTATACCTTAGCCAGCTTCCTCCCCAACAGGGCTTTATCAGTCATTTTCAGTCAAGCCAGACTCTCCACCAGGTGCAGCCTATACAGCTAATTGGCCCTTATCTGCACCAGCTTAACCCCTTCAGAGCTGGCGTGGGGTTAATCCCCCATCACAAGTAGTCACAAAGGAACCAGTTGCCACTGCCAGATTCTGAGGCTGGTTTATGCTGGCTGCTCTGAACTACGCCAGGTAATTATGGACCCAAGTGAGCAGCACACCAGCTGGTGAATACATTGGAGCGGATATAAATTGCTGCACAAAGGAACAGTGTACAAGTTTTATTGTCCTACTAAACCCAGGAACTATGCTACATATTCTCGAGTGCCATCTACTGGCACCTTATCTATTTACACATATACACAGACAGAGAACTCTTGTATCAGACACAGCACTCTTGTAGCAGTGCCCTGTGTCGACGGGGGGAGGGGAGTTGGAGACTGCTGTACGTCATCCAGGGATTCCCACTGGATAGGCATCCCTTGCTGGCCCATCATGATGGCTTTTCAGTTCTTTAAGTCCCCAAAGTGGCACCGAGGGCCTGGTTCCTTATCTCCTAGAAGAATATTAAAACGAGGCAAGAAGCAGTAAAACTATTCAGGTTTAAAAAGAAAGGCCTCCCCCACAGGCCTACTTACCTTCCCAGACCTATGGCTGAAAGACTAGACATTGGTATGGAATGGAAAGACCGATGAACGCAGAGACTAATAACAACCCTCCCTCCTAGTTCTCCTAGGTCATAAAGCTTTCTGAACTCTAGTGTTTCAGCAGAAGTGCTTCCCTCAAAGGCCAGTGTTCTCCGTGATACTCGTCCTTCTCCTTAGTTCAGATAAGAAGCTGCAATGCCCCCTCCCCTTTGTGTCTCTGGCTAAAGGCAGCGCTTAAACACAGTTCCCCAGGTTTGTGGGTGAAACAATATGCTTTAGTCTCACTGTCCCATCCAGCCAGGAGAAACTCCGTGTCATGCTTCGGAGCCAAGTTCTTTTCAAGACATGCCCAGCACAGCTCCCATCAGGACCCATGGGAAATTGTCCACATATACCTGACAGCAAAATTTGGTCCATGACATAGGTCAGATTAGTAGATGTGTAATCATTTACAGAGCAGATGTCTGTCTCCATTCAGTTGAGAGCAGACATCGGTCTTCATTTCTGCTTTGGGACACAATCTTGAGATAGGAACACATTTACATAACCACCAAATGGCTTACTGATATGGACGTAAGCTGTTTATTAGCTTTTAAAATCCATCTTGGCCGTCAGATGTGAAAGCACTGGCCTCTTGAGATATCCAAGAGCCATTATGACTAATTAACTATCTCTGTCCTGCTTTTCCAATCAGATCAACTTCCAGCAGCAATTACAAGTCCCACTTTGTTTCAGATAAGTTTACATTACAAGCATTAACTATTATTATATTCCCATTGTTACACTAATTTTTCCTTGATCTGGGTTATTTTCCTTACAGATTTTTTCCCCACTGTTATTTCTGGTTAACAGCTATTATACAATAAGCTGATCATCCAGCTCTGCCATGTATTTCCTAGGATATACATTAAAAGTCATGTCTGTCATAAGTAGGAGTCTAAAGTTGGGCTTCTAAGTCCACATTTAGGCACCTAACCAACTAGCGTGATTTCAGAAGTGATGAGCATCCTGTAGCTCCCACTTATGACAACAGCAGCTGGGGGATGGGCCGCTCACTGGCAAATTGAGCCACTAATTTAGCTACCTAAACATGGATTTAGGAGTCTAACTGCAGGCCAAGATTTTCAAATATCTTGGTGTAATGGGGTTGGCACCCACCTCTCATGAATGCCCCCTTCTGGTTGGGCGTATCTGCGTTCTTTAGTTCTGGTGACCCCTTTCAGCGGTCCTCAGGTGGGTTTTCAGCAACTTAGCTCTCTGGCCAAATCACTGTCTGCATGTTAACCAGCACAAACCCCTTCAGGGGTATACGGTCCACCGGGGCCTATCTCAGTACCCCTCTGGTGGTGCCTCTCTCTCTCTAGCTCTCCCTGGGCTTTGGCTTTAAGTAGTCCAGCCCTGGTATGGGTGGTATCCCCAGGGCTTTCTCCCTGGAGGCACTATCTTCCTACAGCCCTCCCCAGGCTTAGTTCCTGCTCAGTCCTAGCAACCAGCCAGGAGCTCCCTCAATGCTTCCCTGGTCTCTGATAGCAAACCATCTGTGGCCCTGCTGCTCTTCCATGCAGCCAAGCACACAGTCCTTTCTTCTCCTGCTCCAAGGTCCTTTTATATGGGCCTCCTGGGCCCTGACTGGCAGCCACTCTAGCCTGCTTGGAGGACCTCTCCACAACTCTTGGCAGAACTGAGGCATCCAGGAGGAGGCATTTGGGCCTAGTCCACCCCATCACACTTGGCCAATGTAGAATAAAACAAATGGAAATTTCAAGATAATGTAAATAGTTTCAGGATAGTATTTAAGATCAAGCCCTCATTAACATTTTCCTCTATACACAAAGTATAAATGCATCAGACTTGTATAAAAGATCCAAGGTCAGACGAAGCAGGAACAAAGGCAGAGTATGTTAACTCACTATAGGTCTAGGGTGGAGAGAATACATTCCCTTTCTGCTAGTCCCCATCAGAATCCCATACATGTAAGCTCTTCCACCCACATTACATTCAGTTTTGTATCTAGTCTACTATGGAGAAGACATTTTTCTTCTGCCATCTATTGCCTTCTTATGAATAATTATGCTTACAGATGATCGGAAAATTTTTAGATGGAACAGTTTCCCTCAGAAAATGCAGTTTTGTTAATATTAAACCATTTTGCAGGAACATGTTTGTTTCAATTAAATTTGACAGAAAAGTGTTGAATTAAATCATTTGGACTTTCTCTTTTCACTAATGTCAAAACATTTCTGTTTTGATAAGGTGGAAACATTTTATTGCTTCATTTAGATGTTTCTATGATATTAATTTTAATATTACATTTAATATTTCCTATCATAGTATTTCAATATTATTAGGTTTTAGAGTAACAGCCGTGTTAGTCTGTATTCACAAAAAGAAAAGGAGTACTTGTGGCACCTTAGAGACTAACCAATTTATCTGAGCATAAGCTTTCATGAGCTACAGCTCACTTCATCGGATGCATACTGTGGAAAGTACAGAAGATCTTTTTATACACACAAACCATGAAAAAATGGGTGTTTACTACTACAAAAGGTTTTCTCTCCCCCCACCCCACTCTCCTGCTGGTAATAGCTTATCTAAAGTGATCACTCTCCTTACAATGTGTATGATAATCAAGGTGGGCCATTTCCAGGACAAATCCAGGGTTTAACAAGAACGTCTGTGGAGGGGGGAGGGAGGTTAGGAAAAAACAAGGAAAACAAAAAAAACATTACCTTGCATAATGGCTTAGCCACTCCCGGTCTCTATTCAAGCCTAAGTTAATTGTATCCAATTTGCAAATGAATTCCAATTCAACAGTTTCTCGCTGGAGTCTGGATTTGAAGTTTTTTTTTTGAAGAATTGCAACTTTCATGTCTGTAATCGCGTGACCAGAGAGATTGAAGTGTTCTCCGACTGGTTTATGAATGTTATAATTCTTGACATCTGATTTGTGTCCATTTAATGTTTAATTTAATCAAATTTTTTAGGAATTTTTGTTCCAGAGTAAATTTTGAAATTTCAACTTTTCGTTCCAACTCCAAATGAAAATAAATTTTGAGATGGAAATTCCATATTCTGACCAGATCTAATGTTGCCATTGGACATTTAGGAGGAACGATTTACATTACATCTTAGTGGAGGAGAGTCCAGTGAGTTAGACCAGTGAGTTGCTGGAAACAAACAGTAATGAGTCTGATGGAAACATCTCAGCTACAGCTGGTTGAAATTTTTCATTGAACAACATTTTTCAATGAAAATGGTCTTTTTTCTCAATGAAATGGAATCAGTAAATCTCATACAGATCAGCTCCTAATTGGGTTAAATCGTCAAACAGCAGCCCATGCAGTCTCCACAGCAGCAAAGAGAAAAGTATTCCCAGGGTCAAGGCTTCTCAAACATGGGAAGAAACTGGTAAGCAAGGGAAGAGGGACACTAGAAATAATCAGAATGAAGGAACTTGCCCAGTTCTGCATCCCTAACACTGAAAATCCTGAATACCTTTGAGCAGAGTTTGATTGTTAGTCTGATATTTTATTTATTGCTGTTAGGTAACATTGCTCCAGCACCACCAATGAACTCGGTGCTTTTCAAACAGAGAGTGGGACACGGTCCCTGCCTCTGAAGGATCCAAACCAAAAGCAGAGAAGAAAAATAAAGACAAGACAAAACACAGACCATTGCTCTGGGAGTGTGAGGGTTTGGGGACAATCAATGATAAGAAGGGGGTTGAGCTATTTGAGGAGGTGGGGCCAAATTATCTGCGGGTGTAAACAAGTGCAGCTCCACTGAGGTCAGTTTGCTCCCGCAGAGAATTTGGCCCAGGAGCGGAAAGGCAGGATTTGAACTATTTGTTCATAATTGTATTTTTCCTAGGGATTGTCACCATCTGTCACAGTTA
Source organism: Lepidochelys olivacea (assembly GCF_965140295.1). NCBI lineage: Eukaryota > Metazoa > Chordata > Testudines > Cheloniidae > Lepidochelys > Lepidochelys olivacea. The sequence goes on from NC_140415.1 coordinate 128,688,553, forward strand.
CTCCCCCTCTTAATTCTTCCCCAGCACTGAGGTGTAAACTAGAACTATATCAAGGTGCACCAGGCTCCGAAAGATCCTGCCAATTCAGGTTAGGGCTTAAATCCACCTTTGCACTCCTCAGTTTTGCTCCAGCCAAGCCAGTGGGCCATAAACTATTTTGAAGGGGCTGAGATGCTATGGGGATCCTCCCGGCCAGTAAGGGATTCAGTCAGCCCCTGCTTTGCACCTCTGGGTGCCTAGAATGCTTTGTTGTTGTGACTCACAGCCCAGACACCAATAGCCAGCCTACAAGTGTAGTGATCTTACCCAGGCTCCCACCACCCCGTTACTCCTTGCAGTGACCTCAACAACCCAACCACCCAAGTTCTCCCCAAACAGCCTTTCTGCAGTGCTCAGCCTCTCTTACTGTGGTACCCACAAAGTTCACTGCTCCTTTAATGGGACAGTACACTTAACTGGGATTAACATGCCCTTCCCTTCAATCACAGCACTGAGTTGGTTGGTAGTAAAAGTAAAATAATGTATTAACATAGGGACATAGATGCCAAGTAGAACTAATAGGGATAGAAATGTTACAAGCAAACAAATGTGAAAATATGCTACTAAGACTGAAATTCAACTTAACAAACTAGAGTCTTTTCTCACCTTAGTCATTCTTCCAGCATGGCTGGCTAGTCCTTAGACAGGATCCAATCATAAAGCACTTGAGTTTCTCTGGTGAAGGATATCTTCAGGGTCCTCTCCCTCTCTTGTGATAATCCAATAAACCTTTGAAATGTATTCTTCTGAAGTGTATTCCCGGATCAAGTTCCTTTCCCCCACTGAGTACAGACACCACACTGGCTGGTGCAGACATCTTGCTGGCTTTTCCCCGCTTGTGATTTTTACAATACAAATGATCTTCCTGCAAGCTCCGATACAAATGAATAACCCCCTGTCCTTGGCCAGACCTGCCTTGAGATGTCAGCCACTTTCCTTTGTCTGGAAAAACCTGTTTATCAACTTCCCCTAACATGCCTGGTTTAAACACATTGGAGTCATAGAATCATAGAATATCAGAGTTGGAAGGGACCTCAGGAGGTCATCTAGTCCAACCCCCTGCTCAAAAGCAGGACCCATCCCCAATTAAATCATCCCAGCCAGGGCTTTGTCAAGCCTGACCTTAAAAACTTCTAAGGAAGGAGATTCTCCTTCTAAGGAAGGAGAGTCACATATTACCAGCACATCTGTATAATTCTGTGTAGGTTAATGGTACATACATCACTCAAGAATATTAGTGATCAGTGAATAATTAGTTTTCCAATGATAAATGACTGCCACCTTTTGGATATATATCATAACTGTGTGAGGTGCACTGAGTATGTCAGGCCTCACAAGAGTTGCTGACACAGAGTAGAGAACCACCAATGGGCCTCTGTGTCACAGGGGCATGATCCTGAAAACCTCTTGCTCACACAAGGGGACTTTCCTCTTGTGGGTAGGCCTATTCACTGGTGTAAGGATTACTTATGTGGACCTGGGTTTGCAGAATCTGACTCTAAATTCCACCATTTTCCCACAAGTTAAAATATGAACTGAAATGATCCATTTTACATGCATTTCAATACATCTCCAATTAGCTTGAGGAAAGGCTGGATAAGTTAGCAGCACAACTGTTGCTTTTCACTTCTCTTCTTAGTTGTTAGCAGAGGGCAACATTTTTCAGAAGCCACTACTGATTTTGTGTGCCCACATCGGGCACCTAAAAATTGAGGCACACCAATGCATGACGGCATTTAATGTACAAGCCACTGTCCTGATTTGCCAGGGGTTCCGTGAGCAAACAGCGGGGTCATAAAGGAGACATCAGGGAAAGATGCTGGACAGCCATGGGGCAAAACCTCCTTTACATCTTTATTTCTAATGTTGGAGAGTTTGGCTTGAGAGCGGGAAAGTGTTTCTCCAGTGCCATCCAATGAGGTCCACAGAGCACTATCAACCATTACAGAGCCACTTCCCACCTCCAGCAAAGAGAGAGGTGGAACAGGACTGGCATTTAGGTGTTCAGCACAGCTCTCGCCGCTCCCCAGGAAGGAGAAGACTAGTCTATAATAGTGTTTAACGAGGGTTAGGAGAGCTAAGAGAACTCCTCTCAGATACCATGGGGCGGGGGGGGCAGCATTCTCACATACACACATATTATGATGCTGACAGGTGCTAATAGCCATCGTGGAATCTTAGATCCAAAGACAATCACAGAACATATTAAAGTCAATGGGCGCCAAGCACCCTACGTCAGACTCCACAGAAGGAGCAATCCAATCCCTTTACATAGTAAACAGCTGCAGAAAAACACTGCCCAAGGCACTGTGTTGCAGGGCTGGGCCAGAGCAGAACCAACCCAGATGGATAACAAGGTTCCCTGGTTGCCAGCACAGGGGCTAGGACATCGGATAAAGGCAGTGTGTGCTGGTGGCAGAAGGAAACACGAGTGTGACCTAGAGAGGATGCAAAGAAACAGAACGCTTCTTGGGCACAGAGCTTGCTGGAGGGTTGGGGGTTTCTGAGCAAAGCTACTGCCTGTTCAGGAAAGCTGGACTTTGTATAATTTTGTTTATTTACAAAAAAAAAGTTAACAAAGAATATACCTGACTCTCTTTGTTGATGTCTCATCCAAATGGGAACAACCCTACAATGCCCTGAATCTGGGCTAGCTCCTTGGGCCAAAGGGACCACACCCAACACCTTGATGATGTGACGTCTCATTATTCCTTCAAGCCCATCAAGCAACACTATACATAAATCATTCTCGTACCGCGGCCTTCCAACTTATATACTTCCACTCATGCAGAAGCCCATTTATCATTTCCAAATGCTCAGCCTCTTGCTTGTTGAATAGGAGTTTATTTCTGGTTGTATGGGCCAGTTCCATCTGTGCTTGTTATTTACGTTCCGAAAGTAATTGCAAAGCAGTGGCGCTCCACAGAGCAGTGTGTATTCGAACAATGTAGACATTCTGCATTTGACACTGTGTGTTCCAAAACAGATGCTAAACGGCAGAAACAATCCATCAAGCTTTCTCTAAAAACAAAATTAATAGCTCTCAATAAACTACAGGCATCCTTCCCTTTGATTTATATATCTTTGTGGTAGGATAGAAGGATGCTTCTCAGCCTTAGGGAAATGTATTGGCTGCTAATTGACTGCTGCTGGTAGTTTGCTGCTGGGACATCTGCAGTCCCAGTTCACGATGACATAAGGCTGCAAGGTAAGCATATAATCTGGCCACTGAGATCAGCTGACTTTATCCTAAATTTATACTGTTAGCAATATGTCATCCAGTTTATATTTAGGTCCTACAGGGAACTAGCAAGCATCCGTGCCTGTGCATTTGCTGTTTATCTTACTCCATCTGCTGGGATATGCAGCTCTCTGCAGATGTACTGCAAAGGATACTAATTTTAGCCATCCTGGGCGGTATTTGTGTCTCATCATCAATTTCTTTAGCAGAGCCAAATGCTGCCAGTAAGCATGCATGTTTTTTTTCCCCGGGAAACTTTCAGATAGCTGGTCAAATAAGACTCTGAAATATTAATGGGAACCAAGCACCAGTGTCTCAGAAACCTAGCAGACATATGGAGACAGAGCTGGGAGACAGCAGTAAGGTGATCTCTCAATGACCCTTTCTATTTTAAGGTGGAAATATCAAATTAACGTAGCATTTTGTAAATTGTCAACCAGGGAGGGGTGATGAATGTTCCTTTTGGATCCCTAATGTCATAGTAAATAAAATAAAGAATGAAACTCTTGGAATACAATTGCTGATGATTCCCTGTTCTGTTCATTCCCTCTGGGGCACCTGGCACTCGCCACTGTCGGAAGACAGAGTACTGGCCTAGATGGACCTTGGTCAGACCCAGGAGGGCCATTCTTATGTTCTCTGTAGGAGCAGTTTGGGATCCTAGAATTAGTTGTTCTGCTGTCCAACACATATTTATTATTTAGATGGTACTGTCTTGAGGCCCCAACCTAGATCAGGGATCCAATGTGCTAGGTACGGCACAGACCTACAATGTGGCTCAGTCCCTGTCCTGGAGACTTTGCAGTGTAAATGGAGAATGCGGCGATGAAGGAAGGAGGCGGCACACCTCGGGGCCCTATTTCACCCCACAGTGTTCGCTACTTCCCACCACCCAACACAGATGTAATGAGGTTAAGTAGTGTCCGTATAAAATAAGTAAGAACTACTAATTATTCCTCAAGTTTCAGAGTAACAGCCGTGTTAGTCTGTATTCGCAAAAAGAAAAGGAGTACTTGTGGCACCTTAGAGACTAACCAATTTATTTGAGCATGAGCTTTCGTGAGCTACAGCTGATCTGATGAAGTGAGCTGTAGCTCACGAAAGCTCATGCTCAAATAAATTGGTTAGTCTCTAATATTCCTCAAGAAAGGCTTTTAATGATTTTCGACTATAATAACAGCATAACAAAACAAGAAAAGGAAAACCAAAGACCAACACTGAATAAGAAGACAAGCGCAAGTACAAGTAATATTGTAGACCATTTGTGAGTTCCTGAACAGTGACTCTACATATGCTGGTCCTGGCAGGTTATAATAAAAGCCCCAAAGACAAGCATAAGTAAAGCTATTATTCACCAGCCCTGTATTCCTGATGTAAAACTATTTTAAAGGCAACATAAAGCTGATGAATGACAGCGCTACATGCATTTGCTAGGACTATGTAAAAGACAAGCAATAACACATGCAAAGATATTATGCATCAGCCATCTAATATTGATTTTGTACTACAGCATCGATACGACTATGATCAGTTCAGCTCAAGCGACCAGACTTCTTTACTCCATAGACTTACCCTGCATTTGTCCGAAAAATACATTACCCTTCAGTCGGCCATTTTCCGCACTGGCCAGGTACAGACAGACAGTTGAGAAGTGCAAGCCCCTTCAGTTCAGGGGGGGTGGGTCAGGTAGGACCGACAATACACACACACACTCCCGTGCCTTCATCTTTTTATCTGGTCTGATGGCGGTGTTTTAGAACAGACCAACCAATCAGAGTGGGCCACATTGTTTATGTGGTTGCCCTAATTGTATAATTGATGCATATTTAATTTTTAGGCCTATTTATTTTCTGTAGCCAATTAGATTTTGAATGTGGGTAATTTTGGATTGATAAGTACATAGGAATCAGCATAAATCGCTATCTGGTTGCCTCATTTCCTGACCACAAGTCACAAGCGTAAGCTTTATTTTTGCAAGGCTTGCATTTTGCAGAATATGGAAGTTCGAGGCCTAACATTTGCAATACTTCTATTTCGTTCAAGCTTGACAAGACAGTTGTTCAATTTATTCACAGAGAAGATAAAGGATAGGAGAAAGAAAGGGTTCGTGTCCCCATTTTACACATGGGAAATGAGGCAGAGAGATTAAGCGATAGGAAGTTGGTAACAAACCCAGAAACAGGAGCCATATCTCCCGAGTTCCTCCTGCTTGAACAACAATTCTATTCTATACCACAGAGGTTCTTCAACTGCCCTTCTCGCTGTAATGGCGGAATGCCTACCAGTAAAGCATTAAACGACATGACAAACGTGTCAAGCGTGTTACTTAGATTGTCAGCTCTTTGAAGCAGGGACTGTCTTTTTGTGTCACTGTGCATGGACAGCACCTGACACAATGGGATCCAGGTCTATGACAAAGGATCCTTGCACAGTGGTAATACAAATAAATAATAAATAGACACAAGGACCATCCTTCTACTCAGAGTCACCCTACTGTTATGCTTCCATACATGCAACGTGCTAACCACTAAACAAACAAGGACAGACGAGTTTTACTTTCAACTGACTCTCCTAGACCCAGCTTAGTCCTTTTGCTGCTTTTATCTGTTAGTTCTGGGGTTACCCCAAATGTAGAAATAATTCAAAAACTCTTAACATATGTTTGCAAAAGGGCCCTGAATATTTTCACACCAAATACAAACAGTTGTTTGAACATGCGTGAAATGGGCTTTCAAACGATACTTTCTCAGTTGCACAAACAATGCTTTCTGGACAGCTTCTTCAGCATAGATGAAAAAAACTGTACTGCATGAAAATGTGAGCTGCAAACCCACACACACACACACACACACACACACATATATCAAATTCCTTGGTGCATTATGGCAGATAAACAATACGATAGCAAGACCAATATCGTTAACACACATGAATGAAAAGGAGGAGCAACTGAAACCCCTGAGAAGTAACTCTCCTAAAGAATCAAGAGGAGCTGCTTTACAAGCTGAAGATATTAAAGGGATTTTGACATACTCAAACTAATTGTCACAGATTTAAACTAGGGGCCAAAACTCAACTGTAAACAACACATGTTAGAGCCGTCCCTCTTCCAGGTAACCTATATTCAGTTCAGTTCAATCCATGGCAAAGACAGTGGTACAATAATCATGTAATAGACCTAGGGTTTATTATACATGCTACAGCCATTACCGGCTGCTCATGGTTGGGAGAAGGTAGGGTTTCTTTTTTACTTTCTAATACCAATTTCTTCTTATACAGGCTATTGTGGAAAGGAGTTGGTATGGCGCACTGGAAAAGATGCTAGTAAAACAATATCAAGTGCCCACATTGACACAAGCCAGGATAAAAGTTGATAAGCAACGGAAACCTTGTTCCTTTCAAAGCAAGGGCCATGGGTTAGCAAGAGACTTTCCCTCTGGGCAGGTTATTCCATAATTGAGCTCCTTGCCTCCTCCTATGACAATACCAAAAAATAAAACAGACCCTTTGTCTGAGTTGGGGCTGTGGTTCCTGTGTACCTCTGCCATTTTCTGGAAACAGGTAGCTCAGCTGTTAAGAAGGTTCAGGCACTGAGACAAGTTGTCTTCATCTCTTTAAGACAGACATCGCTTGGCACAACGAACCAAGAACCAAGGCATTCTGGGACTGGTAGTTTGATGGGACACACGGAAGTGTAGGCTGGGCAACAATGCATGCTGGGCAAAAGGATGAGGAAATAAAACAGCTCGTTTTTTGCCCATTTTGGAAGAGGCCAGAGGGGAGACCAGGGGAGTTGTGGATTGCTCTAGACAGAGATTGAAACCTGGGGAAAACCATATCAGCTGGCAAAAGCCAAAGGGCTGGGAGGGAAACCACAGTTCTCACTGTAGTCAGCTTCTTGAAGCAATATTCACATTCTTTAGATATGAATATTACAACATAACTCACCAGCTTCATTCTGAGCCCTCCTCCAAGAAAGGCTGGAAAGTTATGAGCTAACACCTTACTGAATATCACAGACAAGTAATTTATTGTAGTTAAAAGGGGCTTTCATCCATTATGTTTCAACAAGGAATTAATAACCTTAAACCTTTACGTCAGATAGACTGTACCATTCCACTAACCAGACTGCAAGAAGCCACAGCCCCCACAATAAAACTGTTAGACTCAGGTTTCATTTTAGATGGTATTTTTTTGTAACTTAAACCAACGAGACAACATAAAGCCATTATTGATAGCGGCAGCCATTACACAGCTTCCACTAAGCCATTCATCATTACGCAGGTCAGACACTCTCGGAGAAGTGGGTGAAATGTCCAGTGATGTCACTAGAAGCTGTGAGCATGCATCCCAGGGCAAGATTTGGCCTTAAATCTGACAAGTCTTGGAGATTACTCAACCATTGCCAATAGATAGAGCAGCTGTGAGGAACTCTATGAGACACCACAAAGCATATACCCTTATCCTTCAGGGAGAGTCACTTTTTGGCATTGCCGTCAGGCAGATCTTAGCTCACTATAAATTTTATCCATTAAGAATCAATTACTTTTGCAAGCTATCTGCTGCACAGCTTTCACTTCTTTTTCCTAATGGTTATGATCCATTCCCAGCTCTGCCACCAACTTCCTATGTGGCTTTGGGCAAGTTGCTTCATCTTTCTGGGACTCAGTCCTTCACCCGTGAAATGGTGATACTACTTCCTTTCCTCAGAGGGAATAAAGGATGTGAGGATAAATTAGTGTTGGCAAGACACTCTGATCCTACAGAGACAAGGGCATTAGAAATACATAGACAGCTGGAGTGTATAGAATCAGGAAGCCTTTTTGGACCAACATTTGAAGAGCCCTGTTTGCCCAGATTCTATATTTGTCTGCTGACCAGCATGCCCAGAGAGACTCAGCTTTGTGGTCCTGTTGTCCAAGCTCCTCTGCACCTGTTTATGAGTCACAAGGTTCTTAGTAGAGTCCTGGCTCTTTAATTTAAGTGAAGTAGTTGTAATTAGCAATCTTTCTCTGTCTGGCACAAGGATTTCAGATTGGCCTCTGGGTATGTCACTCAAGCCAAATAGAGATTCAGATGATTCCCCTTTGTTTTCTGAACTATATGTCTGAGTTTGTTCTGTTAGCCCATCTGACTGTTGGTCCTTTGGAATTCTATGCACAGTAATGTGGACAAAACCCCAAAGGTGATAGCTTCACACCAGGTAAGCTGACTTCCAAGGGGTACAGCAGGGTGAGCTGCAGCATGCAGTGCTGTGGAGATCCAGACAGTGCCACTGGCTATAGGGAAGCCCAGGGAGGATGTATACGTTACACCGAGGTCCTCCCTCATTCCCCTCAGCAGCCCAAGATCAGGAGAGAGCAAAGGTGCCTTAAAGCCCCCAGCATCTCTGGGCTGTGAGCTCTGGGCTGTAGCCCTGAATCTCACCCCAAATGCCTTGCTAAAATCCTGACTTTTGTCCCAATACATTGTGAATGTTTATCTCAAAATACTTGATCGGAAAGATAGAATTCAGATGGCAAATCACTCTTTTATTCTGAGTATCCTGTAGAAGGCTCACTTCAAAGTACCCGAGGTATGAGTACAATCTTTGCCTTCAAAGGAAAGCACGCTGGAGAGTACATTTTACTAAAATTCAGCTAGTTCCTGCTGAGGTGCTCAGGGATTCTTTAGGGTGTTGCGATAGATACACTTACCATTCTATATCTGCAATCTGTGTGTTCATACCAAAGCAAGGATTTCCCTGGCTTTCCTCTTGTATCGTTCCACACCCAGAGGCGATTCAGGAAATGACAGAACACATTCTCCCAGGCATTGCATGGAATGATTAACTTTGCTCCTTCAGGAATCTATGACCAGCCACTGGTGACTCATCCCAAGCAGGATAGCAATGATGAGATTTTGTGCCCCTCACCATCTCTCTAGTGTTATCATTTGAATATCCGGAGTTCTGCAGACCCATAAAATAGTGGGGTTGGTGCAAGGAACCTGTACATAGAGAATGGATGGTTTTCACTTCCCATTAGAAAGGTGCATTTATTCAGTGCTACTACTCAGAACTCCTGGTAACTACCCTTTAGACAGTGCTTCTCACAGTGACTTAGGTTAAACTCAGTTCCGTTACAGACTCAGCAGTAATGTTTGTATTCTGGAGGGTGTACCAGTCAAAGGCATCTAAACAATTCCCTCGAAGGGCTTAGCAGCAGTTTCTATCTCAGGCTGTTACCATCCGCGGTGAAACCTTTCTCATCCAGACCTTATACCTGGCATATCTTTGGCCATTTGGGCACTTTTTTTTTTTAGCTACAAATACAACAGAAGCTCTTGAAATAAGTTGGGATTTCTAAAAAAAGCACTTACGGTGCACAAGTCCCATTAGGCTCTATTGAAAACCTCACCCTGGAGCAGCACACACAGTTCATTTTGTGAGGCACTGATTGTCTAGCCCATTTGATTTCATTATAATAATCCCAAGGACCAGCTCCTGCTCACAGATTTTTTCAGCTCCTCCACTGTTTCTGGAGCAAATCCTGTCTCCTCCCACATTTCTCTTAGCCCAACTCTGTGAGGTCTCCCTGTGCAACTGGCTCTGGGGCATGGAAGAAGCAGGGACAGTGGATTTGCTGCAATGCGGGACCCTAGCCCTCGCTGCCTACGAAAGGGGCATTGTAGGCTCAGGGAAGCAGCAAACGCCATGCTGGGAGGGTGAGGAGGAAGTCACTTTTCCCTCAGAACCCCACTTTCTCCAGGTTTGGCACAAGGGTGTCTCTTCCCATAGCCATTCCTAGCAGTTACCTCTGTGCAGCAACTAAAGGCACCTCCACTTGGGAGGCGTGTTTGCCGCACATGTAGACATACCCGAGCTCACTTGGATGCAGTTAGCTCCAGTAACAACAGCAGTGAAGCCACAGCAGTGCAGGCAGAGGCCACTCAAGTATGGGCACAGGGTTCTGGCCAGGCAGAGCTACCCCGTGATGGCACTAAATCAAAGCTAGCTGGGGTACGTCTACACATGCTGCAGTCATACCTCCTGATTGCAGCGTAGGCACAGAGTCATTAAACCCAGCTCTGCTCCCATTTACACGGTGGTAAAAGCAGAGCAGGGTTCATCTCCACTATTGCTACATGGCACATTCCTCATTCAGTTCCAAACCTTATTTCATGCCACAGTAAGAAGTCTGCTTCGGGGATGATTTTGAAAGGCACAAATGGCACAACTCTCATTGGCCTTCCATGGCATTGGGACCGAAACCCCATTTGTGCATTCCAAAATCTCTCTCAAAATTTAATAACAAGTTCCCTCTCTGATTGTGCTCCAGATTGGGACAGCATCAATCTGAGTGAGAACTCCTTGAAATGAACCCGAAATCTAACTGGCAGACAGTGCAAAATACAGAGCAACAAGGTGTATGTTAGAATTGGCCAGTTAAGCTTAGAAGGCAAAGCCACAGTACACTGCCACAGCCGCAGCCTGTGGGTGGTCTCTTGCATCATGAATCCTGATGGGCAATACAACTGTGAAACCAAATTTCATCCCTGAAGTAAAATAAAGAGCCCAGGAAAAATACACACAGGCCAAGTACAGTATAAAAAAACCCATCAAAGTCAGAAGAAAGACAGAAGTAACAAGAGTACTATAAAAAAGAGATCTGTATATATGGATTATAATTTTTCAAAAACTGAACTTAAACCAGTTCCATTGCTCTTTGAAATTTTGACATTTTAACCATTTTTGTCCCCATCATATCCATTTTTCTATAAAGAATGAGATTGAAGAATGTAAACTTGAAACATTGTAATAAAAATGCTCTTACATAGGGCTTTTCATCTTGGGATCTCAATGCACTTTAATAGTATTATTCCATTGTATCAATGGGGAACCAAGACACAGAGAGGGGTCAAGGTCACCCAGGTGGCAGAGGCAGGAATTGAACAAACATCTTTTGAGTTCCCGTCCCATGCTCTGGCCACTAGACTATACTGCCTCTCTGATGGGGATAGTGAATAAAGAGTGCCATCCACTGGCACATAAGATAGCACTGTTCATAAGTTAGTAGGTTTAATAAATGATATACTGCACAACAATGCAATAATAACAGTCTAATAATGAAAATGGTTATCAAATACCAAACTAATTTATCCTATCCAACCTTTCCTAATTTAGTCAACCCAGACTTTACCAAATCTTTAACCAAAAATAATCACAAAGCTGTTGAAACCCTTTTCCAGGATGAAGATACACCTGTGTGAGCTCTATAATGTGCCCTGGATCCAAGTTTCAGGTTCGGAAACTTGGTGACCTTAGCAATTTCTCAAAGCATAATAAAAAAGCATATCCACTAGCCCCATTGCAAAAATAAACAGCTCCATCATGAGAAATGAGACCATTCATTCTTCCTTGCAGAAAACCAGACCAAAAAATTGAAGTACACCATTTTATTTTTGAAAAAACATAAAGTGAAGAAAGAACTTGATTCTCACCTCAGCTTCAACCCGGATAATGAGTTCATAGCAAGACCAAATGGGAAGGGGAAATGAATTTGCGATTACTACCCTTACTAAAGGGCCATAGTCTGTGCGGTTTCCCATTCTCTGATTTCAAGGGGATTGCACTGGGTGTCCAGGGTGGCTTCATTTGGCCCAAATGAGGTTTTTAGACTGAAATAGCAAATGCTTTGGATCTTTGATGCTTTTCTGCCATTTCGCCAGTTTCCGTAAGACTCCGCAGATGGAACCCTGTTGCTAGGCTCTCTTACCTCGGTGACTGACAGTAGCTGAAGAAGATGTAGCTCTCACATGCTTTTCCCCCGTCTTTTTACGTTAAGACTGTAGGTTTGGGGGACAGGATGTAGAAAAAACTTTTACCTGCTCTCCAGCCTGTTAAAAGCCAGCTTCATCTTTTCTGAAAGCGGTGTATTAATCTGTATGATCGGTGCAGCCTAAATAATCATACTGTTTTATTCCCATTGTCAGGGAACAAATTGACTAGGGAAGCTACAAGTGGTTTGACAAGGGAAGGCGGCAAAATGAGATCAGGGCAATTAAGCAGCAAAGCAGAATTGTATCAGCCTAGGAGGCACTTTAAACCATTACATCCCAAATGGAAGGGAGCTTCCAAGGTGCTGCACATTCACCGCAGTAAGCAAAGCGGTTTGTCTCAATTCAACCATGTTTCACTTGGAGCAAACAGGAAATCTTTCCAATCCCACCAGAGCCCTGCTTCCTGAACCCCCTCCCTCCCAAAGACAATGCCTGGCATGCCATGGCAGGCCCATACAGACCTGAGTCATAGAATCATAGAATATCAGGGTTGGAAGGGACCTCAGGAGGTCATCTAGTCCAACCCCCTGCTCAAAGCAGGACCAATCCCCAACTAAATCATCCCAGCCAGGGCTTTGTCAAGCCTGATCTTAAAAACCTTAAAGGAAGGAGATTCTACCACCTCCCTAGGTAACCCATTCCAGTGCTTCACCACCCACCCAGTGAAAAAGTTTTTCTTAATATCCAACCTAAACCTCCCCAACTGCAATTTGAGACCATTACTCCTCGTTCTGTCATTTGCTACCACTGAGAACAGTCTAGATCCATCCTCTTTGGAACCCCCTTTCAGGTAGTTGAAAGCAGCTATCAAATGCCCCCTCATTCTTCTCTTCTGCAGACTAAACAATCCCAGATCCCTCAGCCTCTCCTCATAAGTCATGTTCCAGTCCCCTAATCATTTTTGTTGCCCTCTGCTGGATGCTTTCCAATTTTTCCACATTCTTCTTGTAGTGTGGGGCCCAAAACTGGACACAGTACTCCAGATGAGGCCTCACCAATGTCAAATAGAGGGGAACGATCACATCCCTCAATCTGCTGTCAATGCCCCTACTTATACATCCCAAAATGCCATTGGCCTTCTTGGCAACAAGGGCACAATGTTGACTCATATCCAGCTTCTCGTCCACTGTAACCCCTAGGTCCTTTTCTGCAGAACTGCTGCTGAGCCATTCGGTCCCTAGTCTGTAGCGGTGCATTGGGTTCTTCCGTCCTAAGTGCAGGACCCTGCACTTATCCTTATTGAACCTCATCAGACTTCTTTTGGCCCAATCCTCTAATTTGTCTAGATCCCTCTGTATCCTATCCCTACCCTCCGGCATATCTACCTCTCCTCCCAGTTTAGTGTTATCTGCAAACTTGCTGAGGGTACAGTCCACACCATCCTCCAAATCATTAATGAAAATGTTGAACAAAACTGGCCCCAGGACCGACCCTTGAGGCACTCCGCTTGATACCGGCTGCCAACTAGACATGGAGCCATTGATCACTACCCATTGAGCCCAACAATCTTGTCAGCTTTCTATCCACCTTATAGTCCATTTATCCAGCCCATACTTCTTTAACTTGCTGGCAAGAATACTGTGAGAGACCGTATCAAAAGCTTTGCTAAAGTCAAGGAATAACACGTCCACTGCTTTCCCCTCATCCACAGAGCCAGTTATCTCATCACAGAAGGCAATTAGATTAGTCAGGCATGACTTGGCCTTGGTGAATCCATGATGACTGTTCCTGTTCACTTTCCTTCCCCTCTAAGTGCTTCAGAATTGATTCCTTGAGTTCCTGCTCCATGATTTTTCCAGGGACTGAGGTGAGGCTGACTGGCCTGTAGTTCCCCAGATCCTCCTTCTTCCCTTTTTTAAAGATGGGCACTACATTAGCCTTTTTCCAGTCGTCTGGGACCTCCCCCGATCGCCATGAGTTTTCAAAGATAATGGCCAATGGCTCTGCAATCACATCCTCCAACTCCTTTAGCACTCTCGGATGCAGCACTTCCGGCCCCATGGACTTGTGCTCAGTGGTGAGCTGGAGCCGGTTCACACCGGCTCACTAAAACTGGTTGTTAAATTTAGAAGCCCTTTTAGAACCAGTTGTTCCACGAGGCTCCAGCCCTGGAGCACCCAAGGGGAAAAGTTGGTGGGTGCAGAGCACCCACTGGCAGCTCCCCGCCCCACCTCCCGGCCCCAGCTCACCTCCGCTCTGCCTCCTCCCCTGAACGCGCCGCCCTGCTCTGCTTCTCTGCCCTCCCCCTCCGGCTTCCTGCGAATCAGCTGTTCATGCGGGAAGCCAGGACAGGCTGAGAAGTAGGCGGTGGCTTCGCACTCAGGCCCAGGGAGGTGGAGGTGAGCTGGAGCAGCAGGGGTGCGACGAGGGCTGCCCGCGCCGCAGCAGGTAACCCGGGGGAGGCACACAGGGGAACCGCTCCCCGTCCCAGCTCCCCTCCGCCACCCTGCTTCTCAGCCCTCCCAGGCTTCCTGACGAACAGCTGATTCATGGGGGGGGGTGCAGAGAAGCAGAGCGGGGCAGCTCGTTCGGGGCGGAGGCAGAGCGGAGGTGAGGTGAGCTGGGGCCAGGCACAGGGCGGGGAGCTGCCAGTGGGTGCTCTGCACCCACCAAATTTTCCCTGTGGGTGCTCCAGGGCTGAGCACAGAGTCGGCGCCTAAGGCACCACTTTTGATGTGATCAGTGGAGGGAGCAGCCACTCCCCCTGCTCCCCCCCAGCTACGCTACCCCGCCCCTAGGAGCCAGAGGGACCTGCCAGATGCTTCCTGGGGGCTGCCCCAGTTTAGCACTGCCAGGACTCCACACCTCACCCCCCAGCAGGTCCCTCTGGCTCTTAGGGGTGATGTGGGCACTCACTACGGTGGCCCACGAGACCCTCCTGCCCGGTTCTGGGGGCATTCAGGGGACAGGGGAGGGGGGGTGGATGGAGCAGGGGTCCTGGGGGGGCCATCAAGGAATGCAGGGGGTTGGATGGGGCAGAAGTCCAGGGGGGCGGAGGTGGGCAACAACCCCCTTGTGGTGTGAGGAGGGAACCGGTTGTTAAGATTTTGGCAGTTCATCACTGCTTGTGCTTGTCCAGCTTTTCTAAATAGTCCCAAACCACTTCTTTCTCCACAGGGGGTTGGTCACCTCCTCCCCATGCTGTGCTGCCCAGTGCAGTAGTCTGGGAGCTGACCTTGTTCGTGAAGACAGAGGCAAAAAAAGCATTGAGTACATTAGCTTTTTCCACATCCTCTGTCACTAGGTTGCCTCCCTCATTCAGTAAGGGGCCCACACTTTCCTTGGCTTTCTTCTTGTTGCTAACATACCTGAAGAAATCCTTCTTGTTACTCTTAACATCTCCTGCTAGCTGCAACTCCAGGTGTGATTTGGCCTTCCTGATTTCACTCCTGCATGCCCGAGCAATATTTTTATACTCTTGCCTGGTCATTTGTCCAATCTTCCACTTCTTGTAAGCTTCTTTTTTGTGTTTAAGATCAGCAAGGATTTCACTGTTAAGCCAAGCTGGTCACCTGTCATATTTACTATTCTTTCTACACATAGGGATGGTTTGTCCCTGTAACCTCAATAAGGATTCTTTAAAATACAGCCAGCTCTCCTGGACTCCAAGACAAATTGGAGGATTGGGCCAAAAGTAATCTGATGAGGTTCAATAAGGATAAGTGCAGGGTCCTGCACTTAGGACGGAAGAACCCAATGCACAGCTACAGACTAGGGACCGAATGGCTAGGCAGCATTTCTGCGGAAAAGGACCTAGGGGTGACAGTGGACAAGAAGCTGGATATGAGTCAGCAGTGTGCCATTGTTGCCAAGAAGGCCAATGGCATTTTGGGATATATAATTAGGGGCATAGCGAGCAGATCAAGGGACGTGATCGTCCCCCTCTATTCGACATTGGTGAGGCCTCATCTGGAGTACTGTGTCCAGTTTTAGGCCCCACACTACAAGAAGGATGTGGATAAATAGGAGAGAGTCCAGCGAAGGGCAACAAAAATGATTAGGGGTCTGGAACACATGACTTATGAGGAGAGGCTGAGGGAACTGGGATTGTTTAGTCTGCAGAAGAGAAGAATGAGGGGGGATTTGATAGCTGCTTTCAACTACCTGAGAGGTGGTTCCAGAGAGGATGGTTCTAGACTATTCTCAGTGGTAGGAGAGGACAGGACAAGGAGTAATGGTCTCAAGTTGCAGTGGGGGAGGTTTAGGTTGGATATTAGGAAAAACTTTTTCACTAGGAGGGTGGTGAAACACTGGAATGCGTTACCTTGGGAGGTGGTAGAATCTCCTTCCTTAGAAGTTTTTAAGGTCAGGCTTGACAAAGCCCTGGCTGGGATGATTTAATTGGGGATTGGTCCTGCTTTGAGCAGGGGGTTGGACTAGATGACCTCCTGAGATCCCTTCCAACCCTGATATTCTATGATTCTATGACTCCTTTCCCCCTCATGTTATTCTCCCAGGGGATCCTGCCCATCAGTTCCCTGAGGGAGTCAAAGTCTGCTTTTCTGAAGTCCAGGGTCCGTATTCTGCTGCTATCCTTTCTTCCTTGTGTCAGGATCCTGAACTCGACCATCTCATGGTCACTGCCTCCCAGGTTCCCAGCCACTTGTGCTCATTTGATGGGGCTAGGGTCTGTCATAAATATAAAGGGAAGGGTAAACCCCTTTAACATCCCTCCTGACCAGAGGAAAAATCCTCTCACCTGTAAAGGGTTAAGAAGCTAAAGGCAACCTCGCTGGCACCTGACCAAAATGACCAATGAGGAGACAAGATACTTTCAAAAGCTCGGAGGAGGGAAAAAAACAAAGGGTCTGTGTCTGTCTGTATGCTGCTTTTGCCAGGGACAGAACAGGAATGGAGTGTTAGAACTTTTAGTAAGTAATCTAGCTAGGTATATGTTAGATTATGATTTCTTTAAATGGCTGAGAAAAGAACTGTGCTAAATAGAATAACTATCCCTGTCTGTGTGTCTTTTTTGTAACTTAAGGTTTTGCCTAGAGGGATTCTCTATGTTTTGAATCTAATTACCCTGTAAGGTATCTACCATCCTGAATTTACAGAGGTGATTCCTTTACTTCTATTAAAAGTCTTCTTGTAAGAAAACTGAATGCTTTTTCATTGTTCTAAGATCCAAGGGTTTGGGTCTGTGGTCACCTATGCAAATTGGTGAGGATTTTTACCAAACCTTCCCCAGGAAGTGGGGTACAAGGGTTGGGAGGATTTTGGGGGGGGTAAGACATGTCCAAACTACATTTCCCAGTAAACCCAGTTAAAGTTTGGTGGTGGCAGTGGAAATTCCAAGGGCAAAGGGTAAAATTAATTTGTACCTTGGGGAAGTTTTAACCTAAGCTGGTAAAAGTAAGCTTAGGAGGTTTTCATGCAGGTCCCCACATCTGTACCCTAGAGTTCAGAGTGGGGAAGGAACCTTGACAGGGTCAAAACTGGAACATACAAATTTTGCATTTAAAAAAAAAAGTCAAGGACTTTGGAAGGTTTGTCCTTGTAGATGTAAAGATCTATTCACCAGAACTATTCAGGTCTCAGGGCAGGAAGGATGGGATTGTGGTTAAGGCACAAGACTGGTGACAGTAGATCTGGACTCTGTCTCCCTGCATGACCTTGGGGATGTTCCGTTAACGTTCCTGGGTAAAATCCAGACTGTCTCCCTGTAGCATAACCTGAGCGTTACCACACTGGTCACCACCACTGCTGCAGCAGAGGGAGGGGAGTGCCAGGACTACTAGCCCTTCCCTGCTCCCCGGCTGGGCCAGATCGCAGAAGTGAGGGGGCCACAGGCCCGAGGGGGACACGGACCTCAGCAGGCTCTCTCACACCCTCAGCAGGCAGGAGCAGCTTCCAGGCTGGCTTACTGAAGCCCCCGCTCCACCAGCAGCCTCTGATCCCTGCCCTGACAGAGCCTCCTAGGCCATGAGCACATACCACCCTCTGGCTACACTTCACACTCTCCCCTGCTGAAACCCAGCTCATCTCCTCCCTCATTCCACTGCCTCCACCCCATCCCTTTCCCTGCTCTCTTCTCTTTCCCCCAATCCCCAGTAAGGGGATCTATCCCACCTCCAAGCATGCACAGCCTACCAAAGTACACATGTCCTCGTGTCCCCTCACCTCCACCTCCCTGCTTATGTTGTCTCCATCTGTCTAGTTCAGGTTCATGTGGTCAACTCCCACCCTCACACCAACCTTGCCTGCTTGTTCCATTTCCCCATAACCCCTCTCTGATGCCACCCTTTAAGTCTGGGAAAAACTCTGTCAAAAAAATACCACCTTATTCCTCTTTAAAATCTACCTCTGGTCAGTGTGTCACACGGCCCCCTACTGCTCCCAATCCACAGAGGACATGGGCATGGGACAGCTCTCGCCTGGAGTGGTGGGCTCTTTAGCGTAATTCCTACTTTCAGCTTGGGAGGTCCCTCATTCAACCCCCGCTGTGCAAGCCAAGATGGCCACCAACACATCGCAATGGTCTGATGTTAACTAAAGTGCAACTGTTTGGACCATTGAGACATCTTACTGGTATCTCTGGGAGCTCCATCAGGCCCTGACAGACCTTAGACATTCTGGCCTAGAGCCACAAAGATATATAGGCTCCTAACGTCCATTGAAATCAATAGAATTTAGGGTTGCCAATTTTGATTGGATGTATTCCTGGAGATTTCGTCACATGACATAATCTTTAATTAAAGATTAATCTTTAATTCCTGAAGACTCCAGGCCAATCCTGGATGGTTGGCAACCCTAATAGAAGTGTGAGGCTGGAATCAAAAAGAAATTTAGGATGGCAACTGCAATGGCATTCAGTCACCTAAGTCAGCGTGGGCAAACTTGAGGGCCACATCGGGGTATGGAAATTGTATGGAGGGCCATGAATGCTCACAAAATTGAGGGTAGGGGTGTGGTAGAGGGTGAGAGCTCCAGGGTGGGGCGGTAAATGAGGAATTCAGTGTGTGGGAGGGGACTCTGGGTTGGAATGCGGGGGGGATGAGGGCTTTGGGGTGCAGGAGGGGGCTCCAGGCTGGGACCAAGGGGTTCAGAGGGTGGGAGGGGGACCAGGGCTGGGGCAGGGGGGTGGGGTGAGGGAGGGGTGTGAGGGCTCCAGCTGGAGGTGCAAGCTCTGGGGTGGGACTGGGGATGAGAGGTTTGAGGTGTAGGAGGGTGCTCCAGGCTGGGACCCATGGGTTTGGAGGGGGATCAGTGATGGGGAAGGCTGTTGGGACACGGGGGAGGGGGGTGAGGGCTCTGGCTGGGGGTGCAGGCTCTGGGGCGGCGGTTGGGATGAAGGGCTACAAGAGTGGGCTCTGGGCTGAGATCGAGGAGTTCAGAGGGCAGGAGGGGGATTGGGGCGCAGGGGGGGAGCTCAGTGGTGCAGGCTCCGGGTGGCGCTTACCGCAAGCAGCTCCCTGAAGCATGTCCCCCCTCCGGCTCCGAGGCACAGCCAGGCAGCAATGTGCGCTGCTCTGTCCACAGGCACCACCCCTACAGCTCCCATTGGCCAGAAATCACAGCCAATGGGAGCTGCAGGGGCAGTGCCTGTGGATGGGGTGGTGTCTGTGGACGGGGCAGCATGCAGAGCCGCTTGGCCACGCCGCTGCATACTACATAGGAGCTGGAGGGGGATCATGCTGGCTGCTTCCTGGGAGCCATGCAGAGCGGGGCAAGCCCCAACCCCGCTCCCCGCCTGGTGTGCCAGAGTGGGGCAAACCCCCAACCCCACTCCCCAGCGGGAGCTGAGGGCCAGATTAAATGGCCTGATATACCGAATGTGGCCCGCGGGCCTTAGTTTGCCCATCCCTGACCTAAGTCCTTTGGCGAATCTAGCCCTAGGAACCTCAATACCTTCATAGATCCGGGCCTCCAACATCTGACCTCTGCAGGAACTGAACTTCATCAATGAAGCTTATGCATTCGTTAAGACACATAGCTGGGATAAAAAATAAACACAAAGGAGTTGGGCCTAAAAATCCACCCTCTGTCATGACAATATTGAAAAATTAGAGCCTGTGACCATTCGAAAAAAATCTAAAGATGCAGCACAAGCCATCCAAAGTACCATCAGGTTAATCCTATCACAAGTGTCAGATCCCACATGGCCTGTAAACCCGGGGTGTCAGAGAATAGTGGCTCGCATCGAGCTTTTAAGATCCATCGAGGGAATACCTGTTTATATTACAGTCAAACATGATATTCATAAATTGGTCATAGTACAGGTGTTCCATGTCATCTTCCAAATTTCCAACCCTAAGTGGACTGGAAAGGTTGGTAACCCCGACGCACACTAAGCATTATCGCTCCTGTCCAGCAAAGCACACATTTTAGTCTCATTGATGTCAACGGGAAAGCACGTCTTTATATACGGGGGGAAAACTGAACATCAGGATGAATGAAAACCAAGTACCTCTGAACAGTATATACAAATAGGAGATAAAGACAACAATTGTATGTACAACACCATGCGCCAACCACAGATGATAAGAAGGAACTGAAGGGATGGACAAGGCTGCACCACCTTCCAGACTATCAGCCCCAGGCATGAGGGAAAGCTGCAAGTGAAAACTCTCTGGCATCACTACATGGGACACACACACCCTCCATTGGAATGGGCATACACAAGCACTCACAAAACTACTCCACCAGCCAAGACCTTCAGGATGAAAATTCCAATAATAGGACTAAAGTCAATGTCTAACTGACAGTAGCCAGTCAGAGGCCATTTAAAGAGTGGGGAACTATTTCACAGCTGGCCCAACTCTCAGAAATGTCAATGGAAGTCATGCCTGGTTTTGATAGGTGTGAATTTGGCCCGTGGTATTGTGTCAATGGGAGTTAGTACTTCTGAGACTGTCAGCTATAATACTCACATTCCCTAACAGCATTTGATTCTGCTTTAGCAAACTGAGCAAGATACAGTGTATAATTTCTATTTGTTAGTTCTTCTCTTTAGCTTTCTCTATTTTATGAAGAGACAATAATGACAAATCTGCAGTTCTACAGTGCTGTCTGCACCTCTAGGATTTTCAGTCTCAGAGAACACAACTTTTCTTTTCATTCATAAATGGTTTGCTAATGATTGAAAAGCTGCACCTGAGAGTTTATAAAATGGCCACTGTTATTTCCAAGCTTACTTTTTTCCTGATGTGTCATCTGGGGTTTTGTTGTTTTTTTTCCTATCTATCCCTTGGACTTCTAGGGATGTGTTAAAAATTCTGCTAGGTGGTCAGAGGACATTTTGAGGTTATTAATTACGAGTAGTTCCCATTTGACATAGAACGGCAGGTGGTGTTATGACAGCACAGAGCTTTTTGTAGTTCCAGTGTTCCACCAGTGCAGGCCATCGGCACAGAAAAGAAATCATATCTCATTTAAGTCCTAACAAATTGCGTAGTGCTTCTCATTAAAATACACTTATTTTTCTATCTTCTATTCTAGAAATGCTGTATTCTTGTAGTCAAATGTGGCACATGAATGACTCAGCCATAGTAATTAATTTCAGCAATTGTACTTTGGAACAGAAAGCTGAATAGCCAAAGGAAGGAACTAATTTAATTAGTACAAATTGGATTATTGGATTATTTGTCCATAATGTTAACATCTCAGTTCCTTCTCTGATTAAGTCAAATGTATGTCTTCTGGATTTGGAGCCCATATCAGTGTACATTTAACAATCTTATGCAATCAGTATTGATGCCTAGGTATTTGAAAATGTCATGCATGAAGGACAACTTCTTTTGATTGGCTAAACAAATGTATTAACTGTTAGCATTTACACCTCTTACCCAGTCAAATAATGAGGCTCAACTTGACCTTGTAAGTTCGATAACATATAGGAGAGAGAAGGAAGTTTTCTCAGGTTGGACTTGCATCATCTAACTCCTGTCTCTTACAGCCCTCAGAGTCCCCTCAGCACATGGTATGGAGTCACTGAATAACGTTCCTAAAGTTCTCCTGGTTGAACAATACGAAGAGTTCAAGGAGACACTAAAGAACATGATGGCAGCAAGAAAGAGAAGGGCCCAGGGAACTGTTCTGTCACAAGAGGCAGGAAAAGGAAAATAAATCAGAGAGCTCCAGAGATGAAACCAAAATGAAAAGCTGGGGTGTTTGGGCTTAAGAAACGTAGTAGAGCTTTTGATCATGCAATGTACTAAGCACCTTCTGTGAGGTCCAAGTGCCCTCAACCCCAGTTATGCCCTGATTTTCAGCAAAGCAATTCATTTTAAGCGCATGCTTACTTCTAGTGAAGTCAATGGAACTGAACTATGTGTTTTCTGAAGCAGGGCCTGAGGCGGGAGCTAAGATTCTCAGCACCTTGTAGGACCTGCGCAAAGATACCAACATCATCATCCATGCTTTTCCAGGCATGTCTGGAATGTTCTTCCAGGATTGCAGCCACTGAGCTGAGAATTGCAGAGATGACTTGACCTCAGGATCCAACTTGGCCAGAATGTTTGGCGAGAGACATAAGTTGTGCAGCAGAGTGAATAACTGGAGAGTTGAGATTCCAGGTGCAGCAGAAGGGAAAAACCCAACAGGTTCTTTCATCACTGGCTCCCAATCTGCTGAAAGTAAGAGACTAAATTAAAAAGTGGTCCAAGGGCTTAAAACACTTATATCCTTCCCGGAGAATACAGAAAAGGGGTGGAGGGATGAGGGATACAATGAGACTGTATAAACTCGCCGACAATCAAACACACAGAAGCAGTCAATGAGGCCAACCATAAGAGGTGCAAAGGGAAGTGGTTTATACATCCCAAGGTTTCTCATTTCATTTTCAGAAGGAGAAAGTTATTCTTCTCCGCCATGCAACAGCTGAGTTGAAGGTGTGAAGTCCATGATGTGCTGTTTACCCAGCATGAAAGAAAGAATTTCCAGTGGAAAGATGGAGGAGAAGAAAGCTTCAAATGGCTGCAGTTGGTTAAAGATTTAGAGAGAGAAATGCAATAAAGGTAAATTCATTTTGGAAAATAAATGGTGGTTTTTCCTTAGGTGGGGAAGTGCCCACCAAGCAATTCCAAACACAAGATTTTAATTGCTTCCTTTGATTTAATCAAGTGAGAGGAATAGATTTAAAGTAAGGACTGAAGTATCTTGATAGACAGACGGACTGCAAGTGAATAAATTGCTGCTGCTTTTTATCAGTGATATAGATATATACTTCATCTGTGCAGCAAAATATCCAAGCATCATACGCAGAGTGAAATATGAAAGGAAAATAAACAGTCAGACATTGCCAGTTGTGGCTTTTAGGAAAAGGAGCAGAAACAAATGGTAAACATATTGGAACTATAGGAGAGGAACTGAAAGGTCTGCAAAGGGTTGGGTGAAAGAGAGAAAAATTGAGAGTGGAGAAAATAACAAAGAAAAGGACTTTATTTAAAGTGGTCTCCTATGGCATGTGTGAACCCCTTATGCTAAGCAATCTGTCCCACCTTGTATTTAGCTCAGACACTCTGGTTACCTTTCCAGACCTGAAGAAGAGCTCTGTGAAACTCAAAAGCTTGTCTCTCTCACCAACAGAAATTGGTCCAGTAAGAGAGATTCCCTCACCCATCTGGTCTCTCTCATCTCCTGGGACCAACAAGGCTGCAGCAACACTGTAAACAAAGCAAAGGAAAAGCAGAAACAGTGACCAAGGCCCAATGCCAATGGGGATCACTTAGCACAGACCCCCTCCATCCACAGTTGTGTAACTAGATCAAGAAAAATATGCAGAGAGATTTGTCAGAGAGATTTCAGAGTAACAGCTGTGTTAGTCTGTATTCGCAAAAAGAAAAGGAGTACTTGTGGCACCTTAGAGACTAACCAATTTATTTCAGCATAAGCTTTCATGAGCTACAGCTCACTTCATCGGATGCATTCAGTGGAAAATACCTTAAGGTGTTTCTGCTTTACCCAGATCCTGTCTCCTGTGTGTCTGTTGTCCTGAGAACTCACAGCAACAACCAGGGCTAAGGCAATGACTGTTCATTGCAGCTGCCCACCAGCACCCATCAAAGCACATCGTCACAAGGAGTTTGACAGCGTTGCAGTAAACGACAAGAGCAGACACTGCGGTGCAGAGTGCAACATGAAAATACCGGCTGCAGTGTGGAGTGCTCTGTCAGGCTGCACTGAAAGGGTACTTTTGGCCACCCTGTATCTAGACTAGAACCTGGGAGTTTAATTTCTGAACACCCTGGGCACGTCGTTAGTGTACAGCGGGAAGGTCGGCAAACTCCGTTTTTCTGATTAAATGGCTTCAAACAAAAATTTGGCAGTCTACACACCTGGACCTGTGTGTGGCATCAGATCAGTGATACTTCTGCCTTGCTTTGTTGCAATGCTGTTCTGTCGCTTCATACGTGTTTTAATCTGTGTGTCCAATCTTGCCTGGTTTTATTAGTTTTAGGGCACAATGCAAAATCTGCACTGGCTTTCCTTTTTATCTCTGACGTTCCAGTGGCAGCATTTGATAGCCAAGGCCAACTTTAAGTCTGATACCCACCCACTCAATACCAGTCTGATATGCTCTTCTAGTGGTGGGGAGCGCTGGGGCATGTCTGGACACCTGGCTGCAACAATAATTCCGCTGGAAAGCAGGCTTAATTGCTGCTGGAATCATGTACATAATGAAGATCTCTATTCCTCGACTAAATGCAAGACAGACTGGGGTTTAAAAAGAGCCAGCACATGTCAAGTAGGCTGCAAATTCAGAGTAAACTCGCCGATCCACCTTGGTCTTTTTAGATATTTTGTATTCTCATCCTTACTACTTTTGCTCACCGGGCGTGAGTGGTGATTTATTGCTTAATTAGCCACCTTGGGGCTCACATGGTAAAAATTGCAGTGAGTAATTGCTGGGCCTCGAGGCAGGGCATTGCAGGAATTGCAGGGCCTCGAGGCTATGCTGATGCAGGGTTAAGGGGGTGGAAATACGGTCACAGCAATGACGTGCTTGTGAGAAAGCCTGCACCAGAAACACAGAGAAGGGTCACCTTGAAATCACTGCTCTTGTCACTGCTTCTTCTAACTGGTAGTGAAGTGAACAGCAGACGCCAGTGGACAAGGTATCTCCCAGAAAGCAAGGGGCTTTAGCTTGAGGATTTGTAACTGGGAGTGCTATTAATTATGAATGGGCGTGCCTCTTTCACCCTCATCATAGCACTGCGGCACTAAGATCAGCCTCCTCCCCTGCCGTCTGCCTGAGAGCAGACACATCTGTGGTGCTGCCTCTTAAATAGCCTGCAAATATGACATCCCCTGAGAAATGAGAACACCTTTCCAGCCCATCCACGCGGACGCCCAGAGGGAGGCAGGCTTCAGCTGCGGAGTTCTCTTTTCCTCCTGAATTCCGGCTCTGCAGCGCTTTAGGTGGATGACACAATTCTGGAAGCACTTTAATATCAGAAACCCCCACCAAAAGAGGCCCCCCCATTCTAGTCCTGGGCCTTTTAAAATGCACCAGTTGGTTTTGCTTGTGTCCATCCCTGATTAGATCGAGGAAAACACTGTGTGTCTATGAAAATGACAACTTAGTTAAAACACGGTCCCTGTTCTGACTAGTGAAAATTGCATCAAGCACAAAGAGAGACCGACAAAGGACTGAGCAAAAGCAGAACTTGGGAGGAGGAGGGGCTTTCTAGCCATGTCCAGAGCATGATGGCCCTAAGACCCTGGTGCTGCAAATTGGCCTGTGTGGTGAAACCCCAGGTGGAGCAGCACTGAACTTACTAGGGCTCTGTGTGAGCAC
The DNA here is from genome assembly GCF_965140295.1 of Lepidochelys olivacea. Lineage (NCBI taxonomy): Eukaryota > Metazoa > Chordata > Testudines > Cheloniidae > Lepidochelys > Lepidochelys olivacea. The sequence continues at coordinate 128,714,394 of NC_140415.1, forward strand.
AACACAACTTGAAAGATTGGCTCAGAGCAGTGGTTCTCAACCTGAGGCCCATGGGCCGCTTGCAGCCCAATCAGCACACCGCTGAGGCCCATGTGACATCCTCGTACAGGCCATACAGGTAACATAAATATTGTGTGGATGCGTCCCACATAACACACAGAGAGCTGCATATGCAGCCCACAATGGTAAATAGGTTGAGAACCACTGGCTTAGAGTCTGAGGAGCCCACAGTGATATTGATGCTTACATTGTCTAAGTACCTGTCTCAACAAGGAGTGAAAAATAACTCATGACCATACCTATGTAACAACTTATTGCATAAAGCAGGAGAAGAGGAACTCCACCCATGTCTATGTACCAACGGACTTACACAACTCCCCATCAACAGGCACCAATTCCGTGGGTGCTGCGGGGCTGGAGAGCCCAGGGAAAAAATTGTAGGTGCTCAGCACCCACCAGCCACAGCTGTTTGGCCAGGGCCCCATCCCTCCAACGCATTATTAAGGATCTACAACCTATCCTGAAGGATGACCCAACACTCTCACAAATCCTGGGAGACAGGCCAGTCCTTGCCTACAGACAGCCCCCCAACCTGAAGCAAATACTCACCAGCAACCACATACCACACAACAGAACCTCTAACCCAGGAACCTATCCTTGCAACAAAGCCCGTTGCCAACTCTGCCCACATATCTATTCAGGGAACACCATCACAGGGCCTAATAACATCAGCCACACTATCAGAGGCTCGTTCACCTGCACATCCACCAATGTGATATATGCCATCATGTGCCAGCAATGCCCCTCTGCCATGTACATTGGTCAAACTGGACAGTCTCTATGTAAAAGAATAAATGGACACAAATCAGATGTTAAGAATTATAACATTCATAAACCAGTCGGAGAACACTTCAATCTCTCTGGTCACGCGATTACAGACATGAAAGTTGCAATTCCTCAAGAAAAAAACTTCAAATCCAGACTCCAGCGAGAAACTGTTGAATAGGAATTCATTTGCAAATTGGATACAATTAACTTAGGCTTGAATAGAGACTGGGAGTGGCTAAGTCATTATGCAAGGTAACCTATTTCCCCTTGTTTTTTCCTAACCCCCGTTCCCCCCCCGCAGACGTTCTTGTTAAACCCTGAATTTGTGCAGGAAATGGCCCACCTTGATTATCATACACATTTTAAGGAGAGTGGTCACTTTAGATAAGCTATTACCAGCAGGAGAGTGGGTTTGTGTATGGCGGGGGGGGGGGAGAAAACCTGGATTTGTGCTGGAAATGGCCCAACTTGATTATCATACACATTGTAACGAGAGTGATCACTTTAGATAAGCTATTGCCAGCAGGAGAGTGGGGTGGAGGGAGGTATTTTTTCATGCTTTGTGTGTATAAAAGATCTTCTACACTTTCCACAGTATGCATCCGATGAAGTGAGCTGTAGCTCACGAAAGCTTATGCTCAAATAAATTGGTTAGTCTCTAAGGTGCCACAAGTACTCCTTTTCTTTTTGCGAATACAGACTAACACAGCTGTTACTCTGAAACCTGTAGAGAACCAGTGCATCCTTACAGAGGTGGCCCCTAGAGCAAGGACCATTTCGCCACGTCCTGCCTCAGTTCGGCTGAGTCAGGTTCCTAAACCTCCTGTCCGAGCCTAGAAGGTGATTTAAATTGGGAAAGTACTCACCACACCTCATGCCAGACTTGAGGAGGACTTCCCTGTCTCACTCCAGGAGACTCTTCAGGAGAGGGGGTGCAGCTGAAAACGATAGGAGACTGGCTTGGCCTGCTGAAATAAATGCAAAGCTGCCAATCACACATGCTACATGAGCCCAGAGAAAGCAGGCCCATCCACAATGGTCAATAGGGATGGTGTGAAGGAGGCATGTACAAGTCTCAAATTGGTTATCGCACCTGCAGGGAAAGGGGGAAGAGACTCCAGTATTATCTGTTCAGACTTTGTTCACCAAAGTGCTCAGTGGCACAATGGCATGCCCCTGTGTGGAAAGCGAGAGCTGTCGGACCTAGAGGCTCTGAACCCCCAAGGGCCCTGAACTGTAAAGCAGCTAATGTCTCTGTCATAAATATAAAGGGAAGGGTAAACCCCTTTGAAATCCCTCCTGGCCAGGGGAAAGCTCCTCTCACCTGTAAAGGGTTAAGAAGCTAAAGGTAACCTCGCTGGCATCTGACCAAAATGACCAATGAGGAGACAAGATACTTTCAAAAGCTGGGAGGAGGGAGAGAAACAAAGGGTCTGTGTCTGTCTATATGCTGGTCTTTACCGGGGATAGACCAGGAATGGAGTCTTAGAACTTTTAGTAAGTAATCTAGCTAGGTATGTGTTAGATTATGATTTCTTTAAATGGCTGAGAAAAGAATTGTGCTGAATAGAATAACTATTTCTGTCTGTGTATCTTTTTTGTAACTTAAGGTTTTGCCTAGAGGGGTTCTCTATGTTTTTGAATCTAATTACCCTGTAAGATATCTACCATCCTGATTTTACAGGGGGGATTTCTTTATTTCTATTTACTTCTATTTTTATTAAAAGTCATCTTGTAAGAAAACTGAATGCTTTTTCATTGTTCTCAGATCCAAGGGTTTGGGTCTGTGGTCACCTATGCAAATTGGTGAGGCTTTTATTCCAACATTTCCCAGGAAAGGGGGGGTGCAAGTGTTGTGAGGATTGTTCATTGTTCTTAAGATCCAAGGGTCTGGGTCTGTAGTCACCTAGGCAAATTGGTGAGGCTTTTTACCAAACCTTGTCCAGGAAGTGGGGTGCAAGGTTTTGGGAAGTATTTTGGGGGGAAGGACGCGTCCAAACAGCTCTTCCCCAGTAACCAGTATTAGTTTGGTGGTGGTAGCGGCCAGTCCAAGGACAACGGGTGGAATATTTTGTACCTTGGGGAAGTTTTGACCTAAGCTGGTAAAGATAAGCTTAGGAGGTTTTTCATGCAGGTCCCCACATCTGTACTCTAGAGTTCAGAGTGGGGGAGGAACTTAATGCTCAGGGGAGCCAAAAAGAAGGGGCACATTGAACGTCATAGCAAGAAAATCCTCCACTCCCCTGACTTAATCCTAGAGACATTGAAAGAGATACGGGAATGGAGCAACACTGGGAGACTCAGTAAGAAGACTATTTCTTCCAGGGTCGGTCCTGGGGCCAGTTTTGTTCAATATCTTCATAAATGATCTGGAGGATGGTGTGGATTGCACTCTCAGCAAATTTGCGGATGATACTAAACTGGGAGGAGTGGTAGATACGCTGGAGGGGAGAGATAGGATACAGAAGGACCTAGACAAATTGGAGGATTGGGCCAAAAGAAATCTGATGAGGTTCAATAAGGATAAGTGCAGGGTCCTGCACTTAGGACGGAAGAACCCAATGCACAGCTACAGACTAGGGACCGAAAGGCTAGGCAGCAGTTCTGCGGAAAAGGACCTAGGGGTGACAGTGGACGAGAAGCTGGATATGAGTCAGCAGTGTGCCCTTGTTGCCAAGAAGGCCAATGGCATTTTGGGATGTATAAGTAGGGGCATAGCGAGCAGATCGAGGGACGTGATCGTTCCCCTCTATTCGACATTGGTGAGGCCTCATTTGGAGTACTGTGTCCAGTTTTGGGCCCCACACTACAAGAAGGATGTGGATAAATTGGAGAGAGTCCAGCGAAAGGCAACAAAAATGATTAGGGGACTGGAACACATGAGTTATGAGGAGAGGCTGAGGGAGCTGGGATTGTTTAGCCTGCAGAAGAGAAGAATGAGGGGGGATTTGATAGCTGCTTTCAACTACCTGAAAGGGGGTTCCAAAGAGGATGGCTCTAGACTGTTCTCAATGGTAGCAGATGACAGAACGAGGAGTAATGGTCTCAAGTTGCAGTGGGGGAGGTTTAGATTGGATATTAGGAAAAACTTTTTCACTAAGAGGGTGGTGAAACACTGGAATGCGTTACCTAGGGAGGTGGTAGAATCTCCTTCCTTAGAGGTTTTTAAGGTCAGGCTTGACAAAGCCCTGGCTGGGATGATTTAACTGGGAATTGGTCCTGCTTCGAGCAGGGGGTTGGACTAGATGACCTTCTGGGGTCCCTTCCAACCCTGATATTCTATGATTCTATGATTCTAAGACAGGTTTCAGAGTGGTAGCCATGTTAGTCTGAATCAGCAAAAAGAATGAGGAGTACTTGTGGCACCTTAGAGATTAACAAATATATTTAAGCATGAGCTTTCGTGGGCTAAAACCCACTTCATCGGATGCATGCAGTGGAATATAGAGTAGGAAGATATATATACACACACACCAGAGAACATGAAAAAATGAGTGTTGCCATTCACACTTTTATGAGAGTGACCAATTAAGGTGAACTATTATTGTGCTTTTTTCAGTAAGAAGAGCATCAGTCCCAGCAACTCGGTACCCTGCGGGACTTCCCTTTGTGCTCCAGGCCAGTTCTTCAGGGCACGAGCGGCTGTTCTCTTTCCTTGCAGGCTCAATGCCCGATTCCCCTTGGGCAGCTGGGGAAGAAGAGTCTAATTTTGCTTTAGCCAAACACAAGTTATGGTCTCAATGCAGGGGTAACTGGGCAAAGTTTAGTGGTCTGTGTTATATAAGAGGTCAGGCTACATGATGTAAAGGTCCTTTCTGGCGTTAAAATCTACCAATCCAATTCTCGTCAGCTAATTCCTTTTGTCAATGATGTGGGTTTTTCATTTCTTTTCCCTGATATTCTCTTTCCCATTTTTAATTACTTTAGGGACTATAATGTGTTCAGAGCAGTCTGGAATCTGGATCCCCTTCGCATTAGTTCTCAAATCTGACCAGGTCTCAAATTCCTAGAAGAACAAAACTGGAAGCAGCCCAAGTCTATTTACTTTTTATTATTATCCTTTTGTTTGACTTCCTTTTTCGCAGGACGGGGAGGATGGATGGGAGGGGCAGCTTGCAAAGTGCTCTTGCCTTTCACAGCAGGATTTTTGCAGTTCATTTGGAAGGGTAGAAATGAACTATTGTGCTTTAAAACCTGAGCATTGTATTAAAATACGTCCTTTTCAATTGAAAGAGCTTATTTAGCAATACAATGCTCAGACGTTACATTTAGGCCAACATTTTTCAATAATAGGAGACTAAAGATAGGCAGCTTGTAAGTCGCTTGATTTTCAAACGTGCAGAACAGCACAGCTCTTATTAGCTTCACTGGTGTTCAGCTCCCTTGAAAAGGTTAGTCATGTAGGAGCCTCACTTTAGACTCCTTTTGCTGTAAAATAATTGTTTATCTTAAACCACTGCAGGCCCTGATATCTGAGCCCATGAAGTCTCCTGTCTAATGTACCTATATGGTCCCCAGCATTTCAGTATCTGGGTGCCTTTAATCACAGCACCCCATTGTACAGGTGGGGAACTGAGGCACAAAGAGGCTATGTGATCACCCAAGGTCACTTGTGCTAGAACGTGGGTGTCTTAGGCAGCTGCCCTAAGCACTGACCGTCCTTCCTCTGTATTTGAGCCTATTTTTCCCAGAAACTACACATCAACACTGACTAGAATCCAGGAGAAAATTATTCTATTCATGAGACTTTGCAAGTGCATAGAAGAGCTGATTGACTGAAAGGTTTAGTTCTGTTTCTTTGGTACAATAGGTGCAATAAACCTTCTTGAGGATTTCCATTTAGACAAAGAACTAAGTTCCTGATCTTGTCACAGAAAGCATTTCCTCATACCCAAGAATACAGGGGCATTATTCAACAGCGGAATGATAAAGAGAACACAAGTGTCTCTGAGGCCTCAAAAGTATATTATGTTTCCTCTTTTCAGAATGATGGTAATCATTTGGAAACTCTCTTGTTTTCTCACACACAATTATCAAGGATAAAACATGTGTTCCGGTCCCTTCTGCACTTCCACTGTGGTTTGTCTGAACCAAATATGTCCATCCAAGGCTTGGTCTACACAACACAATTTTAGGGTGCCTGAATACAGTGGCCAGTGGGGATAGCTGAATTGGGGTTGATTGCTGGTCAGTGATGCGTGAAGACCAGTACAATCTGTGTTCACTGCATCAGGGCAGTTACCTGGGATTGAAGCTTCTATGCTGAATGTATGCTGACTGCTATATCACATTCAGTCCCAGCCCAGCTAACACAGCTATTGACAGCTGCATCCCTGACATGGGGAATTTTCATCCTATAGACCAGGCCTAAAAGATGTAACCACCAGCAAACTGGTCCAAAAGCATGCAGATAATTTGCTTCCATCAGTGGTGGGGCTGATACACTGCATTACTCTTATCTCATACCTCTGCCATTGTGGAACTAGCAAAAAAGCTGAATGTGAAAAGCATCATAGGTGCTTGGACAACATAGCCCTGTATGAAACATGGAAATTAATACAGACTAATACAAAGAGAAGTCAGAGATGGTGTGAAAGAACAGAGAAGGGGATGGGCAGTGATAGAGAATGGCAGCTCAGATGGATGGGCAAGAAAGATATTTTCAGTGCAAGTGCTCTGGTTTTTGATACCGTGCATTAAGTTGAGGAGCTCAGAAGTCTTCTCCTGCCTCTCCCTGGTCAATGGTTGGACAGAAACTGGGAAAGCTGTCAGCCATTTCCCTGCGAGACACATAATAAAAAAGCAAATGCAGTCCTTATACAAAAAGGTTCCCAAATTAGTTTCCTACAAAGGCAGTTCATTAAATGTCAAGAGACTGCACTAGATTGCGTAATTACAGCCGTCGGAGATATAAACAGCAGCTCAGAGAAATGGTAACCAGAATATTCATCTAGGAGCCTCAGCCAGGGATCCCAAAGTGAATTTTTACATGAGGAATCATTGGAGGATAGGCATAAACTCAGCCAATATTCCAGAGCCAGGCTGTCTTGTGTGTGTAGATCGCTGGCATTAGCTTCCCTTCTTTCCTTTTCCACAAAGGCAGAATAGGGCCGATAACATTTTATTTGAAGCTGCAGCCGTCATTAATCCTGATAAAAACAGGAGTCCCACTGCAGTGGTTTTCACAGATTAGGAAGAGCCAGTGACATCAGCACCCATTTGCCATGCAGCAGGGTATTCAGCCAGGCCCCCTGAATGAAATCCTCTTCCCCTAATGTCACTCTGGGAATGGGAAAGGGAAAAACTGTTTGTTCCACGAGAAGAGGGCACAGAAACAAGTTAAATGCATAAGAATAGTCGCTAATGCAGCTGCCTGACCAGAGCAAGATGGGGAGTGACGTCCTGGCTGTAGCCTCACTTTGGATGAGAAACACCGACAACCCACCTGAACAGTTCAGCTTACCCACCGCTCCCCAGGCTGAGAGGGATTTAGAGCCTTAACCTGTTTGTGGGGGGGTGGCTTCATGGTAAAAAGGGGATGTAGGCTGGACTGGAGCCTGCAGCAGGAGGGAACTGCTCAAGTAGAAGGACAACATATACACTAAACCTGCTTTTGACTCCCTCCTCTCTGAGGAGGGCATTGCTCCCCATCGGGCCATGAACTCCCCTGCCTCTTTCAATTTGCAGCATTTCCCAATCATTCCCCCTCCCAAACCATGCCTAGGGATTTGCCCTCTTAACCCAGGACACTCCCAAAGGCCATGGGTAACCATAAGGAGACCAAAGGCCTCTCCAGTGATGCCAAGGCCCCTTGTCCCCATGGCAACACTGCTCCCTCAGCAGTCATGGTCCCATTCGGGCCCCTCTGTGACTGCCCCATTGCTAAAGGATCTATCTCACTTAAAGGGGCTGAACCACAAACCCGCCCACCTATCTCTGTAAGAGGAGGCTTTGCTTTATGCTTTACGGTGACTCTCCATTAAGCTGGCTGCACCTTTATCTGCAGGGTTGACGAGTGTTTTTGTGGCTGTCTCTTAGCAGCACTGTTGTGTAAGGTCACACTTGCAGCCAACTGGGAGATGGAGGAGATGCAGCAAAGAGCAGTGCCTGTGTCCAGGCCATCCCTATCCATGCTGTCTGCCCCACACATGACATGTTGGTTGCCATGGGTAGAAAGGCCGTGCAGGGGAGCAGTGCAGTGAAACCCTAGCTGGGGGGCTTTCCAGCATTAGTGGGAGATTTATGGATGTGGCGGGGTAGAGATGGGGAAAGAATGGCACAGACTACAGATCTGCCACTAACAAGGTAGAAGCTAACATTTAGTGGATGGCGCACTGGACTGGGACTCAGGAGACCTGGGCTCTGCCATTAACCTCAAGACCTTGAGCTAGCTACTTCCTTCTCCGTGCCTCAGTTTCCTCCCCCCCCACCCCCCACTGACACACCAAGAAAATTGTGTAGAAATTTTACAGGGTTCATATAAGCCCAAACAATGCTGGAAATTCCTGTCTCATAGCTGTACTTGTCCTTGGCTATAGAACTGCAAGTATCAAGCATCAGTGGTGAAATTTTTAGCAGACGGGGAGCTTGAAGATAAACTCATTTCTCTTGCACATTATTGACCGCTGCGCTTGCTCAGATAATCCTGGCCAATCAAAGGGAGGCCACAAGCTGTAGTCAGGAGTGGAAAACGCTTCTTAATTCGTTCTCTACCCAATGACCCATCTGAAGGTAACTGTCTCAAGGTTTTGCAGGGATAAAACTGATAAAAAAAATCCTGCAGTCCCACATAGAACCTTGTGCCTTATAATCACAGCTGGCTGGGAATTTTCCATCAAAAAAAATTTTTTTTGAATGAAAATGTTGTTTCTGCAAATTTGGCATTTTCTGTCAGGATAGCCCAAACAAAATGTCTCATTTCAGGTCAGGATGACTTTCATCTGCGTCTGCCTGAGACAACACAGTGCCTCATGAAAGCAGTAGCTCTAATGCCTCAAGTCTCCATTCCCATTTATGGGCCTTGTTCCATGGCTGAACTGTATTTCCCATAATGCACCAGGGCTTCCCCTCTGGCTGAGCCACTGTGGTGTCTCATAGGAGTTCCATGACTCTCATCCCTGGTCTATGGGAAATATAGTCAAACCAGGCAGCCCCAGACATGGGGGAGAGAATGGGGGCACAAAGCACCCGAACTACAGCTCCCATGAGGCACCGCAGGATGCAAGCAGAGGCAGTTTAATATCAAACTACCTGGAAAAAATAAAATAAAAAAAAATTTAGACATATCCAAAAACTTTAATTTGAGAATTGTTTGTTCTTCAAAACAGTTTGTTATTTAGAATTTTCATCCTGGTTTGGGACAAAAACAAAATGTCAAAATTTCCCATGGGACAGGCATTCCAATCATCTCTAGTTATCGTAAAGAGGCTTCGAGGTCACAGAAGTGTAAGCACTGTGGTGATCTGGGAGCCCATGCATTTGGTTGTTATGCTTATAAGAAGCACAAGGGATCTTTTTCAGGGGAAAAGGCAATACGCTGCGTTTATTGAAAATACAACAGTTAGCATATGCATTCAATTACACAACACACATACACAAGTCCTGCAGATGGTCTTTATAGTTACCAGTCTGTCATAGCCTGAGTCAATCTACTGGTCAGTTAGATTGAGCACGAGTGAGGAGCTGGGCTCTGTTGGTTGCGATCTGATGCTCCGAGGCTTTGCAGGACTGAACGCAGAGTTCTATGGCAAAACACCCCAGCTTTATACTTGTAAATTTCCACTTTAGTCTATGGATTTTGCAATGTTATTCTGTAATCGTTAGTCCTTAAGTGGTGTTAATCTTGGGGTTTTCCGCTGTTATCTTTTAATGCTTATTGTCAGGCTTCCCAGCATTATCTATATGATTTAACTGGGGATTGGTCCTGCTTTGAGCAGGGGGTTGGACTAGATGACCTCCTGCGGTCCCTTCCAACCCTGATATTCTATGATTCTATGATTCCTGTTTGTTGTCTCGCCTTTGGGGGTGCCTGCCTCACCTCTGAGGTCATTAATGCTGCTAACATGTTTAGCATCGGATACAATGGATATTTTCTGATTGTCTCCTGGTGTTTCCAAGTCTCTCACTTTTTCTTGACCATCTGGACATTTGTGATGGCTTTCACACTCATTCTTAACCATGCACACATCCTTTACTCACACCAAACAATTTTACAGAGACTTTCAGACAGGATAACATTTTGGAAAGGATTATATGGTTACTAAAGGGATTACAAAAGAACCTTACACAATTTAGTTCGCAATGCATACAAGCAGCAAGACCTTATAGCAAATACTGTAATGAAATTTTATCCTAAAACAAAAGGTGACCCTAATCAGCCATAAGGACTATTCTGGTCTATTCCTGCTTTGAAATCAAAAAGGGTGGCTGGCAGGATGAAATCAAATAATACATTAATACATACTACATTATTATAACCATTAATCATTATAACCTCTAATACAAATATAAAATCCTACTCCTACATGGTAAGATTTCATGGTCTACTTAGATCTATAAAAAGACTAATCAGAAGCTCAATACAAGCTACAGGGCTTGATGCAGGAATGGTGAGATTCTGTAGCCTGGGTTATGCAGGAGAGTGATCATGATGGTCCCGTCTGGCCTTAAAATCTATGAATAAATGTTTCGGGGGTGCTCTCAAATCCAGCCACTGTGAACCCAGAGACCCCACTTCTGCATTGTTTTGCATTTGTCTGAATATTTATTTCTCATGTTCTTGCCTTGTTTTATTTTATTAATTAGTAGGAGTGTGCCACAATTCTAGTGTAGGGCAGGCTCCAGCAGCCTGAATCGCTTTGTACTAAACCAGTTTTAAAATCTTTCAGCAGCTTTTGAAATTGGATTCAGTAAAACCAGTTTGGATCCCTTGAGTCTGGTCTACACGACAGAGTCAATCCACTACACAACAGCCCTGAATGATGTGAAAGACTATTCAGTTTTCAAGCAGGTTAGAAGTTTTGATGCAGTCATTTCCAGGCCTCAGTGATGCAGCTGCGTGCTGATCATCTATCCAGTCTGACTGGCAAAAAAAGAAAGAACAAGACCCACTTTGTTATCAAACATACTGGGTGCATTGGTTTCAAAGGCAATTCCAGACTTCAGGCAGGGCCATATGGAAAGAAGAAAGTGGCCAAACTTGCTGGTTTCACTCTGAAATCGGAGTTTCAGGGTTCACAGGAATCTGAAACTCCATGATGACTCTGCGTGACTGAGCGTCACGGCGCCCTTTAGTACACTGTTGAGTAATTGGGTGCACCTATTTATGTCTATCTTCAGTACTTATCTGGCCCCCATCACCACAGTATCTGGCACCTCACAATCCTTCTGCATTTTCCCTGACCTCCCCTGTGTGATAGGGAGGTGTGATTGTCCCCATTGCGTAGCTGGAGAAGAGAGAGACTACAGCACTTGCCCAAGGTCACGAAAAGAGTCTGTCGGGGGTAAGGAATTGAACCTGGGTCTCCAGCATCTATCCATACGCTCTGAGGGCAATTTTAATGAGAGTTGGCTTGACTAATGGGGTCATATATTAGACTAGTAGGTTAATTCCACAACTGACAAATAGACGCTTCCGTCACTGATGTTTTGCTCTCTGTTGCAGGAGTGCCCTGCTTCCAACTGGAACGTGGCACATGCTGCTTAAAATTATGTCTGAGCTAATGGGAGAGCCACAAGCACTTTCCAATCACTAGCAGCTAGGATTGTAACAGATAGGATATTTATCACCGGATGCTGCCCTCTGCATGGTCCTTTCCTCCCAAAACAGGAGATGCAAAAGTATTCAGTTGAGATCAGAGACGCTTTCAGGACTTGTCACCTAACTCTTGGCCTGAAGTAGTGCAAGAATAAATTTACTTAAGTAGTGCACTATCTGTAGACAGTCATGTCTATGGAAGAAGTTTTGTTTCCACACAGAAGCTATTACCTTTCATATGCCTTTTGTTGTACAGTATATGCTGCAGCAGTAAAGATGAGGCAGAGTACTTTAGGTACTTCATGGTGATCTTCTCCAAAGTAGTAGTGACATCTCCTTAGTATTTAATTGAAAGCTCTCTTTAGGGCTTTCATTTCCTCTCCTGGAATGAAGCCATGGTTTGACACTACAGGGAAAACACCAATTTGCCAGCTTACCTCTTCTTTCACTAAAGCTCTAGGAAAATGTTACGATGCGCTTATTTCATGGATCTCCACAAAGCAAGTCCTTGTCCTGGTCTGGATGTGTTACATTTACGTCATGTCACATCCCATTAGGTTGTTCACAGTGTACAATGAGGTTATGTAACGTCCACATCCCATCTCCTTGCATCACAATCAATCACAATGCAGCGTGGAGTAATGTAATATGGCCATCAGCAACATACCCCCTAGAACTCAAACTCCTCTCTGGGCAATGACTAAGGCAGGCAATTCAGTCTCAAATCACACTCTAGCCCAGGAGTGTCACAGCCACCACGCATTCCAAGCAAATCTACAGAATAGCTTTCCAAGGTCAGCTCGCCATGGCATCCCTGCCCCTATTCCACACACAGCTGATATTTACCTTCACACAATCATTTATATATTTGTATGTTCCCAATGCAATGATGTCGGAACTGATGGGAATAGGTTAATATGCCAGTCCACAACAGTGAACCCCAAATATGTGGAATGCTCAGTTGCACCAAGGTATCAAACCACATGTGGTCTGTAAGATCACTCAGGGTCTGCAAACCTTTACAGTAACCACCAGGACTTCAAAAGGGAAGGTCCCCCATCAGAAATTAAGTAATAGGGGAGTTTTTAAAATCTTTTGATGAATAGGATTTAAAGCAAGAACGGACAATTATGGTCAGCTAGTTTGGTCTCCTGCAGAGCACAGACCACCGAATATAGCCAGATAGCTTTATATTTACACTGAACATAAATCAGCCATCCAATCCTTGCCCTTCTAAAGCTGTAAAAACAATGACCAACGTTTCCAAAAATTAGGGACCTAACTTGCTATTTCCTTGACACTGGATTTACAGTTTATTACAACAATCTGTAACCCATTAATCCTCCTCCTTTGTCCTATGACTGCAGAGGTGTTAACTGCACAACTCACCACAAATGGATTCTTGGAACATGTGTTAACTCCCTATGCTTAATCTCTTACACCTTGTATTTAGCTGTGACACTCTGGGTGCCTTTTCCAGACCTGAAGAAGAGCTCTGTGTAAGCTCAAAAGCTCGTCTCTCTCACCAACAGAAGTTGACCCAATAAAAAATATTACCTCACCAGCCTTGTCTCTCTACTGTCCATATTTAGGCACCTAAATAAGTGACCAATTTCCAGATGTGCTGATCCCCCAGCAGCTCCCATTGACTTGATTTGAATGTCAACACCTCATCCATTTAAAAAATCTTGGCCTAAAAAATGCTCCATTTTGTTGTATGATTTGGACTTAGTGCAAGGACACTCTAAGTCAGAGTTGGGCAAACTATGGCCCGTGGTACTGTCCTGCCCGGCCCCTGAGCTCCCAGCTGGGGAGGCTATCCCCCCTCCCCCACAGCCATGCTGCCACATGGGCAGTACAGCTTGCACCCACCCACCTCTCAGGCTTTCCAACAAGCCTGTCCTGCCACTCTCAGCAGCAGGTAAGGGAGTGGGGGGGGGTTGGATAAGGGGCAGGAGGTCCCGGGGGTGGTTGGATGGGGCAGAGATGGTCAGGAGACAGGGAGTGGGGAGGGTTGGATAGGGGGTGGGGTCCCGGGGGGTCAGGGGATATCAGGGAGGGATGGTGGGGTCCTGGGGGGCAGTTATGGATGGGGTAGTTAGGGGACAAGGAGTGAAGAGGGTTGGATGGGTCAGGGGTCCTGGGGGTGTGGATAGGGGTTGGGGCAGTCAGGGGACATGGAGCAGGGGGGGTTGATGGGGGGGGTGGTTAGGGGCAGAGGGCCCTGGGAGGGGGGGTTGGATGGGTCGGCTGTTCTGAGGGGGACAATCAGTGGGTGGGAAGAGGGGAGGTGGATAGGGGGTGGGGGCCAGGCTGTTTGCAGAGGCACAGCCTTCCCTACCTGGCCCTCCATACCGTTCTGCAACCCTGATGTGGCCCTCGGACCAAAAAGTTTATCCACCCCTGCTCTAAGTGCAACTTTCATTATGGCAACATTTTGTCCTGCCGAAATGCGCTCCGGCTCCTTGGGAGGAGTTGCTGACATTCTTGCGCAGATGTTCCAGAGAAGATAAGTAGCATACAGCCACTACGGAGACAGGAAGATCAGAAATACCAGCAGTAGATAGTACTTCCTGTGTTGTCACCAATCTGCTATCAGTCATTGATAGCCGAGATCTTCTCTTGTAACAATTGTGCCAGGGCAGCTTTACTCTCAGCTACATCCTGAAAAATCATACTTCTGGGAAAAAACACATCTGAAAGTCACTCTTCCCAGAAGCCCTTGAGAGAATACACTTCACGATGTAAACGTATTATCGCCAGGCTCCCCCAGGATGTGGAGTGCCACAGCAGGATCTCTAGATGAACAGCACTAGTTTTTACATCAGCTGGTGTCAACCGTTGTGACTCTTTCCGAGTGAACAGAGAGACCCTGACTGACACCAGCTGAGGATCTGTCCCATTGTAACAACTTTTAGAAGCTGCTTGCAGCGACCACTGGCATTCTTCCCAGTTTGCAGCGCTTTGTAAGATGAGACATTCAGAGTGTGACGCTTTCTCGGGGCTTCCAGACCTATCACTAAGGCTGCGATTCTTTCATTGAGGTCATGGAAGTTACAGATTCGGTGACTTCCACAGCAGCAGGTGCAGCTGACTTCAGCAGCAGTCCTGGGGGTGGCCCCGGGAAGCACCTGACCAGCGATCCCAAGGGCCTCCCCGGAGCCAGCTTGGGTGGTCCCTGAAGCCAGCTGCCCAGGGCCTCCCGAGCTGCTTGGGTGCTCCCTAAGGCCACCCCCAGGACTGCTGCTTGGGGGTCCCCGAACCCAGCGGCCCTGGGAAGTGCCTGAGCAGCAGTCCCAGGGGCTGCCCCGGGGCCAGCCACGCTGGCCTCTGCTCAGGCAGCCCCAGGCAGCTAGCTCCAGGGTCCGCCGGAACAGCGGCCAGTGTGGCAGGCTCCAGGGAGCACCCAAGCACCGGTCCTGGGGGTGTCTTGGGGACTGCCCAAGCAGCAGCGTTCCCAGGGCAGCTGGAGCAGCAGCCCCAGGGGTGCCTGGAAGCCGTCCAGAGAGCGATCCATGGGAGCAGTGGCTGGGGGGCAGTCAACCCCCAACACTGGAGCAGAGACCGCCTAGCAGGGTCCCCTGGAGCAGCGGGGCCCCAGAAGTTGAGATTTAGTCCAGGGTATTTGGGGTAAAGGTCATGGACAGGTCATGGGATTTTTTTTTTATTGCCCCTGACCTGTCCATGACTTTTACCAAAAATACCCGACTAAATCTTAGCCTTAACTATGTCACCCTGTTACCCCTCTGCCTCAGCGTGAGAGAGATTTGCTGCAGCTAAACTGTGTGTCAGCTCCCTGCTATTCCAGTCTGTCTGCCTGGCCAGCCCAACAATCTCCACAGGACTCTGCCAGGCCTTTCCTCCTTGCCTTGCTGAGAACTTTGGGGCCCCAGTGCCTGACCCCCCTGAAACAGCAGCCCTCTGCAGTGTCTGACCCCTATCAGTGGGTGCCCACAGAAATACCAAGTCCACTGTCTCCAAAGAGACAGAACACACACCAACCTGTTGGCTCAGCTGAGGATGCACCCCTCACTTTACTACAAAAGCACTGAGAGGAATGTATGTGAAAACAGGAATAAGTGTACTAATAAAGAACCGAGCCGTAAGTGCCTAAGCAGAGATCATAGAAGCAGAAAATGGTTACAAAGAAAACAAAAATATAATCACACTCTAGTAACTAAAACTTAACTCAACATGTTACAATTCTTGAGTAAGGCAGTTTTCTCAGCTACAGCCCCTTCTCAGCATCCCCATCCCCACATGGCTGGGGATCCACCATTGTTCACTGAATGCAGAGTGCTGATCTCCTGGGTCCCTCAGTGACGGATAACAAGACATCCTTTTGCTTCTCCTTATACTCCCCAAAGTTCATAGTCTTTGTCTGACGAGTCAGGATGACCCCTGGGGTTCAGACCACGTGTTTTCTGCCATGTCAACGCCAGGCTGTTTCCTTGTCTTCCTGATAACTGGTGCTTACCTCAGATACAAACAAACTGCCTGTTGCCTCTGGCTTCTGCATCCCCACGCTGAATTGACATTGGAAACACAGGCAAACCAGCAAAGCACCTTTCCTTTCTCAAGAGCAAACTTCCTTATCGAGTCTGCCCCCCAAACCTATTTTAGGAAAGTATTGACAGCACACCTACAGCATTCTTTGCCATACACGCCAGCCACACATCCATCACGCAACGTTGTCACTGACCAGTGGGTCACCGGCTTTACAGATAAATACAATGACAGTAATGCATTAGGAGCCATGAGTGGGAGAGGCCCTCTCACACTTACACAGAGCACCACAAAACATAGTGACCAAATGCCCCGGTATCTTTTATGCCTCCACTCATTGCCCAGCAGTCACACTAGCCGTTGATTTCCATTAGACATCCTAAAAAGGAAGCCATATGAACTTTAGCATTCACTCAAGAAGACTGACCATTTCAATAGCAACAATAATGTATTTGTGGGGTTTTGATTTGTTTTGGTTTATAATCACGTGCCAGGCTTAATTTTTCAAAACATGTAAGGCTTTAGTGAACAGCTCCCGCTTAATTGCGAGACTTTATTGCTTAGTTCCAAATTCTTTGTACACAAATGCAGGTATGGGGTGAGAAGAATGGTAGGGAGATGGACCGTTTAATACACAGATCCTAGTAACTAAATGCTCTCCCCTTAATTCTAAAGCTTATGAGGGAGAACCTTGGGTAACTAAACCTCGCGAGAGCATCATGAAAGCATTTCTCACTCCAACAGAGTGTGGGGGCATTTACTTTGACTGGCACCAACCCAGACACCTCTTTGATCCCAGCAATGATTTTGTTTAGGAATTTCTCATCCAGCTGCAGCCAGGAGTATTGTCAGAGGGAGAGGAGGGGTGTAGGGAGCACATGGCTTGTTTTGCTTATCGAACTCATCATCATTACATTACGAAGGCTGATCTAATGTCAAAAGGATTCCTGAAACCATGCAGCATGGAATATTCATGGCTGCAGCTCCTGCCAAGGAATGGTCACAGCTGCTTGGGTCCCTCATGGGCCTGGAATAAGGATTCATTTCACAAAATAGCGTCAGAATGAAAACAGTCAAAAAGACGCCATAGCAGGTGTCAAGGTTCCTTCCCCACTCTGGGGCACAGATGTGGAGACCTGCATGCAAGACCCCCATGCTCGTTTTTACCAGCTTAGGTTAAAAACTTTCCCAAGGCACAAATTCCACCTTGTCCTTGAACAGTATGCTGCCACCACCAAGTGATTTAGACAAAGAATCAGGGAAAGGATCACTTGGAGTTGCTGTTCCCCCAAAAAATCCCCCCAAGCCCTTATACCCCCTTTCCTGGGGAGGCTTGAGAATAATATCCTAACCAATTGGTTACAAAGTGAACACAGACCCAAATCCCTGGATCTTTGGACATGGGGAAAAAAGTCAATCGGTTCTTAAAAGAAGAATTTTATTTAAAAAAAAGAAAAGGTAAAAATCCCTTCTGTAAAATCAGGTTGGAAGATAACTTTACAGGGTAACAAAAGATGCACAAAACACAGAGAAACCCCCTCTAGCCTTAGTTTCAAAGTTACAACAAAACAGGGATAAACCTCCCTCTAGCAAAGGGAAAATTCACAAGTTGAGAAAACAAAGATAAACTAATACGCCTTGCCTGGCTGTACTTACAATTTCAGTAATATGAGAGACTGGTTCAGAATGGTTTGGAGGACATGGATTGATGTCCGAACCCTCTTAGTCCCAAGAGCAAACAAACACAGAAACAAAGAACCCAAAACAAAGCCTCTCCCCCGCGCAGATTTGAAAGTATCTTTTGTCCCCATTGGTTCCTTTGGTCAGGTGCCAACCAGGTTATTTGAGCTTCTTAACCCCTTCCAGTTAAGGAGGAATTTTAGGCTACCCTTATGGTTATGACAGCAGACCACATTTGTGGCTGTCAAACACTCCATCTCATGTGGTCAATATACAAGTAATGAGCTGTTTTTTCTAACTGTCTGCCTTGAAAGCACACCTACTGACCTGCGAGTCACCATTTGGAGACTGGAGGAGGAGAAAAATGCAGGAGGACATGAGCCCAAAGGCAGGTCCTGTTTATCAGGGCATGTCTGCACTAGAAAGTTTTGCCAGCAAAGGTTCTGCTGGCATCCAGCTATTGCCCTAGACGTGTGCAGCACAGTCACTAGGGATTCCACCTTTGTTGGTACAACCTGCTGCCGTGAGTAAATGCTGCACTGGCAAATGCAGGCAGATGGGAATGCTGGGGAGGTGCGGATGACACGTAACTCATAGGTGTTACTAGATCGCAGGCCCTGGTTCTCATGGGAGACTTCAATCACCCTGATATCTGCTGGGAGAGCAATACAGAGGTGCACAGACAATCCAGGAAGTTTTTGGAAAGGGTAGGGGACAATTTCCTGGTGCAAGTGCTGGAGGAACCAACTAGGGGCAGAGCTCTTCTTGACCTGCTGCTCACAAACCGGGAAGAATTAGTAGGGGAAGCAAAAGTGGATGGGAACCTGGGAGGCAGTGACCATGAGATGGTCGAGTTCAGGATCCTGACACAGGGAAGAAAGGAGAGCGGCAGAATACGGACCCTGGACTTCAGAAAAGCAGACTTTGACTCCCTCAGGGAACTGATGGGCAGGATCCCCTAGGAGAATAACATGAGGCGGAAAGGATTCCAGGAGAGCTGGCTGTATTTTAAAGAATCCTTATTGAGGTTACAGGGACAAACCATCCTGATATGGAGAAAGAACAGTAAATTTGGCAGGCGACCACCTTGGCTTCACAGTGAAATCCTTGCTGATCTTAAACACAAAAAAGAAGCTTACAAGAAGAGGAAGATTGGACAAATGACCAGGCAAGAGTATAGAAATATTGCTTGGGCATGCAGGAGTGAAATCAGGAAGGCCAAATCACACCTGGAGTTGCAGCTAGCAAGAGATGTTAAGAGTAACAAGAAGGGTTTCTTCAGGTATGTTGGCAACAAGAAGAAAGTCAAGGAAAGTGTGGACCCCTTACTGAATGAGAGAGGCAACCTAGTGACAGAGGATGTGGAAAAAGCTAAATGTACTCAATACTTTTTTTGCCTCTGTCTTCATGAACAAGGTCAGCTCCCAGACTACTGCACTGGGCAGCACAGCATGGGGAGGAGGTGACCAGCCCTCTGTGGAGAAAGAAGTGGTTCGGGACTATTTAGAAAAGCTGGACCAGCACAAGTCCATGGGGCCGGATGCACTGCATCTGAGAGTGCTAAAGGAGTTGGCGGATGTGATTGCAGAGCCATTGGCCATTATCTTTGAAAACTCGTGGCGATCGGGGGAAGTCCCGGACGACTGGAAAAAGGCTAATGTAGTGCCAATCTTTAAAAAAGGGAAGGAGGAGGATCCTGGGAACTACAACCCAGTCAGCCTCACCTGAGTCGCTGGAAAAATCATGGAGCAGGTCCTCAAGGAATCAATTCTGAAGCACTTAGAGGAGAGGAAAGTGATCAGGAACAGTCAGCATGGATTCACCAAGGCCAAGTCATGCCTGACTAATCTAATTGCCTTCTATGATGAGATAACTGGCTCTGTGGATGAGGGGAAAGCAGTGGATGTGTTGTTCCTTGACTTTCGGAAAGCTTTTGACACGGTCTCCCACAGTATTCTTGCCAGCAAGTTAAAGAAGTATGGGCGGGATGAATGGACTACAAGGTGGATAGAAAGTTGGCTAGATTGTCGGGCTTAACGGGTAGTGATCAATGGCTCCATGTCTAGTTAGCAGCTGGTATCAAGTGGAGTGCCCCAAGGGTCGGTTGTCTTGGACCGGTTTTGTTCAATATCTTCATAAATGATCTGGAGGATGGTGTGGATTGCATCCTCAGCAAGTCTGCAGATGACACTAAACTGGGAGGAGAGGTAGATATGCTGGAGGGTAGGGATAGGATACAGAGGGCCCTAGACAAATTGGAGGATTGGGCCAAAATAAATCTGATGAGGTTCAACAAGGACAAGTGCACAGTTCTGCACTTAGGACGGAAGAATCCCATGCACCGCTACAGACTAGGGACCTAATGGCTCAGCAGCAGTTCGGCAGAAAAAGACCTAGGGGTTACAGTGGACAAGAAGCTGGATATTAGTCAACAGTGTGCCCTTGTTGCCAAGAAGGCCAATGGCATTTTGGGATGTATATGTAGGGGCATTGCCAGCAGATCGAGGGACGTGATCGTCCCCCTCTATTTGACATTTGTGAGGCCTCATCTGGAGTACTGTGTCCAGTTTTGGGCCCCACTCTACAAGAAGGATGTGGAAAAATTGGACAACGTCCAGCGTAGGGCAACAAAAATTATTAGGGGACTGGAACACATGACTTATGAGGAGAGGCTGAGGGAACTGGGATTGTTTAGTCTGCAGAAGAGAAGAATGAGGGGGGATTTGATAGCTGCTTTCAACTACCTGAAAAGGGGTTCCAAAGAGGATGGATCAAGACTGTTCTCAGTGGTAGCTGATGACAGAACAAGAAGTAATGGTCTCAAGTTGCAGTGGGGGAGGTTTAGGTTGGATATTAGGAAAAACTTTTTCACTAGGAGGGTAGTGAAACACTGGAATGCGTTACCTAGGGAGGTGGTGGAATCTCCTTCCTTAGATATTTTTAAGTTCTGGCTTGACAAAGCCCTGGCTGAGATGATTTAGTTGGGGATTAGTCCTGCTTTGAGCAGGGGGTTGAACTAGATAACCTCCTGAGGTCCCTTCCAACCCTGATATTTTATGATTCTATGACCGCTGAATGAACATCGCCAGCTGCTGTGGACATTCACTGTCTAGCTGCACGTAATGGAGTGGCAGTTCTGGGCCCATGAAACAAGCACTGAGAGGTGGGACCAGGTCACAGAGCAAATCTGGGTGGCTCAACCGTGGCTGCAGAACTTTTGGCTGTGGATAGCCATGCTCCTGGAGTTGCATGCTGAGTTCACCCAGCCCTCCAGCTCAGAGACACCAGATTGAGAGCGGCTTTGACAGTGGAGACACGGGTGGCGATCTCACATTGGAAGCTTGGAAGCTTGCAAGCTTGACCTGCCACCAGTCAGCAGGCAGTTTGCTGTTGGCAAATCTACAGTGGGGGCCATCATCATCCAGGTGTGCAAGGCCATGAAGCGTGTCCTGCTGCACATGACTGAGACTCCAGGCCGGAAATAACAGATGGAGTCAATGCAGTGGACTTCCCTAATTGTGCCGGGACAATAGATGGGACGCATATCCCAATTCTAACATCCCCACCCCCCTCCCCACTTTGTCTGAGTACATAAACAGGTACTTCTCCATGGTTATGCAAGCATTGGTGGATCACCAGGGACATTTCACTAACACAAACCTTGGGCAGTCAGGAAATGTGCATGAGATCACATCTTTAGGAACACAGCACTTTCTGACAAGCTGCAGGCATGGGCACTTTTACCAGATTGCCGCCCTCGTACTGCTGGGGTTGCAATGCCAGTTGTGGTTCCCATGGGCCCACCCTCCCACAAGGGGCACTTGGACAGCAGCAAGGAAAGATGTCACTATCCCTGAGCAGGTGCGTGGCAACTGAGGAGTGGCTTTTGGCCAAGTAAAGGCCAGCAGAGATGTCTCATGACTAGAACCTCCGTTGGACAAATATTCCTATTGCTACCGCCACGCATTGTGCTTTGCATAATATCTGCAAGGCCAAGGGGACCATGCTGCCACCAAGGTGGAGCTGGAAAGGCTGTCCGCTGGTTTTGAGCAGCCTGACACAGAGCCAGTT
Source organism: Lepidochelys olivacea (assembly GCF_965140295.1). NCBI lineage: Eukaryota > Metazoa > Chordata > Testudines > Cheloniidae > Lepidochelys > Lepidochelys olivacea. Next base: position 128,736,235 of record NC_140415.1, read on the forward strand.
ACGAGAGCTCCTCAAGGCGCCGTGCGGCTGAGGGAAGCCTGAGGAGCACAGCTTCACAGACAGCGTGTTACTTTGTCTCATTGCATGTACAGTAATTAACTGGTTTGTTAACAGATGAGGGAGCTGTTGATTGGGGGGTTGCATGTCTAACGTAATACAAAGAAAATAAATCACAGTTTTCACAGGCGAGCTTTATTATGCAATAACAAACAAACTACTCAACAGAAAGTGCAAGGTGCTGGCTGCATCACAGGTCAGCATAGGTGGATGCATAGCAGTTCTCCTTACTGGACACAAGGGTTGAGGGACTGTGTCTGCCAGTGTCTTGCGGGAGGGGAGTGTTTCGCCCTGGCCTGGAGAAAAAGAAATAGCTACCCATGCAGTGTAATGGCTGATGGGGTGGAAGCCTTTGGCTGCTTTGCTCCATAATGCTTTGGAGCATCTGTTGTCTGAGGAGCGGCATGTTATCTCAGTGCACTTCTCAGTCCTCCTGTCTGTCCTCCAGCATACAGTCCCTCAATTCCCGGGTCTCATCGACTCCAGGCCCAGAAATCCTCAAGCAGTTCTATGAAAATGTCTTCTCTCCTCTGTTTCTTTTTCCTCCCTCTCATGGTGAGTCTCAGCAGACGGAGAAGCAATGGCCTTGAAGGACACCCCAGAGCTGCAGTCATCAATAAACAACCAGACAGAGTCATTGGCAGCTTTAAGGGGTTAGCAGACATCAAAGGATAGGTACTACAACTCCCTGAAGTTTTCCCCCCATATAGATCTACATAAAAATACAGCTCACGCTCACTAGCAACACAGGACTGTTTAAAGGTACACACCATGGTGACTACCATAAGGGGTGGGAGCTGGGTAACTTTAGGGTTAGTGTAGTGAACATGGTGTGATGGGTTCGGTCACAGAGATCCCCTTGGGACTGTCACCCGACATGCTGAAATTACCTCTGAGCCCTTTTTCCCTGCCAGCTTGGGACTCCAAAACCCTGTTGTGTTGAGCCAGACACACTAGCCTGCTGCAACACAGATCGAGTGTCTGGGCCATGCCCCCAAAGCTGCAGACTTTAACCAACAACTGCTCAGCAGTTCACCTGTCTCCAGCACCCAGACACTCAGCTCCCAATGGGATCCAAACCCCAAATAAATCCATTTTACTCTGTATAAAGCTTATACAGGGTAAATTCATAAATTGTCCGCCCTCTGTAACATTGACAGATATGCACAGCTGTTTGCTCCCCCAGGTATCAATCATTTACTCTGGGTTTATTAATAAACAAAATTGATTTTATTAAGTATTGTAGGATTCATACAGGGTTCATGCGCTTGGCAACATTCAGGGCACACCCGGAGTGTTGTATAGGAGCTGTGCACACACAGCTCCTCTCAAGGGCATGAACCTTGGAATCTCACCCAGATGACATGAACCGTGGGAAGCCTCCCAGGGCTGGGCTCAAGGCCCGAGAGCAAGGAATGCGGTAGATAGAAATTGGTAAATAAGAATGTTAAACAAAGCCAGTGTATTCCTTTTATCTGTTGGAGAATGTAATGCGCGGGGGGAGAGAAAGAATAAAGGAGAGGGTGGAAAGCTGACAGGCAGAAGTCCGTTGGCAGACCAGCCTGTTTGCTTGCTTAAAGCTTTGTGCTGTTTTGTATTTGAACCACAACAAAGTATAAAAAGTAGGATTTAAGTGGTTTCAAGTAATAACAGCCAGAATAAAATAAGTCACAAGCAAAATAAAACAAAACACAAAAGTCTAAGCCTAATACATTAATAAACTAATTACAGGTAATATCTCACCCTCAGAGATGTTCCATAAACTTCTTTCACAGACTAGACTCCTTCCTACTCTGGGCCTAATCCTTTCCCCAGTACAGTTTTTGTTCAATCCAGCAGAAATCTCAGGTGATAAGCAGGGGTTTTCTCATGACTGGCAGCCCCTTTTGTCCTGCTTCATCCCCGTTTATAGCTTTGACACAAGGCGGGAATCTTTTGTCTGTGCTTGTACTTTTCCATTTAGAAGGGGGGGTGGGGACAAGGATTAAAATGGATTCCAGTATCATGTGACATGGTCACATGTCTCTGTAAGACCCCTAGTCTCCATTGTTTCTGGCTTGGCCCATACGTACACAGGAAGGCTTGCAGGTAAATAAACCATTTACAACCAATTATTCTAGTCAATGGCAGTCATCAAGATTCTAAACCACCATTAATGGCCCACACTTTGCATAATTACAATAGGACCTCAGAGTTATACTTCATATTTCTAGCTTCAGATACAAGAATGATACATGCATACAAATAGGAGAAATATATTCAGTAGGTTATAACCTTTGTTATGATACCTTACAAGAGACCTTTTGCATAAAGCATATTCCAGTTACGTCATATTTACACTCATAAGCATATTTCCATAAAACATATGGAGTGCCACGTCAATGGCTCAACTTATTTCAGGCAGTAGTGATCCTGGTAGATACATTCGTCATGAAGGCACCCAAAGTCCCAGTGAAGGCAGCTGTTTGAGATGGCCCTTGGGTCATCTGGGCTGTATGCTGCCAGCCACTTCACAATGATGAGGTCCCCCAGAGATCCTTGCAGAGTGGCGTAGGAAGGAGATATAAGGCTGCCCTGCACAGATGTGCCTGAGCAAGGATCAAACATTACGTGCTTGAAAAGTTCAGGAAATTTGTCCCAGAAATATATTCAGGCCAAGTACCTTTTTCCATTGTCAGTGTCTTTAATTGTATTTGTTGCCAGGAAGGCGTTGTCTCCAGATGTATGTTGAATATCTGACTACTTCTTTGCATGTATCTTACAATCACTGAAGTAGAGTTTTCTCTCCTCAGAATGCATTTAATTTTATTTGGTTACATTGCCTGCAAATGTATTGACTTTAAATGTAAACGTATGTATCAGGGAATACTTTTTGGCGGCTTTTTCCTTTTCTTCTTTCTGATGGTTTTGCCTAGTCCTGCAAGTTCGTGCTCTTAAAATAAATCAGCTACTACTTTAAAGCAGAAGTCCTTTGTTCCCTGCCCATGTGTGGTTGGCCACCATTTTGAGAGGAGAGGGTGAGGGGAAGGGGGTGAAGTTTCAGGCCATGCATGAACAGGGACAGTAAATTACACAACCTGAGTTCCCTTCCCCTTCCTCAGTGGGTTCTCTCTGGGTTCGGCTGTCCATCAGCTCTGCCCTCCTCAGTGAGCTGGTTCCCAGTCTGTAGCTCTGGGGTGCCCTCTCCAGGCATCATGAGATGTCCACTGTCACTGGTAGTGAGTGGGACTGAACTCCACATAAGGGCAGCAGCTGGGGTGGGGGACAGCACCAGATTTTCTGTTACCCTCCTTTGCCTTTGGTATGGCTGCCATAAGGTCCATCCCCTTTGTCCCGCACTGGTACCCGCTCCTGGCGTAGCCCAGCTTCTGCATCTCCTTTGCAGCATCTGCATAAACCTCTTTACTCCTGCAGGACTCACACAACTGGGCCTACCCTACCCCTTCCCCCCCACAGGCTAAGGAAGTCCAGGACTTCTTTTCCCAGCCAGGCAGAAGCCTGAAGTGTAGCTGGAGTTTCACCAGAAGCCATACTGTGTGCTCCTCAAGATGGGTCATCAGGAAAACTGGCATTTCCAAAACATGCTGGTCATTTTAAAGGGACAGGGAAGGCGGGGGGAAACGATTTCCAGTCACTGTGACCTCTCGGCAACAGAGTTCAACAATTCCACCAGATCTGTAACTGCCATGGCAACAGTGGCATTATGGGCTTGTTCCTGGAGGATTGCTTACACTGGAGCAGGTGCATCACATACCTGTTCCAATCTCAAACCAGCTCCATTTACTAGAACTAAACGTGTAAGGAAAAACTGACCAAGCAGTGAAACAACAGTAGATAGAAAAGGGGCACTGCGTACTTTGGACCATTTAACATTGATGAGTCTCACAATCTGGTAGATAGGACATTGGGCTTGGAGTCAGCAGACTTGAGTTCTATTCCTAGTTCTGCCATTGACATGCCATGTGGCCTTTGTCAAGTCACTTCACTTTTCAGTGTCTTGGTTTCGCCTTCCACTATTTGCCGTGTCTATTTATATTGTAAGTTCCTTGGGGCAGAGATGTGTCTTACCATGTGTTTCTACACACACAATCGGACCCAAATGCTAAACAAATACATTTACATTTTCTATTAAATAGCTTTTCCAGAAATCTTAAATTTCTGAAGTATCCACTGACAACTCACATTCCATTGAACGGGAGATTCAGGGCACCAGTTAGATAAGGGCAGTGGAACTCTTCCATCAAATACTGCTAAAGCAACAAAATGTAATTTCCTAGCAAACATTGCAATTGACCTTTTGCGAGTGTTTAGAGAAACTCTGAAATGGCTTCTCTTTGCAACTCAAATCAATTATTTTCTCATCTGACAATTCCAGACACATTTTCTCCTAGTTCTGCTCTGAGAGGTGTCAGCCCATAACAGGGCTCAGGCAGTTGATTTAGTTCAATTTGCTTGCAAACACTGATACTGAGAAATTATTTGAACGCTGTACATGCTCCCTCAAAACAATTAAAAGGAACCTTTGCAATCAAGCATTCATTAAAGGAAACAGACATTGCAACGGCTCTTGGCATGGATCACACTCCAAACTGCCCGTGACCAGCTGTAGGATCAATGAAAGGGATTTTTCAAGACTGCCAGGTCAAGCTTGGAAACAGCAGGCTCAATAAGCAGAACTGTATGACTTCTGCAGGCCCCCTTTGTAAGCTTACAAAGGGAGGAAGAGTGGACTAATCTCACAAAGAATGGAACCACTACTTCATTCCTGAATCCACTGCATTTTTTTTCTTGGCAGTAATAAAATGAACTGTGATGGATAAACTCCACCTTGGATGACATTTGTGCAGAAAAATATTCAAAAAGCAATACGGGGAGCTCGAATTGCAGTTCTAAATAGAGCTCTGCATACCACAAAACTAGCAAGCCCCTTCCTCAGCTATCAGACTCAACCTGTTATTTTCAATCTTTGAGCCCTCTTTATCACTCTTTCTGAAATGCATTTGCCTCCTTGTCCAGCACACTCATTCTGCTCAAAATCCCCCCCATCACCTCCAAGTCCAGCCTTGATGCTGAGCTGAGAGCTCAGTTTGGGATCTAGGTTATTTTCTTCAAGGCTTGTTTTGCAAAGGGGCCTGGATGATCTCTCCAGAGACAGACACAAGGATATCAATTCAGTGACAGCAGAGAGAAGAAATTTTGGTTCACACCATTTATATTAAGGTTCCATTTATAAACAGGGATAAGAAGTGATTAATAGATATGTTACAGACATGAGCAATTTGTGTCACGGATGGTTATAAAGCCAAGGTGTTGGACCTGTTGGAATCTAACACTCAATATATTAATAATTTATTAGCACTTTATAAACTATTTATAAATGGAAACTTAATATGAAGTATGACCTTCTCGAGTGGGGCCGGGGGACACCTCTCCTGCTTAAATATAGATAAAATACACAAGCATGGGTTCTTTCCTCTCTGTAAAGTATACAACCATGTAGGTGGACTCATGGGAACTGGGCTGCTGGCATTTATTTATTGTGGAAGAACTTTTGGAGCATTTATTTAGTAAAGAGGCTCTGAAGTAGTACAAAGGATCCCATCAAAGCTGGCTTTGCTGCTTGCAGCCATTGTTTTGGATTTGGTCCTTCAAGGGACAAATCTCCACAGTCCTCTTTGGGAGCACTGAGCACTTCTTTTTAGTTGCGTGATTCGGAGAATGACCACAGAGAAACCATAAGAGGTAGGAGGGGTGCTTGACTGGATGGAACCAATTGCCATGGGAAGGAGACTTTATTATGGTTTTCTAGCAGGACAGTGGCACAATCTTAGTTCAGTGCCCTAACCACTACGCAATACTGCCTCTCAGCGAGAGTCCTCTTTCCCACCGTGCAATCACAGTGAGGTTGGTGGATCACCCATAAAGAGCGCTGGTGAGATCACCAGGGTCTGCACACCTCAATCCATATGTGGGATTTCATTTTCTCATCTAGTCTACACCCTGGCGCAGATACGGAGGAGGGGTATCTGAACTCAGGCATGTCTATAGGGAACAGCTCTGTGTAGCAACCATTGCGTCATGGGAAGCATCTATCTAGGTGTCTGTGCTGATCCTTTTCATGGTTGGCAGTTAATTGATGAACTTCTTTTAGTTAAAACCCTTGTTAATTTGGAGCCTCAAAAGCAGAACTCCAAGGAAATTAGAAAGAGCCATGTCATCTATTTCTGACAAAAGCCTATTTGTACTTAGAACTGATGACAGGGCTATTCTCTAGGATTTGAAATGATGTGGCTTTTAAAAAATTCATTGGTATCTCCAGAAGGTTTCATTTGAGCAGATGGGATCATCAGATACTAAGCTGAAAAACTAATGATTGGACTAATGAGTTGCATTAATTGGGAGAAAGGCTGGCTGGAAAAAAGAAATGAGGCAAATCTGCCTGATCTGGGCCAGAGCTGCAGGTGTGGGTGATTACGTAAACAAAATGGAGCTGGGGGTCCAGGCCAGCTGAAGAAGAGATGCTGGGGAATCTCCTCACTGCACAGTTCTTATTTTTTATATTAGATTTTCTCGTGCCTTGCAGCATGAGGCAACCCAGTCTTTCCACCTCTCTGTCTAGTGCCACCTTTCTTGCTCCGTTATAAGTCAGTTTCCATGACAGCAACATCTTTCTCAATAGCTCTCTTAGGGTATGTCTACACTACAAAATTATGTCGAATTTATAGAAGTCTGGTTTTTTATAAATCGTTTTTATATAGTCGATTGTGTATGTCCCCACCCAAAATGCTCTAAGTGCATTAAGTGCATTAACTCGGTGGAGTGCTTCATAGAATCATAGAATATCAGGGTTGGAAGGGACCCCAGAAGGTCATCTAGTCCAACGCCCTGCTCAAAGCAGGACCAATTCCCAGTTAAATCATCCCAGCCAGGGCTTTGTCAAGCCTGACCTTAAAAACCTCTAAGGAAGGAGATTCTACCACCTCCCTGGGTAACGCATTCCAGTGTTTCACCACCCTCTTAGTGAAAAAGTTTTAACTAATATCCAATCTAAACCTCCCCCACTGCAACTTGAGACCATTACTCCTCATTCTGTCATCTGCTACCATTGAGAACAGTCTAGAGCCATCCTCTTTGGAACCCCCTTTCAGGTAGTTGAAAGCAGCTATCAAATCCCCCCTCATTCTTCTCTTCTGCAGGCTAAACAATACCAGCTCCCTCAGCCTCTCCTCATAACGCATGTGTTCCAGTCCCCTAATCATTTTTGTTGCCCTTCGCTGGACTCTCTCCAATTTATCCACATCCTTCTTGAAGTGTGGGGCCCAAAACTGGACACAGTACTCCAGATGAGGCCTCACCAATGTCGAATAGAGGCCTCACCAATGTCGAATAGAAAGCTAGCATCCAAAGCTAGCATCGACTTCCGGAGTGTTGCACTGTGGGTAGCTATCCCACAGTTCCCGCAGTCTCCGCTGCCCATTGGAATTCAGGGTTGAGATCCCAATGCCTGATGGGGCAAAAAACATAGTCACGAGTGGTTCTGGGTACATGTCGTGAGGCCCCCCCTTCCCTCCATGAAAGCAACGGCAGACAATTGTTTTGCGCCTTTTTTCCTGAGTTACCTGTGCAGACGCCATACCATGGCAAGCATGGAGCCCGCTCAGCTCACTGTCACCGTATGTCTCCTGGGTGCTGGCAGATGTGGTACTGCATTGCTACACAGCAGCAGCAACCCATTGTCTTCTGGCAGCAGATGGTGCAATAGTCCTGAAAACCATCTTCATCATGTCCAAGGTACTCCTGGCTGCCTCGGTAAGGTCGGTCAGGAGCGTCTGGGCAGACATGGGCACAGGGACTAAATTAGGAGTGACTCAACTAGGTCATTCTCTTTAGTCTTGCAGGCAGTCCTATTGTACCATCTTATGGTGAGCAGGCAGGAGATGAGGATGGCTAGCAGTCCTATTGCACCGTCTGCTGCTCGCCAAATATGTAAAAGACAGATGGAGTGGATCAAAAAAAGAAATAGACTAGATTTGTTTTGTATTCATTTGCTCCCCCCCCCTCCCTCTGTGAAATCAACGGCCAACAATCATTTTGGTGAGGTCTGTCAGGGGCACCTTGAAAACTTTAATGGACATTCACTCCTGCATGAAATACCAGAGGGAGGGATAGCTTAGTGGGTTGAGCATTAGCCTGCTAAACTCAGGGTTCTGAGTTCAATCCTTGAGGGGGCCAGTCTGTGTGACAGTTGTTTTTGTTTCTCCTTGATGTAAAGCCACCCCCTTTGTTGATTTTAATTCCCTGTAAGCCAACCCTGTAAGCCATGTTGTCAGTCACCCCTCCCTCTGTCAGAGCAACGGCAGACAATCATTCCGCGCCTTTTTTCTGTGCAGACGCCATACCAGGGCAAGCATGGAGCCCGCTCAGATCACTTTGGCAATTAGGAGCACATTAAACACCACGCATGTTATCCAGCAGTATATGCAGCACCAGAACCTGGCAAAGCGAAACCGGGCGAGTAGGCGATGTCAGCGCGGTGACAAGAGTGATGAGGACATGGACACAGACTTCTCTCAAAGCATGGGCCCTGGCAATGTGGGCATCATGGTGCTAAAGGGGCAGGTTCATGCGATGGAACGCCGATTCTGGGCCCGGGAAACAAGCACAGACTGGTGGGACCGCATAGTGTTGCAGGTCTGGTACGATTCCCAGTGGCTGCGAAACTTTCACATGCATAATGGCACTTTCATGGAACTTTGTGACTTGCTTTCCGCTGCCCTGAAGCGCAAGAATAAAAAGATGAGAGCAGCCCTCACAGTTGAGAAGCGAGTGGCAATAGCCCTATGGAAGCTTGCAATGCCAGACAGCTACCGGTCAGTTGGGAATCAATTTGGAGTGAGCAAATCTACTGTGGGGGCTGCTGTGATGCAAGTAGCCAGTGCAATCAAAGATCTGCTGATATCAAGGGTAGTGACTCTGGGAAATGTGCAGGTCATAGTGGATGGCTTTGCTGCAATGGGATTCCCTAACTCTGGTGGGGCTATAGATGGAACCCATATCCCTATCTTGGCACCAGAGCACCAAGCCGGCGAGTACATAAACCGCAAGGGGTACTTTTCAATAGTGCTGCAAGCTCTGGTGGATCACAAGGGACGTTTCACCAAGGGACGTTTCACCAACATCAACGTGGGATGGCCGGGAAAGGTACATGACGCTCACATCTTCAGGAACTCTGGTCTGTTTCAAAAGCTGCAGGAAGGGACTTTATTCCCAGATCAGAAAATAACCATTGGGGAATGTTGAAATGCCTATAGTTATCCTTGGGGACCCAGCCTACCCCTTAATGCCATGGCTCATGAAGCCGTACACAGGCAGCCTGGACAGTAGTCAGGAGCTGTTCAACTACAGGCTGAGCAAGTGCAGAATGGTGGTAGAATGTGCATTTGGACGTTTAAAGGCGCGCTGGCGCAGTTTACTGACTCGCTTAGACCTCAGCAAAATCAATATTCCCACTGTTATTACTGCTTGCTGTGTGCTCCACAATATCTGTGAGAGTAAGGGGGAGATTTTTATGGCGGGGTGGGAGGTTGAGGTAAATCGTCTAGCCGCTGGTTATGCGCAGTCAGACACCAGGGCAGTTAGCAGAGCAAAGCAGGGCACGGTGCGCATCAGAGAAGCTTTGAAAACCAATTTCATGACTACCCAGGCTATGGTGTGAAAGTTCTGTTTGTTTCTCCTTGATGAACCCCCCGCTCCTTGGTTCACTCTACTTCCCTATAAGCTAACCACCCTCCCCTCCTCCCTTCAATCACTGCTTGCAGAGGCAATAAAGTCATTGTTGCTTCACATTCATGCATTCTTTATTAATTCATCACACAAATAGGGGGATAACTGCCAAGGTAGCCCGGAAGGGGTGGTGAAGGAGAGAAGCACTGGGAAGGGTGGTGGAGGAGGGAAGGACTAGGCCACACAGCACTTTAAAAGTTTAAAACTTTAAAACTTATTGAATGCCAGCCTTCTGTTGCTTGGCCAATCCTCTGGGGTGGAGTGGCTGGGTGGCCGGAGGCCCCCCCACTGCCTTCTTGGGCGTCTGGGTGAGCAGGCTATGGAACTTGGGGAAGGAGGGTGGTTGGTTACACAGGGGCTGTAGTGGCAGTCTGTGCTCCAGCTGCCTTTGCTGCAGCTCAACCATATGCTGGAGCATATTAGTTTGATCCTCCAGCAGCATCAGCATTGAATCCTGCCTCCTCTCATCATGCTGCCGCCACCTTTCAGCTTCAGCCCTCTCTTCAGCCCACCAACTCTCCTCCCAGTCATTTTGTGCTTTCCTGCACTCTGACATTGTCTGCCTCCATGCATTCATCTGTGCTCTGTCAATGTGGGAGGACAGCATGAGCTCAGAGAACATTTCATCGCAAGTGCGTTTTTTTTGCCTTCTAATCCTCACTAGCCTCTGGGAAGGAGAAGACCCTGTGATCCTTGAAATACATGCAGCTGGTGGAGAAAAAAAAAGGGACAGTGGTATTTAAAAAGACATTTTACAGAACAATGGGTACACTCTTTCACAGTAAACCTTGCTGTTAACATTACATACATAGCACATGTGCTTTCATTCCAAGGTCACATTTTGCCTCCCCGCACCGCGTGGCTAGCTTCTCACCCCTCCTACCTCGCCGTGGCTAACAGTGGGGAACATTTCTGTTCAGCCACAGGCAAACAGCCCAGCAGGAACAGGCACCTCTGAATGTCCCCTTAATAAAATTCCCCTATTTCAACCAGGTGACCATGAATGATATCACTCTCCTGAGGATCATAGAATCATAGAATATCACGGTTGGAAGGGACCCCAGAAGGTCATCTAGTCCAACCCCCTGCTCGAAGCAGGACCAATTCCCAGTTAAATCATCCCAGCCAGGGCTTTGTCAAGCCTGACCTTAAAAACCTCTAAGGAAGGAGATTCTACCACCTCCCTTGGTAACGCATTCCAGTGTTTCACCACCCAAATAGTGAAAAAGTTTTAACTAATATCCAATCTAAACCTCCCCCACTGCAACTTGAGACCATTACTCCTCGTTCTGTCATCTGCTACCATTGAGAACAGTCTAGAGCCATCCTCTTTGGAACCCCCTTTCAGGTAGTTGAAAGCAGCTATCAAATCCCCCCTCATTCTTCTCTTCTGCAGACTAAACAATCCCAGATCCCTCAGCCTCTCCTCATAAGTCATGTGTTCCAGACCCCTAATCATTTTTGTTGCCCTTCGCTGGACTCTCTCCAATTTATCCACATCCTTCTTGTAGTGTGGGGCCCAAAACTGGACACAGTACTCCAGATGAGGCCTCACCAATGTCAAATAGAGGGGAACGATCACGTCCCTCGATCTGCTCGCTATGCCCCTACTTATACATCCCAAAATGCCATTGGCCTTCTTGGCAACAAGTTTCAGAGTAACAGCCGTGTTAGTCTGTATTCGCAAAAAGAAAAGGAGTACTTGTGGCACCTTAGAGACTAACCAATTTATTTGAGCATGAGCTTTCGTGAGCTACAGCTCACTTCATCGGATGCAACAAGGGCACACTGCTGACTCATATCCAGCTTCTCGTCCACTGTCACCCCTAGGTCCTTTTCCGCAGAACTGCTGCCTAGCCATTCGGCCCCTAGTCTGTAGCGGTGCATTGGATTCTTCCATCCTAAGTGCAGGACCCTGCACTTATCCTTATTGAACCTCATCAGATTTCTTTTGGCCCAATCCTCCAATTTGTCTAGGTCCTTCTGTATCCTATCCCTCCCCTCCAGCGTATGTACCACTCCTCCCAGTTTAGTATCATCCGCAAATTTGCTGAGAGTGCAATCCACACCATCCTCCAGATCATTTATGAAGATATTGAACAAAACCGGCCCCAGGACCGACCCCTGGGGCACTCCACTTGATACCGGCTGCCAACTAGACATGGAGCCATTGATCACTACCCGTTGAGCCCGACAATCTAGCCAGCTTTCTACCCACCTTATAGTGCATTCATCCAGCCCATACTTCCTTAACTTGCTGACAAGAATACTGTGGGAGACCGTGTCAAAAGCTTTGCTAAAGTCAAGAAACAATACATCCACTGCTTTCCCTTCATCCACAGAACCAGTCATCTCATCATAAAAGGCGATTAGATTAGTGAGGCATGACCTTCCCTTGGTGAATCCTTGCTGGCTGTTCCTGATCACTTTCCTCTCATGCAAGTGCTTCAGGATTGATTCTTTGAGGACCTGCTCCATGATTTTTCCAGGGACTGAGGTGAGGCTGACTGGCCTGTAGTTCTCAGGATCCTCCTTCTTCCCTTTTTTAAAGATTGGCACTACATTAGCCTTTTTCCAGTCATCCGGGACTTCCCCCGTTCGCCACGAGTTTTCAAAGATAATGGCCAACGGCTCTGCAATCACAGCCGCCCATTCCTTCAGCACTCTCGGATGCAACTCGTCCGGCCCCATGGACTTGTGCACGTCCAGCTTTTCTAAATAGTCCCTAACCACCTCTATCTCCACAGAGGGCTGGCCATCTCTTCCCCATTTTGTGATGCCCAGCGCAGCAGTCTGGGAGCTGACCTTGTTCGTGAAGACAGAGGCAAAAAAAGCATTGAGTACATTAGCTTTTTCCACCTCCTCTGTCACTAGGTTACCTCCCTCATTCAGTAAGGGGCCCACACTTTCCTTGGCTTTCTTCTTGTTGCCAACATACCTGAAGAAACCCTTCTTGTTACTCTTGTCATCTCTTGCTAGCTGCAGCTTCAGGTGCGATTTGGCCCTCCTGATATCATTCCTACATGCCCGAGCAATATTTTTATACTCTTCCCTGGTCATATGTCCAACCTTCCACTTCTTGTAAGCTGCTTTTTTATGTTTAAGATCCGCTAGGATTTCACCATTAAGCCAAGCTGGTCGCCTGCCATATTTACTATTCTTTCGACTCATTGGGATGGTTTGTCCCTGTAACCTCAACAGGGATTCCTTGAAATACAGCCAGCTCTCCTGGACTCCTTTCCCCTTCATGTTAGTCCCCCAGGGGATCCTGGCCATCTGTTCCCTGAGGGAGTCGAAGTCTGCTTTCCTGAAGTCCAGGGTCCGTATCCTGCTGCTTACCTTTCTTCCCTGCGTCAGGATCCTGAACTCAACCAACTCATGGTCACTGCCTCCCAGATTCCCATCCACTTTTGCTTCCCCCACTAATTCTACCCGGATTTGTGAGCAGCAGGTCAAGAAAAGCGTCCCCCCTAGTTGGCTCCTCTAGCACTTGCGCCAGGAAATTGTCCCCTACGCTTTCCAAAAACTTCCTGGATTGTCTATGCACTGCTGTATTGCTCTCCCAGCAGATATCAGGAAAATTAAAGTCACACATGAGAATCAGGGCATGCAATCTAGTAGCTTCTGTGAGCTGCCGGAAGAAAGCCTCATCTACCTCATCCCCCTGGTCCGGTTGTCTATAGCAGACTCCCACCACTACATCACTCTTGTTGCACACACTTCTAAACTTAATCCAGAGACACTCAGGTTTTTCTACAGTTTCGTACCGGAGCTCTGAGCAGTCATACTGCTCCCTTACATACAGTGCTACTCCCCCACCTTTTCTGCCCTGCCTGAGAGTGGACCAGATGATATGTCTGGGGTGAGAAAGCAGAAGGAGACTCCGCTGGTTGGAAGGCATAAGATGCGATGTCCTGAGGTTGGGAGTTCCACGACCACCACTCCCAAGAGGAGAAGGCGGGTGGTGGTGGTCAGGGACTCTCTCCTCCGGGGGACTGAGTCATCTATCTGCCGCCCTGACCGGGAAAACCGAGAAGTCTGCTGCTTGCCAGGGGTTAAGATTCGCGATGTGACGGAGAGACTGCCGAGACTCATCAAGCCCTCGGATAGCTACCCCTTCCTGCTTCTCCACGTGGCCACCAATGATACTTGACCGGATCACTGTGGACTACGTGGCTCTGGGAAGAAGGATAAAGGAGTTGGAGGCGCAAGTGGTGTTCTCGTCCATCCTTCCCGTGGAAGGAAAAGGCCTGGGTAGGGACCGTCGAATCGTCGAAGTCAACGAATGGCTACGCAGGTGGTGTCGGAGAGAAGGCTTTTGATTCTTTGACCATGGGATGGTGTTCCATGAAGGAGGAGTGCTGGGCAGAGACGGGCTCCATCTTATGAAGAGAGGGAAGAGCATCTTTGCCAGCAGGCTGGCTAACCTAGTGAGGAGGGCTTTAAACTAGGTTCACCGGGGGAAGGAGACCAAAGCCCTGAGGTAAGTGGGAAAGCGGGATACCGGGAGGAAGCACAGGCTGGAATGTCTGTGAGGGGAGGGCTCCTGCCTCATACTGGGAATGAGGGGCGATCAACAGGTTATCTCGAGTGCTTATATACGAATGCACAAAGCCTTGGAAACAAGCAGGGAGAACTGGAGGTCCTGGTGGTGTCAAGGAACTATGACGTGATTGGAATAACAGAGACTTGTGGGATAACTCACATGACTGGAGTACTGTCATGGATGGTTATAAACTGTTCAGGATAACACAGAAAGATAAAGAACGGATGTTGTTTGAATGCCAGCAAACATACACTGCAATGCTTTGTTGTACAATGATTCCCGAGTACGTGCTTGGAGTGGTAAAGCGTCCTACCATGGTGGACGGAATAAGACTGCCCTCCCCAGAAACCTTTTGCAAAGGCTTTGGGAGTACATCCAGGAGAGCCACATATGCCAGGGTAAATTAATCATTAAACATGCTTGCTTTTAAACCATGTATACTATTTTAAAAGGTATACTCACCAGAGGTCCCTTCTCCACCTGGCGGGTCCGGGAGGCAGCCTTGGGTGGGTTCGGGGGGTACTGGCTCCAGGTCCAGGGTAAGAAACAGTTCCTGGCTGTCGGGAAAACTGGTTTCTCCGCTTGCTTGCTCTAAGCTATCATCTTCCTCATCCCCAAAACCTGCTTAGGTGTTGCCTCCATCTCCATTGAAGGAGTCAAACAACACAAGCTGGGGTAGTGGCAGCTGAACCCCGTAAAATGGCATGCAGCTCATCATAGAAGTGGCATGTTTTGGGCTCTGACCTGGAGCGGCCGTTTGCCTCTCTGGTTTTCTGGTAGGCTTGCCTCAGCTCCTTAAGTTTCAAGCTGCACTGCTTTGGATCCCTGTTATGGCCTCTGTCCTTCATGCCCTGGGAGATTTTGACAAATGTTCTGGCATTTTGAAAACTGGAACGGAATTCTGATAGCATGGATTCCTCTCCCCATACAGCAATCAGATCCCGTACCTGCCGTTCGGTCCATGCTGGAGCTCTTTTGCGATTCTGGGACTCCATCACGGTCACCTCTGCTGATGAGCTCTGCACTCACCTGCAGCTCGCTACGCTGGCCAAACAGGAAATTGAAATTCAAAAGTTCATGGGCCTTTTCCTGTCTACCTGGCCAGTGCATCTGAGAGTGCTGTCAAGAGCGGTCACAATGGAGCACTCTGGAAGAGCTCCCAGAGGCCAATACCATCTAATTGCATCCACAGTACCCCAAATTCAACCCAGCAAGGCCGATTTCAGTGCTAATCCCCTTTTCAGGGGTGGAGTAAGGAAATCGATTTTAAGAGCCCTTTAAGTCGAAAAAAGGGCTTCATCATGTGGATGGGTGCACGGTTAAATCGATTTAACACTGCTAAATTCAACCTCAACTCCTAGTGTAGACCAGGGCTTATATGTCATCTGTCGTCCTCCTCTTTCCTGTCTTCTGCCAGGTGGTAGCCCGTCAAAGGCTTGTCTAGGAATACAGGGTTTTGATATTCCGGCATCATGTCATGGCAAGTGGAAAATGTTTGTTGATTCCTGCTTTGTCAAAGAGAAGAGGATCTCCAGATTTCTGGGGGAAGGTGGTTTACTAACCTTGCAACAAGTGTGCTTCTTCGAGAGCTTTTGTCCACGTGCCTCATGCGTGAGAGATCAGAATCTCTAAACAGCAGCGTCTGTTGGGCCTGCACCAGGGCCAACATGTCCTTGGGACCCCAGCCAACAGCCCCGATTGCCCCTCATTTCCCTCTTACCACCCATGGCCACAAGATGGCACTCAGCAGGGTTGCCTGCTACCCCATAGCAATACTTTCTTCACGCACTTGTAAATAGTATTATACGCAGGGCTGCCAACACAGCCTATTAGGCTAACCTGGCACTTCCCATGAGAGCTCGTATTTCAGTTGCTTATAACTTTGTCACTCTCTACCCATTTAGGCTGAAATTTTCCATGCTGGAGATCTGCCTCAGGCTGATGATATATGATCTCAGCCAAAATGGTTCAGTAATTTTCGAGAAGGCAGCTAGAGGAAAATACTTTGTTTTGCCCACGTTAAAAAGTTCTGGGGAACTTTTCTTTGAAAAGCTCTACTGCCCCCCTTTTTTGGAGCAGGGATGTGAGGTTTGGACTCGGGGTGGCCTTTCTATCCAGGATGTGCCTTTTGCCATCCCGGTGAAAATCTGCCCAACTTTGGCCAAGTTATAAGCCTTTTGAAAATCACAGTTTGCACATGCTCAGTAAAACTTAGATTTTAGCAGCTAAACTCCCTGAAGATCCCATCCCCACTGAGCATGCTCCAGCCCAGGACTCAGTAGGGCTTCCCCTGCAATTGCAGCTCTGGGCTGTTGCATGAGCACCTGAACTGAGAGCAGAGAGTCTGTCTCTCCTGTTTTCTCAATAAGCCCCCTGCTGGCAAGGAGGGGGATGAAGCTGTCCCATTCAAATGTAGACAGGGCAAACACCAGACCCATTGGAAAAACAGGAGGAGTCTAATAGGGCCAGTAAGCTAAAGGTGGGGGAGGCAGAAACTGGAGCTGGCTGGGAAAGGACTCGGGGACAAGAATCCATGGGGGGGTGTCAAGGTTCCTTCCCCACTCTGAACTCTAGGGTACAGATGTGGGGACCTGCATGAAAACCTCCTAAGCTTACTTTTACCAGCTTAGGTTAAAACTTCCCCAAGGTACAAATTGTTTTACCCTTTGCCCTTGGATTTCCACTGCCACCACCAAACTTTACCTGGGTTCCTGAGAAAACGTAGTTTGGACATGTCTTTCCCCCCAGAATCCTCCCAACCCTTGCACCCCACTTCCTGGGGAAGGTTTGATAAAAATCCTCACCAATTTGCATAGGTGACCACAGACCCAAACCCTTGGATCTTAGAACAATGAAAAAGCATTCAGTTTCCTTACAAGAAGACTTTTAATAGAAGTAAAAAAGGAATCACCTCTGTAAATTCAGGATGGTAGATACCTTACAGGGTAATTAGATTCAAAACATAGAGAATCCCTCTAGGCAAAACCTTAAGTTACAAAAAAGACACACAGACAGGAATATTCATTCTATTCAGCACAGCTATTTTCTCATCCATTTAAAGAAATCATAATCTAACACATACCTAGCTAGATTACTTACTAAATTCTAACACTCCATTCCTGTTCTGTCCCCGGCAAAAGCATCACACAGACAGACACAGACCCTTTGTTTTTCTCCCTCCTCCCAGCTTTTGAAACTATCTTGTCTCCTCATTGGTCATTTTGGTCAGGTGCCAGCAAGGTTACCTTTAGCTTCTTAACCCTTTATAGGTGAGAGGATTTTTCCTCTGCCCAGGAGGGATTTTAAAGGGGTTTACTCTTCCCTTTATATTTATGACAGGGGGATATTGAGATTGGATGAGGAGTCTGGTGAGGAAGACTGGGACTCAGATCCAGTGGGGACAGGAAACATGGTTGGGACAGAGACAAATTGGAGGGGGCAGGGTCAAGAAGGTGTCATGCTTGAAGTAAACAGGCAGAAGGGTCTGTGCCCACTAGAGCCCACACCCCTCCAGAGTCATTAATTGAACCCAAGGTCCCCGAGTGTCACCATTCTCCTGCTGGCAGCTATCTGTGAAACCCACTGGCAAAGTGTCCCACGCCCTTCTAGTGTTGGTACCCAGAGGATGACAACCTACTAGTGCTATCAGTGACCCCATTAGTTTAAGTGGCAGAGGCCCGTGCGGTGGATTTAAAGGTTGCAACCTCGTGGGTGACCCATGTGGGTGTCAATATGATGCCACATGAAGGAACTTCTCTTTTAACAGTTTTCTGTTTTTAGAAAGAGAATTGCACAGGAAAAAGAACCTATATTAAAATAACATTATTAAGGTTACAAAGTCAAGCACTCGAAAGTTAGGAAATGCCAGAAATAAGGCTGCCTGTGCACCCTCAATTTGGTCCCCTGGTGTGCGTGCATTTTTATACAGCCTTTAATTACACAATCACACACTTGTTTTTCCTCAGGACCCCAGACAGCAGAGTTCAAAACATGTGACCAGGCTGGTCACTGCATGGGGACAGTGGAATTGTGGGACAGTTGCCAGAGGACTGTTTGCACTGATACAGACAATGCAGCAGATACACATGCATTGTACTGGTAGAAGAATGATGGTGGAGGACTTCTGCCACTCGCAGATGCCGCCCCCGCAGCTCCCATTGGCTGCAGTTCCCAGCCAATGGGAGCTGTGGTGCTGGGGGCAAGGGCAGCACACGGAGCTTCCCTGACCACCTCTGCAGCTAGGGACCAGACATGCCGGCCGCTTCGAGGAGCAGCGCGGAGCCA
Source organism: Lepidochelys olivacea (assembly GCF_965140295.1). Lineage (NCBI taxonomy): Eukaryota > Metazoa > Chordata > Testudines > Cheloniidae > Lepidochelys > Lepidochelys olivacea. The sequence goes on from NC_140415.1 coordinate 128,754,905, forward strand.
GAGCAGGCAGGGAGCCTGCCTTAGCTCCACTGCACAGCCGACCGTACTAGTAGCAGCTGCCCAGTCCCCCTTTTCGACCAGGCATTCCGGTCAAAAACTGGACACCTGGCAATCTTACCACTCGGTGAGGTGGTTTAATTTGACGGGCAAAAGTTCAGAGTTTTGGCAGCAGGGCTCAAAACTGAGTGTGGAGGCATACAAGGCTGCACCAACAGAAGGCAAGTTTTACTAGTAAAACATTCTAGGGTAGGCCACATCTCATGCTTTGCTGCTTCACTTGATCTGCAGTATGTTGTTGAAGGATGAGTTGCTGCCTAGATAACTACATAACATAGTAGTGGGTTGCACACTCTGTTGCCTATGTAGACCGAGCTGCACACTCAGCTGGGCCTTCACCCCCTTCTGGCCAGGCCTTTCGCTCCCGCCTACTCCCCCCATTCAGAACCCCATTGATCTTGGTTAAAATGGGAAAACCAGAAAAGCCTGTTTTTAGTAAAATCAGGCTTTTCTGGGTCTCTCAGAATCAGAAGGGTTCTGCCCACTGATGCCTAGAACATCTCCTGAAATGCTGGAATTGACAGGATGTGGTTTTCAAAAGTTAATGCATTAAAGCCAGACAGACAGAGAAATGCCACTGAGCTGACCATAGGGCCTCATTTTAGTTGGCCAATGATTCTCATGAATAATGTTTGCTTAACAGAGCCGTACAAAGTATATAAACATCCTGCATTGGGGGGGCAGATAAACATTATTACGTATGGATCTAGAGTTGTAAAAAATACATATGGTGTTGTAGTACCTGAGAAACACTATTTGATTTACCTAACATGTATTTTGCAGGGTATTGGTCTGAACTAGGAGACCTAGCTCCTAGTCCCAGCTCTGCCACCACCATAAGCTGAGACCTTGGGCAAGCCATGTCACCTCACTGTGCCTCAGTTTCCCCTTCCACACTTTTTCTTAGCTACTTAGCCTGTAACTTTTCAGAGAGAGGGGAGTGTCTCTTACCACACTTTTGTAACAGGCCTAGCACAATTAGACCCTGATCTTAGCTAGAGCTTCTAGGTGCTCCCCTAAATACAAATAATTAATCAATAATAATGATGCACAATGGAGCAGAGTTAAGGTGGCACATATGGCCCTAATTTAATCATTTCCTGGTTTCTGAGTGCTCAACAATGCAATGTTTATATCTTCTTAACATTGTTTTTCAGTTGCTGTTTGAAAACATTTGCCAAGCACTTGGTGCACAAAAAGCCTCCGTTAAATGTCATATATTTATTATTAATAGTAATGATGCAGGTGCAAGAGCAGACAAACAAGTTTGCCTTTTCAACCTTCCCAGCCACTTCCAGCCAATAAAGAAACAGCAGCTAAAATTAATTCTCGCTTAGCCAGAGATAATTAACCTTTTCGTGACTGAACAAACACCTAACGCTGTGCAAAGTGCCAGGGAGGCCGAAGAGGAGTAGGCTGCCCTCTCATGCACCATGCATATGAGAGATGCACTGGTTCCTGGCAAAGCCAGCCCTCTCGCATGGCTTGCCTGTGCACTGGCGGCTGCATTTCTCAGCTCTGTGATGGTGCATGACAGTGGGGAGTGCTGCATTGGTGGGGCAGATAAACATTATTACATATGGGGCTAGACTGTTATGGCACCATCTGTCCTCAGTAAGGGGCAGCGTGCGTAGCTGCCCGACTCCAGGAATAGAGCTGGTCAGTAAAAGTGGCTCCATGTGTCTTCTCTGCAGCAGTTAACCCGGGTGATTGGCACAAAGACAGAGTGCACAGGGTAATCTAGCCCAGGCGTAAGCACCCTCACAGCAAAGCATTCTCCCCCCACACACACATTACTAGGTCTACACTGTCTCCACACTCCCCCACGGGCATCTGGGGGCACAGGCCAGGGTTCTTTGTGCTGAGCCACTGCAGAATTCTTTCCACACCCCCAGCTGGCACAGCTAGCATGGACTTAATGCACCTCCGAACCCCGGTCAGAGGTTTGTGTGTGTGGAAGTTGGGGCTAAAAGTCAAGGAAGAGCCTGGGTTACCTGTGCAGTGAAGACATTCCAAAGAAATACCAGCCCCCGCTTCATGGAGCACGTTGCTCCGCCCTGTGCGCAAAGCCAGCTGCTCAGCATAGCAAGTAGGAGGGGCAAAGCCAGGGCTCCTCCCACTCCTGGCCCCTTGTCCGCGGGAAGGGGAGCGCATTGTGCAAACGGCCCCAGATGCACGGGGTCATGGGGGCACACCCTGTATTGCATGGGCCTTTGCAGACAGTTACAGAGATCAGATCAGTTCAACCCCTCTTTGCAGGGTCTGGTTTATTCGCTCGTTCTAGGGAGGGTAACTCACTTATTTAGCCGCTCACGTTCATGCCCACTCCGGGTCCACAGGTCACTTTCCTCCCCTGTTCAGGAGGTCCCGGCCCTCCTGCCAGGGCTGGGTTGCACTTCGGACAACCCCTCTGTCCCTCTCCCTAACTCTCCTCCTTGGAAGTGAATTTTTGCTTCTCCAGCTGGCCCTTGGCCCAATCAGTCCTTGCACCCTCGGGGGGAGGACACAGCAGGCAAACCTTTTCCTGCTGCTGTCTTCTCCCTGCTACCCACGGCCTGAAGAATCATAGAATCATAGAATATCAGGGTTGGAAGGGACCCCAGAAGGTCATCTAGTCCAACCCCCTGCTCAAAGCAGGACCAATTCCCAGTTAAATCATCCCAGCCAGGGCTTTGTCAAGCCTGACCTTAAAAACCTCTAAGGAAGGAGATTCTACCACCTCCCTAGGTAACGCATTCCAGTGTTTCACCACCCTCTTAGTGAAAAAGTTTTAACTAATATCCAATCTAAACCTCCCCCACTGCAACTTGAGACCATTACTCCTCATTCTGTCATCTGCTACCATTGAGAACAGTCTCTTTGGAACCCCCTTTCAGGTAGTTGAAAGCAGCTATCAAATCCCCCCTCATTCTTCTCTTCTGCAGGCTAAACAATCCCAGCTCCCTCAGCCTCTCCTCATAACTCATGTGTTCCAGTCCCCTAATCATTTTTGTTGCCCTTCGCTGGACTCTCTCCAATTTATCCACATCCTTCTTGAAGTGTGGGGCCCAAAACTGGACACAGTACTCCAGATGAGGCCTCACCAATGTCGAATAGAGGGGAACGATCACGTCCCTCAATCTGCTTGCTATGCCCCTACTTATACATCCCAAAATGCCATTGGCCTTCTTGGCAACAAGGGCACACTGCTGACTCATATCCAGCTTCTCGTCCACTGTCACCCCTAGGTCCTTTTCCGCAGAACTGCTGCCTAGCCATTCGGTCCCTAGTCTGTAGCGGTGCATTGGGTTCTTCCGTCCCAAGTGCAGGACCCTGCACTTATCCTTATTGAACCTCATCAGATTTCTTTTGGCCCAATCCTCCAATTTGTCTAGGTCTTTCTGTATCCTATCCCTCCCCTCCAGCGTATCTACCACTCCTTCCAGTTTAGTATCATCCGCAAATTTGCTGAGAGTGCAATCCACACCATCCTCCAGATCATTTATGAAGATATTGAACAAAACCGGCCCCAGGACCGACCCTTGGGGTACTCCACTTGATACCGGCTGCCAACTAGATATGGAGCCATTGATCATTACCCGTTGAGCCCGACAATCTAGCCAGCTTTCTACCCACCTTATAGTGCATTCATCCAGCCCATACTTCCTTAACTTGCTGACAAGAATACTGTGGGAGACCTTGTCAAAAGCTTTGCTAAAGTCAAGAAACAATACATCCACTGCTTTCCCTTCATCCATAGAACCAGTAATCTCATCATAAAAGGCAATTAGATTAGTCAGGCATGACCTTCCCTTGGTGAATCCATGCTGGCTGTTCCTGATCACTTTCCTCTCATGCAAGTGCTTCAGGATTGATTCTTTGAGGACCTGCTCCATGATTTTTCCAGGGACTGAAGTGAGGCTGACTGGCCTGTAGTTCCCAGGATCCTCCTTCTTCCCTTTTTTAAAGATTGGCACTACATTAGCCTTTTTCCAGTCATCCGGGACTTCCCCCGTTCGCCACGAGTTTTCAAAGATAATGGCCAATGGCTCTGCAATCACAGCTGCCAATTCCTTCAGCACTCTCGGATGCAACTCGTCTGGCCCCATGGACTTGTGCACGTCCAGCTTTTCTAAATAGTTCCTAACCACCTCTATCTCCACAGAGGGCTGGCCATCTCTTCCCCATTTTGTGATGCCCAGCGCAGCAGTCTGGGAGCTGACCTTGTTAGTGAAAACAGAGGCAAAAAAAGCATTGAGTACATTAGCTTTTTCCACCTCCTCTGTCACTAGGTTGCCTCCCTCATTCAGTAAGGGGCCCACACATTCCTTGGCTTTCACATTCCTTGGCTTTCTTCTTGTTGCCAACATACCTGAAGAAACCCTTCTTGTTACTCTTGACATCTCTGGCTAGCTGCAGCTCCAGGTGCGATTTGGCCCTCATGATAACGTTCCTACATGCCCGAGCAATATTTTTATACTCTTCCCTGGTCATATGTCCAACCTTGCACTTCTTGTAAGCTTCTTTTTTATGTTTAAGATCCGCTAGGATTTCACCATTAAGCCAAGCTGGTCGCCTGCCATATTTACTATTCTTTCGACTCATTGGGATGGTTTGTCCCTGTAACCTCAACAGGGATTCCTTGAAATACAGCCAGCTCTCCTGGACTCCTTTCCCCTTCAAGTTAGTCCCCCAGGGGATCCTGGCCATCCGTTCCCTGAGGGAGTCGAAGTCTGCTTTCCTGAAGTCCAGGGTCCGTATCATTCCGTATCAGGAAGAAACCATCTTCCTCCCTGCAGCGTCGGCAGATGCCTGGCCTGCTGTGTGGGAGGAGGCAGCATTTATTCCCACCCTTTCTCCCTGCTCATTGGTTAGGTGAGAGGGGAGTCCTGCCCTGCCCTCTCCGCAAGGCGCTGGGTGCCAGGCCTTTAAACAGTAACAGGATTCCTACCAATGCCGCTGCTTCCCAACACCCTTTCCTCTCTACCCACAATTCCTCTGGATCTGGGTAGCTGACCTCCCCAAACTCTCACAAGCCATGTGGCGTCTGCTAGACACAACTACACCGGAAGGGGCAGGCCTGCTCCTCACACCCTGCCTGTGGGCAGTCACACTCCATCTTTGCCTCGTATCAGCACGTCGGTTACTCTGATTCCACAAGGCCAAACAGGCTGCAGCGCTGTGGAGCAGTCCTCTCTTGGAGAGCGCTCGTTCCTTTCGAGCCCTGCAAATGACCTGGACCATGTGTTAATCTCTCTCTCTCAGATCACTCCTACAAGGCTACACCTCCAGGATCTAAGTATAGGGATTATGTGGGTAGTTTATGGAGGTAACATAGTGATCACTAAAATGTGTTCCTCACCAGGGTGGTAATTAGTCTCCTACATCTGTGCTGAGTGCCCACGTTAAAGACAGATATTCGCTCTGTACTGTATTTGCTCCCATTGATACCAGAATCCAAGGGCAGATGCCGCCTCCTCTCTGCCATGGGTATGTGCTGCCTCTATGTCAAATACAGCTGTTGCGTGACTGATGGGCATAAAGCACAGTGCACCCACGCTGGCCTGGGATCAAGGATCTCCAGCAACATTTTGCTCTGGATCCAGACTGCTGCAGGGCTGCCAAGTTAAGAACTGGACAGATTCAGTAATAAAGTGTGTGGCCATTCTAGAGGGACTTTGGAAAGCAAGGCCCATGGGAGCTCTGTTGGGAAGGCCAGCTGGCATATAGAGCCACTTTCCGGATGTGTTGCACTTTCTCAACACCTGCTTACTTAGGGCTTCTCCACACACTCTGCACAACTTCCTTACAGCTACTCCCATCGCAGGTAGGGTGCAGGGGCAGAGAACTGCATGCTCTGCACAACTGGGAAGGGAGTGGGTAGAGCCATGGACTCTGTTTCCTTCCTTCTCCCCATGCACTGGCCAAGAGTGAAAGGAAGTTGCCCTTCCAAGAGTGCGGAAGGGACTTATTTTCCTCCTCTCCTGGAACAGGAGCAGAATTGTGACTCTCAAAGCTGAGCCTAAAGGCTCCATCTAGCCCCACATAATGGCCTCAGAGACATTTGTATATTTTTTCTTGCTCACTAAAATCCTGCGGTGAATGGATCACATCCTCTTTCTAAACATGAGGAATATTCCTGCAAAAGCCAAGTGCTTGAGTTGGACTAGCCCCTATGCTGGTGCAATCTGCATGGCAGACAGTCTAGGCTGCCAGTCACCTTGACATCACGCCATGGGATAACGGCATAAGAACATAAAAACAGCCATACTGGGTCAGACCAAAAGTCCATCTAGCCCAGTGTCCTGTCTTCCCACAGTAGCTAGGTGCCTCAGAGGGAATAAACAGAACAGGGAATCATCAAGTGACCGATCCCTGTCACCCATTCCCAGCTTCTAGCAAACAGAGGCTTGGGACACCATCCCTGCCCATCCTGGCTAACAGCCATTGATGGACCTATCCCTCATGAACTTATCTAGTTTTTTTTGGAATCCTGTTATGGTCTTGGCCTTCACAACATCCTCTGGCAAAGAGTTCCACAGGTTGACTATGTATTGTGTGAAGGAATACTTCCTTTTGTTTGTTTTAAACCTGCTGCCTATTAATTTCAGTTGGTGACCCCTAATTCTTGTGTTATGAGAAGGATTAAATAACACTTCTTTATTTACTTTCTCCTCACCAGTCAAGATTTTATAGACCTCAATCATATACTCCTTAGTCATCTTATTAAAGTCCCAGTCTTATTAATCTGTCCTCATATGGAAGTCGTTCCATACCCCTAATCATTTTTGTTGCCCTTTTCTGAACCTTTTCTAATTCCAGTACATCTTTGAGATGAGGTAACCACATCTGCACGCAGTATTCAAGATGTGGCTGTATCATGGATTGATATAGAGGCAATATGATATTTTCTGTCTTATTATCTATCCCTTGCTTAATGATTCCTAACATTCTGTTCACTTTTTTGACTGCCACTGCACATCGAGTGGATGTTTTCAGAGAACTATCCACAAGGACTCCAAGATCTCTTCCTTGAGTGGTAACAGCTAATTTAGACCCCATCATTTTATATGTGCATTCCTTTGCATTTACCAACATTTAATTTCATTTGCCATTTTGTTGCCCAGTCACCCAGTTTTGTGAGATCCTTTTGTAGCTCTTTGCAATCTGCCTGGATCTTAACTATCTTGAGTAGTTTTGTATCGTCTGCAAATTTTGCCATCTCACTGTTTAGCCCTTTTAACAGATCATTTATAGATATGTTGAATAGGACTGGTCCCTGTACAGACCCCGGGGGGACACCACTATTTACCTCTCTCCATTCTGAGAACTGGCCATTTATTCCTACCCTTTGTTTCCTATCTTTTAACCAGTTACCAGTCCATGAGAGGACCTTCCCTGTTATCCCAGGACAGCTGATTTTGCTGAAGAGCCTTTGGTGAGGGACCCTGTCAAAGGCTTTCTGAAAATCCAAGTACAGTATCTCCCCTGGATCCCCCTGGGCCATGTGCTTGTTGAGCCCTGTTTGAGATCCAGGGAGCGTCACAGCCAGAGGCTCTGAATATACTGGGAGGGCTCACCCATTAGTGACCTGTCCCATAGAGCCCAGAGCAGGGATGCTTTGCCCTCTGTTTCTGGGAATAGACCATGCCTGCCTTCGTCACCCACCATTGGCCTTTAACTCAGGACATATCACTCAGCACTGAAGATCTGCCTGTTCTGGGGAAACTCCTTGAGAAGGCATTGCCCCAGCTGCAGCAGAGTGCCAAGAGAGTCAAATAAGAACCCCCTGATGGAGGGAGAGGAGACACCCTGACACCACCATCCCCCCAGGGAGAGATTGTGTGGGATCTCCTCCCACCCCGCAGAGGGGACAACTGTGGGTAGGGAGAGGTTATGAGTACTGAGGAGAGACAGGTGGCTGTCTGGAAGGGATGGGGTCTCCAGGAGTTCTGGCTGTTCATCTGAATGCCCACCCTTCTGTGATAGTCCTATTAAAATCACCTACAATCCCATAAGATGCATACAGACACGAGACACATCCTGGCACAGCCCTGCTAGCTGTGGCCTCTCCTCACAACTGGCTCAGCACTAGCGCTGGGTGGGAACCAAATTCTCCATTGGGCAGAAAATTCCTAGTGTTTTGAAAAAAAATTCCATTCCTCAACCGAACAAAAGCAAAACATTTCAACATTTCCAGCAAAACTGAATTAAAAGAAAAAACAAACAAACATTGTGCGTCAGTCGAAGCATTCTGTTCTAATATAAATGGAAATTAAATGTTTTGATTTGTAACTTTTCTACATTTTGTATTATATAACATCAATAAAAAAATGGAACTGGCTTTTCATTTCAGAATGGGAAATCAAAACACTCCAGTGGTTTCTGGTTTTCTTCCTAAACAAAATGTCATTGAAACAGACACGTTTCCACAACGTTTCACTTTGACAAATCTGCATTTTCCGACAGAGAAGCATCACTGGAAAACTTCTGACCAGTTCTACGCAGGCCCTTTTTTTTTTTTTAAAGTGCATCTAAGCCCCTAAACAGCACAAAACAATGGATGATCTCATCTCCATCTGAACATCACAGCCCTTTGCTTATCAATCAGAGATATGAAAAGTTTGACCAAATCTCTTGTTTATTCCCCTTGTCATCCTGTGAAATCTAAGGACAGGATGCTGCAAAGGCATCTGCATAGGATTCTTATACCCAGACAGATCCCTGCATGCTTTCATGCCCCTAGGTAAGTTCAGCTGCCATTCATCGCTACCCTTTGAAGTCAGCAGTCAATAGGATACCACTCCTTTTTCTAGTTTGTTTCTTTAAATGGCTGAATGTAACCAGCTCTGAGCTTTTCTCTGTGTTCCAGGTTTTGAGCTACTTGGTCCATGTCCCTGCGGTTGTAACTGGGCAAAGGAACATTTGCTCTGCGGTGGAGTTGTACATATTGCAGGTTGCATGCTCTTCCACTCTCTGTTTATGAGGTAAATGAACAAGAAGGCAGAGCTCTGCGGGGCTCTCTAGGGCTCCATGCACATTATGATCCCAATGCAAGATCTGGGCTTTAGAGATTGCAGGCCCATTAGCCAACTGGAAAAACTGAACAGAGACATCTTGGATGGTACAAACTTACCAGGCCACTGATTTTTTTTTGCCAGAGGTCATGGGTCAAATTATGCTCTCATTTATACCAAGATAGTTAAAGAATCACTCCACCGACTTCAACAGGAGTCACTCCAGTTTGTTTTCACTGATGTAACTGACAACAAAATATGGCATATAGTCCTATGAAAAACTGGAATATCACAGGCCAAGAAAACAAATGTCTTCAAAACAGGAAAAAGTAGACCTCCAGCTGTTACTGGTTACTAAGGCTAATCTCATTCCTAGTCAAATAATGGAACAAATATTAAGCATCTAGAACAGTGATACTCAGACAGAGGCTTGTGAGCCACAAGTGGCTCTTTTGTGTGGCATTTTGCAGCACAACTTAAAGCACTGTGATTTAATTATTAACCAATTTAAGTTATTAACCAGTCGGGAGGCTTTTACAATGTTATTAATCAATTGTAGTTGATAAAATAATAATACTTGGTCAGTCATTTCCTGTGAGAATAATATATTGTATTTTATATTTATTATAATATATATTATATTGTATATACATACATACATATAAACTACATATTTCCCATCATACTGTTTAAATATGAATAGTACTGTAGTAAATGAAACAATGAATTCCCACTGTGGTTCTTTTGGGGAATGGTGATTGTTAATTTGGGTCCTGAACCACTGAGGTCTGGGTATCACTGATCTAGGGTAAAATTCACCAAGTGAAATTTCACCTCTGAGCAAAGGGCCAACACAAAGCTTATATGCCACTAAATACCCATTTAAACCCTATTTTGAGGACTTAAGTGGAGCATAAACAATATGCAGACTCTACATAGAGGTGATTTTCCTCCCCCTACAGAATAACAAAACCTTTCTTAATGGACAGCATGGGTGTATGGGTCTGATCCAAATGGATCTGATCCAAAACCTATTAAAAGTCAGTGAAAGCTTTTCCATTGACCTCAATGGGCTTTGAGTCCAGACTATTAAAGAATAAACGATGCTTAAGTATATAGCTCACTCTTGTGTTAACAGTCTGGTACTTGAAGTAAATGTAATATACTTGGATCCATTTTTGCCATTAGTTACACCCATCAAAAGCCATTTTTCTGTGGGGGGTTTCCAGGGTGAAGCTAAGGGAGGAACTGGTTCCCAGGTTTGGATGCAGGGTGTCCCTTAAAAATCTCACTTGAAATGTTTAATTCAGATTAATTCACTTTCAGAAAATGCAAGCTCCTCCAGCTAGGAAAAAATAACTGAACCCTTTGCTATTCAGTGGGAAGGGGTTTCTTTTTATGGGGCAGTGCTGTAAGTAAGTTTGTAAGGGCTTATCTTCACTGCAAAGTAACTTGAGTTTAACTCCCATGTTGCCTTTAACTCAAGTGCTGTCTACACACGAAAACCCTTCGCTCAAGTGTGGTGGTGCTTTGAACAAGTTGGCTGACCCCTCAGGGGTACAGGCTACAGCTCAAGGTAGCACAATTCGTCAGCTGCCAACATGACCACTCTGCAGTGTGGACGCAGGCTAGCTCCACTAGAGTGCCACTAGTCCTCCAGTGCCTTCCCACAATTCCCCCATGTACCAAGAATGGACAGACCAGTACTCACACAATTCACTGGAAAGAATTCCCGGAGCTTCTCCGGTTACTGCAACACAAAGAACCAGGGGATGTGCCCCCAGAAGTCTTAGCGGCATGCCCAAGTCAGCGCAGCACCAGCGTGCGCACAGTAGACCCCATGTTATTCTCACTTGAGCTTGGCCAACTCCAAGGGAGTAACTGGAGCACGGGTAACTGGAGTTAACGCTGCAGTGAAGACAGGCCCTAAGGGGTGATGATGAAAATGAGGTTCTATGAGCAAGCCACGCAGCACCTTGGCTCTCCCCTCTGCCCTGCCCATGCACCCGCAAGTGTCTCTGTGACCTGGCCAGCTTCCTCCACCCAATGTGCGTCTTCCAGTGCTTTGGGCCCATTCCCCTGGAGAAGCAATCTCGATTCCCCCTCAGCCACTCTCATGCCCAAATGCTCTGCAGGGTTTTGCCCCCTTTGTGTCACTGCTTAAACTTCCATCATCTTTTCACTTCTGTCCCCGGAATCTTAGGCTCCTTTAAAGGCAACACTGACAGGACCTGGTGAAAGCTCTCCAGCCCCTTTGTGGTAGGTGTCTCTGCACCCTACTGTGAAGTCTCCAGACTTGCCTGCCTCCCCACGCCCCTCCACTTGCCAACTCAACCCCGTCCCCTCTCATCTCCTTCATTCTCTGTGTCTTCAGTTGTTTTCTCCCCACTCCAACTCATTTCATTTGGCTTTCAACCACACTACCCAAAGGAAATCCTCACTTGGCATTCCCCACTGCTCCCTCGCTCTCCTCAGCGTCTTGACTTGCTCTTCCATTCTCCTGGCCTGCTACGCTCTACCAGAGCTGTTCTCACCAAGGTCTCCAGCATGCTCTTCCATGGCCAGACAAAGGGTCTCTTTCCCCAGGCTCATTCCTCTCAATTACTCTGCTGCCTTTGGCACCCGTCAGCCCTCAAGACACCCTCTTCTGTGACGCTGGCCATGGACACGTCCCACCTCTGTGTAATGAGTTCTTCCACAGCCCCTTTTCCTCCACCCTGCTGGGGTTCCTATGTAGACACAGTGTCTAACCACTGGACTGTAGCCTCACTCTAGAACACCACAGTGTGCTCTGAACAACGTTAATGCATGCTCTGTGTAAAGGACTTCACCACTGAAACAGGGCACACTTGGGATATGCCTATTCTCTGAGCTGGATGCTTAATTCCCAACTGGAGACACACCTGCATTACTGCCGATTGATCTAGTGCACTACAAAATAGAGAGTAGCTGCAATGGCATGAGCCATGGAGGGGCTAAGCCACCCAAGTACGATACCATCTGGAGACCTGGGCAGGTACTTGGGCAACTGGCCCTCCTGCGCTATGCTACAATGCTCAGCACACTAGCTAGCACAGGTGTGTCTCTATGAGCTGGGGACTATTCTTCATCCAAACATCCTCAGGATCCTCATTCCACTGAACACAGCTGCACTTCAGCAATCATGACACCTGGATTACATTTACAAATCAGTGAACCAGACTTGCCTCCTAGGTAACTCCATTGACCAGGGGTGAATTTAGTTCACTGTGGGAACCGGATATGGCTAAATTTGGTTTCGAACCATGCTGAACCTGTGCTGCATGAACTTCACACGGCAGGCGTGGTTAAAATCTGGACACTTACCAGACACACTAGTACAATTTCCAGCAGTGCTTACACAATTTCCTAGTCTGTGTGCAGGGAAACAGGAAATGTGCTTACCTGAAAATGCCCTCGCTCTGAGTACCGAGGGCCACAGATCCACTAACAGGGGTGCTTCTACCAGCTATGAGCAGCGGAGCCAGACCTGGCACTTACTGGCAGCAGGGGTAGGCCCCACCCCTGAAGTTCCTTCGCGGTGAGATCACTTGAACAGATAGCACTGCAGGATGCCAGCAGTGGATGCGGGTGGGCAGGTACCTCCTTGCATCCCTCACAGAATCCAGTAACAATGGCCAAGCACAGCAGCTGGGAGTTTGCACTGCAGCCGTTGTCAGGGACATGGATTTAATGTCGACATTTACATTGTTTCAGTGTCAGTGCCCCCAGCAGAGCCCCCACCACCACCTCGCACACCAGTTAGCCAGGCACAGGGGCATGCATGACAAAGTGGACTGGACAACTCCTCCTCGTGCTCCAGTTTTTGCCTCTGCCATTCTCGTACACTCCTGGATTTTGTTTTATAGCAGCGTCTTCTGTTTCCACGCACACGCCCTCCAAGTACAGTTTTGGGAGCACTGAGCTTTTTCAAGGCCCTGTTGATCGATCCTCCAACACAGCAATGAGCTAACCCCAGTTGTGCACCTCGCCTTTCTGAGCTTGCTTTGCTTAGAAATTGGCTCTTTGGGGGATTAATCAATAACCACATATCCCAGGAAGCTAATTCAGGCAACCTCGAATTACACCAAACATTCTGGAACCAAGTCACATCTCGGTACTGGGGGGAAATGACATTGTGTAAGATGCCGAAACAACAGCCCGGTGAGGTACAATCAAAGCTCCTACTGTTTTAGTGCAGTTTCAACAGAAACGCAGAGAGGTCTGGCAGATTGGCTCAAAGAAACACTGAACATTCGAAACAAAGGTCATCATTTTTGGTGTGTGTGTGTAACCTACCAAATGATCATTTAAGAGTCAAAGCAAGTTCAGACACAAATGTGCTGGAACAGAAATAATGCTTGACAGCCACCATGGTGTGAGGACTAAACACAAGGCTTTTCACTCCCATTGAGGAGGGCTGCTGGATTTCTCAAACAAATATCTGCTATTTACAGATGGGCACTTCACTGAAGAGTGATCTCTTTTCGTCTCACATTAAATCTAAGATGTTTAACAAGTGGAGCACAATCATTAACCTCCCCCAAACATGTTCATAACCCAGTTATGGAGCAGCTCCCAGCCTTGGCTCATGAATCAGAATTAGAACAGAAGCGAGGTCCCTCCAAGGGGCTGGGCAGTCTGCCTGTGGGTATGTCTTCATACTCCCAACTCTGACAGCACCTGGCACTAGCCTCAGGGTGGGGAGGAGGAGAAATGGTGAATACAAGTGGTTATGCCACAGCTAATATTCTCACAGCTACCAGATGAAAGAAAGGATAAAGATGGGAACACACCATCATGTTCCCCACCCAGCCTCCCCCACCCTCCACATTTCAGGCATGAAGCAGAAGGGCATCCAGAACTATACTGTGTGCTTCATTGGCCCACCTGTCAAATGTACGTCAGCTTCGCAGTCTTGGTCAGGCGTGATCACCTTGGAAACTCACAGTGAAGTGATGTTAGTCGTTATGAAAGGGTCCTGCAGCCATGCTATCACAGAACTGATTTCTTACTATGGTCGACACACAGCTGAACAGAAAAAAAACCTCGGTCCACTGCAGGTGTTTGACTGCGGCACCCTTTGCAAGGACACATCTGATGTCTGTGAGGCTCACCTGGCTTGGGTCAACTGGGACACACCGTCCACTCCACTGGCAAACCTTTTGCCTGGGACACTGGAGATCTCACTTGGTTCTTTCAGTGGGAATTAATGTGCTTACTGGAATGTCTGCCTGCTGGTCCTGATTTCTGAGAACCGGCATCCACCATGGGCTCCTTGTCACTCACCCAGCCTTGAGCCAGCTCCAGGTTGAGCAGACACTTATGGGATGTCAGAAGATTAGGGCTCATCTCCCTCCCCAGCCATGACCTGGCCTTCCCTTTCCAGAGCACACCACCGGGTGTCCACTCACTTTCTTGAGACAATCCCCTTTCACCTCTTTGTCAGGCCCCGGCACCGCTGCCTAGCTATCTACATACATATAGATCATGTGCTTGTCTCTGTAGCACCTCAGCACTTAGAGGAACCAAGAAGCTGATTGGAAAGAGGGCAGCGGCAAGGAAATAAAATTAAAGAGGAGAGAGGAGGAGGAGAAGTGGAAGAGTACTAGTAGCTGCACTGCGGCAGGCGGGTCAGGTGGGAGGCTGCCAGGCTCTGAGATTCTCTGAGATTCTCGTCTCTGTAGGGTCTTATACCATCCTCATCACTGTCGTATCTGAGTGCTGTCCAGGAACGCGCTGAGCAACGTGCCCAAGACCAATAGCTGAGCAGATGATCTCTTAGGCCTATGGCTTCCACCAAGCAGGTCTGGCAAGAGGCCCTGAATGACAGCGTTAGTACCTAGAATGGGCTCCCGTTGCATTTGGTGCTGTACAAATGTATCATGAGAGAGAGTTTCCAGGCCAAAGGGTTTTACACTCTAAACTGGCAGCCTCATCCAAGGGTGGGCAGGGTAGTAAGCATAGAATGGGAATGGACTTGCCAAAAGTCCCCTTGCAGTTCAGTACCAGAGCCAGGAATAGAAGCCGGGTCTCTCCTGGCCCCCAGTCTAACACCCTGTCTGCTAGAACACTTACCTTCTCAGAGCTCATATTGCCGTTGTGGGATTAATATGAAAACCTAGTTACGTCAGATGGAAGGGCTTAGAGCAAATCATTTATCCTGAGATTTATGACTGTACTACACCCTATTTCTTTATTTTCTATTTTCCAATTTCTGCAGAACTACTACTTTTGCCCCATTTGGTTGCACTCAGCACCTCCTTACTGTGACATTTCCACTTAAGTGCGGTATCCACCACACTATTAAAACCCATCACAGCTTCCTGACTAAGAAGTTGGGCTGTTTATTCCTAGAAGGGAAACAACTCACACAAGAGCATTATTATTTCCATTGTATTTCCAGTCACATAGGCCTTATGGTTTGTGATGGATTATTTGGCTGGTTTGTTGTTTATTCCACAGGTAGCAAATATAAGCTTGGCTGAACCCAATTCAGCAAAGTGAAATCTGACTAAACAAGGTTTAGCTAAGCAGAAGCAATCACTGAAATCTGCATTAAGCCAAGCTAAACTGTTTTTCCACAACATTGCATGAATAAACAAGGGAACTAGAATCTGGTTTGTATCTCATTTCCTCTCTCTGAAACAGGTTTACTGGATTTACCTTTGATTTCTTCTCATTTCTTTCCCCAAAAGTAACATTTATAATGGAGATTAGTGGAGCTGAAAGGGTGCTGGATGCAGAGATCTGGATGGATTGGAAACTGAAGAACGTCTCAGGAGGACAGAAAATGCTGACGCACTGGCAGCTTATTAGAATTACAGATGCATAGATAAAGCATGCACTTTTCACTCAATACTTTTTAAAGGGAATTGAAGCCATCTTGTTTAGCGCAGTAGAAACCCAGATTATAATTCTTTCTATGTAAGCAGCTAGTAGTTAAAAAGGAAAGCTATGAACTATAAAGCTAACTCTGCTGAGGAAGTGACACAGGGAAATTGTGTGGCAACAAGCACCAGCTCTGAGTTCAGATATTCAGGCCAGACTACCAACAGATTCCAACCAGTGGTGGCTCCTAGCACAACAGCGTGGTCTGCACTAGAGAAATCAAACCAGTTAAAGCCCCTAGAACACTTTTGATTCATGCCCAGCAAAGGGCCCAGCACCTGGCTAGAACAGATACCCTTTCAGGAGGTTCAATAGCTGGTTAAAGACTAAGTGGTTTATTGCCCATGTGGACTTAGAAAGGCTGAAACCAGTTTATTGAGGCCTCCCGCTACTATCCCAGAATGCACCATCAACCTTGCAAAATTTCCCAGAATGCACTGCCCCTGGAGTTGAACTGGCAGTTGGGAGATGGGTACCCAGAGGCGTAGGCACTGAGTCCCTGGGTTCAAGCAGCCGCTGGGAAAAAATCTTGGATGCTCAGCACCCAGAAGCCAGAGCTTGAGTGTGAAATGTGGTGAGTTCTGTTTTGCTAACAATTTCAGCTCTTGGGTCAGAGAGTTTGTTTATAAATAAAAAGAATGAGGAGTACTTGTGGCACCTGAGAGACTAACAAATTTATTAGGGCATAAGCTTTCGTGGGTAACCACTTCTTCAGATGCATGGAATGGAAATTATGCGTTAATACATTTGTTAGTCTCTAAGGTGCCCCAAGGACTCCTCATTCTTTTTGCTGATACAGACTAACAGGGCTACCACTCTGAAACCTGCTTATAAACAGAGGCAGGATGATTAAGATAACAAAAGGCTTGTCATTAAATTAAATTAAGGATCATTAGATGATCCTGAAAGCATTCCCAGGCATTCCAGTTAAAAGAGAGGAAACAAAGGGTAGGAATAAATGGTCCATTTTCAACATGGAAAGAAGTAAATAGAGGTGTCCCCCAGGGGTTTGTACTGGGACAAGTGCTGTTCAACATATTCATAAATGATCTGCAAAAAGGAGGTAAACAGTGAGGTGGCAAAGTTTGCAGATGGTAGAAAATTACTCAAGATAGTTAAGTCTAAAACAGACTGCAAAGAGTTACAAAGGAATCTCATAAAACTGGGTGGCTTGGCAACAAAATGACAGGTGAAATTCAATGTTAAATGCAAAGTAATGCACATGGCAAAATATAATCCCATCTATGCATACAAAATGAAGGTACCTAAATTAGCTGTTACCCATAAAGAAAGAGTTATTTGCAGCACTATATTTCCAGAGTACTGCAAATATATAAGAATCCTTCTCACTGTGCCTGTATCATCCTGAGCTCATTCTTCAGCTTCAGAAGACTTAAAATTACTTCCAGTCATCAATGGGACAGACACAACTGAATAATGTAGCTGTCCTTCACATGCATCAAGACAATACCAGGGAACTAGATGTAAATAAGGTTGCTGACAGTTATCCAGAAAGCTACAGTGGGACATAATGTCTTTAAACTGGGACGTTAGTGAAGACAACTTGTAAGTGACTGCAATGATTTTAATACACTGTAATTCATAATAATGTAATTATGTTGTTCATAACAATTTAATCATTATTTAAATAGTAAAGATACCAATGATAGACACGTTCAATAATTAGAATATGAAAGAAGTGTATAAATACGCTGAAAATAGCCTTCCCCCAAAACTGGCAGAGTGCCCCCCCAAACACACACACACCTCTTCAAAAGCACCCGCCAGCAAAAACAAAAGTCAGCGCCTTTGCCCAGAGGGCATTGCAACTGAAAAGGTTTCGAATGGTGAGTGCACAGAACCACTGGTGATCACACCGGTGCAATTACAAGCAGGACTATTCTCTAACAAAGGCTTGGCCAGCAAGTCATTTCACTTCTACTAGCCACAGACGTAAAAGTCACGTGAAGAACAGGAACGTGGCTATTGCCAGAGCTGAGAATGGTCCCGTGGGGTCTCCCTTCCCCAGCTATCCTGGCTGTAAACACAGCAGTCCTTGTGCACACGGAGGGTTCAGTGGTGGATAACAGCGCACTTGTGACCATGCTTTCTCAGATGACCCATTTCCATGGGGTAGACAAGCCCCTAGGCAGCCTTCTCTCGGGGTTCTCTCACACCAGCTGCTGCTCCCCATGCCCTATGTTCCTGTATCACCTCTCGCCTGGCTGATGCCTCCCACCCCGTTGCCAGAGTCCCCTGCGCTAGGTGGACTTCAGGGCAACACTCACTGGGTTTGCTGGGTTTGCTCACTTGGTTGATCACAGAAGGGATGGGAGTGAGCAGCAAAACACCAGCCTATAGGGAGCTAGGACTCCTCCCTGAGGAGGGGCTCTGCCAGGGCACAAAGCGGGAGGCAAAGGGGGAAGGTGGAAACGGAGACAAAACCAAGAGGGGGACATTGGGGAAAGAGAAAAAGAGGAAAGAAGGAAAGCAAGGAAGGGGAGATAGAGAGCAAAGGGACAGTTTGTAAGGGAAATGGGCCAACAGCAGCAGCAGCCAAATGCATCTAGGGCACACCCTTCATTGGGTTAAATGCACGGCAGGTGCCTCTTACATCTCAAGATATACCCCACCCGTACTGCCCAACTACATAACCGCGTGGATCAAACCCAATACAGCCACTTTGTAATACAGCAAATATAGTCACAACAGCCAAGATTTTCAAAATCAGGAGCCTAAAACTAAAAGCTTTCCTGGGGCTCCTGAACGAGAAGCCTTGTTTTCAAATGTGCCAAGTGCCGATCAATCCCATTAGTTCAACGGGCTCTGCCGGGAGCCAAAAACATTTGGTGGCGGCTCAGTCATCCATTACGGAGGTTAACTTTAGGCTTCTGTTTTTGGAAACCTTGGCCAGCATAAAGAATAAATCCAACAAACGCTTCCCAACAGCCACCGACAATCAAGGGGGGACTAGGAACAGAGATGAGATTACTTCTTAATTCAGTCCCTATTATACATTAGTGTAAAGACGTGTTTCTACTTTCCTTGGATCCGTTTCAACTGCAAGGCACATTTTTGCAATAGACCAGCGGTTCTCAAAGTGTGGGTAGGGACCCCATTTTAATGGGGTCACCAGGGATGGCGTTAGACTTGCTGGGGCCTGTGGCTGAAGCCCAAGCCCAAGCCCTGCTGCTTGGGGCTGAAGCTGAAGCCCAAGGACTTCAAACCAGGAAGGGGGGTCGGGCTCTGCCTTCCCCCTCCTCCTGCCTGGAGTCATGCAGTAATTTTGATTGTCGGAATGGGGTCGAGGTGCAATGAAGTTGGAGAACCGCTGCTATGGACTACGCAGTCTCACTATTTAGAATTTTCCAGCTCTCCAAGGCAAAAACCGGCACCTAGTCACCATTCATTTTAAACACAGAGAACTATTTATAAAGCAGTTGAAAATAAACTATTTGGAAATCATTTCAATAGCCACTTCTCAGACAGTCTTTTCAAATCTGGAAACGTACCCCAGAGACGTGCACTTTCAACTCATTATTGAAGTTCAATTCAACTAAAGCTCTCAGAAAGCAGAGTGGGTTTCCCACATTAAAATTATTAGCTGAGTGTTAAATTTTTGTGCCTGATTACACTGTGTAATTGTTTCCGTTTGCCTACACTGATGTGATGGAATATGACAGAACTGTGGAAATGCCAAGAATAATATATTTCATTGGATTGGGAAAAAGATTGTAATGGACAGTTTGCAACTGCAGAATTGGAATTCGTATGATTGGGTCATGTAGCAGTGTAATAATTAGGAGTGAGTCCCCTTCCCTATACAAAAAGAAAAGGAGTACTTGTCGCACCTTAGAGACTAACCAATTTATTTGAGCATAAGCTTTCGTGAGCTACAGCTCACTTCATCGGATGCATACTGTGGAAACTGCAGAAAGAGTGAGTTTGTGTGTGTATGGGGGTGCGGAGTTAGAAAACCTGGATTTCTGCTGGAAATGGCCCACCTTGATTATCATGCACATTGTAGGGAGAGTGGTCACTTTGGATAAGCTATTACCAGCAGGAGAGTGAGTTTGTGTGTGTGGTTTTCGGAGGGGGAGGGGTGAGAAAACCTGGATTTGTGCTGGAAATGGCCCACCTTGATTATCATACACATTGTAAAGAGAGCGGTCACTTTGGATGGGCTATTACCAGCAGGAGAGTGAGTTTGTGTGTGTGGTTTTCGGAGGGGGAGGGGTGAGAAAACCTGGATTTGTGCTGGAAATGGCCCACCTTGATTATCATACACATTGTAATGAGAGTGATCACTTTAGATAAGCTATTACCAGCAGGAGAGTGGGGTGGGAGGAGTATTGTTTCATGGTCTCTGTGTATATAATGTCTTCTGCAGTTTCCACAGTATGCACCCGATGAAGTGAGCTGTAGCTCATGAAAGCTTATGTTCAAATAAATTGGTTAGTCTCTAAGGTGCCACAAGTACTCCTTTTCTTTTTGCGAATACAGACTAACACGGCTGTTACTCTGAAACCTTCCCTATACACTGACTTCTGCCCTTACATACAGAACATTTCAGTCCCTCCTAATGAGACCCGCTGACCTGAGAACCCCAATTCTAGAGTTAGTGCATCAATTACTTCCCCTCATCCTGCATCTGGCATCGCCACCTGAGGATTTGCATTGTGTTCCTTACCAAAATGGAATTAACAGAATGACAGTAGCAAGCACCCATCCTATTAAACTGTGGCCATAGACCTGAGTTTCTCTGCCCTCTCCAGTTTAATGAAGTTTGTTCTTACACAGTTGCAGAATTGCACATCCACTGACAATACCTATGAGATCTGGAAACAGCAGTCAACCAGACAGGAAAGTGAAAACAAAACTCTTTCCTTATTCTGCCCAGATGTTCATTTTTTCAATGGTCCTTCCAGAATTTTTGTTTTGTTTTTTTGTGTACAGAATCGTTTGCTGATTAGGCAAATATAAAAGAATCTGTTGCATTAGCCACAGAGCAGGTGTGCAGCTGGAATGATATTTAATTAGAAGCACAAGCTAAAGCTGAAGCTGTGAGCCTTTATCATCCCTTTTTTATTTTGATCCATTTCTTGCAGGTCTTTGCCACAGGCAATGCCCATGACCGGAAACATTTGAGAAAGTGAAAGGCTACATATTAAGAAACCCTCAATGGTTAGGGCTAGCAAAGAGACCACAGCAAACAAAGCAAGTATGTCAAATGGTCTGAATACATCAGGGAGGCAGAGGGAACCAGGCAGTTATGGTGCCCACCCTACTGCAGTATGTTTAAGAGGCAACTCCGATACACCATGCAACATTAACGTGTGGGGTGCTAAGTAATGACATGAAAAATAACATGCCCCAAAGTGGCAAACTTTTCTCTGGATGGAAACATCCCTCATTCTCACTGCCATTATTCAACTAAACCCTACAGATGGGCAGCCCAGTTTGAATTAAGTAAGGACTGGCCCAAACCTTTTCCCAGAATTTCAATCAAATCCCTTCCAAGGTGTCATAAATATAAAGGGAAGGGTAAACCCCTTTGAAATCCCTCCTGGCCAGGGGAAAGCTCCTCTCACCTGTAAAGGGTTAAGAAGCTAAAGGTAACCTCGCTGGCACCTGACCAAAATGACCAATGAGGAGACAAGATACTTTCAAAAGCTGGGAGGAGGGAGAGAAACAAAGGGTCTGTGTCTGTCTGTATGCTGCGCTTGCCAGGGACAGAACAGGAATGGAGTCTTAGAACTTTTAGTAAGTAATCTAGCTAGGTATGTGTTAGATTATGATTTCTTTAAATGGCTGAGAAAAGAATTGTGCTGAATAGAATAACTATTTCTGTCTGTGTATCTTTTTTGTAACTTAAGGTTTTGCCTAGAGGGGTTCTCTATGTTTTTGAATCTAATTACCCTGTAAGATATATACCATCCTGATTTTACAGGGGGGATTTCTTTATTTCTATTTACTTCTATTTTTTATTAAAAGTCTTCTTGTAAAACACTGAATGCTTTTTCATTGTTCTCAGATCCAAGGGTTTGGGTCTGTAGTCACCTAGGCAAATTGGTGAGGCTTTTTACCAAACCTTGTCCAGGAAGGGGGGTGCAAGGTTTTGGGAAGTATTTTGGGGGGAAGGACGCGTCCAAACAGCTCTTCCCCAGTAACCAGTATTAGTTTGGTGGTGGTAGCGGCCAGTCTAAGGATAACGGGGGTAATATTTTGTACCTTGGGGAAGTTTTGACCTAAGCTGGTAAAGATAAGCTTAGGAGGTTTTTCATGCAGGTCCCCACATCTGTACCCTAGAGTTCAGAGTGGGGGAGGAACCTTGACATGGTGGCACAGTGGTGGGATTAACCTGAAATCATTTTGAGATCCAGTTGAGATTTTTTGAACTAGAAATACAGATTTTAAAAAGGAATTTTTAGGAAGTCCAGAAGCAGCTTTGAAACTGAAAGCAGCTTGGTTTCTCTCTGCTTTGTGGCCAAGCAGAGACAAAAGGGGATTATCTTGTGAATTGCAGGTTTTCTTTGCCTGGAGGCAGGGTACTTAACTCCTGCAGGGAAATTCACAGTCTTCCAACCCAGAGGTGTTTTTTTTCTTTTCTTCCTAAAAGTAAATAGGGGGTGTGTGCTCTACCCATTTGCCTGGAGACAAAAGTGGCAGGGTTTTTTTTAGGATTTTGATTTTTTTTTGTTTTACAAGGAGCACAGGTTTGAAAAGAAATTTTTTTTTCTTTGGGCTGGGTAAGCAGGTTTCCAAGTAGTTGGAGGTTTTTTGCTTTAATTTGGGCCCAGAGCAGAGACAAGGGAATTGTCTTTTTCTGTAGGCTGACAATCACTATCAGAGAATAGGTATTCTATTCCAGCACAGCAAAATTTTACAGCCAAGTTTTGTTTGTTTATTTCTAAACCTCGGGTGTAAAGTTAGTTAAAAACAGAGAGGTTAGAATGGCCAAATCCTCGGCTCGACTACAGCTGGAATTAGCCAAATTTCAGGCTGAGGAAAAACAAAGGGAACATGAAAGACAGATAGAACTCATGCGGCTGGAGAAGGAGGTACAGGAGGCTGCCCACAAGAGGGAAATGGAGGCAAGGAAGCATGTGGAGGAGATGGAGAGGATAAAGGGCCAGCAGAATATACCAACAAACCCTAGCAATCCTTCTCCAGGTACCACTTCCCATCCCAGAAAGTTCCCCACCTACAAGGCAGGTGATGATACTGAGGCCTTCTTCGAAAACTTCGAAAGGGCCTGCCTTGGGTACAACATCTCTACTGACCAATACATGGTAGAGCTGAGGCCGCAGCTCAGTGGACCCTTAGCTGAGGTGGCAGCTGAAATGCCTAAAGAACATATGAACAAGTATGAACTGTTTAAATCCAAGGCGAGAGTCAGAATGGGGATAACACCCGAGCAGTCTCGTCGGAGGTTCCGAGCCCTAAGGTGGAACCCAGACATGTCATTTACCCGACATGCCTACCACATTGTGAAACATTGGGATGCCTGGATATCAGGAGCAAGTGTTGAATCTCCAGTAAATTTGCCCTTCCTAATGCAAATGGAACAATTCTTAGAGGGTGTTCCTGAGGAAATAGAAAGATACATCCTAGATGGGAAACCCAAAACTGTAATCGAGGCAGGAGAGATTGGAGCCAGATGGGTGGAGGTGGCAGAGAAGAAGAAAACTGGTCGCAGTTGGAGCGGAGACCAGAAGGGACCACCCCAGACCACACCCTATTACCGGGGGCCGCCCAAAGCCCCACCTACCTCCCAAAGAACCCTCCAGACCCCTTATCGTCCCACCACCCCGTTCTCCAGCAACCCACCTCGCCCTGGTGACCCGTCAGCTGGACGATGTTTTAAATGTAACGAGCTGGGGCATGTAAAGGCCAACTGCCCCAAGAACCCCAACAGATTACAGTTCATTGCACCGGAATCACACCAGAGGTCCACAGGCCCAGATACCTCCCAGATACCCTTGGAGCGGAGGGAAACTGTGAGTGTGGGCGGGAAGAAGGTCACCGCGTGGAGGGACACCGGAGCACAAGTGTCAGCTATCCATGCTTCCTTAGTGGACCCCAATTTAATCAACCCAGAGATCCAAGTGACGATTCAACCCTTCAAGTCCAACTCTTTCAATTTGCCTACAGCCAAGTTGCCTGTCCAGTACAAGGGCTGGTCAGGAATGTGGACTTTTGCAGTCTATGATGATTATCCCATCCCCATGCTGTTGGGGGAAGACTTGGCCAATCACGTGAAGCAGGCCAAGAGGGTGGGAACGGTCACCCGCAGCCAGGCTAAACAAGCCGTGAGGCCTAGCTCTGTTCCGGAAACTTCTATCAGGGCCCGGTCAGAGGTGATGGACCCGGACCCCAGGCCAATGTCTGCAACAGCAGTAGTGGATCCAGTCCCGGAGACCCAGACGGAGCCAGTCCCAGAACCGGAACCAGCCAAACAACCAACACCAGACCCCGTGCCAGCACTGAATCCAGTACTTGCAACCTCAACACCAGAGGGCCCCACCGAACCTGAACTGGCAGCAGCCGATAACCCTACACAAGAGGCTCAGCCGGAGCCTGAATCCCAACATAGTGCACCAGCGGAGAGCGGTTCACAGTCAACAGAAACAGCTCCATCCCCTATATCGCTTCCAGAGGGACCAAGCCTAGGTCCACAATCCCATGAGGAACTGATGTCTCCAGCATCAAGGGAACAGTTCCAGACCGAACAGGAAGCAGATGAAAGCCTCCAGAGAGCTTGGACGGCGGCACGGAGCAACCCACCGCCTCTCAGCTCTTCTAATCGATCCAGGTTTGTTGTAGAAAGAGGACTTTTATACAAGGAAACTCTTTCTGGGGGACACCAGGAAGACTGGCATCCTCAGAGACAGTTGGTAGTTCCAACTAAATACCGGGCCAAGCTCTTGAGCTTAGCCCATGATCACCCTAGTGGCCATGCTGGGGTGAACAGGACCAAAGACCGTTTGGGGGGGTCATTCCACTGGGAGGGAATGGGCAAGGATGTTTCTACCTATGTCCAGTCTTGTGAGGTGTGCCAAAGAGTGGGAAAACCCCAAGACCAGGTCAAAGCTCCTCTCCAGCCACTCCCCATCATTGAAGTTCCATTTCAGCGAGTAGCTGTGGATATTCTGGGTCCTTTTCCGAAAAAGACACCCAGAGGAAAGCAGTACATACTGACTTTCATGGATTTTGCCACCCGATGGCCGGAAGCAGTAGCTCTAAGCAACACCAGGGCTAAAAGTGTGTGCCAGGCACTAGCAGACATTTTTGCCAGGGTAGGTTGGCCCTCCGACATCCTCACAGATGCAGGGACTAATTTCCTGGCAGGAACTATGAAAAACCTTTGGGAAGCTCATGGGGTAAATCACTTGGTTGCCACTCCTTACCATCATCAAACAAATGGCATGGTGGAGAAGTTTAATGGAACTTTGGGGGCCATGATACGTAAATTCGTAAATGAGCACTCCAATGATTGGGACCTAGTATTGCAGCAGTTGCTCTTTGCCTACAGAGCTGTACCACATCCCAGTTTAGGGTTTTCCCCATTTGAACTTGTATATGGCCGTGAGGTTAAGGGGCCATTGCAGTTGGTGAAGCAGCAATGGGAGGGATTTACACCTTCTCCAGGAACTAACATTCTGGACTTTGTAACCAACCTACAAAACACCCTCCGAACCTCTTTAGCCCTTGCTAGAGAAAACTTACAGGATGCTCAAAAAGAGCAAAAAGCCTGGTATGATAAACATGCCAGAGAGCGTTCCTTCAAAGTAGGAGACCAGGTCATGGTCTTAAAGGCGCTCCAGGCCCATAAAATGGAAGCATCGTGGGAAGGGCCATTCGTGGTCCAGGAGCGCCTGGGAGCTGTTAATTATCTCATAGCATTCCCCACCTCCAACCAAAAGCCTAAGGTGTATCATATTAATTCTCTAAAGCCCTTTTATTCCAGAGAATTAAAGGTTTGTCAGTTTACAGCCCAGGGAGGAGACGACGCTGAGTGGCCTGAAGGTGTCTATTACGAAGGGAAATGTGCTGGTGGTGTGGAAGAGGTGAACCTCTCCATGACCCTTGGGCGTATGCAGCGACAGCAGATCCAGGAGCTGTGCACTAGCTACGCGCCAACGTTCTCAGCCACCCCAGGACTGACTGAACGGGCATACCACTCCATTGACACAGGTAATGCTCACCCAATTAGGGTCCACCCTTACCGGGTGTCTCCTCAAGCTAAAACTGCTATAGAACGGGAGATCCAGGATATGTTACAGATGGGTGTAATCCGCCCCTCTGAAAGTGCATGGGCATCTCCAGTGGTTCTAGTTCCCAAACCAGATGGGGAAATACGTTTTTGCGTGGACTACCGTAAGCTAAATGCTGTAACTCGCCCAGACAACTATCCAATGCCACGCACTGATGAACTATTAGAGAAACTGGGACGGGCCCAGTTCATCTCTACCTTGGACTTAACCAAGGGGTACCGGCAGGTACCGCTAGATGAATCTGCCAAGGAAAGGTCAGCCTTCATCACACATCTCGGGCTGTATGAATTTAATGTACTCCCTTTCGGGCTGCGAAATGCACCCGCCACTTTCCAAAGACTTGTAGATGGTCTCCTAGCGGGATTAGGAGAATATGCAGTCGCCTACCTTGACGATGTGGCCATATTTTCGGATTCCTGGGCAGACCACCTGGAACATCTACAAAAAGTCCTTGAGCGCATAAGGGAGGCAGGACTAACTGTTAAGGCTAAGAAGTGTCAAATAGGCCTAAACAGAGTGACTTACCTTGGACACCAGGTGGGTCAAGGAACTATCAGCCCCCTACAGGCCAAAGTGGATGCTATCCAAAAGTGGCCTGTCCCAAAGTCAAAGAAACAGGTTCAATCCTTCTTAGGCTTGGCCGGTTATTACAGACGATTTGTACCGCACTACAGCCAAATCGCTGCCCCACTGACAGACCTAACCAAAAAGAAACAGCCAAATGCTGTTCAGTGGACCGGAAAGTGTCAGAAGGCCTTTAACAAGCTTAAAGCGACACTCATGTCTGACCCTGTACTAAGGGCCCCAGACTTTGACAAACCGTTCCTAGTAACCACAGATGCATCCGAGCGTGGTGTGGGAGCAGTTTTAATGCAGAAAGGACCTGATCAAGAATTCCACCCTGTAGTGTTTCTCAGCAAAAAACTGTCTGAGAGGGAAAGCAACTGGTCAGTCACTGAAAAAGAATGTTATGCCATTGTCTACGCTCTGGAAAAGCTACGCCCATATGTTTGGGGACGGCGTTTCCACCTGCAAACCGACCATGCTGCACTAAAGTGGCTTCACACTGTCAAAGAAACTAACAAAAAACTTCTTCGGTGGAGTTTAGCTCTCCAAGATTTTGATTTCGACATCCAACACATCTCAGGAGCTTCTAACAAAGTGGCTGATGCACTCTCCCGTGAAAGTTTCCCAGAATCAACTGGTTAAAATCGTCCTTGAGATGTGGAAAATATTGTTAGTCTTTATGTACTTGGTAGTATATTTAGAGATGCATGTGTCTTATTAACTCTGTTTTCCTACAGCTCCAGGAAGAAATCCCAGCCAGTGTTTCACCCTAGCTGAGATTTGGGGGGCGTGTCATAAATATAAAGGGAAGGGTAAACCCCTTTGAAATCCCTCCTGGCCAGGGGAAAGCTCCTCTCACCTGTAAAGGGTTAAGAAGCTAAAGGTAACCTCGCTGGCACCTGACCAAAATGACCAATGAGGAGACAAGATACTTTCAAAAGCTGGGAGGAGGGAGAGAAACAAAGGGTCTGTGTCTGTCTGTATGCTGCGCTTGCCAGGGACAGAACAGGAATGGAGTCTTAGAACTTTTAGTAAGTAATCTAGCTAGGTATGTGTTAGATTATGATTTCTTTAAATGGCTGAGAAAAGAATTGTGCTGAATAGAATAACTATTTCTGTCTGTGTATCTTTTTTGTAACTTAAGGTTTTGCCTAGAGGGGTTCTCTATGTTTTTGAATCTAATTACCCTGTAAGATATATACCATCCTGATTTTACAGGGGGGATTTCTTTATTTCTATTTACTTCTATTTTTTATTAAAAGTCTTCTTGTAAAACACTGAATGCTTTTTCATTGTTCTCAGATCCAAGGGTTTGGGTCTGTAGTCACCTAGGCAAATTGGTGAGGCTTTTTACCAAACCTTGTCCAGGAAGTGGGGTGCAAGGTTTTGGGAAGTATTTTGGGGGGAAGGACGCGTCCAAACAGCTCTTCCCCAGTAACCAGTATTAGTTTGGTGGTGGTAGCGGCCAGTCTAAGGATAACGGGGGTAATATTTTGTACCTTGGGGAAGTTTTGACCTAAGCTGGTAAAGATAAGCTTAGGAGGTTTTTCATGCAGGTCCCCACATCTGTACCCTAGAGTTCAGAGTGGGGGAGGAACCTTGACACAAGGGGATTAGCACACGCACACACACACCCTTATGCTCTGACCCAATAGAAGGACTCTCTCTGGTCCCATTATTGCTGCAGGTGACCCCAGACAATGGCAAAGAAGAGCCAGGCCACTCGTGAGACTGATGGAATTTTCCAGGGCCTCAACTGCTGCCATGTTGCTCCAGGAACAGTTCCACCACTCCTGGAACAAAAGAGAAGAAGCTTTTGCCAGACTGGTCTCTCTGTACGAGTGAAACCCGACTGCAAGGACGTAAGAGCTGCAAATGCCAGATATTGGCCCTCCACACCATGGTGAATTTCACCCATTGTTATTTAGGCTGAGCCACTTCAGAAATGCATGGATGATTTTGTACCAAAGGGAACTTGCTCCTCTGTGGAGAGGAGGTGGGCACCCGTGGTGCTTGTCTATCACTCAGCCATCCCCAAATCTCAGGGCATTTGTGTCATCCATTCAAATGAGCACAGATGAAATTTACCATAAGAAGAAGCCCGTAACATGCTCAGCCAATTTTTCCTAGACTCCAGAGCCATTTCCAATGGCCTCTGATAACAAGATGAGAGACATCACATTGCCAGCAACTGCGGAGGAGCCTATAAAGGCTAGCCTAGGGTTTAGTGTGATGTGATTAATTAGTAGAAGTGGGAGTGATGCAGATTTGCACAGATCAAAGATAGTTTTGTAAGGACTGTGCTTGCTTCTGCCTTGAATTCCCTTGCTTCCACATTCGAGCTGTGCCCAGTCGCTGTGCTGATTAAAAACCTTGCCATTCTATTAGTTAATGGCAAATGAAACATGCTAAAAGCACTCCAACCCTCTCCTCACTTCCTAATCCTACACCAACCGACATCAAATATCTGAAGACAAGTCTTGTCAGGATTCATTGATTTGACAGGATGCAAATTTCATACTCCTTCTCCTGCATGTCCCCCCAGAAAACAGTGAGATGGCAGCCAGGCTGTGTAGGAGGAAAGAAAACGTCAAAAACAAACTGTGAGTAGGACAGAATGCTGCAATTAGTTTACATCAGTGGCTACCTTTTAGAGACCAGTGAAATGGATAGGCCAAGAGATACAAAAATATAATGGGCCTGATCCAAAACTCGTTGAAGTCAATGACTCTGCCTGCTGGACTTCAATGGACTTCAGATAAAGGCCCTA
The DNA here is from genome assembly GCF_965140295.1 of Lepidochelys olivacea. Classification (NCBI taxonomy): domain Eukaryota; kingdom Metazoa; phylum Chordata; order Testudines; family Cheloniidae; genus Lepidochelys; species Lepidochelys olivacea. Next base: position 128,784,481 of record NC_140415.1, read on the forward strand.
CATTCAGGTCTGGAGGTGGAGTGGTTTAAACCTGAGGTGTGAATACACACAGAACCCTGTACACACACCAGTTTAACGTGCTGTAGAGATGACACACTATACAAATGGAAAACACGCTTTTGCTTTTAGTGCAAGTCTCATATTCTCATGAGCTGCTGAATGATGTCTCCTACATTCTTAGTGTAGTGGTCTGAACATAGGGAGAGGAGACAACAACTCCTGGATTCTAATCTGGAATCTGACAGCGATTTCCTTTGTGGACTTTGGCACCTCACTTAATTGCTTTGGTTCAGGATCCCAACCTGTAAACCTGAGCTAATATTCACTCTCGATTTGCAGATGAGTAGCATGGTTTGTAAAGGGTTAGCCACTCCTTACATCCCCCACTTTGTTAAGGTGATGTTAAAGATGCAGTATTACTACTAGGGTTTTGGTTGCATATTACACTTTCCAAAGGGTTAAAAAAAAATATACACCCAAATCTAAGAAACCCAGGGAACAGAGTTAAGGTTGCATTTCTCAAACAAAGCACCTTAACTCTGCCCTTAGTAATACCAGACTGCCATCTTCCCATCATTGCCCATAGAGCAGGGATACTCAGAATGAGGCTCGGAAGCAGCAAGTGGCTCTTTAATGTGACTCCTGCGACACTTTGCAGCACATGATATTAAAACATGGTGTGATTTAATTATTAACGAAGTTAAGTTATTAACCAATCAAGATGCTTTTACAATGTTATTAACCAATTAAGTTATCAACATGCACTGAGTTATACCACTGAGGCCTGAGTTTCACTGAAAGAGTATTGAATACATGAATCCTCCTTGACTTCTCTGCCTTTATCCAAAATGTCCTGTTATCAATATGTGGCCAACCAACTCCTCAACTCCTTTACAGACATGTTGGCATTTCTTTCTCCTACCACTTGGTTTGTCTTTTTAGACTGCAAGCAGGGAGTAGGCCTTCCATTATGTTTTTACAGCACCTAGTACATCGAGGGCATGCCCCAAAACAAATCATTATTAGTGGGAACACAGAGCTTGAGACAAAATGGGCATGTTCACAAGAGCCAGGGGAGAGGTTCTGTTGTTGTATATCAGTGGTTCCCAAACTGGGGTTCATGAACCCCTGGGGGTTCACGAAATGTTACAGGGGGTTCTCGGGAAAATTCCCTAATGGCTGACAAAGCTGTCCATAGGGACCCTCGGCAGCACGGGGCCAGCAGCCCGGAGCCTTGGGGACTTCCAAGAGCTAAGCAGATCAAAGCAAGCCTATCTATCACACTGAAGAGTGATGGGAACACTGAGCCTTGGGGTGGCTCTGGGGGATCAGATTGTTGCTTTGGTGGGTGTGCATGAAAACTCTGTGGGCATGGGGGAGGCAGTTACACCTTGTGTAAAATTAATATGGCTAATATAATGTTATGGTGGTTAAACTATACTGAAGGAATGTGCATTTTCCCAGGACGTGTGCAGTGTATATTGGAGAAGGGGTAAAAGAAATGCAAATAAAACATGGTACTTAATTAAAATCCTATTAGGGCTCCAAAAGGGGCCACAATAGGTTGTGCTTTCTTTTTCAGATCTCTGTGTTTTGGAGCAGGAGATGAAAGTGGAAAGTAATCAGAACTCTAGTGGAAATGGAATATTTCCCTTTTAAGACACTCTCTAAACTGCTAACAGCTTTGGATCCAGAAGCAAGCTAGTAAGCCTCTGTGTGTAAAATGCAAATTACCTAGCTGATGGGCACAAAGGAGCTGCAAATAATGAATACATCTGGTCAGCAAACAAACTACTAGAAGACTCAGATTATGGCCCTCCAGGAAAGGGAGCTGTAAAAACAAGTCAAGCCTGAAAATAAGGGGGACAGGTTAACCTTAAGGGTGTGTGTGTGTGGGGAAAATGGGAACAGGTAATGTGGATAAGGAAATTGGAATCGTGTTTTGCTAAAGGGGGAAATGGGAACAGGGAATAGGGGTAAGGAAATTGGAATCATGTTTTGCTAAGGGCAGGAATGGGAACAGGGACACAGGTGTAAGGCTCTGTGGTGTCAGAGCTGGGAAGGAGGATACTAAGGAAGGAAACTGGAATCATGCTTGCTGGAAGTTCACTCCAATAAACATCGAATTGTTTGCACCTTTGGACTTTGGGTATTGTTGCTCTCTGTTCATGCGAGAAGGACCAGGGAAGTAGGTGGGTGAAGGAATAAGCCCCCTAACAAGGAGATTTTAAACTTCAAGAATCCTTATAAGAAATGGAAAGGGAGGTGGGTATTTTTGGCTGTTTTTAAAATTAAATAGGCTACTAGTGTTGTTTTTAAATTATTATGAAGAACAAGTTTAAGCTTTGTTGTACCGTGCGTTGTTTTCCTGGACTGCTCAAGACCTGAATGCTTGTGTAAGAGGAACTCTTTGAGTTGGCTTCTTAAATATCTTCATGCTGTTTCACATCTGATACTCCTTGATGAAACACAGGAGCCAGAGGCACCAGTACAGGGGGCAACAAGGTTCACGTGGCACCCCAGTGTCAGCGTGACCCCCCACCCTGCAGGTCCTTCCCCTTTTTTTCCTGGCAGTGCCCCCCCCGGTCCCTGGGTTTGCCCCCACACCCATTTTTTCTACTGGTGCCTCTGATAGGAGCCTTGTCTTATAACAAGCTTAATCAAAAGTGATACAAGCTAGAGACAGGGAGAGGATTTCCGTCATCCCCCACTGATCTTCCACAACCCAGGTTAGCAGGCGGCCTTTGCTAACTAAGGATCAGGCTGTTTTCCAAAGGACTGTCCTTCATAACCAGGCAAGACGTTCAAGGAAGCCCTAGAAATAGTGCAGCTGCCTTGTAGCTCCTCAGCCGTAAGAACACCTGCGTGATGTAACAAGCTCTGCGGCAGCATGGAGAACTCTAGCTTCCGGCACGGTGTGGGGTGCTCCTTGCTGGCCAGAGGCAGACGCGACTATGCATTCACACAACAGGAACCGTAGGAGCAAGCATAACAAAAACTAGGCACAGCAGGGAAATATGGCTTGATAAACCTAACAAATTAGAGAGCCTGCAGTGACAGCGGCACATCCTCCCCCAGCGCTCTCAAAGAAAAGCCACTGAACTCCTGCTTGAAAAAAAGAGCCGCCATGCAGCCAGCACAAATCAAAAGCTAGTTTGACTTCTCAGACGTCTTGGATTAAAGGCAAAGCCTTCTACACAAGGCCACATTTGAGTCACGTCCTCCATTCTCCAAAATACAGAATTATTCCTGCATTCCCAGTGTGTCTCCTCAACAGTTCCACATGCCCACCAAAAAAAATTAATCGGAAAACACCAGTGTGATAACTGCACAGTCCTCTGCACCGAGAGTGTTCTCATCACCAGCTGAGCAGACTTGACAGACAGGAGGAGCTGCAAACCACTAGAGCTGAAACTATCCTCAGTGCTTGTCACTCTAGCCACCCAAATCCAAATCCCATTCTCTTCTTGTACACAGACAGAGCTAGAGCAAACTATGAAGGCGACAAGCTTGCATACATCCCCAGCAAAGGAATTTCAAAACTCGTACAGGTTCCAACAGAAAAAGATCATTCTGCCGTGCTAATATAAAGCAGTGGTTTTCAAACTGTGGGTCATGACCTAGTATTGGGTCACGGAATGTAAGGCACTGGGTCGCGGTGGCTCTAGTCAGCACCGCCGACTGGGCCGGTAAAAGTCCCGTCAGCTGTGCTGCCCAGCTAACGCAGGCTAGTCCCTACATGTTCTGACACCGCGCTGCACCCCAGAAGTGGCCAGCAGCAGGTCGAGCTCCTAGGCAGGGGGGCCACAGGGCTCCATGCACTGCCCCCCTGAGCACCAGCTCCACACTCCCATTGGCCAGGAACTGGGAGCTGGGGGAAGGGGTGATGCCCACAGGCAAGAGCTGCGCAGAGCCACTTGCATACCTCCGCCTAGGAGCTGGACCTGCTCCTGGCTGCTTCGAGGGCGCACTGCGGTCCCAGGACAGGCAGGAAGTCTGCCTTAGTACCCGCACCGCACCGCTGACCGGGAGCTGCTTGAGGTAAGCCCATGCCCCAACCATGTGCCTCAATCCCCTGCCCCAGCCCTGAGCCGCCCCAAACCCAGAGCCCCTTCCTGCACCCCAAACCCCTCATCCGCAGCCCCACCCCAGAGCCTGCACCCCCAGTCCAGAGCCCTGACCCCCTCCCACATCCCATCCTCCTGCCCCAGCCCAGAGCCCCCTCCCACATCCTGAACCCCTCATTCCTGGCCCCACCCCACAGTCAATTGGGTCGCGAGAAAAAAAGTTTGAAAACCACTGCTGTAAAGTGTAGTTCTAACCACACATGTGGAAACTGTCCTAATGCAAAATAAAGCTTACCTTTACAATCCCAATAATATAGGGTGGAGTTGTGCTGTCTAAAGAACTTCATACTGTTAAACTAACCCTGTGTAAAAGTACAAACAGGAAACTTTGCACATAAATAACTGTATAGCTAAAGAAAAAAACACCTTGATATACAGCTGTGAGAGACTTCACCTATAATAGACCCTAATCAATAAGCCTAATTAACACATTTATTCATCAAAATATAAATTACCAGGAAACTAATACACTCTCCCTTAACACCTGTTGGACTTTCTAGCACAATGTGACTTTATAGTTTTTAATTTCATCACCCAAGGCACAAAATGCATTATGATTTCCTGGACTATATGCCATTCCTGTATAATGCTGTGGGATGCTGCTGCATGTTAATACACTCACCACTCTGTAAAAAGCCTATTCTGCATACCATTACTATATTATTGCATTTCCCAGTGGTATCTAGGAGAATCAATAAAAAAAAATGTTACAATTGCTTTGCAAAATAACTAAAAAGTTTTCCACTATTTCAGTCAAACTTAATTTTGTCCCCTTGTTTTACTCTGTAATGGAAACACGGGGTTGATTTCACACGCCGATTATTTAATCTGGAGTAAAGATTTTAAAGGGTATTTAGTCGCAAAGGGCTTCAAGGTCTGTCAGAGCTCTACAACTTAGCAAACTAGGGAAAGGTAGTCTAGAGGAAATTACTATGAAGGTGGGTGTGTAACTTGGAAGATCACACTCAGAGTAGTTACCAATAGTTCGCCGTCACGCTCGGAGGAGGACGTAGCTAGTGGGCTCCGGCAGAGTTATTATCTAATATTTGCATCAATGACTGGGATAATGGAGTGTAGAGTATGCGTCTAAATGTAAACCCCCCTTTCCTCCAGGGGTTACTTGGGAGCAGGCAACACTCTCCTATGTGCCTGGTACCTGGTGCAGATGACAGTAAAGGAGATCCTGAGTATCCCCATGGTGATGTTGAATAGGTGGGATTCCTCTTTCCACCCCTCTGCTGCAGTCCTTTTGCTTGTCAAGGAAATTCATCTTGGTGGCACTTTCATCTGGCTGGACCCTGTGCACACTCACAGGCGAGCCTGGGACACCTCCTTGAGCTAATCTGGACAATGGGTCTAACGCAAAAGTGCCAATTATAAACAGCATGCACCCAATATACCCTTAGATTAGAGCTAACACATCTTTATTTAACAATTTAAGAAACGAGGATGTAACAGCCTGAAATTAATTAAAATGTCACAACCAATTTCAATCAGCAAGGGGCACTTCAATAAATCAATTGGTAAGTGAAGTTCGCAGCAGTAAATTAAACTTAACCAACTTGCATTTACGCTGGCACCAGTTACCCCACCCCTGAATGTCAGAGTTACAAACACTGGCTTGCAATAGTCACGAGTGAAGATCTTGAAGCTGGGGACAGTGCTCTGTTGGTCCAGCAAAGCAGTCCAGCCCAGGCAACAAGGGTCAGAGTAATTCTAAGTTAGGATCATTCCAAGCTGCACAACCCCTCTGGAGATAGGAGTTGTTATAACCAGAGGTCAGTAAGTCTGGATCCTGGTTAGCTGATAAATAGGGCCTACCAAATCACAGTCCATTTTGGTCAATTTCACAGGCAGAGGATTTTTTTAAATTATAAAGTTCACAGTTTCAGATATTTAAATCTGAAATGTCAGTGTTGTAACCGTTGGGGTCCCAACCCAAACGAGGATTGTGGGGGGTCGCAAGGCTATTCTAGGGAGGTCACGGTATTACCACTCCCACTTCTGTGCTGCTGCTGGCAGCGGCGCTGCCTTCAGAGCTCGGCTGCCAGTCAGAAGCCGTAGAGCTTCCTGCAGGCAGGGAAGGTTCCCGGAGGTGGGTCTGACCCGACCCTAGGATCGGCCCCTGCAGGGGTAGAGCAAGTTCCGTTCCTCGCCAGCCCAGCTGAGACTAGTATCTGGGGCACAGCACACAGTAAGAGCCCCGAGCCCTGCCCCTACATTAGCCAGATTTCATGGGTGAGATCAGATTTCACAGTCCATGGCGTGTTTTTCACGGCCGTGAATTTGGTTGGGCCCTACCGATAAGACCACTGCATCTCTTCCCAGACTCTTTCACTGTCCCCCTTCCCTTGCAAGCACTTTCTCAAACAACACTAGTGGCGGTTACTCATTCACGCTGCCTTCACTGCCGGTCAGCCTCAGTCAGTTCTGGGCCCCACATACATCGCTCAGACTGAAATCCTCCATGATCACACAGCATTCTTCCTACATGTTACAGATAGGTGCTTAAGGGGCCAGCCACCATTACCTAGCATGATTTGTTGGTCTGTGGCAGACACTGACAAGAACCGCACCTTGTGCTTTATCTGTTCAGATTTTGATCCATAAGCGTTCATGATCGTTTCCTTCTAGGTTGTCAGTGACTTGGAATTAGATCATGCCATTTTTGATGTAGAGTGCCACTCCCTCTCCCCTTTTGCCCATTCAGTCCTTCCTGAATAGGTTATACCCAGTGACTTGAACATTCGAATCATAGAATATCAGGGTTGGAAGGGACCTCAGGAGGTCATCTAGTCCAACCCCCTGCTCAAAGCAGGACCAACCCCAACTAAATCATCCCAGCCAGGGCTTTGTTAAGCCTGACCTTAAAAACCTCTAAGGAAGGAGATTCCACCACCTCCCTAGGTCACCCATTCCAATGCTTCACCACCCTCCTAGTAAAAAAGTTTTCCCTAATATCTAACCTAAACCTCCCCCACGGCAACTTGAGACCATTACTTCTTGTTCTGTCATCTGCTACCACTAAGAACAGTCTAGATCCATCCTCTTTGGAACCCCCTTTCCAGTAGTTGAAAGTGTTGGATCATATTAAAGAAGTTCTGTATTAAAATCACAAATGAGTTTGATTCCCCATAGCTTAAATTCCAGGGTATTACTAATTAAGAGGTCTCTTGGTTTTTGGTGCTGTTTCTCTCCCTCTATGTGTGAAACTTGCAAGCTGCTAATTGCATTAGTACATTCTAAGACAGAGTCTGTTCTCAAAGCAATTCACACAGAGAGAGACTCAAAGCTATACTCTTTAACAACAGAAACAGCACCCAGAGACTCCCCCCCTTTTTGTTGTATTAACAATTGTGATTAAAATAGAGATAGAGGATGTATGTGGATGGATGCTTGGTGTGGATAATAACTGAATGATCAGGGAGGTGCCAGCCTAAGAATCCAGTGTCCATCGGCTGAAGAAGGCGTCAAGTGGAAATAATCAGAGGACCACTGGAGGGCAGACTGGAATCCACCCAACAGCCTCAAGAATGGGAGAACCAAAGAACAAGATAACATCTAGCAGCACGGAGCCATCAGGAATGTGCTATCTGCTGATTGATTCAGCAACAGCATGATGAAGCAATTCCCATAGACTGGCATAGGAAGAAATTCCTATAAAAATGGACTCTAGAAAGTGAGAACTTTGGGGTCTGATTCTGCAAACCAACTTCCAGGAGCATCAGATGAGCATCTGACAAGGCCCTGCTCCCTCCTCATGTCCAGGCCACCTGGCCAGTGGCTTGGCATGAGCAACTGTAAGGCTGGTAACTATGATAACAACCTTGCAGAACCTCTGTGTGTGTGTGTGTGTGTGTGTGAGAGAGAGAATAAATATGAGATTGAATGGAATGTTATAGCTATAACTGCTTACTATGATAACAACCTTGCAGAACCTGTGTGTGTGTGTTTGTATGAATGAGTGTGTGAATAAATGTGAGATTGAATGGAATGTTATAGCTATAACTAACTGCTTACTGTGATTCTTTCTGTATTCACAATAAATGTGCCGTTTTGCCTTTTTCCCTTTAATAAGATCCTGCTGGTTTTTATTTTATTGGTATAACAAAAGCAGCTATCAAATCCCCCCTCATTCTTCTCTTCTGCAGACGAAATAATCCCAATTCCCTCAGCCTCTCCTCATAAATCATGTGCTCCAGCCCCCTAATCATTTTTGGTGCCCTCTGCTGGATGCTTTCCAATTTTTCCACATCCTTCTTGTACTGTGGGGCCCAAAACTGGACACAGTACTCCAGATGAGGCCTCCCCAATGCCAAAGAGAGGGGAACGATCATGTCCCTCGATCTGCTGGCAATGTTTTTCCTACTTATGCAGCCCAAAATGCCGTTAGCCTTCTTGGCAACAAGGGCACACTGCTGACTTATATCCAGCTTCTCGTCCACTGTAACCTCTAGGTCCTTTTCCACACGAATCAGCCCACCACCTCTCAGTAACATGATGTAGGCCCAGGTGAATTTATACTCATAAATGAGCAATTCCAATTTCTCTTGTTTGTTACCCAGGCTACGGCTACTAGCTTGGGTGTACAGGTAATTAAAGGTTTCAGAGTAACAGCCGTGTTAGTCTGTATTCCCAAAAGGAAAAGGAGTACTTGTGGCACCTTAGAGACTAAATAAATAATAAATTGGTTAGTCTCTAAGGTGCCACAAGTACTCCTTTTCTTTTTAGGTAATTAAAGAATTTCTTCTCCTTGCGGAAGTTATGGCCTTGATTCATTTTGTTCTCAACATCACAGTTTTATGCTAAATGCGTGTTCATCTGCTCTCTCTTTTCGCCCTCCCCTTTTGTTGTTAGCTTAATGCTGTCTTGTGTAATCTGGACAGCCCGTTCCCTGGGAGGTGGAAAGTTCTACTCAGATGAGCGCCATCCAGACTTGAAATCTACTTCTCCCCATAGAATGTAGACCACAACACCAAACCCTTTCCCTGACGCTGGTTGCAATTATAGTTCTTTATGTGACCCTCACACAGAACTGCTGGGCTATGTTGGGCATGCAACAAGTGAGTAAAGAATCCATAAGATATGCCAGTGGGATGGCTGCCCGCCTCGCCAACACCCAGGGGAATGAATCAGGGACCTCCAGAGTTAAAAATATGAGAGGCTACATTTTGACCTAAAGCTTCCTAGTCAGGGCCTGCAATAACTTGTATCCTCTGTGGATCAGAAAGGGCAACCTCCATCACACATTCACCAGTGGGTTACACAGGGAACTGAGTGCGCCTGGAAATCCCGTAGGACCCTCTACGAATATGGATTGATTTAGAGTGACCAAGATTTGTCTCCTCTCATCTAGGGGGTAAATAACCCTGCAACCCGTTCTGTGGGATTTGGGCACCTTTTGGCCAATACTTCTGAATGTGGATCTGGTCTAGTGAGAAAGGTAAAGCACTTCCAACCCCACTGTGAACTGCTGTCACAAAAACACATCTGCATTTGGTGAAGCTTACTGATTTTGTAAAATTGCTGCTCCTTCTCCTCCTGCTTATGGAAGCACACACGGCAGCTCTGGCTGTGGTAGTGTTATGTTTCACTTGTATCTTTCACAGAGAGCGAATGCCTCATCTGCAGTGACTTGCCTACTGAACATTAATCACAGTTTGTGGACTGTTCATTTTTCTTTTGTTGCAATTGCACTTTTATTCCATATGGTGTTATGTATTTTCTTCTGCTATATGTGGCAGAGGCATTTGTCATTACACGTCATTATAACTACGTAGGGTAACCACTAACCGCTAATAAATGGTGAATTGAAAACTACACGTCTCTGTATATGACCTGAGAACATGTGTAGTAAATTAAATGTAAGGAGTCCTCATGAAAGGTGTAAGTTGCAAAATAAACGGCAAAGATCTAGGCTGCTCATTAAGCAGTTCATTGGGCTTGGTTTTATTAACTGAGGAGTTTAAATTCAGTTTAAGTCGCTATGCACCAGGCAGTCAGCTTATCTAACCCTGCAGCACAGACACCCTGCCTCCACCATCTCAGAACTCTTTGCAGAAACATCCAAACCCAGCTTTGCTCAAGAGATCATTTTTGTTAACATGAAAGAACGGAGTCTATACCAAGGGAAAATTTCACTATTCACCTTCCTGCATCCTAGACTGATTGATCTTAGCTGTATAACTGTTCACTGTTATTCTGAGGTCTGTGTGGTCATAGCTTTTAAAGGCCAGAAAGGTTTTAATCACATTTGACCTCCTATATAGCACAGGCCAGAAAATTTCAGAGATGGAGCATATATTTTAGAGAGAGATCGATTCTTGATATAAAGACTTCAAGTGATGGAGAACCTGCCACATCACTAGGTAAGTAGTTCCGTTATCCAAAGCTTCAGCTTTGAGCCACTGGATCTTGCTATGCCTTTATCTGCTAGCTTAAAAGCCCCCTCCTAACAAAAATCTTTTCCCAGTGTGGCTACTCATAAATGGTGATCAAGTCACATCGTAAGCTCAATCTATTTAGATTAATAAGAAGGCAGCTCTTTAGTCTTCTCTTGTAGGACAGGTTTTCCAGAACTCACATCATTCTTGTAGATCTTTTCTGAACTCCTTCCAATTTGTTTACACACATATCAAACAACGTAGTCGTTTAGGGGAATCCATGGCTATAAAAACAGACAATACAATGTATTTGGTATTAAAAAATGAAAGCTAGGTAGCAGTGTGCAAAGGCTACAACTGGCATCGCTAAGTGTTTTGATTGGGTAATTTTGATGGGATGAGGTGGCCACTGCTTTCTGGGTATTACCATTGTGGAGCTTCCCTGGCAACTTATTAAGAAACTTGGGATGCTTTTTCACAAGGGCTGTCCCCATTCCCTGGGATGCTGGAGGTCATCATACATTGGGGGCCTTCATTTCCTGACCCCCCCCAAAGATGTCCTGGCCAGACCAAGTGCGAGAAGGCACTGATGTCACAACCTCCACTGGGTCAAGCTAAATCCCAACCACCATCCAAATGAGAACTTGAAGTTCCTGCTGTCATCCTCTCCTCTCTTGTGTGTCATTTTTCTCCTTCCTTGCCTTATTTTTCCTCTCATTTTGTGTCTCTCTATTAAGAGAGTCAGGCTTTGCCACTGAGAAAACTCCACCTATGGCAGCACTGCTGTGAACTTGTCACAGGACAGGTGACGAGCCGCATACCGGCACAACTTTGCCAAGACTCAGGGTGACCGAATGGACTGTGCGCTGGCCCTGTCATTTCTCAGCTTCAAGCACGAAAACCACAGATACAGAAGACACCTTTGCTCTCTTTCATGATTGTCTTTGTCCCATTGCATATGTTTTGGTTTGGTCTTTAAAGGGAAAAGATTGAACTAGTCAGTTCCCAGACTACTGCACTGGGCAGCACAGCATGGGGAGGAGGTGACCAGCACTCTGTGGAGAAAGAAGTGGTTTGGGACTATTTAGAAAAGCTGGACCAGCACAAGTCTATGGGGCCAGATGCGCTGCATCCGAGAGTGCTAAAGGAGTTGGCAGATGTGATTGCAGAGCCATTGGCCATTATCTTTGAAAACTCATGGCGATCGGGGGAGGTCCTGGACGACTGGAAAAAGGCTAATGTAGTGCCCATCTCTAAAAAAGGGAAGGAGGATGATCCAGGGAACTACAGGCCAGTCAGCCTCACCTCAGTCCCTGGAAAAATCATGGAGCAGGAAGTCAAGGAATCAATTCTGAAGCACTTAGAGGGGAAGGAAAGCGATCAGGAACAGTCAGCATGGATTCACCAAGGCCAAGTCATGCCTGACTAATCTAATTGCCTTCTGTGATGAGATAACTGGCTCTGTGGATGAGGGGAAAGCAGTGGATGTCTTATTCCTTGACTTTAGCAAAGCTTTTGATATGGTCTCCCACAGTATTTTTGCCAGCAAGTTAAAGAAGTATGGGCTGGATAAATGGACTATAAGGTGGATAGAAAGCTGGCTAGATTGTCGGGCTCAATCGGTAGTGATCAATGGCTCCATGTCTAGTTGGCAGCTGGTATCAAGCCGAGTGCCCCAAGGGTCAGTCCTGGGGCCGGTTTTGTTCAATATCTTCATTAATGATCTGGAGGATGGCGTGGATTGCACCCTCAGCAAGTTTGCAGATGACACTAAACTGGGAGGAGAGATAGATATGCTGGAGGGTAGGGATATGATACAGAGGGACCTAGACAAATTAGAGGATTGGACCAAAAGAAATCTGATGAGGTTCAACAAGGACAAGTGCAGAGTCCTGCGCTTAGGACAAAGAATCCCATGCACCGCTGCAGACTAGGGATCGAATGGCTAGGCAGCAGTTCTGCAGAAAAGGACCTAGGGGTTACAGTGGACGAGAAGCTGGATATGAGTCAGCCTTCTTGGCAACAAGGGCACACTGTTAAGGGCATTTTGGGCTGTATAAGTAGGGGCATTGCCAGCAGATCGAGGGACGTGATTGTTCTCCTCTATTCGACATTGGTGAGGCCTCATCTGGAGTACTGTGTCCAGTTTTGGGCCCCACACTACAAGAAGGATGTGGAAAAATTGGACAACATCCAGCGCAGGACAACAAAAATTATTAGGGGGCTGGAGCACATGACTTATGAGGAGAGGCTGAGGGAATTGGGATTGTTTAGTCTGCAGAAGAGAAGAATGAGGGGGGATTTGATAGCTGCCTTCAACTACCTGAAAGGGGATTCCGAAGAGGATGGATCTAGACTGTTCTCAGTGGTAGCAGATGACAAAACAAGGAGTAGTGGTCTCAAGTTACAGTGGGGGAGGTTTAGGTTTGATATTAGGAAAAACTTTTTCACTAGGAGGGTGGTGAAGCACTGGAATGGGTTACCTAGGGAGGTGGTGGAATCTTCTTTCTTAGAGGTTTTTAAGGTAAGGCCTGACAAAGCCCTGGCTGGGATGATTTAGTTGGGGATTGATCCTGCTTTGAGCAGGGGGTTGAACTAGATGACCTGCTGAGGTCCCTTCCAACCCTGATATTTATGATTCTATGATGCAAACACACAACCCACAATGAACAGTTTGTTGTAATAGTAAACAATCATTTTATAAGACCTCCAAGTCTTTTCAGCCTGGCACAATCCCCCATGCCCTCAACATCACAATCAAGAGTCAAATTGCCTTTTAGGAACACAGAAACTGCACGGTAACATTCATGACTACAGCATTAGTCCCTTCTGTTTATTTCCTAAAATAAGATAAATATAATCAGAGAAATACTACATTTCCACATCTATTCGGTCAGATATAGTGGAAGAAAGAAAACAGAGCTTCTTCCACAAACTGCTTGAGGCAGCCTATGGACAGGCATAATGTCCCAGTCTGGAGCGGTACATTCCATTTTAGACACCTTGGTAACAGATATATTGACAGGCTGAGAGCAAAGAAAGGCTACAAACATGATTGAGGGTTGGAGAGAGCAACTTCTGTGGAGAGAGGAAGAAAGCTACATATGCACAACCTGACACTGAGACAACAGAGAACTTAGAGGTGTATGAAGAGTTGAAGGGGTGACTACCAGGAAGGGAGAGGAAGCATATAGAATAGTATAAAGAATTTAACGGGATGGCGGGGGGGGAGAGAAAAATTAAGAAATCACAATTTACCAAGGATCACGGCAGATACTCCATCATTGGAAATTTGTAAACATCAAGATTGGATTTTTTCTAAAAGACATGCTCTCGTTCAACCAGGAATTAATTCAGGGGTGTTCTCTGGCATGTGTTACGCAGGAGGTCAGACTAGAGATGATCACAATGGTCCCTTCTGGCCTGGGAATCTATGCAAAATTCTGGGTGGATATCAGGAAAAAACAATCTTACCAGTTAGGTCTCTTGGGCTTAAGGGAAGTGGTGGAAGCCCTGTTGTGCTTGAGACATTTAACACACAAATGGACAAAACCAGAAAATATAGTCTAGTGAACAATCCTGATAAAATGATGGACTATCTGATCTACTCATTTTCTCTCTGATCTGTATGGTTCTTGTGTTTTAGGCGCACTTTAGAAAAGTTATTTTCACATATTGACTTGGACACCTGAGAAAGGCGCAAAGTAGCCTCGATACATGCATGCAACATCTCATTAAAAGAAATCCATCTCTGATTAGCAGAGAAGAGCGGTACTAAAATTCTTTACCTTCTCCCCTCAGAATCTCTGCAGTTTAGCAAACATTTACCCATGAAAAATCCCTGCTCAAGTTTAGGTCACTTCTAAAATCTTTAGGTTTTATAAGAAAGAGCGAGGTAGCTAGACAGACATCTATATGTTCAGGAGGTTTAAGGGTCTTGTTCACCAAACTTTGACTCAATGAATGTACAAATAGTACCGCAGAGCTGCAACTGACTTTGCTCATCGGGGTCACAAAGACCATCCATGAAGGACAGGCCTGAATTATCTAAAGCACTTACCTTGTAATTCACTTGGAATCACTTGGCCTTTTGCACTTGCACTGACAGCAAAATCAGAATGAAATGAAAATAGAGAAACTGTTAAGTGCCCCTGCAATCCATCACATAAAAGCATAAACCAAAGACAAGCACAGGTAATTAATAAAGGTCTGGTGTGTGAGTGTAATCCATGCATATGCACCATGGAGCTCTGTCTCCTGTATCAAGATCTATTAGTCTACTACTGCCTCTTTGCTCATGGGTATGGTCCTTTAGCTCAGGCAACAGAGACTCATGCTTTTAGATCAAGTGGTCCTATGTTCCATCCCCACTGATGACCCAGTCAGAAGGCTTTGTCACATGTGCTGTACACAGGCTGCACTGAGAGAAATTGTACCTGAGGGGAGACAGGGTGCAGGAGGGAATCCTTGGCCAGCATAGTTGGCTCAACCCCCTCCTTCCGAATAGGGGTTGTGGTGGAGAAGAAGAGGGTGGTTGAGTGCACTGTGCCCTGGCAATCCCTCACTGTCATAATGGCTCCTTGGGAGCTCTTACAAGCTGATATAGTAGAGCAGTCCAGGGGCTGCTCTAAGTTATACTGGGGCCAAAAATTGACACCTCTGCCACTCCCACCCCCACTGAAGTGCACTAAGATCAACATTGGTGCCTCTGAGATTTGATCCCAACATAAGTAAAGGTTGCAGAAAAATAAAAAAGTATGTAGAGGAGATTATCAAATATCTATAAATCTGCTTTACAGTCTCAGTAGAGAAAGTGCTATTGACCATCCCTCCTTGCTTACTAATGTAAAAGGACTATGGATAATAGCTACCATCTGTTGCGTGAGCAATTTGCATTCCCTAGACCCGATTCTTGAAGCGTTCACACACACCCACGTGAGCTGTGGGTCCCTTTGCCTTCAGTAAGGCTACTCCTATGAGCCAAGACTTTAGGGTCAGGCCCCCATTACTACAGTAAGCATGTAGAGTTGCTGTGCCCCTTTATGAGGAAGTTGGTGAGTGCTTGGAATAAAAACAATTCTATAGCTGTACGAGGCATCCATTCATAATAGCAACCACATTAATTTTAGCAAGATACTGATAAAGTGGCATAAGGAGGGGAGGGCTCACTCCCAATGCAAACTATGCCTGGGAGAAACAGACAAGAGAAGTTGTCTCCTTTCTCTTTAAACTTTTCAAAGACTATATTTTTGATTGATTTGATAAGTTTCAAAAAAATCAAAACCATCTGCCTAGGCCACTTTGTATAACCCCAGCCTTCTGGCAATAAAAGTCATCCAAGCTCAGTCTAACCACAGATACAGCACAAAGGAAAGAGATCATCATCATCATCATCACCACTCCCATAACCACATTGGTCATTGGGGCACCACCACTGATGAGCAATCAACCAATTGTCTCCACGCCTGATGACTGTGCGTCAGATCTTGAGTCTCCATGAAGTCCATTCCTGGCCATTCTTTTATGTTGTCAATCCATCTCTTCTTCTATCTACCTCTTCTTCTCTTCCCCTGTACTGTCCCTTGGAGGATGATCTTGGATAGGCCACATGATCTTGTTACATGGCCATACTACTTCAGCTTGTGCTTCTTCACGGTCTTCATGAGACCCAGCACATCGGGTGATAATGTTTCAGACCTCTTCATTAGTGACATGGTCGAAGTAGGAGATGCCCAGGATTTTACAGAAGTATCTCATTGGGGGGGAGGGATAGCTCAGTGGTTTGAGCATTGGCCTGCTAAACCCAGGGTTGTGAGTTCAATCCTTGAGGGGGCCATTTAGGGATCTGGGGCAAAAATTGGGGATTGGTCCTGCTTTGAGCAGGGGGTTGGACTAGATGACCTCCTGAGGTCCCTTCCAACCCTGATATTCTATGATACTACCTGTATTTTCCGTTCAAGTTCTGCCGTAAGGGTCCATGGTCTCACATGCATACAGAAAAATGGAGATGATCAATGCATGCAGCAATTTCAGTTTGGATTACACAGAGATGTTCTTATTCCTCCAAATTGGCTTTAGCTTTGCCACTGCTGCTTGTGCAGTTTTTGCCAGAATTTCTGCCTCGGATCCTTCATCAGTAATGATTGCCACCAAATACTTGAACTGTTTCATTGTCTCCAGCTCTCGTCCACTGACAATGATATGTGAGTGGATCCCTTCGCATTTGTTTGTCATCAGCTTGGTTTTCTCTGCACTGATTTCCATGCCATTTTTTGTGGAGGTTTCATCAAATCATTTCACAGGGTTGGCAAGTTCATCTTCACTGCCTGCCAGGCCATCAATGTCATCAGTGAACCAAAGATTTGAGATTGTTTGCCTCCCAGTGCTGACTGTGCATGTGTAATCTTCTAGGGCAGCAGTCATTTTGCGTTCCAAGTAGACATTGAACATCACCATAGCCACATGGACTGTAAGGGCATTGAGACAAATAGGGACGTTGAAAGAACTCATGAACAAAATGGAACAATACACCTGGTACCTCCTAGGAATCTCTGAGTTCTAATGGGAGAACTTTGGAGAGGCATTAATGGAAGAAGGCCATGTACTCTATTACAGTGGAGAAGACAAACATGTCAATGGCGTAGGATTTCTTGTGCATAAAGATATCAAGAATTCAGTATTAGGATGCCGCCCAATGTCCAGCAGGCTTATTTCCATCTGTCTAAAGACAGTACCGTTTAATATCACAGTGGTACAAGTCTACAACAGACTATGATGATGTGCAAATTGAAGATTTTTACAATCAGCTCCACGACATTATTGATAAGGTGCACAAGAAAGATATCCTGATTGTACAGGGAGACTGGAATGCTAAAGTGGGTTCTGATGCACATGCAGATTGGTGAGATTATTGTAGCCTTTTCTGTAATGCAGTAACCAATGAGAGAGGATTGAGACTTTTGGAGTTTGCTAGTTATAACAATCTAGTTCTTGCAAATACATTAGGAGCACATAAAGCATCTAGATGATGGCATGCACCTAATGGTCTACATCACAGCCAGATCGACTACAACATGGTGCAAAACCAATTTCATTCTAGGATTAACAGAGCTAAAACAAGAAGCTTTCAAGCAGTGATCGGCAGAAAATTTGCCCTGCTGCTTGTGCTAGAAGAAAACGTAGAAACAATGACCAAAAATTTCAGCACTGTAATGAATGAGACAGTAATAGACATCCTTGGGAAACATGGTAAGAAGACAAAACCATGGGTCACAAATGAAATACTACAAATGTGTGACATTAGAAGAGAATTTAAGAGCCAAGAACAGCACTGAGGGAGCTGAGAGCAGTTGGCAGAAAGATCAAGAAAGGAATGAAGGTGGCCAAGGAGATATGGATTAAAAACAAAAGGGGAAAGAGATAATATTTGACAAATAGCTAAATCATAGCAAAAAGGGGAATAATGAGTAGATTAAGATGGCAATAAGTGATTAGCAAAGGTCAAAAAGAAAAACAAAAACAAAACTCAGTCATTGGGAACTGGGGATTCAAGGCAACATTTCTCATTTCCACTTATTATGCAAAATCCAAGATCCTACGCATGCAGCTCAAAACAGAAACAAATGGGGATAAAATTAATAGTCAACAAAGCAACACAGGTCTGTAATTATCCAGACTGCAGCCTTTTAAAGGACCTTCTGTAGCTTCTGCTGGGAGCTTAATTTCTACTGGAGATTCAGCCAACTTCTGCCAAGTGATTCTCCCATCTGCCTGAAGCTGAAAAGCCTCTAATGGAGGAATTCCTTTTTCTTTCCAATTAGAGCTTGGTTAGCTTTCAGAGGAGATTTCTCTTTCTCAAAGAGTAGCTCTGATAAGGCCCATTGGGCTTGCTCTCTATTTTCTTGCACTTAAAAAATAATTTTCTTTCCAGTTGTTTGCAAACATGCTGACGTTCTTTTGTCTCTAAACAAAACGAAACATTCTCTGTCAGTTTCTTGCATTGGTGCTAGCCCAGGGGCAAGGAAAACCACTCTTTTCCCAGAGGTAGTTGAACATCTTTGTCCCCCTTGAAATACGACATGCTTGGGAATTGAGTTGGACACCGTGCCAACAAATCAGCAGTTCCGGTGATGTTGATCTTGAGGATTTCCTAATGCCTGCCAGCATATGAGCTCTATGTTTGCCAAGTGAAACATATCATCAAACAGATATCTCTAGTGCCCTTACTTCCTGGAGTCTTCTGTTCTAGTCCTTTCCCTGGTCATCAGAAGCCTTGCTTTGTAGCTGTGCACAGAGAAGTCATTTTTAGTATCCTTCTGATCCTGGTGGGAAAACTTTCTCAAAGAGGATGTGTGAAGAGCATGGAAGATATCTGTATTATTTTTATGAACATTGTGTGCATCTCTATTTGATAATGGAGTCACTGCATGTTCATATGGCTCATATCTCCTGTAGGGAAGTCTAGAGCAGGGGCCAAACCCAGGTGGACTGGCTGAGGAGAAACGATTGATGAATAGCAATGCTGTGATCTGGAGATTTGGTCTAAAATGGGGGTGAAACATGGGATTCCACTCTGAGAGAAGTGTAGGTGCCAAATATGTTATGGCAAAGGGTTGTTGGGATTTTTAGCCATTTTGTTTTTGTCACTGTCTTTTACCCTCCGTTTTGGTGCACTGTCTTCATGCTTGGTTTGGAGCCCTTTTTGTGGAGTCCAGTTTTTGACTGGTTAATGTTTATGTAATCCTGCCCAGCAGCAACTGAGCAAAGCACGCAATTTTGTGTGCAGGTCGCGGAGTCCTGCTCGGTGCACCAGAGGTTGGTCCTGGCAGAAGTCACCAGAATCAGAGACCTCCTGGACTACGACTGGGGAAATTGGCTGGATCTCATGATGCTCGCTCAGCACAGGGGGCTCTCCACCCTTTGTACTCCCTGGTGCCTACTTCAGGAGGTGAAGGCAGCCTCAATGCCCACTGCTAGGGTTTACCTCAACTGGGTCATGTGGGAAGGTACTCCCTGCCCACGATGCACCCCGGGTCCTCTGGACCTTTTCATCGGGCCCCAGGGACCACAAGCCAGCTACATGACTTGCAGCTGGTTCACTTCCGGACTGCACCAAGGAAACATCTGTACATGCTCATGCTCCACATCCTGCATTTCCTCACCCTCCTGTCCCACCCCGACATGAAGTGGTGAGACCTATTGCCCCCTATTGAGGGTGAGGAGCCCCAGTCGGCCAGCCTATACTCCACCTTGGTCCCACGGCCCACTGGGCATATCAGCTGGTGGCTCCTCTACAGAGCTGTGGGCATGGCATGTACTTGGTGGGTTCACCTCCGTCCCCGACGCCTGTCCCTTTTGCGGCATAAGGGAGACCCTGGCACACGTATATCTGGAGTGCGCTAGGTTGCAGCCCATAGACATCCTTTAATGTTTTTGGCTGAATTTTTCCATTCACCTTCTTATATACGCACACCCTATCCATGGCTCCACAAAGTCGCGGGACCTCCTTGTCAATCTCCTCCTAGCGCTGGCCAAAGTGGCCATTTACAAGACGAGGGAGAGGGGGTTTCCTGCAACTGTGAGGCCTATTTCTGATCCTCCTTCCATTCACGCATCCTGGCAGAGTTCCTCTGGGCAGCGTCCGCTGGCTCCCTTGACACTTTAGAGGAGCAGTGGGCACTGTCCAAAATTCTCTGTTCATTGTTCCATTAAAAAGAAAAAAAAAGAGCAAAGGTGGGCAGCTCAGACAAAAGACAGGAAGGGTCACATGATCCTAAGTAATTCGCCTAGTAACAGGACATGACATAAGTGACTGAAACAGTGTGACAGGTTGCTGTCCACCCAGGAAGCAGCCCATGTTCCTGCGTTCAGGTCATGCGGTTCTTCGAGAGAACATCAACCACCTACCATCCAGTGATGGTTACCTGTTCCAGACATCTGTGGTTCCTGATCCCTGGTGGCATGGTCCTTGGAGTTTCCTGATCCTGGTTCCCTTTACCTGCAGGAGATATAGAAATGAGCTGATCCCATCCAACTTATGGTCATCTAATTGTAACGTTGAAACTATTTGCTTATTAGCCCATTTATCCTTGTTGGGCCTGGTCTTAATGCCTGTTGTGTTTGGTAAACCACCAAGCTGTTTTCCACCTGTTTCATATCTGTTTTAGATCTGTTCCATACCTGCCTTATGTCTGTTTTACCCTCCCTGTTAATAAACCCTATCTTAGTTTATCCTTTAAAAGTGCTTCAGGTTTTTTTTTTTATTGCGGCTATAGGTGATAGACCCGAGTTCGGGGGACTCGAGCTTGATTTTGAGAGCAGGGGTCCCTAAACATCTCTCTTTAATTTTCTTCTGGTAACATGGACTGACGGTGTGAGGGGTCAAAGGTACAGCTAACCACAACAGGTGGCTCTAACATCACACCCTGAAGGTGGTCATAGCATCTGGACGGGAGGTCTGACTGAAATATCTTAACAGGCGTGATGTTGAAAACACTGTGGTATATGAAAAGGACGGGTAAAAAAGCTGAATTCAAACTTCCAACTACACTCATAAGTAGAGCTAATGAACATTTTCTCATGAAAACTTTTTTCTTTTATATAATGAAAAACAGGATTTTGACCAAAATGACCAGTTTTGTGGCAGCCCATCTGCAAACCCTCTGTGCACTTCAACCAAGAACAGGGTGAGCAGAGCCATTCTGGGGGCGAGCAGACCAAAGTCCCTAAATCCACAGGACCTGGTGAGCTAGGCTCAGGAGCACCAGAGCCAGTGCCCCTGTGCCAAGGTGCCAAACCATATCCAGAGCACCAATTTCTAAAGAGAAAGAAAAGCCAATCCTGTATCCACCTAATGTAGGATGTCGGCAGGGGACTGAGTCTTTAGAAGGAGGTAAAGTCTCCAAAGACTCAGGCCCAGCTTGTTCTAGCCCAAAATGAACAAGAGACCTAAAGATGCCTCGCCTTCGCCCAACTCACCAAGTCCACAGACGTTTCAAAGTCAGACACACCTGCTGTTCGGCCATCCAGAACCCAAGACAGAGTCCAAAAAAGGATGGATCCCAAAACCCTGATGAGTCAAACCAAAACCCAAAAAGGAGGCTGCCTTCATCACCTCCAGCAGAGGAATCAGACCCATCTCATCAGAGAAAGAAACCAAAGAGCAATGCACAGAAGCCAAGAAGCAACTACTCTTCAACTGTCATCCTTTTCTTTCTCTGAAGATGGGGGAAAACATCCTGCTCAAACCCAGAAGAGCTGAAGCTCAAGGGAGACTCTCCCACACACAAATTGGACATAAGGTTCTCAAAGATGTAGATATCCTCATTCTGAAGCCTACCCTTGCTGTTTATGACCACAGATGAGCCAATCTGCAGTTGTGTTTAACCCCACTCTGGACAGTCTAGTGGCAATTTTCTGGATGAAATTCCTGAGGTGGTCCCCCATGTGGCCATGCAGAATTAATCTCTCTCCTCCCGATCTGTGCATCTCAGCAATTGATGTGGTGATTATAGCTTTGCCCTCAAATGGCTGCAATTCTGTACAGGGAACCACATCCTCAGGAAGACCCAGAAACTGCTGACATTTGCCATATCAGCCCTGACAAGTGACTTGACACCAGTGCACATGAAAGAAACACCAGTAAAACTTCTTAAAACACCATGGTGATGGAAGCAGATGGAAAATGCTACTGCCTGAATTAAGATACTTGAATCCTCCCAGAATAGCAGTCCTGGGGCAAATGATTTGCAGGGAAAGATCCCAATCTGACAAATTGCAATTCACCCCCATGTGGGCACACAGCCTAAAGAAAGTCTGTCCACTTGCACAGAGCAGTTTGAAGTGATGCGATGTTGGGAATACACAGTGTGCCTGGTCCAAGGAATAGATCAAGAGCATGCCAAGCAAGATTGAAACGGTAAAGAATACGTTTGTTCGATGATAATTAAATTTACAAAGATGTTACCCTGTCTAATCAGTCACCTGTCACATTTATATTAAAGCTAGTTGTACTTGGATCCAAGTTATAACAACTTTTCCATGTTTCAGGGAATTTAAAAAACAGCCCTTGAAAGAAGGTGGAGTCTTGCAATTTTTAGGATGAATTCAAGGTGGATAGGCCTATATTCCAATGGAATTAATTTTTTCATTTAAACTTCATCTGCCTTTTACCAAAGGTAAAGCAATCATCTTTTTTCTAGTAAAGCTGCAAGCCTTTTCTATTTTTTATTGGGAAGCATTCATGATTGCTCTGTTGTTAACACTAGAATGGTTTTAGGATAGCATTTGCTTTCCACCATAGTTCTCTAGACTTCTCCATCAGTTTATTAGAATAGGCTTTTTCTCCCTATCTTTTATTACTGCAAATCAATATTTATCGAATATATTGTTACAAGTCCCTTTGTAAATCTGGATTTGTTCCTGAAGTTACCAACTTTCAAATGTTGCCCAGAGCCTGCAGAGGGTTCAT
This sequence comes from Lepidochelys olivacea, assembly GCF_965140295.1. Lineage (NCBI taxonomy): Eukaryota > Metazoa > Chordata > Testudines > Cheloniidae > Lepidochelys > Lepidochelys olivacea. The sequence goes on from NC_140415.1 coordinate 128,807,460, forward strand.
GCTAACTTTTGGACAGCCTATCTTAAGAGGTTCTCTTTTTAAATAGCAAAATTAAATTAGAAATAAAAAATTGAAGAGCTGAATAAAGATCAAAGGAGGAAGAGTATTAAAGTTAATCTTCCTGAAGTCCGCTGCTCAGCCATATAAAATTAAGTCTCATGCAATTTAATGATTCAGAGTTTCACATTTTTCCGAGTATTAAAATCCATTCAAAAAAATAAAATAATCATTTCCAATGGCTCTGTCTTAAGAGGTTCAACCAGCTAAAAGAAAAAAGGAGCATGCAGCAGAGTTAAAAATGACAAAATATTTTAAAAGATGAAACCAAAATGGACTGCCCTGTTGCAAAACAATTACAACACACATTGGTGGATTTAAGTATGCAAATTGGGTTCTATCCTGCCAAGGGGCAGAGAAGGAGAAGAGCACGACACCGAGTCACTGACAGGGCTACCGAGCATGGCACACTGTCACGATCCAATCAGACCAATAAAGCGGAGCAGGCCAGTAAGGATCCTACATGCAGAATGTGTCATGAGTCTGGCTGGGAGAAACACTGTGTTCATTTCTGAACCATTTTTGCATTAGTGTCTGGTCCAGCCCAGAATCAGAGAAATTAGAGGAGGGCCAGACCTAGTCATGCAGGTTTCTTCCTTACAGCGCATTCCCTAACACTTGCTTCAACTTTCATCAAACTGCTCCAAGCAATCCAGGCTCCAGCACCGCCCTGTGAGAGCCAATAGATCTCACTGTCAGGAGATTTTCAACCTAAATATTCCTTTTCCAAAGTTCACCCCATTACTTTTCCACTCTATTCCTACATGCTATCCAAAACAGCTCCTTGCTGCCCTTGGCATATAGGCCGTTGTTAATAATAATCTACAAATATTTAATTTAAATTACCCCAATCATGCTAGGCACCCCAAAGAGTTCATGTCAATAGACAAACAACAGCATGGAAAAAGCAGCAACATGGTGAGCAGTGGAATTCTGCCTTGACTGAGAGTGGAATAAACTATTGATATGTGATTTTCTAATGGTGATCATCATCCATGGCTGAACTGCTGTCCATAAGATCCAAACCACTAGAAAGCTTCTAAGAACTAATTATGTTGCTAGATGCTCTTACACGTTGACATGAAGCCAGGCTTCTTCTGCTCCTTTTAATTTAGTTCTTAATTTCATAATACAAAGTTACAAAAAAAAACAGATACAATTATAGAATTTCAAAATACATCTAAAAATAGGAAAGGGACAAGCCAAAAATTAGTACAGCCCCTAATCCAGTTCTATGAAGCCCATACTAATTATGTAGTAAAGCACCCCAGTTTACTTAAACAGTCTAAAACGGGGGAGGGTGCAGAAATGTTCACTATAGAAAAAACTTAGATATCAAGAACAGCTCAAATATAAGACTGTACAATATGCTACAGTATTAGCAAGCTTACTGCAATAACTTTGGGCTGCAGCATTCCAGAATCTGTTCCATTCCGTATGGAATTAGTGCCATAGAAACAACAGAGAACAGAATAGAGGTGGACCTGAAAACAAACAGGCCAGATCAGAATTCTGGTGTAAGAGTTTCCCAACAAGACGTTCCTCCATCAACTTAAGCACTTGAGTAGCCTACTTGGACTTCAGCAGGTCTGTTTGGGCACTTATAGTTAAGCATCCCACAGTATTCTTGTCAGCAAGTTAAGGAAGTATGGGCTGGGTGAATGCACTATAAGGTGGGTAGAAAGCTGGCTAGATTGTCGGGCTCAACGGGTAGTGATCAATGGCTCCATGTCTAGTTGGCAGCCGGTATCAAGTGGAGTGCCCCAACGGTCGGTCCTGGGGCCGGTTTTGTTCAATATCTTCATAAATGATCTGGAGGATGGTGTGGATTGCACTCTCAGCAAATTTGTGGATGATACTAAACTGGGAGGAGTGGTAGATACGCTGGAGGGGAGGGATAGGATACAGAAGGACCTAGACAAATTGGAGGATTGGGCCAAAAGAAATCTGATGAGGTTCAATAAGGATAAGTGCAGGGTCCTGCACTTAGGACGGAAGAACCCAATGCACAGCTACAGACTAGGGACCGAATGGCTAGGCATCAGTTCTGCGGAAAAGGACCTAGGGGTGACAGTGGACGAGAAGCTGGATATGAGTCAGCAGTGTGCCCTTGTTGCCAAGAAGGCCAATGGCATTTTGGGATGTATAAGTAGGGGCATAGCGAGCAGATCGAGGGACGTGATCGTTCCCCTCTATTCGACATTGGTGAGGCCTCATCTGGAGTACTGTGTCCAGTTTTGGGCCCCACACTTCAAGAAGGATGTGGATAAATTGGAGAGAGTCCAGCGAAGGGCAACAAAAATGATTAGGGGTCTGGAACACATGAGTTATGAGGAGAGGCTGAGGGAGCTGGGATTGTTTAGCCTGCAGAAGAGAAGAATGAGGGGGGATTTGATAGCTGCTTTCAACTACCTGAAAGGGGGTTCCAAAGAGGATGGCTCTAGACTGTTCTCAATGGTAGCAGATGACAGAACGAGGAGTAATGGTCTCAAGTTGCAGTGGGGGAGGTTTAGATTGGATATTAGGAAAACCTTTTTCACTAAGAGGGTGGTGAAACACTGGAATGCGTTACCAAGGGAGGTGGTAGAATCTCCTTCCTTAGAGGTTTTTAAGGTCAGGCTTGACAAAGCCCTGGCTGGGATGATTTAACTGGGAATTGGTCCTGCTTCGAGCAGGGGGTTGGACTAGATGACCTTCTGGGGTCCCTTCCAACCCTGATATTCTATGATTCTATGCACTTAAGCGCTTTGTTGGATTGGGGGCCACAGTCATAACCCAGATCAAGCAAGTTCTCCAAGTCTTGGTTCTACTATTTATTATACACTACTCTCTGCCCATTCACCCATGTCTCCTCCCACCCTACCAAGGAGAATCATAGAATATCAGGGTTGGAAGGGACATCAGGAGGTCATCTAGTCCAACCCCCTGCTCAAAGCAGGACCAATCCCCAACTAAATCATCCCAGCCAGGACTTTGTCAAGCCTGACCTTAAAAACTTCTAAGGAAGGAGATTCCACCACCTCCCTAGGTAACTCATTCCAGTGTTTCACCACCCTCCTAGTGAAAAAGTTTTTCCTAATAGCCAACCTAAACCTCCCTCACTGCAACTTGAGACCATTACTCCTCCTTCTGTCGTCAGCTACCACTGAGAACAGTCTAGAGCCATCCTCTTTGGAACCCCCTTTCTGGTAGTTGAAAGCAGCTATCAAATTCCCGCTCATTCTTCTTTTCCGCAGACTAAACAATCCCAGTTCCCTCAGCCTCTCCTCATAAGTCATGTGTTCCAGTCCCCTAATCATTTTTGTTGCCCTTCGCTGGACTCTTTCCAATTTTTCCACATCCTTCTTGTAGTGTGGGGCCCAAAACTGGACACGGTACTCCAGATGAGGCCTCACCAATGTCAAATAGAGGGGAATGATCACGTCCCTCGATCTGCTGGCAATGTCCCTACATATACATTCCAAAATGCCATTGGCCTTCTTAGCAACAAGGGCCCACTGTTGACTCATATCCAGCTTCTCGTCCACTGTAATCCCTAGGTCCTTTTCTGCAGAACTGTTGCCGAACCATTCGGTCCCTACTCTGTAGCAGTGCATGGGATTCTTCCATCCTAAGTGCAGGACTCTGCACTTGTCCTTGGTGAACCTCATCAGATTTCTTTTGGCCCAATCCTCTAATTTGTCTAGGGCCCTCTGTATCCTATCCCTACCCTCCAGTGTATCTACCTCTCCTCCCAGTTTAGTGTCATCAGCAAACTTGCTGAGGGTGCAATCCACACCATCCTCCAGATCATTTATGAAGATATTGAACAAAACTGGCCCCAGGACTGACCCTTGGGGTACTCCACTTCATACCGGCTGCCAACTAGACATGGAGCTATTGATCACTACCTGTTGAGCCCGACAATCTAGCCAACTTTCTATCTACCTTGTAGTCCATTCATCCAGCCCATACTTCTTTAAGTTGCTGGCAAGAATACTGTGGGAGACCATGTCAAAAGCTTTGCTAAAATCAAGGAATAACACGTCCACCGCTTTCCCCTCATCCACAGAGCCAGTTATCTCATCATAGAAGGCAAATAGATTAGTCAGGCATGACTTGCCCTTGGTGAATCCATGCTGACTGTTCCCGATCACTTTCCTCTCCTCTAAGTGCTTCAGGATTGATTCCTTGAGGACCTGCTCCATGATTTTTCCAGGGACTGAGGTGAGGCTGACTGGCCTGTAGTTCCCAGGATCCTCCTTCTTCCCTTTTTTAAAGATGGGCACTACATTAGCCTTTTTCCAGTTGTCCGGGACTTGCCCGGATCGCCATGAGTTTTCAAAGATAATGCCAATGGCTCTGCAATCACATCCGCCAACTCCTTTAGCACTCTCGAATGCAGCGCATCCGGCCCCATGGACTTGTGCTGGTCCAGCTTTTCTAAATAGTCCCGAACCACTTCTTTCTCCACAGAGGGCTGGTCACCTCCTCCCCATGCTATGCTGCCCAGTACAGTAGTCTGGGAGCTGACCTTGTTCGTGAAGACAGAGGCAAAAAAAGCATTGAGTACATTAGCTTTTTCCACATCCTCTGTCACAAGGTTGCCTCCCTCATTCAGTAAGGGGCCCACACTTTCCTTGACTTTCTTCTTGTTGCTAACATAGCCGAAGAAACCCTTCTTGTTACTCTTAACATCTCTTGCTAGCTGCAACACCAGGTGTGATTTGGCCTTCCTGATTTCACTCCTGCATCCCCGAGCAATATTTTTACACTCTTCCCTGGTCATTTGTCCAATCTTCCACTTCTTGTAAGCTTCTTTTTTGTGTTCAAGATCAGCAAGGATTTCACTGTTAAGCCAAGCTGGTCGCCTGCCATACTTACTATTCTTTCGACACATTGGGGTGGTTTGTCCCTGTAACCTCAATAAGGATTCTTTAAAATACAGCTAGCTCTCCTGGAATCCTTTCCCCCTCATGTTATTCTCCTAGGGGATCCTCCCCATCAGTTCCCTGAGGGAGTCAAAGTCTGCTTTTCTGAAGTCCGGGGTTCGTATTCTGCCGCTCTCCTTTCTTCCCTGTGTCAGGATCCTGAACTCGACCATCTCATGGTCACTGCCTCCCAGGTTCCCATCCACTTTTGCTTCCCCTACTAATTCTTCCTGGTTTGTGAGCAGCAGGTCAAGAAGAGCTCTGCCCCTAGTTGGTTCCTCCAGCACCTGCACCAGGAAATTGTCCCCTACCCTTTCCAAAAACTTCCTGGATTGTCTGTGCACCTCTGTATTGCTCTCCCAGCAGATATCAGGGTGATTGAAGTCTCCCATGAGAACCAGGGCATGCGATCTAGTAACTTCCGTGAGTTGCCGGAAAAAGCCTCGTCCACCTCATCCCCCTGGTCCGGTGGTCTATAGCAGACTCCCACCACGACATCACCCTTGTTGCTCACACTTCTAAACTTAATCCAGAGACACTCAGGTTTTTCTGCAGTTTCATACTTGAGCTCTGAGCAGTCATACTGCTCCCTTACAAATAGTGCAACTCTCCCATCTTTTCTGCCCTGCCTGTCATAGAATCATAGAATCATAGAATATCAGGGTTGGAAGGGACCCCAGAAGGTCATCTAGTCCAACCCCCTGCTCAAAGCAGGACCAATTCCCAGTTAAATCATCTCAGCCAGGGCTTTGTCAAGCCTGACCTTAAAAACCTCTAAGGAAGGAGATTCTACCACCTCCCTTGGTAACGCATTCCAGTGTTTCACCACCCTCTTAGTGAAAAAGATTTTCCTAATATCCAATCTAAACCTCCCCCACTGCAACTTGAGACCATTACTCCTCGTTCTGTCATCTGCTACCATTGAGAACAGTCTAGAGCCATCCTCTTTGGAACCCCCTTTCAGGTAGTTGAAAGCAGCTATCAAATCCCCCCTCATTCTTCTCTTCTGCAGGCTAAACAATCCCAGCTCCCTCAGCCTCTCCTCATAACTCATGTGTTCCAGTCCCCTAATCATTTTTGTTGCCCTTCGCTGGACTCTCTCCAATTTATCCACATCCTTCTTGAAGTGTGGGGCCCAAAACTGGACACAGTACTCCAGATGAGGCCTCACCAATGTCGAATAGAGGGGAACGATCACGTCCCTCGATCTGCTCGCTATGCCCCTACTTATACATCCCAAAATGCCATTGGCCTTCTTGGCAACAAGGGCACACTGCTGACTCATATCCAGCTTCTCGTCCACTGTCACCCCTAGGTCCTTTTCCGCAGAACTGATGCCTAGCCATTCGGTCCCTAGTCTGTAGCTGTGCATTGGGTTCTTCCGTCCTAAGTGCAGGACCCTGCACTTATCCTTATTGAACCTCATCAGATTCCTTTTGGCCCAATCTTCCAATTGGTCTAGGTTCTTCTGTATCCTATCCCTCCCCTCCAGCGTATCTACCACTCCTCCCAGTTTAGTATCATCCGCAAATTTGCTGAGAGTGCAATCCACACCATCCTCCAGATCATTTATGAAGATATTGAATAAAACCGGCCCCAGGACCTTCCTGAACAGTTTATATCCATCCATGACAGTACTCCAGTCATGTGAGCTATCCCACCAAGTCTCCGTTATTCCAATCACATCATAATTCCTTGACAGTGCCAGGCCTTCCAGTTCTCCCTGCTTGTTTCCCAGGTTTCTTGGATTTGTGTCTAGGCACTTGAGATAACTCACTGATTGTCCCTCTTTCTCAGTATGAGGCAGGACCCCTGCCCTCTCGCGCGCTCCTGCTCATGCTTCCTCCCGGTATCCCACTTCCCCACTTACCTCAGGGCTTTGGTCTCCTTCCCCCAGTGAACCTAGTTTAAAGCCCTCCTCACTAGATTAGCCAGCCTGCTTACGAAGATGCTCTTCCCTCTCTTCATTAGGTGGAGCCCATATCTGCCTAGCACTCCTCCTTCTTGGAACACCATCCCATGGTCAAAGAATCCAAAGCCTTCTCTCCGACACCACCTGCGTAGCCATTTGTTGGCTTCCACGATTCGACGGTCTCTACCCAAGCCTTTTCCTTCCACGGGGAGGATGGACGAGAAGACCACTTGCGCCTCAAACTCATTTATCCTTCTTCCCAGAGCCACGTAGTCTGCAGTGATCCGCTCAAGGTCATTCTTGGCAGTATCATTGGTGCCCACGTGGAGAAGCAGGAAGGGGTAGCGATCCGAGGTCTTGATGAGTCTCGGCAGTCTCTCTGTCACATCGTGAATCCTCGCTCCTGGCAAGCAGCAGACTTCTCGGTTTTCCCGGTCAGGGCGGCAGATAGATGACTCAGTCCCCCTGAGGAGAGAGTCCCCAACCACCACCACCCGCCTCCTTCTCTTGGGAGTGGTGGTTGTGGAACCCCCAACCCTAGGACAGTGCATCTCAGGCCTTCCAATCGGCGGAGTCTCTGTATGCCATACAACAGGATGAGGCAGCAGGCTCCTTGAGAGCAAGCCTCCCCCCACTGAAGACAAAGGGCAATTCAGCCTTTTGTGTCATACCTGCTGACTCTAGCACCCAAAGGAACATTTTATGACTCTTCGCTCCCACTGAATCACAAGTGGAATGACATTTTATGGATATTTATTCAAGAACAGGTTGCATTTTGGCATGCTGAATTCCTCCTAGAGCTCCCCTGGGACAGTCCAGCTAACATGGGTCTATGCCTTAAGGGCACAATGAAGACTTGTGGGCTTGATCCTGCACCATTAAAGCCAATGGGATTTTTGCCATCGACTTCAGTGACAGCATGATTAGGCCCGAAAAAAGGCCAAGAAAAACACAAATAGTAGTAAATGCAAAGCAAACACTTGACTGAATACCAGGCCTCATGCCAAAACCTATTGTGTGATGAACTTCTTGTCACACCAATAGATAAGCTATTGTCTATAGTGAGAAAGTGAGGGAGGGGACGGTGCGATATGGTTCGGTCGCATTACAACTGTTCTATCTATGGGCACCAGCAAAATTTTACATCACGTGACATGTTGCAATCAGTTAGATTGCAAATTATAATTCCAGGTTGTGACGTGCTGTGGTGGACAATGTACATGGGCAATACAGTCCCTCTGCTAACAGGCTGGCTTCTGAGAGATGGTTGGAAGTTTTCAAACAGAACGTTCTTCCATCTGAAAATGCCAATTGGTCAAAACTGAAATGTTCATCAGGAACACGTCAATTCTGATGGAATTTCAGCACCCCAGGGAGGCTTCAAAGGGAAACCTGCCTGGTTCCCTGCCAGCTTGCTCACCTCGCACCCCCCTGGTGCTGGGGACCCTGAGCTTCTGGCTCCTCTGCAGCCTGCCAAGAAGGCCACTGAAAATCCAGGACTGGAATTATCAAAAAAAAAAATCTGTTTTGATTCCCTCCCAACCCACCCCCCAAACATTAATTTCCCATTCTGTAGGAAATGTCATATTTCCAACTCTTCATTCAGAATGGGAACACATTTCTTTTTCAGAAACCTGCCATTCCTGGTGGACAGAAATTCCAGTTCCAGCCCAGCTCTATGGCTTAGAGAGTCCTCAATGCTCTCTGGCCCTCACTGTTGCCCATAGTGCAATGAGCAGTGTCACGCTGTCTGGAGTGGCTCACGACCATGAGTGCCTACTTGAGAGCAGACTGTAGAAACAGGGCAGACACCTCAAGATGGCGGTTTGTTCTATAATTAGATTTCATCAAGCCAGTGACAAATATGAACTCCTGGATCACTGTAACAGTCCCACCATGGAGCCACAGGCAGTCCCCTTAGACTCTCCAGTCTATCTTGCCACCCAGACAAACTGGACTTCGTGATAAACGGCCGCAAACCAAAAATCATAGAATCATAGAATCATAGAATATCAGGGTTGGAAGGGACCCCAGAAGGTCATCTAGTCCAACCCCCTGCTCAAAGCAGGACCAATTCCCAGTTAAATCATCCCAGCCAGGGCTTTGTCAAGCCTGACCTTAAAAACCTCTAAGGAAGGAGATTCTACCACCTCCCTAGGTAATGCATTCCAGTGTTTCACCACCCTCTTAGTGAAAAAGTTTTTCCTAATATCCAATCTAAACCTCCCCCACTGCAACTTGAGACCATTACTCCTCGTTCTGTCATCTGCTACCATTGAGAACAGTCTAGAGCCATCCTCTTTGGAACCCCCTTTCAGGTAGTTGAAAGCAGCTATCAAATCCCCCCTCATTCTTCTCTTCTGCAGGCTAAACAATCCCAGCTCCCTCAGCCTCTCCTCATAACTCATGTGTTCCAGTCCCCTAATCATTTTTGTTGCCCTTCGCTGGACTCTCTCCAATTTATCCACATCCTTCTTGAAGTGTGGGGCCCAAAACTGGACACAGTACTCCAGATGAGGCCTCACCAATGTCGAATAGAGGGGAACGATCACGTCCCTCGATCTGCTCGCTATGCCCCTACTTATACATCCCAAAATGCCATTGGCCTTCTTGGCAACAAGGGCACACTGCTGACTCATATCCAGCTTCTCGTCCACTGTCACCCCTAGGTCCTTTTCCGCAGAACTGATGCCTAGCCATTCGGTCCCTAGTCTGTAGCTGTGCATTGGGTTCTTCCGTCCTAAGTGCAGGACCCTGCACTTATCCTTATTGAACCTCATCAGATTCCTTTTGGCCCAATCTTCCAATTGGTCTAGGTCCTTCTGTATCCTATCCCTCCCCTCCAGCGTATCTACCACTCCTCCCAGTTTAGTATCATCCGCAAATTTGCTGAGAGTGCAATCCACACCATCCTCCAGATCATTTATGAAGATATTGAATAAAACCGGCCCCAGGACCGACCCTTGGGGCACTCCACTTGATACCGGCTGCCAACTAGACATGGAGCCATTGATCACTACCCGTTGAGCCCGACAATCTAGCCAGCTTTCTACCCACCTTATAGTGCATTCATCCAGCCCATACTTCCTTAACTTGCTGACAAGAATACTATGGGAGACCATGTCAAATCACACCCCACCAGGTCAGTCCCAAAAGATTAGTCACTTTCCCCAGATCAATTGGTACTTCAGACCTTACACCCTGGCAGTCAATTCTGTCGTAAACTAACTAAAGATTTACTAATTAAGAAAAAATGTTATTGAGAGGTTAAAACAGGTAAAATATATTAGCCGGTGAGCCACAGTTTGTAAGTCCAAATGGTGGCAATGATGTACTGTACTGAACTGCCTGTTTCTCAAAAGTCTTTTCAAGGTAGCCAGATTGTCTCTGGGGATCTCTGCTTTGCATCCAGCACACTTCCCTGTAGGAGTCCAAACAGTTCAGAGATAAAGCCTCTTTCTTTGAATCCATATTTATAGCTTTTCTGATGGAAAACAAGCTGACAGTCTCTCTACCCACATGTGCTTTTCCTTTGCTGATGGTGTGGGAGTAATGCACTTAGTCTTTTGACCTCCGACCATGATACATAATGGCCATTTGCTTTGAAATGGTCCTTATGTTAGGTCCTTCATTAGCATTCCACAAGATTTCTTTGATGGGTTACTTAGTTATATGGGCATACGCCACGGAAGTGTTGCCTGTTACATTATAACAGGAACAGATAAGTGAAAACAATACAAGTAACATTCCACTAGTTTTCATGAAGTTTAAACATCTGCATACACACTTATACATTTAACACTTGAGTCTGTCCTAACACACAAGTGACTGGGCCTGGGATTCTGACCTGAGCTGGCACCTGGTTTGCCAGCGGCACAGCTGTTAAAAGGTTAAATTTGATCATGAGAGTTTTAAGGATTAGAGAGTAGTCGCAATGGGTGAATCACAGTCATACAAGGGTCTTGGGAGAAAAGATCTTGAGAATTTGTGCCTGCAAAGGAGGTTGTCCTTTAAGAAGAAAACCTCAGATCAGGAACGGAGAACATCGCTCAAAAATCAGGGCCTGACCCCCCCCCCCACCACCACCCAAATGTGCAATTTTCTCCTGGACGGAAATTCCAGTTCCTGTCCAACTCTCCTACTTACAGGTTCCTCGAGTCTTTCTTCATAAATCAGCGCATCTGCCTTTCTAAAATTGACCAAAAGAATCAACTACTTCTCCTTTAGAATAAATGAGCTGAAAAAGCATCCCAGGTTGGAAACAGACAGTGAAAGATCATCCCACTTTGCTCTCTCACACCCCCTTACATTGTCTACTGCTCTGCTAGCAGTTCATTAGCCTCATGATGGCCTCACCAGCAAAAAACGAAAAATGGTTAAGGCTGCTGCCATGTGTTGTATACTAATACTACCCAGGCTCTTCCTTGAACACTTTTCCCCTCGACAAGAATGGTGCAAGAACCCTGAAAGGAGCAGCACTGCATTACTCAAAAGAGCAACCCGCCTCCCACAGAAACCAGAACTTCAGCTGTAGCCAAAGAAAGCCACAAAAGACACAAAGACCTCTCAGCAAAGACACACTGAAGTTACACCGGGTTCTACAACATGACTGGAACTCTTAGGCTAAGACATTTGGAGTTAAGACTCCCATCAGCCCCTAATTTTCCTACTTCCCCCTTCCCACACATGGACACGCACCCACACCTGGTGTGTTCTGGTATTGCTGCTCATGCCAAGGGCCAGATCAGGCGTAGAAACTATAACAAATGCCCCTTCTCCTGGACTCATGTGGTTAGATCAGAATCTCAGCTTTTGTGGGGGAAAAGTAACTTCCTAGCTCTCCCTGTTGCAAAGAAAAGCTTGAAAAAGTATGAGCGAAGAGCAGTGACCTGGGCCTGAATCTGCAGATGTCCTGAGCCAATCCTTTGGAGGGACATGGACAGCCCTATGATGCATCTCTATGGAGCTTTAACGCCAAGACCCACTGCTCTCGGGGCCACCACCAACACCACCATCATTCCCAAGGGAGAGCTTGCTGCTGCTTCTGAGAGGACTGAGGGAGTGGGGGGCAAAAAAGGTCTCATACCCCTGCCTCTCTGGGAAGTGACGTGGCAGAGGACCCTTGTCAAGGTGTCTGTAGGGTCCCGAGTTGTCTCAATGTCACTCTGCTCATATGGTCTCCTGTAAGGACCTCGGAGGATGGAGTGATGTTACAACCACACATAGCTATTATAGAGCATTAAGAAAAGAGTGAAGTCCCCAACGCTGAATTTCTTTGCTGTTGTGCATGTAAATGGAGCCCTTACTGCTATTTTTTACACAATATGGGTCATTGGAAGCTCTGCTCTTAAAAAGCAGGTGTTGAATGTGGGGAGGAACAGATTTGCACTCCCCCCCGCCCCCCCCCCCCACGCTCTGGAGGGCAGTCGGTCAGGAGTGATGAGGAGAACAAGGGATTGGAATGTGGGAATCATAAGCAAAGCCCAGACGATGGATCTGCTGTTCCATAAACTGGGAGAAGGATGGAGACACTGACTTCCCAGCATAAAGAGTCCCGTGAGGTGCAGCAGCCCAATGACACCTGGCCTGATCCAGCCTTCAACAAGGGCTGGTGAACAGGAGACTGAAGACAAGGGGTGTGTGCTCTGTCACACTGTGGTCCCCAAAGGGGTGATGCCTGAGGTGCCCGGGTCACAAAGCAATACCACAACCAGGGGCTACTGGCCAGGCTGGCACAGGTCAGAGGTGGAGCAAGGACTGTTTTGCCAGGGACTCCTGGGAAGTGTTTGAGGGCATGTTGGGAACAATTGCTATCTGACACCCAAACCAGGCAGAATGCGTCAATCGGCAACTCTTCTCCCTCCTGCTCTGTGGGTGAGGAGGCAAAGAAGGCTCTGTGCGGGGAGGGTTGCAGAGACTGGGAGGCACTGGGAGAAGTTAGCAGAGTGCTTTGGGGGCCCAGCAGTGGATGACTCACACAGGGCCCTAGTTGCTGAAGTGCCTTCAGTGCTTGCCCTTGAGCCATGGGACGCACGGTGCTAACACACACCGTACCTGACATGCTTGCTGCTCCTGCCCCACCCCAGTGACATGGGAATGGCAGCCATTAGCTAAGGCTGGCACCTCTTCATATAGCAAGGGAAAAAAACTTCAGTGAACTTAAAAATCAGGTCTGGCAGCTCCCGCTTGCAATGCTTCACCAGTTACATCCATAAGCCCCGGTGGTGAGGACCACCTCCAACAGGGGTCGATGACGTGGGCCATGTGATGCAAGCCGAAGAGTCTTATGCAGGTTGTGCTATTGCTGCTGGATAAGACAAATGGGACACAAAAACGATCCCAGGTGCTGAACATCAGCCAAACCCAGCTACCCCTCCCCCTTTCCCTTCCAGCAAACCCTAGTGGGAGTGGCAGGGGGCTGGAGTAGCTGGGTGACTCCTTCATAACCAATGCAGCACTTACACATCAGTTCCCACAGAAATCCTCTCCTGGAAGTGGCTGGGGACTGATTCTCTGTGAGCTCCCTGACAGCCCAAATTCCCATAGCATTCCCAACATTGCCATCTGCTGGGCTACTGGAGATGAGCCACCCGAATGCTCTCCAGTCAGTGCTGTTTCCAGCCAGATCAAAATGCCAATACAGAGCCTTCTAATCCACATCTTTGACCCTGGTCTTCTGTGGTGTCCCTCCATATCCCTGGAGGCAAGAAAGAGCCAAGATATAACCCCTGAAAATAGGGCTTAAAATAGAAAGACTAATAGACCTAATATATTAGAGAGACAAGGTGGGTGAGATCATATGTTTTACTGGACCAACTTCTGCTGGTGATAGAGGCAGGCTTTAGATCTTGTCTTGAAGAAGAGCTCTGTATAAGCTCAAAAGCTCGTCTCTCTCACCAACAGAAGTTGGTCCAATAAAAGATATCTCCTCCCCCGCCTTGTCTCTCTAATATCCTGGGACTAACAGGCTCCAACACTGCTACTCACACATGATGACAGAAGCCACACTCTTTGCACAGTAAAGAGAATGAGGAGGACTTGTGGCACCTTAGAGACTAACACACGTATCTGGGCATAAGCTTTTGTTGGCTAAAATCCACTTCATCGGATGAATGCAGGGGAAAATACAGTAGGAAGATAGATATATACACACAGAGAACACGAAAAAATGGGTGTTGCCATATCCACTATAACGAGAGTGATCAGTTAAGGTGAGCTATTATCAGCAGGAGACATTATTATCTAAGGTGAGCTACTGGAGTACTGTCATGGATGGTTATAAACTGTTCAGGAAGGACAGGCAGGGCAGAAAAGGTGGGGGAGTAGCACTGTATGTAAGGGAGCAGTATGACTGCTCAGAACTCCGGTATGAAACTGCAGAAAAACCTGAGCGTCTCTGGATTAAGTTTAGAAGTGTGAGCAACAAGACTGATGTAGTGGTGGGAGTCTGCTATAGACCACCGGACCAGGGGGATGAGGTGGATGAGGCTTTCTTCCGGCAACTCACAGAAGCTACTAGATCGCACGCCCTGATTCTCATGGGTGACTTTAATTTTCCTGATATCTGCTGGGAGAGCAATACAGCGGTGCACAGGCAATCCAGGAAGTTTTTGGAAAGGGTAGGGGACAATTTCCTGGTGCAAGTGCTAGAGGAGCCAACTAGGGGGGAGCTTTTCTTGACCTGCTGCTCACAAACCGGGAAGAATTAGTGGGGGAAGCAAAAGTGGATGGGAATTTGGGAGGCAGTGACCATGAGTTGGTTGAGTTCAGGATCCTGAAACAGGGAAGAAAGGTAAGCAGCAGGATACGGACCCTGGACTTCAGGAAAGCAGACTTCGACTCCCTTAGGGAATGGATGGGTAGGATCCCCTGGGGGACTAACATGAAGGGGAAAGGAGTCCAGGAGAGCTGGCTGTGTTTCAAGGAATCCCTGTTGAGGTTACAGGGACAAACCATCCTGATGTGTCGAAAGAATAGTAAATATGGCAGGCGACCAACTTGGCTTAACGGTGAAATCCTAGCGGATCTTAAACATAAAAAAGAAGCTTACAAGAAGTGGAAGTTTGGACATATGACCAAAGAAGAGTATAAAAATATTGCTCTGGCATGTAGGAATGAAATCAGAAGGGCCAAATCGCACCTGGAGCTGCAGCTAGCAAGAGATGTTAAGAGTAACAGGAAGGGTTTCTTCAGGTATGTTGGCAACAAGAAGAAAGCCAAGGAAAGTGTGGGCCCCTTAATGAATGAGGGAGGCAACCTAGTGACACAGGATGTGGAAAAAGCTAATGTACTCAATGCTTTTTTTGCCTCTGTCTTCACTAACAAGGTCAGCTCCCAGACTGCTGCGCTGGGCATCACAGCATGGGGCATAGATGGCCAGTCCTCTGTGGAGAAAGAGGTGGTTAGGGACTATTTAGAAAAGCTGGACGTGCACAAGTCCATGGGGCCGGACGAGTTGCATCCAAGAGTGCTAAAGGAATTGGCGGCTGTGATTGCAGAGCCATTGGCCATTATCTTTGAAAACTCGTGGCGAACGGGGGAAGTCCCAGATGACTGGAAAAAGGCTAATGTAGTGCCCATCTTTAAAAAAGGGAAGGAGGAGGATCCTGGGAACTACAGGCCAGTCAGCCTCACCTCAGTCCCTGGAAAAATCATGGAGCAGGTCCTCAGAGAATCAATCCTGAAGCACTTTTATGAGAGGAAAGTGATCAGGAACAGTCAGCATGGATTCACCAAGGGAAGGTAATGCCTGACTAATCTAATCGCCTTCCATGATGAGATTACTGGTTCTGTGGATGAAGGGAAAGCAGTGGATGTATTGTTTCTTGACTTTAGCAAAGCTTTTGACACGGTCTCCCATGGTATTCTTGTCAGCAACTTAAAGAAGTATGGGCTGGATGAATGGACTACAAGGTAGATAGAAAGTTGGCTAGATTGTCGGGCTCAACGGGTAGTGATCAATGGCTCCATGTCTAGTTGGCAGCTGGTGTCAAGTGGAGTGCCCCAGGGGTCGGTCCTGGGGCCGGTTTTGTTCAATATCTTCATAAATGATCTGGAGGATGGTGTGGATTGCACTCTCAGCAAATTTGCGGATGATACTAAACTAGGAGGAGTGGTAGATACGCTGGAGGGCAGGGATAGGATACAGAGGGACCTAGACAAATTGGAGGATTGGGCCAAAAGAAATCTGATGAGGTTCAATAAGGATAAGTGCAGGGTCCTGCACTTAGGATGGAAGAATCCAATGCACCGTTACAGACTAGGGACCGAATGGCTAGGCAGCAGTTCTGCGGAAAAGGACCTAGGGGTGACAGTGGACGAGAAGCTGGATATGAGTCAGCAGTGTGCCCTTGTTGCCAAGAAGGCCAATGGCATTTTGGGATGTATAAGTAGGGGCATAGCGAGCAGATCGAGGGACGTGATCGTTCCCCTCTATTCGACATTGGTGAGGCCTCATCTGGAGTACTGTGTCCAGTTTTGGGCTCCACACTACAAGAAGGATGTGGATAAATTGGAGAGAGTCCAGCGAAGGGCAACAAAAATGATTAGGGGTCTGGAACACATGACTTATGAGGAGAGGCTGAGGGAACTGGGATTGTTTAGTCTGCAGAAGAGAAGAATGACTGGGGATTTGAGAGCTGCTTTCAACTACCTGAGAGGTGGTTCCAGAGAGGATGGTTCTAGACTATTCTCAGTGGTAGAAGAGGACAGGACAAGGAGTAATGGTCTCAAGTTGCAGTGGGGGAGGTTTAGGTTGGATATTAGGAAAAACTTTTTCACTAGGAGGGTGGTGAAACACTGGAATGGGTTACCTAGGGAGGTGGTAGAATTTCCTTCCTTAGAAGTTTTTAAGGTCAGGCTTGACAAAGCCCTGGCTGGGATGATTTAATTGGGGATTGGTCCTGCTTTGAGCAGGGGGTTGGACTAGATGACCCCCTAGGTCCCTTCCAACCCTGGTATTCTATGATTCTATTATTCTATTATCAGCAGTGTGACAGCTCTGACAGGAATCATGGTAGCTATACGGGCAGTTTTGTAGGCCACAAAAATAAACTAATGCCAGCAATACTTAGCACTTTCCATCATCCCAGGGCTTTACAGACATCAACTAATTAATGTTGAAACATGCACACAAAAGCATAAGTCCCAGACAGATATATTTCTTCCAAATTTATCACAGACAATACTAATCCAGAGGCAACAATTTATAACATTCATAGCCAAGTTATCAGCTATAGCACCATTCTGCGCCCTTTGATGTGAATGCACAACTCTCCTTAGGTTCAATGCTATAAGGGCATCCCTATGTGATTTGCCATCATCCAGAGTCAGATGTAGGTTTAAAAATTATGACATGGCAGATAATTCTCTCAAGGTACTTTTTAAATTAAAATTGGATGTTTTTTCTATAAGATGTGCTCTAGTTCAAACAGCAATTATTTCCGGGACTTCCTATGTGACACAGGAGGGCAGACTAGATGAGATTACAGTGGATCCTTCTGGGCTTAAAATTTATGAATCCGTGATCTAGTCATCCCAGAGGACTCATTGCCACTAGATATTGCTGAGGGCAAAAACTTAGCAAAATTCAAGAAAAGGATTGGACATTTACATAGGAAACAAGAATATCCAGGTTTCAGAGTAGCAGCCGTGTCAGTCTGTATTCGCAAAAAGAAAAGGAGTACTAGTGGCACCTTAGAGACTAACCAATTTATTTGAGCATAAGCTTTCGTGAGCTACAGCTCCCTTCATCGGATGAATATCCAGAGTGACAATAGCAAAGTTTTTTTTTTAAAGTGCCCAGGGAGTTTGGAAAGGGATAGAAACTCATGTTTCAGGTCAAAAGTCAACGGCTAACTATCCAAAATTTTCATTTTAATTCAACATTAAGGTGGAGAAATCAAGCATTTAAAAGTCAAGAAATGAAATGTTAAGGTTGAAAGCTTAACTTCATGCCTTGAAAACATGGTCCCGTCTTCATTCAGGGCCTCCAAAGAGCTTAACAACATCCTCCAGGAAAGAGAGGGAGGCCAGATGTGCTGACACTGCTGGTTTAAACGAAAGAAAAACTTTAATGGTTCTGAAGCAGAAAGGACAAAGCTAACAGAGCTTCTCCTTCTCTCTTCAGTTTACTTTTGGATAAAGACAAATCAATACACACTTTAAGACTTACCTCAGAAAGATCAGCATTATTTAAGGTCAGAGCACAACACCCACACAGTCTGAGGAGGAGACGTTCCTTTGTTGTGGGGGGGCGGTCAATCCAAGCCCTGAGGCAAGAACAGTTGACAATAGAGAGTGTTCTGGCTAGGAGGGGCGGTTTTGATCTCAGTTAAGTTAGAGATGCAGGATGAACAATAATTTCCTCAGACAGGTTCATTATGCAGTACATAATTGATCATTCCATTCTTGAACTCTTTTTCTTGCAGACAATCAGATACTTTCTTGGCTCTAATTTCTCTCTCTCTCTTTTTGTGGGGAGAGGGGAGGGAAACTCATTTCCTTTCCAAGCATCCCTCAGGAAGCTTTCTTAACCAAGACAGCGTTTCATTAATGAAAGATGCATTGTATTTGGCTGTTCAAATTCACTCCACCTCTGCCATCCACCTGGTGGAAACATTTCCCTCTTTGCTTCACGGACATTGTGCAAGACTTAGCAGCCAGCTATAACCATTGGGATATTTTTTCACACTGACGTCCAATCTTGTGAGTAAATAGTGTGCTAGCATCCCTTCAACTGACCAAAATCACATCCAACTGTCATTCTGCACCGGCTGAGCTGATAGCTGAATCATTCAGTGGCTGGTGTATGGCTTCATGAGCCAGGGGATCAAGGGGTACACTTGGACCACAGGATCACTACTGGTATTTCAACATTGCCAAGGGGAATACACCCGTCAAGAAAGAAAGTCCCTGCTTGAAAAGTCCTATGTTCTTAAAGATGCCTGTCATGCATCTTCCCTGACCAGCCCACACTGATGCCAGTCAAGCGTTCCTGGTGATCTGCTGACACTTGCATAATCATAGAAAAGTAGCCCTTCCTGTTGGTGTACTCTGTTGCAAGGTGGACTGGTGCCAAAATAGGAATGCGTGCACCATCTATTACTTCCCCCCCACAGTTCGAAAGCCCCATTGCTGCAAATCCATGCACTATGTCTGCACATTGCAAGAGTCACGGTCCTGCATCTAGCCAGACCATTTGTCATGCACATAATGCACATCTAGATTAGGAAGGGGACAAATAAATACATTTTGCTCCTTGATCAAACACTGCTGAGTAGCTGTAAGTACTCAGCAAACACAAATGGGATTGTATGTCCTCACAGATCACATGCCACCGCTAGGGTGGCATCGTTTTGAAGATGGTGAGATGGGAGAGTCCATCAATGCACAGAGCTGCCGGCATGTGTAACCAATTCATGATCTGCCAGCTTCTAAATGGACCAGTCTGAGAAACGGGTGATAACATGGGCTGGGCTCCATCTGAAGCTGTAAGATACCGCCTACCTCATGAGGCTGAGTGCCGGGACGGTCTCCAGTTATGTTTCTGATTGTCACAGCCCTGCCTACCTGAAAGTGCACCTTCCACCCCTGGGGAGGGCTTCTGAGCTCAGTCTCCAGCAGGGTCACAGCATTTGCTAACCCCACTGTTCCACTAGGCTGTTGACAAGTTGTTGGGGGAAGAGGGAGCTGAAGGGGATCCCAATACCCAGCCTTGGGTAGACTTAGAATGCAGCTTTCCAAGCCCTTCCCAATAGCCCACTAGAGCGAGCGGGGTGGGTGGGGGAAGCAGGCAGCCATAGGAGCCTCACCATGCACCGACGAGCTTAGGCAACTCTCGAGCACGGAGCTTGGCTACTACAGTGCTACATTCGGTGGCCCACCAGCTTTGTCCTTGCCTCAGCCATCTGACAGGGTCAGCAGTACACAGCCCGGAGTCACCAGCACAATTCGACAGTGCATGGGGAACGCTGTGTGTATCTACACATAGAACATGTCGGGGGGGCGGGGGTTGGCTCATACATCAAAACGCCGGGACAGTTCTTTTGTATGTACTTGAATGCTCTGTAGAGTGTTTTCTATGGTATTTAGCCATACCTCCCTCTCCCAATCCTTCCACCGCTAGCAGCCAGGATATTCATAAACCAGGCCTGTTCTGAGCTCAAGGTCAGCCAAATATAAATTCATTTAGAAACTGCTGCCTCTGTGTATGATCCCACCTTTGTCCCATCCCTCCTGTACAGAGCATAAATACAATCTGTGTCACATGAGCCACCCCTGGGTGCTAAGCTAGTTCAGAAGGAGAACAGCACTTCTGAAATAAACAGGCTTCCCTCTAATCTTCGCAAATTGGCTTGCCTGAATCTCTAGTTTCATGAATAGAAATATTTTTCAATCTTAATCTTAGGATCACTCACGACCATGACAGGAAAATATCTGAGTTGCTTTATATTTGGGACAAAGTACGACTTAAGCATGAGAAAGTCTTGCAGTAAAGTATGCTGAGCCATTAAGATCAATTATTTCTTATGTCCCTTGAATATACTAGGTTCTGTCCCTGGGCTAATGGCTCATATCCTGTTTGTTCTATTCAAGCCAAACTCTTAGCTGTAAGGGTAACTCCACAGTGGTATTTTCGTGCATTTTGTTCATTAAGATTATAAAACTTCTTCTCAGTGCTCTACTGTGTGGGTGGACAAATTATGGATACAGCTGATGACACAAGATTCTGGTGCAATGTAACGAAGACAAGAGTCTGCAGAAGTTAAAAAAGACAGATAATATTGAGCAACTCTTGCTAGCTTTAAAGCACATTAGCTGCAATGGTAAACAGAGCAATAAGCAATATGTAGTGTAATTAGGTTTGCCAAGTTGGGATCAATTGCTGAAATCTCCCCAGGTATCAGGAATATGCTGCAACCTTGGCTTTAGGTTATAGCTAATCTTATCTAAAAGGGACCCACTGACAATTCAACTTCAGAGTATTTGGGGTAAGCAAGAGGAACAGCATCCCCATGTCATTTTTAGGCAGCATAAGAGGCTAATATGGGAAAACTGAAGTAGCTGAAGCCTGGAAAAGCTCTTCAAATATGCCTCAATGACACACAGAGCCATAGGTACAGGCAAAGGAAACAGACACGTTCTTCACTGATGAAATGACCAAAGGATTTAAAGATACAACAGGACTGAAATGTGGTCAGGTAACCTCCATGGTAAACTTTTAGGGGACAATGAAGTAAGTTTATCTGTTATGGTCCAATCCAGGTGGCCCTCGTTAGTCAAATGTGTGTGCACATGCCCATTTCTCCACCTGCGTCATGTCCCAACACAAATGATACAAAATCATCTTGCTCCATGCATATACCACAATGGTGAGCAACCTTGTAGAGACGGATAGAGCTGCTGGACTGGGGAGCTCAGACATCTGTTTTGATCGACTTTCACCATTAGTGTTGAGCTGGCTGAGGAGGGATAGAGACCTGTGTTGTCCTATCAGCCCGGCATGTTAGAGATGCTGCACCAGCCGCTCCTCAAACCCCTGCAAGAATTCATGTGAGTTGGGAGTCAGCTCTTTAACCGTCCCCACAGACCCATGAGGAACAGTCGGGGAATGAGGGGCAAGCAGTATGTGACCAGTGGAGCCTCTCCCCTCATATACAGGTGACTTGGTCCCTGGCTGGGTAAGCAGGTGCCCAGCCCTTAACTCCTGGATGATGATCCATTCCCCAGAAGCCAGGTCAGCTGTGGGGTTGGATTAGAGGCTGCGTGTGAGCAATAATGGAGCAGTGCCGGGGTGAGAATCAAGTGCTGCTACTCTTGCCTTTCTGCTCAGGAGGGTGATGGGTCACCAGCTGGGGAAGTTCCCTGGCAATTGGGGAACAGTATCATGGGGCATGGGGCTGTAGTTAGGAGGCTTCCCAGCCTGAATCCATCTAGATTTGGTGGCAGTGTCCTTCCCAAAGGCAGAAACACCCCTTCCATGGAGTCTCTGGGCATCCCCAAATCCTCCCAAATTCCCCTCCCCGCTCTTTAGGGAGGACCTTCTGAAATGATCCATGCCTCAAGGTGGGAGATCAGGTCAGAGAGAGATTTCCCTCTGCTGCTCCTTCTGGGGCCAGTCACAGCAGCTGAACCAAAAGATGCAGGCCCAGCAGCACTCTGGCAACACCGAGGGTCCCAGGACGGAGCAGCCAGGTAACAGATTCCAACGAGGACAGGAGCTGTTGTGACCTGGGACCGCGCTGGAATTCAAGTAATTCCAAACTGGAAGGGTTACTTGGCCCCACTGCCCGTCCTGAGGTTTTGTCATCTCTGACACCCAACAGATCAAACGGCACTTGCACCTTACCAAGCCCTGTCCTGCCTTTCAGGCTGGGGGTGGCTGCAGTCTCACAGAGGTTTGCACCTTGGACAGCCTGATGAAGGGGCTGGGCAGGTGAATACTCTAAGTCCTGGGACATCAGCCCAGACGTGTAGAGCTCAAAAAGAGTTAAGGACCTCTCATTTGCTACGTGCCAATGTCTCCCAATATTTCTGAACCACCAGGAAGAGAAGGGTCCATGGCACTTGAGAACAACTGGGGACCTGCAGGGAAGGTAACTGATCCTGGTGACTGCACAGGTTGCCTGAGTCTCTCTCCCAGTAAGATCCATGCACCTGAGTCCTGTCAACAGATGACATCCAAGCTGGCTGACCATCACTTTCTCAGACACTGGAAATTAACATAAAATCAATCTCCACTCAGCTGAGGCGATAAGACTTACAACATCAACCCTGCTAACAATTTCACGGCTCAAAGCCTTCCAGGAAGAAGGTGAAGGATCGCCGTACCTACCCAAAGTGCACTCGCTTGGGTCGGCCTTCAACGGTGCATGGCTGGGTTGCCCGGGGGGATTGTAGTCTTCCCTTTTTTGCCAGTCCTAGCAAGTTTTCCTTTCATTAGCGCTTTGCAGCTGGCTGCTTCCCGGGAACTAGCAGGAGCTAGCGCCGCGAAGGCCATGGTCCTGAAGCACCTGCAGTGGCTGCTCCTGAGCTGTGACACACCTGGCATGCTGCCATGTAGCCAGAGATGTCAGGTGGCCCCCAGCACTTCAGAGACCCCACGGGCCAGGACAGTGACACATACTCTGTGCTTTCACTCGACCTTTAGCCAAAGATTTGAAAGAAAACACACCAACATTACGCGTGAATTCCCTCCCATCCCTGGGAGTCTCTGCAGGGCTCATGCTGCATGGATATGAGTCAACAGTGTGCGCTTGTTGTCAAGAAGGCCAACGGCATTTGGGGCTGTATAAGTAGGAGCATTACCAGAAGATCGAGGGACATGATTGTTCTCCTCTATTTGACATTGGTGAGGCCTCATCTGGAGTACTGTGTCCAGTTTTGGGCCCCACACTACAAGAAGGATGTGGAAAAATTGGAAAGCGTCCAGCAGAGGTCAACAGAAATGACTAGGGGGCTGGAGCACATCATTTATGAGGAGCAGCTGAGGGAACTGGGATTATTTAGTCTGCAGAAGAGAAGAGTGAGGGAGGATTTGATAGCTGCTTTCAGCTACCTGAAAGGGGGCTCCAAAGAGGATGGATCTAGACTGTTCTCAGTGGTAGCTGATGACAGAACAAGGAGTAATGGTCTCAAGTTGCAGTGGGGGAGGTTTAGGTTGGATATTAGGAAAAGCTTTTTCACTAGGAGGGTGGTGAAGCATTGGAATGGGTTACCTAGGGAGGTGGTGGAATCTCCTTCCTTAGACGTTTTTAAGGTCAGGCTTGACAAAGCCCTGGCTGGGATGATTTAGTTGGGGTTGGTCCTGCTTTGAGCAGGGGGTTGGACTAGATGACCTCCTGAGGTCCTTTCCAACCCTGATATTCTATGATTCTATGATTCGATAAGCATCTCCAACCACAGCACTGCAATGTCATCACCAGGTGTATGAATCCCGCTCCTGGTTTAAGACAGAAGCAGCCTAAGCTTCTCACGCTGAGACAGGGCACTGCAAGCTGAGCCCCTTGGACAGAGCGATGGGTCTTTTACGGGTTAGGGATGTGGTAATGGATACACCTGGGTGCAAAGCTGGTTACCTTTGAAAGTTACTGCCAGTCTCGTGTAAATAAAGAACAGCGGGCACCAGTGTCAGGAATGAGAAACAAAGGCAATGCAGACTGGTGGCT
Source organism: Lepidochelys olivacea (assembly GCF_965140295.1). Lineage (NCBI taxonomy): Eukaryota > Metazoa > Chordata > Testudines > Cheloniidae > Lepidochelys > Lepidochelys olivacea. The sequence goes on from NC_140415.1 coordinate 128,831,507, forward strand.
AGAAAAGGGTTAAATTGGGAGCATTGTGAAAGAAGTGGCAAAAGCAAATGAAGCTGGACTGAGCTGAACTGAGAACAGGTAAATACATAAGAGGCAGCTCTGGGATTGGGTTGGTAAATCCCCACCCTCCTGCGTTCAGCACATGGGGACTTCATTTTATGTTATCAAACAGCAGGAAAATTATCGTCACTGGGTCTGACACAGAGAAATTGGAAAGTGGGTACTTCAGCCCGGGGAGAGCAGGAACGTGATCTTGAGAAGCTGTAAAGTCTAAGGAAGACTACAAATAGATTAAAAGCTGGCTATATCCGTCGTTCTCTGCACTTGAGGATGTGTTGTGAGAACTTAAGAACGGGGTCTGCAAGAATATTTTCTTGTCCAGAAGGGAAGCTGGTGTGAATAGTAGCCTTAGAGGCTGAAAAATAAGCCCAGAGGATGCTATTACCACGTAGACACAAACATGGACTCAGATGGACCACTCCCATGAGAACAGCTCTTTGTGTGCCTAAGTCCCTGCAGGATTTGGCCCAAGATTCATAGAAGACCTAGTCATTAAAGCGCAACCCTGGCCCTGCTGCATCCTGCACAGCCTGCCCTGAGTGCCTAGCACAGGGGCCCCACACATCAGGGTGCCGGCTCTTTCCCACTGACTCAGTCAACAAGGACAATCAAGGTTAGCCACCAAGAAGCTGTCCATAGAAGAGCTGATTGACTCCGTTTGATTTTTTTTCCTCCTCCCCCAGATTTTCAATTCACAAAAAATTTCAAGATGAACTTTTTGTCCTGATTCAGGACAGAAAATTTTTTTGAAATCTCAAAAATTCTTTTGGGACAGGAAAACCATGAGCCACCCCACTCTAGTCCCTGGGGTCCATCACGACAAAAGTCCCCCATGACAACCAGAAGCAATACTCTTCCACAACCCACACTCAGTTCCCCCAAGAGACATCTTCTCCTGGGAAAAAAACAGCTTGGAGACCCCATAAAGCTACAGTAACTCCTGGGCTCTAGCCCAGGGAACCACATGGGTAATCTCTGCTGTGAGGCCAGGAGATGAATGGATCTGGAAATTAAACTCTCTCTCACCTCTAGAAGTGGATCCTTCAGGGGGTGCTGTGGGTGAGCATACACCGCCATGGCTTGGACTAAAAGATCCAGGGTTTACAAGCCAATACATTTACCGCAGAGAGGAGATTTTGAAATAGTCCTTATTTTAACATAATTGTCTGTATACACAGAACTCATGATGTTGAAGGATGAGATAAAGGTCACATCAGCTTAAGTTTGAACTTGCTGCATTATTCTCAAGAGAAACAGCAACTACTGAATAACAGGCCCATCCCTAACACATGCTACTGAAAAGGTGATACCACTGCAGCAGGTCATCAGTATGTGGCATAAATTTTATAGGGAAAAAAACATTTTATGAATGTTTCCAACATGTTTTTATAACGCTCTTGCAACTCTTCCCAGCATTCCCCACTCAGCTGAAAAACCAGAAGAAAATGCTTTAGTTACCATGAGACCAACTCTACTCAGGGGTGAGAAGAACATTTGAAAGTTACTGATAAATATAAAACATCCCTAAAAAAAAGAACCAAAACAACTTCTCTGCATAAGAATGCCATGGCTTTAAAGTCCAACATTTTGGGAGCTTATGAGCCTAGAAACATTTGAAAGATAGGAATCTCACCTTTCCAATGGAACGAGGATCCCATGTACCCATTCAAAAAGGACCACAAGGCATCAGACCTTAAACCTGCCTCTGGACAATGCTCTCTTCAGGGCAGGGACCATTTCTCATCATGTGTCCAGACCACATATTGCCCAAGGAGGCCCAAACTCATCTGGGACTTCATGCACTAGTGTAATGGAAATGAATAATCTCTCATCCAGGGCTAATACCACCTATCCTGGGCCTCAGACCAGTGCTGGTTGTGTGGTGGGCGAACATTACAATTCCACATTGTGGCAAAAGAAGGAAAGATTTCATGCAAGGTGTTTTGTTAGCAATGTTTGAGAAAGTCCTGCTGCCAATGGGGGAAAGGGGAAAAGGGCACCACAGGTGCCCAGAGCGGCATGTGAAATGCCATTTTGGCCATGGCTCTGCAATTCAACACACAGCTCTCGCCTCCATAGCACATACACGCTCATGCACAGAGAGAGCATTCGATCCATAAACACAAAACTGCATGAATACCGGTAACTTTGTTTTCTCTTCCACATTTTGTCATAACAAATCCGCGCCCATCGAAAAACAAGACAATCATCCTTGCCAGCACAGATTCATTTTATTATTGATTCTTCACTGCTGAGGGGACAAACCTGGCTCTGAGATTTAAATCTACTTAATTCAATTGCTTTTCTATTGCTGCTGGATGAGATGAAAATTGAAGCTTGTCTTGTTTATGACTCACACAGGCTGCTCTGAGTTAGTAGCTTGAAAACCTTATTTTCCTTAACAGCAACGGGGAAACCTGACACAGGCTGCAACAAATCTGAATCTTAACCAAAGCTCTGATTGTTAAATCCAATTGTGCACTCCCCAGGAGACCAGCAAGCAACAACCAACCACCGTACCTCCCCTGAACAGAGCCCACCCTCTCTCTAAGGCCACCCAACATTCCCCTTCCAGCCCATGTCTCTCACTACAATATACCACTAACTGTCCCCTCTTCTTCAAGTCCCCTCTCTTTGATGATCCCTGGGAAGAGGCAGATCTGCTAGCCTCACTCCTGTATCTTGGACTCTTAACACCTTGCAGCTTCTACCCTGGTCCCACCATCTGCCTTAAGATCTGAAAGAGATGGGAGGTGGCCAGTGAAGATGGGAAGTCCCACCTGAATGCTGCTTCCTTCCACACACAAGTTCTCTTCTCTGCAAGCCTCCAGTGAAGTCTCTCTCCAACCCTTACTTCACATGCCTTGTCCGTGGTAGAGCTGGGAGGGACACTGTCATAAATATAAAGGGAAGGGTACACACCTTTAAAATCCCTCCTGGCCAGAGGAAAAACCCTTTCCTCTGTAAAGGGTTAAGAAGCTAGGATAACCTCGCTGGCACCTGACCAAAATGACCAATGAGGAGACAAGATACTTTCAAAGCTGGAGGGGGCGGGTGGGGGAGAGAAACAAAGGCTCTCTCTGTCTGTGTGATGCTTTTGCCGGGAACAGAAAAGGAATGGAGTCTTAGAATTTAGTAAGTAATCTAGCTAGATATGCGTTAGATTCTGTTTTGTTTAAATGGCTAATAAAATAAGCTGTGCTGAATGGAATGTATATTCCTGTTTTTGTGTCTTTTTGTAACTTAAGGTTTTGCCTAGAGGGATTCTTTATGTTTTGAATCTGATTGCCCTGTAAGGTATTTACCATCCTGATTTTACAGAGGTGATTCTTTTACTTTTTTTCTTCAATTAAAATTCTTCTTTTAAGAACCTGATTGCTTGTTCATTATTCTTAAGATCCAAGGGTTTGGGTCTGTGTTCACCTATGCAAATTGGTGAGGATTTTTATCAAGCCTTCCCCAGAAAAGGGGGTGTAGGGTTTGGGGAGGAAAGACATTTCCAAGCGGGCTCTTTCCCTGTTATATATTTGTTAGACACTTGGTGGTGGCAGCAATAAAGTCCAGGGGCAAAAGAAAAAATAGTTTGTACCTTGGGGAAGTTTTAACCTAAGCTGGTAAAAATAAGCTTAGGGGGTTTTCATGCAGGTCCCCACATGAACTCTAGGTACCCTAGAGTTCAGAGTGGGGAAGGAACCTTGACAGACGCCAAAACAATGGGTGTTACCATACAAACTGTAACAATTTCATGTTCTCTGTGTTTATAAAATCTCCCCACTATATTTTCCACTGTATGTATCTGATGAAGTGAGCTGTAGCTCATGAAAGCTTATGCTCTAATAGATTTGTTAGTCTCTAAGGTGCCATTCCTTTTCTTTTTACAGATATAGACTAACATGGCTGCTACTCTGAAACCATTCTAAAGAGAAGTGATACAGTGATATACATGCAGGTAACTAGAATCCTTTGTCAAGTGCTAAATGTTTTTCAGAACTCCATGTTTCTCTCATCCTAGCTGAAGGTCTCTTTGAAGTTGAAATTACTTTAATTCTAATATGTCAATGCAGGCAATATACAGTGACTGTTCCTACAAAATGTGCACATCCTAGTACTTTAGGTACCTCGTCTCCCTCAACCTCAGCTGTTACATCTTTTCTTACATTGTGAACCCTTTGGGACAGGGACAGTCATTTATGATATATTTGCGCACAGTACCTAGTGTCATGGGAACCAGACTTATTTGGTATCTAGACACTGTCACAACTCAAATGCTTAATAACGACACATTTGCATAGCTCTTTGCAGCAAATCTTCCAAGTCCTGGGCAAACCCATCTATTTTAGATCATCATTATAAGCTTAGCACTATGGAATAGTAACATCTGCCCAAATCAATAATGTCAAAAGATGGACATAATTAACACACTATAATTGCAATTCTCCCAAGAATCGGCTTTGGCACACTGTTTGCTGTAGCTTGGAACAGAGCTATTCCAGTGGGCTCAGATTCCTATCTAAACCACTGTCGTTTATGTGCGAATGTTTGAAATTACTGCAGTAAGGTAATGCAATTTGTTTCTTTAAAAAAAAGTGTTCCACTACTCTGAAGTTTGATGTGTGTGGAATTCCAAGCACAGACCCATATTTTAATCGCTGATTGCTGTTGTTAATACGAGCTAAATCAAAATCTCAAATCCAAACATCCCTAAACATTGGAAGTTTTGAAATCTTGATTCAGTTCTGAATTTTGCTGCTTGGGATCACAGCTAATAAAAACTAAATCTTCATCTAAAACCTGAATGGAATATTTTTTAAGATTCTGAAAACTGGGGCTTGCCTCAACTTTTGCGGGGGTTGATTTTCAGATGCCTTTGTGATCTCATGTGTGGACAATAACTCAACCAAGAGACAGGCTGTTCTGCAATTAATTCTGTCTCAGTTGAATACAGGACACACTATCCTGGAAATCTCAAAAATCTCCTATATTCTCTCTCAAAGATCTGATCTCACTGAAATTCCAAGAAATTAGGAGAAATGCAGGTCAGTTCTTGGCTCTCTCACCTCGTGGTGCATCTAGCTTGTATCTATTTTGACTTGTTCTGTTCTCTTAATATACAATGAAGATCATTCCGAATCATAAGTCTATTGCTGGTAATTTGAGTACGAAACAAAATGGACACATACCTTTGATTACTTATCTAAGCTGAACCAGTATGACACAACTTGTCCTCTCCACTCATGCTTTCCCCTGAGATGGGATGGAATCCTACTGGATTCCTTAACTACACAGTTGCAGCTGGTTCAACCCTCCTGACTCTCCAATGTTGCTCACTGGATAATTGATGGATGATGTTCAGGAAGCCAATATTTGACTTGTAAGCACAGACACAGGCTAAGTATACGCTGCCATGGTAAAGCTGTGTGTCTTCATACTGCTCCAATAGGGAGTCTTCATTTCCTTTCAAGAGAAGAAAAATTGTTTGATTTATTTCAAATAAAAGCTTTACCCTATGGATATGTCAATAGTTATTCTTCAAATGGCTTTCCACCCACCAAAAGTTATACTGATTTCAATTTGGGATTTGCACTGCCTGCGTTACAAAACCCTTCCAACTGAAAATGCCCATTGGAAAGTTTTGGACAAGCCCAGAGCTTTCTCTACTGAGTCCACAAGTTTTATAACATAGCCATCTGCTCTTTATTTACTTCTCCTGTCCCGGTTACTTTATCACTACCAAACTTTACAGCCCCTTTTCAATGGAGGAGAGAGAGATTCCCCTTCACATCTACCATTTTGAACAAGTCAGCTGATGGCTGCATCTCCATGCCTATCACTTAAGTGATACAAAGGCACAATAGCAGCTCCCTGGAAAATGGTGGGGCAAGAGGAGCATGTCCAGTTCCATTTCCTCTATTCCTCTCCTAGACTCGACTCATGTCTCCCGGTTGATCTTGTTCCCTTAAGTGTCATATCTGATCTTGAAACCTCATTCACCTGAATCTAATACAAGTAAATCTGCTTCCCCTACTCTGGGCAGAACAGGGTGGGGCTGTGGGTGGGGCCGTGGGGGAAAGGGGCAGAATGGGGGTGGGATGCAGACAGAAGGGGTGGGAAGCCCCCCCCCCCACTTGTTCTGGCCCAGGGCCCCACGAAACCTTTATCCACCTCTGCTTTTCACTGCGGGGTGCAGCTACACATTGCCACCAGCGGTGTGTAGCAGACATAGCCTTGGAGTGCCTTTAAATGCATTTTCCAGTATTTGCCATGTAAATCTGCCAGTACCCAAGACCTTTTTATCCCCATTACGGCTGATAATGCTTTGTACATTTGTCTTTATTAGTGGCGCCCTTAGGGAGGAAATGCAGCTCCAAACATTCTCCATCGTTATTCACTGGGTGGTCATATATGCAGTGAGTGCTTCACAGAAACAGCTAGCACTCCCTTACAGTGCAAGCCTAAGACCAGACACAAGTGTCAGTAACAAACAATGAGGAGTTTCAGAATAGCAGCTGTGTTAGTCTGTATCCACAAAAAAAAAAAAAAAAAAGGATGACTTGTGGCACCTTAGAGACTAATAAATTTATTTGAGCATAAGCTTTCATGAGCTACAGCTCACTTCGTCGGATGCATACAGTGGAAAATACAGTGGGGAGATTTATATACACAGAGAACATGAAACAATGGGTGTTATCATACACACTGTAACAAGAGTGATCAGGTAAGGTGAGCTATTACCAGCAGGAGGAGGGGGGGAACCTTTTGTCGTGATAATCAAGGTGGGCCATTTCCAGCAGTTGACAAGAATGTGTGAGGAACAGTGTGGGGGGGATAAACATGGGGAAATGTTTGTGTACAAAGTAAAACTATTTCCCCATGTTTATTTCCCCACCCCGCACTGTTCAGCACATGTTCTTGTCAACTGCCGGAAATGGCCCACCTTGATTATCATGACAAAAGGTCCCTCCCCTTCCCCCCCCCCCGCTCTCCTGCTGGTAATAGCTCACCTTACCTGATCACTCTCGTTACAGTGTGTAGGTAACACCCATTGTTTCATGTTCTCGGTGTATATAAATCTCCCCACTGCATGCATCCCATGAAGTGAGCTGTAGCTCACGAAAGCTTATGCTCAAACAATGAGTAACAGGAAAAAGGATGAAAAATGAGGATGGTTGGGCGGGTGGTCAGGGAGACCTGGGAGACCTGGATGCAGTTCCCTGCTCTGCCACAGAATTCCTGTGTGACCCTGGGCACAAACTCTCTGTGCCTCAGGTCCCCAAACATAAAAAGAGGATAATAGACCTGCCCTGCCTCACAGGGCTGCTGTGAGGGTAAACACATTAACAAGTATAAGGCTCTCAGGTAGTATATTAATGGGGACCATAGAAGACACTACGATAAACAGAAGACAGACAATACTCCCAGACTGAGGTTTGTTTGTTTTTTAAACTGTCAGGATAAGAGAACATTTTTAATACCAAAATCATAGTATAAATGTTAGCAAACCCAATTTATTTTTAAAAAATTAATAGTAAGTTTAAAATTATGCATTGTCATATTTCAGGGGGTTTTTTTTTCCTGAATGTAGAACAGTTATATATCCGTGAAAAATAATAGAGGTTAATTATGTGAAATTCACTTTAGTACTATTCCCTATAAATTTCAGCTACATGCCTTCCTTGATTCCTATGGACTAAAAAGTTTAATTAATAAAGTACACAGTTATCAGAGTGCTTCCAGAAAACTCATTTTAGCATGAATTTCAAGATAGGGTTTGGCTCCCCCTGGGTAACATTAATTCACTTTTTTTTACCTTACCTCTGGAAGCAGATCAGGGAAAGGAAAGATATAGAATCCTAAAGAGCCACATTAACAGAGCTTGCAGTGCAAAGTGTGATCTCTGCATAAATAAATGCAGTGTAGATTTTGACAAGCACCAAGACAAGAATGGAAGCACTGAAAACAAGTAACAAAAGTCTATGGCGAACAGGGTTGGGTGGGAATGAAAATACAAGTAGTTTCACCAGGATCTCAAATTAGCACAAATTTTATTATATTCAATATTAAATTAACAAAATATCTCTTATGTTCAGTAAATATTTCTTTGTTGATGGCCAATTATTATATTTTTCAGGAAGGTTACAAGTCAATTTTTATTATTCACTCAAATTCTATATTATTCACAAACAAAAATTTTGTTTCAACATTCTTTAAGGTTGCTCTCATCAGAGTAAACCATAAAAATAGGAAATACAAATTTAAGGATTAAAAAGGTTTAGAAGGTTGCAAAGCTGAGCACTCTCCAGCTAGGAAATGTGAGAATGAACATTTCCCAGGCAATCTTAATTCAGCCCCCTTTTGTGCGGTTGCAATATGACACCACCTTTACTAACATTGAATGAAGTTTTTTGTTCCCTTCATCTTTCAATAGAAATAAAATCTTTTATATATGTACTATTTAAGTAACAGAGCACTTGCACATTTGTGGTCTTAAATGTGTATTTTATTGCTAAAATCAACACCGTTTTTAATGCAACTTCTAAAGGACTTTTTTTTTTTAATTGTACAACAGAAAACTAAGTCAGGACTCAGTTAGAATTTTGCACTTTTTGAAAAGGTAAATATTCATGAAGACAGAGTCCTCAGTTGGGAAGAAACAGGGAAACAATCTACATGAAAAGGAGCTGGAATTTTGGGTTTTCTTTTCATGTCCCCCTTTTGAAGAAAGTAACGAACAATTACCATTTGAAAAGAAACCGTAGAACTTTATCCCAGTACAAGCCCAAAGGAGCACAGCTGGAGCTCCTCCAAATCCAGTCTGCTCTGTCCCCGCTCCTCCTGGGACCCTGCATGATGGTCGGCTGAAGGAGACCAGTTATCAAAGTCAGCTGTTGCCATGACAACCAGGGCACTAGGGATTCTCCCCAAGTATGCAAATGAACTGGAGGGAGGGAGTGGTGAATGGCTGATTATCTCTGATGTCACAATGTTACTGCTCAGGCAGCCACAAAAGGGCGGGAAACAGACTGCGGGGGGTAGAGGGGGAGGTGTCAGGTTTTGCCAAATTTCCTGAAGAAACAGCATACAAAAATACACATTGGAGATCAGCCACTAATTAATACTTGTGTGGAATAAAATTTGGTTCAAATTCCCCATAGTATTTTTACAAAAAAGGGTTACATACAAAAAAAAAAAAAAGATACTGAGGTACAGACCCTGTAAAACCAACACCGCCCTGGTTAACTGTGGCCTTACTACAGCACACTGTGTTTTATATAAGTCAAAGACCACTGAAATATGAGTCACAAATTAAACAGGAGTTGGACCTTCTCACTAATATAGTTTAATTAGATTATTATTAAGGTGGCAGTTTAAGTATGGTGCTGCCTACAGTCTGTTGTTTTTGTCTGAGAATATGGCGTGACCCCGGGGCCTCTTGATGCCAACCAGCAGAGAGGTTGCAGCACTCCTCTGGGTCTGGTGTTTACATTCTAGTTCAAAGAGTATCCCTGTGAAGTCTCTAATGAAACCCTGTGTCATGCTGGTCATCAACATCCTGGTGAAACACATGTATGGATGTTGTGTGAGGTGTTATGTATATACACAAAATTAACGTTCTTCAGGTCTGTGACTCGGGCCTGGTCCTCAGAAAAGGCAAAAGGCAGGTTCTCTTTCAGGCAAGAAATCATTATCTGTCTACATGTAAATTAAGTTTTGAGTGGTTCACACTGGGCCTTCACTCACTCATTAGCCAAAAGCTAATGAAAGACTGGGAAATCTTCAGTGAGAAAACTAACAGGAAAAGGTAAACAGCAGGAGTTATCCTGTGTATGGGCTAAGACAATAAACTTTTAAAGCTGTACCTGAGGTACAGATGAATCCCTAGGTATTCCTTCAGTCTGAGGATAACCTGTCAGCTGGCTTGATCTTATGAGAAGGGGTCTCAACCAAACTGGCTGAAAATGCTGGGGAAAGAATTTGGGGTAAGGTTTCTTGAAGGAGATAGCACAATGCCTTGTTAGTTATGTTCCATCTCTAACATGCTTTGGTTTTACATGTAACCTTTTGTTTCTGATTTTCTTACTCACAATCACTTGAATCGCTGTGCTTTGATAATAAGAGGAGTCACGTTTTCACTATAACCAAAGTGCTGTGTGGTCAGCAGAGCTGTGGTCTAAGGTGTAACCAATACACTGGTGTGGACGGTTCCCTTGGGGACAGCTGGCCTGGTAATTCCGGGAGAGTGTTCAGTGGAACAGGGGCTGGATACTACAGCGAGCACTTGGGGGTTGGTGAATGCAAGTCACTAACCTGTACAGAGAGCACAAGGAGGCCTGGAAGGCAGAGCTTGTGTGGCCAGAGGCTGGTGGATTCAGGGAGCTGATCCACCGCAGGCCCGGGCAAGACTCCCTCAGGCTAAGGGCAAGTTGTGGTGAGGTGCCTCACTCCCTGGGTACCCTGGGAATGTCAGATATGGCAATCATAGTAAAACTGAAATTGAATTGATTCTGTCAGTTCAGCTGCCTAGCCAGGATAAGTCGAATGTATCAATTAAATAATACAGCTCTCAAGTAATATAGCAGTTCCTTATGGTATCTCATGCCAAGAAACAGTTCGAGTACCCAAGTCAGGAAAGTGGCTAGTGGTGATCAGATTCATTATCTATGTCGTTCTAGATGTTCTAAGATTAACTGTAATCTGCAGAAATTCACCCTATTGCTAAAAAGTTAAGCAATGCTAGTGACAACGAAGAGTTTTACATGAACGTCTCTGTATTGCATCCAGGCTCTCTAGGCACACACTGTGACGGAGTTTTGGCACGGGCAGTCTGAAAAATGTGGGAGAAAGTTCTGGCATCAAAATCATGTAAAAACTAGAATTTTAGGAGCAGCATTTGCTGCAGTCTTTGGCGCTCCCCTATAGGGAAAGTGACTAGTAAGAGTGCTAAGCTGATGAATGAACATACAAACTCAGCGTCCAGAAGGAAAATCTCTGTTTTGGGCCAGGACATGTAAATATTTAAAATAAATCAGCTTCCCAAATAGCAGATCCCCTGGGAAATCTCAGTTTAAAAGTCAAGGCAGAAGAGCCTTCAACTGGGCTGGTATACTCTGAAATGGCAAACCTGGGAAACTCAAGAAAAAGATCAAATTGACTGTGTTCAAAAACCCTTAGGAGGAAACCAACACTAGCCACAATCTAGATAATTTGAAAGCTATTTAATTGGTATCGCCAGCTACACAGGAAGAGCTTTGGATCCTGCTGTCTGTCTTTGAAATTAGTCTCACGACACATTTGCCCAAACAAGCATGTGCACTCACGTCACTGTCTGAGTAGGAGCAGGGCAGGTAACGAGTCGACAGGAAAGGGCTGAAAGGTGATGCACACCCCTTATAAAGCTCTTCCATACGCGGGGCAGGCCAGAGCACTATACTTCCTGCAAAGACACTCCTCCTGAGATGCCCATAAATAGTGAAACACTTGCAAAAGGAAAAAGGCCCCAAGTCAGACGCCTCCTTTAGGGGTCACCATTTTCTTGGTATCCTCCTCCTAGACTGGAAGCTCCTCCCGGCAGGGAAGCTCTTCATTTCTGCATCTCGCTGAGTGCCCAGCACACCCCATAATACCTGAAAGTGATGAATCAAAGAGTACGATGAGGTTCTGGAACAGCCTTTCAACAGGAAGTGGAAGCGACCTATCTGGTCTGATAATGCAGCTTGATAGGATTATGAACAGGATTATAAGAGGAGAATCACCTTTGATGGGGGGGACTGGACCCAGTGACCCAGGAGGTCCCTTCCAATGCTATGTTCTTTCAATACAATTGTCAGAACAATAAGCGTTAAAATGTTTAAAATGCTTTTAAAAATGGACCGGACTAACACTGTCATGCCTGGCACTGTGCAGGCTCAGAGTTCATCTCTTACTCCCCACACAGGTAGGGGCTAGACAGGAAGCCGGCTGAGGCTCAGGCTGGATATGGAGCATCCTGCAGCCCTTTCCAGTAGTTGTCCATGCTTGAGTGAAGGCCCTGAAGGAATCCAAAAAGAAACTCTCACCCATCTCCTCCCCAAAGGTTCATCTGCTGTTGTGTTTCAGGTTCCTGGGGGCCTTGAATCCTTGTGCTAAGTATCCGTATTAAGGATCCAGATCCAGGCACTACACTTTGGGCAAGTTCTGAATGTTGTGGCTTTTGGCTCATCTCCACTATTAACATAAAGAATGAGCAGCTGTTATGACATATTGCCCAGGCACGTACTCCCCAGCTGTCCTGCTCCCATATGCACAGGGCCTGAGGAGCAACTGAATTGCTCAGGGGCTGCCTCTGCTTAATTCGTTCCTGAAACAGGAAAGGCCTTTCAGGGCCATCACATGACAGAAGTTCTGAGTCAAAGATTTTCTGGGAGAGACAATTCAAAGAGCAAGAAAGGGTGGGACACAAGAGGCTCCCTCCCCACAAGACAACACATGATGTGGGCAACAGAGTGAAATCAACAATTTTCCATTTGTTAGGCTTCAAGTTTCTGGTTTGTTTCTCTCCTGCCTGAAGCATCTCATGGTCAGCGGAGCAGTCACAAGGCTGGCCCAAATGGGGGCATGGGAAAGAATCCATCAGGCTCTCCAACGTACCAGTCCCAGCGTAGGTGGTACATATTCATTACACAGTCGGTGTCTTACCAGATTCACCTTCTGGCTTTTCCCCAATCTCTCTAATTTCTCCTCGCAGCTGCACCCAGAGAATAAAATCAAATTCACAGCCACAAAGTTGGGAATAGCTGCTGGCATCCCAAAGCTGACAGCAGCTTCCAAGTGAGCAGATGGCCACATGGAATCTCTCCTATGGCAGAGGTTTAAACTACTCCAGTTAATAGCTGTGTAGTCCCGCAGAATCCTATTGTCCTATAACTTTTCTTTAAGACAGGCAACAGTCCTACGTGGCTAAAAAAATAAGGTTGCGGAAAAACATGTGGTTATTTAATCCTCCTGTGATGATTGGTTTTTTAGCCTGGCTGTATTACAAATATTTGGAGAACATTGGCTCTGCCTTGCTTCAAGTGCCACATGGACTATGCAACTGGAACTGAAGAGTCTTGGTATTAAAAATACCTCCCTGCAGAGATATTTGCATGTGGTTTACAAAACTGCTGCATTGCATCTTTTCTTACCATATCCAGGCAGCAGCACATGAAGGAGCCTTGTAAATGTTTGATTACGTCAGGCACATGTCACATTTGCAACAACTGCAGACTACCTTGATCGAAAAGCAGCTGTGAAATGTCCCTGCGAAAGGTGCAAAACAATATTCACCTGTATTTTACACACACAAAAACTATTCAAAATGGATGAGCAACACTGAAGATATTGAGACCCACAAGCTATATTTTAACTTGTGGATTTGAGGGTTATGTTCATTTCCTCCAAAGAATCTGTCCTTTTTGTTATAAATGTAACAAGAATAGAACGACATGAATTTACAGCAACCAAACATACAGTGCAGGCAGAGATGGTTACAGACAGCATTAGGTACAGGTTAACTATTACCACTGAATCTGAAATATAAGACAGAGAATTTATTCCAGCTTTGGAACAGCAGTATCAGGATAAGGTTCCATTCATTCTTTACAGCTTGACGCTGCTCATAATGGTTCCTCGCTGCACTTGAACATACATATTAGCTCCTTGGTGGTAACCTTTAAGGCAGTGAACAGAGCTAAGAAGAGTTAGGAAAAGCCTGAAGCAACTTACCATCCAAGCCATGATAGGAAACTCAATCTAGTCAAATCCTGCCTGGCCAGCATTCCTTACACTCAGCTGTCACAACCAGTGTTCAAACCAGTCCAAGAAGCTGGAACCCAGACTACAATGGCAAGAGGCAAAAACCAAGGAAAGGCAGCTGATTAAGGGAGGCCTTACACAAAGTGGTGGGAAAGCCCTGAGTCTACCAGGACTGAAGGGACAAGTGAAATGGTAGATCTAATCATCACACGAGACTAAGGTGGTGTTCTCTTACCCACATTACATATTCAGCAGGATTCAGTGTTAACTCCATAAAGCTACCCTCACCAGCTACCATAGGTACAGTGTTGTACCAATAAAATAAAAACCAGCAGGATCTTATTAAAGGGAAAAAGGCAAAATACCACATTTATTGTGAATACAGAAAGAATCATAGTAAGCAGTTAGTTATAGTTATAACATTCCATTCAATCTCAAATTTATTCTCACATTCATTCATACAAACATACACACACACACACACACACACAGGTTCTGCAAGGTTGTTATCATAGTTACCAGCCTTAGAGTTGCTCATGCCAAGCCACTGGCCAGGTGGCCTGGACATGAGGAGGGAGCAGGGCCTTGTCAGATGCTCATCTGATGCTCCTGGAAGTTGGTTTGCAGAATCAGACCCCAAAGTTCTCACTTTTTAGAGTCTATTTTTATAGGAATTTCTTCCTATGCCAGTCTATGGGAATTGCTTCATCATGCTGTTGCTGAATCAATCAGCAGATAGGACATTCCTGACGGCTCCAAGATGTTATCTTGTTCTTTGGTTCTCCCATCCTTGAGGCTGTTGGGTGGATTCCAGTCTGCCCTCCGGGGGGGGGGGGGGTCGTCTGGTTATTTCCACTTGACGCCTTCTTCAGCCGATGGACACTGGATTCTTAGGCTGGCACCTCCCTGATCATTCAGTTATTATCCACACCAAGCATCCATCCACATACATCCTCTATCTCTATTTTAATGACAATTGTTAATACAACAAAAGGGTGGGGAGTCTCTGGGTGCTGTTTCTGTTGTTAGAGTATTGTTTTGAGTCTCTCTCTCTGTGAACTGCTTTGAGAACAGACTCTGTCTTAGAATGTACTAACACAGTTAGCAGCTTGCAAGTTTCACACATAGAGGGAGAGAAACAGTACCAAAAACCAAGAGACCTCTTAATTAGTAATACCCTGGAATTTGAACTATGGGGAATCAAACTCATTTGTGATTTTAATACAGAACTTCTTTAATATGATCCAACATAATCCCCCTTTTGACACTAAGATTTATAATCGTCAGTGTCACTTTCTATGTAGCCTATTCAAGAGAAAGTACTGTGAGGCAATTTGAGTTTGTGATTCCAATTCTTGCCACATACATGATCCTAGTGATGTATCTTTACTACAAGGTTCTGGGGCAACAGGCAAGGTGAGGCACACCCACTTTTGAGGAGTCCATTCGGTACACCCTCTAGTGTCCAATAGCTTCCCTCCCTCCCCAGCCCACTGGCTCAAGGTCCAGGGTAGCCAAAAGGATCCCATGTGTAATATGGGGAGTGGGTTAACCTTCAATACCTTTGCCTCCAGGAACTGTTAGTGTGCAATTTTGACAACAATTTCTCCCATTAACAAGTCTGGTTTACAATACTGGAAACATATTGCATCCATTCATATTGATAAGTGTCAAACAATGATCTCTTTCTTTGTTTTAACAAATGCACCAAACCCTTAATATTTCCCAATATGACCCAGAACATTTTGTGTTCCAAAGTAGCTAGTGCAAGTATCTGCATTTCAGTGCATCCCATAGCTATGGCTGTGTAGTTTCCTATTTCTAATATATTTTTTTTCTTATGGATAAGCCATGTGGTAGTATTAAGCCATTACTAAAGATTCCATTGGCCTTTTAGGTTACCCAGACCAATTTGGACCAAGTCTACATTGGCATGTACTTGTTTTTGTATCAGGCTGTCCTGTAGCTGGGACAGAAAGCTTAATTTATTTTTAAGTTCCTGCAGGTCTTCAGTATTTTTTTTTTAAACACACAACAGTGCTAGCAACAACACAAAACACAAGACAAAACATAGAACACAGAACACAATTTCTATTGTGACAGTAGATTCATGGTATTGGGTTGCTTTTCAGCTGGCAGCTTTTCCTGATTTTCTGAAAGACAAAAAGAACATGTTTCTACCCCTTTTGGGGTGGCAGATTATTGCTTAAAATATTTCTTTTACAAATACCCTTGCTGATTGCAGGCAAAACAGAGAAATTGCCCCCATATTTTCCTGTTTTTGTTCTATAGGCAGGCCAGGTTTCAAAGGCTTTTATCTTTTAAGGGTTATGGGGAAATTATCCCACTGTTTAGTCATTAAATCCCTGAGTTTTCCTTCTTATACAGCAGACCAAGTTTATAATGTTTTTTCTGCTGTGTTAAGCTTTAAGTTTTATTTACAGGTAATAACTGAGAAGCATCATTACCATACGACCTTAAAGGATTTTTCCAAAAATCATACACACTATACGTTGTTACAGGGATACTTATTATCATTAAATTTATTAAAATTATCTTGTTATCCCATGACTTTTATTTAGACAATTTGTTTGCTGACTAGGTATGTCCTTTATCTGCAGCTCCTTTGTGCTGCTAGTTCTTTCCTTCCTTTATCATTTAGGTAATTTGCATTTTCACAGAAACTTCCTGCTTTTGGATTTAAAGCCATCAGCAGCTCAGAGACTCTATCTTAAAAGGGTCACAATCAACTTTCACCAGAGTTTTGATTACTTTTAACTTCTGCTTCCAAAACACACAGCAATCTGAAAAAGAAAACCCAACCTATTGTGGCTCCCTTTGGAGCCCTAATAGCATTTTAATTAAGTAGCATGGTATGTTTGCATTTCTTTTGCCCCTTCTACAATATATCCTGCACATGTTCTGGGGCAAATGCACATTCCTTCCATAGTTTAACTTCTATAACATTATCCAGATCCATTTTTACATAAGGTGTCACTATTTCTTTTTTTGCTTACAGAGTTTTCATGTACCTTTATCAAAGTGACAGTCTGATTACTCAGAGCCATTTTAAGACTCAGTGTTTCTAACATTGCTTCTTTTTGTTTTGTGCACCTCACCCCTGCTGTTGCTTCAGAGAGGCACTGTCTTTTTTTAATTTTTTTTTTTACTACAACTCTCATCTGCTGTTTTGTTACAAAAACAAACAAACAAAAAACAAACAAACAAAAAGAATCCCAAATTATTTTTTTTTTATATTCTCCTGATTTTGACTGCCCTGCTGCAGCCACAACTTAAAAACATTTTAAATTTTGTAAAGCATTGAGTTACCTTTTAAGGGTTAAATGCCAAATCCCAAAGCCAAACAACACTAATTACCTGTGTCTAGCAAAAAGGTCTGTCAGTTTTGCAACTTTGAATTAAAGAGTCAAATGGATTTTTAGTGGCATTATTTAAAACAAAAACAAAACTAACTGGTCCTTAGAACTTTACATATTTACACACACACAGACAGATACATACACATTTTCTTTTCCTTAACATCCCTTCCACACTGCTCTGTTTTTTTACATCTTACATTCCCTTTATACATTTGAGGCAGTTAAGTTCCAATAGAACCCTCTTATGTTCTTTTAGCAAATTTGACTAAATTGTCCAGTCAAATGATTTTAATCAGATAGTTTATTTTTGCCTGGCTAATTTACAGACATTCCTTTGGAAAAGGGCCCATTTTTCTTTCAGAATGGCTGCAAAGAAACCAAGAATGCTCTAACACTTTTCCTTTTTAACATTTTCGGTTAAAAGTTGTTTGGGTGAAATACAAAGTTTAACTGCTTAATTCCCTCCAGCCTCTGCAGAGTTAACTTTTTTTTTTTTTTTTTACTCTCTTTTCTCTTTGTAATTATGCCTGGGGGTGCCGTACATAGGACCTTCTCCCCCTTTACCTGCCTCCCTCCAGCCTTTGCAGAGTTAACTTTTTCACTCTTTTTGTATTCCTGGAGTGCCTCTTTCACTATTTTCAGCTGGCTTTGGATATTTGTAGCCAGCACCTTCCAATTGTCTGCTCCCTTTTCCATTTGTGCCTTTTCCACTTTACATGAAGACAAGCGGAGGGAAGAATCCTTACATGCCTCCCACAACAACCAAATTGCTGCTGCATCTCTTTTGGCAGCACTAGAAGGTTTGTATATGAGGATATACTGAGCCAATCTATCCTCTAGGTCCGAAATAGTGCAGACATCAGCTAGGGCTTGTTTAGTCCAAGGACTGTGCCCAAATTTTTGAAGGATTTGTTTAAAAGGTGTAATTTCTTTAACAAAAGGTGAGGTTGGAGTTCCTTCTGACTCCATTCCTCCCTCTGGTACTCGCTTACCCTGTTTTCTTTTAAACATCTTAACATGGATATTTCAATCTCTTTGTCACTGCTGGTATTACTTAGCAAGTGACACAGCCTAGATTCTGAAATCATAGCTTAATCTATGCGTTTTTCCCCTGCTACCTTCTCGGAGGCCAGCAGGTCCGGTTAACCTGTTTCTCCCTGCTACCTTCTCGGAGGCCAGCAGGTCCGGTTAACCTGTTCTTCCCTGCTACCTTCTCGGAGGCCAGCAGGTCCCCTGCTACCTTCTCGGAGGCCAGCAGGTCTGGTTTAATCTGTTTTCCCTACTACCTTCTCGGAGGCCAGCAGGTCCCCTGCTACCTTCTCGGAGGCCAGCAGGTCTGGTTTAATCTGTTTTTCCTGCTACCTTCTCGGAGGCCAGCAGGTCCCCTGCTACCTTCTCGGAGGCCAGCAGGTCTGGTTTAATCTGTTTTCCCTACTACCTTCTCGGAGGCCAGCAGGTCCCCTGCTACCTTCTCGGAGGCCAGCAGGTCTGGTTTAATCTGTTTTTCCTGCTACCTTCTCGGAGGCCAGCAGGTCCCCTGCTACCTTCTCGGAGGCCAGCAGGTCTGGTTTAATTTGTTTTCCCTACTACCTTCTCGGAGGCCAGCAGGTCTCCTGCTACCTTCTCGGAGGCCAGCAGGTCTGGTTTAATCTGTTTTTCCTGCTACCTTCTCGGAGGCCAGCAGGTCCCCTGCTACCTTCTCGGAGGCCAGCAGGTCTGGTTTAATCTGTTTTTCCTGCTACCTTCTCGGAGGCCAGCAGATCCCCTGCTACCTTCTCGGAGGCCAGCAGGTCTGGTTAACCTAATAGAAATGCCTAGCTCACTAGAGCTGGCGGTGTGCACACCAATATTTACAATAACTGAGGTTTTTTACCAATATTCCCCCTTTCGCAATTCTCCACCAAAATGTTGTACCAATAAAATAAAAACCAGCAGGATCTTATTAAAGGGAAAAGGCAAAATACCACATTTATTGTAAATACAGAAAGAATCATAGTAAGCAGTTAGTTATAGTTATAACATTCCATTCAATCTCAAATTTATTCTCACATTCATTCATACAAACATACACACACACACACACACACACACAGGTTCTGCAAGGTTGTTATCATAGTTACCAGCCTTAGAGTTGCTCATGCCAAGCCACTGGCCAGGTGGCCTGGACATGAGGAGGGAGCAGGGCCTTGTCAGATGCTCATCTGATGCTCCTGGAAGTTGGTTTGCAGAATCAGACCCCAAAGTTCTCACTTTTTAGAGTCTATTTTTATAGGAATTTCTTCCTATGCCAGTCTATGGGAATTGCTTCATCATGCTGTTGCTGAATCAATCAGCAGATAGCACATTCCTGATGGCTCCAAGATGTTATCTTGTTCTTTGGTTCTCCCATCCTTGAGGCTGTTGGGTGGATTCCAGTCTGCCCTCCGGGGGGGGGGGGGGGTCGTCTGGTTATTTCCACTTGACGCCTTCTTCAGCCGATGGACACTGGATTCTTAGGCTGGCACCTCCCTGATCATTCAGTTATTATCCACACCAAGCATCCATCCACATACATCCTCTATCTCTATTTTAATGACAATTGTTAATACAACAAAAGGGTGGGGAGTCTCTGGGTGCTGTTTCTGTTGTTAGAGTATTGTTTTGAGTCTCTCTCTCTGTGAACTGCTTTGAGAACAGACTCTGTCTTAGAATGTACTAACACAGTTAGCAGCTTGCAAGTTTCACACATAGAGGGAGAGAAACAGTACCAAAAACCAAGAGACCTCTTAATTAGTAATACCCTGGAATTTGAACTATGGGGAATCAAACTCATTTGTGATTTTAATACAGAACTTCTTTAATATGATCCAACAACAGGGCAGCAGGCAAATGCCAGCCAGCAGAAAGGACAGCATAAACAGCCAGACATCTGGTGGGACACACTAAAAACAAATATCCCCTTCTTCACAGCTAAGGCAAATGACCTGCCCCCGACTTTGTCTTCGGCTTGCTTTGTCTAAAATCCATTGCTCTCATCTGGAGAGACCAATCCTCTTATGGCCAAGTCTAGTGGTTCAGGAGAGGAGTCTTTGCAGAGCATTTAACAAATGCAAATATTTTTATATACCTATTTGTATAGACATATACACGCGCATGTGCCACATACTGCTGAGGTTTGACTTTGGCTGCAGCCTGGCAGAATTTTCCCCTGGCACCACCACCCCTTGGCTGTGGCTTAAACCACTATTATGGCAGCACACTTTATAGCATTTGACACCAAGACCCTACATGGCTTGTGTCCCACAAGGTCACTTCTCATCAAGATGGCTGATGCCAGTTCAAAGTCAGTCAACTTCTCTTCATGCACGTTTTAAATTTCTGTCATCTATATCTATATTGAAACATGCTTCTTATGCCACAACCCTTCAGAAAGTGGAGTTAAACAAGATGAGTAGTAGTACTTGCCAACAGTAAGCACCCAAAAATCATGAGGCAGGCCCCAAAAATCATGAAAGGCGTTTTTTGTTTTGTTTTAGATAATGAATTTTGGGTTCCTTATTTACCTCACGGTTTAAGCCTTTAGAGGTCATATTTTCAAGCTTATGTCTGCAACCATGGTTGTTAGAAACTTACCTCTCCTAATGAAAACTGAGATTCTCGTGTGATCACATGATTCCAGGTACTGGGGCTTTACGAAAGAAACCAAATATCAGTGAGACTCATGATGAAACCACAAGAATGGGCGACACTGGGTAATGTTTTTAACTAACTTCCCAAGACAATAACATTCTCCCAAAATTTATTTCCTGAATCTTTTCTGTAGGAGCTGGAAAGAAAATTGGCTTGGATGGCCAGAGGAAGGTTTATCATTTCTGTTCATTAATTAATTTCTTTACCCAGGAAATCTACCGTCTACATCTCTTTGTGCAGCAAAGATCCAAAGTGATTTGACAAACCAGCAGCACATGACAAATGGAAACAAACTACCATGTTTTGCTTGAGCTGTTATATACAAAATTGTTCTCTAATTGCAAGGTGTGATGTTGTGAGGTTCATCATCAAAGGTCAACTACTTGAGCAGCATGATTGTGCCACAATTATATCTTACAGCAATAAGAAGGTAAAACTGTGTTGGAACAAACCAATACAAGACACTTCTGAAATGATTTCATGGGCTGCATTTGTCAGATCATGGCACATGTAATTGCTAGAACGTAATCACTCGATTATAGCTCAGCAGTAGCTTGGTAACTCTTGCTCACAATTCACTGTCATAATAAGTAGCATAGAAGTTCAGAATGGGTTGCAAAGTGGCATCTCCATCATTTTCTGCCACCTACTGTCCCCAAAGGCCTCTGCTCAGAGCAGTTATTTTGGTCCTCTCTCTCTCTCTCTCTGCCCTGCTGCTGCTCTGTGGGAAGATTATTATTCTGGGGGGAGCTGGGCACCTCAGTACAGACTGGACTGAATTCTCTGTCTTATATTTCAGATTCAGTGGTAACAGTTAACCAGACAGACAGGCCTCAAAAGAGTTTACAGCCTTTTAGAGGACATACAGGCTTTGCCCTCATTGAGATTAGAATAGAATTGTTCACCAAGGCCAGTGCACAGCATGCTGCAAGGTTTTGCAACTGGTGTTTTTTAAATGTTTGATTCATTTCTTTTTAAGGCATCACAGCAGAAGTGGGCCTTGCAGAAGAAAGGTTTCCCTTATTGTTGTGCTGGATGGTCCAGAGAAACACTAGCCATCTTCATGGCAAACCTGTCGCTTTCAGTCCATCTAGGCAAACATGCAACACCCTGCTGTTGGTTCTTTAGCTCTCCAAATTTCATTATTTGTTCATTCTACTCAATTTCAGACTAGTTTGTATCAGAGGCTCTTTTTATTATGAAACAGCTGACTGTTCTAGTTTATAGTATTTTTCCCCTGAAAAGCAGCTGTGTAGTAAGAAAAGCAACATTAATTTGCAAAGACATGGTGGATGAAGCCATATCTTTTATTGGACCAACTTCTGCTGGTGAGAGAGACGAGCTTTGAGCCACACGGAGCTCTTCTTCAGGGCTGGGAAAGGCACTCCCAGCACCACAGGGATGTCTAGTTGGCAGCTGGTATCAAGTGGAGTGCCCCAAGGGTTGGTCCTGGGGCCGGTTTTGTTCAATATCTTCATAAATGATCTGGAGGATGGTGTGGATTGCACCCTCAGCAAGTTTGCAGATGACATTAAATTGGGAGGAGTGGTAGATACGCTGGAGGGTAGGGATAGGATACAGAGGGACCTAGACAAATTGGAGGATTGGACCAAAAGAAATCTGATGAAGTTCAACAAGGACAAGTGCAGAGTCCTGCACTTAGGATGGAAGAAGCCCATGCACCGCTACAGACTAGGGACCAAATCGCTCGGCAACAGTTCTGCAGAAAAGGACCTAGGGGTTACAGTGGACAAGAAGCTGGATATGAGTCAACAGTGTGCCCTTGTTGCCAAGAAGGCCAATGGCATTTTGGGATGTATAAGTAGGGGAATTGCCAGCAGATCGAGGGACGTGATCGTTCCCCTCTATTCGACACTGGTGAGGCCTCATCTGGAGTACTGTGTCCAGTTTTGGGCCCCACACTACAAGAAGGATGTGGAAAAATTGGAAAGAGTCCAGCGGAGGGCAACAAAAATTATTAGGGGACTGGAACACATGACTTATGAGGATCGACTGAGGGAACTGGGGATGTTTAGTCTACGGCAGAGAAGAACAAGGGGGGATTTGATAGCTGCTTTCAACTACCTGAAAGGGGGTTCCAAAGAGGATGGTTCTAGACTGTTCTCAGTGGTAGCAGATAACAGAACAAGGAGTAATGGTCTCAAGTTGCAGTGGGGGAGATTTAGGTTGGATATTAGGAAAAACTTTTTCACTAGGAGGCTGGTAAAACAATGGAATGCGTTACCTAGAGAGGTGGTGGAATCTCCTTCCTTAGAAGTTTTTAAGGTCAGGCTTGACAAAGCCCGGGCTGGGATGATTTAATTGGGGATCGGTGCTGCTTTGAGCAGGGGGTTGGACTAGATGACCTCCTGAGGTCCCTTCCAATCCTGATATTCTGTGATTCTATGATCACAGCAAAACACAAGGTGGAACAGATTGTAGGTAGTTAGTACATATTGTAAGGGACCATTCATGGTAGAGTAGCCGTTAACATCTCTGCAGTCATAAGACAAACAGAAGGGGTTAGTGTGCTTATTGTAATAAGCCATAAATCCAGTGTCTCTGTTCAGTCCATGATATTGAGTGTCTCACAGAGTTATAAATTTAAACTCCCAGGCTTGTCTTTTGAAAGTGTCATGCCCAGTTTCCACAGCACTATGTTTTATTTGGAGCAGGGTCAGATCAGGGACTCCTCAGTAGAAGTAGGCGAATAACTGACTTTTTGTTTGGCTGGCAGCCCCCAACAACCAGGGGGGGAAAATGCCTCATGTTGAACTGAATTCAAAAATTCCAAAAAGTTTCAGTGTGCTGAAAAAGTCCATTTCAGGTCAAATGAAAAATGTCATTCAATCTGAAATGCTTTGTTTACAGGCATTTTTAAATGAGTAGAATCTCAAAACAGCCAGAGGAGGCAGCAAGGGTAGTGGCAGATGACACAGCCTTCTTATACCTTTTAGCCCACTGGTTAGGGAGCTCACCTGGGATGTGGGGGAGACAGGTTCAGTTCCCCACTCAGCCTGATGTTGTACTTAGGTCTCCCCTCTCCCAGGAGGGTGCCCTACCCACCACGCTATAGTCATTTTCTCCCTCTGTCAATTCCTGACTATTCAAGTGTTACAAAGTAGAAAAGCTTCGAAGGGGGAGACTGAGCTAGACGTACTCCAGGGTATTCTATAGCCCAGACGTTAGGGCGCTCTCCAGAGAGGTTCAGAAGGTGATGTAAGAGGAACTTAAAATGAGGGACTATAGCAGGAGTTCTCTGGATCTCTGCTCAAGCACATGGAGTCTATGGTTTTTCAACACACAGTCCAAACTACAATCCATACTCAATGGAGACCCCCAACCGGAAAGAAATCTTTCTGAACCCCCACTTCTGGTCTTCAAACAAACCCCTCAACCATCATCACCTCTCCAAACTCATCAGAAGTAAGCTCCCCACACACCAACTCAAAGCAGCACCAGACCCTGCCATAACAACAGATGCAAAACCTCCACTGACACAATGATCAATATCCCCCACAACACACCTTTCAGGATCAAAGGGTCCTACACATGCCTATCACAACATGTGGTGTACTTCATCCAGTGCACTAAATGTCCCAAAAACAACTATTTGGGTGAAACCAGACAAATCACTATGCTCTCGAATGAACACACACAGGAAAATAATAAAAATCACTCTATATCTGACCTATCAGTGCTCATCCTCAAAGGAAACCTGCATCACATTTTCAAAAGACAAGCCTGGGAAGCTTAAATTCATAGCTTTGCTAGACACCAAAAATCATGGACTGAACACACACACTTTCACAACAACCTATAACCTACTAAGCCCCCTATGACTGCAGAGATGGTATATGTGCTAACTACTTATGCTTAACAATCGGTTCCACCTTGCGTTTTGCTTTGACGCTGGGAGTTCCTTTCCCAGACCAGAAGAAGAGCTCGGTGTAGCTCAGAAGCTCGTCTCTCTCACCAACAGAAGCTGGTCCAATAAAAGTTATCACCTCCCCCACCTGTCTCACTAATATCCTGGGACCAACACAGCTACAGCTACAACTACACTGCTTAGTGCAAACTTCATAACCTCACAGGTGATCTCCAAATACTGCAGAAGGCAGAGCTCAGGCTCAGAAGCTGGCACACTCCCCTGTGAATCAGCATCGAGCCAACATCTCAGCAAGCTCTTCACTGAAGGAGTTCCCACCTTCCAGGTGAGCCGTAAAACTGAGGTCCCTAGAGTAGATGTGTCAATTCGGGAATCCTGAAGCCTACATTCCTACTAGAATCATAGAATATCAGGTTTGGAAGGGACCTCAGGAGGTCATCTAGTCCAACCCCCTGCTCAAAGCAGGACCAACCCCAACTAAATCATCCCAGCCAGAGCTTTGTCAAGCCGGACCTTAAAAACCTCTAAGGATGGAGATTCCACCGCCTCCCTAGGTAACCCATTCCAGTGAGCAGTTACATGCTGGCTACCAAAATTCCCCCTACCGCACAGGGGCATGTGCAGAAATTTAACTTTTACCCCTTTTGGGGGGGCATGTTCTGTGCCTCCCCACCCCCTACTCTGGCAGGAGCTCAGTCTTCATTCCCACCTGCCCTCTCCCCCCACTGCAGCAGGAGCTTGCTCTCCTCCCCACAGCCCCAGGAGTGGGAGGAGCTTTCTCTCCCCATCACTGCTGCTCCCTGGAGTTCTGTGGATGGAGGAGTTCTGTGCCCCTGACAATTATTGGGGGAGCATCACCCTGCCCGACCCCCCTTGTACATACCTACACAGCATCAGGGTAATCAGGTGTTCTTCACTTCCTGTCCTAAACTGTTCTCTCATGTTGCTAAGCCCTAATTTTCAGTATTGGCCACCTGATTCCTTCAGAGCGCTTTGGGATCCTCATGGCTAAAAGGTGCTATATAAAAATGCTAGCTCGAGTTACTAAAATAGACAAACCTAGGAGCCTGAAAACTAATTTCTCTCCCGTTCCCCAGCACAGGTAAGGGGCTGAAACAGGATTTGTTCCAAGTGCCTTGGAAATCTGATAACCTAGTTTTAAAGCTGAAAAACACCCAAGTAAGCATCAGACAGAGGCACAAACTCACACGCAGAGGAAAATCCTTGCAGTGTTCAAACCATAGGGACAACGTACACATCCGTAATGCAGAGTCAGCAGCACATTAGCAATACAGTGCACGCACCCACACCAACACTCCTGGCTTCATTTAATACTTCATGAGTCCTGCTTGGGAAAACAGATAAAGGTTTGAGCAAGTCACTAATTCAGAATGGCAGTGTCCTTTTAACAGCAGCATGCACAAGAGACCACAAAATGGTGACAGTGTGGGTCAGGGGAACTGAACAATGGACAGGGAGTTGGGTTCTATTCCCAGCACTGTCATTGGCCAGCTGGTTGACCTTGGGCAAGTCATTTCCCCCTCTGTGCCTCAGTTTCCCCCAAAACAAAATAGGGATGACTTTCCATTGTAAAGCGCTTTGAGTAAGAGTGGAGTATTGTGCATCACTAAAAGGAATACATTTAATAGCTGCAAACGTAAAACCAATTTGCCATGTACATTGTGGGGCTTGAACTTACAGTTGACAAGAATACAAGTACTAAGATTTTAAAAGGTTAAGCCACTGAGAAGAGTGACTTGGTATGGCATTGCTGTCAGAATACAGCCCAGTCCATATACCATGTTTGCTATCCCATCTCCTTTAGCCTGGCTTCTCGCTCTTCTAGACTTCACATGAACATGTCCACAGTTGCAAGTGAATAATTTATTTGTACTAGAGAACAATTTTTTTTCCAATTTAATTTGTGAGGGAACAAATCCAGCCCTTTGTGACTTAATTTACTACCCACTTTTACTCATAGTGCTTTTGGGAACCTCAGAAGGCAGGGGCAACACACAGTAGAGGTCAAATAATTAGTTTCAGTGCGCTGAAAAAGTCAATTTCAGGTCAAATGAAAAGAAGAAAAGAAAAGAAAAAAGGCAGCGGGAATGCAAATAGAGTTTGTTCAGCATTCTGTGCAGCAATTAAATTCTATCATTTGGAATTTGTTTTACCAGCCATTATTTAAAGATTTCAGTCACACACAGACGGTGCCAGGCTAGACAAAGAGCATATGAACAGGGAGATGAAGGAGGGTAGCTAACTTTGATATAAAAAGCAAGATCATCAGATAGTGACTTCAATTAAAGATGATCCGGGAATCATAGAATCCTAGACCTGTATCTAATCCAGCCCCCCCACTGAGGCAGGACCAAGTAAACTTGGACCATCCCTGGCAGGTGTTTGTCCAACCTGTTCTTAAAACCCTCCAATGACCAGGATTCCAGATTCACTAGGTAACCTGTTCTGTGCGGGTCCACTGCACTGGAAGAGCATGCTGGGGAGAGCCAGGCTCTGTGTTTTCTCCATCTGGCAGCCTCAAAGGGGCTTTTAGTAGGCAGGATGGGGAAGAATGGGAGAGGAGAAGGGATGTGCCACTGAAGATCCACCCGCCGTCTCCTACCCTATGCACACAGGAACCCACCCCCTGCCCTCAATGCAGTGCCCATTTAACGGAGGCTCTGCACAGCAACGGAGGGCTTGGGCCAGAGTTTAAAGGTGCACCAGGAACATGTGTGGCTGCTCATATTTAGTACTTGGCAGTAAGGTTTCTACACATAAGCTGGGGAGGAAGTTGGCTGGGGACCTAGCTGCTGGAAAGCTCCCAGAACTGTGTGTTCGGTGTATTACAGGCTATTTTTATTGCCACTCACTGATCAAGGACTTACAACTGATGTCTCCACCTTAACCCTCCTCTACCAGAAAGGAACCTTAAATGATGGAGAGGCCCAAAACTCCCTCATGCCCTATTTCTTGAGGCCCAAGTGAATCCATGGAGACCCCCCACCCCTGCCACTGTAACTGTCTTTCAGGGTATGCAGGGGGTCAGTGGCCTGCTACCAAAGCCCCACCACCACCACATCCCCAGAGTATTCAGGAGGAGAATGGTAGGGCCTGTGTTCAGTGTCCTATGCCATAGGCATCAGCACACCAAGAATGTTGTCTGGGGGAGTTCTCCAGATAAGGCCGGGGCCTGAGGGCTGGGGTCACCTGTGCTTCTCCTGAGGAACTTTACGCTATTTTCTTCTCATGAAGAGAGGCTGGAGCGGGGCAAGCAGCAGCACCATTGAGAATGGCTGCAGACTCGCACACACCCCTCTCCCTGGGCACACGTTCCAGATTCAATCACACGAGACCCTCCAAAAGCCCCATCTCTCCCTGTCACAGAGGCTAAGTGGCTGGGGCGGTACTCCAGGCCAGGTAAAGAAACACATGGAGTCAGCATGAGAACCTCTCCCACCAGAGGAAAAGGGTCCAGAACAGAAACTGAGCTACCATGTTTCCAAGCCACATGGAATAAAGCTCACATACCAAGCTCTGCAGCTGGCTCCCAACCCTCTTTTCAGGGCTTTCCCAGCCATACTCACCATCTCCAGGGGTTCCTGCTTACTTCCTGCAGCTGCCGGTGCCTCAGGTTCGCAGAGATTGTTCCTGGGCTGCACCTGAGATGGCATCAAGGCTGGGCTCATGAGGCTCTACCAGGCCTCAATCGTCAGACAACCACCAGCATCCACTCCCTTCCTTCCTTCGGGATGGATATTTGCACATTACTGCATTTCCTAGTCATGGGAAGACCGAGTGAGAGAGCAAACGCACACTATGGGCCCCTGCAAACACACGCCCCCAAGGTAGCAGATATTGGAGTTCTACTGAGAGAAATACAGATAGGTCTACCTGTGGGCAATTAATAGAGAGTGCACAGTCTACTGGCATACAGGAATATGCAGCATGGTTCATAGCTTAGTCGGTTCAATATGCTGCATCAAGGCCAGTCCCATCCATAAAGTTAAGCACTTGCAGGATGAAGGACTTAAAAATAAACCAACCGAAAGGTCACCCCCCTCCCCTCTCTACTCTTCTCAGCCAAAGCCCAGAGAACAGATGAAAGACTGCTCCTCAAGGAAAACACAACAAAGATCAAAAGAGCATCTTGGGGTGGCTGGCCTGCCAGGCACACATTCCCTCCTTCTCTAACCTGATAGTTTCTCCCCACACCGCTTAGCTCTCACTACAACCTCAATCCTCTCCCCCCATTCCCCTTTTTCTACCTATAGCTTCTGCCCTCCACATGCAGATTGCCCCTCTCAGTCCCCAGCTCCCTGCTCTGTACCCCGCTGCCAAGCATGGTGTTCAGTGGGGCACAGCTGGCTGCTGAGAGAAGCAGCTGGCAGGGAGCAGTAGAGGAGCCAGGACAGGGTGTGCAAACCCAGGAGTGTCCCAGGCAAACCCCACTGCTGCGGGGATTGCAGGGGAACGTCTCCAAACCTCCGGTTAAGGCTGCACTGCGGTAGGTTCTTTACTTGAACTAAAGAAGTGTCCTATTTCCTGGAGATAGCTCTGTTGGCTAACTAGAGGCAGGAAACCCTGCGCCCAGCATGGGGAGGGATCCTTCCAAGGAAACCCCTTCAGCCAGCTCGCTGTTCCTGCAAAGGCTCAGAATCCCCACCTGAGCAAAAGCAGCACATGAAAGAGCCTAACGGCAGACCGCCACTAAAAAGCCACACCAAGGCACAATAAAAAACCCAGCCCGGAGGCAACCTGTAGGGTCCCTGAAGAAATGACTGGAGATAGGTAGCGTCTCTGCCTATCCAAAACAGCCCGAACTCTCACAACAGGAAAGCAACAGCAAAAAGAGATCTGCCTAATACTTCACTCTTATCGAGTGCTTTTCAACCCCAGATCTCACCTCAAGTACGAGGGCGCTTTGTAATGCATTATCCCATTTTACAGATTGGGAAACCGAGGGACCAAAGTGAGTTGGGCTGACAAATTGACCCTAATTGTGAGCTCAGCTGTATAAAATATGTAAGCATTCATAAGACGTCCCGATGACCTATAACAAAGGCTGATGGGAAAAGACACGAAAGAGAGAAGACAGACTGAATTAGTCTAAACAAAAAAGCCTCCTGATACAACATGAAGACTATGTTAAGCTCATGCCCGGTAAACAGGAAAACGGGGGTCTGGAAATCAGAGAACTAAAACCAACAGGTTGAAAACTAGGTGAGATTGGTGGACAAGAAAAGGCGGGGCTGGGCTACTCCAACCAGCACTCCCTTTCTATGTCCTTACAGAAAGGGACTTTGTGGGTCAAAGGGCGGAAGAACAAACGAAGGCTACTGGAGTGAGCTTCATCATCCTGGCTGCCACCCCCACCATCTGCTGGGAGCCCAGGCCTTCGCCATCCTGAGCTTGACAGAGGTTCTGGCCATACCGGGCCAAAGAAAGGGATTCACCCATACTAACTCCAGCTGAATCAGACTTAAACAGCCTCAGCAGCTCAACTCACTTCTTCTCTTTTCCCCCAAAGGACAGTTATCATCGCCTTTGATAGGGTGTCAAACAGGGAGGTTTTCCTTCTGAAACTCTCTCCAGACGAAGGGAAAGGAAACAAGGGATGCTGTTAAAATGAAAACCTGACTTCAGAGTTTACAGTTGAAATGCTTCATCTGTTTTTCCTTCTTTTCTGTCCCTTCAATAAAAGGTTAAAGGATTTTTAACAGTGTGTTGCCCTGGCTGAAGTCTCTGTATACCAAACCCTGAACTTTTTTCAACACTCTTCAATGTTGGACAGTGACTGGCTTATGGTAACACCTCTGACCCATCTAAATGTATTCCATCTAAATTACACAACAGTCGCTCAAGGTCACCCAGCAGGGCAGAGGCAAAGCCAGAAATAGAATCCGAGTCTCCTGAGTACAAGCCGAGTGCCCTAGCTATTAGACCACACTGCCTTACTGCCCCAGGCAAATTCTGGTCATTTCCTGACTTACCCATTTAGTTATTTTTTATTGGTATGACTGTAGTACCTACGTGTGCTAGTCCAGGACCAAAACCCCATTGTGCTGGTTGCAGCACTAACCCAGAACAAAAGCAAAGAAGAAAGTGCCTGCCCCAAAGAGCTTACAACCTAAGAGCAGCGATGGGCCTGCACCAAAACCCCAGATCCAAACGCCACCAGCAGCTGGGGCACCTTGGATGCCGATCCAAGCATTGTGGCTCTGGCCCATTTCTAATAGAGAGATAGTCAGAATTTCCTTTTTTCTATTTGTCATCATTGAGGTTCCCATGGAATTTTTCGCAAGCATCAGGCCCCGGTGTCCTGGCAGGTTTCCTTCTGGATAACCCCACCATACTGGAATTGCTCACGCAGTTATAATAATCCTACGGTTCTTGGTTTCCATGTGCCAGAGCAGAAATGTTGCTTTGCTGTAGCAGTTCCTTGGCTGCATTCTTGCTCTCTCAATCATCCTTCTCATTTCTAATTCCCAGAAAGTATTTGGAGTCTTGATTCAGCTTGAAGTTCTGATAATACAGACAGATTAACCCTGCCCTCTGACAAATCATCTTCCCTGCTCCTTCAGCTAGCATGCATCAGAAATATTGGGCTGGGAATAGCACAATTGCAGTGCTATTCTAAGTATCAGACGGGTCATACCAAATGGACCGAAGGTAAAAAATCCATTGCCATCGACATACTACACTGGCTATGGTGAGAGATTGTGCCACACACTCTCAAAGAAACTGAGGAACCACCTGATCAGCATCCTGTACAGCAGACAGGAGAAGATCAAGAATGAGCCCTCAAAACTGGAGACTCTCACATAAAACCAACCTTCCACACAAACTCCCACGTGGCTGGACTTTACAAAAGCGAGACAAGCCATTTACAATGCACACTTTGCTTCTCTACAGAGGAAAAAGGACAGTACACTATCTAAACTCCTACATGCCACAGGGGGCTACAACAGTAGTACCCTTAACTCACTCAACAATATTGTTAATCTATCCAACCACACACCTAACCCAGCAGAAGAGTCTGTCCTATCTCAGGGACTCTCTTTCTGTCCAACCACCCCCACGCACATGATACTGTTCTGCAGTGATCTGGAAGCCTACTTTTGCTGTCTCTAACTCAAGGAATATTTTCAAACACACCACTGAACAGCGCACTGACCCACAGGACTCCTCCTACCAACACTACAAGAAGAATAATTCTGTGTGGCCTCCTCCTGATGGTCAAAATGACAGACTGGATTTCTACATAGAGTGCTTCCGCAGACATGCACAGGCTGAAATTGTGAACAAACAGCATCATCTGCCCCATAACCTCAGCCGTAAAGAACGCAACGCCACCCACAGCCTCAGAAACAACTCTGACGTTATAATCAAAGGGGCTGACAAAGAAGGTGCTGTAGTCATCATGAACAGGTTGGATTATGAACAGGAGGCTGCCAGACAACTCTCCAATACCACATTCAACAGGCCACTATCCTCTGATCCCACTGAGGGGTACCAAAAGAAACTACACCATCTGTACAAACTCCCTGCTATAGCATGGGAACAAATCTACACAGACACACCCCCAACCAGGGGTATTCTATCTGCTACCCAATATCTATAAACGTGGAAATCCTGGACGCCCCATCGTCTCAGACATTGGCACCCTGACAGCAGGATTATCTGGCTATTTGGACTCTCTCCTCAAACCCTATGCTACCAGCACTCCTAGCTATCTTTGCAATGCCACCAACTTCCTGAGGAAACTACAATGCATTGATGATCTTCCTGAAAACACCATCCTGGCCAGCATGAATGCAGAACTCTTTACACCAATATTCCACACGAGGATGGACTACAAGCTGTCAGGAACAGTATCCCTGATGAGGCCACGGCACACCTGGTGGCCAAGCTTTGTGACTTTGTCCTCACCCACAACCATTTCAGATTTGGGGACAACTTATACCTTCAAGTCAGCGGCACTGCTAGGGGTACCCCGCATGGCTCCACAGTATGCCAACATTTTCATGGCTGACTTAGAACAACGCTTCCTCAACTCTCGTCCCCTAGTGCCCCTACTCTACTTGCACTACATTGACGACATCTTCATCATATGGACTCACGGGAAGGAGGCCCTTGAAGAATTCCACCTGGATTTCAACAATTTCCACTCCACCATCAACCACTTCCTGGACAAATAAGTAATGGTCATATAAATACCACCTTATATCGGAAACCTACTGACCACTATACTTACCTACATGCCTCCAGCTTCCATCCAGGATACATCGCACGATCCATTGTCTTCAGTCAAGTCCTAAGATACAACCGCATTTGCTCCAATCCCTCAGACAGAGACAAACACCTACAAGATCTTTATCAAGCATTCTTAAAACTACAATACCCATCTGGGGAAGTGAGAAAACAGATTGACAGAGCGAGACAGGTACCCAGAAGTCATGTACTACAGGACAGGCCCAACAAGGAAAACAACAGAACACCACCGGCCATCACGTACTGCCCTCAGCTAAAACCTCTCCAGCACATCATCAATGATCTACAACCTATCCTGGAAAATGATCCCTCACTCTCACAGACCTTGGGACGCAGGCCAGTCCTCGCTTACAGACAGCCCCCCAACCTGAAGCAAATACTCACCAGCAACCACACACCACACAACAGAACCACTAACCCAGGAACCTATCCCTGTAACAAACCCCGTTGCCTTCTCTGTCTCCATATCTACTCTAGCATCAGAGGACCCAACCACAGCAGCCACAACATCAGGGGCTCATTCACCTGCACATCTACTGATGTGATATATGCCATCATGTGCCAGCAATGCCCCTCTGCCATGTACATTGGCCAAACAGGACAGTCTCTACGTAAAAGAATAAATGGACACAAATTGGACATCAGGAACGGTAACATACAAAAGCCAGTAGGAGAACACTTCAATCCCCTGGACATTCAATAACAGATTTAAAAGTAGCCATCCTTCAACAAAAAAACTTCAAAAACAGACTTCAAAGAGAAACTGCAGAGCTACAATTCATTTGCAAATTTAATACCATTCATTTGGGCTTGAATAGGGACTGGGAGCAGCTGAATCACTACAAAAGCAATTTTCCCTCTCTTTGTATTGACACGTCCTCATCAGCCATTGGGAGCGGGCCACATCCACCCTGACTGAATTGGCCTTGTTAACACTGGTTCTCCACTTGTAAGGTAACTCCCCTCTCTTCATGTGTCAGTATATTTATACCTGTATCTGTAATTTTCACTCCATGCATCTGAAGAAGTAGGTTTTTTACCCACAAAAACTTATGCCCAAATAAATCTGTTAGTCTTTAAGGTGCCACCGGACTCCTTGTTGTTTTAGTGCTATTCTAGGGTATCCTTAGTTCAAATGACTGGGATTAGTGGGAGAACAGAAGTTGAAAAAGGTACCACATTCCTATAGAAAACTGGGAAGTGTTAAAAAATACATCTGAAAAAAAAAACCCATAAAAATTGATGTGTGTATCTAAACATTTAACTCCAAGTAGCCCTTTTGCTATAGGAGTTGATTCACCTCTAGCTCACAATGCGGCAGCCTGGTATCAGGAAGTGGTGTGCCTCCTCAACTCCAGCTGAAGCCAGTAGGAATTCACAGCACTCACATATGAGAGGCTGGATAGCTCCTTTCTAAAGAGCTGCTGCCCTCTACAGGCAATTTTTGGTTAACCTAATCTCTATTTAACTTTTATTTCCTATTCTTGCCAATTACCAAGATATCTGATTATAGAGGCATAGGTTATAAAGCCAAAAGGGATCATTGTGATCATCTAGGCTGAGCCCCTGCACAACACAGGCCATAGGACTTCCCTGAATTAATTACTGTTTGAACTACAGTACATCTTTTAGAAAAACATCCAACCTTGATTTAAAAATTGAGAGTGGTACAGAATCCGCCAGAGCCTTGCTAAGTAATTCCAATGGTTAAGTACCTTCATGTGAAACGTTTGTGCCTTATTTCTAGTCTGAATTTGTCTAGCAACAGTTTCCAGCCTTTGGTTCTTGATATGCAAACTTCTGTTCCTCACATAGATACTTATAGACTGTGCTCAAGTCACCTTGATGCTTTTGTCTTTCGAATCAGGCAGTTGCTCCTGCTCATTCTATACACATCCAGGTAATGAATCACAATGTCACACTGGATTGGGAGGGCACTGATCTATTTAGGGAGCAGATACGGAGCAGACACACACTTCTTATACCTAAAATCAGCAACAAGATTGCAAGAGAAAGTAACAGTCTGTAGCATAAAGGGGTATATACGAAAATATTTACAGCCAGCAGGAGTCCAATGAATGCAGAGCTTGGCTATAGCATTTTGAAGCGTTGCCCAGATCTGACAGCAACATTTTAAAGCAGACTCACTTTACCCTAAAAGCATGGCCCAAAGCCTGGATTATTTGGCTATGTAATACAGAGACCTTTTCAGATTCTAACAGCTCACTCATTGCTATGAAACAGTCCTGCAACTGGGCTTTCTTAGAAGTGATAGGAAGAAAAGAGTAAGTCACCCAAACACGCAGGCCCTGGGACAAATCAATGGCCCTGTGATAGGGCCTTCAGTGCCTGGGCAGCCTAGTGGCTAGATCGTTGGTTGCAGGGGCTGAAGGGGGGAACCTGACCTCTCCTTCTCCCTCAGGTCCTGGTCCAGGATCCTGTGTCGCTCACCCCTAAACAGGGGAGATGGACCTCTCCCAGCCATGAGGAGGGCTTCAGGGCCTGTTTTCCTGGGCTTCTCTCTATGCAAGTCCTTTTAGTTTGGGGCGTGGCCCCGCTAGTCCAGTTTTCCCACAACTGGGGCTAGTCTTCAGGCTCCCCTTAGCAGGGGAAGACTTACTTGCCTCCAGTGGCTGCGTTGGCAGGTTGCTGGTCTGTGCCTTCAGGCAGGCACACAGAGAGCTCCTGCCTCTTCACCAGTCAGCCCCCGGCTGAGCCAGGCTCCCTTCTTTTCTCCCCCCTCCAGGCCTGGCATTGGCTGCAGGTATAATGGAGCGGGGCTAGCTGAACCCACAGGTGTTCTTTTACCCATTGTGCCTGGCTGCAGTCTCTCTGCTCTTTCATAGGTCCTAACAGTTCAGCAAGACAGACTTGCTCCTCAAAGCAGGAGTTCCCAATCAAGAGAACAGCCACACATCCCCAGGGGCCCTACTCAGATCAAGCGAGCACATGGCTTAGTATTAATGCAATAATTGAGAAGCAAGTCCAAAGGGATTTTCAAATTCAGAAATTAATGGGGGAACAAGAATCATTAGCATTCAACCGTGTGCCGGCACTAGATCAGTTCATCAGCTAGCACTGTTCTTTAGAGCTCTCATTACCAGATTGTTAGTGTTTTTTTAGGGGCTGGCCTGTTGTAACTCCAATTTTGTATTCCCAATCCACCCAGTCCATCTCTCTGAATCTGACACCACAGGCAATGAAGCACATTTTATTT
This sequence comes from Lepidochelys olivacea, assembly GCF_965140295.1. Lineage (NCBI taxonomy): Eukaryota > Metazoa > Chordata > Testudines > Cheloniidae > Lepidochelys > Lepidochelys olivacea. The sequence continues at coordinate 128,867,766 of NC_140415.1, forward strand.
ATTATTGTCTAAGAGCTCCATATCCAGTATTATGTGGTGTTTTAGCAGGAAGTTTGTCCCCAAGTCTCAGACGGCAGAAATCAGACTTTAGTCTCAGATTCTAAGGCCAGAAGGGACCATCATGATGGTCTAGTCTGACTCCTGCCCACCGTAGGCCACAGAATCTCACCTATCCACTCCTGTGTACTAGACCCCTAACCTTATGGAGGGAGCAGAGAATTCCCTCCTCCTAAGTCTCCTGACCCTGTGGCTTGCATGTGTTTGTAAAGCATGTTGAGTCCTTCAGACTATAAGATTAAATCTACTGTGTGGCCTTCCCCTCCCTCATTACCTGGGTAATTACCAGCTAATATCTGGGTTAGGCGTGGGGCCCAAAGCCTTTTATTCCACCCAGCTCTGCATGGGAGAGGGGCAACAGAAAGGCCCCCTGCAACCCTATCTCCCTGAAATTGAGGGTAAAAACCTTCCCAGGCCTTTTTGCTATAGAACTCTAAGGATTTCATACTGCTGCCCATCACCATAGTATTTGGGTTCCTTCCACGTAAAATCCACAGCAGTAACAGACTTCTCCCTGAAAAGGGAGAGGGGGCCAAAAACTCTACAGGCCTTGGGGGTTTTGCTTTTTTGGGGGCTTGGGAACAAGGGGAGTGTTAGAACTCTGAGCATGGCTTGTGGTGGAAAGGGTCTCACATTACTCTCTGAAACGCTCCCCCAGCTCCTGACACTACCGGCCATTTAACCATCTTGGGCTGAGATGCCCAAGGGTCCACTGGGGTTACAGTGATGTCTCACTCAGCGTTCCATGGGGCATTTAAATTCCTAAGTGTTAAAATGCAAGACTGGGAGCTATAGTTCCTATCCTTGTATGGAAGAAGCAACAGGCAGGTTGTCAACTTCTCAGATGTTCCTTGTAAGGCATTGCTGGGGTGGGGGAGAGCAGACTCAGCTTAGCTAGTGAAAAGCAAGGAGGGACATGGCCCTGGAGCCTTTGGGAAAGTGATGGACAGCTGTTAAGCTACTTCCCCTGCTGCACCATCAAACAGCTCAGGGTAAGACAGGAGACCTTGTGGCCTATTGAATGGATTGGGATCCCATGGGTAAGACGCCCCACAGGGAGGAGCAGAGGGCTCCAGGCACTTGAGAGGAAGGATGAGAGGGGGCTGAAAAATCTTAAGATCCCTGAACGCTGAAGTCTGCCTATTGGCCTCCACCACCAACTCAACATTGGCCTGTCTGTGGAGACTTGGTTGTCCCCTGAAGCCTCTGTCACTCTTACAGCATCATTGTTACTCTGTTTCATACAACATCTTCTAAAGACATGTACCACAGAACTCTTTAGAGAGCAGCAGCTACAGAAAGATGTCATAGGTAGGGACCACTGCCACGCCGGGCACAGAGCAGCTGAGGTGTGCAATTCTCAAGACACAGAAGGGTTTTCCAGTGACATTTGAAGAGAGATGGAAACACATGCGTGGCGGGGGGTCAAACAAGGTGGGAATGGAGGAAGTGAAGGGACAAAGGGCAGCTAGTGAGGATTAGGAAGAGAGGAGATAAGAGCACATGGGGAGTTTGGAGGGCTAAGAGTGGATATGGAGAGGGAAGCATGAGACACCAGTTAGAGTAAGATGAAAAATGCAATATCTACACTGGAAGACAATTTAAACCTGTCCGATGCTATGGTGATGGTTACAGTGAAGCAGGGACAGTCTAAGAGTTCTTCACTCAAACGCCACCAGAGCCTGATCTTGCAGTTGTTCAGACAGTGGGCTCCCAGAAAGGGGCTGGGGTGGATTGCGTCTGCCCTCTCTGGGCTTTTTGATATTTATTGCTGGCCGGTTTCTCCGCTCTAGACACACTTGGCTGCCTTGCAGTTCAATCGTTTTCACCCCACTCTGCTGGGATAGCAATCATTTAGCATCCTCCAAGAAGCTTTTCATCTGAATTTGATGAATAGAGCTTGCTGATTTCTCCACTGTTACTTCTCCCTTTTTGATCTTGAGGGATTTTAACTTGCTTATTGATTGCTTGTCCAAACCTTCTGGCTTCAGTTTTAATGGGATTCTGGGGCCCCTTGCCTTGAGGCAGAGGGTGGGCTAAGGTCACTCATTCAAGCTGGCCACTGTCTTGACCCCATTTTTACACAACAATGTCCTGTTGTCGATTTGCTGGGCTAACAAGCTGTTACAGTCAAAAAAATCAAACCAGGTTCAGAGCACAAATGTTTAACACTTTGGCTCCTGCATTCCACTGCCGTGGTACAGGGTAGAAGTTTCTCTGTGGGAACGAACCTAGCAAGAATGGATTAACAATGGATTAACCATCACTTAACTGCAGAACATGCCAGAGGGGACAAATGTACCTGAGAAGCTGGACCATGGCCCAGTTGATTCTCTGTAACGTACCGAGAGTATGGGACAGTATCTGAGGTGTATTGGCCTACGCATGCAGCAATTCTCCAAGAGGGACATATTTTTGGTTTACCATACCCATCCTGCACACAGCCACATCAGATACCATTTGAAAGCTTAGTTTATGTACTGTGACGGGGCAAGGCCAGATGGCTATAGAAAAGTAGTGAGAGATAGATATATTAGCTCCAGGCTAAACAAATCCCTGGTACCAGGATAAGTTAAATGGCAGCTGCTCCAGATCAATTAAGACACCTGGGGTCAATTAAGAACTTTCCAGAAGGCAGGGAGAACACTAGGTTGATTAATCACTGAGACTGGGAGACAACAGAGACCGTGCAAGGGAGGATAGCTTCTCCTCACCTCCCTCGCTGGCTTATGATGAAAATGGCTCAATAGACTGTGACCCTTGTCTCTAGAGAGAGAAGGGTTACGTGGAGGGTCACAGTGAGCCTCTGAGGCTAGCGAAATCCACCAGGAAATGTGGGACCCACGGAGACAAGGACAGAGCTTTATCACAGTATGTATAGATGAGGTTTGATGTGGAACTGTTAAGTGGTGCCATAAGTCTGTAGGTGAGGTGAAACAATGGAACCGACATGAGAAAGTGTCACCTTTTGCACAGTTGCAGAAACACTGCAACATGACTACCGTTTTTACGGTTTAAGTTAAACACCTTAAGGTGGTGTTTACTGCTCAAAGCCACCAACTGACAATGTATTGAAAGGTTTGTTATTGGTTTTGCATGAGCAATTTTTTTTTAAGCAATGCTGAAGCTGAATATTGTCATCTCTAATACCGGCAAATATCAACATTTTGCAATATACTAAACATGAAATGATTTCATATTGCATTTTCTTAACTGTCAAAGTATCTCACATGTGATAATACTTGTCTATATTTTCAATTGAAATTCACTGATGAGATCCGTCTCACACTGAAAGTTGTGCACCAGTAGCAATGGATTGCGTGCTTATAGTTGTATTGCATAGTGGGTAGATATAAATATGCGTGAATTCCTAATGTTATGCTTCTCTGTGCTACTCCACAGTATTCTTGTCAGCAAGTTAAAGAAGTATGGGCTGAATGAATGGACTATAAGGTGGATAGAAAGTTGGCTAGATTGTCAGGCTCAACGGGTAGTGATCAATGGCTCCACGTCTAGTTGGCAGCCGGTATCAAGTGGAGTGCCCCAAGGGTCAGTCCTCAGGCCGGTTTTGTTCAATATCTTCATTAATGATCTGGAAGATGGTGTGGATTGCACCCTCAGCAAGTTTGCAGATGACACTAAACTGGGAGGAGAGGTAGATACGCTGGAGGGTAGGGACAGGATATAGAGGGACCTAGACAAATTAGAGGATTGGGCCAAAAGAAATCTGATGAGGTTCAACAAGGACAAGTGCAGAGTCCTGCACTTAGGACGGAAGAATCCCATGCACCGCTACAGACTAGGGACTGAATGGCTAGGCAGCAGTTCTGCAGAAAAGGACCTAGGGGTTACAATGGTCGAGAAGCTGGATATGAGTCAACAGTGTGCCCTTGTTGCCAAGAAGGCCAATGGCATTTTGGGATGTGTAAGTAGGGGCATTGCCAGCAGATCGAGGGACATGATCGTTCCCCTCTATTCGACATTAGTGAGGCCTCATCTGGAGTAGTGTGTCCAGTTTTGGGCCCCACACTACAAGAAGGATGTGGAAAAATTGGACAATGTCCAGCGCAGGGCAACAAAAATGATTAGGGGACTGGAACACATGACTTATGAGGAGAGGCTGAGGGAACTGGGATTGTTTAGTCTGCAGAAGAGAAGAATGAGAGGGGATTTGATAGCTGCTTTCAACTACCTGAAACGGGGTTCCAAAGAGGATGGATCTAGACAGTTCTCAGTGGTAGCAGATGACAGAACAAGGAGTAATCGTCTCAAGTTGCAGTGGGGGAGGTTTAGGTTGGATAGTAGGAAAAACTTTTTCACTAGGAGAGTGGTGAAACACTGGAATGCGTTACCTAGACAGGTGGTGGAATCTCCTTCCTGTGAAGTTTTTAAGGTCAGGCTTGACAAAGCCCTGGCTGGGATGATTTAGTTGGGGATTGGTCCTGATTTGAGCAGAGGGTTGGACTAGATGACCTCCTGAGGTCCCTTCCAAATCTGATACTCTATGATTCTATTTGTAAGCTTTTGTACGTACAATGTAGCATCTAGTCTTTCTGGTAGACTGTTTTAATTTGTAATTGTTTCCTCATGCAGTAATAGCCTTTTAAAAAGCTAGTTTCTAAAATATTTAATTCACAAATCTGTATACTTGTACAAAACAAAAAAATGTGGTGGTAATGCTAACAATGTACTTTGGGAATTTTACCTCTGCAGGGAAGTTACAGTATATGAAGACATGGAGGATACATGCTCCTTAAAGCTTACGTCAAAGAGAAAAAGTCTCTCCACAAGTTTTGAAAAATGTGTTAATTTGCCAAGAAAATCAAAAAGAAAGAATGAAAAAAAAAACTGTCAAAAGCCAACAGTGCTGGGCAGAATTCTGTCATGCTGGCAACAGAGGCCAAGAGAGATTAATTTTTTTGGTGGCTACAGGAAAAAATTTCCTGTTTGGATGATGTGCCACCAATACTTTCTCACAAGGACTGCTTTCAGCAATAAATAAGCATGTCAAATTTGGCACACATCAGAGCTGTATTGAACTCATGAATGAAAACTGACTCTGAATCCAATCAGAGAGCATGATATTCACCTGCTTCTACAGCCATCAGAACAAGTACATCCTCTAGCGATTGGTCTTGTTGCATTGTTTGCTTGAGAAACCCCAAGAGACAAGAAATTTCATAAAATAGAAACATTTGAGAGAGCAACCAACCTAAGGGAGGCAGCACTTCAAAAGAAAAGATGACAACATGTTGTATCTGTGGAAGACTTGGCCCTGGTCTACATGATGAATTTAGGTTGATTTTAGCAGCATTACATCGAATTAACCCTACACCCGTCCACACAATGAAGCCATTTTTGTCGACTTAATGGGCTTTTAAAATCGATTTCTGTACTCCTCCCTGATGAGGGGATTAGTGCTGAAATCGACATCACCGGGGCAAATTTGGGGTAGTGCATATGCAATTCAACAGTATTGGCCTCCGGGAGCTATCCCAGAGTGCTCCATTGTGACCGCTCTGGACAGTGCTCTCAACTTGGATGTACTGGCCAGGTAGACAGGAAATGCCCTGAGAACTTTTGAATTTAATTTCCTGTTTGGCCAGCATGGCAAGCTGATCAGCACAGGTGACCGTGCAGATCTCATCAGCAGACCTCATCAGCAGAGCTGACCATGGAGTCCCAGAATCGCAAAATAGCTCCAGCATGGACCGAATGGGAGGTACTGGATCTGATCACTGTATGGGGAGACTAATCCGTGCTATCAGAACTCTATTCCAAAAGATGAAATGCCAAAGTATTTGAAAAAAATCTCCAAGGGCATGAAGGACAGAGGCTATAACAGGGACCCGCAGCAGTGCCATGTGAAACTTAAGGAGCTCAGGCAAGCGTACCAAAAAACCCAAGAGGCAAATATCTGCTCAGGGTCAGGGCCTCAGACATGCCGCTTCTGTGATGAGCTGCATGCAATTCTAGGGAATGCCCCAACAACTACCCCACACTTGTACATGGACTCCTGCAAGGGAGTCTCACGCAACAGGGATGAGGATTTTGGGGATGAGGAGGACAATGAGGAGGGGGAGGTTGAAGATAGCACACACCAGGCAAGCAGAGAAACCATTCTCCCAGACAGCCAGGAACTGTTTATCACCCTGGAGCCAATACCCTCCCAACCCGGGCTCCCGGACCTTGAAGGTGGAGAAGGCACATCTGGTGAGTGTACCTTTGTAAATATAATACATGGTTTATAAGCAAGTGTGTTTAATGATTAATTTGCCCTGAAGACTTGGGATGCATTCACGGCCAGTGCAGCTACTGGAAAAGTCTGTTAACGTGTCTGGGGATAGAGCAGAAATCCTCCAGGGACATGTCCATGAAGCTCTCCTGGAGGTATTCCCAAAGCCTTTGCAAAAGGTTTCTGGGGAGGGCAGCCTTATTGCGTTCTCCATGGTAGGACACTTTACCACGGCAGGCCTGTAGAATATAGTCTGGAATCATTGCATAAGAGCATGGCAGCGTGTGGTCCCGGTGTTTGCTGGCATTCACGCAACATCCATTCTTTATCTCTCTGTGTTATCCTCAGGAGAGTGATATCATTCATGGTCATCTGGTTGAAATAGGGGAATTTTATTAAGGGGACATTCAGAGGTGGCCGTTCCTGCGGGGCTCTTTGCCTATGGCTGAAAAGAAATCATCCCCGCTGTTAGCCACGCAGTGGGGAGAGGGGTGAAGTGATCATCCCAGAGAATTGGGCAGGGGGAGGGGTTAGCTGGGTTTGTGCTGCACGTTAAAGCAAAAACATCAGCTTCTCCTTTTAAATGGCCAGTGTGTCTTTTTCAATTTTACTCTCCCTTTTTCCTCCCACAGCTGCAAATGTTTCAACACTGCCACTAGCATCTCCGTGCCAGAGGCTAGCGTAGATAAGACAACGCAAAAAAAACGCACTCACGATGAAATGTTCTCTGAGCTCATGCAGTCCACCCAAACTGAAAGAGCCCAGCAGAATGCATGGAGGCAGACAATGGCAGAGTCCAGGAAAGCACAAAATGAACACAAGGACAGGAGGGACGCACAAGAGGATAGATGGCTGGAGCAACAGGAGAGGTGGCGGCCACATGATGAAAGGAGGCAGGATGCAGTGCTGAGGGTACTGGAGGATCAAACTGATATGCTCCAGCATATGGCTGAGGTGCAGGAAAGGCACACAGACGACCACTGCAGCCCCTGTGCGATCAACTGCCCTCCTCCCCATGTTCCATAGTCTCCTCACCCAGATGCCCAAGAACACAGGGGCGAGGAGGCGGCACTCCGGGCACCCAACCACTCCACCCCAGAGGATTGTCCAAGCAACAGAAGGCTGGAATTCAATAAGTTTTGAAGTGCAGTGTGGCCTTGTCCTTCCCTCCTCCTGCACCCCTCCTGGGCTACTTGGCAGGTATCCCCCTATTTGTGTGACAAATTAAGACAGAATGCATGAATTTGAAACAATGATGACTTTATTGCCTCTGCAAAAGGTGATTGAAGGTGGAAGGGGAGGGCGGTTGGCTTACAGGGAAGTAGAATGAACCAAGGGGTGGGTTTTTATCAAGGAGAAACAAACAGAACTGTCACACCGTAGCCTGGTCAGCCATGAAACTGGTTTTCAAAGCTTCTCTGATGCGCAGAGCAACCTGCTGTGCTCTTCTAACTGCCCTGGTGTCTAGCTGCGCGTAATCAGCGGCCAGGCGATTTGCCTCAACTTTCCACCGCGCCATAAACATCTCCCCCTTACTCTCACAGATATTGTGGAGCCCACAGCAAGCAGTAATAACAGTGGGAATATTGGTTTTGCTGAGGTCTAACCGAATCAGTAAACTGCGCCAGCGCGCTTTTAAACACCCAAATACACACTCTACCACCATTCTGCACTTGCTCAGCCTATAGTTGAACAGCTCCTGACTACTGTCCAGGGTGCCTGTGTATGGCTTCATGATCCATGGCATTAAGGGGTAGGCTGGGTCCCCAAGCATAACTATAGGCATTTCAACATCCCCAACAGTTATTTTCTGGTCTGGAAAGTAAGTCCCTTGCTGCAGCTGTTGAAACAGACCAGAGTTCCTGAAGATGCGAGAGTCATGCACCTTTCCCAGCCATCCCACGTTGATGTTGGTGAAACGTCCCTTGTGATCCACCAGTGCTTGCAGCACCATTGAGAAGTACCCCTTTCAGTTTATGTACCGACTGCCTTGGTGCTCCAGTCCCAAGATAGGGATATGCGTTCCATCTATCGCCCCACCACAGTTAGGGAATCGCATTGCAGCAAAACCATCCACTATGACCTGCACATTTCCCAGAGTCACTACCCCTGATAGCAGCAGCTCAGTGATCACATTGGCTACTTGGATCACCGCAGCCCCCACAGTAGATTTGCCTACTCCAAATTGATTCCCGACTGACCGGTAGCTGTCTGGCATTGCAAGCTTCCAGAGGGTTATCGCCACTCACTTGTGAACTGTGAGGGCTGCTCTCATTTTGGTATTCTTGGGCTTCAGGGCAGGAGAAAGCAAGTCACAAAGTTCCATGAAAGTGCCCTTACGCATGCGAAAGTTTCACAGCCACTGGGAATCATCCCAGACCTGCAACACTATGTGGTCCCACCAGTCTGTGCTTGTTTCACTGGCCCAGAATCGGTGTTCCATGGCATGAGCCTGCCCCATTGCCACCAGAACAGCCAAACTGCTGGGGCCCATGCTTTGAGAGAAGTCTGTGTCCATATGCTCATCACTCTCGTCACCGCACTGCCATCGCCTGCTTTTGCAGGTTCTAGTTCTGCATATACTGCCTGATAATGTGTGAGGTGTTTACAATGCTCATAACTGCCGCAGTGATCTGAGCGGGCTCCATGCATGGCATGGTATGGTGTCTGCAGGAGAGCAGAGTTGCAGGGGAAGCAGCGATTGGATGACCAGTTTTGCAGACCTACTGCACAGTCTGCAGCCAGGACACAACAGCTGAGCGGGCTGCATGCTTGCCGTTGTATGGCAAGACAAGAGCAGGAGAGCAGAGTGGCAGTGGAAGCGGCCCTGCGAGACCACCAGAAGAGCAGGAGAGCAGAGTGGCAGCGGAAGCGGTGGATGACGATGGTCATATACAGGACCTGCGAGGTGGATTCATAGCAGCAGGAGAGCAGAGTGACAGTGGAAGCGGTCGTTCGATGACAATGGTTTGCAGCCCTACTGCACCATCTGCTGAAAGCAGTATGGCGCCCGCATGGAAAAAAGGCGCAAAATGATTGTCTGCCATTGCTTTCACGGAGGGAGGGGCGACTGATGACATGTACCCAAAACCACCCGCGACAATGTTTTTGCCCCATCAGGCATTGGGAGCTTAACCCAGAATTCCAATGGGCGGCGGAGACTGTGGGAACTGTGGGATAGCTACCCACAGTGCAACACTCCGGAAGTCGACGCTAGCCTCGGTACTGTGGACGCACTCCGCCGACTTAATGTGCTTAGTGGGGACACACAATCGACTGTATTAAATCGCTTTCTAAAAAAATCGACTTCCATAAATTCGACCTAATTTTGTAGCGTAGACATACCTTTGGTTGCTAAGGATGCAGTTTATCACTCAACATGCCGCTCTTCCTACTTGAGTAAAGCAAATCATCTAGTTACACTGCACCAATAGTCACCTTATGACATTGCATATTATCAGCTGATTGAAGAGATAAACAACAGTACAAGATGTCTCTTCTCTTATCCAAGCTGCTACGAAGATATAAAGCCCTACTTCCCTCAGATGTAGCAACTGCAAGCTATTCCAGTAGCAAATTACAGGCAAGATCAGAAAAACATTATGGTTCCACAATTTCATTCCATGCACAGCATGGACAAGGCAAGTCTACCATTGTTTTATGCATTTCAACAACATTACCTGATGCTATCCACGCTGCTAGTAATCTGAAGCAGGAACTTAAGTCGTCCAAATGTTTTGTGGAAGATCTAGCAAGTGATCCTGATTTCAAATGAACGAGTGGTTTTATACAATGCCGCTTCAATCCTTTGGTCTGGAATAGCCAAAATGAAAGCCTCAGAATATTATCCAAAGCCAGGTCACTGACACAGGTCAGCTACTTTATTACCCTAACCAGTGCAGCAATTTGTCCTTTGTTTGATAAAGAAGCATATAATTCAGCAGGCAATGAGTATCATCCTTCAGAAGACGTTCAAAGTGCAGAGTTCATAGTATTTAGCACCCTCATATATAAGCCTTGATGCACAGCAAGCCCATGAGATTGGGTCTCACAAACGTACTACCACTTTCATGGATTCTGCATCACTTACAATGAGCTGAGGAAGTTCACCACTGGTGCTGCAGAAACTGAAGTAGAAAGACTCCTAGGAGGTGTGTTTATTCCAAATGGAATGGTGCCACTTCATGCCGGTGGAAATCTCATCCATGAAGGAGAGGATAATATAGACATCAACCCAGAGACCATTGATGGAAAGAACACTTCGCATTCAATGGCTAGAGTGATATTGAAGAACAGTCTGCAGACAGTTCAGCATCACAAGAAATATCACTGAAGCACGGGAAAGAAAAGTCACTCTCCCCAGGCAATCTTCCCTGCACAGAACCATGTACATGCCAAGGCAATGAAGACTGTGTCAACCCACGCAACCTCAAGAGAGATCATAATGAGGAAGGATGATAAAAATGTTGACTAGAAATGTCATCAGCCCTATTACATTTCAATGATACCTGTACACATTTATTATATTTTGTTTTACATGTTAGCATGTTGTGATGCTTTGAGGTCACAAATAAATCAATTTTTTGTGTCTTGAAATAATACAGAGTCTCATTAAGCTAAAAAAAGCAAATATTTCAAAGTGGTTATTTTAATATGTTGATGGTGTCATTATTTATCCCATTTCTATGGTAATGGCACCACTTGACAGCTCTACATCATACTTCCTCATAAAAGTAGGCATAATAAGCTTTCAAATTATGTATGATGTGCATATGTGTAGAGAAGGCATATTAACTCAACCAAATCAATGGTGTCTGCCATTCACCTACATGTAGGTAATGCTCTAATTCATCATGGATCCAGTTGGTTGTCCCCCCCAATATAGACTCAGTAATTTGTGGATGCTGAGATCTGGATGCTGTAACAAATGCAGAAATTAATAGCACTGCCTGTTGCTGAAAGTGAGAAATGTAAGTGCTTATAGAACATTCTCCTTCTACACTATCTACCTACTTTGGTACAGGGCAAATGATGATTGTTCACCAATGTGTGTTCCATGCTAAAATGTCCAAGTGTACACGTTCCTTTTCCGGAACTTTCTAGTTAGCCTTTGCTTTGGCTAAGTGAGAATTTTAAACATCTGTCTCTAGTTCACCTTGACAACTCACCCATCGTTTTCTGGACTCAACCTATAATGTTTTTGCTAAAATTAAGTTTTTACAGCTGTTGTGTTCTCTTCTCCTCCTAATTTTGTTATTCTGTTCAAAAGCAGTTTGCCAATTGGCACGATTTTCACAAACAGTGCAGGCCTCCTTTTTAAGTTAGTTATTCATATAAGTTAGGTGTTAAACTACCCTTCTTGAAATACTCAGTGATTTTATTTATATCAAAAGCTTGATAGAATCTTATCTGCCTACATCATCAGAAACCAAAGCAAACTTTCAGGCAAGATATCTTGTACTCCGGTTACTGTTTAGATTACTATGTCTCTTTACTGTGTGTTTCTATGGCATCTAACACAATGGAGCCCTAACTCCTAATTAAGTCTCTTTTACTCAATGCCTCATGCACAAATTACTGCTTTTAGCTTTCCGGCAGGTCCTCTGGGATTTCAGATTCCAAGAAAGCAGCTCTCAGGGTCCAGTGCACAACAAGTTAGTTGAAAACCCAAGGGACGAGGGCTCAGAAGGAACTCAACTGTGTGTCTGTTTCAAACCACCATTGCAACAGCATCTAATGAATTGCACTGCGTAGGACACCACCAAGGTCACGAGACACACTCCAAACTGAATTTGAGTGCAAGACTAGAGCAGTAAGGGAAAGCTTTCAGTTAAATTCTTTGCAGGCATACACTGAGTGGACAGCTAAAATCAAGTATAGGAAAGAGTCTTGTCTGGAAGGTAAAAAAAATTGCTCCTGGGGGTAGCAGCAGAGGAAGGAGGTAGAACATAACCAGAAGCTCTTCTACTGGGTCCCAGTACTAAGAGGAGGAAGACAAGACTTAAGGGAGCAAGTGACTTCCAGATTGAGGGCTCTTCATTGGTCCTATCCATATCTTCTCCAAACAGCTTAACACCCTTGGGAGGAAGGGCTGCTAGTTTAGACTTTGCACCTACATCTGCGCCAGAGCTTTGATTCCAGTTACAACAGCACTCGAAAGCAGCGTCCAGTGGGTCTGACAATAGCCCAGGCATTATCCAAAATGCATCATGCATGTAGGAGGCTGTCAGAGTAGGTTCTACTAGGATGCCCACAGCTGCTTAGTTTGGATCTAGATAAGCAGGCTGGGAGGACTGCAACAGGCTTGACACTCTCATCCAATCCTTTCCAAAGGGACTTAAATGCAGAAGCCAAAAAAGACAGCCATGGTAACAAACTCAGACAAAAGCAGGAGTGAATAGGGGAGCAAGACAAATGAGGTGAGTTCTCTCCCCTAAGCTCCAGAATACTGGTACAAGTACTGCGTGTAACTGACTCTGCCTCTGAGATAGTAGATGGAATCACAGAGCCACTGCTGTTGCTGGGATAGGATGGGAGAAAAGCAACATTCAACAAGCATGTGAAATGACCACATAGTGCATAAGCGAGGAGTTATTTCTTCCTGATACAGCATTACCCAACTAGGTAGTACACTACTGCTGAGGCCCAAAAGAAAGCAGCAGTTGTCTGATTCATTAACATGAGGTGCTGATGGGTTCTCTAAGTTTATTTTAACATAGCCCCAGTGTTTGGGCCTCTAAGATGTTAAAGAAACAACTCTCAGCTAGGAAGGCCTTACTACCTCTTAATAGATGCTTCAGGCAGATGCTGCAGTGATACACTGAAGGGAACTTTTGAGGTCTCCAGAGAGTACTTTGTTAAGCTTGGCTACCAGAGACTGTATGAAGCTGGGGTGTTTTCCCTGTTGCTGATGGAATTCTCCTCCTCACTGAATATTGTTAGAGCGTTCTTGACTTATTCCTGAGCTCATCAAAATACTTCTGAAGAGCAAATCAATAAAGAGTCTTAGGAAAGGACTATATTGCCCCAAATAGCTGGTGCTTCCAAAATATTTTGGTGGTGGGGGGGAATACTCCTAATCTTCCCCTTATTGACAAGTGTGTTATTCCTGCTCCTATTTCAACTTATTTCATTCCAACCCTGGCCTATCAGTGCACACGCTGGATTTTTCAGGAAAAAGAACAAGCCCTCAGATACTCAGCTGATAGTCCAAATGATACTGTCTCCCTTCCTTTGTTGTTTGAAGACTTGAAGACATTTGTTTAAATGGGAAACTAAATATGACACCTGCCCCATTAAATTACATTCTTTGCAAGCTCACACAACACACACTACCGTGGATATATTGTGTGGCAGCTCATTACTGAAGGATTGGCAGCATATCACTGAGGTACTGGTTCCACCTTAGATGCACTAGGACAGGGGTTCTCAATGCCTGGGGGTACGCAGAGGTCTTCCAAGAGGTACATCAACTCATCTAGAGATGTGCCTAGTTTTACAACATGCTACATAAAAAGCACTAGCAAAGTCAGTACCAACTACAATTTCATAGTCACTGAAATGTAAGTACAATGTTTATAGTCCAATTGATTTATGATTATATGGTAAAAATGAGAAAGTCCGTCATTTTTAAATAATACTGCGCTGACACTTTTTTCTATTTTTATGTCTCATTTTATTTTTAAGTGAGGTGAAACTTGGCGGTACACAAGACAAATCAGACTCCTGAGAGTGGTACAGGAATCTGGAAAGGTTGAGAGCCACTGCACTAGGCCATCACTCATGAAAGTAATGGGGACCCGACTACGGTGTATGCTAGAGTCACCAAAACCAGAGGAATTGTTTCTGTTTTCCTGTTGATGAAATACGCAGCAATTCTCGCAAGAGAGAGTGAACCTCATGTTGCAAGAGTGCAAGTATCATTGAAATCTCACTTAAAACTTGCTCCTCTTCTGCACATGAAGAAACAATGGTAATAGTGATGTCATGGCTATGGGGTTAGCCACAGCTCTGGCCTCAGAGCATCCCATCAGGTATTAAAACTCTAATGCTTACCCGTCTTGGGGTGCAATCTCCGTTCTCCCATTCTTAGACCAGCATATGCTTACAACACCCCATCGATGCCAACTGCTTATTACTGGTCAGTCCCCACACGGGGATTTAGGTGCCTGCTTGATCCTCCGTTCAGGAGCCAGCTACCAGTCGTAGCGACCAACCACCTTCTTAAAACAATTTCATTTATTAGCAAGTGGATCAAAGCATTTGAGAAAATTATTTTGAAACAAAAAGCCTACACGCATCTTTAGTCTCATCTAATCTTATGCTTCATGACAAGCTATATTAGATGGGTTTTCCTTGAAAGCTACAGGAAACAACATTTACTCTTAGGAATTCCAGGAACGCTTGGGACCCAGGCTGGTCACAGTTTGTGTCTAAATGTCTGTCCCAGTCTATTTTCCCTCTTTAAGAGAAGCTGGTATTTTCTCCAACTCCACACTCCATGTGAGAGTCAGGGCCCCCAGTTACCACACTGCTTATGGGTCTGTTACAGGCCACGGTGTGAGAAGTCTTCCTTTGCTTGAAACTGTTTTTTCATGATTGGCCAGCATGGGCATCTCAGAGAATAACCCCACCATGGTGACTCCACTGTTTGGCAGCTAAGCCCATTCAGCCTCTATGGCTTGCAATCACAGGTCTTTTGACTGTACCCACCTGTGTGTGGAAGGAAGTGTACTGAAACTGTGTAATCCCCATGTTGGGGACACTGGGGCATGGCCACTAGGTAACTCGAGGGGGTGGAAGACCACGAGTGTCGATGAAGCCCCCTCGCACTAGGCCCAAGTGTCCTTGGGCCCCCCCCCCCACCTGGAGGCGCTCGCAGCAGCTCTGCGTACTAGGCCCAAGTGTCCTTGGCCCCCCCACCTGGAGGCACACACAGCAGTTATGCTGAGGATTTGCAACAATATGTTGTAGAGTCAGCCTGCCTGAAACTAAGCAAGGCCGAACAGGGCAGATATGGAAGAACAATGCTGAATAAAGCAGCTTTATGTATGGTTTAACAAATGATACAGAGAACAAGGGAACTAGCTGGGAACTGGATTGGCTGGCTATATGGATACTTAGGGCAGCTTGCTATTGGATAAGTATGCTGGAAAAAAGGGGTGTATAAAAGCCTGTGTAACTTCCTGCTCTGGGTGCAGGATTTGAGATCTTATTCTCCCTGTACCTTTTTGCAGCTGCAAATAAACCTTTCTGCTTCTCCACCCTGTTGTGATTACGGGGTGTAGCACACCGGGTAGCGAACCAACTTCAGCTGTTGTTTAGCCTCTCGGCACTGGGTGCCAGCAACAGCTTTTGGTGACTCTGGTGGGACGACGAGGCTACTATTTAGCCTTGCCTGGACCCCTCCTGGAGGTCGAGGATTGCGGCGAGAACCGACGCCCAGCGCGCACCGGTGAGTTCATCGGGCGCCTCGGAGGAGACGCTATTTGATCAACCCTGGAGGGCACAAAGGTGCAACGCATTCATATAGTGGAGAAGCAGCTGTGGACGACGGTGAGGAACCGGTCCCTTGGACTATAGGGGAGGAACCTTTTGAAATCTGGATTGTATGCTCTGTTGGAACCTGGGGACGCCCAGAGTTACCCTGTAGGTATGGGACAGGGACAGAGCTCGGGGGTTAGGGCACGGTGTACACCCCTAGAATGCATTCCAGCAAACTGGAAGGTATTTGGTGCGGATCTGATGACTAAGAACCAATTAAAACGATTCTGTACAGTTGACAACATGGGGAGTAGATGGCCAGCCCTCTGTGGAGAAAGAGGTGGTTAAGGACTATTTAGAAAAGTTGGACGTGCACAAATCCATGGGGCCAGACGAGTTGCATCCAAGAGTGCTAAAGGAATTGGTGGCTGTGATTGCAGAGCCATTGGCCATTATCTTTGAAAACTCGTGGCGAATGGGGGAAGTCCCAGATGACTGGAAAAAGGCTAATGTAGTGCCAATCTTTAAAAAAGGGAAGAAGGAGGATCCTGGAAACTACAGGCCAGTCAGCCTCATCTCAGTCCCCGGAAAAATCATGGAGCAGGTCCTCAAGGAATCAATCCTGAAGCACTTACATGAGAGGAAAGTGATCAGTAACAGTCAGCATGGATTCACCAAGGGAAGGTCATGCCTGACTAATCTAATCGCCTTCTATGATGAGATTACTGGTTCTGTGGATGAAGGGAAAGCAGTGGATGTATTGTTTCTTGACTTTAGCAAAGCTTTTGACACGGTCTCCCACAGTATTCTTGCCAGCAAGTTAAAGAAGTACGGGCTGG
This sequence comes from Lepidochelys olivacea, assembly GCF_965140295.1. Taxonomy (NCBI): domain Eukaryota; kingdom Metazoa; phylum Chordata; order Testudines; family Cheloniidae; genus Lepidochelys; species Lepidochelys olivacea. The sequence continues at coordinate 128,884,380 of NC_140415.1, forward strand.
ATGAATGCACTATAAGGTGGGTAGAAAGTTGGCTAGATTGTCGGGCTCAACGGGTAGTGATCAATGGCTCCATGTCTAGTTGGCAGCCGTTATCATGTGGAGTGCCCCAGGGGTCGGTCCTGGGGCCGGTTTTGTTCAATATCTTCATAAATGATCTGGAGGATGGTGTGGATTGCACCCTCAGCAAGTTTGCGGAGATACTAAACTGGGAGGAGTGGTTGATACGCTGGAGGGCAGGGATAGGATACAGAGGGACCTAGACAAATTGGAGGATTGGGCCAAAAGAAATCTGATGAGGTTCAATAAGGGTAAGTGCAGGGTCCTGCACTTAGGACGGAAGAACCCAATGCACAGCTACAGACTAGGGACCGAATGGCTAGGCAGCATTTCTGCAGAGAAGGACCTAGGGGTTACAGTGGACGAGAAGCTGGATATGAGTCAGCAGTGTGCCCTTGTTGCCAAGAAGGCCAATGGCCTTTTGGGATGTATAAGTAGAGGCATAGCGAGCAGATCGAGGGATGTGATCGTCCCCCTCTATTCGACATTGGTGAGGCCTCATCTGGAGTACTGTGTCCAGTTTTGGGCCCCACACTACAAGAAGGATGTGGATAAATTGGAGAGATTCCAGCAAAGGGCAACAAAAATGATTAGGGGTCTGGAACACGACTTATGAGGAGAGGCTGAGGGAACTGGATTGTTTAGTCTGCAGAAGAGAAGAATGAGAGGGGATTTGATAGCTGCTTTCAACTACCTGAGAGGTGGTTCCAGAGAGGATGGTTCTAGACTATTCTCAGTGGTAGAAGAGGACAGGATAAGGAGTAATGGTCTCAAGTTGCAGTGGGGGAGGTTTAGGTTGGATATTAGGAAAAACTTCTTCACTAGGAGGGTGGTGAAACACTGGAATGCGTTACCTAGGGAGGTGGTAGAATCTCCTTCCTTAGAAGTTTTTAAGGTCAGGCTTGACAAAGCCCTGGCTGGGATGATTTAATTGGGGATTGGTCCTGCTTTGAGCAGGGGGTTGGACTAGATGACCTCCTGAGGTCTCTTCCAACCCTGATATTCTATGATTCTATGACTGGCCTCAATATCAACAAGAGGACCAGGAGTGGTGGCCACCAGGAGGGTCAATTAATTACAACACAATCCTTCAGTTACTCCTGTTCTGTCAGAGAACAAGGAAATGGAATGAACATACGTATGCGCATTTGTTTCTGACTTTATGTACTCGACCAGATATTTTACAGTGCTGTAATCTGACTCCGACTGGTTCGGTAGCAGCTAATGGTAGTCCCTAGATCCCCACTCCCACTGTAATGGCAGAGCCGGTGTCCCCTTCGGCCCCTACACTCACACCTTGTAAGTCCCTAATGGTTGGCCTATACCCCTTAATCACCGAAACTAAAGTCGCCCCGTCTGGATCAGACAGGCGTCCGGCCACGACTATGCAGGTTTATACTCATGTGCCCTTTAATCCTGTGGATTTGGCTGCTTTCAAAGCACAGGCAGGAGAGTTTTCCACCAACCCAAGCAGGTTTATATCAGTCTTTGAGGGGTGCCTCAGTAGTCACAAGCCGGATTGGGACAACTGTAATATCCTCCTGAGAAGCCTATTGTCTGAGGTTGAAAGACAACAGGTTGTGTCCAAGGCAAGGGAGGAGGCGCAGAAACGGTACGACCGGATCGTATTAATGTCCCTGACCCAGATGCACAAGTCCCCCGAGCAGACCCCAGGTGGGATCCAAATGATCATGGGGATTTGACCCGCCTTACCTCCTATAAGGAGTTGCTTTTGCATGGACTCCGTCACTCGGCAGTCCGACATAATAATTGGGCAAAGCCATATGAAGTAATGCAGGATTTAAAAGAAAGCCCAGGGGCCTTTCTACAGCGTATTCGGGACACAATTCGACAGAACACTAATGCAGACCCCGATGATCAGGCAACTGAGTCAATTATTAAGGGAATTTTTACAAGCAGAGCAGCCCCTTATATTAAGAGAAAGTTACAGAAAAAGGAGGATTTAATGGGCATGACCATGGCACAAATCTTAGAGACTGCAAACCGAGCTTATAGTCTGAGAAAGACAGAGAAAGAGAGAAAGCAAGTGAGACTGATGGTAACAGCGGTACAGGCCGGCACTAAGGGAAGTGGCCGGGGAGGAAGGAGCCGTGGACATGAACGTCTGGGCTCGCAGGAGAAACGACTGGGTCGCAACCAGTGTGCCTTGTGTCGACAAGAGGAACACTGGAAAAATGAGTGCCCAAAGAGGAAAGAAAAGGGGGGTGCCTCTATGATAGCGATGGCAGAGCAGGAATAGGAGTGTCAGGGGAGACGGACCACCCTACCCCCGGAACACCAAGTAAAGATGCGGGTGGTAAGCTCAGAAATAGATTTTTTAGTGGACTCTGAAGCGGCCTGAACTGCCGTAAATCAACCCCTTCAGTTGCCAGTAGCAGATTCCCTTACTGTGGTGGGAGCCACAGGTAAAGACACCAAGTACCCAGTGTATGCCCCAGCGGAATGTGCTTTGGGAAACAGAACTATATCCCACAAGCTGGTATACCTCCCTGAGTGTCCAACACCTCTGCTGGGACGGGATCTGCTTTGTCACCTCGGTGCCACCCCGCATTTTACTGAGGATGAAATAACCCTTACCTTAGCCCCTGAGAATGCATGGATCATGACCCTTGCAGTTGAGCCCTCAGCCATGCAAGCCCCAGAATGGAGCCCGTGGGAAGACCAGGTGTACCCCCTCGTGTGCGCATCGGGAATCCCAGGAAAGGCCACCCACCAGACCCCCATTACTATTCAGCTCATACCAGGGAAAGGCCGAGTGCAAGTAAAACAGTATCCAATCAAGAGGGAAGCCAGAGAAGGTTTACAGGAAACTAGAGATTGATTCCTAATGTATGGTATTCTCCGGGAATGTCAGTCAGCCTGGAACACTCCCATTCTACCCGTACAGAAGCCTAATGGCACGTATCGGCTGGTACAGGACCTAAGGGCAGTCAATTAACGGGTTAAGACTCTGCACCCTCTTGTCCCTAACCCGTATACCTTATTGGCTTCTATAGGGGGACAGTATACCCATTTTTCAGTCCTCGATCTGAAAGATGTTTTCTTTACCATCCCAGTTGCCACCCCGTCACAGGAGATCTTCTCCTTCGAGTGGGAGGACCGAAAAAGGGTTAAAAAGCAACTTTGCTGGACAGTGTTGGCCCAGGGATTTAAAAACTCCCCCACCCTCTTTGGCCAGGCTCTGGCCAGGGACCTAGAGGAGTGGGATAATGAGGAGGCCCTCCTTCTGCAGTATGTAGATGATTTGTTAATTGCCACTGTGGGCCAAACCCCCTGCCTTAAAGCCACCGTGAGCCTCCTGAATTTTATTGGACTCCGGGGATATCGGGTAGCACAGAGTAAGGCTCAATTCGCCCTCCCAGAGGTACGGTACCTCGGGTTTCACATACAGCAAGGGGAGTGTCAGCTTTCAAGCGAAAGAAAGGAAGCTATCTGTCCAGTTCCTACCCCAAGTAATCGTAAGCGGCTCAGGGCATTTCTGGGTATGGCAGGCTTTTGCAGGATATGGATCCCAAAGTTTGGACTGTGGACTAAACCCCTGTACGACTGTGTAAAAGGAGCAGATCATGACCCCTTCTATTGGGCCCCAGAGGCTGACAGGGCATTTAAAATCTTGAAAAGGAAGTTGATGGAAGCCCCGGCTATGGGCCTGCCGGATCTCTCTAAGCTGTTTCAGTTGTATGTACATGAACGAAAGGGGGTGGCCCTAGGAGTGCTCACACAGCTGTTAGGAGCATGGAGACGTCCCGTGGCTTATTTTTCTAAGCAACTGAATCAGGTTGCAAAGGGTTGGCCGGCATGTTTATGGGCGGTCACAGCTACTGCCCTAGTGCTTGAGGAAGCCGAGAAGCTAACATTGGGAGGGGTTATGCAAATCTATACTCCCCATATGGTCCAAGCCTTATTGGATGCAAAGGGAGGGCTCTGGCTCACCCAGGCTTGGATTGCTCGGTACCAGGCTAAGCTGTTAGAGAACTCTGAAGTCACCTTACAGCCTTGCCCCTCCCTTAACCCAGTCACCCTCTTGCCAGAAACAGAGGAACAAAAACATGACTGTTTAGAGATCATAGATGCCCAGTACTCCAGCTGTCCGGATTTAAAGGAATTACTCCTCCCAAATGCAGATTATGAGTGGTACACTGAGGGTAGCAGTACTGTAATAGATGGGCAAAGGAGGGCGGGTTATGCTGTCGTGACCCTCCATGACACTGTGGAAGCTGAAGGTTTGCCTGCTGGGACCTCTGCCCAGCTTGCCGAACTAATAGCCCTGACCCGTGCACTTGAACTGTCAAAAGGAAAGCGGGTCAACATTTTTACTGATTCAATGTATGCTTTTGGTGTGCTGCATGCTCATGCTGGCCTATGGAAGCAAAGGGGAATGCTGACAGCCCAAGGCTCCCCAGTCAAGTACGGGCCCCAAATCCTCCAGCTCCCAGAAGCCGTACAACTTCCCTCGGAAGTGGCGGTGGTACACTGTAAAGCCCATCAAAAGGAGGATCAAGATGTGGCCAGAGGTAACGCCCAGGCAGATAGAGAGGCTAAGCATGCTGCCACCCTGCCATCCCCTCAGGCTGAGAACACCCATATGCATGCCCTTATCCCATCAGTAGGGGAGCTTCCAACCCCTCAGTACTCTGGGGAGGAGAGATAGCTAACTGAAAAACTCGGTCTCCGGGAAAAAGAGGGATGGCTCCATTCCCTGGAAAGGAAGGTCCTCTTACCAAAGGGCCTGATCCGGCCAGTGCTGCAGAAACTGCCTCAAACCACTCACGCTGGCAGGGAAGCACTTATCCAGCTAATGGGAAAATACTTTATCACTTCCGGACTCCAACCCCTGGCTGCCCAGGTACAAGCGGACTGCTTAGTCTGCCAAAAGAATAACCCCCGACTGGGACATCCTGTGCCACCAGCTGACCTAGAACCCACTCCGGGCCCCGGACAAGTGTGGCAAATAGACTTTACTGAGTTTTCCCCGGACCCAAGCGTTCAAATATCTCCTTGTCATAGTGGATTGGTTCAGCGGATGGCCAGAAGACTTCCCATGCTGTAATTGCACTGCCAGAACAGTGGCCCCCAAGTTTGTTAAGGAGATCATTCCTCGCTTTGGACTCCCCCCGTGGATGGAATCTGACAACGGGACACACTTCACGTCAAAAATCATTCAAAGCATCTTACATGCCTTACAGATCCCCTGGAAACTCCATACGCCCTGGAGACTGCAAGCCAGTGGTGTAGTGGAGCGTATCAATCAGACCCTTAAACGGCATCTCTCAAAAGTGCGCCAAGAAGCCTCACTGCAATGGCCTGATGCTTTGCCCCTCATCCTACTCTGTATCCGCGTTCTCCCAAAGGGTAGATTAGGGTTTAGTCCCTTTGAAATTATGTTTGGAAGGCCATGGCCTATGAATGGCACCCTGGTTCTGTCAGGGGAATGGGAGCTTGGTAATGGTTTTTTGTCACAGTATATGTGTTCCCTGTCTGCTGTTCTCTTCTCTCTTCACAGGTACACCAAGGATTCCCAGCCTCTCCCCTTGGACTCTCCCGTCCACTTCTTACAGCCCGGTGACTCCGTGCTTGTTTGCACCTGGAAAGACGAGCCTCTCCAGGAAAAGTGGAAAGGACCCTATACCGTCCTGCTGATCTCCCATACAGCGGCAAAGATCGAGGAACACAAGAACTGGATCCATCACTCTCGTCTGAAGGCAGTACCTGCCCCCTCGTCAGCAGAACAGTGGACCGTCCAACCTGATGACTCCTCATCTAGTGACGATCTCGGGCTAAAGCTACTGTTTGAAAAACACAAATAGCAGGCACCTTAATGCTAAAATTTGCCCAACCAGGTACTAGAGACCCTGGGTTGGGAAGACTCTGGTGATAATTAATTGGGTAACATTGTTATTCTTTGTATTGGTATTTCCAAACTGTGCATATCAGGAGCATAACTCCTTTGTCTTGCTTGCGCACCATGTTGCTACTTTAACAAACCAGACTGATTGCTGGGTATGTGCTCCAACTCCACTGTCCCCCAAAACGGGAATGCCCCTTGACATGCTGCCCTTGACCCTAGCAGAATTAGCTGCCACCAAAGAGCAGGAAAGAATGGACTCGCCGTTCTGGAATAAGACCTCTTTACAGCAAGCCACCTATCAGGACCAGGAGTATTCAGTTGCAGTACTCACTGAGGGAGTGTTATGTTTTACCCGAAACCAGTCTGATCACTGTGGTCGTCCTGTGGGAAAAAGCTCCTGTGTTATTACACAGTGGGCTGATGGGTATTGGATAAAGACCAAATGGGGAGGCCAACAGTGTGGGTGTAATGGTTCCTCCCCTTTTAGGGAAACTCTTACAAATACTCTTACCACAAAAGAAAGGTTTGGAAATATAACTTGCCGTCCAGTTAATATCTCCAATGTAGCAAGCCAATGGTGGGTTTGTAGTGGTCCCTATGGCGAGTGTAATTTGAACGGCACAATTAGAAACGCCCCCACTTGTACCCAATCAGGAGGATGGGATGCCCCCTTAGGGGCATATGAACTGTTTGGAAAGGCAGCCAAAGCAGCATTAAATATCCCAGGAATCCCCTTAAGAAACAGTCCTTACTGGGCCCTACAGGGTCACAATTTTGTATGTGGCCAAAAGGCTTACAAGGTGCTGCCAGCCAATTGGACAGGTAGCTGTTATATAGCTCATGGAGTTCCTCATCTTTCCATAACTGCCACACTGCCCAAAGGAAAGATTAGAAATGCCTGAGACACCCCTGCTGAGTCACGAGAAAAGACCCTGCGGCGACTGACTACGGCATTGGAGAGCAATATGAAGAATTCCCTCACAACCGAGAAGCTTGTAGGGTGCTCTGTACTGGGAATAGCGCCACTGTTTACCGGGCCAGCCACGGCACGCATTGGCCGCATTACTGTAAGGCTGCAAATGGTACTTGAGAAAGTTGCCTTAGAGTTGAAGGACTCAGTTAGTGATTTAGGGTCAGCAGTAAAAACGTTAAATAAAGAGGTACAGCAGCTCAGGACGTTTTCCCTCCAAAACAGGCTGGCTTTGGACTATCTCTTGGCATCCCAAGGAGGGGTTGGTGCCCTCGTCGGTCCCCGATGTTGTGTATATGTAAATGATAGCAGTTATGAGATCTATGAAAAGGTGGTAAAGGCTGAGGCCCATGCCCGAGCCGGAGCACAGGTTGCCTATACTGCCCCAGAGAGCGATTGGTTGCAAACCTTGTTTTTAGGCTGGGGTTTGTCATCTTGGCTTGGTGGTTTATTTAGCCAGTTATTGAAACTCCTCTTTCCTGGATTGCTTGTATTACTGGTATTATGCTGTGCAGTATCATGTGGTAGGGCCCTTTTGCAGAAGTTAATAAGTCATTCTCTTCAGGGCTATCACAAAGTGCTTATGCAAAGTCCTATTGTAAAGAAATAAGTAGCCCAACTGAGAAAACTCAGAGCAAAGGTTGTTGAGTGTTCTCAAAGGAGGGAGTTGTTGGGGACACTGGGGCATGGCCACTAGGTAACTCGAAGGCATGGAAGACCACGAGTGTCGATGAAGCCCCCTCGCACTAGGCCCAAGTGTCCTTGCTCCCCCACCCCCCCCAACTGGAGGCATTCGCAGCAGCTCTGCGTACTATGCCCAAGTGTCCTTGGCCCCCCCCGCCTGGAGGCACTCACAGCAGTTATGCTGAGGATCTGCAAAAATAAGTCGCAGAGTCAGACTGCCTGAAACTAAGCAAGGCAGAACAGGGCAGATATGGAAGAACAATGCTGAATAAAGCAGCTTTATGTATGGTTTAACAAATGATACAGAGAACAAGGGAACTAGCTGGGAACTGGATTGGCTGGCTATATGGATACTTAGGGCAGCTTGCTATTGGATAAGTATGCTGGAAAAAAGGATGTATAAAAGCCTGTGTAACTTCCTGCTCTGGGTGCAGGATTTGAGATCTTATTCTCCCTGTACCTTTTTGCAGCTGCAAATAAACCTTTCTGCTTCTCCACCCCGTTGTGATTATTGGGTGTAGCACACCGGGTAGCGAACCAACCCCAGCTGTCGTTTAGCCTCTCAGCACTGGGTGCCGGCAACACCCAGATATTTGAAAACATCTCGGAAATCCTTAACTCAAGCCACATTACAAGATTCATTGCTGAGCATCCCCACATTCGTCACAACTGGAAATAACAGAAGCAAAGAAGAAAGCTTGGTACTTCCCCCACTTTTGGTGTTTGTTGACCACCCTATCTTCTCAATTCTCTCTCTCTCGCGCTCTCTCTGCCGTAGATACTGAAAGTAACTTCAATTGCACAAAATGCACCAATAAGTCTTTCTTTCCCCCTCAAGCATGGCATATAAACAACCTTCATACAAGCATAGACCACAAAATATATCCAAGAAAAATCACCAGGTGAAAAACTTCTGTTTAGAACAGTCTCCAAATGTGAAATGCCACTCAAACCTCATCGGCAGACATCTCTGAAGCATCTTATATATTCATAAAGGCCTCATCAGCACTGTTGACAGCATGTCAAAGAATGTGTTTAACTTCAAAGCATGCAAAACAGCTCACTTCAAAGTCAAAATCAAGCAAACTGTTCTTCCTCTAAGCTCAAATATACTGCAGCTGGGGATTTCTCAGATAAAGGAAAATAAAGTTTTTAGGGTAAATGGCCCACATATTGGAAACCTGAAGACACTGAGTAAGTTATAAGACAGAATAATGAGACTGTCACTTTTGATGCCAGCCCTAAATATTTTATATAAATTTCTATTATCTGAACTATGAGAACAATTAACCAATTCTTTGACTTAGCATTAACCCACCACTAAAAAGGGTACTATTTCAGATGTATGCAGGTAACAGAACTTCCATATACGAAAGTTACTGAATTTAATTTTTTTTTAAATCAATTTTTAGCTTAAGTGTTGTTCTCACTGAAGAGTATTGGAAATATTCAACCAGGGAGAGTCACAGTAGGCAAAGGATTATTAGGATTTCTGAACTTTTCCAGGGCTTGCTTACCTCTTGGGAGAATTTTAGTTTGTTGCTCAATAAGAGCTGCATTGGCAGGTGGATAGCTTTCAGAGCTCTATAGGAACATGGGTATATTCACACTAACATGACTATTAGGCTATGTTTGTGAGGCTCTGGGAATTCCACAACCAAACTCAAGTAGATTCTACTATTGTCCTGTAGATTAGCAATTGTGTTTTGGGATGCTAATTTTTTTGTTTTGTTTTGTTCCCCCTACATTTCTCCTGTTTAGTTTTCTATGACTCACAATCAAACCTAATTTAGATCCATCAGTTCAGACTAGCACAAAAATCATGGAAATTAAAATTAATGATCAAAGAATTTATTTTTATGTCCAAAATCAACGCCAAAGACAATCTGAATAACTACAAGTCGAATATATTGTACACAAAGCAATACAAAACATTAGCTTATAAAACAAGTGTTGCAAGAGCATATTTCAAAAGGTCCCAGTCACAACAGATGCCAATGGTGGTGCCTTTATCCATTCCTGAAATGAGGTATATGTGCGCATCATTCTTACTATACACCTGAGCAACTTTCTCACCATGTAGATGTTTATTAAAAACCCGACTAGAGTGCAGATTTGTGTTCTTATGTATTTTTGTGTAGGGCATGGCTCAAGGGTCACAGCTGGCAAAGTTGGTTATCACTTAACTATTCCAGCAAGTTACAGGAGGGGCAGTGTGGAACATACAATTACACTATTGGGAAATACATCCGCTGGTTTCTAGCACTGTTAATTTCTCCCTAGATGCCTGGAATACTTGCCAATAGTGCAGTGTGCTGAACTAAACAGAAACACCCATGCATAAATCACTGGTCTGTAGGTGCATTTCAAGCAACCAACAAAGGAAAGTCATGGAGAAATGACAGATCAACTAACAACGAGAATAAGGAGATGAAATATAGTGCTTGCTGACACAGCAGAATTAGTGCTAAACTTAGAAGTTTATTATTTATTCACTTTTTAGTGACACACATGAACAAAGGGACCTTTCTGAGACAGATTTCTCCCACCGGTATTTAAATGGCCAATCAATGGCAAAACTATCTAGTGGGCCTCATCTCCTCAGGAAGATTACACATCACTACCATTAGTGCAAGTGAGAACCCTGTGCAGGAACAGATCGCTACATGGTTTAGAACCAGAGTTCCTTACAATTCCAAGCAAAATGGCAGAAACATTAAACCTTTTGCCTCTCCCAATAAGAAGAAAACACCACACACAATTCTGAAAATACACATTACTGTATGCAGATACTGCAAAGAAATTCACCTAGGGCTTTATATGCTTTGCAGTTTACTAGAGTATCTAGATTAACCTTGAGCTTCGTTTAAGCCAAAAACAGTAAATCCTTTTGAGGAGTTCCTACATAATCCTTGATGATCTTAAACAGTTAGGGAAGAAACTACTAAAATAACCCAGAAAGCAACCAAAAATTAGATCAACACTTTGAAGGCAAATTTACCTCTGGTTAATGAGCCAAAGCTCTCTGAAGTGGCATTTTAGCTACTCTAAGTCCTTTTTCTAACTTTCAACCAGAGAGGAAATAGACAATCAGTATCTGTCAATCATTTAACAATTAAAACAAAATAAGGATTTCGGCAGGTTTGGTTTTTTGATTTAACATTTGTCAATTGTGTCCAACGCAACGTTGGACTCCAATATGAACCCTCACAGCGACGTTAACAGAAGAGGAGCAAGTCTGACACCATGTACAGTGTGGCAAATATATCCATACACACAAATACAGGAAGAGTCCAAAGCACCTAAAATAACCTCCTTCATCCAACAGAAGTCACTTTATTTGCTAATGAATAGACTGCCATGTATTTGGCACAAACATTTTACCAATTTAAGGAGTTCTGTCGTTAGTGTAACATTTTGTTCAGTGCTAGTGTTGGATTCAAGCAAAAAAAAAAAGCGGTATACATTTCAGGGGGAAGATACATTATAGAACTATATAAGGGGAATATTCTGGTTTATGCAGTATTGTATAGTACTGTTGTATTGTACTAGCTAGTCCTTTAGGTTCTTGGGAAAAAATGGACAATAAACTTTCAGCCTGACAGAATTTTAGTTAGCTTTTTTGCTTTTATTAACAAGCATATAATATTAATTGGCAAAACACTGAATACAAGCTTCACTATCATAAAATCAAAACATTAAGCAATAATCCCAAAAGGCTTATTCAGACAAAAACTAGCCACCAATAGTACAAAAATTACACAGCAACACAAAGCATAAAAAAAATGTAAACTTTCAAATGAAACTAAGTCAAAAATATGATTTTATACTGTGATAGTTTCAGTATCTTTATTATACCACATATTGAGGATAAAGGCTTAGTGGTTGCACTGGCTTATTGTCCCTTAACCCTAAATTAATCTTGTTCCAGAAAAAAAAAATTTTCTTTTGTCCAGTTAAATCATTTGGATGTTAAGGATTATATTAAACCAATGTTGTAAATCATAAGGACTTCTGCAGGCATGCTGCTAAGTAACTCTGCTCCTGTGAATAATCCCACTAGATTTAAATAGAACCATCCATGTGAGTAAAGTTACAAGGTCAGCATTTGCAGTATTGGACATTTACGCCCCAATCCTACAATCTGCTCTGGGGCAGGCCACATTGACTTCAACTGGATTCTGCGAGGGCATAAGGATCTGCCAGGTGGATCAGATTGCAGGACTGGATATTAAGTTTGTACATGAGCAAATTCAAACTCAATAGTATAAAATAAAAATAAAAGAGTGGGCTTACCATGAGGAGCAAGTTTCCAGAAAATCTGTACCTAATCTCTGCTTTCATCAAAACGCAGTTCAAAGTTAAATTATGCACCTTAAAATAAGCGCTCTCTCTGCACCTGGTACCTAAGGAAATGTTAAGTGAACCTCTCCGTTATAGTTAAGCATAGTTAAGTTATGCAAAAATTCTAGCCTATATGGGATTTTTTCTTTTCTTTAACTTTGAAGCAGAGGAACAAATGAGTAGGTTGCTTTAAAACTTCCAGTGAAGCATCTGAACTGAAGTGATTACCTGAGGAAATACAGAAACTGAATTTTTCTGTAGAGTACAGTTTACGCTGTCTGCATTAAATGCATTTCTTAAGTACTGATTACAATATAAATTTATCAAAGATTCATCTGTTGATGTAAAAACTGGTTGGCTTTTTCCTATTACGTTTATCTCAATGGTAAGATTCTCCTAAGACTAATTATGCTGTTACGAAGACAATAGAGCCAGATAAGCTTTCAAAGGCTCATAGCCTATTGGAAAAAATAGCACCATCATAGTTGAGTCTGATATTTCATATGGTCCCATATCCCCAGAGGTTATAGTGTTGTGTATAGTATTGCACAACCAATAAAAAATAAATATTCCCAGGTTAGATGGTACACAAAGATACCAGACGTAACAATGGCACAAAAACAATTTCGGATAGGCTGCAAGTCTTGCAGATTGCTTCCACAATTCACATTAAGGTTTCTTGCCAGATCATTTATTTTAACATATTGCTGACAGGTAGTTCTTGCACTTACACACAATTTTAAAACCCCAAACTTCACTTCAAAATAAAAATAAAAAAAAAAATAAAAAATGAAAATTAAAAAAACCAAACAAAAACCCATTTGAATGTACATTTTAAAAATCCCACCTACATTCCTTCTCAATTTAGCGGTAAGTAGATGCTACATTTACAATTTAAACATATGCCTTATAAATGCATGTTTCAAACCTATTGCACAAAAGCATAAGTAATGCTCTTTATCCATACAAAAACATCAAATAAAAACTACTCAAACTCAAAGTAAAAGGAAGAAGCTTGTAAAAACATCTCACAATTTCATTTTATATGCCCGTAAATAAAGCTGGACCATAGAAACCAAAATACTTGGATGGTAAAATAAGATAGAAGGCTTAAAATAGAATAAATAATTTTATAAAGTTAATTTTTTTTAAAACCCCCAAATCTTATTTAAATTCAATATTATATATTCTATCTGAATTCTCTATTTTAAATGAAAACTATATCTAGTGAGACTATGAGCCTGGGTAATTAGTCTCATTGCTGCTGAGGATAATGCAACAAGATACTTGTACTGCAATTATTTACCAGCGTAAGCAGTTGTGAAAACTACTTCACAGTAACTCCATCTTCACTAAAACCAAAATAAACTGAACATGACCAAGCAGGACCAAGAGATATCTAAGCTGAGCCTGACTTTCAGACCTTAAACAATACTTAAAAAAACAATAGTTATTTTTCCCCAATATAGTTTTGACATTAAATCAACTGTCTCTTAAGCTTCACAGAAGTAAAACAGAACTTTCAGAAATAGAATCCTTAAGGTCTCACACTGACTGTTGAATTTAATTGTATGCTACTCTTTCTACAAAGTTAAAATCAAACCAAATGGTGCAGTAAACCCCTATGGGAAATAGTTTCTGTAGTGAAGATATTCTGACATGATGCAATTTAGAAAAATAGGTATTTTTACCACTGAGGTTTTATCAGGTTAATACATTTAAAAAAAGCAGAGTTACACACAATTATGAGCTATAACCAGCTGTTGGTGTTAATACAGGCTTCAGATTTACGTATCTATACAGATATCAACAGATATTTAAATATATTGATATAGCACCATAGCAAATTCAAGTGATTCCAAAGATAGCTACAAACTTACAAATATATATTCTGTACTGTAGATTGCTACAGTGAGAGTTAGAACTGAATGGCAGAGGGTTTTTTGAATTTGCACGTTCATCTGTTTAATTGCTCCTCAGTTTAATTACACAGGAAAATATTCAAATTCTGATGTACTTCAATGGCACTACAGTAACGTCTGGTTTTACAAAATGCTGCTGCAGTGCGTGTTCTGAGGTAGACACATCATGTATATATATTTATTAAACCCTTAGATTCAAATTAATCTGATTGATTAGGATAGGGTCATTTGGTTGAAGTTCCCTGACACACCCCACAATGCGGACAACTGATTAACAGTTCCACAAAGTCCTGGTAAATCAACTGACTTATAGGGTCACGTCGCCTAGGTTCATTTTGTGAAAAGCTCACAAAGGGCCAGTTGCTAGAACTAAACTACTGAAGTCTCTCCTTTCCTCTTCTGACACTGCTGTTTTTTCTTCATGTTATACATAGATAAAAGCTGAACTGCAGGTAGGTGCATACAGGAACAGAAAGATCAAACCAAAGCCAAACTCTATTCCCCACACCCTCCAAGGCCTAGATGTGAAGTTGTCTTGCCTGGTCCAAGTACATTTACATCTCTCCCGCCCTAGATTTGCAGAGATGGCACTCCTACTAGTCTAGTAGATTTCCCTTGTTTCTCCATTTGCACCCATTCTGATTTCCTCCTCATTCACCTCTACGATTATGAATAAAAATAAAAGAACACAGCTTTATAACGCTGTTTTGAAATATATACAGGTGAGATTGTGTTCCCTCTCACAAATGTGGCAGTAGGAAAACTAAGAGAGGAGTCAAATGGAGGACCAGCAGACTCCAGGCAAGTACATGTAAGGAGGCACACAGGAACATGCTGTTTTGGGAAGGCGGTGGATTTCTTTCAGACCCAGGAGAAAAGCGAGTGTACATGTTTGGATAAGCCAGTATTTCTCAGGATTTACTTCCTGATGTTAAATCTAATTTTAAATAATGATTTCTTGCAGGGCAGAGGAGCACAACTGGATGGAGTAGGGTGGTGCCAACAGGCATAATGCTTATGTTAGCCAGTGAGATTTGCCTTATGGAGGAATAAAAGGGTTTAATAATATGTATACAAAACTGGTTTTCAGCTGACAGGGGAACTTTCCCTCCTGAGCATTTAAAAAGAAAGTAATAACCTCCAGCTGCCAGTGTGTCATACTGCACACCCTCTTTTCAGTATCTTACAATCCCCCATGCCAGTCAAACATTTTAACATTTAATATTTTTATTATGTTATACAGTATATCGCCTGCAGAAATCACTTTCAACCAATATTAACAGTTTTTTTTAAGTCACCTATTTTTAAAAGCCTTTCAAGATTTTTTTTTTTTAGTTAACACCCCTCTAAGCATTATCTGAGCGTGGACTTGATGACATAGTGTCCTGCATCTCTCGAGGCTGAACACAAAATCTAGATTAATAGATTTAAGGCCAGAAGGTACTGCTACGATCTAGTCTGACCTCCAAGATAGCTAATGATGACACTAAAGAAAACAATGGCTTTTTAAGGAAACCATTAAAGGAAATCTAGAACTGGTCAGTAATTAACAGCTGAATTTTTAAACCAGTGAAATGGAAACTTGTGTAATGTTTCTATGGGGTGTTTCTCAAAATAAAAATGCTTTAACCACTATTTAACCACAAATTTAGCGAAAAAACATTCTCCGTAAAGAAAAAATAAATTTCTGCAAGCCCTTACTGTATAAGACAAGTCTACCTTAAAATTCACAAATTTAGCACTTTGAGTACTTGTGTGTTATGATCGGATGCAATTTATGCCACAGCAAAATATTGGGCCATGTTAAAAAAGTAAACTCATTTTCATTAGCCTCATCAAAACATGCAGAGGATGCCAAAACATTAATGAAATATAAAATGAGATCAAGCACTGTGTGAAACTCATGAAGTTTTCAGATGCCTAGTTTTTTAGGAAGTTTTTAATGCAGCATAAATATCACCAGTCTCTATAATCATATGGTACGTTCAATGCTCTTCAAAGGGCTCAATGAAAGCCAAAGTAACTGAGGCATACTATGTAAGACGGGAACACCTTGCAGAATATCTCAAAATAGGCTTTAGAAGTTTCAAAAGATGGAAAGTAACTAAAGGTAATTTTGGTGTCAAAGACAACCTTTAAACCCCTACGTTTTAACTTATTTTTGTGGAACTGCAGCAAAGAGATGAATGAAGTTGAGCTACATGGAACTGTGAAGTGTTTTCAGGATCTGTAAACTTAGTGCTGGTAGTGTCCTCTTGTGATTTATTTCTTTCGTACAAAAAAAGTATAAATATTTTCTGTCCAGAAATCTGGGCAACACATCTCCAGAAGAATATTCAGAAGGTTGGTTGGCTGTGAGAGCACTACAGTCTTCCAAAACAATTCTGCTGGTTCGTGTCACATGTGAGTTAAGTGATGCACTAAGAAGGTGCCTGATGATAGTCTCTGCAAAAAACGCTGTCCAGAAGGACAATAAAGGTCTCTTACAGCAAGTCCATTTTGGGTCTGTAATGTAGCAGGAGAGGTGCTTTCTGCAAGATAAAATAATGAGCTAATTTAAAAAGCAAAAGCAAAATGAATCCTCCTATGTGATAGGCAATCAACTCATCAAAATATGTTATCGATTAATATTTTAAGGCCAGAAGGGACTGACCACGTATCATCTAGTTTGACTTTATGTATAACAGATCACAGAATTTCACCCAGTTAGCTGTATATTGAGCCTAACTAGAACATCCAGTGTGCTTTGAAGAGATGGAGAATCCACCACTTAACCTTTAGAACAAACTACAAAGGTAACTACCTTCACTGCTAAAAATGTGTCTTATTTCTAATTTGAATGTGTCTGACCAACTTCCAGCCACTAGTTCTTGTTATGTCATTCTCTGCTAGCTTCGAAAGCCCTTTAGTACTCAGCAGTTTCTACCCATGAAGGTACTTTTACACTATAAGCAAGTTACCTCTCAATATTATTTTTGATAAGCTAAACAGATTGAGCTCTAAGTCTCACCATCAGGTATTTTTTCCAACCTACAGATCATTTTAATAGCTTTTCTCTTCACCCTTTCCAATTTTTCAACACTGATGCCACATATAGAAGTAAAATCACTTTCCTATTCCAGTTCATTACTCCCCGGTTTATGTGGTCAAGGATCACATCCACAGTATCGTACTTGGAGCACACACTGAGCTGCTTGTCCACCACTACGACCCCATAATCATTTTCAGAGTCATTGCAGCCTAAGATACAGTCCCCCATTCTGTAGGTATGGCCTGTATTCATTCTTCCTAGATGTGTCACTTTGGTTTTGGAAAATATAATTTGTTTGAATGGGCCCAGCTTAGTAAGCGATCCAGTTCGCTCTGTATGACTGCTCTGGCCTCATCTTTATTTACTACCTGGCCAATCTGTGTCATCTGCAAATTTTATCAGCAATAATTTTATACTCGCTTTCAGATCTTTGATAAAAATACCAAATAGCATAGGTCTAGTACTGATCACTGGGGGACCCCACTAAAAACATCCCACTCAATGATTATTCCCTATTGACCATTACTTTGAGATCTGTCAGTCAACTAATCTATTTAAGGTGTGTTTTGTTGATATTGTATAGTTCAAATTTTTAAAACTAGAATGCTGTGTAGTACTAAGTTGAACCTCTTACAAAAGTGTAAGAATATTACACCTACGCAACTACCTTTATTAACCAAATTTGTAATGGTCAAAAAACAAAATCAGGCTTAAGACATTTTCCATAAAACCATGTTGGCTAGCATTAATTATTTTCCCATCCTTCAATTCTATATTGTTTGAATCCTGTATCAGCTTCTCCGTTATTTTGCCTGGGATTGATGTCAGGCTATTTACCCACGTCATCCTGCTTGTCCTTTGCTGATGTTTTGCCAATATGCATAGTTTCAGGCGAGAAGGGAACATGAGATCTTTTAGTCTGACCTCCTGCATACCACAGGCCATTAGTTTTCGTCTTTTTCTATTAAGGCTGAAGACTTTAGTTAGACCAAAGCATTCCAGACCTCAGGAAACTAAACTATTGTGTGCCGCAGGGAGAGAACATGAGAGACCAAGGTGCCACCAATGCCCGAAGCCCCTGCAATGGCAGGGAATGGATCTGGTGAGTCATGCCCAGCAGGCATCCACATCCCATGCTGCAGAGGAAGGCAAAAAAAACCCCAAAGTCCCAGCCAATCTGACTTAGGGCAATATTCCTTCCCATCCCCAAATCTAGCAATCAGTGTGACCCCGAGTATGTGAGCAAGACACCAGCTGGGCATTGAGAAAGAGGATTGTTGGAACCACCTCAGAGCGATGGCCAACCCCACCAAGTGTCCCATCTCCAGTTGTGGAGAAACTCGTCTCATCTCCCGGAATTTCCCCATTATTCCAAGGGCTCCTAGGTGCTATGGTAATATAAATAATAAACAGCACCAGCAACCCAGAGATGTCCTGAACCAACCCTCTTAGTTGGTTCACACTATCTGGGCCTGCTGGATGACCTTTGGGTAAGTCACTTCATTTCCATGTGCCTCAGTTTTCCCATCTGTAAAATGGGGACAATGTTTCTTATCTGCTTTGTAAAACACTGAGATCTACTGATAAAAAGTACTATATAAGAGCCAATTATTACCATCATCATCCCTAGCATCCTTAATGCCCTCAATTCCCAATGGACCGAAAAGTAGTTCATCATCGTCACGTAACACAAGTGTATCATCTTGCTTCTTTCCAAATACAGAACTATAAATTGATCGCTTTTACCTTTTCTGCATTATTAACATTTGCACCATCTCCATATAGTAAAGAGCCTATACCACTGTTAGAATTTCTCTTTTTCCTGATTTATCTGAAAAACCTACTGTCCTTAGCCTCGCCAGCCATGGATTTTTTTCCTGTTGTCTTTAGTTTTCCCTCTCCAATTTTCTACATTTCATAATTTCTAATTTATATTGATAGCTATCTACTTCCCCCTTTTTCCCCAGTTGTTATATATTGTTCTTTATTTCGAGTTGTTGCCCTCACTTTGCCCCTAAACCAGGATGGACTTTTAACCAATTTTTTAGCCAGTTTTAAAGTTACTGCAGGTATAAAACTGTGTACAATAGATACTTTATGAACTCTGTTCTATAACCAGGTTAATGACTTAATTTTCATTCTAAATATGAGTGAATTTATGAAAAAGCAGTTGTGTCGTACCTTAAATCTCCATCTAGTGACAACTACAAATTTGAGCGTATGGTCCTTGCCAAGAATTTCTTCATTGCATAATATATCCAGCTGATTGAAAAGGAAGAGAGACTTAAATTCATTAAGAGACACACAGAACACACTTCTGTGACAAGACAATGCAGATGGATAAAAGTCATGTTAAACATGTCCAAAATCATCTGAAGACAACAGAAAAATCCTAACGCTTCCCACACTGTGTGAAACAAAACTTTCAGTCCTAATGGAGAGAGCACCTAGGTCTCTTCTCTGATTTCTGGATGTTGAAAGACATCCTCAACCCATGAAAGTCCACCATGGGAATGTTTCATAATGTAGACCCTAACTTTTTGATCCACTGACTCTTTATGTGATATTGACACCTTCCCCTAACTCCAAACCATCATCAGGACTTTTAAAAAACCTGTACAAACTTTACTTCCTTCCAAGTCTCATGTGAAGACAGCTTATCCTGTTTGACATGCTACGAAAACTGTTTAGCATCATATTGTCATATGCAGTGTTGTTGGTCCTAGGACGTTACAGAGACAAGGTGGGTGAGGGAATAGCTTTTATTGAACCAACTTCTATTGGTGAGAGAGATGAGCTTTTACCTTGAAGTGGCTTTCACCTTGAATGGACCCTTGAAATGTGTGTTATCTACTCATGCTAAACAATCTGTTCCACATTGTACTCAGAGTGGCACAGCTAAATACATTTCCCAGACCTGAAGAAGAGCTCTGTTTGAGGTCAAAAGCTTGTCTCTCTCACCAACAGAAGCTGGTCCAATAAAAGATATTCCCTCACCCGCCTTGTCTCTCTAGGCATCATATGGCAGATGACAACCTGGGTTGGAAGCTGTATTTTTAATGGCTGGTCTCTTCCACACAGGGACTACGTTTTATATAAATTAACATTGGCTACAGTACCTTTTTGCAGATTTGAAAACTAACATCCTAGTAAAAAGATGTAAGAACTAGTAAGTGTCTCTGTGATAATTTAAGTGTGCAATTACTTCAGTCCTTAAGTCTATTCTTCACTTGGTACAGGAATGCAACTTCTCTTTGTGAGAACTCCATGCGACCACACAGGGGAAAAGACCACTTATAAATACAAGTAAGAGCCAATAAAATTAAGCATGTTCCTTCCTTCACACTACCCAAATAAGTTTTTAAATTGGTGATCATAACAAGAGTACAGGTGGTCTTCTCTTGTTATATACATGAACAAGTGAAGCTGTTTCAGTTGACAATTTCTATTTTAAGTAAAAGTAGCCTTCACAATAATTTTGAATAGAGGTAGGTAGATAGATTACACACTGGGGGGTGCAAGGAGTGGGTGACTTCTGAGCCAGGTGAGAGTGGCTGTGGTCAGGTAGGAAGGGGAAGGGTTCAGAGTCCGAAAGGCTGGCTGTTTTTGTAGGTTGTATTCTGAGCATGGGAGAGGATGTTTCAGAGCTGTGGAGAGGTTAGGTAGGAAGAGGAGAGAGGTGTGCATAAGTGGGGACAGGGGTATTTCTGAGCAGAAAGGCGGTTCTGAGCTGGGAAACAGACAAGGAGTTGGCAGGGCTGAATACCAACGCAACACTCAATTGGGAATGAGGCCGTGAATGAACTGGTGGTATGTCCTTTGGGCTAGGACATGGTAGAGTAAGTACTAGATTGTGCGAGGAGAGGATGGGACTGTTTGTATGGCTGCTGCCCTTCATAATAATGTGTCCTAGTTTTACAATCTGAAATGGGGCAGATCAGAGGGAAGATGATGACCCCCTTTTTCTTCCTACTTCTTCATTCACCTCTCTCTCCCCCCCCCCCCCCCCCCACCAAATGGCTTCCCAGTGACCCACAGTCTCCTAGTTTTTCCACTTTGGAAGCATGATCAACCTGCGAGGAAACGTAGGAGCATGGCCAGCAGTCCCCCCAGTTTATGTTGGATACATGCTGACCCTATACTTTGGGTGAAATTCATCCTTGTGCATAAGAGCAACACAAGGGCTATGGACCACTTAAGCTATATGGCTTAAAAAAGACTTCAGTGGTGGATAGGCCTGGCACTGGCCCTATGCACTGGGGTGAAATTCTCCATTTTCTCTTACACGCATGATCATATAAACATATAACACTAGTGGAAGCCTATGCCAAAGCTTACCTTAATGACAATGATTTAAAACTGGATGTGGAAAAAGGTGTTAAAGTATTAGACAAGCCATGTGGCTTATATTACTAGCCCAAGTACCAACAAGGGCTGAAACCCAAGGGGATTAAGTTGGGGGAAGGAAGGAGGTAAGTGCTTCAACATTCATATTTTGCCTTTATATTTTTATAAAAAGGCTACAGATTTGCCTTGATCCAGCTCAGATGAAAAAGCTATTTTAGTCCTACTACAATAATCACATTTTATCTTAAAGTGGTTTGTTCAGTTTCTCTCTAAGAACAAGATTACAAGGAAAAGCTTTGCTTTTAAAAAGTGAGCTTCATACACTTGCTACAAGCTTTTTATTTACAGTGCGATTTTCTCTTATGCTAAAACGTTACCTCATTAAAAGAAGAAAGATTAAGTTTTTTGGCAATGAACTTCTTTAGATGTAAGACTGTTGCTTGTGCTGAGCAGCGGATCCATTTTCGTTTCAATCCACGCAATTTGCTGCTATTGCATTCCAAGCAGATGCTTACCTTCAGGGAAAAGCAAACAGTCCAGAATTGGTTAATAGGATTTCCTGCAATCCTGATTATGCATTCTATAAGCAGCCTTCATTGGTCTACCAAAATAAGGTCAAAACTTAAAAATTAAACACCTTTGAAGTCAAATGTTCACCTTCACCTTACTTAAAGCAAACGAGTTGTCTATAACTTGTCAGCTTATAGTTACACTTCATTTACCTCTTAAAATGTCTGGACAGAAGTTGGCAGCGGCTAATCTGTACATTTTAGAGGTCATTCTGACTAACTCAGGAGTTGTCAAGGTCAAACCACAAACCAAAAGGTGTAAACACTAACAAGTGTACAATAAAAAGAAAAGGAGTACTGGTGGCACCTTAGAGACTAAAATTTATTTGAGCACAAGCTTTCGTGAGCTACAGCTCACTTCATCGAATGCATTCAGTGGAAAATACAGTGGGGAGATTTATATATACACAGAGAACATGAAACAATGAGTGTTACCATACACACTGTAACAAGAGTGATCACTTAAGGTGAGCTATTACCGGGGGGGGGGGAGGGAACGGGGGACCTTTTGTAGTGATAATCAAGGTGGGCCGTTTCCAGTAGTTGACAAGAACGTCTGAGGTATGGGGGGGGCGGGGGGGAGATAAACATTGGGAAATAGTTTTACTTTGTGTAATGACCCATCCCAGCCTAAGTTAATTGTGTCCACTTTGCAAACTAATTCCAATTCAGCAGTCTCTCGGTGGAGTCTGTTTCTGAAGTTTTTTTTTGTTGTAATATTGCGACTTTTAAGTCTGTAATCGAGTGACCAAAGAGATTGAAGTGTTCTCCAACTGGTTTTTGAATGTTCTAATTCTTGACGTCTGATTTGTGTCTATTTATTCTTTTACATAGAGACTGTCCAGTTTGACCAATGTACATGGAAGAGGGGCACTGCTGGCACATGATGGCATATATCACATTGGTAGATGTGCAGGTGAACGAGCCTCTGACAGTGTGGCTGATGTGATTAGGCCCTATGATGGTGTCCCCTGAACAGATATGTGGACACAGTTGGCAACGGGCTTTGTTGCAAGAATAGGTTCCTGGGTTAGTGGTTCTGTTGTGTGGTATGTGGTTGCTGGTGAGTATTTGCTTCAGGTTGGGGGGCTGTCTGTAAGCAAGGACTGGCCTGTCTCCCAAGATCTGTGAGAGTGATGGGTCGTCGTCCTTCAGGATAGGTTGTAGATCCTTGATAATGCGTTGGAGAGGTTTTAGTTGAGGGCTGAAAGTGATGGCTACTGGCATTCTGTTATTTTCTTTGTTGGGCCTGTCCTGTAGTAGGTGACTTCTGGGTACTCTTCTGGCTCTGTCAATCTGTTTCTTCACTTCAGCAGGTGGGTATCGTAGTTGTAAGAATGCTTGATAGAGATCTTGTAGGTGTTTGTCTCTGTCTGAGGGGTTGGAGCAAATGCGGTTGTATCGCAGAGCTTGGCTGTAGACAATGGATCATGTTGTGTGGTCTGGATGAAAGCTGGAGGCATGTAGGTAGGAATAGTGGTCAGTAGGTTTCCGGTATAGGGTGGTGTTTATGTGACCATCGCTTATTAGCACTGTAGTATGCTGGAAGTGATCTCTTGTGTGGACTGGTCCGGTTGATGGTTGATGGTAGGATAGAAATTGTTGAAATCATGGTGGAATTCCTCAAGGGCTTCTTTTCCATGGGTCCAGATGATGAAGATGTCATCAATATAGCGCAAGTAGAGTAGGGGCTTTAGGGGACGAGAGTTGAGGAAGCGTTGTTCTAAGTCAGCCATAAAAATGTTGGCATACTGTGGTGCCATGTGGGTACCCATAGTGTGCTGCTGATTTGAAGGTATACACTGTCCCCAAATGTGAAATAGTTATGAGTGAGGACAAAGTCACAAAGTTCAACCACCAGGTTTGCCATGACATTATCGGGGATACTGTTCCTGACAGCTTGTAGTCCATCTTTGTGTGGAATGTTGGTGTAGAGGGCTTCTACATCCATAGTGGCCAGGATGGCGTTTTCAGGAAGATCATCAATGCATTGTAGTTTCCTCAGGAAGTCAGTGGTATTGCAAAGATAGCTAGGAGTGCTGGTAGCATAGGGCCTGAGGAGGGAGTCTACATAGCCAGACAATCCTGCTGTCAGGGTGTCAATGCCTGAGATGACGGGGCGTCCAGGATTTCCAGGTTTTATGGATCTTGGGTAGCAGACAGAATACCCCAGGTCAGGGTTCCAGGGGTGTGTCTGTGCGGATTTGTTCTTGTGCTTTTTCAGGGAGTTTCTTGAGCAAATGGTGTAGTTTCTTTTGGTATCCCTCAGTGGGATCAGAGGGTAATGGCTTGTAGAAAGTGGTGCTGGAGAGCTGCCTAGCAGCCTCTTGTTCATATTCCAACCTATTCATGTTGACGACAGCACCTCCTTTGTCAGCCTTTTTGATTATGATGTCAGAGCTGTTTCCGAGGCTGTGGATGGCATTGTGTTCTGCACGGCTGAGGTTATGGGGCAAGTGATGCTGCTTTTCCACAATTTCAGCCCGTGCATGTCGACAGAAGCACTCTATGTAGAAGTCCAGTCTGTTGTTTCGACCTTCAGGAGGAGTCCACCTAGAATCCTTCTTTTTGTAGTCTTGGTAGGAAGGTCTCTGTGGGTTAGTATGTTGTTCAGAGGTGTGTTGTTCAGAGGTCGAAAATAGGATTCTAGGTCACCACACAACTGTATCATGTTTGTGGGGGTGGAGGGGCAGAAGGAGAGGCCCTGAGATAGGACAGATTCTTCTGCTGGGCTAAGACCATACTTGGATAGATTAACAATATTGCTGGGTGGGTTAAGGGAACCACCGTTGTGGCCCCTTGTGGCATGTAGTAGTTTAGATAGTTTAGTGTCCTTTTTCTTTTGTAGAGAAGCAAAGTGTGTGTTGTAAATGGCTTGTCTAGTTTTTGTAAAGTCCAGCCACGAGGAAGTGTGTGTGAAAGGTTGGTTTTTGATGAGAATATCCAGTTTTGAGAGCTCATTCTTAATCTTTCCGTTTGCTGTAGAAGATGTTGATCAGGTGGTTCCGCAGTTTCTTTGAGAGCATGTGGCACAAGCTGTCAGCATAGTCTGTGTGGTATGTACAGTGTGAAAACCACCTTCACTTTTTCAATGACTGTTTAGAGTGTCATCTTTACATAATTTTAAAGGCCATGTTAACGTACATTCAGATTATATGCATGTTTTAAAAAGGATCATCAACTTGAAAGTTATTTTGTCTGAGATTTAAAGGTGTTACAAGAAAACAAGTAAAAAATTTTCAAAAAGAAGCTAGTAAAACACCAAAAGATTTTTACTCAAATTACTGATAGGCTAGGCTATGATTTTTTCATGGAAATTTTAATAAAGGTCATGACAGAGGTGCGGGAAAAAAGGCTTATGTCACAGAAATGGGGGAAAGCAGATGACCCATGGGGATGTGAGGTGGCTTGGACAGCAAGCTCTCTCCACACTCCCCCAACAGTGGCAGCTCCTCTCCCACAAGGCTAAGCTGAATTTTTTGGTCCGGCACCCTGTCACCATCCACACGGGGTGGACGCACCAAACCTGAGTGGTCCTGCAACCACGTGGGCCAGATTGCAATATTTGGAAGGGAAGGAAGGGTTGACTAACTTTATTCAAATTTACAATTACCATGAACACTGACAGCTGTCCCAAAATCATAGCCTTACTAACAGGTACTCAACCATAACAAGGTACTTTTATATTACCGTTTAATTTTTAACTAATCCGAACCTAAGACTGTGAAGAACTGCATTGTGGGAAGCATGAAAAGCAGAACAGAGGGCAATCTTCATGACTTCCAGGAGCAGAGAAGGTTTTGCCATAGGTGGTACATGGCAACAGAGCCCCACTTAGCAAAGTGCCATCAGCCCCCCCAAAATCTTAGTGGTTTGTCACCAAACCCCACCACCTTAGGCAACTCATCAGGGTCCCCATCCCAAATAAGTAGGGCCTTACCAAATTCATGGCCATGAAAAATGCATCACAGACCATGGAATCTGGTCTCCCGCCGGGAAATCTGGACTTGTGTGCTTTTACCCTATACTATACAGATTTCACAGGGGAGACCAGCGTTTCTCAAATTGGGGGTCCCAAAAGGGAGTTGCAGGAAGGATCACAGGGTTATTGGGGGGGGGGGTGGAGGGGGAAGAAATCGCAGTATTGCCACCCTTATTTCTGCACTGCCTTCAGAGCTGGGTGGCCGGAGAGTGACGGCTGATGGCCAGGTTCCCAGCTCTGAAGGCAGCGCCCCGCCAGCAGCAGCACAGAAGTATGGGTGGCAATACCATACCGTGCCTTCCTTACTTCTGTGCTGCTGCTGACAGCAGCTCTGCCTTCAGAGCTGGGCTCCCAGCCAGCAGCCGCCGCTGTCCAGTTGCCCAGCTCTGAAGGCAGTGTTGCTGTTGGGTAAGAGTAGCAGTACCACAAAGACACACCCGCACACAACCCCCCCCCACCACAAACACACACACACACACACACACACCTTCCTCCTTTTTGGGATAGGACTCCTAAAATTACAACACCTTGAAATTTCAGATTTAAATAGCTGAAAACATGAAATTTACTATTTTTAAAATCCTACAACCATGAAACTGACCAAAATGGACCATGAATTTGGTAGGGCCCTACAAATGACCCTTAGGTACCACATATTCCTGCATGAAGTTATTAATGCTCACCGGGGGCTGGCAAAGCTTACCGAGGTTCATGGCGTTGAGCCCTACATGAACCTCCTAAGGCTTGCAGGGGAGTTGGCTGTGGGTCACAAGAGGTACAGTGTCCCCTCACACAGTCCTGAGCCAGTGTATTAGGAAGGGGAAAATCCCCCTGAAATTCTCCCACAAAGCCCTCTTGCAACCTCCAAACTTTAGGTATGCAGGAGAGGGTAACTCTCCATCTCCTCACTGGGCTCTGCACAGGAGAACTGACTAACAGACAACCCCTCCCTTTTTGCTTTCTTTTGCCTCTCCAGGCCTGTCTCCGGAACTTGCAGCAAGTCAAAGCAAGCTCGGCAGCTCCTGACATTCTATTCTGAAGCTCTTGTTTAATGGGTTAATAACCTTAAAATTAGACTACCCAACTAGCATCTCTTGTTTACACACCCACACGCATGCAAGCACTGGAAGTGTGGAGATCCTTTGCTTGGAATGCTCCTGGCCACATGATAAAAGTATAGTTACAGACTGCTCCCACTTTGGACTTTATGGACTCCCACTTTGCCCAGTAAAAAGCACTAAATTCCTACCCAGCAGGGGTAGACATGGAAAAGGTGTATAATCATCTCCTACTAGCATCCTTCCAACCCGTCATAGCTTGGGAAAACACAAATGTGGATGGGAATCTGGGAGGCAGTGACCATGAGTTGGTTGAGTTCAGGATCCTGACGCAGGGAAGAAAGGTAAGCAGCAGGATACGGACCCTGGACTTCAGGAAAGCAGACTTCGACTCCCTCAGGGAACGGATGGCCAGGATCCCCTGGGGGACTAACTTGAAGGGGAAAGGAGTCCAGGAGAGCTGGCTGTATTTCAAGGAATCCCTGTTGAGGTTACAGGGACAAACCATCCCAATGAGTCGAAAGAATAGTAAATATGGCAGGTGACCAGCTTGGCTTAATGGTGAAATCCTAGCGGATCTTAAACATAAAAAAGAAGCTTACAAGAAGTGGAAGGTTGGACATATGACCAGGGAAGAGTATAAAAATATTGCTCGGGCATGTAGGAATGTTATCAGGAGGGCCAAATCGCACCTGGAGCTGCAGCTAGCCAGAGATGTCAAGAGTAACAAGAAGGGTTTCTTCAGGTATGTTGGCAACAAGAAGAAAGCCAAGGAATGTGTGGGCCCCTTACTGAATGAGGGAGGCAACCTAGTGACAGAGGATGTGGAAAAAGCTAATGTACTCAATGCTTTTTTTGCCTCTGTTTTCACTAACAAGGTCAGCTCCCAGACTGCTGCGCTGGGCATCACAAAATGGGGAAGAGATGGCCAGCCCTCTGTGGAGATAGAGGTGGTTAGGGACTATTTAGAAAAGCTGGACGTGCACAAGTCCATGGGGCCGGACGAGTTGCATCCGAGAGTGCTGAAGGAATTGGCGGCTGTGATTGCAGAGCCGTTGGCCATTATCTTTGAAAACTCGTGGCGAACCGGGGAAGTCCCGGATGACTGGAAAAAGGCTAATGTAGTGCCAATCTTTAAAAAAGGGAAGAAAGAGGATCCTGGGAACTACAGGCCAGTCAGCCTCACTTCAGTCCCTGGAAAAATCATGGAGCAGGTCCTCAAAGAATCAATCCTGAAGCACTTGCATGAGAGGAAAGTGATCAGGAACAGCCAGCATGGATTCACCAAGGGAAGGTCATGCCTGACTAATCTAATTGCCTTTTATGATGAGATTACTGGTTCTGTGGATGAAGGGAAAGCAGTGGATGTATTGTTTCTTGACTTTAGCAAAGCTTTTGACACGGTCTCCCACAGTATTCTTGTCAGCAAGTTAAGGAAGTATGGGCTGGATGAATGCACTACAAGGTGGGTAGAAAGCTGGCTAGATTGTCGGGCTCAACGGGTAGTGATCAATGGCTCCATATCTAGTTGGCAGCCGGTATCAAGTGGAGTGCCCCAAGGGTCGGTCCTGGGGCCGGTTTTGTTCAATATCTTCATAAATGATCTGGAGGATGGTGTGGATTGCACTCTCAGCAAATTTGCGGATGATACTAAACTGGGAGGAGTGGTAGATACGCTGGAGGGGAGGGATAGGATACAGAAAGACCTAGACAAATTGGAGGATTGGGCCAAAAGAAATCTGATGAGGTTCAATAAGGATAAGTGCAGGGTCCTGCACTTAGGACGGAAGAACCCAATGCACCGCTACAGACTAGGGACCGAATGGCTAGGCAGCAGTTCTGCAGAAAAGGACCTAGGGGTGACAGTGGACGAGAAGCTGGATATGAGTCAGCAGTGTGCCCTTGTTGCCAAGAAGGCCAATGGCCTTTTGGGATGTATAAGTAGGGGCATAGCGAGCAGATCGAGGGACGTGATCGTTCCCCTCTATTCGACATTGGTGAGGCCTCATCTGGAGTACTGTGTCCAGTTTTGGGCCCCACACTTCAAGAAGGATGTGGATAAATTGGAGAGAGTCCAGCGAAGGGCAACAAAAATGATTCGGGGACTGGAACACATGAGTTATGAGGAGAGGCTGAGGGAGCTGGGATTGTTTAGCCTGCAGAAGAGAAGAATGAGGGGGGATTTGATAGCTGCTTTCAACTACCTGAAAGGGGGTTCCAAAGAGGATGGCTCTAGACTGTTCTCAATGGTAGCAGATGACAGAACGAGGAGTAACGGTCTCAAGTTGCAGTGGGGGAGGTTTAGATTGGATATTAGGAAAAACTTTTTCACTAAGAGGGTGGTGAAACACTGGAATGCGTTACCTAGGGAGGTGGTAGAATCTCCTTCCTTAGAGGTTTTTAAGGTCAGGCTTGACAAAGCCCTGGCTGGGATGATTTAACTGGGAATTGGTCCTGCTTTGAGCAGGGGGTTGGACTAGATGACCTTCTGGGGTCCCTTCCAACCCTGATATTCTATGATTCTAAATGGGACTTGCAGTGTGCCACGAGGTGGATTAATGAGAGCAGCTTCAGACAGGGAGCGAGTATCCCAAACCTAAAGGAGCCTTCAGAAAATGCTTTGCCAGCGGCCCTGTATCTGGGTGGCATCCCCATGGATCTCAATGTGGCAGGATGGCAGAGGGAGAGAGGTCATCTTTCAGAAAAGTAGGTCCCAGGCCATTTATGCCTTTATAGGTAAAAGGCCAACACCTTCAATTGTAGCCAGTACTTGGGGGATGGGAAGCCAGTGTAGATTTAAAAGCACGGTTTCCTATGCTTTACTGGGGGGAGAGGGGAGGGAGGGGGAATGGATGGATTCCATAACAGATGAGCTAGTTTATTCTACACGTTTTTTTTATCTGAAGAGTGGTTTAAGCTGTAGTGCAGTTAACAACTACAATCTCCTGGCCATACGTAAAGGTGAAAAAACTGACCTACTTTACTAGCAGATGAAAGTCCAGACAGATTGATAAAATGCACACCTGCGCCACAAACGGCAACTGAACACCCTCAGCAGAGGTGGTATCTTTGCCATTTTTTCCTGTTTTTTCCCAACCAACATCACAACTCCAACTTCTATGGATTTTGCCTCAGCCATCTGGCTCTCATCCAAACAGCAGGCTAAGCAATCAATTGCTTTGCCTAGGTAAGGGACTATGGAGCTGGTCCTATGACAGCTATTTTGGTCCTGATTTGGAGTATAAAAAGACGCCATTAGTTCTCTTCCTTCCTTGCTGTTTTTGCTACAAAGTAGCAAAAACAAATCATCATCTGTATTAAATATATTTTAAGGTGTTAGATAAAGTTCTAGATTTAAATTACTTTGCATTTTTAGAGAGTAATTTTCTCAGCCACAGACCTCACATACCAGTTTTGAGGCACATTTTTTAATTCACTTCAGGCTAGAGGACAATCAATCACAATTATAACGGCCACTGATCCTTAATGAGATTTTCTTGAAAAACAAACGCCACCCCTTCCCTACACATAAAGGCACTTGGTTCAACTTTATACATTCTACTAAAAAGCATGGAAAAACAGTACCTTGCTTCTATCAACTGATGAAAGTATGGATATAAAAGATTATTTGTCCTTCATAGCACATAATGAAAATAAAGTTAAATGGCAACCTAAAACTAAGTAAAAGTTGCCTGAAAGATATTCTACCTGTTCATCACTTCTGTGATAGTCATTATCTTCTTCCTGTTTTTCTTCTGATGTTTCTTTGTTTGAACTCTCATCAGCTTTAGTTTCACCTTAAATAAAAAAGGAAAGCATTATAATCATGAAATTAAAAGATGTTAAACTGTAGGTAATCTCAATCGATAGTAACAAAAATAAAATCAAGACAAAGCAAATGGGGTTTTATAAGTTTCTGAATGTGTCAGACTGGGGGTGAGCTCATTTTATAAAAGTTAAAAAGGAGGTTAACCATCTTTGGGATTTTCTGGATGCATACTTAGCTAGGTGTAGATTCACAGGCAGTGCACCTATGTTTCAAGGGCCCTAATCCAAAACCCACTGAGGACAATGGAAAGACTGACACTGAGCTTTAAAGCAGGACATAAATGCACAGCTAAGGAAGAAAGCATTTGTTGCTTTGAAGGACTTACAAGCTGGACAGTCACCATGTCGAAAAATAATTTTCTCCTTAAAAAAAGATTATCAATGCACCATTACTGTCCCAAGATTGTATTCGAAAGTCAGGAAGTTCAAAAACTTCAGGTTGCCAAAGAAATGTCAACTCTGCTAAGTATTATATACGCAGTAATTTCTATTCCTTTTCCTCTCAAAAAGAAGCCTTAAGGTATTACATTTATTAGTAAAATATAATTCCAGCCCTAACTGTTCAAATTTCCTAGTATTAGTGTGTGATATCCCTAGCTTTATGCATTGATGTGCTGTTCACTCAAATTTTAAGTAAACTCTGAAAACTGTTGTGTGATACTTTTTTTTTTTTGGTCACTAAAAACTATATTTAATAGGAAATTTGGGAGTGGGCGGGGGGGTTGAATTATGCATGCACAATCAATCTCTACCGACAAACAAAATTATGGTCCAAATCCCTGGATATAGCAAGAGGGGAAATCACAGCTCAGGAATGTGACCTTTGCTCTCCACCAAATCTTGGGCTTGCTACTTTAAGCGACTGTCAACAGCCCCACGGGTCCATGGTGGCAACTGGGTATCAGCAGACCATAACCCTCACCATGGCCAACTCTGCTAGCAGCCAGTATCATGGTAGTGTAGGAGCTCCTACACCAGCACTATTCCAAAAGATATCCCAGGCGGGGGTGGTCTTCCTATGGCCAGTTAAGATGGTTTAAGGGTAGAGGTAGTGTGATGCAAAGCGGACTCACCACACCCTAGGAGGTGAGCATATAGTACTCCTGAGGGAATTCTGCGCCAAAAAATTAAAAATTCTGCAAGTTTTATTTATCAAGGAATAAATGTGGAGGTTCCAGCATGGCAGCGAGGAGCACAGGCCACTGGCTACACAGAGGTGGGAGATCACCCTGCAGCCTCCCTCCCCCATCCCAGGACACTGACTTGGTCCTGAGGCTGCATCCAACTTTACGTAGCGCAAGGGCTGAGCCTGCCCCAGAAACACTGCAGGGCCCTGCCCCTCCATGCCAAATGCACCAGGTGTGGGGTAGGCAGGCTCAACCAGGCAGGAACCAAGTGTGGAGGGGCTCAGTGTGTGGGGATCCAGGTGTGGAGTGAGAGGGTTCTGTGTGGGACAATCTGGGTGCAGACAGCTCAGTGAGGGATCCAGGTGTGGAGGTAATCTGGATGCACAGAGGCTTGTTCTGGGGTTTCAGGTGCAGGGGCAATGGGACTCTGCAGGGGAGGGTCTGAGTATGAGGGGCTCAGCGGGAAGGTGGGGGGCTAGGTGCTGGGGGAGTGGGGCTTGGGGGTCTGGGTGCAGCTAGCTAGGGCTCAGTGGGGTGGGGGATCTGGGTGTGAGGGAGCTCATTGGGGTGGTCCAGGTGCAGGGGGTGGTCTGGGTGCAGAGGTGGAGGTCTGGAGACAGGGGGTCTGGGTGCAAGGGGGTCTCCAGATGTAGGGGTTGAGGTTCAGCAGGGTAGGATTCAGGTATGGAGGGGTGTGGGGGGCAGATTCTGGGATGAGGCTTGGCAGGATGGGTCCGAGTATGGGGGGGTCTGGATGCAAGGGGTTGGGCAGACAGGGGAGCAGCTCCCCATACAGTGACCCCTTCCCTGCAGCTGAGGTGTGATGAGGGCTGGAAGCAATGGAGGATGCTGAGCTTCCTGCAGCCAGGGGAGGTTTCTGGGGGTGGGTCTAGCAGCTGATCCCAGTGCAGGGTAGGAGCCACCATAGTGATTTGCCTCTCTGCCAGCTGCTCCAGGTGCATTAAACTATGTGCCTGAGCTGCTAGGGAGAGGTGCGTGACCGCTCTTGTAACTTCCCTTTGCTTCCCCTGTCAGAAAGTCATTTTTCTGAGGGGAAGCAAAGAAATCCGTGGGGGACATGAATTCTGTGTGTGCATAGTGACGCAGAATTTCTCCAGGAGTAGTACAACTTAACACCATTAGATGTTTAATGCAGTCACATTCAGAATGTACAATACTACATAACAATTTCTATAATTATGATTGGTGTTTAGAATAATCTTATTAGCATAATGGCATTTTTCCCAAAGAGAGCAAACAAAAATAAATTACCATTCCGATGCGAATCTAAATGTTGCTTAGCAGAGCAGGTCTCCCCTTTGATGTCCCCTGGTACTTCCATGCCTAGTTTATGATAGAATTCTCTCTGCTTTCTCATTTCCGCTGTTTAAAAATTTAAACAGTTTCACTAATAAGTGTCAATGTAACATTTATAAAATTGTTTCAAACCTCTCCCACTTCCTCATAGAAGAAACTTCCCAGCAAGAAGAGGCACTTATCGGAGTGTGAACAACACTATCCCTTCACTTTTGGCTGCATCTCTGCTTTTCCTAATTGCCATTTTATCAAGTTACACCACATATCTTGTCATTCAGCTGTAGAATAACCACCTCATCTTCCCAGGCTGCTATTACATCATTTCTGTGATTTCAGATCATATGGATTTTAAAGCTACTCCATATTTTTCCATGTATCCTTCTACAAATCTCTCAGTTGAAGTACATGATACATGCCTGTTTAGTTACACATGTAAGAGATTCAGAATTTCCTTTTTTCTCCCTATTTCTAATTTTTAGCCTGAAAGAATTTCATTTATATATAGTCTCTTTACTTAAACTTGCATATTTAAAAGTGAGAGAATGTCCTCTTGACTTGACAACTTAGTTTCAATGAAAATTTTCCACCTAAACAGGTAGTAAAACACTACTGAAAAAAAATGAGAATGGTCCAGTAGTTGGTACAGAATATTCCTTCAGCTCAAGACACCCAATATTGTCAAACTATTACTGTTATGAGAAGAAGCACACAAATTAGAAGTTACCTGTTAGCAAAGGCCTAAAGTACAAAAGGAAGAAAATTATGCTGAAACCAAACATTTTCTCTGCATTAAATGTTTCACTTTTGACAACTTGGGAAAGCAGCAACCAAATGATTGAATGAACGTAGAATTCAAAACAAAATGTACATACAAAATATAATGCCAACACACAAAAGTTTGCTTTAAAGTGTTACACAACATTATACAATGTTTTAATTTTCCTGAAACATCCCCACAATTTTCATGACTGGAACATTTTCCAGTACTGGGTGTCTAACATTAACAGAAAGCACATATTGAAGGATAAAGTGAAATCAGTGCTAGAATTTGAATAAGTGCAGAAATGCTTCCACTGTATATTTTTCACCACTATCTTTGTCTAAAAGCAGCAAGCAGGTGAAAAACCTATGCTATCCCTTAAACATGCACAGTAGCTCTTTGTAAATCTAACATTTACAGCTAAAAGAAGACATACCAAGACTTACCATCTTGAAGGCCTGGCACAAGTTTGTAAACAATATCTTGCATTGTTCTGTCATGACTGGCAAAAAGAACAAAACAATTAGAATTTGAAAACTTCCTGTTTTTTAATCAATCATCTCTATTCTAAATGTCATCTCACTTAAAGAGAAAGACTCCAATATTAAATAGATTATGCAGACAGGAATATAGACTTTTAAACATCACAGTAGAGAATATTCAGATTTATAAATGGTAATTGAACATCAGAAAGATGTAATATGAGAAAATGATTTTAGTGGACTGGAAGGAGCAAGATGAGAAAGGAAGCCTGATAAGGCCCCAACCGTCAAGGCAGAAGGTAATAAAGTAGCCCATGTGATGTGGAGAATGACACACTAGAATGTTAACAGGCTGTGTGAATTTTCTGAAGTCCACCCTTAACAGAACACAGAAGAACATGAATGATCCGTCTAGAGCAGAATGTGGAATTGCGCCCAACTGCATCAAGGTACACATGTTGGTAATGCACATTTTACTATACCTCGATAGAATTTGACCTAAGGCAGGCAATTTTTGGCTCAAGATGAGGAAAAATACACTTTAACACGGCCTTCCTATTCAGCACGGTATCAGCCAAAGGATATTACTGAAGGTTTGCAATGGTACAAACATCTTTATGAATAACTGTACATTTCTCATACATGTGGAACAATACTTAAATCAAATTTTCATTAGTTATAGTGCACTGCACCAGAGAATCTGGTCCCAGCTATTTCTGCTGCTATGCAGCTTGACTATCTAAATTACAGGGTCCCTATTCTGTTACAAAAGTCTTATTTCTCTTACAGCTATTTTAAATAGAGTCTAGAAGATTTTGTTTTCCTCCATACACAGCTGTTTCATGAAGTTACATACCACATTCTTTGCTGGTGATAAACTGGTGCAACTACAACAACTTCAACAGATATTTACCTATTTCCACCAGCAATGAATTTGCCCATATGGGATTAGACCAACATTCCTATATAGATAGACAGACCATTTTGTTATGAGAATGCACAGATACACTAGGAGATGTTAACATCCCCAGGTCCTTCAATCCCACATTTGGGGATGTTTGGCGAAATTATCCATACTATGTTCCTTTTCTAATGAACAGCTAGAGAAAAGCATGCACAGGAAAAGCATATAAATCAAGAAAAAGGAGTTAAGCCCATATATTCAGCTGTTTATAGGCAAAGACAGTAAATTGCTCTTAATCCAACCACTTCCATTCAAATTTAAGAGCAGCAATGAGCAGCTCACAAAGCTGTGTTGTCCAGTGATTCTTAAGCAGAAAGGTAAGGTGGCCTGACACTAGGCATGGAGGGGGAAAAAAGCAAAATTGGTCAAGACCCTAAACCTCTAGCCCTCAACCTCCTTGGAGAAGCTAATCTACTGATTCGCTTTCAACAGAAATTCAAACAAAGAAAAATCAAGAAAGGGCAATTCTATCTAGAAAAGTACCATTTGAAAGGGCCAGAATGTTACCAGACCTCTGAAACGATACTACCAAGTTCTAATATTAAGCAAAAATAGTGCAATAATTTTAAAAATACACCCATCCCAGCTGACAGCTGGCATTACCCTGGAAAAATGTACCATGTTGAGCACTGGCTCTGACTCCAAGGCAGGAGTGTATGCTTGTAACAGAGGTCAGTTCTCAGCAGTACTCCACAACAGCGGAGACCACTCAGACAGAAACAGCAGTAACAGAGTTAGTAGCAGTTTACTAGTTACTTCAACCTTTTAAACAATATTTTAAGAGCATGAGGAGAACAATTAGGTTTAAATGAACTAATGGAACATCCCCATTTTAGCTAAGTCTCTAACATGAGTGTGAGGGGTCTATTTCCAGATTGCAGACGCTTCACCAAGAGCATTTCAATATAAATGAACCACAGTCAAGCAGTCAGTCAAACTACAGTAACCAATACATAGCAGCAAGCAGGTATAAAAACTTAACTGCCTTCTCACTTCTGAATCACGAGAGGTGCTTAGGTTACCTATTTCCCAGCTGGACCGGGGGCTGTGGAGGGGAAGAAGTCAAGCTATGGGTCTGCATAACAAGTGGTTAACAGAATTAAGATTTATATAAAACAATTTCCTTCCTGTACACATTCTCTAGTCGAAAAATCGTATATCTTCAACAGCAGCTTGAACAAAGGAACCACTGTGACCATCTAGTCTGACTTCTATATAACACAGGCCAGACAACTTTCCCAAAATAATTCCTAGAGAATCTCTTAGGATGACATGCAATTTTGATTTAAAAGTTACTAGGGATGAAAAATCCTCCGCGACCCTTAGCAAATTTTTCCAATGGTTACTCTCTCTCTCACTGTTAAAAATTTACACCTTATTTCCAGTCCGAATTTGTCTAGATTCAACTTCCAGCCGCTGAATTATGTTAAGCCTTTCTCTGCTAGACTGAAGAGCTCATTATCAAATATTTGTTCCCATATAGGTAGGTACTTACAGACTGTAATCAAGTCACCCCTTAACCTTCTCTTTGTTAAGCTAAATAATAGAGCTTCTTGAAACTATCACCCTAAGCCAAGTTTTCTAATCCTTTACTCATTCTCATGCCTCCTCTCTGAACGGTCTCCAATTTATCAACAGACACCAGAGCTCTGGGTACAGTAGTCCAGCAGCGGTGGCACCAGTGCCAAATACAGAGGTAAAATAACCTCTCTGGGAAACTCAAGTTTTCCATTTTTATGCATCCCACGACTGCACTAATCCTTTTGGACACTGTCACACAGGAGTTCATGTTCAACTGATTATTCATCAGGATCCCCCAATCTTTTTCTGAGTCACTGATTCCAGAATAGAATCCCCCATCCTGTAAGCATGGCCTACATTCTTAGTTCCTAGATGTACACAGTTACATTTGCCATTGTTTGTTACATTGTTTGCTTGCACCCAGCTTATCAAGTGATCCAGATCGCTCTGAATCAGTGATTTATCTTCTTCGTTATTTACTACTTCCCAAATTTGTGTCATCAACTAGAAAATGGGGGGAAGGAAGGCAGGGGGTTGACTACACTTTTCAAAATCCACTGCTTTCAGCATCTGTGCCAGGGACTGTGGGATACATATTCAAAGTAGTGCAACTAACAATTTCATCAAATACTTTGCTTGGAGGCAGGGCAGAAGTGCACCTTAAAAGAATAGCTGGTGTGGATGCACTGCCCCGATCCAACTTACAGCGCTGCATTTTCAGCAGTGAAATCTGCAGTAGTACAGTTCTTTAGTGTGGACCAAGCCAGGTGAGGCAATAGCAGCAGTTGATTATCATGGTGACCGATGCCTTAGAAATATTTAAGTTGAGAGGAAACTGTAGGAGAAAAAGTAAGGGAAAGCACAACCTGCAAAAATATATTATACAGTAGAGACACAGAAAGAGAGGACAATACAAGCAGGATACCACAAACATGCTAGGGCATGTTGTGAATGGACATTGAGTGGCTGTGGGCTTAGAAAGAGGGCAGGTACAAATCCTTCAGCATTGGCTCCAACCAAAAGAGGTCGGTCTAACCTTTCTGCTGCTCTACCTCCTATGTGTAATTAGATTATCCTGCAAATTAACTGTCACTCAGAAGACTAAACAATGACAATGCTGCCACCTTCAGATTTCAGTCTTTGAATAGTACCTCAAATAAAAGATTAAAACCACAGTGCATCTGCCATGACAAAAAATACATTTGAACTACCAGTCATGTGAATATAATGAAATATTAGATAAACATGTAATTCGCACAATCAGAAATAGATTATATACAACCTATGAGAGCCAGATAAAGTCTAACCAGAAATTACTAAATCCAACTAAACTTCAGTAGAAATTGGTAAAAACTAGACAAATATTTTGCTTGTTCTTAAATTTGACCAAACACATTAAGTTTCAAAGATCACTTCAAAGTTCAATCTCCCACTTTGCTTACACAGAATCATTATTTTAATTTCAAATCAAGCGCCTCGCTTTTAAGTATTTAAGAAAGAATAGCAGGGAAGTAAGAAAATCTGGTAAAGAATCGTGCCATAATCGGAGATATCTACACATGACCTTTAATGATTTTAATTATCTGTAATTTTCATTTCATGCTGCACACTTACCCGATATACTGTAGTGGATGGCTCTGATGTATAACAATTCTACATGTTGGACAGGTGTTATTTTCCTCCAAATACTTCACCAGGCAACTTCTACAGACTGCAGACACATTTATAATTAGGAAGAAAAAACACCTACTAAAACAAGTTCACATTTAATTTCTTTTCAAATGTTCACAAAAACACAAATTGCATAGAAATAGAAACAGAACTCACACACAATTCAGATTTTGTCCCTTATATTTCATATAAATAAGTTCTAATATACCACTGAATAACACACAATCTCTATTATCTTTCATGGGAGTTCTTAAAACAGAACAATGTTAGATGACAATCAACGTATGAAGGACATATTATGTTATTGTCCTGTTCCTGAACAGGTAAAGCTTACTTCAAAACTATTAGAATACATAATACACAACCCAAAATACCATATGCTAGAAAGAAAGTTAGAGCTGTGGTTGTAAACGAAAGGAAACTTAGCCAAGGAAATAAACTTTGGGCAAAGAAAATATTTCCTTCCGAGAAGTTGCTGTTTAGTGAACATGCAGCTCCTAGCTGAAAAAGTGCATTCAGGTGCTATTTCACCTCAGACCAAATACAACGTACGTTATAATTACAAATATTAAAACAATCATAATAGAGCACTGCACAATAGTTTGCTTTTGGACCTGTTTCAAAGTCTATATACATAATTGTATTCGTTTCATTTTACATAAATTTACAAACAAGTTACTCATTTTAACCAAATACTATTAACTGTTTAAAAGAAAATCATACAAAATTATTTACTTGGACAGTAATTGCTTATAGAGACAAGATAGGTGAAAGAGAAGATTTTGATCTACAAAGAGCTCTTCTTCTGGACTGTGTAGCTCAAAACTTGTCTTTCTCCAACAGAAGTTGGTCCTATAAAAGATATTACTTCACCCACCTTGTCTCCCTAAAATCCCAGGACCAACACAAGTACAACACTGCAAACAGTAATTACTTATGTGATAAATGAATTCCAGCTAAAGATTTTTCTTTTTTCTAATGATTTTTGAGTTACTGAAATTTCTGTGCAAATATAAAGTGGGAATTTTGGGTAAGTGAGCATCTTTCTAATAACTCAGGCTGATTCATTATTTTTACCCAACAGTGCTATAAGAGTTCTAAAGACTAAGTTACAGAGGTATACTTTCTGCAGTTAAACAGTGCCATCTACCTCTCACACAAGTTGATGTATGTTTGAAGAATAATTACAAATCAAAAGCCAAAAGTCAGCAAAGGTGTAATGTATGAACGGATTACAGTATTTTCAGTCATTACATTTAAGATAACATTGTTAGCAGCTGCTGTCAATGACTTAACTAGTAGGACAGCATTCTTATCCTGAACCATAAACCAAGTCTAGTAGCACTGCTCACTGAAGCCCAGATCCTGCAGAGGAATCTGCCTCAGTGGGACTCTACACAGGTGAAGGGGTCCAGACTAGCAGATTCTCATGCAGAGCGGAAGCCCAGGAAGGCAACCAGGAAACCCAAATCCTGCTCTCAATGAGTCAATGAAAGCAGAATCAAACCCATCATTTATAGCTTTAAACTCAATTGTAAGTTTTTTTTCTTATTTTAAACTATAATTTAGAATGTTTATTTTAAAAAGCATCCACTAGAAAATAGCAGTCACTATCCGTTGCAATCTCCTACACTACCTTTCTTACATTTTCATTCCTGTCAGCTTTTTTTTTTTTTTTG
Source organism: Lepidochelys olivacea (assembly GCF_965140295.1). NCBI lineage: Eukaryota > Metazoa > Chordata > Testudines > Cheloniidae > Lepidochelys > Lepidochelys olivacea. Next base: position 128,924,562 of record NC_140415.1, read on the forward strand.
GTTGGTTTATAACCAAGAAATCTATCTTTCCTCATCTTTTATTATCCCTTTGAATGACGAAGATAAAAATCTATATTTGGAGCATAACTTTTCATGACACATTAAGACAGCTTTCATATACATCCTGCCGTCCAAGTATCAAGGTAGAAGATGAAGTATTAAAACAATTTTAACAGAAGCTGCATTTTGTTATTGCCATTGTTAATAAAAAGGCATGAATAGGAGAAGACTGTTAATAGCTACCAAAGCACAGTATCTGTTGGAGTTTGTCCTAACCATGTCATAAGACTGGAAAGTTATAATTACCAAGATACATGTGAAGGAAGAGAGCATGGGAAGAGATGGAGGAAATTTACTTTCCCCATAATTCTCCTCCTCTGGAGGGCACCTTGCAGGGATTCTCACTCTAGTTTTAAGTACCTACCATGACAGATGGAATCCCTGAAATTCTAAAGGTTTGAGTATCCCCGAAAGCAATAAGTAGCAACCAGACATGTGAGCCACCCCGCCAGTGCCCATATAGTACCTTGGAATCTTCCAGTTTGGTTCTCAGTTAGTAGAAAACAAAATTAAAGCCAGACACAAAAATAGCATTGATTGAGAGAAGTCAGTGCCTTGAAAGCACGTAATATATGTAAATGTTGCAAATAATCCAACATCTAAAACAGACTCCTCCAAGATATTATTTCCCAAAAGGGAAAATAAAAACGACAATTTTCCTTCCTCTAAAGATACTTTACAGCAGTGTGTCCTGCATAGAGTGTCCTGCATACTCAAGGAATATCCCAAAAGACAAGCATAGTACTATCCAACAGCACATGCAATTTGAACAATGCCAATACCAACAGGATTTGTTGTAGTTTTTCAATTATAGTAAGGTAACATACCTCCTGTCACCTGTCCAGCTTAACATAAGACTAAAGGATGGATCCAGAAGTAACAAAACTTTCCAAAAGCACGGACAACACAAATGAACGACATACCTGAAAATATAAAAGCTCGAGGGGCTGGAGATTTGAGCTTTCTTATTTCAGATACAGGTTCTGCATAATTGTCACCCCAAAACAGTATTCTTCTCGAGTCCCAATCCAAGAAATAGTGCTTGGCAAGCATATGTAGCAATGACCATATTTATGCCTTGCCTACATGAACGGAACATGCTTGCCTGCCATGCATATTTCTCAGCTACAGGCAAGCAAAGACTTTCCTGCTTCAGATCGAATGAGCCTTGACATGACTTTCTAGCCTTAGGTCTGGCAGATCGTTTCTATCAGCCATTTAAACATAGTCCTTTTAATGACAGCATTGCTAAAGTTTGGTACTAGGTGGATCAGCAAAAAAAAACACCCTTCAACTCATTCCACCAGGGAGGAATCATTCCAAAACTAGACTGGTAATTCACGAAGCAAAGAGTAGCAGCCACGTACTGGCAACCTCTTCATCAGAGCAGATCCCAGCCTTGGATCATAACATTTCAGGATTATGGGGCACAGTACAGCCCAGGCCACCTGTACAACCAAGTTCTTGCATTGGGGTGGGAGAAGTAAAAACTGGTACAGGATAGGGTGGCAAGACTGGATGGTGTTTAATCCTAGTACCTCTCTCTGATGGCCCTTATCAACATAATCAGAATAGATAGAAAGCAGAGAAAAACCACTAGAAAGAGACACTGCACCACCCCAAAGCTGGAGGGGATGAAGAGCTAGAGTGGTAATTGAAGAAGAAGTTGACCAGGTGGTTTAAAGGCAAGTAATAAGGTTACTGTAAGGGTAGGGTATGACAACCAGTTTGGGGAGAAGGGACTAGCACTCATGGCTGCTACTGCCTATAGTGTACTCTAGAATTTCAGAGCTCTGCCCATCTCACTCCAGGGTGAGTTCTGAACAGACACAATAACCAGAAAATAAGGTTTGTTTTTTTTCCAAATCAACTTAGTTACAATTCAAAGTCCTTCTAGCATTTGTCTTCATATTTAAACGTCCAAATTTTCTAACAAGTATTTAGTATGGTAATTTTTTTAACTACCAATATTGCGTATGTGAAAAATCAGTCTGATTATTGCTGTTGAGATAACGACTACTTTTTTAAATCAGTGCAAGATACTTTTTAAAACCACTTCCATTTATTATATATGGTGTCAGCTCTGTGCAACACATCTAGGGCTCATGGTTTTCCTTCTCTTGTTCTCTTCATGAGAATATAATTTTTGCTTACAACGTGAAGTATATAGCAAAATTTGCATTGTTTTGGCAGAGCCACAATAGATTTTTAAACGTCAACTGAAAACTGAAGTATCTAGTATGTGAAGTAAAAAAACATTAATTTTCTTTAACACGCTATAGCATCATAGTCATACTCACAGGTATGTAGGCATTCTGTTACAGTGGTGGCATCAATAAGGTATCCATTGCAGAGACGACAGGTTATATGGGCATTAATATCCCAGAGTTTAATCTTTCTAGTCAGCATCTTTGGTGTCTATAGAAGAAACACACAATTGTTAGCATGTCAGGTGTACTGATTATGTAGCAAGTCTTGGAGTAACCTAATTACAATAATTTGTATTAGGGATATCAATATGCAACTTCAGGCTCCCAGGCATTTTATGTATGGAATAAGGGTATTATATAATTTTAAAGGATTTACCGGATAAAAATGGGCAGTGAAACAAACAATGTAAGACCTACAGTATTTTGAGGTTTGAATAATGTAAATGAGAAGGATTGGTAATTACTACATTAATATAGCTCAGATTCCGTAAGCAGCTAGAAGGAGTTTGATATTCTGATCTTAACAGTTTTTCTTCTAAGTTATGCCAGCATGTGGCATAACAGAGCTCCTTTACTGATGAAAAAGACTAAATTTTAGGGCCAAATCCTGCTTGTTTTACTCATATAAGTAATCCCATTCAAGCCAATAATTAAAGTATATGAAAGTGAGAAGAGTGGACCCTGAAGAAAGTTCATCAGAGCACAATATCAAAAGGAGTAGGTCTGGCTGGGTAAAATTTATCAAGTTGTACTTATAGCCTATTTTTCCTATAGTTAAAACTTCACTTCGAAATTGAAGAAAAGTTGTATTTGAATAAAGTGGCTGTAAAGTAAACAGAAATGGTTTTCCTAAAAGCTAAAACTAGGTTCTCAGGAAGAAAAAAAGATGACTTCAAACATAAAATTAGCTCTATACCGACAAAGTTATCTCCTATGAAACTAAGAAATCTGAACTGCATGTGTCTTTCCTTCCAAGGTGAAGGAGATTACAAATACCATAATGAAAGAAAAGGAAGACAGGGATTCTAAAACAGAATAGCTCTTTTCAAACCATTTTTCACAGCATTTCTGATATCGCTGGCAGAGCAAAGAGAAATCTGCAAAAGCCTTTTTAGCGGATGGTACATGCCTCTGATTGTAAACTGGGTAGTGGTGTATTTTAACTAAGAAATAGGTATGTACTTTTTCCTCTTCTGGAATCGCAAGAAAGTCTGCTTGAAATTTTAAGAACTTTGTACTTCACCCTTAAAACCATTTTAGGATGACAGATATTTATCATAGCTAGAAATTAGACTACAGCACGCAATGCTATATAGCTTCCATATCCCTTTACTTCCATAAGCATACAGTAAACAAGCAACATATATGGATTTAGATTTAAATGCTGGCCCCTAGAATATTTTAACACACTAATCTTTTCCAAAATGTCAATACATGAGCACTTAGTGTATAATTTATCTCCTCTGTTGCTGTTAGCTGATCCTCCTGGAAAAATGTGACTTCGTTGCTGACCCGATTGATGCAGGTAGTTTGTTAGCCCCAGCCAAATATTAAGGAGCAAGGATTGGCTCTGTAGAAAGGACCCATGGTGTGAACTGAGCAGCCCACAAACCAGAATATGGGAAGCAACCAAGTCTGAGGAAAACGCTAAATTCTGCTAAATTAAACCAAATTCTGTGCATCATTTTAGTTCCTTTTATTTAAACAGCAGACCCAGAAAGGGCCAAGCTATGACCTGCTAAAATCTGTGTAATTTTAAGCACGGTAAAGAAGCCACCGCTTACACATTCTTGCTGTAAAGGAACATATATTGGTAGAATAAAATGATAGAACTAACATTAAAGCAGGAAGAAAAACTGGTTTTACAATGAGTTACATTCAGCTCCCACACTGCAGGTGTCACCAAACTGCTTTTCAGTAAAATGATTGACAGTGTTTGGTTCAGAACTACAAATTTTAGTTTATTTTTGAATACATTTCATAATCTGAATGAAGTTCTTCAGATCACGCAAGCTTTCCTATTTGGATACAGCAAGAAGATAGTGTTCAACCTTTACCTTGCACTCTTTGCTTTTTTATTCTTTCCCTCTGTTTAATTCAAGTATGTAATTAAACATGATGGGCCAGCGGAAACCAAGCTTTTGAACCAATAGGAGGAGTAATGGGACTGAAAAAAGTACAGTAAGCCACTAAAATTTAAGCCACTAAAATGCATTTCACCTCTAGCACTGTAAAAACATAGCATGTGACATGAGAAAAAACTTGAAGTACTTCAAATTCTTAAGGCTGAGAAGACAAGTAAATGTAAAAAGAAGTGTTGTATGGTTCTAAGGTTTCATAATTAAATGAAGTAGTGAGTAGCTGCTAAGGACACACTAAAAGTGCATTTAACTTGTGCTGTATAACAGATAGGTCAGAACCTAATTCTGTAGCATAAATTAATCCTTTTTCAATATTCATTTTCTAGCTTAGTTTCCAAGCAACTGAAAGATTTAGCAGTTCATAGATAGTAGGAGTCTCGTTAAAAAGATTGTTGCATAGAAGACAGCTATGTTTACAGAACCCAAAGAGGAGAGACTATTTGTGACTTATTCTTAAAATGATGTACGGTAGTTGGTATAAGTAGTAGCTACTGTTAAACCACTAGATAATGGTGATCACAACAGAATTAGGTTCCACATCTTTGTGGGGGGAAGGGAAAGAATCATACTGTCATGGTGACAGCCAAACTTTAGAAAAGGGCATTTTAAAAATGATTAAGCTAGCCAAATAAAACTAGTGTAAGTAAACTTACACTTAGCCATACAATAATCAAAGGCACACATATCACTAAACAAAGTAAAAAAGTATGGTGAAATGGCAAGTTTCAAGAAGTTGATCACGCCAAATAGGAGAGTCACTCAGAAAATGGAAATTCAACACTAGAAGCTCATAGAAAGTATAAATTAGAATAGATAACATGTTAGTTAGGAAGGCTAAGAAGATATTTGAAGGGCAAATAGCCAAAGCCATAAAAACAAATATGACTAAGTATTTTAGTAGGAATCCAGCCAAAGAACTGATGAGTCCACAGAAACAGCAAGGAGTAAACAGAGTAATTAATAAGGATAAAAATACTGGTGAACATTTACTTCTCTAGAGAATGATGGGGGAATTCTTCACATTGTAAAGATGAGCTACTATCAAACACTGAAGGATCAACACAAGTGGTGCCAGAACAATCTGAGCAGTTAGTTAGCAAAAGGCTACCAGGACCAAGTATTATACATCTACCAGGTCTGAAAGAGCTAAAGAATGAAGCAGCTGAGATACTAACAAAAATACGCAACCTCATTAAAATCAGCTATTATACCAGAAAACCAGAGGTACCAAATGTTGTACACCTATATCTAGAAAAATGCCATAGGGGCAAACCTGGGAATGAATTAATAGTTTAACTAACTGGTAGGGGAAGTCTTAATTAATAAGCCCCTGAATGAACAGGAAAGCAGAACAAACCAGCATGGTTTCTGTAAAGGAAAACTACACATCTCCAATCTATTAAAATTCCTTGAGCATATTAACAAACTACAAAACAACACTGGTTGACAAACTTTCTTAGAACTTTCAAGGAGTCTGGATAACTCACAAAAGAGATTTAAAGCAATCAAGTACTGTGAAATTAAAAATTGGCTAGAGAATAAAAAGAGTAGACATGGTTGTTCAGTTTTCAACATACTGTAGCTGTTAACAGTGGTGTTCCTCAAAGTTCTGTATTACAACCAGTGCCAGATATATTTGTAAATATTTGGAAAAGGGGTGAGCAGCAAGATGTCAAATTATGAAGTTCCCAATTACTTAGTGAAACCTAAGACTGGGGTAGTACAGAGGGAAGGTAGATAAATGGGGACATAATGGTAAATTCAACGTTAATAAATGCATATTAATGCACATTGGAAGGAATAATTCCAACCACTCATATTACTGGGTTCAGTATCACCTGTAAGCACTTAAGCCCAGATTTTACTCCACTCAGCATCACAAGGCTTGAGTCACTTAGGAGGTGTCTGCACCACAATCACGAGGCACGATTGCAGTTTAGGCAGGCATATCCACACTAACCTTAATCTAGCTACTGCTACTAAAAATAGCAGTGAAAATGCAGCAACACAGACCCCAGCACAGATGAGCAACGTGAGTCCTTACCCAGTTTTCTGGGCAGGGTTCTACAGCCCACGTTAAAGCCTGAGATTACAATACTCTTAGGCACTTAGGCCCTATTTTTTATAACTATTTAGGCATTGCTCAGCTCAGCATCACAGTGCCTGACTTAGGAGCCTAAGGATATGTCTATACTACAAACTGCAGTTGACGCAAGCCAAAACAGCATACAGCTGCAAAACTTCGCATATTGCTTAAGCATGTGGATACTTGGCTGCTTGTAGCAGCACTGCACACAGACACGCATTCCTGACGAGCATGTAAATGCAGGTAGGGAATTATGATGTGATTGGACTAACAGAGACTTGGTGGGATAACTTGCATGACTGGAGTACTGTCATGGATATAAACTGTTCAGGAAGGACAGGAAGGCCAAAAAAGGTGGGGGAGTTGCACTGTATGTAAGGGAGCAGTATGACTGCTCAGAGCTCCGATATGAAACTGCAGAAAAACCTGAGAGTCTCTGGATTAAGTTTAGAAGCGTGAGCAAGAAGGGTGATGTCGTGGTGGGAGTCTGCTATAGACCACCGGACCAGGGGGATGAGGTGGACGAGGCTTTCTTCCGGCAACTCACAGAAGTTACTAGATCGCAGGCCCTGGTTCTCATGGGAGACTTCAATCATCCTGATATCCGCTGGGAGAGCAATACAGCGGTGCACAGACAATCCAGGAAGTTTTTGGAAACTGTAGGGGACAACTTCCTGGTGCAAGTGTTGGAGGAACCAACTGGGGCGGAGCTCTTCTTGACCTGCTGCCCACAAACCAGGAAGAATTAGAAGGGGAAGCAAAAGTGGATGGGAACCTGGGAGGCAGTGACCATGAGATGGTCGAGTTCAGGATCCTGACACAAGGAAGAAAGGAAAGCAGCAGAATACGGACCCTGGACTTCAGAAAAGCAGACTTTGACTCCCTCAGGGAACTGATGGGCAAGATCCCCTGGGAGAATAACATGAGGGGGAAAGGAGTCCAGGAGAGCTAGCTGTATTTCAAGGAATCCCTGTTGAGGTTACAGGAACAAACCATCCCGATGTGTAGAAAGAATAGTAAATATGGCAGGCGACCAGCTTGGCTTAACAGTGAAATGCTTGCTGATCTTAAACACAAAAAAGAGGCTTACAAGAAGTGGAAGATTGGACAAATGACCAGGGAGGAGTATATAAATATTGTTCGGGCATGTAGGAATGAAATCAGGAAGGCTAAATCACACCTGGAGTTGCAGCTAGCGAGGGATGTTAAGAGTAACAAGAAGGGTTTCTTCAGGTATGTTGGCAATAAGGAGAAAGCCAAGGAAAGTGTGGGCCCCTTACTGAATGAGGGAGGCTACCTAGTGACAGAGGAGGTGGAAAAAGCTAATGTACTCAATGCTTTTTTTGCCTCTGTCTTCACGAACAAGGTCATTTCCCAGACTACTGCACTGGGCAGCACAGCATGGAGAGGAGATGACCAGCCCTCTGTGAAGGAAGAAGTGGTTCAGGACCATTTAGAAAAACTGGACGTGCACAAGTCCATGGGGCCAGATGTGTTGCATCCGAGAGTGCTAAAGGAATTGGCGGATGTGATTGCAGAGCCATTGGCCATTATCTTTGAAAACTCATGGCGATCGGGGGAAGTCCCGGAAGACTGGAAAAAGGCTAATGTAGTGCCAATCTTTAAAAAAGCGAAGGAGGAGGATCCTGGGAACTACAGGCCAGTCAGCCTCAACTCAGTCCCCGGAAAAATCATGGAGCATGTCCTCAAGGAATCAATTCTGAAGCACTTAGACGAGACGAAAGTGATCAGGAACAGTCAGCATGGATTCACCAAGTGCAAGTCATGCCTGGCTAATCTAATTGCCTTCTATGATGAGATAACTGGTTCTGTGGATGAAGGGAAAGTAAGTGGACGTGTTATTCCTCGACTTTAGCAAAGCTTTTCACACGGTCCCCCACAGTATTCTTGTCAATAAGTTAAAGAAGTATGGGCTGGATGGATGCACTACAAGGTGGGTAGAAAGTTGGCTAGACTGTCGGGCTCAACGGGTAGTGACCCATGGCTCCATGTCTAGTTGGCAGCTGGTATCTAGCGGAGTGCCCCAAGGGTCAGTCCTGGGGCCGGTTTTGTTCAATATCTTCATTAATGATCTGGAGGATGGTGTGGATTGCACCCTCAGCAAGTTTGTGGATGACACTAAACTGGGAGGAGTGGTAGATACGCTGGAGGGTAGGGACAGGATACAGAGGGACCTAGACAAATTAGAGGATTGGACCAAAAGAAATCTGATGAGGTTCAACAAGGACAAGTGCAGAGTCCTGCACTTAGGACGGAAGAATCCAATGCACTGCTACAGACTAGAGACCGAATGGCTAGGCAGCAGTTCTGCAGAGAAGGACCTAGGGGTTACAGTGGACAAGAAGCTGGATATGAGTCAACAGTGTGCCCTTGTTGCCAAGAAGGCCAATGGCATTTTGGGATGTATACGTAGGGACATTGCCAGCAGATTGAGGGACGTGATCGTTTCCCTCTATTCGACATTGGTGAGGCCTCACCTGGAGTACTGTGTCCAGTTTTGGGCCCCACACTACAAGAAGGATGTGGAAAAATTGGACAATGTCCAGCGGAGGGCAACAAAAATGATTAGGGGACTGGAACACATGACTTATGAGGAGAGGCTGAGGGAACTGGGATGTTTAGTCTACGGAAGAGAAGAATGAGGGGGGATTTGATAGCTGCTTTTAACTACCTAAAAGGTGGATCCAAAAGAGAATGGATCTAGACTATTCTCAGTGATAGCAGATGACAGGACAAGGAGTTATGGTCTCAAGTTGCAGTGGGGGAGACTTAGGTTGGATATTAGGAAAAACTTTTTCACTAGGAGGGTGGTGAAACACTGGAACGCGTTACCTGGGGAGGTGGTGGAATCCCCTTCCTTAGAAGTTTTTAAGGTCAGGATTGACAAAGCCCTGGCTGGGATGATTTAGTTGGGATTGGTCCTGCTCTGGGCAGGGGGTTGGACTAGATGGCCTCCAGAGGTCCCTTCCAACTCTGTTATTCTATGATTCTATGATCTGCCACTCTCACTGTGCCACCTGTCACTGTCCAGCACAATACCTTTTGGGAAATTTTTGCAACATATTGTGGGATAGAAATGGCTTGCCCAGGGATCTCTTGGAGCTAGGGGTCGAATTCCCAGCATGCAACTTTCTCCATCCCACAATGGCATCCATATCCCGTAATTTTGACACCACTTTTTTAAAATCCAACAAATCCACGAGTCACTTTTTGGTGCTTGCTATCTGTGACATGCATGGAGTTTGCAGAGCTCTGCACTCTTCTCATGAACACTGCATATACCCAATAAACGATTCTCCTGTATTTGCAGACCTGCAAGTAGTACTGCAGCAATGAGGGACAGGAGGATCTCTCCTAGGACAGCTTGCTGAGAGACACAGAGAAAGAAAATTCAGGATTGCTGGTGGCATTCAAAAAGCAGTTGCAGACTGTGCAGCACTGCTTCTGGGCCTGAGAAACAAGCACCGACTGTACCACAGGTATGGGACAACAAGCAGCAGCGGCTGCAGCACTTTAGGATGCAAAAGGCCACATTCCAGGATCTGTGTGCAGAGCTTGCCTCAGCCCTCCAGCACATGGACACCAGAATGAGAGCTGCATTGACAGTGGACAAGCAGGTAGCAATCTCACTCTGGAAACTTGCAACATGGGACTGCTACCGGTCAGCAGGAAATCATTTTGAAGTTGGAAAATTCAGTGGAGTGTTTTTTGTGCCTGGAGCTTGGGACGCTGTTTCAATTGTGTAGTGCTTGTTGTACATTCATATAGATGACCGGGTTTTTCCTGAAGCTATGAATTCTTTGGTGTGTATTTATAAGTACTGTATGCTTTGACTGACTTGGCATTCTGCAATCTTTGTTGTGAACTAATATAGATAATAAAATTACCCCAAAATAGAACTTTACTGAAGGAGGAGGTAGGGTAGTGTAGAAAACCAATGTGCCAAAAACATAAACCAACCTTGTCCCCACCCCACACACACACAAAATGTTAAACAAATTTCTAACATAAAACAAAGAGATAAAAATTTAAAATTAGAAGAACAAATAATTTTGTCTATTTGAATGCACAAATGTAGTCTGTTATGGCTACAGATATATTGAGCTGTGTCAGCCACAGATTAGTGTATGTGAAAGCGTGGTTTTCCTTACTGTCCCCTGACGTGGAGTGATAGGAGTAAGGATACCGTCTGTGATGACACATGATATCTGGGGGGAGAGGGAGTAGCGACCAAGGAGTTCTCCAAGGACTGCAAAGGGTAGAGTCCAGCATTTTTGGACTTGTAGGTCAACCAGGGTCTGCAGCATTTGGGTATGCAGCCTGAGAAAACCCATTATGTCCAGGTGCTTTTCCCTCTTTTTGTCCTGCTAGGACTCCTGGGTCTTTTCCTATCCTCTCTGCCTTTCTCCATGCTGTCAGTCATATTGGCCCTTCAAGCCCTTTGTTCAGTCTGATGCAGCACTGGCTTGAAAGATCTCACAGCACATGTCCTCCTTAGTCCTCTTCTTTTCATCAGGGTCAGCCGTTCTGTGAGTGTGGAAGGGACATCCCTCAAGTCCACCATGCCAGAAGCTGCTGATAAAAACAGACAGACTAAATCCAGTGGTGCCAGTCACATGGAAAGGGAAAGAATTTTCCAAACTCCCTTCCCTTATTCCCATAAATACTTTTTAATAAGAAATTCTTATTGACACTTCAGCTTCAGAATGCATCGGCACAGCATCAATCTCCTGCCCCAGCCACAGTGAGCATGGCCCACGAAGAGCAAGAGTGGGAAAATATTTTCTCTTGCATGAAGCTATAACATTTCAGTCCTTATTCCATGGGTAGGAATATAGGACAATGGCATTGAGTATTGGCACTATTTTCCACAGGTGGTGGTTATTTCAGCTGATATCTCACTCCTGAGCATCACAAAGGTACAGCTGCTACTGGCATCCCGAAGCTGCCATGGCCTGTAATGCTTCTTGCCTGTTTAGTCTCAAAACAGATCCTGGCTCATGGCATGGCTGGAGCCCCCCACATATCTCCCCCTCACTGTTCAAGTCAGGGGTCTGTGTCTTGGACTCCTCTGAGGTATCCACAGTCATTTATGCAGTGCTGGTGGGGTCTCCACCAAATATGGTATCCAATTCCTTGTAGAGGCGGCAGGTCTGCAGCGCAACACCAGACCTATACTTGCACTCTCAGGCCTGGGGTATCCCTGGAAAAGTTCATTCACTTTCACCCAGTACTGCTGCTGTACCCACTTGCCTGCATCATCTATGCAATCTCTGCTCATAGGTGTCCACATTTCTACAGCTGTATTTGCACTGCCTCTTCTCCCCACAAGCCCAGGAGAGCCAAAACTTCATGTTTACTCCAGGCAGGGGTGCATCTGGTGCATGCAGCCCACATGAGTTGGGCAATTGCACACAATTGCTAAGTGTGCTCACCAAGTTGGCCAACTGGAATATTTTTAAAATGCCTCTTCAGGGGCTTTTAAAGGGGGGTGGCTTCCAGTCTCTATGCTCCTGTGCAATGGAGTTTAAAATTGTGACCAGAGTGTTCATACCAGTTAGTAAATATTAACCCTTTTAGTCCTCTTTTCCTTTTTATAGATTATATTCATTTGCATATTAACTATTCTTCATGATATTACCAAAGAGCGTGTTTGAATTTTAAGGCCAAGGTTTTGCTGTTTAATCTGGGAGGAACCTGTATTCAGGAATTTCATGTGACCAAATATTGGGCTGTACTTTATGATGGCTGGCATCGCCAAGTCTGTGGGAAAAATAGATGTGTAGGGAAAGACCCCCCACCCCCAAACTACAGAAATATAATACCATAGAACCTCAGAGTTACGAACACCAGAGTTACAAACTGACCAGTCAACCACACACCTCATTTAGAACCAGAAGTATGCAATCAAGCAACAGGAGACCAACAAACAAAAAAAAGGCAAATACAGTACAGTACTTTGTTTAATGTAAACTACTAAAAAAATAAAGGGAAAGATTTGACAAGATTAAAAAAAAGATTTCACAAGGTAAGGAAACTCTTTGTGCTTATTTCATTTAAATTACGATGGTCAAAAGCATTTTTCTTCTCCACAATAAAGTTTCAAAGCTGAATTAAGTCAATGTTCAGTTGTAAACTTTTGAAAGAACACCGATAACGTTTTGTTCAGAGTTACAAACAACCTCCATTCCCAAAGTGTTCGTAACTCTGAGGTGCTACTGTAAAAACAACACTGAGTGATTGATAAGGGGTGCCTAAGATTTAGTTATGCTCTTTGATTAAGTAGGATCTTGTTATTGCAGATATTTTCTGTTATGGATAAAATAAGGATCAAATGAAAGATGTTTAGGTTAACTCAGTAAGAATTAATGGTTGTCACAGCTGTCAGTAATTATGTACTGTCATATAATATTTTGTATTATGTACTGTAATTATGTCAGTACTGGATTATAAATTCCCTTTATTTTATCAAATCATGTAACCCAAAGATAAAGGAAATTCCAGAAGTAATCAGGTAAAAAGAAAACATCAAAATAGAATACAGTGGAAATTAATTGTGGGAAAGCATTTTTCCCCTCCAAAAAAGGGGTTTCTGTGTCTCAGACCCTATTTTAAAAAAAAAAAAAAAAAAAAAAAAAAGAGAGAGAGGGGGGTTTGGAAATTAGGTGGGGAGTGCAAAACTGTCAGCATCCCACCAGTTACAGAGGTGAGAGACACAGAGGCCAGCTCCTTCCCTCACATCCCACAATAATGTATCTATTATTTCTGTATAATGTTGTACTAATCTTGGATTGATAATCTTTGACTAAATAATACTGTGATCAATGCAGGGGTGGGGTGGGTGGGAAGGGGGGAGAAAAGTAGCTCCCTTTTATGGACACCCAGCTAGCCAACAGCTATAAAATCCCTCTTCATAGCTGTTCTGTAATTGCTCTACCTGTAAAGGGTTAAAAAGTCTCACTGCTACACATAGGTAAAAGGAAATGAATGGGCACCTGGCCAAAAGAGCCAATGGGAAGGCCAGAACTTTTTAAAATTGAAGGAAGACTCCCCTTTTGTCTGTCTGTTGTCGTACTCCCGGGGAGAGGCAGACAGGGCAACAGCTATGCTGTAAGAAGCTTGGGCCAGGTATGAAAAAATCATCAGTATCATACCTAGAAACTACTCATTTAAAAGCCCAGATATGTAACTAGATCAGGAAATGTCTAGGAAGACGCGATTAGGTTTATCCCTTTTATTTCATTATGGCTTGTGGATTCCTCTGTGCTAACCCCAAGTGCTTTTGTTTTGCTTGCAACCTTTAAACTGGACCTCAAGAAAGCTATGCTTGGTGCTTAATCCTTGTAGTTGCTCTTTTAAAATCTAGCCGTAGCCTGAGTTCCCAGATGTATTTTCTTTCTTTCTTTTTTTTTTATTAATAAGATTTACCTTTTTTAAGAACAGAATTGGATGTGTGTGTCTTAAGAGATTTATGCACATGTTGTTTAATTAGCCGGTGGCAACAGCCTTAGCCTTCCCTCCCCCCCTCCCCCTTTTCTCAGCTCTTCCCTGGATGCGGGGGTGAGAGGGCTTGAGAGTACCCCACAGGAAGGAATTCCCAAGTGCACCTTCCTGGGCTCTCAAAGGGGCTCTGCACTTGGGTGCTGGCAACATCTACCAATCCAAGGTCAGAGAAAAGCTGTAACCTTGGGAGTTTAATACAAGCCTGGAGTGGCCAGTATTATTTTTTAGAATCCTTGCGGGCCCCCACCTTCTGCACTCAAAGTGCCAGGGTGGGGAATTAGCCTTGACTATTACCATTTAAACCTGTTGTTTAACAATCAAATTATTAAAATCAAACACGCAACAGTGTACAGGAACTCCTCACTTAACATTGCAGTTATATTCCTGAAAAATGCGACTTTAAGCAAAACGATGTTAAGCGAATCCAATTTCCCCATAAGTCTTAACGTAAATGAGGGGGTTAGGTTACAGGGAAATTTTTTTCACCAGACAAAAGACTATATTTTATACACACACACAAGTTTTAAACAAATAAATTTAATACTGGTACACGATGATGATTGTGAAGCTTGGCTGAGGTGGAGGAGTCAGGGGGTGGGATATTTCCAGGGAATACCTTACTGCTAAATGATGAACTAGCAATTGGCTGAGCCCTTAAGGGTTAACTCTCCCACTCTACAAGGCAGCAAGAAAGGAGGGAGAGCAAACAGAGACAGAAAGACACACCCTGTGTGTGTTTGAGAGATAGAGATGCGCATTTCCCCTTTAAGTATGAAGAGTGGGGTCAGAAGTACACTGCCTTGCTAATTAGATCAGCAAGCTGAGACCAGACCGCACCTCCCTCCCTCCATGTGTGTCCCCTGCTCTATGGAAGATGGTGTAAGCGGGCTGCAGGAGCAGGGGGACACCCTGAAATTAGCCCCCCTTTTCTTCCCCTCCCTCACACAGTAAGCAGTAAGTCTCAGGGAGCAGCTCCAAGACAGAGGGCAGGAGCAGTACATGGCAGTGGGAAGAGGGACAGCTGAACAGACGGTAATTGATAGCCTGCTGAGCAGCTGCTGCACAGGGAATTTAGGGGAGCAGGGAGCTGCTGGTCCACCCTGGTTCCAACCATCCACCAGCTAGCTGCAACGGGCTGCTCTTCCTGCAAGCTGTGGACAAAGCAGGTGGCTGCCAAATGATGTTAGAAGGGAGCACTGCACAACTTTAAACGAGCATGTTCCCTAATTGATCAGCAACCTAACATTAACCGGGACAACTTTAAGTGAGGAGTTCCTGTACACTGTTACAGAGAATGGGGCACTGTGGGATAGCCTGGAGGGCTGTTGGGGTTGCCAGAGGTCATGCAGTGTCTACACTCACACTACATGGACCTCAGTATGCCGACCGCGCCTCTGTGCCCTTCAGGGAGGTGGTTTTACTGTGTCTTTGTGAAAAGGCACTTACATGGGCCAGAGACAAATTGAGTGTTAGACCATACATGTAGAGAGACACATCGACCTAACTTTGTAGTGTAGACCAAGCTTTATGTCCCATTAAGTTTCAGTGAGAATTAAATTCCTAAATGCTTAAGTCACTTTTGAAGAGAAGACTTAAGCCTTGTAATGTTGAGCTGAACAATGCCTAAATACTTTAAAAATCTGGTCTTTAAGACCTGGCCCTTACTGTGGATGGCTCCACATTGGCAGTCAAATAAAGGAATGAAGTGTTAGTATACAGAAAGTATACCGTATCATTGATTTAACATCTCAAATGCTGTTTTCAATTATCATCACACTGTCTCAAAAACTATACAGCAGACAGAGGGGTTCTGAGCCAGTTAAAGAGTGACTTCTACAAGATTTGCACTAGAAAGGCCCGACACGGTTTCATTTAGAGGGGAAATGAATAAGGAAGACATGAAGAGCTACAGCAATTACTGATATACAAAAAGTAATTTGAATCTTATTCATCCTCCCTCATAGAATCATAGAATATCAGGGTTGGAAGGGACCTCAGGAGGTCATCTAGTCCAACCCCCTGCCCAAAGCAGGACCAATCCCCAACTAAATCATCCCAGCCAGGGCTTTGTCAAGCCTGACCTTAAAAACTTCTAAGGAAGGAGATTCCACCACCTCCCTAGGTAACGCATTCCAGTGTTTCACCACCCTCCTAGTGAAAAAGTTTTTCCTAATAGCCAACCTAAACCTCCCCCACTGCAACTTGAGACCATTACTCCTTGTTCTGTCATCAGCTACCACTGAGAACAGTCTAGATCCATCCTCTTTGGAATCCCCTTTCAGGTAGTTGAAAGCAGCTATCAAATCCCCCCTCATTCTTCTCTTCCACAGTCTAAACAATCCCAGTTCCCTCAGCCTCTCCTCATAAGTCGTATGTTCCAGTCCCCTAATCATTTTTGTTGCCCTCCGCTGGACTCTTTCCAATTTTTCCACATCCTTCTTGTAGTGTGGGGCCCAAAACTGGACACAGTACTCCAGATGAGGCCTCACCAATGTCGAACTGAGGGGAACAATCACGTCTCTAAATCTGCTGGGAATGCCCCTACGTATACATCCCAAAATGCCATTGGCCTTCTTGGCAACAAGGGCACACTGTTGACTCATATCCAGCTTCTCGTCCACTGTAATCCCTAGGTCCTTTTCCGCAGAACTGCTGCTGAGCCATTTGGTCCCTAGTCTGTAGCGGTGCATGGGATTCTTCCATCCTAAGTGCAGGACTCTGCACTTGTCCTTGTTGAACCTCATCAGATTTCTTTTGGCCCAATCCTCTAATTTGTCTAGGGCCCTCTGTATCCTATTCCTACCCTCCAGCATATCTACCTCTCCTCCCAGTTTAGTGTCATCTGCAATCTTGCCAAGGGTGCAATCCACGCCATCCTCCAGATCATTTATGAAGATATTGAACAAAACCGACCCAAGGACCAACCCTTTGGGCACTCCACTTGATACCAGCTGCCAACTAGACATGGAACCATTGATCACTACCCGTTGAGCCCGACAATCTAGCCAACTTTCTATCCACCTTATAGTCCATTCATCCAGCCCATACTACTTTAACTTGCTGGCAAAAATACTGTGGGAGACCGTGTCAAAAGATTTGCTAAAGTCAAGGAACAACACGTCCACCGCTTTCCCCTCATCCACAGAGCCAGTTATCTCATCATAGAAGGCAATTAGACTAGTCAGGCATGACTTGCCCTTGGTGAATCCATGCTGACTGTTCCTGATCACTTTCCTCTCCTCTAAGTGCTTCAGAATGCAAGAGAAGGTTCAATAATATAAAAACAACAAATATAGGATTAATTAATTAATTAATATACGAAGGTTCATATAATATAAAGACAACAAATTTTTAAAAGAACAAAAGGAATTATCTTGTAGCAATCAGTTACCCAAGTTGATTATGTATTAGGAATAGTATTGAGGGCAGGTGCAAGGAATTATTGATACCAACATAACCATGTGGAATTTTTTCTTGAGAACTATGAAATAGTTGAGTAGAACCCTCTCCCTTGATACTGAGGTGGCACTTACTGTACAGCTCCTCACTCAAGGAGAGTCTCCACCTCCTGCTGGAGGATCTCCTTGGGAGAGTGGTCCCTGAAGATGGGCCTGGAGCAGGTTTTGGAGGAGGTAGAGAATGGCTACAGTTCTGAGTTTCTAAGTGGATGATATTTGGTACCCACGTGTCCTTTGTTACAGCATTACAGTTGTGGGCAAAGTAAGGCAGGTGGATGCCAAAAGGGGAGTTTGGAAACAGGTGGCGTTGGCGTCACTGTCAGGTTGCATCTCTCAAGAGTCCTGTCAAAAGGGATCTTTAGAAGTGAATGAGGCTGGGTGACCGTCATTGAGGTGGATGTAACTGCATACCTTGACCTGCACCCTTCGATGCTTGCGTGGTGAATCGTATGGTTGCTGGTGATAGAAAGGCTGGGGAAGAGGCCTTGGCTTATGTATGCCTGTTTGTGTTACCTTCCTCTTCAGGGACAGGATATAAATGCCCAGAGACCAGAGGGCTGTCCTGGAGTCATTTAATGAGTGCAAAGACTGTTTTCTCATTAAAGATATTGGTTTCATCAAAGCGCAAGTCCCCAATGGTGCTGCTCACAGTTCAACAGGCTCCATGATAAGTCCCCAGTTTATAAACTGTCTCTTGGAGGAACCCCTTCACCTCTGCAAGTATCCATAGTGGCATCCAAGCAGTGTTTTCAAAACAGCGTAGGATTTGTTAGTCAACTGGAACACAGCACTGGAAATCCTTAGGTTAGCACAGAGAAATAAAGGTTAATGCATAGTCAAGCCAGATCAATTCACCAGCCAAGCAGTAGTGAACTCCATTTTCAGGCTCTGTCTCTCTGATTTTCTTATTCAGTCCCAGTAGACAGCAGCCTGCTTCTTCCAGAAATTCACCCCCACCTGAAACCTTAGTCTTTTGCTCTCAAGCTGGTGACTCTGCTCAGCTTCTGGGTCATTGTTTCTAGGGTTTTCCATTGTCTCCTCAGATTTTCCACTGATATGGGTCTGCCTGCCAGTCTTTTTAATGACCCAGTCAGTCTGCTCAGATAGACCTGGGGTTTTTATAACATACGGCTTCCACAAACCCAATCTTCCTACCTCCACAGCATCTTAGTTGTGGGCGATCAGCAAGCAGCAACAATTTTCAAAGGAGGGAGGCTAAGGAGCTGGTAGAGGATTGCTCAGCCAATGCAAGCAATCCAATCTAGCTTTGGCACTGAAAAAGGAGTGCTGAATAATACGTATACATTCAACATCATACAGCCATCTCACAATTTCTGAGTATTGTAACATTCTAAGACAAGTTATTATAGTGCTCACAAGTATCACCTGGAGCCTTGCCTGGACTGAAGTTTAAATGCAGTTATATATATTCTGTTTTTAATAAATAAAAAGTATCCAAACAGAGACTAAGCACCCTGCCAATTATTTAAAATTATGAATACAAAGCACAATAAAAATAATTCACACCTACCTAGCAGCAGCAAATCAAATACTAAGGCATCATATTAGCCTATTTAGGCAATATTTGAACTGAATTTTCTTACCATTTGGACTTCTCTCCAACTGCAGTGAATACCTAGGAGAATCTAAGTTCCTTCGCCAAATCAAAGTATAAATTAACAACTCTCTATGATCAATTAATGTAGCGTGGCCACACTAGGTACACTGTTGTGTTAGAAGACTGGCAGCATATGATTCAAATGGAAGTCAAACACTAGCTTTGGCAAGAACTTGAAGTAGAATGAGGATGTAAATTCAGGCTTTCAGGGTCTGGAGCTGAACTGCAAGCAAACTAGACTGCATCTGAGATATTTTAATTGTCATTGTAGGGATCTGTATGGGAGAAACTTACCCTGCGTCTCTACCCCCCATTTAAGGTGTTTTAGCAATAGTCCAAAACAGCAGAGACTCCCAGACAGACCAAACAATATGTAACATTTTGCCAAATATTTTTAGGATCTAGTGACTACTGAGGGTTGGACTTGAAAACTTGTATTCTTAACCTAGCAAAGGCACAAGTGCCCAAGGTCATGAGAGTTAACATATGTTAGTATTGTAATCTAGGTTCATGGACTATAAAAATAAGACACTCTGGACTTTACAGTAACTCTTTCTAACTCTGATAATCATAAAACCTTTGTAAACTCTAGGACAGACCTGAAATTAATCTGAGTCCAAGTTGTTCAAAGAGGGAACAGGACGCCTGAAACATAGGTCAGCCCTTGGCAAAACTGAGCTCTGGTGAGCCAGCCTTTCAATTGGGAGGTTCTTGAAGACCTTGACAATGGAACTTAATAGCAAGTGATGCCAGACTCTTAGTTAACAGATGGAGAGTCACTGCTAACCCAAACAGAAGCAGTTTATACTGGGAATGGTCATTGTTCAGTCTGAAATAAAGGTAATACTTGTGGCCACGGTGGAGAAATGTGAAACCTCCCGAAGTTTGAGAGTTCTGAACTAATCCTGACAAAAAAAGGGAAAGATTATAGCTGTTACTTTGAAAAAGTTGCTGAGCTCTCACTGCACTGAAATTGGTTGACTCTGTTTTCTTTTTGTGCATAAGGGGAAAAAAAACACTATTCTTGTGAAGTTCTCCAAAACCTGGTTCTATTGCTTCGAATTGTAGAAAGAACACTTTTCCTGTTTGAGAGTCATCCTTGAAATGGATAGGAAAACAGTAGGGTGAGGTAGCAGCATAGATTTAAATTGTAGAGGATTGCCATCTCTAGCATCTGTAAAACTAAATTTAGAAGTGATAAATGTACCAAATCTTGGGAGGGAAAGGAAAGCAGTCCCCTAAGAGATGCAACATGGAGGCCAAACAGGAATCAAAGAGCAATACCAAGCTCCTTCTCAACATACCTAAGTTATTGCTTTGATAGAAGCTGTGGCTGGAACCAAGGCAGTTGAAAAGAGTACTGGTGAAGATATGATTTTATTGCTGGATCACTGGGACTGTTTTACAGTGCTTTTTGCATCTGATACCCCGAGTAAGCCAGTGGGGGTGACTAACAAGGGTATTTGAAGTACAGTCCCATCTTAAAGGAAGAAAAATCTTTGACTGGGGGGGATTGGCTGGGTCTTAAGTTACAGTCCTAGTCACCTTGTGGTTTCCCAGAGTATTGTTCTGTCAACAATAAAGAGGTCAAGATCATCAAACAGAAGGTTAAGCAGTTTATTCTGAACCTCTTATAGAAAACTGAAGATTTTAAGTGGCAACAGTGTTGAGACATTCTTTCTGGTGAAATTGAAAGCCTTCTGTTCAGATATGCGAAGAAACTCCAGCTCTGAAAATAGAATTTTACTTTTTAGCGTGGACTATAGAAGTACTGCCCATAGATTTTGAGAACCCATTTTGGTCTAGTGGAAGTTCAGTTTGGAGCCTCTTCATATTTTCTGGGACTTGAGTACAGGACAAGCAAATGGACATCCCTTGAAAGAATGGCCTTGTCCCCAATGGCATACATGCTAGTCAGGAATATTTTTGGCTATATGAGGCATACCTCTTAAAACTGCATTTCTTTTCAGAGTCTGCCATCCAGAGACCTGAAAAGACAGAAAAATAATCTGAAAGTTAAACACTAAAGCGGCCAGAAATCCAACCACCACTAATAAGATTTAGCTGACCAATTTACCTAATACTAATCTAAATTAGCTAGTAACAGTCAGCAGCAAAATGTGTTACTTTTTGTAGAGAAAAGGAAGGAAAAACCCTGACATAGTAGTAGAAAAAGGAATTCTGGGAAGCTCTCATATGATGTTCCTTAACATGGCTCATCATATCATGGGAAATTACTTAAAACTCAAGTGTTTCTGTCACCATACAGTGGCAAGGAAGACCAATATCCATTCATCTGCACAAATAAAACAATCACAAAAAACTCAGCGGGACCAAAAATTACATGCTTAATTTAATAGACCAATCATTTCCCATCTGAGGTCAAAAGATTTTGGACGAGACACAGTTTAACAACCTCCAAAGTGAATTTCAGTATTTCAATTTTCAAGTTTATTTTTAAAAGCTTAGGCTCTGTCTACACTACAGATCTTACAGCAGCACAGCTGTACCACTGCAGCTGCGCCGCTGTAAGGTCTCCCGTATAGCTGCTGTATGCCGATGGGACAGAGCTCTCCTGTTGGCATAAGGAAGCCACCCCCAAAGACGGCTGGTAACTATGTCGGCGGAAGAGCATCTCCCGCCAACATAACGCTGTCCACACCTGTTCACTGTCAGTGAAACTTATGTTGGTCAGGGGTGTGTTTTTTCACACCCGACTGACAAAAGTGCTGGTGTAGATATAGCCTTATCTGCTATCTATTTCTATTAGTTTGCACAAATATTTACAAAATGAAAAACTTCCTATTCCATTTATACACACACACACACACGAACACTTTTACAACTTAAGGGTCATAAAAGGAAATCGTCTCCATTATTTTTGGGGATAAAGTCATCGCATGTTAATGGTTTTAGTTTGACAAAAGAAGCAAGTTTTTTATTACAGTAACTTTACACAGGAAATACTCAGGTATTATAAAGAAAACAATGAGAACTCCCTCTTCAGTCTCTTTCCTTAGGGTATGTCTACACTTAAAATGCTACGGCATGCTGCTGTAGCACTTCAGTGTGGACACTTACTATAGCAATAGGAGGGGTTCTCCCATTGCTCTAGTAAATCCACCTCCCTGAGAAGCACAGAGTTAGATTAACAGAAGAATTCTTCTGTTGAGCTAGTGCTGTCTACACAGAGACTTGGGTTGGCTAAGCTATGTTGCTCAGGGGTGTGGATTTTTCACACCCTGAGTGACCAAGCTGGGTCGATCTAATTTTTTAGTGTAGACTAGCCTTTAGGAACTGAAGAAATAGCGAACAGTATGTTAAAGGACTTATTTCTTCACCCTCCCACTTCCCTGGTCCTTCTCGCATGAACAGAGAGCAACAATACCCGAAGTCCGAAGGTGCAAATAATTCGATGTTTATTGGAGTGAACTTTCAGCAAGCTTAAATCCAAGTTCTTTTTTCCCAAATCCCAATTTACTTCCTGTTTGCCCCTAATTTATATAGTAATATTCTCAGCTATACCTTAACCAATCATTTTACTGAAATTTACCTAACCAATCCTAACATATTGTAACATGATTAGCTAACCAATCATATCCCAATACCTTAATTAGTTTAGACCCAGAAAAATTAATTATACATCCTAACACAGCAAGGTACAATTCACAACTACCCTTGCATTAGACCAGAATTGGGATAACATGCAACAGAAAAATCTACCGGCAACCTGTGTGGGAACATTTTTGCTGACTGCATTCAGAAATGAATTCACCACTGCTGTATTAAAAGCAGCTTAGATTCTTTGGAGTAAATGACATGAAATGTCTCTGTGCTGAAATCGATAACTCTGGGTTTTAAACTAAGGAAGTTCCTGGACACTCATGTATATAAGAGTAGGATTCTAAAAGGTATCATTTGACACCCCAGCAAAAAAACCAAAACCACCAACATTAATGCTGGCAATAACATTACAATATTGTAACTATAAAAATAGAGTCAATTTTACAAATAAAGCATTTTCGAAGTGTTATGTGTGTTTTAAGAATACATCGCTTATCTCTTTACAACCCAAGCCTAATAAGCAAAAGTCAATCCAGGCGTCTGTAAAGGATCACTAACCTTCTCTCCCTTACCGCTTCCTGGCTGCCTGGAGGGGATGTAGAGCACCCCTGTGGTACTCCCCACTCACGTGACCCATGGGAGGAGGGTGTGTGACTTTCCTCTATTGTGTTTTTGGGTTTTGTTTTTGTTGTGTGTGTTTGGATGGGTGGCACATTCCAATTCTCTGCTATTGAGGCAAAGTCAGGATTGATCATAAGCATGCCTTTGGACTTTCCAATACACATGTATCTGATATGGCTCAGGTTGGACTGTGATGTGAAAGTGCAAGAGTGCATATACACACACTGGGGAAAGCTGATAGCTGCTCATCAGTGTAAATGCATTTCTCTCTCTATTTCTCACTATTTCTGCCTGCTCTTTCACTAGTAGCAGCATATGGGTATTCCATTATTATTATTGTTAAATATTTAGGCAATAGTAGTGTCCAGAGACATCCTGAAGGATCACGTGTCCTCACTATGCTCAAAGCCATACAAGAGACTAGAATACCCTATGACTGGGACTAATCTTCACGATCAAAGCATTTAACAGGGCCTGGTGGCATAGGACCTTCATGCTCTGGGCATGACTCATCAGTGATGTGCCTGGTCTACGCTTAAAACTTATACTGGCATAGCTATGTCTGTTAGGGGTGCAATATTTTTACCAACACAGCTACGCTAGTATAAGCCCTAGTACAGATGTACTTTTATGCTGGTATAAAGTACTTTTGCTGGAATGTCTTATGTTTCTCTTTGAACTGTTGTAAGCTACGCCAGCAGAAGCAGTTTTATGCCATTATAAACTGCAGCTACACTAGGAAGGTTTGCCAGTACAGTTTTGCTGGTAGTGCTATACCAGCAAAACTTTTCTCGTGTAGACAGGGCCATGGAGAGAGAAGAGTGAAATTGATCACTATCAAGACTGGCTGCTGGTGAACAGGCAAGTGTGTTTTTGAACATGTACAATAACTTAAAATACGAACACAGCGACTTGGTCCTAAAAATTTAAGTCAAACAATATCCATATTAGTAGTCACAGCTTTCTCAGGGGCTAGCACAGGATTGGGCTGAATTCCCTCAGGAACTATGAATCACCACAAAAGTCATCACCTCACTTTCCACATGCAAAGCATACTCTGACCTTGCTTTTACCAATATAAATACAGTGTAGTATACAGTTTTTTTTATAAACCAATGCCAACAAAACTACAGTGTACACACAAATTCTCCTCTTGGAGAGAGGGTAAGGGAAAAGGGGGAACCCCACGTAACTGATGTTCATCACGGTGCTCAGTGAACTACTGGAAGGTGCTCAGATATTACAGTGATGAGAGATTACAGTGTCAAAACTTTTATAGAATAGAATATGTATGCTCTATTTCATAATGGTTGGCATTAAAAGAAAGTGAAAATACCACCTTCAAGAACAATCTATCACATTACACATTCCCATGAGTCAACCAGACATCTTGTAATGTGTGGAGGGTTCGAATCAGGAGAATAAATCCTGCCTAACACACACCTGACCTGTAGCTCTATCCGACATCCTGTTTCTGCTTGGATGCACCGATCAGATGAACCCTTTAGAAACAGACATTGCCTGCCCTGGTGACCAGCTTTATTACTCCTATTGACTACCAACAGTTTTCAGTTCAAAAACTAGCTCTCTTCAGATTTCACAGCTCTTTTCATCTGGTTCAACAATTACCAGCTCATGCTAGCTAGACAGGAGATACCTTCAAAATTCTGATTCCAGTAAGAAGAGGCTATCCTGAATCCTTTCTCACTATAAACATACATTTCAGTTTAACTGAAGTGTAAGATCACTGCTGAAGAGATCATAATCAAGACTTAAAGCATGATGTAATTGGATGGTAGTATTGCATTGCCATGCGGTCATAGACATGAAGTATTAAAACCCAGAACCTTAACCTTATTTCAAGCACCAGGACTGCAGTATACAAGTGAACAAGACAACGACATCATGATTGATCAAGTTCAGCCACCACAATACTACCACTATTTTTCACAGTCTTGATATCAAAGTTTAAATCAAAATGGATGTCCTTTTTTACCAACACACTTTAAAAAGCCCCACATAGCACACATGCATACTCCTTGATGTTCTGATGACATTTTCATAGTATTTATATCTATTTTGCATAATTTTCTTCCTTTGGACACTGTCATCTATGGTTAAAAAAAAAGATTTAAACCTAGATTGTAAAGGATGAACAAAACAGGTTGTGCATCATCAGGTCAAGCCCTGCCCCACTTCCTCACTCTGCTAACCACTGAAGGAATTTCAAAGGGCAGTCTCACGCCCAGCTGCTACAGGCCAAAAATCAAGGATCAGTTTAATGAATTACATTGCAACCAGATAAATGCTAATACTTGGCACCATGCAAAACCTTTCCATCCAAGTATATCACTAGTTGACCTCCAATACACCTGGGGATGATATCCCCTATTTTGTTGATCATCACTTTCTATACAGCAGGGTGAACCAATTTTAATCAAAGTGATTTAAATCACTTATTTTAAATCAAGATTTAAATCACCAGGCAGGAAACCTTAATTTAAATAATCAATTTTAATGATGTTTGTATTTATACTTTTTAGTTAGTTATTTTCTTAAAGGTTGATTTCATTGGTTGGTAACCATTAAAACATGTGATTTGTAACTAATTATACCCTTTACACTAAATGTGGTGCTTCTTTTTGCTAACCAGGAGGACATGCTTAAGTCTGTTATTGAGTGTCCAGGGAGATCGAAGTGCTCTCCTACCAGCTCTTCAATCTCCCTGGACACTCAGTAAGAGACTTAAAAGTGGCCATTCTTCAACAAAAAAACTTCAAAAACAGACTTCAACGAGAAACTGTAGAACTGGAACTAATTTGCAAACTTGACAACATGAAATTAGGCCTCAATAAAGTCTGGGAGTGGCTGGGTCACTACAAAAAGCCCACAAAAGCTTATGCCTAAATAAATTAGTCAGTCTCTAAGGCCTGGTCTACACTTCAAGTTTAGGTTGAATTTAGCAGCGTTATCTTGATTTGACCCTGCACCCGTCCACACGATGAAGCCCTTTTTTTTTTTTTTTTTTTTTACTTAAAGGGCTCTTAAAATAGATTTCTTTACTCCACCCCCAACGAGGGGATTAGCGCTGAAATCGGCATCGCCGGGTCAAATTTGGGGTACTGTGGACACAATTCAACAGCATTGGCCTCCAGGAGCTATCCCAGAGTGCTCAGTTGTGACCACTCTGGACAGCGCTCTCAACTCAGATGCACTGGCCAGGTAGACAGGAAAAGGCCCGCGAACTTTTGAATCTCATTTCCTGTTTGGCCAGCGTGGCGAGCTCACCTGTACAGGTCACCATGCAGAGCTCATCATCACAAAAGACCATGCAGTCCCAGAATCGCCGAAGAGCTCCAGCATGGACCGAAGGGGAGGTACTGGATCCGATCGCTGTATGGGGAGATGAATCCGTGCTGGCAGAACTCCGTTTGAAAAGAAGAAATGCCAAAATATTTCAAAAAATCTCCAATGGCATGAAGCACAGAGGCTATAACAGGGACCCGCAGCAGTGCCGCGTGAAAATTAAGGAGCTCAGGCAAGCCTACCAGAAAACCAGAGAGGAAAACAGCCACTCCGGTTCAGAGCCCCAGACATGCCGCTTCTATGATGAGCTGCATGCCATTCTATGGGGTGCAGCCACCACTACCCCAACCCTGTGCTTTGTCTCCATCCAAGGAGTGGCAGGCAACACGGAAGAGGATTTTGGGGGTGAGGAAGATGAGGAGGAGGAGGAGGTGGTTGTAGATAGCTCACAGGAAGGAAGCGGAGAAACCGGTTTCCCCAACAGCCAGGATCGGTTTCTCACCCTGGACCTGGAGCCAGTATCCCCCGAACCCACCCAAGGCGGGCTCCCGGACCCTGAAGGCGGAGAAGGGACCTCTGGTGAGTGTACCTTTGTAAACATTGTACATGGTTTAAAAGCAAGCGTTTTTAATGATTAATTTGCCCTGGCATTCATGGCCAGTACAGCTACTGGAAAAGTCTGTTAACGTGTCTGGGGATGGAGCGGAAATCCTCCAGGGACATCTCCATAAAGCTCTCCTGGATGTACTCCCAAAGTCTTTGCAAAAGGTTTCTGGGGAGGGCAGCCTTATTCCGTCCTCCATGGTAGGACACTTTACCACGCCAGGCCAGTAGCACATAGTTGGGAATCATTGCAGAACAATGCATTGCAGGGTATGGTCCCGGTGTTTGCTGGCATTCAAACAACGTCCATTCTTTATCTCTCTGTGTTTCCCTCAGGAGAGTGATATCATTCATGGTCACCTGGTTGAAATAGGGTGGTTTTAGTAAGTGGACATTCATAGGTGCCCGTTCCTGCTGGATTGTTTGCCTGTGGCTGAACAAAAATCTTCCCCACTGTTAGCCACGCGGTGGGGGGAGGGGTGAAGCCATCATCCCAGAGAATTTGGGGGGGGGAAGGGTTAGTTGGGTTTCTACTGCATATGAACCCGGAAACCACAGCCCCTCCTTTTAAACTGCCAACCCATTTTTAATGGTCAACCCAATGGCTACTTCGTATGGGAAATGAGGGCACTGCTGTTTGAAACCATTCCCACATGTTATGAAGGTTAAAGAAGCCAAAAGGGGAAAGGAGTCCAGGAGATATGGCTGTATTTCAAGGAATCCCTATTGAGGTTATAGGGACAAACCATCCCAATGTGTCGAAAGAAAGTAAATATGGCAGGCGACCAACTTGGCTTAACAGTGAAATCCTTGCTGATCTTAAACATAAAAAAGAAGCTTACAAGAAGTGGAAGATTGGACAAATGACCAGGGAAGAGTATAAAAATATTGCTTGGGCATGTAGTAATGAAATCAGGAAGGCCAAATCACACCTGGAGCCGCAGCTAGCAAGAGATATTAAGAGTAACAAGAAGGGTTTCTTCAGGTATGTTGGCAATAAGGAGAAAGCCAAGGAAAGTGTGGGCCCCTTACTGAATGAGGGAGGCAACCTAGTGACAGAGGAGGTGGAAAAAGCTAAATGTACTCAATGCTTTTTTTGCCTCTGTCTTCACGAATAAGGTCAGCTCCCAGACTGCTGCGCTGGGCATCACAGCATGGGGAGTACGTGGCTAGCCCTCTGTGGAGAAAGAGGTAGTTAGGGACTATTTAGAAAAGCTGGACGTGCACAAGTCCATGGGGCCGGACGCATTGCATCCGAGAGTGCCAAAGGAATTGGCGGCTGTGATTGCAGAGCCATTGGCCATTATCTTTGAAAACTCGTGGCGAACGGGGGAAGTCCCGGATGACTGGAAAAAGGCTAAAGTAAAGTAGTGCCAATCTTTAAAAAAGGGAAGAAGGAGGATCCTGGGAACTACAGGCCGGTCAGCCTCAACTCAGTCCCCGGAAAAATCATGGAGCAGGTCCTCAAGGAATCAATCCTGAAGCACTTAGAGGAGAGGAAAGTGATCAGGAACAGTCAGCATGGATTCACCAAGGGAAGGTCATGCCTGACTAATCTAATCGCCTTCTATGATGAGATTACTGGTTCTGTGGATGAAAGAAAAGCAGTGGATGTATTGTTTCTTGACTTTAGCAAAGCTTTTGACACGGTCTCCCACAGTATTCTTGTCAGCAAGTTAAAGAAGTATGGGCTGGATGAATGCACTATAAGGTGGATAGAAAGTTGGCTAGATTGTCGGGCTCAACGGGTAGTGATCAATGGCTCCATGTCTAGTTGGCAGCCGGTATTAAGTGGAGTGCCCCAAGGGTTGGTCCTGGGGCCGGTTTTGTTCAATATCTTCATTAATGATCTGGAGGATGGTGTGGATTGCACTCTCAGCAAATTTGCGGATGATACTAAACTAGGAGGAGTAGTAGATACGCTGGAGGGCAGGGATAGGATACAGAGGGCCCTAGACAAATTAGAGGATTGGGCCAAAAGAAACCTGATGACGTTCAACAAGGATAAGTGCAGAGTCCTGCACTTAGGACGGAAGAACCCAATGCATGCTACAGACTAGGGACCGAATGGCTAGGCAGCAGTTCTGAGGAAAAGGACCAAGGGATGACAGTGGACGAGAAGCTGGATACGAGTCAACAGTGTGCCCTTGTTGCCAAGAAGGTCAATGGCATATTGGGATGTATAAGTAGGGACATAGCCAGCAGATCGAGGGACGTGATCGTTCCCCTCTATTCGACATTGGTGAGGCCTCATCTGGAGTACCTCATCTGTGTCCAGCTTTGGGCCCCGCACTACAAGAAGGATGTGGATAAATTGGAGAGAGTCCAGCGAAAGGCAACAGAACTGATTAGGGGTCTGGAACACATGACTTATGAGGAGAGGCTGAGGGAACTGGGATTGTTTAGTCTGCAGAAGAGAAGAATGAGGGGGGATTTGATAGCTGCTTTCAACTACCTGAAAGGGGGTTCCAAAGAGGATGGATCTAGACTGTTCTCGGTAGTTGCAGATGACAGAACGAGGAATAATGGTCTCAAGTTGCAGTGGGGGAGGTTTAGGTTGGATATTAGGAAAACCTTTTTCACTAGGAGGGTGGTGAAACACTGGAATGCGTTACCTAGGGAGGTGGTGGAATCTCCTTCCTTAGAAGTTTTTAAGGTCAGGCTTGACAAAGCCCTGGCTGGGATGATTTAGTTGGGGATTGGTCCTGCTTTGAGCAGGGGGTTGGACTAAATGACCTCCTGAGGTCCCTTCCAACCCCGATATTCTATGATTCTATTATTCAAAAGACTGGCTTACCATGACTCCCTGCAACCCAAATTCTGCTGCCCGGCTCTGCGTGACTGATCTCTCACACCAAACTGACATACCCTGAATAAGAGGCAAAATGCGACCTTGTAATGAAAGCACATGTGCTATGGAATGTTAACAGCAAGGTTTACCGTGAAAAAGTGTACACATTGTTCTATAAAATGTGTCTTTAACTACCACTCTCCCTTTTTCCTCCTCCACCAGCTGCATATGTTTTTCCTTCCCAGAGGCTAGCAAAGATTAGAAAGCGAAAAAAAAAGCACTCTTGATGAAATGTTCTCTGACCTCATACTGTCCTCCCACACTGACAGAGCACAGCAAAATACGTGGAGGCAGACAATCTCAGAGTGCAGGAAAACACAATATGACCGCAAGGAGAGGTGGCAGGCTGAAGATGGTAGGTGGCGTCAGCTTGCTGAAAGAAAGCAGGAGTCAATGCTCAGGCTGCTGGAGGATCGAACTAATATGCTCCAGCATATAGTTGAGCAGCAGGAAAGGCAGCAGGAGCACAGACCGCCTCTACAGCCCCTGTGTAACCAACTGCCCTCCTCCCCAAGTTCCATAGCCTCCTCACCCAGATGCCCAAGAACGCAGTGAGGGGGCCTCCGGTCACCCAGCCACTCCACCCCAGAGGATTGGCCAAGCAACAGAAGGCTGGCATTCAATAAGTTTTGAAGTGCTGTGTGGCCTTGTCCTTCCCTCCTCCACCACCCCACCCGGTGCTTCGCTCCTCAACACCCCTCCCAGGCTACCTTGGCAGTTATCCCCCTATTTGTGTAATGAATAAATAAAGAATGCATGAATGTGAAGCAACAATGACTTTATTGCCTCTGCAAGCGGTGATCGAAGTGGGGAGGGGAAGGTACTTAGCTTACAAGAAAGTGGAGTGAAACCAGGGGGGTTCCATCAAGGAGAAAAACAGAACTTTCACACCATAGCCTGGCCATTCCTGAAACTGGTTTTCAAAGCTTCTCTGATGTGCACCACACCCTCCTGTACTCTTCCCTGGTGTCTAACCGCCCTGGTGTCTGGCTGTGCGTAATCAGCGGTCAGGTGATTTGCCTCAACCTCCCACCCAGCCATAAACGTCTCCTCCTTACTCTCACAGAGATTGTGGAGAACACAGCAAGCAGTAATAACAATGGGAATATTGGTTTCGTTGAGGTCTAACCAAGTCAGTAAACTGCGCCAGCGCACTTTTAAACACCCAAATACACACTCTACCACCATTCTGCACTTGCTCAGCCTGTAGTTGAACAGCTCCTGACTACTGTCCAGGGTGCCTGTGTATGGCTTCATGATCCATGGCATTAAGGGGTAGGCTGGGTCCCCAAGCATAACTATAGGCATTTCAACATCCCCAAAGGTTATTTTCTGGTCTGGAAAGTAAGTCCCTTGCTGCAGCTGTTGAAACAGACCAGAGTTCCTGAAGATGCAAGCGTCACGTACCTTTCCTGGTCATCCCACATTGATGTTGGTGAAACGTCCCTTGTGATCCACCAGTGCTTGCAGCACCATTGAAAAGTACCCCTTTCAGTTTATGTACTTGCTGCCTTGGTACTCAGGTGCCAAGATAGGGATATGGGTTCCGTTTATCACCCCACCACAGTTAGGGAATCCCATTGCAGCAAAGCCATCCACTATGACCTGCACATTTCCCAGAGTCACTACCCTTGATATCAGCAGCTCAGTGATTGCGTTGGCTACTTGGATCACAGCAGCCCCCACAGTAGATTTGCCTGCTCCAAATTGTTTCCCGACTGACCGGTAGCTGTCCGGCGTTGCAAGCTTCCAGAGGGCTATTGCCACTCGCTTCTCAACTGTGAGGGCTACTCTCATCTTGGTATTCTTGCACCTCAGGGCACGGGAAAGCAAGTCACAAAGTTCCATGAAAGTGCCCTTACGCATGCAAAAGTTTCGCAGCCACTGGGAATCGTCCCAGACCTGCAACACTATGCGGTCCCACCACTCTGTGCTTGTTTCCCGGGCCCAGAATCGGCATTCCACGCCATGAACCTGCCCAACTGACACCATGATGTGAACACTGCAGGGGCCTGTACTTTGTGAGAAGTCTATGTCCATGTTCCCATCACTCTCGTCACTGCACTGCAGTTGCCTCCTCCTCGCCTGGTTTTGCTTTTCTTGCAGGTTATGGTTCTGCATATCCTGCTGGATAACGCGCACGGTGTTTATAGTGCTCATAATTGCCTAGGTGATCTGAGCGGGATCCATGTTCCCAGTGCTATGACATCTGCACTGAAAAAAGGCGCGAAATGATTGTCTGCTGTTGCTCTGACGGAGGGAGGGGCAACTGACAACATGGCTTACAGGGTTGGCTTACAGGGAACTAAAAATCAACAAATGGGGTGGCTTTGCATCAAGGAGAAACAGAATGGCCCCCTCAAGGATAGAACTCAAAATCCTGGGTTTAGCAGGTCGTTGATTTCACAGAGGGAGGGAGGGAGGAAGGAGAACATGAATACAAAACAAATCTGG
Organism: Lepidochelys olivacea; assembly: GCF_965140295.1. Lineage (NCBI taxonomy): Eukaryota > Metazoa > Chordata > Testudines > Cheloniidae > Lepidochelys > Lepidochelys olivacea. Next base: position 128,957,058 of record NC_140415.1, read on the forward strand.
TCTATTTCTTATTTTGATCCACTTCATCTAACTGTATAGATCTTGTTGGCAGCAGACGGTGCAGTACAACTGCTGGCCATCGTCATCTCCTGGGTTCTCGGCAGAAGACGGTGCAGTATGACTGCTGGCAGGACTGAATCACCATGAGACGAAACTTAAAAGGGAAAAGACCTGGCTGAGTCACTCCCATGTTTTCCCAGGCGTTGCTGACCGACTACACCGAGGTTGGCTAAAAGAGCACCCTGGAGTATGGTGACAATGGCTACCAGTCATACTGCACTGTCCACTGCCAAAAGGCAATGAGCTGCTGCTGTGTTGCAATGCAGTACCGTGTCTGCCAGCACCCAGGAGCCATACAGTGACGGTGAGCTGAGCAGCGTACAGCATCTGCACGGGTAACCCAGGAAAAAAGGCATGAAACGATTGTCTGCCGTTGCTTTCACGGAAGGAGGGAGGGAAGGGTGTGCCTGACGATATGTACCCAGAACCACCTGCAACAATGTTTTTACCCCATCAGGCATTGGGATTTCTACCCAGAATTCAAATGGGCAGAGACGACTGCAGGAACTGTGGGATAGTCAACCGTTACCTAGGTACTGTGTACGCACTCCGCCGACTAAATGCACTTAGAGCATGTGTGTTGGGACACACATAATCGACTGTATAAAAACGCTTTCTACAAAACCAACTTCTATAAATTCGACCTAATTTCGTAGTGTAGACTTACACTAAGATGCCACAAGGACTCCTTGCTGTTTTTGCTGATACAGACTAAGACGGCTACCCCTCTGAAAGGTGACTCATGTAATTCTGCATAAAGTTGTTGGGTATAGTGTGCAAGCTTCATATATATGTACAGAAATATATATTATGCTAGCCTTATTTTTTAAATTCTCAAAAATTTAAGTAGTACTCTTAACAACTCAACAGAAAAATAATAGCTCCAGTGGAGGGCACCAAACCACCAACTTTATAAAGCAAGCATATAAGCTGCTAATAGATTCATTTTCTGCAGATCTGGGGAAAGAAGAGACTAAAAGCCCAGTCATGCAAGCCCACATGCATGCTCTTCTAATGCAGTCAAAACCAGCTTCATACCAGGCACCTGAACCTGAGAGGTGCCGAACACAATAGCAACATACACTTTTTAAAAGACGTACGCTGTGCTGTATTTTGACAGTACTTGAAACAATTATGACCCAATCAAAATCCTCAGTAATCAGAGCTACAAAGACTTTCTGTACAAAACAAAGTTGTGAGGAATCCATTTCAATTCCAAGCCCATTGCATTCCAGTTGATTAATTGGTTGTGATCTCGGACACAGAAACGAGATCATTAGCAGTTCAGTTCTCACCGGTTCTTGGGAAGATCAGTATTGTAATGATTTTCAAGATTTAAAAATCTGAGCTGCTCTCATTTCTATGCCACAGTAACAGTCCACCATCTGTTTTGTTGGTCAGAGTACCTACTTCTCTCCTGAGCACTGATAAATTATTAGCTAAATAATTAAGCTGAAAAGCTGATCATATAAGGAATGTTCCTCAGGTGACTACTAAGTGATCTGAGGTTAAAAGAGTAGATACCTTACTTTAACACAAACCATTTCAAAGCAAATCCACCTGTCTTCTCTGGCCAAGACTGAAAGAACACCAGGATATAGGTCATTGAATGCAGCCCTAAAACATTCAGTAGGGCTCACTCGCTCACTCTCTCTCTAGAAAGCTACATTCTTCTCAAGTGTTTCAGGGCAGTCTTCGGGGCAGGGACTGTCTTATTCGCTGTGTTTCCCCAGCAAAATAGGTCCCTGGGACTTCAGGCACCATCAGAATACAAGTATTTACTCTCTACCACCTTGAGCCTCATACCCTACGATACAGGAAGGACGTTAGTGTCGAGTACAGGCAAGTGGGTACATAATTCACCTACAAGTCAGAGGACAGCAGAAATGAGGAAATACACACTAGCCTTATTTTAAAGAGCTTTCTACCAATAAGTATGACGTTTGTAGCACAAAGTAAATGGTCTGGCGGTTCTCACACAATAGACTTAAGTGAACAGGATTAAGATAGTTTGGGGTTTGTGAATAGGATCAAGGTGCTCCACCAAGATTTAAAATAAATGCTCATTCCATAAAATCCTCTTAATTAAGACATCCTATTACATATCTTTTCCCAATTAAGAGAAGATGCCATTTTTATAAAACTGAAAATCCTTAAAATATACTAACTTAATAAAAACACAAGACAAATCCATTTTAATTCATTCCATCAGAAAACCTAATTGCTCCCTGCAAAAAACAAAAACCTTCAGGAAAACCTAATGAATACACCTGATAATAAGCATGAAGAGTTCCTTTAATACAGGATTTTTCTGGAAAGCTTAAGGGAAGTCAGCCACAGATTTAAACTTGGTGATTGGAGTTAATGGTCCGCACTTACAGCCACAACTGAACCTTAAGCGATCAGAAACCTGGAGTTTAGACTGGGTAATCATTTAAACACTTCATATTGACTAAACAAATCCCTATTTAGAACTTTAGAGTATGACTACATTGCAATTTAAAAAAAAACATGCCACCATGTCTCAGAGCTGACTCGGATTCACAGGGCTAGGACTGTTATAAAACTACAGTGTAGAAGTTTGAGATCAGGCTAGACCCCAGGCTCCGAAACCTTGCAAGGAGGGGAGGGTCTCAGAGCCTGGGGTCCAGCCTGACCCTGAACGTCTGCACTGCAATTTCATAGCCCCGCAGCCACAGCGTGAGTCAGCTGACCCAGATCAGCTGTCGCGGATCTTTTATTGCTGTCTAAACTTACCCTTAGCTAATACTATTCCAATTAAGCAGAAATAACTGTTCATTAACACTGAGCTAAACTGATTCCCCTGAAATGTCTCAAGGATTGCCAGTCATCTGTACAGTAATGTGAATCAAGTCCAACAAGCTATACCCTAAAAGGATGAATAAACCTACCCTAGTTTCTCCAGTATTTGAGTTTCCATCCAATTTAAGCGCTGGGTCTCCTCATCTGAAAAAATTTACAAACAGTATTCCAAAAATCGGTCTCAAGTTCTCTTCACTAAAAGGGAAAAGAGGACAGGATATGACATACAAAACGTTTAAATCTCCACATATAACCGTTAACATCAACATACACCTCTTACCACGTCATAGAAAGGCCAGAACATGAAGTCCCAGGACCCCTCTAAGTTTAATTAATGTGCCTTCACATGCACAAAGAGAGACAAGTATTTTTCAAGTGTGGTGGAAACGAAGAATATTCTCCCATAAAACACAATTAATTTTTAATCTGGTGCAAAAGCAGACCACACTTGTTGCCTGAAGAAGCATGTTTAAAACTGTAACAAAGATGCTTTTCACAATTACTTTAGGGAGGACTTAAGTGCCTGAGGTAGACTACTGATTTCTTCCTAGTATTGTATATTAGATGAAGTTCACATCTTAGGTGCACTCTATTGACATAAACGTACTTTGTCAATTTCCTAATGAGACCAGAAATAACTTGCACAGCAGCACAACTCTTAACGTACACTTAAGAGGCAAGCAGAAGGTGTGAATATGAAAGCATCTGGAAAATAAATTTGTATTCAAAGCTTCAGACCTTAGAGTGTTCTTCACTCTTGGGACTCTCTCAGTTCTTCACTCAATACTGCAGGGTTTTCTTTTTTAAGAGAGACACCATCATTAACTTACACACACTTCTTGTTTGATGGACAGCAGAATAAAATCATTAAGATAGTAGGTAAAAACTTTTCACTAATATCTCAACAGTACTGTTACACGATGGCCAAGATTTTAGAAAACTGGTAAAGTTAGGCTCCTAGGCTAGTATTTTTAAGGGGCCTCAGGCAGTTGGGTACCTAAGCTCCTTTGAATATCCCAAGCAAAGGCCCATTAGACAGCTCTTAAGTGGCCTGATTTGTTATGGGTGCTGAGAACTCAACAGCTCCTGTTGACTTCAATAATTTTGTAGTAAAATGGTTGATAAGTAGTCACTGCCATGTAACTAAGTCTTAATATGGCTTCCTGAGTAACTGCTTCCATGCCATGTTTCAGACAAGCCCAGTTTGAAATATGGGCAATATTTACTATTTTATGCAAGTTAAAACATCCAACTTACATAATACTGGCCTTACTGGGTCAGACCAAAGGTCCATCTAGCCCAGTATCCTGTCTTCTGACACTGACCAGTGCCAGGTGCCCCAGAGGGAATGAACAGAATGGTAATCATCAAGTGATCCATCCCTTGTTGCCCATTCCCAGCTTCTGGCAAACAGAGGCTAGGGACACTTCAGAGCATGGTTTTCCATCCCTGCCCATCCTGGCTAATAGCCACTGATGGACCTATCCTCTGTAAGTTTATCTAGCGCACTTCATGCTACTCTCTGAATTGGCAACAGAACATAAACAGTCAAACATCAGAAACCCTCAGGGAGGTAAATTTTTATCGGATTCTTCAAACAGTTGAACCAATGTAACTTTTGTTAAGTAAAACAAAATATGTATAAACAGGCCTAATCTTCAGCCACAGGCTATTTGAAATGGTTAAGGTATTAAACCCTTAAACACAGGTTTAAAAAAAAAAAAAAAAACCTGACAGACCTTAGTAGTAAAATCAGCAGTCAGGTAAGACAAAACAAAGAACAAACAGATGGTAGGAGCATATCACTTCTCTGTAAATCTCCTGTGAGACTCACTGTGTGATCAGATACATAGATTTTATTAAATTTCTATCTACTACTAAGTCAACACCAGGTTTTACTCAATACTGTGGCTTAGCATGCTCAAGGGGCCAGATCTAGTGCAGGATGCATTTACATCTACTTTGAATAGACTTTTATGATTCTTAGGTTAAGGGATATTTTAGTTTACTCCTATGATCCTGGCTGGTAACACTGTTTAAAGAAAGTCATAATTAGATTTAGTGACATTCAATGTGACAAAGAAATAAAAATGACATGGTGATGAACAAAGAAGAAACGATCGCGACAGAACATGAATGGACTTGACAAGTTTTGTAGTGTATCACCTACAAAGAATTTATTTGTAGGTTGAGAAATAAGACAAAATTCAAATTCTTGGCCAGACACTTGACCTAAGTACTTCCGATGTCTTCACAGCAAAATATGGTGTGTTAACTATCACCATTTATAAAACACACCCTTTTTTCCCCACTGAGAATATAGCCTTAATGCTAGAGTTACAGACACTGTATTAAACTGAGCACAACTCCTCACAATAAGGCACTCTATTAGGCAACTGCATCTTTAACATACATATATGTATTTTAAAGCAGCAGCAACTATGGTGATTTCAGAGTAGCAGCCGTGTTAGTCTGTATTCGCAAAAAGAAAAGGAGTACTTGTGCCATCTTAGAGACTAACAAATTTATTTGAGCATACGCTTTCGTGAGTTACAGCTCGTAACACTTTTAATAATTCCTCCAACCAATTTGCAGGCGGGGGAGAGACTTCTATTTCCTCCATGCACTGCAGCAATAGCTTGAAACTTGCTGGCAGCATAAAACCAATCCAGCTTTGGGCAAGTTTTGGAGCTAAATTAAGATGGTAATTTTCCACCAATGATTTGACTGGTACAGCTTGCTCCCAGTTTGCTGCCAAAAACCTCTATAATTCTGCCAGCACCGTGTCTTATTCCAGCCAAACCACAGCTCCAAATAAGAAAAAAAATGTGCAACTGATTTATCAAAATAGGCTTTGTACTAGGCTAAGGTACAATAGACTGGGAACCCAGAAATCATGTGTTCGAATTTAATGTTTACCAACTTGTGATTGTCCTATCTACCTCACTACTAACTGAACAAAGCCTCCTATCCCACTGAGAGGTTATACAACTGGGAATAGAACAACTCTCTAATATGACAGACCTAAGTCCCAGTCACTTCAGATACAATGGATATGTCTACTCAGCGTTTTGGAGCGAGCAGGAGCAAGCCTCCCAGCCCACACTGACAGACTGTGTAGCACGGCTCACTCTAGTGCTCTAAAAAGAACTATAGAGTCAGCACTTTGAAGTTGCAGCTCAGGCTCTGCAATCCCCAGAGTAGGGTGGGCTTCAACATCTGGAGCACAACTTCAGAGCTCGTCTATAGAGCTATTTTCAGAGAACTAGCACAAGCCCCTCTAGTCCGAGTCTGCCAACCTGAGCGAGGAGGCTCACTCCCGCTCACTCTGGAATGCTGAGTAGACATACCCAATGTCCCAATGGAAAAAAGTTGCCCCAACTTTAATTATCTGCTATGCTGTTTAAAATGGGGCTATTCAGGCATATAAAACCTACTGTTATGGCGTATTATGCAACAGCATTTCTTAGTGGGTGATGCACAAATGGTAACAGGTTATTCCTTCTGTCAGCATTTGTAATTAATATCTTAGCACAGGTGCTAGTAATCTGTGCTGCAATGTTGGAAGCCCAGAGTTCCAACGCTGCTGATTCTGGAGGGGTATTTGCACATAATTCTCTTTATTTTACCTTTAAAAAAAAAAAACAAGTAAATTACATATAGAAAGTGTCAAAAAAGTTAAGGATTGAAAAATCAAATACATTAGGACAACTAGAATAAAGCTTACTTGTTTAACTTCAATTCACTAACCACCAGCCCCCCACCACTTGCTATGAATTATGAGAGTCTGTAATTACAGAGCACATACTATTTTTTCCACAGGACCCTTGCTTCATTCAGTGGACAGGATGGATGCTGCTCAGGGAATAAATCAGTGTTGTGTAGGGAAGCAGGCTGTTGTCTGTTGAACTTCTGTCTCATCTGTTGTAGAAGTTGAAACTAGTATAGCGAATGAGACAGAGGACTGCAAAAAGAGAAAGGATGGTCATAGGGTTAAAGCAGTTGAATACCTACATCTCAGGGAATTCTGCACCAAAAAAAATTCAAGTTTCTGTGCACAATATTTTAAAATTCTACAAAATTCTGCATATTTTATCAAAACACCACAATATAATCACTCTGGTTTCAATTATTTTGGTAACTTATTTAAACTACAATACAATGGATGGAGAATAGGAAGCAATGGAGGAAATTCCCAAACAGTAATGTACTAGGTTTGACCCTTTATTTCTAGGTTATTAGTCAACAAATGTATGCAGCCATACGCTCAGTGCTACATCATAGGTAACTGAAGAGCAAGTGAGGGCTGGAGAATCAAACTCACAATTTATACTGGCTACTGACCATCTCCAGAAAGATCAGTAGCAAACAGTTCACGGAGCACATTTTGATAGGAAATTTTTTCAGTCCAAAAATGTAGACCAGTTCTAATCACGAAACCACCATAAGCATTTATAAGGCCATACTGTCCTTTACACCCCTCTGCCAATGTGAAGGAGCCCTAAAATTTTTATACCTGTTTTATACTCCTGTGGGAATTCACAAAGACAATGGGAACAATTCACTAAGCAGCCAGAACAGAAGGGACAGGGCCTGCCCCATGCCTACCTCCTCAGAAACACCCAGAAGCCCTGCCCCTCCATGTTGACTGTGCTGCAATAGCGAGTGAGAGGGACAGTCTCTCTCTCTCTCGCACGACTCCCCCCACACATACACACCCCCAGGCAATGATTTACGCCTCTGCCGGCTGCTCCAGCACCCGAGCCAACCTGCCTGTGCTGCCAGGGAGGGGCACATAGAATCATGACCTCTCCCGCAGCTTCGCTTTGCTTTCCCATCAGAAGTCATTTTTCTACAGGGAAGCAAAGAAATCTGCAGGGAACATGAATTCTGCGTATGTGCAGAGACACAGAATTCCCCCAGGAATAGAATATCACTCAGAACAACTAGGTCCTACCTCTGTTTCTCTCATAGCCCTTTTACATGATGCTGGGCAATGCACTTTACCTTTGTTTCAGTTTCCCATCAGTAAAGTACTATGAAAATATATGTTAAGTGTCATAGTTTCAGGGCAAATGAACCTGTTTTCCCCTGGCATGTTCCAGCAAGGGCACTCACTTAAGGCTTCCAGCTCCCACCAGCCACTTCTCGTGGGTGCAGACTAGTGTCTCTCACCCTCCTGACCAGGGATTTTCAGACTGCACAACTCCCTGCCTTACACTGTGATATCCCCAGCAAGGCAGACTGCCTAAAACAGGCCAGCACCTGCGCTTTGCTTTCTCTCATAAGGCTATAACCACTGTATTGCCTACAGTTATAAATTACCACACAATTCCTTCCGAGTAAGCACATTTATTCTGAAGATAAAAGCATGAGAAAAACAAAAACAAAAAACCACCAGTAAGAGTTCCTACACACATACTAAAAATCTTACCAGAAGTGACCCCCAACCCCAGCCTAGGGCTCAGGTAGGTTTTAGTCCTTCAAAACCCACAGATGAGTCTTCCCCAAGGTTACGAGTTCATATTCAATTTAGATCCAGAACAAGAACAAAGGCTGGGCAAATCAGCTGTTTCTTTATAAAGCTTGGGCCTTTGAACTTGGCCTTCTGTAACAGATAATCCGCAGACAAAGACCCTCGTCTCAGGGCATAGATAGTAAAAGCTGGGGGTTTTTCATAACTGGAATTGGATAATTTCCATTATTCTCTCCCTAAAGATTCCCCAGGGAACCCACTTATTGTCCAAAATTCCATATTCATCTGAGACATTTTCAATACAGTCTTTTGAACTCTCAGGTCTTCCATCTGTTACATCTCCCCACTATCGATATTACATGCAATCCTGGCACACAATAATACATAAACTTAATACTATATGGTCTTTCAAGGAAATTGCAGGAAATTGCCCTATTGGTCACATTAAGAACTTTGAAAAATTGATCTCTGAGGCCTCAAGTTTGGCAACCAATTAGTAGGCACACAAGATTAGCAGAGATTTGCAAGTTTTGGTCTGAGGGCCTCAGTTCCCAGTATATGAAAGCCCTCCATATCTAGAAGTGTGCTGAGGGAATCCCATGAAAAAAACAGTGTACAACCACAGCGCTACCAATTCGTTTTATGACAAGTTGCATGATATTTGGTGTTTCTTAAAGCCCCAGATCCTGGAATCCTGCAACTACATGTAGGTTTTCAGCTCTCATTTAAAGTTTCTAGCTCTCAGGTTTGCAGAGAAAAGCTTGAACTCAAAACCCAAACGTAAATAAAAGCCCAAAACTTTTTTCACCCAATCTCATGATTTTTTCCAACACTTGGGATTGGCAATACTGCAATCATGTAGCTGAAGCCTATAATGCATAAGCAGGAAGCCAAATTATGTATAATCAAAATTATTTCAAACATTTAACTTTTTTGAGCTTGACTTTGCAAGCTTAAAAACTTTAACCTAGGTTTTCTGGAAATAAAAGATCTTGGTAACAAGTGAACCAAAGTTATTGTCAAGTAACAGCTTTTCCCAATGATGAAGTAAAAAAGTGTTTGGTTTATCAGTGACAGAGGAAGGCCGAAAGAGTAAATGGGAATCATAAAACACTAAGAACTCGACCCATTTACACGTGTGCTTAGGTACAACTAATACATTTTTTCATTTGATCTAGTGCAGTATTGAAGTTACAGCCTAGGGTAATAATGAACATTTACAAGAAAGGAAATATTAGGCTGCTTATATCTGAATTTGTGACAACCACGGAGTAAGCTGCAGAATCATGAAATTTGTGATAAGACCTTCCATCTGAGGCTCTCATAGCACCTTAAAAAGAAACCTGTTACATCACCCATGAGATAGGCTAGTATTACCCCTATTTTAAAGGTGATGCAGAGCAAATTGCTCAAGGCTACACACAAAACCTGAGGCAAATCCAGGAGCAAGAGCCATGTCTCCTGACTCCCTGTTCCATATCTTTAGTTCAAGACCATCTTTCCTTCTCATGCAATCAACTGTAGATTGACATACGAAGGCATACTATTGCGTACCTTTGACCTTCTCATCTGCACAATCCCCACTAAACCACTCAAAGCAGGACTACTTCTAACTCCAAATTTAGGAGGAATTTGCCAATAGTCCTTTTTCTTTGAAGAGTCTGCGATAAAAGAGATTTCTTTCACAAATATGGGGGGGGGGGGGAGAACAGCCTTAAAAATCACAGATAGGTTTCTCTGAAAAGCCTAAGGGAGTTTGGCACCCATTATCAAATGTAAATGGGATCTTGGTATTAAATCCCTTAGGCTCCTTTGAAAATCTCAGCCTTCAGAGATCACAGGTCTGATGTCCAAGATTTACATTATTCAATCCTGCATTACTGACCAATTTAAGATCTATTACCTCAACATCTAGAAACATTCATCACTGGAGACCTGAGCTTCATAGCTTTCCAGTTAAATACAGCACTAGACATCAGACCTTAGGACCATTCAATCTTGGATGGGAGGCAGAGAAAGGAGTATTTTAGGGGCAGGGGGAGGTGTCTTCTAAAGCTATTTAAAGTCTATACTATTACTAAGTTCGTCCTCCCTCTGCATGTATAGTTGTGTTCATAGTACTAGAGTCATCTGGCTCCTCAGGAAGAAGGATGTTAAGAGTATCTTTTAAAAAAAATAAAAATAAAAAACTCTACAAAACTTAAGTGAAGTGTGACTTCACAGTCTGATGGTTTAAAAGTTTCATAATCTTTTGGAATGACCATACTTCATTTCTGCCCATTTGATTCTGAAATTAGGTGGAACAAGCAGAAAGTCAAACAGAAGTTATTTCAGCTCCCTTCACCAAGGTAGTACGATTGTCATTTATTAGTGAGGTTGGCAACCTAAAATCTTGTTTTCTGCTACTCTGATATCCAAATAGGAGAAGCTGCCTTACGTGATTTCGCACTGAGCTCAGCAAGGTTGACCACCTCCTCATTCTAATGAGGACCTCACCAGAGTTATTCATGCCTTTGTCACCTTCAGACTGAATCACAACAATTGGCTTTTGTGGATACAGAGCCAATGTAGTTTTTATACATTTTCACAAAATGCACACTTAAATCTTAGAAATATATTTCAGCTTGCCAATGTGTTATAAACATGTGGCTTGTGATTTTCAAGAACCATATATTTATGTTTGTGGGTTATAACTTGACACACACGACTATAATATTTGCTGTCCAAAGTGCAATGTCAATTCTACCACACGTGCAAACTGGCTATGTCAAGTTAACTCAAATACCCCCAACTTTCCAAAGCAGAGTTAGAAACCACTTCTGAAGTTATGTTACTTTCCACAAGTGATGTCAGCAGCTTTTCACAGTTTAACTGGTCAGAGCATAGCTAGCTCTTTGTAAATAAATTTATACTGTCAGTATAAAATGGAGTCAAACACACTTGCTTTTACAAGTTGCTTATTAGTACATAACTCCTTCACTGAAAGACAAGTTACTCAGTCTTACCACTTGTCAAGGTTGCTTCCCCACTCTGAGCTCTAGGGTACAGATGTGGGGACCTGCATGAAAGACCCCCTAAGCTTATTCTTACCAGCTTAGGTTAAAAGCTGCCACCACCAAAGTGTTACACAAAGGACAGGGGAAGTGCCCACTTGGAAAAGTCTTCCCCCCCCCCGCCCCGCCCCGCCAAAAAAATATCCCCCCAAGAACTACATAGAATACATCAGGGTTGGAAGGGACCCCAGAAGGTCATCTAGTCCAACCCCCTCCTCAAAGCAGGACCAATTCCCAGTTAAATCATCCCAGCCAGGGCTTTCTCAAGCCTGACCTTAAAAACCTCTAAGGAAGGAGATTCTACCACCTCCCTAGGTAACGCATTCCAGTGTTTCACCACCCTCTTAGTGAAAAAGTTTTTCCTAATATCCAATCTAAACCTCCCCCACTGCAACTTGAGACCGTTACTCCTCGTTCTGTCATCTGCTACCATTGAGAACAGTCTAGAGCCATCCTCTTTGGAACCCCCTTTCAGGTAGTTGAAAGCAGCTATCAAATCCCCCCTCATTCTTCTCTTCTGCAGGCTAAACAATCCCAGCTCCCTCAGCCTCTCCTCATAAGTCATGTGTTCCAGACCCCGAATCATTTTTGTTGCCCTTCACTGGACTCTCTCCAATTTATCCACATCCTTCTTGAAGTGTGGGGCCCAAAACTGGACACAGTACTCCAGATGAGGCCTCACCAATGTCGAATAGAGGGGAACGATCACGTCCCTCGATCTGCTCGCTATGCCCCTATTTATACATCCCAAAATGCCATTGGCCTTCTTGGCAACAAGGGCACACTGCTGACTCATATCTAGTTTCTCGTCCACTGTCACCCCTTGGTCCTTTTCCGCAGAACTGCTGCCTAGCCATTCGGTCCCTAGTCTGTAGCTATGCATTGGGTTCTTCCGTCCTAAGTGCAGGACCCTGCACTTATCCTTATTGAACCTCATCAGATTTCTTTTGGCCCAATCCTCCAATTTGTCTAGGTCCTTCTGTATCCTATCCCTCCCCTCCAGCGTACCTACCACTCCTCCCAGTTTAGTATCATCCACAAATTTGCTGAGAGTGCAATCCACACCATCCTCCAGATCATTTATGAAGATATTGAACAAAACCGGCCCCAGGACCGACCCTTGGGGCACTCACTTGATACCGGCTGCCAACTAGACATGGAGCCATTGATCACTACCCGTTGAGCCCGACAATCTAGCCAGCTTTCTACCCACCTTATAGTGCATTCATCCAGCCCATACTTCCTTAACTTGCTGACAAGAATACTGTGGGAGACCGTGTCAAAAGCTTTGCTAAAGTCAAGAAACAATACATCCACTGCTTTCCCTTCATCCACAGAACCAGTAATCTCATCATAAAAGGCAATTAGATTAGTCAGGCATGACCTTCCCTTGGTGAATCCATGCTGGCTGTTCCTGATCACTTTCCTCTCATGCAAGTGCATCAGGATTGATTCTTTGAGGACCTGCTCCATGATTTTTCCAGGGACTGAGGTGAGGCTGACTGGCCTGTAGTTCCCAGGATCCTCCTTCTTCCCTTTTTTAAAGATTGGCACTACATTAGCCTTTTTCCAGTCATCCGGGACTTCCCCCATTCGCCACGAGTTTTCAAAGATAATGGCAATGGCTCTGCAATCACAGCCGCCAATTCCTTCAGCACTCTCGGATGCAACTCGTCCGGCCCCATGGACTTGTGCACGTCCAGCTTTTCTAAATAGTCCCTAACCACCTCTATCTCCACAGAGGGCTGGCCATCTCTTCCCCATTTTGTGATGCCCAGCGCAGCAGTCTGGGAGCTGACCTTGTTAGTGAAAACAGAGGCAAAAAAAGCATTGAGTACATTAGCTTTTTCCACATCCTCTGTCACTAGGTTGCCTCCCTCATTCAGTAAGGGGCCCACACTTTCCTTGGCTTTCTTCTTGTTGCCAACATACCTGAAGAAACCCTTCTTGTTACTCTTGACATCTCTCGCTAGCTGCAGCTCCAGGTGAGATTTGGCCCTCCTGATTTCATTCCTACATACCCGAGAAATATTTTTATACTCTTCCCTGGTCATATGTCCAACCTTCCACTTCTTGTAAGCTTCTTTTTTATGTTTAAGATCCGCTAGGATTTCACCATTAAGCCAAGCTGGTCGCCTGCCATATTTACTATTCTTTCGACTCATTGGGATGGTTTGTCCCTGTAACCTCAACAGGGATTCCTTGAAATACAGCCAGCTCTCCTGGACTCCTTTCCCCTTCAAGTTAGTCCCCCAGGGGATCCTGGCCATCCGTTCCCTGAGGGAGTCGAAGTCTGCTTTCCTGAAGTCCAGGGTCCGTATCCTGCTGCTTACCTTTCTTCCCTGCGTCAGGATCCTGAACTCAACCAACTCATGGTCACTGCCTCCCAGATTCCCATCCACTTTTGCTTCCCCTACTAATTCTACCCGGTTTGTGAGCAGCAGGTCAAGAAAAGCGCCCCCCCTAGTTGGCTCCTCTAGCACTTGCGCCAGGAAATTGTCCCCTACGCTTTCCAAAAACTTCCTGGATTGTCTATGCACCGCTGTATTGCTCTCCCAGCAGGTATCAGGAAAATTAAAGTCACCCATGAGAATCAGGGCATGCGATCTAGTAGCTTCTGTGAGCTGCCGGAAGAAAGCCTCATCTACCTCATCCCCCTGGTCCGGTGGTCTATAGCAGACTCCCACCACTACATCACTCTTGTTGCACACACTTCTAAACTTAATCCAGAGACACTCAGGTTTTTCTACAGTTTCGTACCAGAGCTCTGAGCAGTCATACTGCTCCCTTACATACAGTGCTACTCCCCCACCTTTTCTGCCCTGCCTCCTCCAAATTATTAAGAATAGTTTGCAGCGCACCATTACCCTTTACATACAAAAAGGTATCCCCAGATAAGTTATTCAGTAAATCAGGAAGTGCAATCCACACCCCTCTTACAAGCTTTGAAGAACAGTAACACCTTCAAAAATTTATACTCTAAAGAAAATAACGATACATTTTGAGAACAAAGACCAGAATTAGAACAGTTTTACTGTTCACAGGGCTCATGAGGATGGAATCATAGTCCGATCATACATGACACTAATACAATAAGCTCTGCATGGTACGATAGCAAGGCTTCCTGCAGGGGACCCCAAAGGGCCTGATACACTCTGTCACAGCCCCTTAGTTGTGTCTTTTCTAAACTCAACAGTGCCACGTTTTTTAATCTCTCTTCATATGGAAGCTGTTCCATACCCCTAATCATTTTTGTTGCCTTTCTCTGTACCTTTTCCATTTCTAATTTATTTTCTGAGATGGCAGACCAAAACTGCATGCGGTATCCAAGGTGTGAGCAGATGTATATAGTGGCATTATGATATTTACGGTCTTATTACCTATCCCTTTTCCTAAGGTTCCTAACATTGTTAGCTTTTGTGACTGCTGCTTCACATTGAGCAGATGTTTTCAGATAACTATTCATGATGACTTCAAGATCTTTTCTTGAGTGCTAACAGCTAATTTAGACCCATAATTTAATGCCTCAAACCTTTCTAAACCTGTAGTAATCCTATCCAAATAAAGAACTGTTACAGGTGCAACCTTTTTTTTTTTTTTTTTTTTTAAAAAAACAATCCCATTGTATTCTTCTCTGAATACAGTCTAGCTCATTAATAAGTGATCAAAATCACTGCTGGAGGCATCAGGCTTTTGGGGAGAAAAGCTATTCATTTTCATGGGCTATCCCAAATTAGGTATACTAGCAAAAGTTACAGAAAGAATTTGTAATATACGAAGAGAAAATGTTACAATGGATTTTTTTGTTGGGAATTAAAAGCCACAAATTACCAGTCATTAAAAAGGCACTTGGATTCAATTTAGATCACACTCTTGTGTAAAAACATGTATTAAAAGGAGATGAAGATTCTTAACTTCCAGTTATTAAAGAATTGTTTAAAGAACCCTTATACTATTATGTCATGAAGGACAAAGTCCCTTCAAAATCATCAAGATGTCAACGGAAGGCAATGCTGTGGTGAGACACCAACCACCACTAGCTGCTAAAAGCAGAGCGGTGCTGGAATTTAATTGATTGCACCTATTTTATTTGTAACTTCTCATTTTTACTGGGATGTTAAAAGTTTTATTAAAGAAAGCCTGAATTAGAGCATTACAGTCATTCAACGGAAAATCTGAATATCTGTATATTTGTGTCACCAAAAGTCTCAAACAATGATCAACATCTTCACGTTCCTTGATCTTTCTGACCCAGGGACAACTGTCTCCTATTAATTGGCAAATCAGAAGGTGAAAAAGGTCATTCTGCTGAAATGCTCCATAAAAATCCTTGTAACTGCAAGAAAATCCCCCCCAATCCCTTCCTAGGCTTAATATTTAGACATTTGAGTCAAGGGATACCTTCATTCAGACTTGCATGAAGTGAAGTCATCCAAGAGCCTTACAGAGTTCAATGCAAAATGAGCCTTCCATAAACTCCTCTGGTCAGCAGCTCTTGAAACCCACAGGATGGTGCCTGCAACAACATACAGAAGTACTATGCTCTCATCTTGCCACCTACTCTCCCCAGTATTTTGGTCTTTCAGAGATAAACTGAAGCAGCCATGAGAATACAGATTGTACAGTTTGTTGACCTCATTTAACATCTTATATCTGGGGGCTTGGAAAGCTGCAGTTCCGGTTTCTGTGATTTAACTATCCTGGTCCTCCAACAACATTGTCAAACTCCAACAAAAAAGAAAGGTTAGAACCTGCTATTCTGCTTTGTTTACTTACACAGCTTTTTTTAAAACCCAAGATTATCTTTAATCATGAAAGTATTAACAGGCCCCCAATAATTGATTTTCAGTTATTCTTTAAGCATTCTCTATATTTAAGTCTTCTACAGTTTCATACATGCGTTCAACTTGGGACCATGAAACAAATTTTGAAAGATTAGCCTTTAACTTTCCTAAACTTTAAAGAACTATGTAGCTGAAGAGGCAAAACAGATTAATTGTTAGATTGTAAGCACTGATGCAGGAATTCTCTTACTATATGAATGCACAGCTTTTAACAATGGGACTTTCTTCTCAACTGGGGCTTCTGGTACTGCTGCAGATATAGCCAAAACAGAATTACAGAATGTGCATCTAAATGTGGTATTGCACCCAAGATACAAAACTTTCTCTTTGTCCAGCAGAAATTCAGCTTTTCAGAGACAATAGGCAAATTGATCTGTTGACCTGTAAGTTTCCTGTCTTCATGTAATTAGATCCAGAGATGCGTTACAATGAGTACTTCAGTCTGTTTGCAGCTCAGGGGCGGAACCAGACCTGTCAGCCACTGGAAGCAGAAGAATGTCCCACACTCCAAAGCTGCCTCCAGTTGCCATCTACCACCTCTCTTCTCCACCTTAAAAGGTTGAACAAACATTGCAAACAGCTTAGATTCATCAGCAGAAAACTAATCACTTGCTTTACTTGGCTTCCGAGTAAGAAGTTTGAAAATGTATCCAGAGTAACAATTCTTCATATGAGGACTTTCTACTTTGCTGATACAGAAGGATTTTGCATTCCTAGCAAAGGAGACTATAAAATTCAGTGAGTAACAGACATCTTTCAGCCTATGCATAGTCTCTAATTTCCAATTAAATTTGACTTCTAAACTTTATTACATGAAAGCATTTAAACACTGCCCATAAATTCAGAAATCAAGCTATTTATTAAACATTACCAAGTCTGCAGAGATACCATATGCTTAGAAACTATGACATAGCTACAGGTTAATCTAGATAGAGTAGAAGTTTATATTCTTAATTTACTTTGTCACTGTCATAACATTAGTGTTAAGAGAATTCCCCTTTGTAAACTAAGAAAAAGTTTCACAGTAACAGTTTCCAAGAAATCATGAATGTCAATGTGAACATAAGACGTTTCAAATCAATTTAAACACCTTCAGTTGAAAACATATGGGTTTTACCTTCAGATAAGTGTACAACAGGTTACCATCTGAAGTTACTATTTATTCCACATATAGCAAGAAAGTGTTATCATTATTAGTCAAATCAGAACACATAAGAGCACACACAGCACTGAGCAGTCTAGTATGAAATGTAACTTTCACTAATCTGTTGGGCTTGCCTTGTTTCAAAACAGATATAGTTAAAGCAGAACCACCAGCTAGGCCCGGTCTACACAAATTTTGTCAGCATAACCCATGTATGTTAGCATGGAACAGGGGAGGAGCACACCCACATTTGTGACCAGCCTAGCCATGCAAGTAAAAGATCTAGTGTAGATGCAGGCAAAGAGTTATTTTGCAGGAATAGCTGATTTTATTCAGAGAGCTAGTATAAGCTACCCTCTTGTCAATATAAACTCCATCTCCCCTGGGAGATTTTGCTGGACCTAGCTACTATTGCTCGCAGAGGTGGTGTTCCTACAGTGACTGAAAAACCCTTTACAATTTAAAGGGTAGCTGCTTCTACACTATGAGCTTATACTGGCATAGTTATGGCACCATAGCTATGCTGCTGTAGTTCCATGGTGCAGACATGGCCTAAACTATAAACCACACTTACACCCACTGCATTAAGTAAGTTGTTTTAATTCACATAATTGGTGGTTTACCTCATATTAGCATCCTAGTATAAACAGTGCAACTTGTAGTTTTCACACATTAGCAGGTCAAAAACTGTAGGATGCCGCTTGTATTTATCTAGGTCTGCTAATATATGTAAAAATTACAAGCTGCCTTGTCCACGCTAGGATTTTACCAGGTATTCATTACCATGAGATTGATCCATCTTTTTCCTAATGAAAAGTCACAGGTTATACTTACACTAGATGACTTTGGCAATCAATTAATTCAAGGAAAGTAAACTGCCTAGTGTAGACAAGTCCCAAGCATAGTACACTTCTAGTGATATGTCAGGGAAATAACGTAACTACTTCTAGTTAATGACATTTGGTATAATGTTCTATAGCACTATATATTTAGTGCAGTGGATTTCTCAAGTTAATTTCTGTAGAAAATAGTAATAAGTAGTGTAAAATTTTGGTAAAGTGGGTTAAAAAAAACTTAATAGCCTTGTTTTCTGAAATCTTTTCTTCTCCCTGCTCTTCAAAACACCAAAAAAAAAAGCAAGGTCTCCCTCTGCCTCTCATTACTGATCTCACATCAAGAGGGAAAACCGAGAGCACAGCCTTTCAATGGGTTGACCAATCAGGAAGCAGCCAACAGTTGCCTCCTGGGGATGAAGAATCTACAGTCACAGTCTCTTGCACCATCAAACATTCTGGCCTACAAAGGGTGTCAAAAGAAAATTAAATGGGTAGCTAATACAAAGACTTGAGCACAGATGTTGCACTCAGAGCTGCTTGCCCTACATAGGTGGTGGGCAACTATACTGTACATTAGCTATACAGCCCAAATATTTGAGAATCCAAACTCCACACAAACTAATAGGCAACAAACCCTCCTTGGCAGACACGTTTTGGTAGCTCCCTGATGACTTAACTGTCACATACAAAGGTGGGCAATGCACACAGAAATGTGTGAACAAGGACAAGTTGTAAATTTTCAAGAGGGTCTGAAACTGTACTTACAAGTAAGTACAGTTTCAGACCCTCTTGAAAATATGGCTTACACATTCTAGTTTCACTTCAAGCATGACCCTAAGCATAGCTTCTTTTACTAGTTTATCTCTGAGATGTCCAGGTCAGGGAGAACCACTGCAAAGTCTGCTTTCGAGAGAAATGTCACAGCTTTCCAACCAGCCGTAGATCATAAGGCACTACAATCCATAAAACCTAGGAACAGAGACAGATATCTGAACTCTAAGGTTGTAAACCATTTTGGCAGAAGGTGAAGATGGGCCAACAAACTAGAAAATCCCTTCATGCCCTGCTTCAGTTCACTTCGATCCAGAGCTCAGATGCTAGAGGACTAATAAAGCCTGCAGAATCTTGGTTTGAAAGATTCTATGTTTTTATACAAAGCTTAGCACAATGGGGTCCAGATTCAGGCTTCTAGGCATTACCAGAATACAAATCAAGGGTATCTACAGCTAAGTATCAGCATATTGAGGACACTGCAGCCCAGAAAATCATATTTCTCTCACGCATACATTGAGCAAAAGAGGATGCTGTGGAATCCAAACACTACCCTCAAAACTTTTGGGAGATAAGCAGCAAACCCAGTTGGGTCGTGTAGGAGAGAACAGAGCAGCACCCAACAAGCAAATTAAGAGGACCTTGTGGTTAAGGGTATAGAGCAGGGGTCGGCAACCTCTGGCATGCGTGCCAAAGACGGCACATGAGCCGATTTTTAATGGCACGCTGTTGCCTACCGGGTCCCAGCTGCCAGCCCCGCTCAGCCCTCTGCCCCCCCCCCCCCCCCAGCCTGCTCTTCTTCACCCCCTACTCCCCTGCGGGGGCAGGGTGAAGAAGCTTGGTCCTGCCGGCTACTGTTGCAGGGCAGAAAAGGTCCCCCCGACCCCGACTTTTCCCCAAGAGTGCTGGGTCCCGGCCACTCCTCCTCTCCCTCCCTGCCGTGGATCAGCTGATGACACTTGCGAGAGAGGGGGAGAAGCAGAGCTGCAGCGCACTTGCTGCTCTGGGGAGGAGGCGGAGAAGGGGCGGGGGGTGGAATCAGGGCATATCCCCTCCAGCCCCCTGCCATGAGCCGCTCTGGACAGGGGGCTGGGAGCACCCCCAGGACCCTAGCCCATGCCCCCAACCCCCTCCCACACACACACACACACACACACACACACACCCCTAGCCCTCTGCCCTGACCCCTGCACCCCCACACACCCCAGCCTCCTGCCCTGACCCCCACGACCCCAGCCCTGACTCGAGCACCCCTCACACACACCCAGCCCCCTGCCCTGACCCCTGCACCCCTCACACACCCCAGCCTCCTCCCACAACCCCAGCACCCCCCACACATACCCAGCTCCTCCCACACCCTGACTCCTGCACCCCTCACACGCCCCCAGCCCTGACTCCTGCACCCCCTCACACATACTCAGTCCCCCCACACCCTATGCCCTGACTCTTGCAGCCCCCCACATTCCCACCCTGAGCACCAAACAGGAGCTCCTGCACCCCCCCACACACTTCCCTCGCACCAAATGGGAGCTGCCTTGGTAAGCACTCCACACCCAAAACTCCTGCCCCAACCCTGAGCCCCCTCCCTCATTCTAGCTCCTGGCCAGACCCTACACCCCAACCCCCAGCCTGATCCTTCACCCCCAGCTCTGTGCTCAGTGCACTCCCACCCTCAGCTCAGTGCAGAGAGGAAGAGAATGGGCTAGAACCAGGGAGAAGCTAGGTATCCGCTCTATGTGGGCAGGGCCGGGATCCCAGAGCGGGCTGAGCGGGGCCAGCAGCCAGGATCCTGGCTGGCAGGAGCCGGTGGATGGAACCCCAGACTGGCAGCGGGCTGCCGGCCCCGCTCAGCCCACTGCCGGTCGGGGATTCTGGCTGCTGGCCCCTTGCCAGCCGGGGTCCTGGCCACAGGCCCCGCTCAGCCTCCTGCCGGCCTAAGTGAACAGACCCCCAGGCTCGCAACAGGCTGAGCAGGCCGGCAGCATAAGATCAGCATTTTAAATTTAATTTTAAATGAAGCTTCTTAAACATTTTGAAAACCTTGTTTACTTCACATATGACAATATTTTAGTTATATAATATATAGACTTATAGAGAGAGACCTTCTAAAAAATGTTAAAATGTATTACTGGCAGGCGAAACCTTAAATTAAAGTGAACAAATGAAGACTCGGCACACCACTTCTGAAAGGCTGCCAACCCTGGTATAGAGAATTGCTGGCAGGCACAGTACAATCAGCATGAACCCCTCTACTTCACTATCAGAGGGGTAGCTGTGTTAGTCTGGATCTGTAAAAGCGTCAAAGAGTCCTGTAGCACCTTATAGACTAACAGACGTATTGGAGCATAAGCTTATGCTCCAATACGTCTGTTAGTCTATAAGGTGCTAAAGGACTCTTTGAAGCTTCTACTTCACTAGAAGTTCAATCAACAACGATATTAGGCTGTATTCCATATCAAAGTCTGAACACAAACTGACAAAGATTAAGAAAAATCTGACAAATCTTTGAATTGCTGAGTTGGCCCAATACCACCTTCTCAATAGCTTTATGTAAAATCTACAGGGAGCTTAGAGACCATAGTAATTAGCGAGGTTATTAAATTCCCAAAATGTTTATTTCAGCAATAGCTTAAACACAATTAAAACATGACTGTACATTGCCTTTATGAACGGATGTATTAACAGTTCACATCACCAATGGATTGATCTCATTTTAGCTATGAAGGTCATAGATTCAATCTACCAATATTTCCCTAAAGTTCCCAAATACACCAAAAGCCCCAGTAAGTGCAACTGGGTAAAATCAAACCAATGGATTTTACTTCTCACTGAAGTCAAAACAGCCCATATCTGTTGAACTTCACCTGTTAAATCTGGCAATGCCTTACCAGTGGAACAGGTTTGAAAAACACTTGTTTCTTCCCTCCTCCCATCCCCCGCTTCCCAGATCTGTTACAGCCTTACAGAATTCATGTGTTTAGTAGTCTACACACATTTGTCTGTCCTCTGTATCAAGGCAGGGGGGAAAACATTCTACTCCCTTAAAAAGAGATAACTTGAGTTTTGTAAAGCTACTAAAAAAAATTCACCTCCAAATCTTCACTCACTAGAAAAACAGCCAGCATAGACTAAAGATGAAGTTTTCAGTACCGAGTACCTACAGTTAAACACTCAAATTAAAAAAAGCCTTATTTTCAGAGGTACTATGCACACAGATCCCACTGACCAATAAAAAAAAAAATGGACCTAAGTAAAGCCCTTTGAGTTTACTTGGGACAGTAATCTTACCTGGGAATCTAATAATCAGTTTCTAGACAATAAATATTACTTCACCTTCACTTTTGTAGGCGTTAGATGTGCATTACTGCAGTTATTTAAGATTTCTCATTAATATACTCATTCATTAACTGTTGGGTCGTCGCCCTCACAGTTATAGGAGTATGATAGAATTCTAATTATGTAGTAGTAGAAATAGACAGACAAAAGAGTATATAGGTATTGTAAAAAGGTATGAACATCAGTTCCATGCTGTTGAATTTCACTCTGTAACAAATGCAAGGCCAAAGTACTAATTATTTCAGGCTGGTAAGGGACAGAGTCTGTGCTGGAAAGTGATAAGAATTTTGAGAAAACAATGCTGTTCTTTAAAACAACACTCTGATGCTCTTCCCCAGCGGGGCCCCTTGTCATGCCTATGTAAATCTTGGTATCCAAAGAGGGAAAAATAGATAGTGGGATAAAACTTGTTAAACAAATCAAGAGTCGTAAATTGTGTTGTTAAGTAAAAGAATGAATGATGAGTGCATGGAATTGAGAGTCTGAAGCAGGGAAATAATTGGTTAGTAAATGGTGCCAGCCTAATCCTAAGAATTTCAACCTTGGTATCGATGGGCTGAAGAATATACAAAGTAGTGGAGATAACCGGATGACCCACGGAGTGCAAACCGGAATCCACCCAAAACCCATCAAGGAAGAACAAGAAGATAACAACTAGCCATCATGGAGCCGTCATGGATGTACCACCTGCTGATTGATGGTAATCTCAATTGTAAATTCAGCATGATGAAGCAACTTCCATAGACTTGTATTGAATCAGAGACCTATAAAACTTGGGTCCAGGGACTGTGTTCTTTGAGTCTGGTTCTTCGACCACCCTCCAGGAGCATCTGACGCGCATCTGACAACAACTCGGCTCCACTCTCATGTCCAGGCCACCTGGCCAGTGACTTGGCACGAGCAACGACTAGACTGGTAACTATAACAACCTTTTTGTAGAACCTGCGTGTGAATGTCTGTGTGTGTGAATGGATCTATATAGAAATTGCATATAGGAATATTTTGTTGTATTTACAATAAACGTGGCAATTTGCCTTGTCCCTCTTACAAGATCCTGTTGGTATCATTTTTATTAGTGCAATATTAACTACAAAAGTAAATAGCACCAAAAGACAACATTTGAAGTATCAGTTCAGTGTACATAATCTGCTTTGAGGGAATAACCTGCAATACTGCAGTCAGATTTCAATTACAATTCTAATAATAGAATCCTAGAATATCAGGGTTGGAAGGGACCTCAGGAGGTCATCTAGTCCAACCCCCTGCTCAAAGCAGGACCAGTCCTGAACTAAATCATCCCAGCCAGGGCTTTGTCAAGCCTGACCTTAAAAACTTCTAAGGAAAGAGATTCCACCACCTCCGTAGGTAACGCATTCCAGTGTTTCACCACTCTCCTAGTGAAAAAGTTTTTCCTATTATCTAACCTAAACCTCCCCCACTGCAACTTGAGACCATTACTCCTTGTTCTGTCATCTGCTACCACTGAGAACAGTCTAGATCCATCCTCTTTGGAATCCCCTTTCAGGTAGTTGAAAGCAGCTATCAAATCCCCCCTCATTCTTCTCTTCTGCAGGCTAAACAATCCCAGTTCCCTCAGCTTCTCCTCATAAGTCATGTGTTCCAGTCCCCTAATCACTTTTGTTGCCCTCTGCTGGACGTTTTCCAATTTTTCCACATCCTTCTTGTAGTGTGGGGCCCAAAACTGGACACAGTACTCCAGATGAGGCCTCACCAATGTCGAATAGAGGGGAATGCATTATAAATTCAAAGCACTGTCACAAAAAGTGAAATATTATTTTGATCACAACAATGTCATGAAATTTTTCAAATTTTACCATGAAAATTCTTAACCTTAATTATGCCGCCCAACTCTGTAAGCCAAAGTGCACTGCAGGCCTTCCACTATTATTTAAGCAACAACTGCTTTACATGGACAAGCAGGAAACCATCATTCATTTTAGACCTACAGATTGTTTAATGACAAGTACAGTATGCCCTCTCTTATTCTTGCAGACATTAACACTTATTGTGAGCCCCAAGGCCATTTGTAGCCTCTGATTTCTTGTGGTCAACGATACCACGCAGATACCAAGCACTGCAAAATTTTAAAACTCTCCTTGTATAGACTGTAGGTTACAACTCCTGGGAGTCAAACCACCATTTTCACTGCCCTGCCCCAGATGTAGAATAATTGTAAAACCCCCACAACCATTGTGTCTATTTACAAGGAACGCCTTTTTCATGGCAGGACAACATCACAGGTTGATTCTCTCTCGTCTTCAGAGCTAAGGAACACTGCAAAGATACCAATACACCTGTCAGCCTTCCACAGAAAGGAAAGAGCTACCAACACAAAGCACAATCAGAACATGTGCTCCTTTTTCCCCGCACGACCACGACCACATTCCATTCTCTGACACACACGAGGTGCACATTTTGGGCTAGTCTATGTGAAAAAATCAACACCCCAAGTGCCATAGCTATGCTGGCTGAACCCCAGTGCAGATGCCGCTAAACTGACTGATCAATGCTTGCAATGGTGAAATCTTTATATTTTACTTCCAATGGACTGAAGTTCCAAAAATAATTTTTAATTGCTTGTTGCCAATCACTTCATTCACCTTCAGGGAAGAAAACTGATTACCAGTTATCTATGTGTGAATGTATCCAACACTAATTTCACTACTGATCAGCAGCTTTCACATTTACTAGTTAGAATGACAGGTTTCAGAGTAACAGCCATGTTAGTCTGTATTCGCAAAAAGAAAAGGAGTACTTGTGGCACCTTAGAGACTAACCAATTTATTTGAGCATAAGCTTTCGTGAGCTACAGCTCACTTCATCGGATGCATACTGTGGAAAGTACAGAGGATCTTTTCATACACACAAAGCATGAAAAAATGGGTGTTTATCACTACAAAAGGTTCTCTCTCCCCCCACCCCACTCTCCTGTTGGTAATAGCTTATCTAAAGTGATCACTCTCCTTACAATGTATACGATAATCAAGATGGACCATTTCCAGCACAAATCCAGGTTTTCTCCTCCCCTACAAACCCACTCTCCCCCCCCTCCCAAGACGTTCTTGTTAAACCCTGGATTTGTGCTGGAAATGGCCCACCTTGATTATCATACACATTGTAAGGAGAGTGATCACTTTAGATAAGCTATTACCAGCAGGAGAGTGGGGTGGGGGGAGAGAAAACCTTTTGTAGTGATAAACACCCATTTTTTCTTGCTTTGTGTGTATAAAAAGATCTTCTGTACTTTCCACAGTATGCATCCGATGAAGTGAGCTGTAGCTCACGAAAACTTATGCTCAAATAAATTGGTTAGTCTCTAAGGTGCCACAAGTACTCCTTTTCTAGTTAGAATGAGAAATGAGCACCTCATGAAATGAACACGAGACTAAAAGCTGTGCCAGTTTTACATACAACCATATAACCACATGCCATGCTCACTAGTATTCTAGAAAGTTAAGAGATTCTAGCAACCAAGCCAGCCCATCCTACTATTCACAAAATCAGCCCACTGCTCTCTTAAAGAGCCAATGACAGTAGATTCCACCCTCTAGCCCACTTCTAATTAGCAACACTCAACTACTCCCGGTTTCAGACAATATTTACTGTTTTCTAATAGGCCTAACAAGAACCTGAAAGTTGTCATCCCTTCCCTTTTAACTTTTAGGATAGTTTAGCTTCAGTCAATTAATGGAAATGTTTTGTCTAATATGCCCATTCTCAAACTTCAATAAATGTTGTTTTCCTGTAATTCCTCCATAATGATATTCAAAACCACCAAGAAAATCCCTAGAAAAAAAGCACAGAAGACGCTAGTTTTTACCCAACCTGAGGAAGCATCAATGGGGAAGAATGAGGATGGAGTAGATACAGGAAAGAAAACAGATGGAGTAGAGGTTCCCAATTCGAGATCTGCAGAGAGCTGACTGCTAACATGTTGCTGACCCTTTGTTCCATCCGATAAAAATTGAACAGATGGGGAAGATGATGATGATGAAGTGAAGAGCGAAAGTGAATAATGTGAGTAACTGTTTGAAGGGACAAAACACAGACTCTAAAGACAACTTTAAAATACATGGGAAAGTAAGAATGAAGTTAGATAAGCAATGGTGCAATTAGGCTTGTACAGCCCCTTCATATACAAATAGAAATATTTTAATGTATTAATTTGCCAGTGTCACATAAACATTACATGGAGACATAAGCTAATTGCATGTACAGCACAGAACCTCACTAATTCACAAGAGTGATTGAGAAGCCTATTGAAGCTAGCAAGTAAAGAAAAGAGCAAAGTGATCTATCTAAAAGTATATTTGATAAATAGTTCAGCTTGGTTGTGTTCCTTTCTTATATATGTAATACACTTGGAGATATGAAATCAATTTGAGAACTTTTGACACTACAACAGCCTTGTTGATAAGTAGATAAAAGCCACCATTTTCAGTGTGCCAGTTAGCAAGGTTCTGCATATACTGTATACAGACCTAGTATTTGAACTAAATGTCGGATGTAGTTCATCCCTCTGTAAAGAAACTGACACTCCATACCATATAGTTGACATATTCTTAGCAACAAGACCCCTCTAAAATCCAATTGTTTGCCTTTGTAGTATAGTATCCTATTATTTGATGACAGGTACTTTCTAAAAGCATTCTTAGGGAAATTAACCCTGAAGCCTCTCTACTGTCCTTCATTCCTTCCCCACCTCAAAACTACTCAGTTCAAACACTGGATGAAAAATGAAGGTGGTAGACATGAGAGGGGAGATGGTGATTTTTAAATGTAAAGATGCCAAAAAACTAATGCAGTCCCTTCAGTGGTACTCCAATGGTAGAATTTGGATCCTGGCTGTAAGTCATCAAGTACCACACTGGCTGATCAATTTATGCCATAAAGCAAAATTTGAAATATCTATCATTATGCTCAGCTTAAACAGACAGAATAATCCTAACTCGCAGAAACAGTTTACTTACCTACGTATAGCCAAGTTATATTATTCATCTAGTGGGATCTCACTTTACTGCATCAGTCTAGCCTTTTCAAGCTGAGATAGGTTTTCCTTTCATTCTATGGCTATACATACAGAAGACCAATTGTTATATAGAACAGCCCATTTAATAACTTATTTAGACTAAGTATAATTTATGTCTATCCTTAGAGCTTATAAAAAATATGACGTTATTTAATGAAGCAAATGTTTTCTCTCATAAAGTCAGAAAGTGCAACTACTATAAACCTAGAGTTCTACAATCTGTTACAGTTGATGATCCTCCAAGGTGACCAGAAAAGATCACAGATGCTCCAGAGCTGCAAGTTGCATTGCTGGTTTTAGGGGCAGGAAGACATCTTTTATCAACATGTTCCCCTTAAATTATTAAAAAGAAGCAGCGTATTGTGTGCTTTATGTTGAGAAATCCACTTGACCAGGCACAAGTGGTAAAACACATGTTTTCCTTGTAAGTGAGGTGGGCCTAAACTGCTCCTGCAGAACTTAAATAGTTTCTAGCTGCAAAGGTAACTATCCATACGTTAAAAGAAAAGGAGTACTTGTGGCACCTTAGAGACTAACCAATTTATTTGAGCATAAGCTTTCGTGAGTTACAGCTCACTTCATCGGATGCATTCAGTGGAAAATGCATCCGATGAAGTGAGCTGTAGCTCACGAAAGCTTATGCTCAAATAAATTGGTTAGTCTCTAAGGTGCCACAAGTACTCCTTTTCTTTTTGTGAATACAGACTAACACGGCTGCTACTCTGAAACCTATCCATATGTTAATTGTCTGTTTTTAATTTGCTTTCATACCAATATAGCACTGCTCACCACCATATCTAGGCACTGATGTCACCTTCCTCAGTCTGGAGACAAACAGCTCCAGTGCATCTACTGCTTTCCCTAAGCCAGGGGCGGACAAACTTTTTGGCCTGAGGGCCACATCGGGTTTTGGAAATTGTATGGAGGGCCGGATAGGGAAGGGGGGCGTGGCCTGCTCCCACCCTCCCCACCCCCGACTCCTGCCCCATCCAAACCCCCCTGTTCCCTGGGACCCCTGCCCCATCCACCCCACCCTCCCTGTCCCGACTGCCCCCCTGAAACCCCTGCCCCGACTGCTCCATCCAACCCCTCCCCTCATTCCTGACTGCCCCCGGGGACCCCTGCCCCATCCAACCATCCCTTCTCCCTGACTGCCCCCCGGGACCCCTGCCCCTGACTGCACTCTGCCGCCCAATCCAACCCCCGCTCCTTTCTGACTGCCCCCATTCAACCCTTCTGTTCCCCACTCTCTGACCGCCCCGACCCTTATCCACATCCCCACCCCTTGACCACCACTCCAAACACCCCTGCCTTCTATGCAACCCTCCCGCTCCCTGTCCCCTTACCGCGCTGCCTGGAGCAACAGTGGCTGGAGGTGCTACAGCTGCGCCACCTGGCTGGAGCCAGCCATGCACCGCGCAGCACAGAGCACCGGGTCAGGCCAGGCTCTGCAGCTGCGCTGCCCTAGGAGCTCGCCCCCGCCCCCCACGCCACCCAGAGCATTGCGCCAGTGCTACAGCATGCTGAGGGGGAACAGCGGGGGAGGAGCTGGGGCAAGCCTCCTGGGACAGGAGCTCAGGGGCCAGGCAGGAGGGTCCTGCGGGCCATAATTTGCCCACCTCTGCCCTAAACAGAGGCAGAGCAAAAGGTAAACAAAAACACCAGTCATATTCTCAGCTGCTATTCAGAATGCTGTGGGCAAACTGTGAAACTAACAATATTCATTCCAGTCTTGCTTAGCTGCTATGTGAAGAAGCTGCAAGCACCTAAAGTAGGCACTGGGAGTTGTTCAAAGAAAGATTTCCAAAAAAAGAATGCTAGAGTAGCAGAGATGCACCAGTCCCAACAGGTCACGAGTTTCTGGTCCAAAAAGTTGTTGTTCTTGCACCAATGAAGTACCCCCTACATTTTGGTGCACACTGCCCAACTCCTCCTTTTTCCACCCACCCTTTTTGGGAAAAGCTGTGGCTTCTCAGAACTCTACTGGCCTCTGACTAGGATGTTATTCCCACTGGCTAGCTGGAGCCTAGTAACTTTTTCCTGCTTTGCCCAGACACTATCAATCATTTAAAAATAAAAACAAACAAACCTTTCAAATCAATTCAAAAATATTTTAATATTGAGGGGAAAAAATTATAAATGTTATCAGATTTAAAGCTACATCTATCCACGCTTCATTTTATTTTTACTATCTTTGTTGTTTAAATTGTTTTAATACAAACATTTTCCCTTTTTCTATTTGAATCTACAGTGAAATAATAACACTGAATAACAAAATTTCTATGGTAACAAAGGTCAGAAGGAGGAGGATTATGATTTAACTGAGAGATCAAATAGAAATATAAACCAGACAGAAAAAAACTATTAAAATATAAGCAACTTTTGGAGGGATAGCTCAGTGGTGGGGAGGGATAGCTCAGTGGTTTGACCATGGGCCTGCTAAACCCAGGGTTGTGAGTTCAATCCTTGAGGGGGCCATTTGTGAGTTCAATCCTTGAGGGGGCCATTTAGGGATCTGGGGCAAAAATTGGGGATTGGTCCTGCTTCAAGCAGGGGGTTGGACTAGATGACCTCCTAAGGTCCCTTCCAATCCTAACCTTCTATGAATCTATAAGATAGATCTGTATGAGGGATTTTTTTATTATTTGTTTTAGGTTGAAAGTATCTCTTAAAATAGGACTTGCACATTGTGACAATCAGAAATTTATAGTTATCCAACACTGCCACTACAGCCAGATTTTTTCCTTACTCTTTGTTTGATAACCTTTTGGACCATTTTGTTATAAGGTGAAGTGTTAAAAGCGAAAAGTTTGGATTGCTGATAGGAGAGAGGATCCAACTTGGGAAGCCACATGAACAGCTCTGCACACAATACACCCAGATAATCTAAGAGTGATTCTCAGCAAGGGGCATGTGTACCCCTGGGGGTACTCAGAGTGCTTCCTAGGGTACATCAACTTACCTAGATATTTGCCTAGTTTTACAACAGGCTACACAGAAAGCACTAGCGAAGTCAGTACAAACTAAAATTTCATACAGACAATGACTTGTTTATACTGCTCTATATACTATACACTGAAATGTAAGTACGACATTTATATTCCAATTGATTTATAAGTATATGGTAAAAATGAGAAAGTAAGCAATTAAGTGACAGCGTGTTGTGACACTTGTGTATTTTTATGTCTGATTTTGTAAACAAGTAGTTTTTAAACTGAGCTGAAACTTGGGGGTATGCAAGACAAATCACACTCCTTCCTGAAAGGGGTACAGTAGTCTGGAGAGGCTGAGAGCTACAGCTACAGCTCATGAGCTTTCGTGAGCTTTCATGAGCTACAGCTCAGCTCATGCTCAAATAAATTGGTTAGTCTCTAAGGTGCCACAAGTACTCCTTTTCTTTTTGCGAATACAGACTAACAAGGCTGCTACTCTGAAACCTGATCTAAAGAAACACTTTTCAGAAACATTTGGTCTCTTTTTGCTTTTAGGTTTAGAGAAAATCCAGGGAATGTTTTTGACAATTATTTCCTTTTCAAAAAAAATCTTTAATATTTGTTAATGGCCATACTGGTGATTAGCTAGGGAAGTGGTTCGTTAATATGGGGAGCTTTGAGTGATTAAGGCAGTTGTGAGAGAACTCACAGAGCAGCTCACCCTCACTTATTTTGCTCCAATTAAAGGGTCACAGAACAATGCCAAGGCCAACTGATTAAGGCTAAAATGGAAAAACACTTTCCTCTTAAAAAGAAAAGGAGTACTTGTGGCACCTTAGAGACTAACCAATTTATTTGAGCATAAGCTTTCGTGAGCTACAGCTCACTTCATCTGATGAATCGGAAAGCTTATGCTCAAATAAACTGGTTAGTCTCTAAGGTGCCACAAGTACTCCTTTTCTTTTTGCGAATACAGACTAACACGGCTGTTACTCTGAAACTTTCCTCTTAACCACTTTAAAAAGATTGCATATCCACACTTTAAAGAGTATAAACATATTTGCATGATGCCTTTTTGGTCACTGTAATGTATTCAGTTCAAATTCGCTCATATTATGGAAGCATCATAGTGGCTCCATAGTTAGGGCTGTATTTAAATTTACACTTAAATTTAATCTGGTTTTATGTTTGCGTGATATGAGAGGAAGAATTATGCAGTGGTTAAGGCAGTAGTCTAGGATTTAGGAGGCCTACTTCAAGTCCCTCAACAATCTTGGGTAAATCACTTAAGCTATGAGCCTCAGTTCTCCATCTGCGAAATGGGAATGGTACTACCCAACCTCACCGGAGTGTTGCGAGGATAAACACACTGCAAGGCTCTCAGACATTACATTTTGGGGGTCATAAGTATAGAGTAACTCCAAACACAATATGGTGTCTCATTAAGAGTTGCTGATTTTACTGGGATAAATGAATACCCAGTTTGAATATTGGTAACACAGTATTATCCTCTACATGCTTACAGCATTTACTCCAAGTATAGTCTAATTTTCTGAAAAGTCTCAAGTAAACAATTCATGAGATAGCATTTACAAATGCTCCCTTTAAGAGATTTGAGTAACATTTTTAGTTCCCTATAGCAAATACATTCCAGATTATAGAAATCATTATTCTTAAATGTAGCAACAATTAAGATTTAGTGGCTAAAAAGTTACTACATTAGTAACGGATTACGACCAGTAGGCTACTTTTTAAATTTTGTGTATATCACAGTGATAGTCAAACATATTTAGTCAATGAAAGCTTCAAAATGCAAGCCTTTCATTTAAAAATACACCAGCATAACTTTCCTGGCCTTCATGAGTCTTCTTGAAATCAAGTGGTAAACTAACCTTAGTAGCACACAGGAGTGTAGATACATGAAAATTCACTCACTTTGGCTGGCTAAAAGTCTTTCCAGTTGACCACTGCATAGTGTGTACTGCCATAGGAAGACTCCCATGTTGGTCTAGACCAGTAAGCCACAGTCCTGTATCCTTGTCTGACGATAGCCAACATAAGATGCTTCAATGAAGCTGTAAATCATCTCATAAAGGGACAATTAAGCAATAACCCACCCAGAGAAGAAATTTCTTCCCAACTCCAGGCAGTTAGTGGCCTGAAGGATGAGGATTTGTGAGGTGGGCCCTATAAGCATACAGCAATATAAATACAAAACTAAGTTTGATTATAAAGCATTTTTCAGTTAGGCTGCTCTTGTACAATGATGGTTAAATCCAAACTTTTTGACAGGGTACACAACGATGCTATCATCCACAACTTCAGTTAAGAAAAGGACTTCCCAGACATTATACAGGTGGGTTGCATCAGTAACCAGGAGTGACACAAATTCCAGACACAATGACAGTTCACTAAATTTATAGATCTTTGGGAGGGAGAGAAAAGGAGGGAGAAACAGGGAAATGCTTCACACTCAGATTATCTGAAACACTCAAATTTTGGTAGCCACCCTAACCCAAAGTTTGAAAACCCTACAAAAATGTAAATAGCTTGATATGTGCTTTGGACAAAGACTTCTAAATTTTAAACTCATTTTTAAAGAAAGCTGAGCTTTTGTGAATTTATAGTTCTTATCTTGGCAGTCTAATATCAGAGTCATAGGTTGGGTCAAACAGCAGAGCCAGTTGGCACCAGTCACCTCTAAGTCAGAGAAAGGTATATCCATTGTTTTACTTTCCATTACATCCTTCCCAAACTAATGTTGGCACACAGGACAGAAATGAGTTTCTTTCCATTCTTCTCTGTCATTTGCTGCTGCTTCCATCTGCTCTATTCCGTTAAGATAGATTGTTCTGTCCTCCCTGCTAGGAGTAGTTCTTAACGGTTTCTCTTGGGTGCCCTTGTTTTTTCACAGCAGTTGGTTTCCACCTGACAGCTTCAGGTGAGAGTCTGTATGCTGGCATCCGGAGTACATGTCCCAGATACATCCAGCACTTCCTTCTGATTCTGGTAGAAACAAGCGGGCTGGTTGGTGATTTCTCTGATCTCTCCACAGGTAATGAAGTCTTTCCAACCAACGTAGGAACTTATTTTCAAAGCTTCTAGTTTTCTACCACTTTGGCAGATCTCCAGCTTTTGCAGCCATATGTCAGCACTGAGATTACGTTTGAATTGCAAATTCTCAGTTTTGTTCTGATGCTCTCCCCCCTTCCCATATATTAAGTTTAGTAAATGCTGTGGATGCCTTTCCTATCTTCGATGTCACTTTCTTCTTAAAATCTGTTGACCAGTATGTTGCTCCTTAGGTACAAGAACTGTTCTACTTTCCTGATATTTTTGCCTTCTAATGTGAGGTTACTGCTTGATGCCTGGGTTTCAAGGATGTTTGTTTTAGCATAACAAATATTGAACCTGGTTGACCTGCAGTTTTTGCCAGCTTGTCTGTCTTTGGCTGTAACTTTTCGGGGGTGTCACTCAGGAACACAAGATCATCAGCAAAGTCTAGGTCTTCCGGGCATTTACCATCTGCCCATGACATACCAGTGTTTGTGCTGCTAATACACGTAGGCTAGGACTACACTACCAACTTATAATCAGTAAATCCATACCCCTCTGCAACATAATTATACCAACCTAACCCCAAGTGTAGGCAGTGCCTCTTGGGGAGGTGGAGTACCTATGCCAACATGAGAAGCTCTCCCATCGGCGTAAGCAGCATCTTCACTAAGTGCTGCAACTATGCTGTTGCAGCACTGCAAGTGTAGACAAGCCCATTGACTCAGACTTTAAGGCCAGAAGGCACCATCATGATCACCCAAGTCCAACCTTCTGCACACTGAAGGCCACAGAACCTCACCCACCTGCTCCTATACTAGACCCACAACTTTGGCTGATTTCAGAGTAACAGCCATGTTAGTCTGTATTCACAAAAAGAAAAGGAGTACTTGTGGCACCTTAGAGACTAACCAATTTATTTGAGCATAAGTTTTCGTGAGCTACAGCTCACTTCATCGGATGTGAGCTGTACCTCACGAAAGCTTATGCTCAAACTTTGGCTGAGTTACTCAAGTCCTCAAATCATGATATAAAGACTGAGTTACAGAGACTTCACCATTTATTCTAATTAAGCCAACAAGTGCAGAAGAAGGCGAAAACGCCAGAGGATCTCTGCCAATCTGACCTGCAGAAAAATTCCTTCCCGACCGCAAATACAGTGATCAGTTAGAGCCTGTGCACGCGAGCAAGACCTATCATCCAGACACCTTGAAAACAATTCACTGTAGATAGAGCCCTCCTCATCTAGTGTCCCATCTCTGGCCATTGGAGATATTTGCTACTAGCAGTCGCAGATCGGCCATATGCCATTGTTGGCAACTTCATTATACCATCTTCTCCATAATCTTATCAAGCTCAGTCTTGAAACAAGTTAGGTTTTTTGCCCCCCACTGCTCCCCTTGGGAGGATGTTCCAGAACTTCCCTCCTCTGTTGGTTAGAAACATCTAATTTCAAGCCTAAACTTGTGAGGGCCAGTTTATATCCATTTGGTCTTGTTAGCATAGTCCCTAGCTTACATCTTCCCTCTCCCTCCCTCATGTTTATCACTCTGATGTATTTACAGAGAGCAATCATACCTCCCCTCAGCCTTCATTTGGTTAGGCTAAACAAGCCAAGCTCCTTAAGTCTCCACTCATAAGGCAGATTCTCCATTCCTCTGATCATCATAGGAGCCCTTCTCTGCACCTGTTCCACTCAATTCACTTCATTATCCAGTATATGGAAATGCCAAATAACAGAAGTAAAATGCAGTCATGTTTCACACCAGTGTCCACATTGAACCACTCTGTTGTCTGGTGGTTCATCCTTACAGAGTACTTTGCATCTCTGTACCTGGCCTTCATGAAATTGACAACTTTAGCTGGGATGTCATCAGACTGAAGACTATTCCAGACTGTGGACTGGCCATCGCTTTCTGTGAAAACTACTAAAGAGCAGTTTAGGAGAAGTGTCTCACATTCAACAGATCCTAGCCTACTGAGATTAATTACAGAAACTCCTCACTTAACGTTGTAGTTATGTTCCTGAAAAAATGCGACTTTAAGTGAAAGGATGTTAAGCGAATCCAATTTCCCCATAAGAATTAATGTAAATGGGGGGGGTTAGGTTCCAGGGAAAAAAAATGTTGCCAGACAAAAGGCATTATACACATTTTAAACAAGCAATTTAATACTACAATCACTGCTGAGTATGAAGCTTGGTTGAGGTGGTGGAGTCAGAAAGTGGAAGAGGGTGGATTGTCCAGCTGCTCCTCTTGCTGAACTTTCTGAGCTCGAAAAAACACATCTAGAGATTGTTGTTTTACTTCTTTTTTTTTTTTCCTTGGTAAATTTCTTTATAGCAAGTCATTAGATGACCAACTCCCCTAATCACTTTGGAGCTGCGTTCCCAGTCAGGATCGTCATCACTCAGGATTTGCAAGCCAGCTTCAATCGTTTGGAAAGCTTCAGAAAGACGTTTGGCAGTCAAATTTTGATGGGTTGGTTCTTCTTCTACTTCTTGGCCCTCTTCTTCCATTGCTCTCGTCACCTCTAGTAGCATCAGATCTTCATTGGTTAGCTCTACTCCATGTGATTGCAGAAGTTGTGTAACATCGGCTTCTTCCACCTCAGCAAAACCTGCTTTCGTGGCCAAGCTGGGGACAACATCTTCACAGCGGGGACAACATCATTAAATCCTATTAAGTCACTGGAGACAATGAGGCAGACAAGGAGGCTGACGGTGCCATAGCCTAGGAGAAGCATGTTGTGCAGCAGCAGTGGCAGCTTCCCCTACTCTGCAAGCACCAGGGGCTCAACCCTCAGCCCGCCCACTCCACCCCTTCCCCCAAGTCCCCACCCTCGACCCGCCTCTTCTCCCCCCCCCATCCCCCTTTGCTTTGCAGACTACTTCCACGCTCCTACCCCTGATTGCCAGAGGCAGGAGGGGGGGGCAGGAGGGGAAAGGTGCTGATCCGCATCTGCTGGGGGGGGGAAGAGCACAGGGAGGCTGCCTGCTGTGGAGAAAGCAGGCATCCAAAACAACGTAAGAGTGGAGCATTGCTCAACTTTAAACAAGTGTGTTCCCTAATTGATCAGCAACGTAACAACGAAACAACGTTAACCGGGACAACTTTAAGCAAGGAGTTCCTGTATTCTCAATTCATTACAATACAGCAAGTTAGAGCACCTATTGGATTTGATTTTGAGAGTTAAAATATACTTTGCCAACTTTATCACCACCAGGTTGTCCTTTCAGAGGCAGCCTTACTCCAACTGTGGGACACAACGCTTGGGGAAAGCAAACCACCAACTGGGACATGTGGAAGTATTTTGTAAGATGGGTAGGCTTTTAACAAATGGCATGGGTGCACATTTTATTTATTTTTCCTGAAGGAGGATTATATAGCAAGGGCTTGTGAAACACTGTGCATATGGAAACAATTCAGGGTTCACAGCGGACAAGTAACTCATCACAACATCCAAGTGCAATGCTTTGGCAAAAAGGGCTAATGTAATCCTTGAATATCTAAACAGGAGCAGGAGTAATGAGCAGGCTTAGGAAGGTGGTTTTACCTCCGTTTACAGCATTTGTGAAACCAGTAATGAAACACTGTATCCAGTTCTGGTGTCCGTATTTTTAAAAGGATGCTGAAAAGCTGGAGAGGTTGCAGGAAAGAGCCACAAAAATGCACAAGCTAGTGTAAGTGCCTTACAGTGAGATTTAAACAGCTCAATCTGTTTATTTTATCAAAAAGATAGATTATGGAGTAGAAGTACCTTCACAAGAAGAAAATACCAGTTACTAACAGGTCTTTAATCTAGCAGAGAAAGGCATACCAACAAATGGCCAGAAGTGAAAGCCAAACAAAGTCAAATTAGAAATTAGGCACAAATTTTCAACGGAGTACATGATTAATCATTGGTACAAACTATCAAGGGAAGCGATGTCTTCAAATCAAAAGTTCTGGAACACAAGTTATGCGTCTCAAGACAGGGGCAGCTGCATGAAATTTAATGGCCTGTGCTATACAGAAGGTCAGACTAGGTGATCTAATGGCACCTTCTGGCATTAAACTCTATCATTAGAAGCCTCACTTCAAATGGCCCGAGATATTCTGGGGTTTGGACAAGTCATTCAGAAGGAATGAAGCATGCCATCATTTACACCACCCCACTCCCACAAATCTAGCCTATTCATAGCCACTGTTAACTGGTAGAACACAAACTTAGTAATATAACACCCAGGGTGGATAAAGATCAATGATTTAAAAAAATAAATAAAAAAAACTCAGATGTTTTTTATTTAAATTGGATTTTTTTGGATAAAATGCTTTTTGAGGAAAAAAACCTATCTCATCATGGAATAGGGATTACAAATTCTAATTCTATAGTATGAGACAATATATTCATGTAATGTTTAAGAACAGTTTTGTAAATGAATTTCAATAGTTCATGGATTAGGGACCCAATCTTATGGGGTTCCAAGGGCTTCAGTATAGACTATTTAGGTTAATCTTTCTATCTACCCAATGGGACTCAGTGCTCAGTCTAAAAGATACTATCAGAGATGCTTAGTTTTGCAGTTCTCAAACGATGGATTTGTGTCTCCAGAGATAATATGCTTGTTAACAGCACAAATGTTAATAGATAGATAGATAGATAGGATAGATAGAGGTGAGAAATAACAGACCTCAACCCTATTGTCCCTCTGCAAATGTGTGTACACAGAGTCAACCCCTTACCTCTCTCTCTAAAGGTGCAAAGTTTCAAAAAGTTCAATGAATAGAAGATTGTTGGGAGTGAAATAGATCTGGACAAGGAGAAGAAGTCTGGAGATAAATAAATGTGAGAAGGGAGGTACAGGTAGTAGAAACAAAAGTGAAACTGTTTGAGCAGCATATTCCAGAAGTCTTGAGGTCTTTCTGAGTGTAGCCTTCATTGATCGAAGATCTACCATACCATTCTCTCACTGGAAGGAAAAACCTATAAGGGCAGCAGGCTGTAAAAGAGGCCCCGTTTGGGAATATTTTAATGAAGTTCCTCTACCTGTGGGTAAGACAGGCATGCGTGCAAAATGCAAACAGTGCAACAAAGGAATGCAAGGCCTGGTTGCCCTAATGAAACAACATCATGGGAACTTTCAGAGTAACAGCCCTGTTAGTCTGTATTCGCAAAAAGAAAAGGAGTACTTGTGGCACCTTAGAGACTAACCAATTTATTTGAGCATAAGCTTTCGTGAGCTACAGCTCACTTCATCAGATGCATACTGTGGAAAATACAGAAGATGTTTTTATACACACAAACCATGAAAAAATGGGTGTTTATCACTACAAAAGGTTTTCTCTCTCCCCACCCCACTCTCCTGCTGGTAATAGCTTATCTAAAGTGATCACTCTCCTTACAATGTGCACAATAAGGAAGGTGGGCCACTTCCAGCACAAATCTAGGGTTTAACAAGAACGTCTGAGGAATGGGGGGAGGGGGGGGAAGGTAGGAAAAAACAAGGGGAAATAGGTTACCTTGCATAATGACTTAGGCTTGAGTAGAGACTGGGAGTGGCTAAGTTAATTGTATCCAATTTCCAAATGAATTCCAATTCAGCAGTCTCTCGTTGGAGTCTGGTTTTGAAGTTTTTCTGTTGTAATATCGCAACTTTCATGTCTGTAATCGCGTGACCAGAGAGATTAAAAAGTGTTCTCCGACTGGTTTATGAATGTTATAGTTCTTGACATCGGATTTGTGTCCATTTATTCTTTTACGTAGAGACTGTCCAGTTTGACCAATGTACACGGCAGAGGGGCATTGCTGGCACATGATGGCATATATCACATTGGTAGATGTGCAGGTGAACGAGCCTCTGATAGTGTAGCTGATGTGATTAGGCCCTATGATGGTGTCCCCTGAATAGATATGTGGGCACAGTTGGCAACGGGCTTTGTTGCAAGGATAGGTTCCTGGGTTAGTGGTTCTGTTGTGTGGTATGTGGTTGCTGGTGACTATTCACTTCAGGTTGGGGGACTGTCTGTAAGCAAGGACTGGCCTGTCTCCCAAGATTTGAGAGAGTGTTGGGTCATCCTTCAGGATAGGTTGTAGATCCTTGATAATGGGTCGAAGGGGTTTTAGTTGGGGGCTGAAGGTGATGGCTACAGGCATTCTGTTATTTTCTTTGTTAGGCCTGTCCTGTAGTAGGTAACTTCTGGGAACTCTTCTGGCTCTATCAATCTGTTTCTTCACTTCCGCAGGTGGGTACTGTAGTTGTAAGAATGCTTGATAGAGATCTTGTAGGTGTTTGTCTCTGTCTGAGGGGTTGGAGCAAATGCGGCTGTATCGCAGAACTTGGCTGTAGACAATGGATCATGTTGTGTGGTCTGGATGAAAGCTGGAGGCATGTAGGTAGGAATAGCGGTCAGTAGGTTTCCGGTATAGGGTGGTGTTTATGTGATCATCATTTATTAGCACTGTAGTGTCCAAGAAGTGAATCTCTTGTGTGGGCTGGACCAGGCTGAGGTTGATGGTAGGATAGAAATTGTTGAAATCATGGTGGAATTCCTCAAGGGCTTCTTTTCCATGGGTCCAGATGATGAAGATGTCATCAATATAGCGCAAGTAGAGTAGGGGCGTTAGGGGACGAGAGCTGAGGAAGTGTTGTTCTAAGTCAGCCATAAAAATGTTGCCATACTGTGGGGTCATGAGGGTCCCCATAGCAGTGCTGCTGATCTGAAGGTATACATTGTCCCCAAATGTAAAATAGTTATGGGTAAGGACAAAGTCACAAAGTTCAGCCACTAGGTTAGCCGTGACATTATCGGGGATAGTGTTCTTGACGGCTCGTAGTCCATCTTTGTGTGGAATGTTGGTGTAGAGGGCTTCTACATCCATAGTGGCCAGGATGGTGTTATCAGGAAGATCACCGATGGATTGTAGTTTCCTCAGGAAGTCAGTGGTGTCTTGAAGGTAGCTGGGAGTGCTGGTAGCGTAGGGCCTGAGGAGGGAGTCTACATAGCCAGACAATCCTGCTGTCAGGGTGCCAATGCCTGAGATGATGTGGCGCCCAGGATTTCCAGGTTTATGGATCTTGGGTAGTAGATAGAATATCCCGGGTCGGCGTTTCAGGGGTGTGTCTGTGCGGATTTGATCTTGTGCTTTTTCAGGGAGTTTCTTGAGCAAATGCTGTAGTTTCTTTTGGTAACTCTCAGTGGGATCAGAGGGTAATGGCTTGTAGAAAGTGGTGTTGGAGAGCTGCCGAGCAGCCTCTTGTTCATATTCCGACATATTAAGGATGACAACAGCACCTCCTTTGTCAGCCTTTTTGATTATGATGTCAGAGCTGTTTCCGAGGCTGTGGATAGCATTGTGTTCTGCACGGCTGAGGGTGTGGGGCAAGTGATGCTGCTTTTCCACAATTTCAGCCCGTGCACGTCGGCGGAAGCACTCTATGTAGAAGTCCAGTCTGCTGTCTCGACCTTCAGGAGGATTATCATACACATACCTTGATTATCATACACATTGTAAGGAGAGTGATCACTTTAGATAAGCTATTACCAGCAGCAGAGTGGGGTGGGGGGAGAGAAAACCTTTTGTAGTGATAAACCATGAAAAAATGGGTGTTTGTGTGTATAAAAACATCTTCTGTATTTTCCACAGTCTGCATCCGATGAAGTGAACTGTAGCTCACAAAAGCTTATGCTCAGATAAATTGGTTAGTCTCTAAGGTGCCATAAGTACTCCTTTTCTTTTTGCGAATACAGACTAACACGGCTGTTACTCTGAAACCTATCACTACAAAAGGTTAACAGCCGTGTTAGTCTGTATTCGCAAAAAGAAAAGGAGTACTTGTGGCACCTTAGAGACTAACCAATTTATCTGAGCATAAGCTTTTGTGAGCTACAGTTCACTTCATCGGATGCAGACTGTGGAAAATACAGAAGATGTTTTTATACACACAAACCATGAAAAAATGGGTGTTTATCACTACAAAAGGTTTTCTCTCCCCCCACCCCACTCTCCTGCTGGTAATAGCTTATCTGAAGTGATCACTCTCTTTACAATGTGTATGATAATCAAGGTGGGCCATTTCCAGCACAAATCCAGGGTTTAACAAGAACGTCTGAGGAACAAGGGGGAGGGGGCGGGGGAAGAAGAAACAAGGGGAAATAGGTTACTTTTTATAATAACTCAACCATTCCCACTCTCTATTCAAGCCTAAATTAATTGTATCCAATCTGCAAATTAATTCCAATTCATGAGACATGTTCCTTCTCAAGAGGAAGCTGCGTTGAAGATGATGAAAGGAACAAGTCTGAACATGCAGAATCTTCAGGTTTGTAAACTTTTTTTTTATTTCATACTTCTTTCTTAAGGACTGCCTGTCTTCCTTCTGGACTATTCTTGAATTCTCATGTTTGAGCAAAAAATATAGTTGTTACTCTATGGTACTATCAATTTTAGATGCAGTTGTGATAAAAAAAAACAAACGGCTGAAATAGGCAGATCTTCCTTGCACAATTTCACCTTTGAAGTAGTACTGAGTGTTAGTGAATGCAATAAGTAATACTAAATGAGCAGTATGGTAATAATAATTAAATAACTGCATTGACTTATTTTGTTTAGGAGAATCGATCCTCAACATACAGGATTCTGAAGACTATCCACCTTCAAGATCACCATCATTTTCTATAGTTTCAGAGTTATCTGACAGGGATAGTGTTTCAGTCACATCATGTATGTCACATAGCCACAATATATCACCTGTAGCAAAGACGAAAAAAAAACTCCATCATCCAAAAACAACCATAGATAAGTTTGTGATAAGAACCCAGCAGATTACAAAAAGAGTTAATTGATGAAAAAATTGCCCAGTTTGTTTATGCAATAAACTCTCCTTTTTGTATGATTGAGAACCCACACTTCATTAACATGGTTCAGTCATTAAGACCAGGATACAGTCCACCCAACAGAGCAGATATTGCAGGCAAATTGCTGGATAAAGTGTATGAAAGAGAAACTGAGCAGTGTGCAAAAGGTCTAGAGGATGAAATTGTTAACCTGAGTCTTGATGGGTGGAGCAATGTCCACAATGATCCTGTTGTATGTGCTTGTGTGACAACAGAAGAAGGGAATGTCTTCCTTACAGAAACAACTGATACATCAGGAAATGCACACACAGCAGAAT
This sequence comes from Lepidochelys olivacea, assembly GCF_965140295.1. Classification (NCBI taxonomy): domain Eukaryota; kingdom Metazoa; phylum Chordata; order Testudines; family Cheloniidae; genus Lepidochelys; species Lepidochelys olivacea. The sequence goes on from NC_140415.1 coordinate 128,999,592, forward strand.
ATTTACAAGTAGCAGCAGTAAAAGCTATAACAAACTGAAAAAAAATTCAAATGTCTAGTACGCCGCTTGGTCACAGACAATTCTGCAAATGTATCAGAGAAGAAATTATTTAGGAGAGAGTGAAGAGAGTCCCAAGCTAATAATATATGGTCGTAGTGCTCATTTGATGCACCTCCTAGCCACAGACTTCAGTGTTCCAGAAATAAAGGCTAATGTTGTTGAAACTGCAAAGTACTTCCCGTAACAACCACTTTGCAGCAGCTGCTCTGAAAAAAGTGGGAGGAACCAAGCCAACTCTCCCACAAGACGTGCAATGAACTCAGTAGTGGACAGTTTTGAGCACTATATCAAGAACTGGCCTAATCTCATGACAGTTTGTGAACAAAATCGTGAAAAAATAGATGGCACTGTCATAGCCAAAGATCTCAACATTGGGCTTAAGAGAAATGTAGAACACATGCTGAGTACCCTGACGCCTATTTCTGTAGCCTTGAACAAAAAGAAATAGCTGTTTTATTGCTGACACTGTTGAAATTTTGAAGGAACTGAGTGAGATCTTAAAAAGAGAAATATGCAATGACAGAGTTAAATTACAAGCATTAAAAAAAACGAATGGGACAAGCACTATCTCCAGCTCATTTTCTTGCAAATATTCTCAATACTTGGTACCAGGGTCAAACCTTAACTGCTGAAGAGGAGTTGGCTAGGACATGGACATCCAGCAATCATCCCTTCATAATGCCAACTATAATAAACTTCAGAGCTAAGGGTGAACCGTTCAAGAAATATATGTTTGCTGATGATGTTTTAAAGAAAGTCATACCAGTGAACTGGTGGAAGTCACTTAAGCACTTGGATTCAGAGACTATTGAAGTGATAAACTCACTTTTAACAGTAGCTTCTTCCACTGGTATAGAAAGAACATTTTCTTCCTTTGGACTAATTCATTCCAAATTGAGAAATTGTTTGGGACCTGAAAAAGCAGGAAAGCTTGTTTTTCTTTTCCAGATTATGAACAAAAAGGAAAATGAAGGTGAAGACAACTGAGTTAGTTGCAGGAGCCAATATTTTAAGTTTCTCATGTTGACCTGGCTGATATAGTCAATTTAATTTTTTTTTTTAAGATTTCATTTAACTATTTTAGTTAAAATCAATTTTAAACACAAACAAACCTGATTTTAAAAAACTTGAATGTTTAACTAAATTCAAAAATTCGTATGCCTGTTTTGTTAAAAAAATTATACGTTTGCTGTTGAAGAAAAAGATCCAGAATACATAACATTGTTGTTTTAGTTAACTAAAACAATTTAAATGTCTGTCTGGTGATGTTCTCCTCCTAATACAGCACGGCAAGAAAATCCTCCAAATATTGGAGAGAGTTCACCTCCCAATTACTTCATAAATATCTGCTTCAATTACCCTCGGTAAATGATGTAATCAAACAATCATTCATTTTCTGATATAGCTGTAAAACTAATCTGAAAAGTTTTCAAAATAAATCACTTTAAAAATATATAGTGTGTACCTTCTAAAAATGAAACCTACATCTATCTCGGAGTTGTGAAGAATATGTTTTAAGGTTATAACAACCAACAAGAATGCACTTTTATGTAGAAATCTATGATTAAATCAATTTGATTTAAATCAAATCCACACAGATTACACCACAAAAAATGCCTTGTCTAATACGTTAACACATATAGAATTATTTTGGCAATACAATGCACTTCAACTTAGTAATCAATTTACTAATAGCTTCAATTATGACAATCTATGTACTTACACCAATATATGACTCCCACATATTAGAAAACACTATCAGCAGAAGTGAACCATAGCTTTCTAGATAAAATACTTGAAAGTACAAGAGAACTAGCTAACTTCAAATTGTTCCTTCAGTTGACAAAATGAAAACAGCATTGTACAAGAATGTATATTTCATACGAAAGCTGTGCAATCTGGGGACACCGGCTGGGTTTACATATTGTTCTAAATAGGTTGAGGTTTATATTTGTACATGGGTAGATTATGTGTTTTTGAGTGCACGCTGTTAGAGAATCTCTCAGAGAGAGTCTATTGGGCTAGGTCTTTTTTCATTTTGAATTACAGTCATAATTCACCTAAGATTTATAATACATCCACTACTACTTCAATGGATATATGTTCTATTGAAGATACAGAAGAAGTGTCACACATTGACTATCTGGATATAAGAATAAGGGGTGAAAAATTATTCATGTGTAGGTTAAATTGAGAGGTTTGTCGACAAGATAATCATTTGCAAGCCAGCAATTCAATGATATTCACTTTTAGCTAGCTGAAAAAACTTGTTTTCATAATTAAATCAGCTACTGCATATCAGCATCAGGTGTGTATTAAGGAATAAATGTTTCCCATCTTAACAGAAGCCAAGACAAAGCTATGCTATTTGTGAAGTGTAGACAATTATCCCCAAGTTCATTTGATACTATTGGAAGTTATTGCCATTGAATTACAAGTTTTAATCTTAAAACTTTGGGACATTTTAAGTTACTGTCAGTCACAAGGTTAGAATATGAAAGGATCATAAAGTTATCTGTCAAAAGCAGCTCAAATGCATGTCCATGGGGATATCATAAATTCACTTCCTGTCACTCTAGAGCGAGATGAAAAATAATGATTTTGAGGTAGTTGAAAGAAATATGGAAGGAACTTTCAGTTGAGAGGGCTTTTAAAACACACACAGACTATAATGATGAAAAGTACAAAGATGTGGAACTGCTACTTGGGGTTTCCTTAAAGTAAACTATTCTCTTGCGGCAAATCCACTTTTCAAATTAATCTTCTATAAATGTTTAAAAATTATGTATTTGAGAATATCTTCATTAATAAAACTCTCAGAAAACAAATGGGAAGGCTGCATTCCATTGTCAAATGCTTCATACCCTCATCAAAACAATACAAATGCACTGTACTGACAGTACATGGGCTCTTACTATATGATTTAACATTTTTCATGAATCAAGTTAATTGCAGTACATACATAGGTAGATACATTTCCAGAGTTTGCATACATCAGCACAGTTCCTGATCAGAAGCACCTCTGGGGAAAAGCACCATTAGCACTAGATCAGGTATACACAGCAACACTACAACTGATTTGGTTATAGTAGGAGGTGGCCTTTTTCAAAAAGCAAATACAGTAACCTATTTTGTCTGGCAAGGGCTGACAAGTCACTTCAGGAACTGACAATTTTCTGATTTTCCTCTGAAGAGGATTTTCACTATTTTGCACAGTACATAGTTCTGTCTCTGTAGTTGCTTCAGAAAGGTTAGAGAACTCTCACTCTCAACCAAACAACAGCCTTTCTAAGAGTAAAAAAAGTGTCTGAATTATCAAGCCATTGTTTGGTTCTGTTCCACTCCCTCCTCCCCACAAACTTAGCCCTGTAACATACCTGGAAGAATTCTAAACCTCTGAGATGAGGGGTTTTGTTAAACTTTTCTCCAGTTTGTTTTCCCCCTTGTTACTATATATGCTGTGAACTTGACACACACAGGTAGAATATTAATTAGGAAATATATGAATTATATTTTCTTGAGAGAATCTAAGTATGGCAATGTTCCTAAACTGCTGAATATTTGTACTGTTTCACTGCAGTACAAGAGTGTAGTGTATGGATCTCTTCTACCAGACTAGTGGCATCATCTTTAACAAAAAGCCAGTGGCATTTCACAACGGCTGGGATTGCTTTTGGTGCAAAGCAACTTTCTTTTATCCTCTCTAGTCTACATGAACGCAGCAAGTAGAGAGTCTTTAAGCCAATCAGCCTGACCCTTAATTGCTTAACATTTGCCTTTAGTTTTACTATGAATTTAGTTTAGACAGAACTTTTGTTAATAAAAATGCAACACATAACTAGCAGATTCTAGACATTGACAGCATCTGCCCAGATCTGAACTTATTTTGATCAGACTGAAGGACAGCCAAGCTAGAGCAAACTAGCACAAGACAAAATTGACAGTGTACTTATACCAACACTACTGCATAGCCCTAGATGACATTCAACCATTTTTATTAGTGATGTCAAAAAGTAGTAAACATTCAAGAGCACCCGGAGGTGGAAGAGCTAAAGTTAGTCTTATATCACCAAGCACAATGTGCTCCAAATTATTAAGAAATACTTAAAAGCATTTATGTTTCAAACTATGTACCAACTGGGCCCCCTGCCCAATATGAAAGAACACCAGAAAATGCTGGTGCTCAAATTCCTGCAAGACATCTTGCTCCACTTCATGTTTTTAAGATATTATAGCTTCAAAGATGCAGTTGATGGGAAGCAGATGATTACAGACTTGAATGGTTTTCAAAACACAGGTTCACATCAATTCAACAGGTGACTTCTTCCTAACATCAATAAGCCAGTTGGAGTTTCCATGCAAACATTTATTTTAATGTATTCCATGGGTGGTTTACTGTAGAGTCCAATTTTCAAAAAGATTCTAGTTTCAGCTCTTAGTGACCACCAATTTTGTTCATTTTTTCCAGTTAACTAAAGACCACCTAGCTTAAGGAGCCATTTGGGAACACAATATTGAAGTCCATTAAAGCAGAAATGTAATACTCAAGTATGTTAGTGGAGAAGTAATATTTAGTAAGGTTACCTGTTTACAATATAAGTCTGTTTCACATCTAGTGGACACAGTTTGGGCAGGTCTACACAACAGCGGGGATCGATGCTTTGAGATCAATCCACCAGCGGTCTATTTAGAGGGTCTAGTAAAGACCCGCCAAATCGACTGCAGATTTCTCATCCGGGGTGGAGTACAGTGGTGGACTAGAGAGCAGAGTAAGGTAAATCAACGGGAGATTTTCTCCCATAGACCCCCCCCCGGTAACTCAACCTAAGGTATGTCGACTCCAGATATGTTATTCACATAGATGGAGTTGCATAACATAGGTCGACGTACCGCAGTAGTGTAGACATAGCCTTAGTCGGATGAGTCTACGAAAATGCAGGATTAAGTTGATCAGAACTAATGATTATAGTACTGTACCTTGAGGTTCTGGTTCAGAGTTTATCTAGTAGTAAAATACCCTCATACAATGGTGTTTAGTTTTATCTAGATAGGCATTTATACTGTGCTAGCATTGCTATCGAATCTCAATCAACTTCAAGACAACACAAAATTTAACAAGTATTCAACCAAGACTCACATGATAAGATTTGGCTAGATCAGTCCATATGAATAAAAAATATGACAGATTTTTGGTCTGATAAGGGCTTTGAAAAAAAATGCAATCTTTATACCAGCACCCAAATTTAAATCAATAAGTCTTTTCTGCTGTAGCTTCTGAAGGGCACTCTTTAAAAAGATTGGTGTCCCCCATCCTACTGTAGTAAATGATCACTGACTTCTTCCAGTTCCACACAGAATGTATTCCCTTACATACACTTTTAATTAATATGTTTTAGTGGGCAGCTAAGAAATTTAAACAAGGCCTTTCTATGTAGCATAAAAGTCATCCATTACTAGAAAGGAAACTTCTAACCTATCAAATAAATCTTATGAATTACAAACAAACCTTTACAAGGCACATCACTAGCTAAAACAGCTTTTTATTTAAATCAGTCACTGAGGGAATGAGAAGTTCTCATTGTTAAAAGACCCAATACTCGTCAATATGGAACATACACAACACTTAGCGCTAAGAAAAGTTGTACTTAAGTCCTCGAACTACACAGAATTCCAATTAATAATCTGAAACTTTAGATTGTTTTACAGTGTAAAACAAACAATGTAAGTAAGTTGTAGTATACATTACATCTTGAGGTTTACATGCCTATAGATGTGAAGCATTTTTCTAAAAGGATATTTGTTTTTCTAACAACAAGTAGGACAGTTTAGCAGTAATAAACCTGGAGAACATCAAAGTTTTCAAAAGGAAAATTCCAGAGCACAATGTGATAATTAAGCAAAATCTATAAAGACTGGATTTGATACATTGATAACCAGGGCCCTGAGTGTAGAAAAACAGTTACACTAACTCTGGATTAAAGTTATGTTAAATTAGAAGTATTTAATTTTTTCAGAGTGAGTTCCACTTGCACTAGTAAAAGGGCATTCAAATAGTAATATGGTGGAAGTACCAAGACCTTTAACCACGATAGCATCAAGTTCATGATACACTACATTTCATCTCAGGCCAGTTTGAGGTGACGCTAATCACTTGTGGACTAAAAGACACTGCAGTGCTACTATTAAATTGCACCTTGCTGAGAAGACACAACATCACAGCTGAAAACAACCAAACTTCACTGTGTAACATCAGGACCGTGAGAAAATTTTGGCAAAAAACCGATCCATTATTTTACCAATTGGTGCCACCTTCGGGTGATGCTTTTCACAAGCCTAAAACCTATAAACTATTCCAGATTGCTACACACACCTCATGCCACTAAGAGCCATAGCTATCCATAGCTCAGGTCACTTCTCACGCAGTTTAACCCTACTTCTCTCGATGGACGCAGGGACAGACATTTTTCAAAAGATGGGGGGTTTCTTAGCAACGTAAACCAACCCTTGATTGGGGGGGGGGTTCAGAAGGAGACTCCGCCAGCCCCCACCCCACACCAGACCCAGACACATCTGAGATACTGCACAGCAGGGGCGTCTCTGCCAAGCTTGTGGGACACACGGAGCTGGGGCCAGGCACTACCAGGGCAGGCCGAGCGGGCTCCCCCACATGCCAGGCGGCTCTGCACCCTGGGAGAAGGGGGCTGCACAGAGGAGAGCCCTTGCCATACAAAGCCAGGAGAGGGACGGACGGACGGACAGACAGACAGCGGGGGGGGGGAGATAGAAGCACAGACAGACACCCACACCGCAGCCCAAGGGGGGGGGGGGCTGGTAAAAGCGGACAGACAGACAGAGGAAGGGACGGACAGACAGGCACAGCGGGGACGGACGAATGGACACACACGGGGGGGACAGGGAAGCGGACAAACAGACAGACACAGCCGGGGGGGAGGGGTGCAGACGTCCTTGACAAACCCCGCTGCTGCCGCCGACGCAGAAAGTTAAAGCGCCCCCTCCCCAGGCTAGGGGGACGGAGGGGCCGGCCCTGATCCCCTCCCGGCGCCCCCTCCCTGGCGAAAGGCTGGGGGAGACGGGGGAGGCGGCGGCGGCGACTCCCGGGGGAGGCGGCGGCGGCGACTCCCGGGGGACCGGGCGCCGGACCCTCCCCCGCCCCGCGCCGGGGGTCTCGGGGCTGCTCCTCGGCAGCTTGCCATGGCGCGGCCCGCTGGAGCGGGGGCAGCCCCGCAGGGCCGCCGCGGGGGGAAGGGGGCCCGGCACTGACCTGGCGGCGCGGGGGCCGGGGCGCCGTGTCCGCCCGCGGGGGGGCCTCCACTCCCTCCGACTCTCCCCCCAAAAGAAGGAAAAAATTCCGGCCGGAGTTTAAAACAAAGAGGCGGAAATAGCCGAGCGGCGCCGAGGGCGGCCGAGCGGGGGCGCCGCGCACCGGGAGCATGCGCACTGCCCGCGCCCGCCTCCCACACGCGCGGAGGGAAGGGGGCTGCGCTCGTGTCGCCGACCGCGGGAGGGGAGGTGACGTGCGCGCGCGGGGAGCATTAGTGCAGCCGTGTGCCCCCTCCTCCCGTGCGGGGAGCCCTAGCTCCACCCTCCCCCCGCAGGGAATCCCCATGGGAACCTGCCCCGTGCCTCCACGAGTGCGGGGGGGCTGGGAACGCCCCGCCCACCGACAGGGGGTGCGGGCTTAAGAAGCACCTAGCAACAGCCTGCGCCCCCCGCCGCCAGACACCCCCAACCCTCCACTAACCCCTACCCACACACACACCCCATCACACAGAGCTGGACACCCCCATCCTCACTGCCAGACCCCTCCCCCAACTCTCCACTAAACCCCTTCCCCCACATCCACCTTCATCACACAGGGCTGGACACCCCCATCCTCACCGCCAGACCCCTCCCCCAACTCTCCACTAAACCCCTTTTCCCCACACACACACACCCCATCACACAGAGCTGGACACCCCCATCCTCACCGCCAGACCCCTCCCCCAACTCTCCACTAAACCCCTTTTCCCCACACACACACACCCCATCACACAGAGCTGGACACCCCCATCCTCACCGCCAGACCCCTCCCCCAACTCTCCACTAAACCCCTTTTCCCCACACACACACACCCTCATCACACAGAGCTGGACACCCCCATCCTCACCGCCAGACCCCTCCCCCAACTCTCCACTAAACCCCTTTTCCCCACACACACACACCCTCATCACACAGGGCTGGACAACCCCATCCTCACTGCCAGACCCCTCCCCCAACTCTCCACTAAACCCCTTCCCCCACATCCACCTTCATCACACAGGGCTGGACACCCCCATCCTCACTGCCAGACCCCTCCCCCAACTCTCCACTAAACCCCTTTTCCCCACACACACACACCCTCATCACACAGAGCTGGACACCCCCATCCTCACCGCCAGACCCCTCCCCCAACTCTCCACTAAACCCCTTTTCCCCACACACACACACCCTCATCACACAGGGCTGGACAACCCCATCCTCACTGCCAGACCCCTCCCCCAACTCTCCACTAAACCCCTTCCCCCACATCCACCTTCATCACACAGGGCTGGACACCCCCATCCTCACTGCCAGACCCCTCCCCCAACTCTCCACTAAACCCCTTTTCCCCACACACACACACCCTCATCACACAGGGCTGGACACCCCCATCCTCACTGCCAGACCCCTCCCCCAACTCTCCACTAAACCCCTTTTCCCCACACACACACACCCCATCACACAGAGCTGGACAACCCCATCCTCACTGCCAGACCCCTCCCCCAACTCTCCACTAAACCCCTTCCCCCACATCCACCTTCATCACACAGGGCTGGACACCCCCATCCTCACTGCCAGACCCCTCCCCCAGCTCGCCACTAAACCCCTTTCCCCCCCCCACACACACCCTCATCCTCACTGCCAGACCCCTCCCCCAACTCTCCACTAAACCCCTTTCCACCCCACACACACCCTCATCCTCACTGCCAGACCCCTCCCCCAACTCTCCACTAAACCCCTTTCCACCCCACACACACCCCCATCCTCACTGCCAGACCCCTCCCCCAGCTCTCCACTAAACCCCTTTTCCCCACATACACACACCCTCATCACACAGGGCTGGACAACCCCATCCTCACTGCCAGACCCTTCCCCCAACTCTCCACTAAACCCCTTCCCCCACATCCACCTTCATCACACAGGGCTGGACACCCCCATCCTCACTGCCAGACCCCTCCCCCAACTCTCCACTAAACCCCTTTTCCCCACACACACACACCCTCATCACACAGGGCTGGACAACCCCATCCTCACTGCCAGACCCTTTCCCCAAATCTCCACTAAACCCCTTCCCCCACATCCACCTTCATCACACAGGGCTGGACACCCCCATCCTCACTGCCAGACCCCTCCCCCAGCTCTCCACTAAACCCCTTTCCCCCCACACACACACCCTCATCCTCACTGCCAGACCCCTCCCCCAACTCTCCACTAAACCCCTTTTCCCCACACACACACACCCTCATCACACAGGGCTGGATAACCCCATCCTCACTGCCAGACCCTTCCCCCAACTCTCCACTAAACCCCTTCCCCCACATCCACCTTCATCACACAGGGCTGGACACCCCCATCCTCACTGCCAGACCCCTCCCCCAACTCTCCGCTAAACCCCTTTTCCCCACACACACACACCCTCATCACACAGGGCTGGACAACCCCATCCTCACTGCCAGACCCTTTCCCCAAATCTCCACTAAACCCCTTCCCCCACATCCACCTTCATCACACAGGGCTGGACACCCCCATCCTCACTGCCAGACCCCTCCCCCAGCTCTCCACTAAACCCCTTTCCCCCCACACACACACCCTCATCCTCACTGCCAGACCCCTCCCCCAACTCTCCACTAAACCCCTTTTCCCCACACACACACACCCTCATCACACAGGGCTGGATAACCCCATCCTCACTGCCAGACCCTTCCCCCAAATCTCCACTAAACCCCTTCCCCCACATCCACCTTCATCACACAGGGCTGGACACCCCCATCCTCACTGCCAGACCCCTCCCCCAACTCTCCACTAAACCCCTTCCCCCACATCCACCTTCATCACACAGGGCTGGACACCCCCATCCTCACTGCCAGACCCCTCCCCCAGCTCTCCACTAAACCCCTTTCCCCCCACACACACACCCTCATCCTCACTGCCAGACCCCTCCCCCAACTCTCCACTAAACCCCTTTCCACCCCACACACACACCCGCATCACACAGGGCTGGAGACCCTGATCCCTACTGCCAGACACCCTCTCCCCAACTCTCCACTAAACCCCTTCCCACACACACACATACACACACACACACATCACACAGGGCTGGACACCCCCATCCCCACTGCCAACCCCCCCCCCAACCCTCCACTAAAGGCTCTAGGACAACCCCTCCCCCCACATACAAACACCCCCTCACACAAGGTTGGACAACCCAATTCCCACTGCCACACAACCCCCAAACCTCCACTAAAGGCTCTAGGATAACCGCTCCCCCACACACACCCTCACACAGGGCTGCACACCCACATCCCACCAGGCCAGACTCCCCCCAGCCCCACACACACACACAGCCAGATACCCCCGAACTCTCACCAACACCCTCAATGCAATACAAAAAGCTCTGTGACAAACCACTTTCACACACACCCCCATATGAGACAGTCAGATACCCCCAACCCTCCACCCTAGCACTAAAGATTCCTTTTCAACACACCCCAACAATCTCGTCACAGACAAGGCTAAACACCCCCTACTGCCAGCTCACCATAACACCCAGGCATGCATGAACACCACCACAAGCAAAAGGCTCCAGAAATATCTGCTGGTGCCCACTCCAAAACACACAGCACCAATCCCCCACGCGCTGCTAAAGGCACCAGAAAAACATCTACTGAAACCCCCACAGAGCATTGCCAAAACACTCAATTCGCTTAAAAATCCTGACCATTTAAAGACAATTTTGGGGTGCTATTTACTTGCTTTCCAGTTTGAGTCTCAGGTTACACATCTTTTTAAGGTTTTTTTCCTACAACTTTGAGGGCTAGAAACCTAACTTTTTAAATAAAAAAAGAAAAAGAAGAAAACTGATACATTCAGTCATATACCTCCATGAGCTGAGGTTTAAGAAATACACCAGTTACTGAGAGACTCACAAGAGCTGGCAAAACTGAATTATATGCAAATTACCTAATGAGCTAATTTGCAGATAGACCATACACTGCAGTTAATGAAAGTAGGTGGATTTAGTGCTGGTGAAAAGCATTGACTTGACAAGCGTACCTGAAGTCCTCTGCATTTAGTGGACAAGCTTCCTGCATTGCCATTAGAGCAAGAGGCAATAAGAAGAAGGATAGCTCAGTGGTTCGAGCACTTTGCTAAACCCAGAGTTGTGAATTCAATCCTTGAGGGGGCCATTTAGAGATCTGGGCCAAAAATTGGCGATTGGTCCTACTTTGAGAAGGAGGTTGGACTAGATGACCTCCTGAGGTCCCTTCCAACCCTGATATTCTGTGTGAATACTGATCTGGGGGAGGAGCTTCCTCTAGGAGTAAAAGGAGGGGGGTAGTTCAACTCCATGCAGTTATTACATTCTATCAGGTCATTCAGATCTGAAGAAGAGCTCTGTGTAGCTCAAAAGCATGTCTCTTCCTCCTCCACCTTGTCTCTCTATCAAGTCTGTCAATTCATGCAAGCATCATGGTGAGTTTGTGATGTGGAATCTGTAACTGAGGACCAAACTCATCCCAAATAGGGGATACTAATCATCATCCCTTAGACGGAAAATTATAAACTCTACTGAGCTGGACTGGGGTCAAACTGGTGACCTATAGATGAAAGGCTCTGTAACTCATTAGTAGTGCCCTGAGGCATCCAATCCCTCACAAAAATGCTAATAACACACCGTCAAAAATTAGGCTTGTTTTCTTGAAATATAAATTTATTAAATGCAGTTCTAATACAATATTAACACAACAGCCAAATTCTCTTCTCCACAGATTGTTTCTGCAATATAATACCGTTTCCCATTAGAACTATTCCATGATCACATTTGGGGTGGGGGAGGACACATACATACACAAAAACCATGTAAAAGAACGTTAAGATTGCAAAGACAAGTACTCCAAAATTAAGACTTTCCGAAATTAAAATTACCAGTGCAAACCTGTATCTTCCCATATGTTCATGGTACTCTTTAGTTACATGCTCACACACTATTTTCCCACATAGTTGTTCAGCAGTATTTTAACCCAGGACTTTCAGAGCCAAAGGATAGGTGGCTTCCACTTCAACTAGAAGAGTAACTGGTAGCACAGGTAGGCTGTCCTGTGTGGTACAGTCCCTAGAGGGGACATAGCACTTTGCCCATTTGTTACCCAATATTCCACTATTGTCTTAAGCATTTATGTATCTACTCCTGAGGTCTATTCCTGGTTCTAAGAGCAAAGTGATATCTAGTGGCTAGATCAGTGGGTACATACAGTAAGCCAAACCTATAGAAGCTGGATATGAGTCAACAGTGTGCCATTGTTGCCAAGAAGGCCAATGGCATTTTGGGATGTATAAGTAGGGGCATTGCCAGCAGATCAAGGGATGTGATCATTCCCCTCTATTTGACATTGGTGAGGCCTCATCTGGAGTACTGTGTCCAGTTTTGGGCCCCACACTACAATAAGGATGTGAAAAAATTGGAAAGCGTCCAGCGGAGGGCAACAAAAATGATTAGGGGACTGGAACACATGACTTATGAGGAGAGGCTGAGGGAACTGGGATTGTTTAGTCTGTGGAAGAGAAGAATGAGGGGGGATTTGATAGCTGCTTTCAAGTACCTGAAAGGGGGTTCCAAAGAGGATGGATCTAAGACTGTTCTCAGTGGTAGCAGATGACAGAACAAGGAGTAATGGTCTCAAGTTGCAGTGAGGGAGGTTTAGGTTGGATATTAGGAAACACTTTTTCACTAAGAGGGTGGTGAAACACTGGAATGCGTTACCTAGGGAGGTGGTGGAATCTCCTTCCTTTGAAGTTTTTAAGGTCAGGCTTGACAAAGCCCTGGCTGGGATGATTTAGTTGGGGATTGGTCCTGCTTTGAGCAGGGGGTTGGAGTGGATGACCTCCTGAGGTCCCTTCCAACCCTGATATTCTATGATTTGGCACATTTAGCTTCAAAGGCAGTATGGCCAAGTGGAGGAGACTTGTCTGGAAGAGATCTGGGTCCTATTCCCAGTTTTGCCTCAAATGACCTTATGCAGTTCTTCTGTTACCTTATTTAAAACATGAAAACTGATGGTTGCCTGCCTCCTGGGGTTGGGATATGAGACACTGATGAGTAAAAAAGGTAGTGAACTGCACAGAAATATTAACAGCACTTAACAGAAGTGAAACTAGAACCCATAGTCTCCTGGGTTTTTCCAGCCCAGTGTGTCTTCTCTTAGGCCAAATTATCTTTTTGGTGGGGAAAGGTCTCTGGGCAAGCATGGCGGAGCTAACAAATGTGCAAGTGTCACAAGAGGAGATGCAACACCAACTGACCCCAGTCGGCGGTGGGCGGGATCAAACCTGTCAGCTCTGGAGCTTAGTGTGTGAGCCTCTGCATGACCTAAAAGCCATATGGCTATTAGCTAAGGCTGTAGAGCAGACTCATTAATCTCTCTCTTTAAGTGGTATCGGTGCCCCAAGATGGGACAGAACACCACACCCAGGAGGTGTGTGGGTTACAGAGACACTTAACTAATCAAGTAAAGGCTGCAAGACAAATCCATCAGCACCTCCCCAGTACGTATGTCAAAGGCTCCAGGATATTAAGGTTCCATTACCTTCTATCAGTTCTTTTAAAAGTTTATATGACGTTTTGTATTACTGAAGGGCCTACATCCCACCCAAGAGCTGGGGAAAGATAAGGTCTGAACTCTGCAGCTCCATCTCTAGTTACAAATATTTTGTAAGAGTCTGCTTCCTTGGGATGTCTACATCAGAGAGAGATGACAAGACCATGTCTGCTCAAGGAATTAATTTACTTTAAAAATACCCTTGAGAGCAAACGTGTGAAGTGACTATCCTGACCCTTCAGTGAGAGCTGAGGCCATAGTTTTTTCTCACTGTAACCTCTTTGCCCTAACATTAGTTCTGCTGCTGCTGCTACCCATTGAACAGTGATTTAACCTGTAAATAACATTTCTGACAGGCAAGGTCAGCCTGTAACTAAATACAGTTCTACTTACATTGTGATTGAACAGGTACAAGCAGTCATAGGAACTGTAGCATTTGGAACAAATGCTGAGCTGGAACTTCCTGTTAGCATCTCAATCATCAACAGAATCATAGAATCATAGAATCATAGAATATCAGGGTTGGAAGGGACCCCAGAAGGTCATCTAGTCCAACCCCCTGCTCAAAGCAGGACCAATTCCCAGTTAAATCATCCCAGCCAGGGCTTTGTCAAGCCTGACCTTAAAAACCTCTAAGGAAGGAGATTCTACCACCTCCCTAGGTAACGCATTCCAGTGTTTCACCACCCTCTTAGTGAAAAAGTTTTTCCTAATATCCAATCTAAACCTCCCCCACTGCAACTTGAGACCATTACTCCTCGTTCTGTCATCTGCTACCATTGAGAACAGTCCAGAGCCATCCTCTTTGGAACCCCCTTTCAGGTAGTATTCAGTATTGCACTAAGGGGAACGCAACAAGAAGAGAGAAAGAGATCTGGATGGAACAACAAGAATTAGCAGTTAAAGAATTTCTCCTTGATATGTTTGACAAACTTTAATCCTCAACGTCCCTGTGAAATCAAAATGTTACAATTATAAATGAAGCTGAGGTTAAGAAACTTGCAGAAGATTACAAGGGGAATCAGTGTCAGTGCTCAGTACTGGAAACACTCCAGGCTGAATAAAGATTAAAGAGCAAAAATCCTAGCTAAAACTGAGGGGGGAAATAGTTTTCGCTTTTTGGTTGCAGAGAAATATGACAATATATCCAAGCAATACATTTCTGGGCCATGTCAAAACACAGCAAACTATACAACATTTTAGAGATACCAGCTAAAGTACAGGATGGTCCAAGAATTATTTTTGGAGATATCGTTTACAAGCAACCAAAGCTTGAAGTAGACAAAGTCACCCTAACTTGCAGAGATCTAAGCTGCAGTCCCACAAAAGTAACAAGAAGGGATTACTTCTCAAGTACAGAAGCCAGAATGGCTCAGCAAAAGGCTCCATTTGTACAAGCATAAGTGTCCAGAATGGCTAATAAAAGAATGCATGGAAGACAAAACCACACCTTTACTGATCTGCTCTAAGGGAGCATTACCGTTCAGCTCATGAGGTGAAAAATACTATTCTAGAAGAGTAAGCCTTAACATTTGACCTTTGACATCTGGACTATGACAGCATTCAGTATTGCCAACTCCTGCAATTTCATCATGAGTCTCACGATATTTTGTGTTGTACTTCCTTAAAGCCCCAGTTCCTGGAGATAAACACTTAGGCAAGTGTCTCATCTTGAAGTTAAAAAGTTGGTGCAACTTTGAGAGCTACAGAAAAAGCTTGAAAACATGACTTGAGTGCACTCAAAGTTTCAAAAATGGATATTAAATAACTCCAAATTATGTAAGATTTACTCAGTTTTAAGCCGATCTCATAATTTTTTGGGCTGGACTCATGGATTTTTAAACATTTGGGCTAGTAATATTAGCATCTCAGCCTCACTGAAGTTTAAGGGAAATTGAAACAGAGCACAATTTCCTCATGGGAACTGGAGAAGCACATATGAATGGAGGAAGGGATAACACACAGGGCAACCTTATCTTTGGAAACACCAGTAATGAAGGTTTAATGAGCCAGAGACAATAGTTTATACACTGGGCACACCAATATAATGGCTTTTAGAAGAACCTACTTAAGAGTTAAATATTTCAGAGAAACAAAGCAATGTTCATAAGTATTGATACAGAGAAGATATAGCACAGGAATCTGTCTCCATGGAAATCCTTAATTCTCACTATAGCTCTAAAGGGAACATTTGAAAGAGGACATTGACGTATGAGACCCCCTTGAATGCTTCCTGATAGCCAAGCTTGCATCAAAACTCTGATAAAAGAAACCCACGGTCTTGTTGATGGGGTCCTTGAGCTTAATCATAGAACCATAGGGTTAGAAGGGACTGCAAGGGTCATCTAGTCTAACCCCCAACAGGATTTGTTGTATCTAAATGGATGTGTCAGACCAGAATGACAACTTGCTCAAAATTCTGTAAAACAGGAAACAGATGGTCTCATGAACCTTTAAAGTCATAGATTCTGAAGCCAGCAAGGACCACTGTGATCATCTAGTCTAATCTCCTGTATAGCACAGACCATAGAACTTTCCCAAAATACTTCCTAGAACATGTCTTTTAGAAAAACATCCAGTGTTGATAAATTGTCAGTGATGGAGAATCCACCACCACCCGTGGTAAATTGTTCCAGTGGTTAATTACCCTCACTGATAAAAACGTATGTTCTATTTCCAGTCTGAATTTGTCTAGCTTCAACTTCCAGCCATTAGATGGTGTTATACCTTTCTCTCCCAGACTGAAGAGCCCATTATCAAATATTTGTTCCCCATATTGGTACTTATATATGTTTGTAATCAAGTCACCCCTTAACCTTCTCTTTGTGAAACTACATAGATTGAGCACCTTGAGTCTATCACTAGAAGGCAGGTTTTCTAACCCTTTAATCATTCTCAAGACTCTTCTCTGAACCCTGTCCGATTTATCAACATCCTTCTTGGAGAATAATGCTCTCAAATACATCTTTAAGGTGACATGGCATCCTAGAAGCTGGCTATTTGGGCAGGAGAGGATTCAGTTCCAGCTCCCAACAAGTTCCCCAATGTACAAGCTTGGCTCTCAGGAGGGCAGAATTTGTGCCCAACAATGAAGCATGATGCCTTTTCATGACTCCTGTTCTGCTACTCTGGTTCCTCGTCAGTTAAAGATCTGGCATGAACATGAATTCACAAAAAGAAAAGGAGTACTTGTGGCACCTTAGAGACTAACCAATTTATTTGAGCATGAGCTTTCGTGAGCTACAGCTCAGCTGTAGCTCACGAAAGCTCATGCTCAAATAAATTGGTTAGTCTCTAAGGTGCCACAAGTACTCCTTTTCTTTTTGCGAATACAGACTAACACGGCTGTTACTCTGAAACATGAATTCACAGTCTTCTCCACCTTCTTGGCTATTTTAACATCCCATGAATTTGAAGGCCTGTCTAGATTGGCAAAATCTGAGCTAAGAAAGCAAAAGGTGGTTCTGGACAAAATGAAATCTTTTCCTCTCCACCGTGCAAGGCAGAGCAAGAGTGGGATGTTGACAAGAGGCTCCAGCACAGCTGGACCAGCACACCAAAATTATGCCATTCAACTGGTAGGTGGTGCTGCTTCTCAAAGCAGTGAGAGAGTGGAAGTGAAGGACCCAGTCCTTTTCACCCAAAGCCCAATCAATTTCTGTTTGTTCATTCTGGATTCTCTGTGTGTCTTCTCCATGCCTAGACACATAGCATACAGTTAGAACAAGCTTTACTACAATACCAGCTTCATCCACTAAGTCTTAAACTTCCTATAGCATCCACAGGATCACCAGCACATCACAATGGCCATGCTAGATCAGACCAATGGTCCATTTAGTCCAGTATCCTGTCTTCTGGCAGTGGCCAATGCCAAGTGTTTCAGAGGGAATGAACAGAACATGGAAATTATCAAGTGATCCATCCCCCATCATCCACTCTCAGCTTCTGGCAGTCAGCGGTTAGGGACACCCAGACCATGGGGTCGCATCCCTGGTGATTAACCATTGATGGACATTTGCAAATTCTTTTTTGAATCCAGTTATACTTCTGGCCTTCAGAACATCCCCTGGCATGGCAAAAATTGACTGTGTGTTGTGTGAAGAAAGTACTTCCTTTTGTTCCTTTTAAACCTGCTGCATATTAATTTCATTGGGTGACACCTGGTTCTTGTGTTATGTGGAGGAGTAAATAACGTTTCCTTATTCATTTTCTCCACACCATTCATGATTTTATAGACCTCTATCATATCCCCTCTTGGTCATCTCTTTTCCAAGCTGAAGAGTCCCAGTGTTTTTAATCTCTCCTCAAGTGGAAGCTCTTACATATCTTTAATAATTTTTGTTACCCTTCTCTGTACCTTTTCCAATTCTAATATATCTTTTTTGAGATGGGGCAACTAGAACTGCATGCAATTTTCAAGGTGATGCTGTACAATAGATTTATGTAGTGGCATTATGATATTTACTGCCTTATTATCTATCCCTTTCCTAATGGTTCCTAACATTGTTCACTTTTTTGACTGCTTCTACACATTGAGCAAATGTTCTCAGAGACTATCCACAATAACGCCAAGATCTCTTTCTTGAGTGATAACAGCTAATTTAGACCCATCATTTTGATGTATAGTTGGGATTATGTTTTCCAATGTGCATTACTTTGCATTTATCAACACTGATTTTCATGTGCCATTTTGTTGCCCAGTCACTCAGTTTTGTGAGATCCCTTTGTAACTCTTCACAATCTGCTTTGTACTTAACTATCTTAAGTAATTTTGTATTGTCTGCAAATTTTGCCACCTCACTCTTTACCCCTTTTTCCAGATCATTTATGAATACGTTAAACAGCACTCGTCCCAGTGTGACACCACTACTTACCTCTCTCCATTCTGAAAACTGACCATTTATTGCTACCCTTTGTTTCCTGTCTTTTAACCTGTTACTGATCCATGAGAGGATCTTCCTTCTTATCCCATGACTGCTTACTTTGCTTAAGTGCCTTTGGTGAGGGACCTTGTCAAAGACTTTCTGAAAGTCCAAGTACACTATATCCACTGGATCACCCTTGTGTACCTGTTTATTGACCCTCTCAAAGAATTCTAATAGATTGGTGAGGCATAATTTCCCTTTACAAAAGCTGTTTTGACTCCTATCTCCAACAAATTGTGTTCATCTATGTGTCTGATAATTCTGTTTTTTACTATAGTTTCAACCAATTTGCCTGGTGCTGAAGTTAGGCTTACCAACCTGTAATTGGCAGGATCACCTCTGGAGCCCTTTTTTAAAAAAATGTCACATTAGCTATCTTCCAGTCATCTGGTACAGAACCTAATTTAAGTGATACATTACATACCACAGTTAGTAGTTCTGTAGTTTCATATCTTAGTTCCTTCAGAATTCTTGGGTGAATATCATCTGGCCTGATGACTTATTACTGTTTAATTTTTCAATGTTTTCCAAAACCTCCACTATTGACACCTCAATCTGGGACAGTTCCTCAGATTGGTTCCTTAAAAAGAATGGCTTAGGTGTGGGGATCTCCCTTACATCCCTTAAAGTGAAGATCAGTGCAAAGAATTCATTTAGTTTCTCAGCAATGGCCTTATCGTCCTTGAGTGCTCTTTTAGCACCTCGATGATCCAGTGACTCAACTGATTGTTTGGCAGGCTTCCTGCTTCTGATGTACTTTAATAAGTTTTTGTTGTTAATTTGAGCTTTTTGCCAGTTGTTCTTCACATTCTTTTTTGGACTCCCTAATTATAGGTTTACACTTGACTTGCCAGAGTCTATGCTCCTTTTTATTTTCCTCAGTAGGATTTAATGTCCAACTTTTTAAAGGATGCCTTTTTGCTTCTAATTGCTTCTTTTACTTTCTTGTTTAGCTACGGTGGCACTTTTTTGTCCTCACCGTGTTTTTTAATTTGGGTATACATTTAATTTGAGCCTCTATTATAGTGGTTTTAATAAGTTTCCATGCAGCTTTTGGGCAATTCACTTTTGTGACTGTACCTTTTAATTTTCATTGAACTAGCTTCCTCATTTTTATGTAGTTGCCCTTTCCTAGATTAAATGCTACTGTGGTGGGCTTCTTTGGCATTCCCACCACCCGCCAAGGATGTCAAATTTATGGCTGCTATTACTGAGCAGTTCAGCTATTGTCACTTGTTGTACCAAATCCTGTGCGTTAATTAGGACTAAATCAAGAACTACCTCTCCTCTTGTGGGTACCAGGACCAGCTGCTCCAAGAAGCAGTCTCTTTGACTAGCCAGATGTTTCTATTTTTCCCCTCATTGCCCCTGCTACACAGCTGACAAGGTCTGGTGTCTCAGCCTCTAACTGAACAACTTTAGCACTGCTCTGATCTGCAGTGTTTTTTATTTTCTTAAAGGATAACAAACACAATACCCCAGGCAATTTAAACCTAAAAGACTGGTATTTAGCTGTACCTTCAGTCCTAACAACCCAGCTGAGCTCTTCATTCCCCACTTTCATTTTCCTCAGATATACCTACATTCCCCATCAAAAAACCTTCTGTTTTCTCTCTATTGCCAAATTCAAATAACCCATTGGTTTCTTTACACTTTGTAACAAAATCCATTAAGCTGCATTTAATGAGATGAACCTAGTTACAGATCACTGGAAAAAATGCAATATGAACATTATTTTAGCAAGTATGACAACATGTGAAATAATCATATTCCTGGAAATATCCCCACTAGTGAGAGATCAAAATTACTGGGTTGGCTTATTAGCCACTGTTAGCTGGTATAGTGGATCGGTTAATTCAGCAAGGAGCCATCCAGGAGTTTATGATTCACTGGTGTAGTAAAAACTCCTGAATCCTGCTAGAATCTATGCTAGTGGTAGAATCCCTACTGGGAAATGACACTTAATTAACTTCTGTAAATATATCCTGGGTGTGGAACACTCCTTTCACAGAGACTTTAGTCCCCCTACTTAGAGAATAGCCATCCTTAGCTTCCAATATTAGTCATCTGAACCTATTGGCCCTTCTACCCACCAGTCCTGCTTTCTTATTTGCTCTAGATATTGTGTTAGACCTAAGAAGGGAGATAACTTCCTGCCTGGTATAATTCAGCTAGAGAATCTGCACTGTCACAATCACGAATGATTCATCAACTGATGTATCAGACTTTGCATATATTTAACAGGGGGAAAGATTTTTAACTGCAAGATCATAGCACTCCTCAATGTGTGGAAAACACTCCAAGTACCACCTTATTTCTAACCATCTTCATTGTCCTTTTCTAGAACTTTTGCATCTAAGTTATGTTTCTAAGATGACTCTCAAGGCTGGACATGCAACTCCTGGTCAAATATAGCATAACATTTTCAAGTTCTTTTTAATGCACCAAAGTATCCGATGTGACTGTACAAACTGATCTCTCCCACTGGGCTGACGTCTGTTCAGCTACCCACCACTGTTGCTCCTGAATCTTCTTCCTAACAGTTCGGAGCTTGGCCTGAGAGTCTGAGGAGCCAAATTGACTACGTGCGTTGAACTCCACTGAAGCTAATGGATTTATACCCACTTATGCCAGCAGTGTATTTTGCCATTGTGTACTACCTTATACCTACAGAAATTTCATCAGTCATGTTTATTACACAACATGATCAGCCGGCAGCTATCCTCCTTCAGTCTTCCACATATTTTACTACCCAGAACAATGGATTTAGGACTCTGCAGATTTCATCAGCTCCCTGTCCACTTCCTCCCTCAATGGTCTGTATGGATCTGCAGCTCTGGTCCCAAGACCAATCCCTGGAGAGTCCAGGCATCAACCTCTCTGCCCTAAGAAACAGCAATTTACTACTGGCCAGAAACAGCCTGGTGTAAAGCTCTACTGACTTCAACTGAGTTGCATTTGCTGATTCTAAGGCTAGATTTGGTCATATGACTCTTGTATTAATAACCAGTTATTTCACAACCAAGCTTGCATGTTACCCTGTTTATTGTATTCATTATTTATTTTCCTTATGACTTTTTGAGGAACTCTGCCAAAAGTTCTTGTTTAGTTTTTTCAATGCATTCTAGAGAGGCACAATATTCCCTTGCGGACACTGTGCTGGCATAACGTGTGCTGACCGCAGTCTCCTCTTGTACACTGAGTGCTAACAACACTGTACATCCCGACTGAAGCTTTAGACACAAGCTCCTAACTCGTCTCCATGCCATAGGCTGTGATGCTTTTTCCTATCTGGAGGGATATGCCTATCAACCCTTGCCAGGGTACCATAGCCCTAACATGCAACTCACTCTTTAAGATGACTTATCCCACTCTAGATAGGGAACACCAAGGATACTAATTAGGTCCCACCTTACAGAGAAAGCTGAAAGTAGAGTGCAGTATAACAGGGTTCATTAGGGTCAGGTCCATTACAAGACACCATACCACATTCCTTAGTAAACTGTATTACTTCAAGAGATACCACTTTCTTTAAGCTCCATTGTCTCCACATGTCCTGCGCATCTAAGATCAGATCTGCTTTGATGCATGGATTTCAGGTTCAAATGACAGTTCTTGCCAGTATCCCAAACCTCTATGCTTTCGTGGGTCAATATCTCTGCCAGGCGAAGACCAGTGATTGGACTTTAAAGGACTTCAAGCAGAGAAAGCTTTTGACTAAACAGAGTCACATTCAGAGGCCTTAGGAGATCTCAGGTGCTCTGCTCTCTCTGGACAGCTTGGGTTAATGCCTTCAGGACAGGGAAAGACCCTAACAATCCCAAAGGACTGAATTCATGAACACGATTTCAGGCCAGTCTAGGAGAAGACAAACACAGAAACAATCTCCATGCGCTCAGAAGATCCAAAGCTGATGGTCAAGAGCCAAGGCCATCAATATGCAGGATGTTCAAAGTATCACCCTGCCAGGAAAATCTGGCCACAGAGAGCCACAATCAACCCAGATAAACTGCTGCAGCCCAGAAACATGCTGCTTCTGATGCAACTCAAGTAACCCAATTTTTACAGCTAAGTGTCAGCGGAAACTAGAGAGTGAGGAGATGCCATGGGGAACTAAAGGGGAACAGGACAAACCAGTTAGAGGCCACACAAATACCATCCAAACCAAAGCTGAAGTCCATGGGGCAGCAGTGGCTGGGACCAACCTAAAAGGATTCAGTTCCAGTGGGGAGCCCCTTAGCTGAGTGTGGACAGAAAGTAACTCACAGAATGTTCAAGAGGTGGGTGCTGAGGCCCTGGCAAAAAGAAGCTGTGCAGCTAGTGGCTCAAAGGGCGAACAAAATCTGAGAGTTGGGGCAGTTCTTACTGGTCTCATGCTGCAACCCAAGACCTGGGAGCAGGAATCCAGCCAGCATGATGTTCTCAGAGAATCAGCCTGTGTATATCAAGTACTATATCAGTGTACATATCAAGTACTTTGAGACCACTGGCTGAAAGACACTAGGGGTTTGTGGCAGGATCTCACCTATTTGCCATAGGAATACAGCCATTTCCTTGCTTGGTTTCTCTCTCCAGCAGGACTAGACCACCCCTCTCCATAGTACCTATCATCCAAATAAACCAGAGACCCAAATCAAAATGAACTTGGTTTTTACTCTTAAATTAGAGAGGTCCTCTCACATTAACTACAATTTAAAGTCCTTTGTGGCTTGAATTAGGAACTGTGTGATTTAGAGTATCTATCCTCAGCTGGGAGACAGTCTAAGGAATATTTTGTTATCCCTTAAGTCATTCTGGATCATGAAGATCACTTTATGCAATGTAATGCCCTGGCTCCAAAGTTTTGCCAGACCAAAATCACTTGTTTGAAGTTCCCTAAAGAGCCGTTTAAAGAGACATTCCCTTGTTCACTCACCTTTGACAAAGCTTTTTCTGGGTTTACCAATACCATCTGTGACCTTTTCCCCAGTGTTGGTGTGTTGGAACACCTCTTAGCTTGAGCAGATTAAGGTGGCCCTAGGCTCCCCACTTCGACCAGCTCAATGGAGGGAAAGAGGGACTGCGATGCCTGCTCCCTAGGGAGGAGGCAGTGGTCACACAGATGTAGAGGTTTTTCCAATGCAGACAAGCCCCTTCATAGCTATAAGCTGATGTGTCACCACAGGGTAACGCCATCTCCATGACACTGTCTGGCCAGAGAGCTCCCAGCAGTAAGATTCTTCTGCAGAGTCCTGCAGTCCCCGCCCCTGCCTGCCAGACAGGGCTGTGATCATCTGGCTCTTCCTGCCTGTAGCCGGCAGCAGCCGCTTCTGTGCCTCTCCCCATGCTGGCTAGCTGCTCCCAACTATCAGTGCCTCAGGAGACAGCCATCCACCCAGAAGTTGGGGCTGGGTTCAAAGGGGGAGCAGAGCATGGTTCCTAGTGGGAAGAAAGGAGAAGCAGATAGGGGCTGGTGCAGAGAGTCGCAGAGGCACTGGCTGGGTACTGAGGGTTTATGGAGGGAAAGCAGGGGCCAGGACTTAATTCTGAGCAGGAGGCAGAGGGGTGGTTTTTCGGGGTATAGGGGAGGGAGAGACAGCTACTCCCTGGGAGTGCCGCAGCAGGGTAGGCAGGGGCAGAGGAGGGTTCCTGGGGGCAGCTGGATGGGTGTGACAGGAAGTTAGGAAGTGATGGAAGCAGAATTGCTCGGGGTCGTGGAGCAGAATGAGGAAGTGACTGGCTGCTACCGGCACAAGGAGCAAGTTGGAGACTGGGGTGCGAAGAAGGGGAAGAGATGGACAAATGCAGACAGGAGAGAAACTGAGCAGGAGAAAACAAGGGAGGCTAATGGAATGGAAGGGAAGGCTGGATAGCGGGTACCTAGTAAAGAGTGACTGAGCAGGGGCTGCTGCTCGAATTTGGTGGAGGGTGGGCTGAAGGAGAGGGGGGCTTTGAGATCAACGAGGAATGAATGGGTGGTGTGACAAAGTTCCTCCTCTACCTTGGTGGGTCCTGCGCTTATTGGCAGATTTGCTCACCTTGGAGCTTCACAACAGCCCTCAGTTTGGCCGTTTTCATGAACCCACAGTCCAGGTCAACTCCTCCTGTGTCTGACCAGGAGTTGGGAGGTTTGGGGGGAACCCGGGCCTGCCCTCTACTCTGGGTTCCAGCCCAGGGCCCTGTGGAATGCAGCTGTTTAGAGTGCCTCCTGGAACAGCTGTGCAACAGCTACAACTCCCTGGACTACTTCATAGAATCATAGAATATCAGGGTTGGAAGGGACCCCAGAAGGTCATCTAGTCCAACCCCCTGCTCAAAGCAGGACCAATTCCCAGTTAAATCATCCCAGCCAGGGCTTTGTCAAGCCTGACCTTAAAAACCTCTAAGGAAGGAGATTCTACCACCTCCCTAGGTAACGCATTCCAGTGTTTCACCACCCTCTTAGTGAAAAAGTTTTTCCTAATATCCAATCTAAACCTCCCCCACTGCAACTTGAGACCATTACTCCTCGTTCTGTCATCTGCTACCATTGAGAACAATCTAGAGCCATCCTCTTTGGAACCCCCTTTCAGGTAGTTGAAAGCAGCTATCAAATCCCCCCTCATTCTTCTCTTCTGCAGGCTAAACAATCCCAGCTCCCTCAGCCTCTCCTCATAACTCATGTGTTCCAGTCCCCTAATCATTTTTGTTGCCCTTCGCTGGACTCTCTCCAATTTATCCACATCCTTCTTGAAGTGTGGGGCCCAAAACTGGACACAGTACTCTAGATGAGGCCTCACCAATGTGAGGCCTCATCTTCCCCATGGCCTCCTCCCAACACCTTCTTTATCCTCACCATAGGACCTTCCTCCTGGTGTCTGATAATGCTTGTACTCCTCAGTCCTCCAACAGCATGCATTCTCACTCTCAGCTCCTAGTTCCTCTTGCTCCCAGCTCCTCACACGCACACCACAAACTGAAGTGAGCTCCTTTTTAAACCCTGGTGCCCTGATTAGCCTGCCTTAATTGATTCTAGCAGCTTCTTGATTGGCTGCAGGTGTTCTAATCAGCCTGTCTGTCTTAATTGTCTCCAGAAGGTTCCTGATTGTTCTGGAACCTTCCCTGTTACCTTACCCAGGGAAAAGGGACCTACTTAACCTGGGGCTAATATATCTGCCTTCTATTACTCTCCTGTAGCCATCTGGCCCAACCCTGTCACAGTGGATTGTGGGGAGCGAGTGAGCGAACATAATGAAAGGAGGGGTGGATGATAAGCCATAGAGGAAAGGTGAAGACAAGGGAGAAAGGAGGAGACAGGAGGAAGAGGAGAGGGTGGGGGAAGCCCAAACAGGAGACCAGAATGGGCAAGGAAGAGAACTGAGAGAGAGAAAGAGTGAACAACTAATAAACACTGAACTGAAAACATTCTGGGAAAGACAAAGGAAATGGGTTAATCCCAACGTGTGCTGGAAGGAAAACTGTAACAGATGGAAAGGGAAGGAAAAGCTAAAGCAATTGAAGTTGGGTTTTGTTTGTTTACTTTATAGAAAATTCACTGCCTGTGTATGTAAATTGTTTCTTCATCTATCATTTGGGTCCATACACGTTACAAACATACTCATATTGAAAGCCCCACTAGAGAGCTTTCACATAGCTGAGGGACAAGGTTAATAGTTGGTTCCCATCTACACCACAAGGTTCTATCTTTGCCAGAGATGATCATGTGGTGAGCAGATCTGCTGACACAGCTGTATTTGTACTGCAGACCAGACCCCTGAGTTTACAGTGGGCCTTCTAATTTCTCTTTCCAGTTGGTAGGATCTGTGGAGTGTAGAAGATCTCGTGGTGAAGTTTCTGTGCAAAGACAAAGCGTCATCTAGCTTGTTGGTTTTTGTTATTTTTGCAACTTTGCAATGTTGGCTTATCACTTGATATTTTATGCTGTAAATATAAATATATATTACTTTATATTACATTGGTTTATCCCTTGACAGTCACAGTAAAAACTACATGAAGGTGGAGTTGAGAATACCTATTAATAATTTGGGATTACATATGTTGCCGGAGTGGTGTAATTATCCCAAAGTCAAGCATGACAGACCCAGACAATTCTGAGTTAAGGTTTCATTTAATAGAAATCCAGATACATTTAGGTATGGAAATGCCCATTTAGACATCCAAACAACCCTCCTCCTGCCCTGTAGCCACATCATACAATAACCATCTGATTAAGGCATTTCTGTTTGTGACCTGTGACAAAGTTCCTGCTCTACCTTGGTGGGTCTTGCGCTTATTGGCGGATTTGCTTGCCTTGGAGCTTCACGGCAGCCCTCAGCTTGGCCGTTTTTCTGTATTCACAGTCCAGGTCGACTCCTCCTGTGTCTGACCAGGAGTTGGGAGGATTTGGGGGGAACCCGGGCCCGCCCTCTACTCCGGTTTCCAGCCCAGGGCCCTGTGGAATGCAGCTGTCTAGAGTGCCTCCGGAACAGCTGTGCAAAAGCTACAACTCCCTGGGCTACTTCCCCATGGCCTCCTCCCAACACCTTCTTTATCCTTACCATAGGACCTTCCTCCTGGTGTATGATAATGCTTGTACTCCTCAGTCCTCCAACAGCATGCATTCTCACTCTCAGCTCCTAGTTCCTCTTGCTCCCAGCTCCTCACACGCACACCACAAACTGAAGTGAGCTCCTTTTTAAACCCTGGTGCCCTGATTAGCCTGCCTTAATTGATTCTAGCAGCTTCTTGATTGGCTGCAGGTGTTCTAATCAGCCTGTCTGTCTTAATTGTCTCCAGAAGGTTCCTGATTGTTCTGGAACCTTCCCTGTTACCTTACCCAGGGAAAAGGGACCTACTTAACCTGGGGCTAATATATTTGCCTTCTATTACTCTCCTATAGCCATCTGGCCCGACCCTGTCACAGACCCCAGATTAGGTTGAATTGTCTTGTAAAGATGTTATATTACTTTTCATTTTATTTTTGGGAGAGAATTCCGAGAAACTCCCCCAATTTTTTTTTTAACTGCCTCCCATCAGTTCCCTCCAGCCTCCCCCATGGGCTAGCTGCAAGCCTGGGCCTAGAAGAAACATTTGCAGAAACACAGAGCAATGTAGTGTTTGAATGGAAACAAATAATAAAACAAATTGCATTGGAGTTGTGCAGCTCCCCCGTAATGGAGGCAGTAGAGGACTATCAGTCTGGAAGCTCAGAACTGCCTTTCCAGAAATCCTCCTCTAACAGAGATTAGGCAGTGCACAGCACCTGCCATTAGCATGAAATGTGAGGTAGATGAGCAACCTATCTCTAACTAGAACAGTACACAACAATTAGCACATGGGTTTCTATTAAACAATATACACCTTATTTTAAGAAGACACTCCCAAAAGGGAGCTAGTCTGATGCATCGCTTTCTGGCGTGCAAACTAGTCACCCAATGATTAACAGTTTCTCCTAAGGATCAGTGAGTCAGCCAAATCACCCACACAGTATGAGAGCCAGCCACACATCTGAAAATTAAATGTGCACATCACTTCCTTACAAAAAAGGCACTTCTGCATAATGAATCTCAGTCCACTGAGGCATCCAATTGTGACAGAGGCATACTTTACCCTTCCTAACAACAGAGCCTGAGATTTTCAAAAGTGACTAGCAAGTTGGGTGCCTCACTTGAGAGCCCTGAAGAGACCACCTGAACACGCACCTTCAGAAAGTCAGGACACCTGTAAAGGTGTCAAGCTGGGAACTCAAAATTAGTCACTCGAAACATGCTGGCCTTTAATTATTTTTAAACATTTTGGAAAGGCAATGTCCTCTCCATAATTAAAGGAACAATCTGCTTTCATGCTGAAACCCTGGTTTAGCAGCCCCCAAAAGCATTGCTTATAAGCTTGCTTTGAGTGGAACTTTGTCACATTTCTCTGGAAGCCAAGCAAAAGGTTTGTGAGGCTTGAAGAAAATTGAAAAGACTTTTGTTAGAGGTCATTGAAAAGTACCCTGCTTTGAACCATTGATTTTTTTCTTCTATTTCTATGTCTCCCTGTAACTCAAAAAAGGTCTTGTTATCGCCAATTCAGACTTCCCACATAGTTACACCCCCTGAAGAACTCACATACTGACTATATTGGAAGAAAATAGATTGAAGTTAAGCTAAGCTAAAGGATTTGGGGGTATAGTTTGGGCTCAGCTGAGCACCCATTGAGTTCAATGAGAGCTTTTTGCCGTTGATTTGATGGGAGTAGGTTCAGCCATTATAGCAAAATACTCAAGCTTGAATGCCTAAATTAAACATTTAAATCCATACTTAAGATATTATCTTGAAAGATTGTCAAGACTCTACCTCTAAAAATACACAACTTACAGATCGAACAGTTTACTCAAATTACTCCCATGCAGTTGTGGGCTGGAGGTTTTATCTTAATCTTTGATTCACATGATTGGCTCACCCAAGAATTCTAAATTCTTAGCTAGCTAATCATAGAATATCAGGGTTGGAAGGGACCTCAGGAGGTCATCCACTCCAACCCCCTGCCCAAAGCAGGACCAATCCCCAACTAAATCATCCCAGCCAGGACTTTGTCAAGCCTGACCTTAAAAACTTCAAAGGAAGGAGATTCCACCACCTCCCTAGTAACACATTCCAGTGTTTCACCACCCTCCTAGTGAAGAAGTTTTTCCTAATATCCAACCTAGACCTCCCCCACTGCAACTTGAGACCATTACTCCTCATTCTGTCATCTGCTACCACTGAGAACAGTCTAGATCCATCCTCTTTGGAACCCCCTTTCAGGTAGTTGAAAGCAGCTATCAAATCCCCCCTCATTCTTCTCTTCCGCAGAATAAACAATCCCAGTTCCCTCAGCCTCTCCTCATAAGTCATGTGTTCCAGTCCCCTAACCATTTTTGTTGCCCTCCGCTGGATGCTTTCCAATTTTTCCACATCCTTCTTGTAGCGTGGGGCCCAAAACTGGACACAGTACTCCAGATGAGGCCTCATCAATGTCAAATAGAGGGGAACGATCACATCCCTCAATCTGCTGGCAATGCCCCTACTTATACATCCCAAAATGTCATTGGCCTTCTTGGCAACAATGGCACACTGTTGACTCATATCCAGCTTCTTGTCCACTGTAACCCCTAGGTCCTTTTCTGCAGAACTGCTGCCTAGCCATTCGGCCCCTAGTCTGTAGCAGTGCATGGGATTCTTCCGTCCAAAGTGCAGGACTCTGCACTTGTCCTTGTTGAACCTCATCAGATTTCTTTTGGCCCAATCCTCCAATTTGTCTAGGGCCCTCTGTATCCTATCCCTACCCTCCAGCGTATCTACCTCTCCTCCCAGTTTAATGTCATCTACAAACTTGCTGAGGATGCAATCCACGCCATCCTCCAGATCATTAATGAAGATATTGAACAAAACTGGCCCCAGGACCGACCCTTGGGGCACTCGGCTTGATACCAGCTGCCAACTAGACATGGAGCCATTGATCACTACCCGTTGAGCCCGACAATCTAGCCAGCTTTCTGTCCACCCTATAGTCCATTCGTCCAGCCCATACTTCTTTAACTTGCTTGCAAGAATACTGTGGGAGACTGTGTCAAAAGCTTTGCTAAAGTCAAGGATCAACATGTCCACCGTTTCCCCCTCATCCACAGAGCCAGGTATCTCATCCTAGAAGGCAATTAGATTAGTCAGGCATGACTTGCCCTTGGTGAATCCATGCTGACTGTTCCTGATCACTTTCCTCTCCTCTAAGTGCTTCAGAATTGATTCCTTGAGGAACTGCTCCATGATTTTTCCAGGGACTGAGGTGAGGCTGACTGGCCTGTCGTTCCCAAGATCCTCCTTCTTCCCTTTTTTAAAGATGGGCACTACATTAGCCTTTTTCCAGTCGTCCAGGACTTCCCCCGATCGCCATGAGTTTTCAATCACATCCGCCAACTCCTTTAGCACTCTCAGATGCAGTGCATCCGGCCCCATGGACTTATGCTGGTCCAGCTTTTTAAATAGTCCCAAACGACTTCTTTCTCCACAGGGGCTGGTCACCTCCTCCCCATGCTGCGCTGCCCAGTGCAGTAGTCTGGGAGCTGACCTTGTTCGTGAAGACAGAGGCAAAAAAAGCGTTGAGTACATTAGCTTTTTCCACCTCCTCTGTCACTAGGTAGCCTCCCTCATTCAGTAAGGGGCCCACACTTTCCTTGACTTTCTTCTTGTTGCTAACATACCTGAAGAAGCCCTTCTTGTTACTCTTAACATCTCCTGCTTGCTGCAACTCCAGGTGTGATTTGGCCTTCCTGTTTTCACTCCTGCATGCCCAAGCAATATTTTTATACTCTTCCCTGGTCATTTGTCCAATCTTCCACTTCTTGTAAGCTTCTTTTTTGTGTTCAAGATCAGCAAGGATTTCACTGTTAAGCCAAGCTGGTCGCCTGCCATACTTACTATTCTTTCTACTCATCGGGATGGTTTGTCCCTGTAACCTCCATAAGGATTCTTTAAAATACAGCCAGCTCTCCTGGACTCCTTTCCCCCTCATGTTATTCTCCCAGGGGATCCTGCCCATCAGTTCCTTGAGGGAGTCAAAGTCTGCTTTTCTGAAGTCAGGGGTCCGTATTCTGCTGCTCTCCTTTCTTCCTTGTGTCAAGATCCTGAACTCGATCATCTCATGGTCACTGCCTCCCAGGTTCCCATCCACTTTAGCTTCCCCTACTAATTCTTCCCGGTTTGTGAGCAGCAGGTCAAGAAGAGCTCTGCCCCTAGTTGGTTCCTCCAGCACTTGCACCAGGAAATTGTCCCCTACCCTTTCCAAAAACTTCCTGGATTGTCTGTGCACCGCTGTATTGCTCTCCCAGCAGATAGCAGGGTGAATGAAGTCTCCCATGAGAACCAGGGCCTGCGATCTAGTAACTTCCGTTAGTTGCTGGAAGAAAGCCTCTTCCACCTCATCCCCCTGGTCCGGTGGTCTATAGCAGACTCCCACCACAACATCACCCTTGGTTGCGGTGGTCGTGGAACCCCCATCCCTAGGAAAGTGCATCTCATGCCTTCCAATCAGCGGAGTCTCCTTCTTTTCCCTTCCCTCAGATGTATCATCTTGTCCACTCTCCGCATTAGTACCTGTGGAGAGAACATGAAAACAGTTGATTACCTGGATCTGCATTTCTGTTACATGGACACTCCCCTTTCTTCCTCTGGAGGTCACATGCTGCCAAATTTCTTCATTGTCCTTCTGTCCCCGCTGCACTGAATCTTCAGAACATTATGTCGGTAGAAGTATATCCTGATGTCTGTCCAGGAAATCTTCAGTTTCTCTTATGCAACACAGGGTCGATACTTGTTCCTCCAGACCTTGAACCTTCTCTTCCAATATGGAGACCAGCTTACACTTTGTACAGACAGAGTCACTTCTGTCCTGTGGAAGAAAGACAAACATGGCACATCCTGTGCAGGTCACAACAGCTGAAAGTTCACCATCCATATTACCTTCCTTCTATGAGCTTCCTCAGGAGTTGTTGTAACTACTCAGAGAAGCCTGCAAGATGTAAGCCTCAGTGAGCTCTCCCTAGACGAACTCCCAGGCAAACTCCCTCTGTTAGCCTCTCTGCTGTTCACCCATGGCAGATTCTGAAATGAGCATCTTTTACAACTGGTACCCTGAAAAAAAATATACAATACAGCCCAAATCTGTTGCAAAGAAGATTCTTTGCCATTTAATACTGCAAAGTAGAATTAAAGCGATACCTGAAGAGGAATCTCTAATGGTTAATCCACACCCATATATTTGAATGCCAAAATGAACAAATTCCATTCTAAATATGCTTCTCTTTAGTGAGATCTAGTGGTACTGAACATTTGTAGACTAGCTAACTACACATAAGAACATAAAAGCAGCCATATTGGGTCAGACCAAAAGTCCATCTAGCCCAGTATCCTGTCTTCCGACAGTGGCCAATGCCAGGTGCCCCAGAGGGAATGAACAGAACAGGGAATCATCAAGTGATCCATCCCCTGTCACCTATTCCCAGCTTCTGGCAAACAGAGGCTAGGGACACCATCCCTGCCCATCCTGGCTAATAGCTAGTGATGGACCTATCCTCCATGAACTTATCTAGTTCTTTTTTTAGCTCTGTTGTAGTCTTGGCCTTCACACCATCCTCTGGCAAAGAGTTCCACAGACTCACTGTGCTTTGTATAAAGAAATACTTCCTTCTCTTTGTTTTATACCTGCTACCTACTGATTTCATTTGGTGACCCCTAGTTCTTGTGTCATGAGAAGGAGTAAATAACACTTCCTTATTTACTTTCTCCACACCAGTCATGATTTTATGGACCTCAATCATATCCCCTCTTAGTCATCTCTTTTCCAAGCTGAACAGTCCCAGTCTTATTAAACTCTTCTCATACAGAAGCCGTTTCATACCTCTAATAATTTTTGTTGCCCTTTTCGGAACCTTTTCCAATTCCATTATATATTTTTTGAGATGGGGCAACCACATCTGCACGCAGTATTCAAGATGTGGGCGTACCATGGATTTATATAGACGCAATATGATATCTTCTGTCTTATTATCTGTTCCTTGCGTAATGATGCCCAACATTCTGTTCACTTTTTTGACTGCTGCTGCACACTGAGTGGATGTTTTCAGAGAACTATCCACAGTGACTCCAAGATCTCTTTTTTCAGTGGTATCAGCTAATTTAGACCCCATCATTTTATATGTATAGTCAGGTTTATGTTTTCCAATGTGCATTACTTTGCATGAATTAACATTGAATTTCATCCGCCATTTTGTTTCCCAGTCACCCAATTTTGAGAGATCCTTTTGTAGCTCTTCGCATTCTGCCTGGGACTTAACTATCTTGAGTAGTATCAGAAGTTGTTAAACAAGCCATGCTCATTCCATGGTTTATGAAATCCACCTGGAGAATCAGACAGTTAATTGGGAATGTTTGCATTTAATCCTCACATACTATAAAATAGTTTAGTGGATGTATTTATGGCAGTGACCAAATTCTATAAAGGCTAAACTATGCAAATATCAAATCACTAAGTGGAGTAATAAGCTATTAATCAGATATTTTTATTGTCAATAATATTACCAGCTCTGGTGACAGCGAGTGAACACTTTGAAAATAATGGAACCATTACAAGAACAAAGCACCACTTGGTGTTTCTTTCTGAAGACAGGGAATTCTGCTACTAACCATTTTAGTAGCTTAAAACTGCAGACACATTCAGACATGAAAGCATTGGTTGGAGTCAGATAATAGTTAGGAGTGAAGGAATTCTGCCAGGTCCAGCTCATCTTCCCCTTTCCTTATACAGGTGCTTAGGGAGAGGCTGCTTAGCAGACAGAGGAGGGGAGAAGGTTGCTGCCCCTGGTCCCTCTTCTGTGGGTAAACAGGATGACATTACTCTGAGCTGCCACTGACACCTACAGAAGCATAAAAAGAAAACATTGTGACAACCTTTTTCCCTGGAAGTCTCCTCCTCTGTTCCCCTTGTGGATTTATCAGACATTCTGAGAAGTCTGTTTGTGTTGTTTTATTTCCTTTTGAAGGGGGAAGATACCTGTTTATCTGGATCACTCGATCATACGAAAAGCCCACTGCGTGAGCTCCACAACAACTGAGATCCATGGAAGGGCACAGGCACATCTGTCCCCTGCTTTATCCTCCTCCCTCCAACCCCACAAGACTGCAGTGAGTCAGTGTGCATTAACCCTGTCAGGAGTAACTCAGCCACTCTCTTTTTCCAGCGTGGAATCCCCATTGACAGCACCTGCCATATTGCCATGCAAATGGGGGAGGAGCTGCAGGCTACATAAATATGTTACTGGCATGGGGCCTCCACAGATGTCCTGGGCTCTTGCAGACAGGGGTGAAAGTAACTTAAAGGATTTACCAGTATGCTGGAGTTCTGAGCAGGGGGCGGGGCCTCAATTGGAAGAGGCAGGGCCTTTAAAGCCACCGGCCCTTTAAATTGCCAGCCTGGGGAAGCCAGTACGGTCGGCGGTGTATCAGCTCTTGTCAGTACGCCAGACCGGACCAGACCAGCTTACTTTTACCTCTGGTTGCAGATCTCTGGGGCTGAAAGTCCAGCTCATGCTAAGTGCAGGGAGTGAAAGGAAGGACTCTGCCCACCAGGTGTAACAATCTGGTGGGAAGCTGACGAGTGCAGAATCATTGGGTCCCAGTCTCATCCGTGGGTGTAACCTATACAGTGGATACTGTAGTCTGACAGGGATTAATGCAGCATGATACCTCAGAGACCTCATTTCAGTGCAAGTTTAAATTAAGATACAAAATTTGAAAACCAAAAACGTTATGTACACTGAAAAATGCACCTGGATCGCTAGTGTGAAAGTTCATAACCATGGTGATTAAATGCAGTGCAGGATATAGACTAGAACAATGAAAGGGGCTAATGGCTTGCCATCAAGTGAGTCTTTGATCCAAAGACAATCCCAGACCTCACTGAAGTCAATGGGTGCACCAAAGCTCTCTTTCAGGCTCAAAAAAAAAGGAGCAATTAGGTCTCTTCCTATAGACAACAGCTACAGACAACAGAAGGACTGCCCAGGATGCATGGCAGATCAGAGCTCAGCCATGTGGGTGATTGCAAATGCAGGGGCTAGGTTAGGGGTATCGCAGCCTGCAAGCTAGGATATTGGGTTTGCAGCTTGTGTGAGAGGCAGAAAGCTGCCCAGCAGAAGCAGTGGTAAGCGTGACAATCACCAAGTATTCCCCGGTGGGCCAGGATGACCCAGCCACAACAGAAACAGGATGGGAGGAAAGGAAGCCAGAGATGGAGCAGTTCCTGAAAAAGGTGTTGGTAAAATAGGTACCAGTGCATTTGCACCAACTTACTTTTAGTCCCATTTGCCCCCATAAGATCCAAGCAGAGCATCCTAAGTGCCAATCAAAGTCTTTGTCCTTGCTAGGAAGCCCTCAGTCTTTATAGGCTGGCTCCAGCTTGTGCCCAAAGGTGGTACTTGCGTTTCCAATGTGTTGTTTCTCCTCAGATGCTGACCTTGTGCTGACTAGAAGTGGGTGGAAAATGGCATTTCTCCCCTAATGTACAGAATCATAGGACTGGAAGGGACCCCGAGAGGTCATCTAGTCCAGTCCCCTGCACTCGAGGCAGGACTAAGTATTATCTAGACCATCCGTGACAGGTGTTTGTCTAACCTGCTCTTAAAAATATTCAATGATGGAGATTCCACAACCTTTCTGGGCCATTTATTCTAGTGCTTAACCACCCTGACAGTTAGGAATTTTTTCCTAAAGTCCAACCTAAACCACCCTTGCTGCAATTTAAGGCCATTGTGTCTTCTCCTATCCTCAGAGGTTAAGGATTTTATAGATATATAAACATTTTCATCCTGAATCAAGACAACGAGTCAAAAGTTTGATTTTTGCACAGGAGGAAATGGAATTTTTTAGCTGCTCCCAATTGCCCAACTCAGAGGGCAGCTGCTTGACTCCCCAGACCTCCAGCCCAGGGAAGTAGCTGCTCAGGGAGATGGGCAGCCAGAGGAGCCCAGACTGGCACTCTGGTCTGCCTGATTTCTACTGGAAGTTTCAAGGGAATCAACATGCTCCCATAGAACATTTTGACTCCATCAACTCAGCATTTTCCAGTGGAAAAGCGCTCTGTTGGCCAAGTGGTAGCAGCTGTCTGCAGTCTTGCATGCTGCTTTTCTGGTGCAGGGGAAATCAGCACATGGAGTCTGGGTATATTCTAAGTGTGACCTATTTTACTGACACGTATCTGCCCATTCTGAAACAGAGGAGGACTGACAGCATGTGGGGCAATTGTCCTTTCAGGAACCTCAGCCCAGCACCAATCCATGGCTCCCAAGCAGCAACTCTTCTGTAAGAACTGACTCCAATCAGAGAAAGCCCAAGAGAGAGCAAACTCTCCTGTGGTCATGCAGCTCCCACTTCTTCACCACAGCCTCTACACAGAAGCTAACTACCCCCACTGCATAACATGTGTTCTGAAGACTGAAGATTTGCTCGTACACTAAAAAAAAGTACTTGGGAACACATGGTGACACCTGCCATAATAGCTCTTTTATATCTCTAATTTATATGGTTCTACAGGAAGTGTAATTTTTTAAATAGCTTCTTAAAAAGGGACTTATAACCGCAACTCACTTTTCCAAAAGACTTATTTTTAAAGAGCCTAGGCTGAACTCCACATCCTGGCTTAAGAGCCTGGCACATTTCATTCCAACAATAGCTATTTTCAGGACTCCAAAAGATGCATCTAAAACCATCTTTAAAGCTTCTCTCAAGAAGCAGGCTGAGATTTAATTTAAAATGTAATAAAATAAAATCTTAAACTTCAGGCTCAACAAGGCTCAACAAATTTATTGCTAGTTTAATTTAAAAAACAAGCATTTACACCTGTGATTTAAGTGGTGCAAGGAGGATTCAAATGTAAACACTCAAAACAACCCTACTAGCAGCCCTGGGGTAAACAGGCCCAATTCCACCAAGCTGAGCCTGAGTTCAACCAGTGGAATTTGGTCCCATGCCACACCTGGAGTATTGTGTCCAGTTTTGGTCCTCCCCAAAACAGAAGGGATGTGGACAAATTGGAGAGAGTCCAGCAAAAGGCAACAAAAATAATCAGGGGGCTGGGGCACATGACTTACGAGGAGAGGCTGAGGGAACTGGGGTTATTTAGTCTGCAGAAGAGAAGAGTGAGGGGGGATTTGATAGCAGCCTTCAACTACCTAAAGGGGGTTCCAAAGAGGATAGAGCTCGGCTGTTCTCAGTGGTGGCAGATGACAGAACAAGAAGTAATGGTCTCAAGTTGCAGTGGGGGAGGTCTAGGTTGGATATCAGGAAAAACTATTTCACTAGGCAGGTGGTGAAGCACTGGAATTTGTTACCTAGGGAGGCAGTGGAATCTCCAACCTTAGAGGTTTTTAAGGCCTGGGTTGACAAAGCCCTGGCTGGGATGATTTAGTTCAGGTTGGTCCTGCTTTGAGCAGGGGATTGGACTAGATGACCTCCTGAGGTCTCTTCCAACCCAAATATTTTATGAGTCTATGATTCTAATAAATTGCAGTACAGAGTAAGAAAAAGGAAATAAATACTGTACACAAGGTAATGATCGACATTTAGAAGCCAAGTTCATTTCTTATTTAGAAGTCAAGCGTGAGTAACTATTACAACTAGTCTTAAAAACCAGCATTGCTTAACTTTCTGACTAGTAAATACAGATCTATCACCTCTTAGGACAGAAAATCTGTCTAGCCATGATGTTAGGATGTTTGCTATAAAAGCCACAGAATTACCAATAGAGGAGACAACATACTCCTGTCAATGCTCATATGTCTTTGAAGGCCTAGGATGTCTGGAAGGAGTATGAGCAGATGATTTCATGTGCTTAAGTGCTTAGCTGAATCAAGGCCTAGATCAACTCTAATGATCCATGCACAAAGAACACAGCCATTTCTCCCAACAGATAAAGAGCAGACTTGTGGGAAGTATGGATAAGGTGGCACATGTAAACTACATCCAGGAATCACACGCCCCCTCAGTTGCCCCATGCAATGTGGTGCCAGTCCATAAACTTGCTGTGGCCCTGCTCTACTCCTATCTTTGCATCCCTCTTTTGTTGGGTTTTCTGCTTCACTTGCTTCGACCTTTGCTATTCCCGTGCCCCCATTATATCACCCCCCATGTAAAACATGCCACCTCCGTCCCCCTTTCTCTCACCCCCCATACCAAAGGCCACTTCTGCAGCAGGTGGGAGAAGGGGAAGGACAGACAGAGGCCAAAGGGGTGATTCAAACAAAGCCCCCAACATCAACTGTATCTGATGCAGGCTGTTGAACCAGCAGCAGGAAAAATACCAGCAGCAAAGCTATGTCTGTTTAGACAAAGGACATACAGTTTGGCAAGGGAAGTTCACACAAGTCAGGCTCTCAACTGGTTACTTTCACTGGCCCCATTTGGACATTATTAAGATAAGCAAATCCTTAGTGTGTTTAGTTCTACTCCTGAGGTATTTAACAGATCACATGGCCTTGACCTTCTAACGACTGATGTTTTAATTTGGGCTACTGACCTGAAAGAGCACAATGACAGGCCGGGTGGGTTCCTGCTCTCTGCACAGTTTGTTCAAGACCACACAAACTAAAATATTGGTATAACAAATCACCCCTACTGGACATAAATTGAACACAGATAGCTTAACGCTGAGCCAGCTAAAAGAAAAACAAGCGCCATGATTCCTAAATACAGAGCATCCTGCAGAGTTGTGTGTGGGGACGGCGAGACCCAATTTGGAAAGTTTCATTCCAGGGTCAAAAACCCCAGAAGGTAAAGCCTGGAAAGTGACACAGCCCAGGACATCAGAAAGCCAAGCAAATGGGAAGTGATCACAGTATGGTCAGCTCTCACAGTTTTATCACAAGTCCCACAATAGTGACGTTTTAGCTGAAGATCACAGAATCTAGTGATTACGTGAGAATCTCAAGCTTTCAATTAAAAAAATAAAAGAGAAGTTTCTAGCCCTCCTGGTTACAGAGAAAAACTTGAAAATGTGAACCAAGTGCACCCTAAAAGCTTAGACACCACAGGGCAATTATGAAATCAACCATATTTTATAGTTCTTTACAATATCATGATTTTTAA